>NC_090310.1:32853000-34272000 GCF_039906515.1 Pseudorca crassidens
TAATTTTAACATCTAAGGTCCCACCCAAAACTCCTCCATAGAAATCCTAGAAAACTGGTGCCCCTCTCCACCCACGCCCACTCAAGTGTGTGCATCCCCTTCCCCCAGGAAGCTGTCTGCCCTACACAGGATTCTCCTCCCTCCAGACCTTAACCATCCCCTGTCTGTCCTAGCAGGCCAGTCCCCTCCTTGTCACTCAGGGTCTCTCAGCGGCCACTGAGTTTACTACTCAGGAGCGAAGCCCAGGTCTTATCAGAGCAGCGATGGAAGGAGGCAGTTGCCTCTCTGTTTGACAGGGAGAGTCCTCTTCGCAGGCTGGCCTTCGAGCTACCAATACACACTCTAGATCCCTGCCCTGAAACCCACCAGCTCTCTTGTTCTCTCACTGCTGATGTCGGATTCCATCCCCCCCACCCGCCGCCAGACCAGGTCCCTGAATCCTACTGCCGTCACGGAGCCCCATCAATGTCTAGTGGGATCACCAGTCTCTCCCCCGAAAACCCACTCTACCAGCCTGAAGACCTAATCATTAACATCCATGCCTGGCACCCAGTAGGCAATTAATAGATGCCAATGCCCTTCCACTCACTTTAAAGGCACAAGGAGAAATGAAAAAGGGGAGGGCTCCAGGGATCAGCATTCAAGTCCCAGACATGCCAGCAATTCTCTTTTTCATCTTGAGAAAGTCACCCAGGCTCTGCTGTAGACTGAATGTTTGTGTTCCCCCCACCAAACTCATACACTGAAATTCTAACCCTCATTGTGATGGTGTTAGGAGGCAGGGCCTTTGGGAGGTGATTAAGTCATGAGGGTGGAGCCCCCGTGAATGGGATTCGTGTCCCTATAAAAAAGGTCTCACAGAGCCCCCTCATGCCTTCTACCATGTGAGCCCACAGAAAGGAGAGGGCCGTCTGTGAACCACGTTGAACAGGTAGCAGATTCTGACCAATGCAGAATCTGCCAGCATCTTGACGTTGGACTTCCAGCCTCCAGAACTGTGAAAAATAAATTTCTGCTGAATATAAGCCACCTAGACTATGGGATTCTGTTGTAGTCGCCAAGGGACCAAAACAGGCCCCTGGGGCCATAGTTTCTTCATCTGTAACCAAGGGGAATTATCTTCAATTCCTTAGAGTTAACATTCTCTGTGGGGGTGGGGCAGGATTTATACTCCACAGATGCTTCTTTTTGAACTGGCTCTCTGTAATTGTCTCCTTTATTTACACTTCAGCCTGGATGTCTTCCTCCCTCTGTCTCTCCCTTCCTTCCTTCCTTCCTTTCTTCCTCCCTTCCTTCCTTCCTTCCTCCCTACCCATCTCTGGCAGTTCCCTCAGGGTTCTCCAAATACAGTCATCTCTGCTGTCAATTTTCTTCTTCCATCTTTCTCCCGATCCTACCACATCAGCAGTGAGGATGATAAATAGGATCTGAAACCCGCAGGCAGAGAGGCTCCTACGAGACTGTTGCCCTGAATGCCTCTCCCGTGGTGTCTTTTCTCCACTCTAACGTGGCACCGCCCTCGTGCTGGAGCCAGAGATACAATTCTCCATTTCGCTCTGCTCTCGTCTTTTAATAGTTTTCCTCCTCAAATGCCTTCAAACGCCTTACATTTCATACTTACGGTCTCGGATGTCATCAGGGCAAGCCCCCTGAAGCATTTCTCTTTATGGCAGAGAGGCGGTGCTTCTACTTACTGGAGGAGACAAATGCGTTTCTTTCTCCCCAGCTAAAAGTAGCCACTCAACAACTTATCCCTGAGAACCTACTGCGTGCCAGCCCCTGTTCTAGGCATGGCGGGAGAGGGGGAGGGGAGTACACAGGCCTGAATCTAGTAGGGATTTAAAGTCTCCTGACGGTGAGGTGAGGAGATGGTGCTAAATAAGGAATTTAGGAACATGGCAATACCACAACAGAGGGTGATACACTAGCTCATGACTCAGGCAGCCATGCCCTCCTGGCAGGGGCGAGCATTTTAGCGAAACCTGGGTGGTGCCTGGGAAAACTCCCTCCTCGGAAGATTTGAGTTGGGAGTGCTCCAGGAACAGAAAACAGCCAAAGTGCCAAGACCCACAGGCAGCATTAACTGCAGGTAAATGAAGGAATAAAAAGAAAGTCCCATCACTGTTCGCCCCAAAGATCTTAAGAGTAAGCAGAAAGGATCTGATTCCAGAAATATGGAATTTAGGAAAGAAAGCATTTCCCCCAGATCATAGAATCTCATGCCTTCCAGAACACAGCCAGCACTTTCTGATCACTAAGCAGACGAAGGAAGACGGAAGGGTGAGTCCCTCTAGAATGGTCTCCGGATCTCAGGATTACTTTTCTCTTTGAAATCTGCAAATATCTTCTCCTCAAGGTTCACCTTAGATTATCTTCCCAAATGTTTGACTCAGGACTCTCCTGGCTCAGCGCATTCTCCAAAATTGTGTGGAAACCCTGAGGTTTGGGAACCAAATCTCCCTCCCACCATGCTAGGCTTCCTTTCGCTTCCTGACCACTATCTTATACGTGGCCCCCTTAGAACCCCTTCCACACTGCACAACCACAGCCCATCCAAGCTGTGCAAACATACTTCCCACACACCGGAAGCTCCCTTTCCCCAGTCCGGGAACTGACACATGCTGCAGTGTAAGAAAGTCTGGGGAAACAACCCATCTGTCCTTTTCGTTGACTCCTTGAGCTTTCAATTGGTTCTAAGCTCATCCATCTCTTTTCACTGCCCTTTTCCCTCATTCACTACCTTTGCGTGGTGTCCTGGGTTGAAGAGGATCCTCCCACCAATTCCTGTCCACCTGGAACCTTGCAGTGTGACCTTATTTAAAAACAGGGTCTTTGCAGATGTAATTAAGATGAAGTCACACTGGATTAGGGTGGGCTCTAAATTCAATGACTAGTGTCCTTATAAGAAGGCCGTGTGAAGGTACAGATGCACAGAGGGGGAAGAAGTCCTTGTGAAGATGGAGGCAGAGTCACAAGACAAGGGACACTGAGAATGCCAGCCACCGTGAGGAGCTGGGAGAGAGGCATGGACAGATTGTCCCTCAGAGCCCTCTGAAGGAAGCAGTCCTGGTAAGATCTTGATTTCAGACTTCTAGCTTCCAGAACTGAGAGAGAATAAGTGTCAGTCTTTCTCAGCCACTCCATGTGTAGTCATTTGTTACGCAGCCCTAGGAAACTAATACACTTGGATATTTCCGTTCATCTTTTAATTCTCAGGTGAATGTTCCATCTTAAGAGCAGCCTTCAGTGGCCTAGAGAGCAGTACTTTTCAAACTTTTCTGTGCCTCAGAATCATGGGAGGTGGATGACTCTTAAAATGGAACCCCCTGCATTCTAACCCCAGAGATTCTGATTCTGTAGTTCTGAAGGGTCAGGCCCAGGAAATTACACAGTTAACAAACTGACATTGGCCCCCTCCCCAGGTGATGCAAACACAGGTAATCCACAGAACATACACTGAGGAATCTGTTGTAAACTAGATCAATTCAACTACAATGTCCACTTTTCTTTCCCCTGGGAAGCACTATGACCTTGAACCAATGAATTTAGGTCTCTTTAAACTTGACTCTTCATCAAGAGAAGATGAGTCCAATTGAGGCAGAGGTTCATAGAGAGGAAGAACAGGGGATCCAATGAAGCTTGGGGCCCAGTTCATGACCACTTTGTAAAACTAGCTTCATTGCTGCAAAATTTCATTTGGGAACACAGGTGGATAATTGGAAGGTGATGGAGCTTAAGCTTCAGAGACCATCACTTAGGACCGTGTGTTTCCATGGCCACACCTCACTTTGCACCAGTCATTTTCTATCTTTTTCGAAAGGGGGCATCTCAAACTGTGCAAGTCTCACATTTCATAAAACCCAGATCCACCTCCACTTGGACGCGAGTTTATGGAAAGGTGAGTTTAGGTTTACAGAGGAGGGTCTTGATTATGAGAATAAGAATTCTGGGCGTTTCTGGAGTCTGTCCTGGGGGATTATCCAATAGGGAACTCCTGAGGTTTCTGGTGTAAGGGCAGGGTCATGTGCTTCCGGAGGCTTGGTCTGATGGGATGGGGCAGCATTGAATAGTCCAGGAAAAGATGCGCTTGGATGACTGCTCAGATTATGTCTATACTGCTTGGTGTATGGTTGAACTGCAACATCAGTCTCCCCTCCTCAACTCAGTTACAGCTCAACTAGGGACCAGTGTGGGTTGCTAGCCCACACCGTTCAGGGGAGAACCTGCTGACAAACTTTGTCTGGTTGTACTAGGAAAATGGAGGCTCATTGGTTCTATGCCACTTGAATTTCTGAAGCTAGAATCATGCAATTGTCTATCCCAGGACAGCCTGAATGAAGGGACTCCAAAATTTACAAACTCAAGTGACAAGTAGCTCAATCACAGAGGGGATGACAAAGGTCATCCTTCTAAATTCACATGGGTCTAGGGAGACCCAAGTGCTGGCCAAACACTTCCAGGAGAGCTGCTGGTTATTAAAAGCCCTAATTCGTCAATGACAATTCTGTCTCCATGTCTGCTGGTAATTAGTCATTTCACACAGTATCTCTGACAAGGAGTTAGGTCCCAGTTAACCCAGCTTTTAGACAAGATGGAGCAGCAAAGAGGGAAAATGGCTTTACTAAGACTACCCTGCAAACTGTTGGCCAGGCTGAGATTAAAAGCAGAAGATTCCTGTCTCCTTGGATGGCCTTGTTTAGCTAAGAAAAGGAAAGATGTGGGAAGGAAAAAGAAGCTTAACAGTTTAGTAATACAGTAAATTAAAGTGGACAATACCTACCACCTGATTGAGAGCATTCTCTTAATGAATGTTTATTAAACAACTTTCATGAGTGAGGACGTAATACCAGACTCAATGAATATTTGTGGTTGTAGACTAGGTACTTTGGGGATATCAGTCTTTGGGCATCTTCAAAAGTCATCCCATGTGCAAGGACAGGAAAAAGAACTGTGGCGCCATGCAGATCTCTTGTTCTGAATTTCTAAGGGAGCCGAGGGAAACACCCTCTGTATTCCAGGAAGGGCTTCCTGGGGATGAACTTGCTGGGGAGAAGACATTTTACATTCTGAATTCGATGGCCGCAATCTCACTTGATTTATGGACCTGTCACTACTATTTGATGCTGTATCAAATGCATTTTGAGAAGTTCACTTGATGAGCCTCTTCAGCTCTCAAAGGCTTGTCCTAATTATGCAGATCTGGGGCCAATATTGTGATTCCTGCTTTCATTTATTCTAATGGAGCTGGTGCATGGGGAGATCAGGGACCCGCTGGTCCTCCAGATTAGTGAGAGAGAAGTGGGGAATTTCATGGCTGATAGGGTAAGGTTACAGAGCCCCCATCCATACTGAAGCACACGCTGTCACTCTTTTTTCTTATTATCAATTTTCCTTCTATTGTTTGTAATATTCATACTAATCCAGGCACGAGCACTAAGGTCTGCCCTTTGTTTAGTCATGGGTATAACCACTAGGCACTATGCTTCACCCTTCTTTCTCCCCGAGCACAGTCCTCAAACCTAGCACCAGCATCACCAGTTGACGAGGCAATCTTTCTCCAGGCGGTAAAAAATTTTGTTCATTGTCACTCCTAAAAGAAATACATCCGAAGTCAGGTTCAACAATAGAGTTGGGAAAAGTTCTTCCTATGACACACCATGATGCTGGACTTGCTGAGACTCAGAATTCATGGTCAGCTTTTATGGGCCCTGTGACGGTTCACTGTATGTGTCAGCTGGACTAGGCCCGGGGGCCCAGATTAAACATTATTTCTGGGTATGATTGTGAGGTGTCTCTGCATGAGATTAGCATTTGAATGGGTGGACTCAGTAAAGCACATTACCTTCCTCAGTGCAGGTGGGCATCCTCCAATCTATGGAGGAGGATTCATGCCCTGCCTGACTGCTTGAGCTGGCACATCACGTCTCAGCTTTCTGGTCCTTGGACTGTGAGTTAAAACCATTGATTCTTCTGGGTCTCAGGCCTTTGGACTTGCGTTGAAACTATACCACTGGCTTTCCTGAGCCTCCAGCTTAGGTTGTGGGACTTCTTAGCCTCTACAATCCCATGAGCCAATTCCTTATAACAAAAACATTACACATATTGGTTCTCTTTCCCTGGCGAACACTGACTAGTAACGGTGGTAGCACTACTACCTTACTATGTACACTCACACTAGACCCTTCAAATATAGGCCAGGATAAAGAGGAAAAAGCCTACCCTGGCCAGTCAGAAACTGGCCAGAGGCACTCTTGCAGGCCATCTTCATTATTTAGAGCAGTGGCCCTTGGCCTTTCGTTTTCTCCCCAGGTGTTTGAATCTCTGGCTCTGTCATCTGTCCCCAGTATCACCACTGGCATCCCTCATTGGAGCCCTTTCTCTAGACTCTACAGTCTAGATCAGGAACTCTGGAAGATGGACATCTCCATAAAAAAAATGACCCTGCCCCAATCTCAGGGACTCTATGTCAGGCAGACCACACCCACTGTTACAAGATGATCCTTTATGAGAAAGGTCAGGACATAAGGAACTGCATGTGTAAACTCCTGGTGAAACGGAGCAGGACTCTATGGTCCCCCTCCGCCCCCATGTCCTCCACCTGCCTTCTGTCTGTTAGAAAAACTTTAGCCAAAGAATAAGGTTAATCAGAGAAGTGAGAAAATGCAGAAGCAAAGAAAAACAGTCAAACAGGACAAAACAATAATAGTTTAGTCGGTAAGCAAAGTCAAGGACCTTTAGTTCCTCCTCAAGAACTATAGAGAATATTCTGAGCCGTATCCTGTGAGCTGTTTTATAGATACTGAAACCCTCACCAGGTGGAAGAAGTTAACTACATGATGATGAGGCTGTAGCCATGACATAAGCTGCCACAATTCTGAGAACTGCCCTCAAGGAAATGGGAACAAATTGACGCTGGAACCAGAGATAAACTGTACTTAAAACAATCAAGATGATGCTGATCAGACCACTGCAGGACCAATTTCAAGATGACCGTCAGAGCTGATTGTGCGGCTCTGCACGTAGCCCCTCCCTCTGCCTGTGCAGCCTTGAAACTCCTCTCTGAAAGCTCTTGCCCACTGGTTGTCCGTGGGTGGTTGTCCCACCCTCTACCCCTCCAGTTGCCGGCCTCCAAAATAAAGCAAACTCTCCTTTCCACCAACCTTGCCTCTTTCTTGGCTTTTGAGCAGTGAGCAGCCAGACCCCACTTTCTGTAACACTGAGGGAACATTTCCATGAGGCTTCACACTGCAGAGCTTCATAACTATAATCTGAAATAAGAACCCCAGCCATCATTGCTTTAGTATTCTGTGATTCATCAAGCGTTTTGTGCACGTATGGTCTTGTTTGACTTAAATCTATAAAGTAATACATCTAACTTAAGGCAACTGCAGAAAACAACTCCAACTATTCCCTGATCAACAAACTAGAAGTATTCTCTTGAAGATAAATATGTATAGTTTTTGTTTCAGCCCAGCAAAAGGATGCCTTAAGCAATATAAAAATATGAAAACAGCAATGTCTTATTGCAAGGAGTTTGGAAGTCAACATTTTCACCCCATGCACATCCCTCACTAGTTATAAAGTCTGAAACAAGTCAGTTCACCTCACTGTACATCAGTTTCCTTGTTTATAAAATAGGGGTAACAGATCTCTCCCGGCTAAACCTCAGGGATTTTCGTTTTGCTGTCAACTAAGACACCACCTATGAAATGCTTACAAGTTTGTGAAGTACAAACTTCAAAACTGGATGAGTGCCAACTCAAAACTAGATGAATACAGAAACAGAATGAACCTTTCATGATGCTTAAACTTTATCAATGAAATGGCTTAGAAAAAGAAGTGTCAGAGAAGAGGAGATATTTATTACAAAAAGATAAGATGAGAATGTTTGTTACACAAATCCGGTTGTTGGATTTCATGCCTGGCAAAATTCAAGAGGCTCGGCCTTCCAGTCAATTGCAGAACTGAAACCTTACAGGGAGAAGAAAAAAAGGGGAGAAAAAAAAAGCTCTTGAAGCCAGAGCTTATTAAATCAATTATATGATTAATGTGAAGGAGAGTGTGTGAGCTGGGAGGGGCAGCAGTTCACTCAGCCCAGTAAAGGACGCTGATCAAGCATTTTTTGTAACCTTCTAAGCCACCAAGAAAATTGCCTCTTGGTGGGTGAATCAAATGGGAGAAATATATTTGTTGGCAGCTTTTCATATTTAAAAAAAGTGGTCGTATATGAAATCTCCTGTACCACTCAATCTCAGGACTGACAAATACTGAAAACATTAGAAACATCTCCCTATGAATCAAGAATGACATTTTATCCTTGGTTGGAGTTTTCTCATGCCCCAGAAGGGTAAGGCTTGTGATTTTGATAGGAAGGGGGCTGTCCCAAAGAAACAAGGATGCTACTTAGAGTGTTTGATGGAGTTTCTTCCCAGTGCATCCTGGGAGAAATGTGACTTGAGTTCCATAAAAGATCATTAGTCAGAAACAGGCAATGACTCCAGTTATCTTGATCGAGTTTGAAGATGAATTCTTCTTGGAGGCCATGGACCTGGTCTTGAATCAGAGAAAAAAAAAAAAAACAAAACAACACCCAGCCACCTGGACCAAATGAGCTGATCTGGTGGTGATGACAGAGGACTGAGACCAGGGTTTCTACTAGCAACCAGGTCTTTCCCGTTCCGGTTGACAAGACGGACAACCATCCACCCTCGTAAAAGATTCATGACCCAACTTTGCACTCTCTACTGCTTGCTTTCTCATAAAATCAGTGCAAATCCTATCAAAAATTTAGCAGAATCCCTGCCTCATCTGTTTAGGCCTGAAGCTAGTTGCAGGGACAACTCATTAGGGACAGGCTCATTAAAACCAGCCCTTGGGCAAAAGCAGTTTGCAAGTCTCCTCATTTTTATTCACTCTCACCTTCCTGCCCAACCTCTGTGAGCCCTCAGACATAGGCTTCTAACGATTCTGTACAGTGTGCAGGTCTGTTCGCAGAGTTGCAGGGCCCAGGGTTTGACAAATGCAGCTCCTTACGTCTGCCAAAGATAATCTGTGTCTTCTCCTCTGTGTGCATCAGGAGGGCTATGCCAGGGGGTGGGGTGCGGTAGAGAAAGGAAGGAGAGAATCCTGAAGGTGGGCCGGCTTCTCACCTGGGGATAACACCTGGCATTGCAGGGGTCATGGGAGCCCTGAAGACCAAGCCAGAGCTCTGGCAGGACCAGGGCCAAAAGGTAAAATCTTTGGGGTCTCACTCATGTGACCCCGAAGATTTAACTCATGAACAGGATGTTCAGCCCAGCACTCAGACCCTTGGGCACCTGCAGCTCGAGCAACAGCCTGGCTAATGGATTCATTACCAGATGTTTTCTGCTCTGTGCCAAGGATGCCATTCTCTCCATGAACTTGTGAAGAAGCTTATTTGTGCTGAGAAAGAGCTGCTGGATTCTCCAGGCAGAGCTGCAAAGAACAGGCAGCCCCGATGCAGATGCAAAGCTTTCCTATTGCCAATTTCTCTGGGCAGGTTTATTTTTCGAGGGGCGGGAAGACAGGGCTGCAAACCCAAATGCTTGCGGCGGCCAGTGGATAGTTAAGCAGGCTGAGTCGAGGTCAAGAGTGAGTTGCAGGGACCCAGTTGAACTGGAAAGCTCATGCCCCACTTAAGCGGGCAGATGCCACAGAGCCTAAGGTGACGGTTCACACGTGGGGAAGTTGCCCAATATGCCGATAGTCTGATTTTCACAGAAGCCAGACATCTGGATTTCAAGTGAGATCTCTGGGTATTTCAATATTGGCAGCGAATAACAGAAAGAAAACAAAAACAACTCTATGGGCAAAAGAAAAGTACAGATTTCAGGTTTGCAACACCTGACGTGAGAAAGATGCTGAATTAGGAGGGACCTGGGTACCAGCCTTACCACCGCTTGGTGACGGCAGTACACTGGTGAACCCCTACGGCCCCTCTCTGTAATTCTGTAAAGTGAGGAGCTAGTGCAGGCCATCTCTCAGACCCAAATTCTGTGACTCTAATCCTTTTAAAAGAAACTTTATTAGGTAGGGCTTATAGATTCCAAAAGCATTTAACCATCTCAAATGGAACTAATATGCTAATAGCTCCACCATTGCCAAAGCCATTGACGCTGACTGTTCTTAAAACATAGATTATTAGCCTAATAGAGCTTCCAGAATTGCCAAGTCATGTGCACGCAGCATCGATTCCCTAACTGTGATGGGCTTCAATAAAACAAGACAGGTTGGTTTCGGGGGCCAGTGGTGAAGTGGGAGGGCCCAGGTGTAGCCCCATCCCTCGATGTGCCAGGGGTCACATCCTCCAGCTTTCCCTGTAACAGCATGTAGCTGAACTTGATTAGAGGTTGGCACACTGGGCCATGCTGGACCCCGAGGGGTCTGTGCAGCCCCATGGGGGCTGCTAAAGGTGAGGGACAGAGAGGAAGGGGTGGCAATGAGGAGGTAAAGGCCTGCTTTCATTTCTCTTTTTTTTTCTTTCTTCCCCCCAGCCCCCAACAGAGATGCTTCATTTGAGCAGTATTATTTTGCTCCTTAACCTGAGACTTTAAGCAAAATGTGTGAAAGAAAGAAAGAAATGAATGATGGGCTGGAGTGGGAGTTTGGGATTAGCAGCTGCAAACTATTATGTATTAGGATGGATAACAGTGTCCTGCTGTAGAGCACAGAGAACTATATTCAGTATCCTATGATAAAACATAATGGAAAAGAATATTTTAAAAAAGAATATATATATGTATAACTGAATCACTTTGCTGTACAGCAGAAATTAACACAACACTATAAACCAACTATACTTCAATAAAAAATATTGGAAAAACGAATGAATGAGTTACAAAAAAATTTCTCCGAATGAAAAGTATAAATACAACAGGATCTTGAAGCCCTAATTTTCTAGAAGCCTGAGCTTTGCTGACCCCACTCAGCCACTTACTGCCTGACTGGCCAGATCACCCTGGTTCCCTGCGCCTCCATCACCTATCTGGGTTGGAGGCATCCAAGGGGAAATTCACCCGGGAGAAAGTTCTTTCCCTAAAAACGACCATATTCATATTCTCTTCATTTCCCCCACCTGGAAAAGTGACTGCAAAAACAATCTCACTTCGGCTCACTGTTAATTCTCCAATGCCCACCTCTCCCTACCACAAAAGCCCATGGCTGGGGTAAAACAAACTCTGTGCTCTTGATTTCGGGAGGCCACAAGGCCCCATGGCATGATTGACCTTATCAGAAATGATTCGGTTGTTTTGTGGTTAAAGGAAGCAGGAATCCACACCACGAATCTATTCCAGTACAACTGTTTTCTGTTAGCTTTGAACACATCGCCGCTTCTCTTTTTCATCTACATTATCGTCACCTCTTCCACAAACCCCGATTTACAGACAAGAAATCTGTAAATTTGGGGGTGGCTGCTCTGGGAAGACTCTGCATGAGGGAAAGACACGTCCATTAGCAATGCAAGTACAGTCACAAATGAGACCCGCACTTGCACGAATAGTGCCTTTAAAACAGGTATTTAATCCAACTAAAATTTATCTTCAGAAAAAAAACCAAGCAGCATGGCGACTCAAGACATTCTGCATTTAAAACATGGATGAAGTGCTCTCCGAGTGGCCCTTTTTAGGGGAGATGCCTGCCGATCGTGTCGATGCCACTTTCCAAGCTGGCAGGGCCTGGATGAATAATCCTGGGTTAAAAAGTCATGGCCGGACTGGAAGAATGCAAATGCTTGGCTCTCTTTTTAGAACAAATGGGTACATTTTGCTCCATTCAAGAAAAAAAGTGAGACTATAGTTCTTACCTGCGTTTCAGGGAATCCTTCCACCTGCACAGACTTCATGATGTTCTACAAGGAGATGGAACCGAAAGTTTCAAATCGCCGCCCTGGAGATGTGGGGAAGGCCACGCCATTGGCATGATCGTGTGGTTTATATCTTTTCGTCCCTGAACTGGATCTGTGGGTTCAAGGTCTCCCAGAACAGGGAAGACAAGCACAACACAAAGACCTGCATCCGGGACAGTCGACCAGAAGGACATCCATCCATCCCCCAGGCACCAGGAGCGGGCTCCTTCAGGCGCCCAAGGTGCACCTGGAGAGAGTCCGCATTGGCTCAACAAAACAAGATGCAGAGGCTTCTGCGGAACTCCACTCCACCACAGCCCAACCTGCCCTCATTAAAGATTCCCTACAAACAGGTGCTTCTCACTGGGCTGACTTCTGAAATGGCTTTCTTTTTATTCCCAGGGACACATCAAGAGCTGAAGGGGGATTCATGCAGTATAGATCAGTCAGCCATTGACAGCGCCTCATGCTTTGACAAGCTGCTTGGCTCGGTTGAAAGTCTAGGTTGGGCTTGGGCCTGTCAAGGCTACGCTATTGAATTATTGACAGGCGCTCACCGTGGTGCAAGGGGAGAGCGAACCATAGCCTCAGCTCAATAAAGATGAAATGGAAACCCTCTCTGAAGCCGACTTTAGCACGTTAAAGGAGTTTTAATAGGCTGGTTTAAAATTCAGTAAGAGAATGCATTAGGCTGATTATAGTTTCAATGGCTAAATGCAGACACGCACAGAAGTTTGGGATTCTGAAGGGCTTACAAATGAGTGGGGAGCCTGTCAGGATGAATTACGCCCTTTGAAAGGAAAGCAAGAGTCCGGGTATATTCCAGCCTGGTCTCAAGAGGGGTTACTTTCCTGCCGTTTCTCCTTGATGCCCTTCTTCTGCCATTCCAGCCTAGGGCTAAACTGCTGGTCTGGATGTCGCAGAAGAAACCTGCGGTGTCATCCCGGCTACTTGGGCCTCAAAGGACCCAAACCACGGAGTGCATGCAGCCCTTGGTGGCACCTCTGACTCCTTCCGACCCATTCATAATCTCCGGCCCCATCCCAGGCAAGAGTAAGGCGTCCCTCCTATCGGCATCCTATTAGAGGGCTTGAAGAACCGTCACTGGCCAGTGTCCCCTGGTTAGCAAATTAATATTAACAATTCCGATTTTTCTCATATAATCTCTTTTCTTCGTTAAATTTCCACCTGCCAAGATTTACTTGTATTTTAATAGCTGATGTCAGACCAGCTGCAGAGAGCGAGGCCCATCTCAGAACTATAATTTTAAATACAATGAGACGCACATCAACTGTCGCCTTGACGTGCCGGGAATGATTCCACGTGGACTTCTAAAGTGCAGCCTAAGAGCTTCAAAGACCGAGCACATTTTAAAAGAATTTAAATTGATGATCACGGTTTGCTTTTTTTTTTTTTTAAGCAATTTGTCTAATGTGACCCTCTATTCATTTTTTTCCAACTTTGCTTCCAAGGGGCTGCCTCCTGTCAAATTGCAGAAAGGGCCAACCAGCACATCTAAATCTGTGTTCATTTGCTTTCTGCGGGATTATCTCTGCCACGTTGAGCAGTATAAGTAAATCAAAGATGCTTCTCAGAGCTGCAGGAGTAGGCTAATCTCCAGACAAATATTTAGAAGGCAGCTTTGCCTACTCCGGCCTTAATCGTTTCCAACTGATTTGACTTATTCTAATTACAGCCTTTATGTTATAAAAGCCATTTTTATGTTGCTGGGGAGCAGTTTCATTACAAATACATGAAATTTTGCTGAGTTCCCGTTCCCATGTTGATTATGGAAATGGTACTCTGCAGCTTGGCTCTAATTAGAAAAACACACTGCATGGAATGTCAACAATTTTTAACATTAATAACGTACCGGCTGGGTCCTTTTGTCTCTCTTAACATCCCTTCCACAAAGGCTGACACCAGGGAGCCTGGGATCCACTCTGCTGCAGAAGGACCACTCATTTCTCCCAGGGTTGATGGGTCAGAACTCCCTCACCCCCACCCCCTCAAGTGGGAATGGCCTGTTGGAGGAAGTGGGTTACTAATTTAATATAACAAAAGCAAAGGAAAAAAAGAGAATTAAATGCTAGCACAGTTTAGGGTAATGCATTTGCTTCATGACTATGAACTTGGAAGAGTCTAGCACAGTATCATAAAGCAGATTAAATGGGTCCTGTTACAAATCTGAGTGATACATCTGTTCCAGGGCTTCTTTCGGTGTCATGAGGTTTTACGTGTTGGAAGGATCTCAGCAAAGAGACCAAATGATTGTTTAGGTTTTGCACTGAGAGTGGAGGTAGCCCAGGGCCAGGCCTTTAACCTCACTGAGCCTCAGTTTCCTCATTTTTAAAATGGGAATTATCATGCCTACCTTGCAAGGTTATAGTAAGGATAGGTATAATACAGTACACTTGCATCATGTCATAAATGCACATCCATCCAGCTGTCCTGGAGACTGAACTGCTGGACCCTATACAAATTTCAAATGTGCCTAACCCGGAACAGGCAGTTCTACTTCTTGTAAAATATCTGAAATGAAGCCATGCACATAAGTTTAAACACATATGTTTGCCTACCAAAATATCAATCCTTTGGGATACAAATAAAGAGCATGGAAAAACAAACTGGAGATAACATAAACATAGACCAAAGGGAAAGCTGTCCATGGTTCATTGTTAAACAAACAAACAAAAACCCAATAAGAATAATTCCCCTGGAAAAATTTATATTGCTTGGCCAAAATACAGGAGCATTTTAAATTGGAAAGGTACTGCCAATTTGCCCTCCAAAACGGCTGTCTTGAGTTACACTCTCATCAACAGACTTGTCTGTATACTTGGAGAGAAGGTTTCATGATGTAGGAGGGCTCAGGCCATACTCTCCCCCCCGGCAGAAAAGTGTGACAGAGGAAGAAGAAGAAAATGATATAACTGATGATTGTAGTGGAGAGAGAAGAAAAGAGGTTGCTGTGTGATAGAAGAAAGTAATTTGCTGCAGTGATAGTGAAGCACTTCACCCAGGGTTGCCTTCTTTGGTCATTTCCATGGGGAAATGCACCACACCACCCCCCCCACACACACTCCACAATGTGGCAACTCCTGAGGTTAAAAAATTCTTCTTCTGCGTGGAAGAATAACACGCTAGCTTTCCTTCAGACAAGATCTGAAGTTGTGGCTATGATGTCTGTCTGGATGATGGAGACCTTTAAAGAATCTTACTTATGCTTGCACTGAACCCACAACCAAACAGTTTTAAGTGGTAGGCGCTTTTCCTGGTAGTGAGCCAAATCTGCTTCAAGTTGGCTTGCAAAGGTTCTTGCATTTCCCACCCAATGGCCCTTAAACCAGGTCCCTCTGCTGCTTAAACATCTCCATGGATACCTATTTGCCCTCTCTCGGAGGTGCAGCATAACTTCCCAGCCCTAAGTGTGGACTATACACAGTGACTTCCTTCCAAAGAGCACCATATGGAAAAGGAGAAAGAAAAGAGTAACTCTACAGTGGAGAAATCGGACAAACTCTACCTCGTCCAGGCAATCAAGGTGAACATCTCAACAATGATCAATCTGATAGTATGTGCCCTTGATAGCATGCCATAAAAATGGTACTTGACCTCTGTGGTCTTCCTCCCCAAACTCATAACCCCAGCCTAACCATGAGAAAAACATCAGACAAACCTACATTGAAAGACACTCTACACAATACCTGACCAGAATGTCTCAAAACCATCAAGGTCATCAGAAAAATAAAGGGACCGTCTAAGAAACTGTCACAGACAGAGGGGACTAAGACGACATGATGACCCAATGTAATGTGAGATCCTAAAGGGAATCCAGGAACAGAAAAGGGATATTAGATAAAAATTAAGGAAATCTGAATAAAATGTGGACTTTGGTTAACAATAATGTGTCAGTATTGGTTCATTAGCTGTGATAAATGTACCATAGCAATGTAAAATGTCCACAGTAGGGAGAATTGTGTGCATGGTACATGGGAACTCTGTACTATCTTTGCAACCTTTCTATAAATCGAAAACTCTTCTAAAACAAAAATTTATTTAAAAAAATACTAAACTTCAGGGGCCGCCTAGAACCTCTCAGAGATGCAGTCCAGTAAGACACTCTGGCCCTTGTTTTTGGCCCCTTCCTCCTTTCCCAGGTTCACCTCCTGCCTCATCTGCCACAACACCAAGTGTCAGGGTATCCTGTGCTCTTACCTGATTCACGGGTTTTGCGCCTGTGCTCTCCTCTACCAGAAGCATCCTTGATCTTTCTTCCTTTGTACCTGATTAATGCCTTTCAGTGTTTCTAAGATCATTCAGCCTTGACCTCTCCAAGAGCAGCTTCCAACAGTATTAATTGTTCATCCTCAACACTCTCATTAATACCCTGTCCAAAATTCCACTTACCTCCTCAGTTTATAATTTATCGTCTAACATACCTGTCTACCACATTTCTCTGAACTCCTTCAGAATTGATCTCCTTTACCTTTTTCTCTCTGCCACTTGGCTTAGTGCATGGTACCCAGCAGATCTGAAATAAGTATTTTCAGGCTGAATGGATGAATCGATAGATAGATGGTTGAGTGGATGGATGGGTGGATGCAGGGATGAATTATTCTACCTCTGCTCTTAGAGAAACTAAGTTGATGGTCTCTTTCTGAGAAAACTCCAAACATTTGAAGTCAGATAGCTTTCATGGACATCCCAGGAACCCCATACGAGCCAACTCCAATGCTGTGTCCTTTGTGAATCTTTCAGTGAGGTCACATCACTCCTTTGTCTGGCTCCCACGGGGCACTGTGCATTCATTCCACTGCTTTATAACTGCCTTGAATGGAGCATCTTTCCTATTAGACTTTAAGTTCCTAAGAACAAAGCCCATGCCATCTTTGTACCATGATATAGAGGGTGGGGGCAGGGGACAGTATTGGTCAGAATTCCTTTCAGGAGAGTATTACCTTTACTATGGAGAATGCCTGGGTAAGAGCTGAGTGTCTGATGTAGGACTGGACCCTCACCCATCACTCTTCCCCACTATTCAAGGACATCTGTGTTGACCTGTGCTCAGCTCAGAGGGGGCAAGAGACTCTTCTGAGTACTGAAGGCACAGGAATTTCAAAATTGACAATGAAGTCTCAGGAGGAAGGAGAAAGGAAACAGGCAGGTTGCACACTTTGTTGGAAAGTAAAAGCGCCCCCCTACCTCGCCGTTTGCGTGGCTGCCTGAGGAGGAGTTTGGGGGAAGCAGGAAGGACTACTTGAGGTGTCTGCCTGTCGTTTGCCAGAGGACATGGGACCCCAATGCCCTCCACAGAAATTACAAAGAAGTCTCCTACACTGTTCACAAATGCTGCTTTAAAGAATGAATTATCTGGGGGAAACTCCCCAAAGCTGCCAGTTCTGTGTTGAGGTGGCCAAGAAACAGAGATGGCCATGCTTGCAGTTTCAGGGACTGGTCAGGAACAGGGTGGGCAGAAGTGCAGTAGTTTATAGGAATGAGCAGAAATCCTGGAGAGGTTCCACACTTCACACAACAGGGAGTGCGCTGGGGTCTAGGACAGGGGTCTCTACCTAAGGCCAGGGGCCAAATTCAACCCAGCACCTTTTTGTAAATAAAGTCGTATCAGAGCACAGTCAAACCCATTTATCTGTATGTTGTCTAGGGCTTCTGTCACACGAAAACAGCACAGTTAAGTAGTTGTGATGGGGACTCAATGGCCCGAAAAGCCTAAAATACTTATTATCTGGTCCTTTACAAAAAATGTTTGTGGACTCCTGGTCTAAGACAAGGAATCCTCTAATTTTAAGGAGGAATATTCCCCGGGTGTGTGTTTCCCCAAACATCCTCAGTAAGCATCCAGAAACATTAGCTGGATTCACAAAATTTCTCCCCTCTGGGCCTGGGATCATAAATAGTTCTGCAGATTAAAGACAAATAGGGCAACAGATTAGCCTCTTCCCTGGAAGTCATTCACACAGAGATTTTTAGTGGAATCCCAAAGCTCACCTCTCCCAGAATTCCATCCCAGCTTGCAAGTCACACCCCAGCTTTCAGACAAGAACCTAAGTTAAGAAAATGGGTGTGTTATCTGAGAGCCACATCTCTGCCCCAGGTAAAGGCCCTGGACTGGCCTCAAGCATCCCTCTGACCTGGCCATTTCCTTGAGAACCAACTCTCTGGGTACCTCCTATAGGGTCTGGGGACTCATCTTCCCACGACTGCTGGAATGACTCCCTTCTCCCTATGGGGTGGGTGTAGGAAAAACCAGGGGAGGGTGGGAGGACTCCAGGTGACATGGGTTTCCACTGGTGGCCCTCATGTAATGAGACCTCAGAGAGAGTCATCTTTTGCATCAGTGAAAAAATAAGCCCTTCAGAGTTAGTGTGAATTGGGTGGTGGGGAAATGTCTCTCGAGTGGGGAGCTAATTTGCTTAGCAACTCAGTACTTTGTACTGGGACTAGCAGGCTTCTTCTTACTAATGTGGGTCTAAAGTAGGCCAGTTAACCTTTCTCTGTCTTTGTTTTATAGCTTTTGCCTGGGGCTAAGGAGACGTGGGCATGAAGCATGACTGCTGAATGGGTATGGGTTTCCTTCTGGGGTTATGGACATGTTCTGGCTCTAGACATTGATGGTGGTTGCACGCCATCGTGAATGTCCTAAAGATCACTAATGGTAAATTTGAAGTTATGTGTATTTTACCAGAATTTGTCTTAAATGACATAAAAGCTAGGGTCCTTTGTTAGAGTTAAGGAAAGAGATTGAATGAGATAACCACATAAAACACCAGCACCACGCATGACACACAGCTGATGATCAGTCAATGTCTTTTTGCAGTTGGGGTGTTGTTAAGAAAATCCAGACCCTGCACTCGCTGTTGGAGTCTGCTAGAACACCATGGGAGGAATTAGACTCCTGGTTAATGATGGTAAAAACAAACCATCCACCCAATGTATTAGATTCAAGCACATGTGCTTCTATTTCTCTGCATCCAAAAAACAAGCAAGCTAAGGTTCTTTGGCATATACCTATGCCAGATTCTTTTCCAGTCCTAGCACACACACTCCCTTATTTAATGTCATGACAACCCAGCCCCACTGTCGTCCCCTTGCACTTGCACGTCCAGCTAACAAGGGGGTCAGAGATAAAATGTGGACCTGCGTCACTGAACTTGAAGTCCACTGTCCTACACCCTGTCCATTGTTATGGAGACACAGAATGGTTGGGTGCCATTTTTAATCCAAGGGTGGGTGTTGCTTCAAACTGTTCTCAATGATGCGATAGATGCTGAAGCTTTGCCTGTGGGAATGGATAAACAACAACAAAACAGTACACACCTTTCCAAATAGGGAATGGGTGCAGGCAAAGACACGAGGCTGGGATGCAGACAGTGAGCCTATGGAACATTGTTTATTCCAAAATATTTAAGTGTGCTAGATTAATGACGATCCCATTGGGCTGGATTACAGAGTTAGTGGAAGGAAAGTGAAATTTTAAAGAATTCCCTTCATTTGGCCAATTTCTATTGAGCACCTACTCTTTGTAAAGAATCATGTCAGGAGCTGGGGTAAAATCATGAAAACAGAGTCACTAGGTAAATACAACATCGTAACATAAGTTCCCCAAGGGCAGGGCTTTTTGTGTATATTGTTTACTGCTATTCTCTAGCTTTTAAAAGAGTATCCAACATAGAATAGGTCTCAGCAACTAGTTGGGTTAGTGAAGAAAGGAAAAGAGTAGGGTCTTCGGAAGTAAAGACATGTCTGACTAAAGCACCGTGCGTGTCCTTTTTTCAACAATGGAGATCGCAAATTCCCGAAGGGAAAAGATACATTCATTTTTGCCTTGACCCACCATGGCTACATAGCATCTTTGATCACTTCCTCCCATTATTCGTTCACCCATTTAATAACTATTTCCTTCACACCTACTATGTGTCAGGCTCTGGAGTAGGTTCTAAAGGTAACTCAAGGACAAAATACGTGGCTTCCTATCTTCATGGAGCTTATTGCAGAGTAAGAGAAAGAAATATTCAATCACATAAAATCATTGCAGAAAGAAAAGTATGGGGTGCCGGCAGAGAAAATACAAGCTGTCTGGGAAGGGGCTACTTTTGATGGGCTGGCTAGGGAAGGATTCTTCGCGGACCTGATGCTTAAATCAAAGGCTGAAGAATGAGGAGGGGGTGAGGGAAGGAGAGCCAGGCTGGCTTGTGCAAAGTCTTCGGGATCCCAGAGGGCTCCAGCATGAGAAAGAAGCCAGGGTGGCTGGGGATGGGTGAGCAGCACACGGAAGCCGCCAGAGAGGGGAAGCAGCTTGGCCTGTGTCCACTAGAAGTTATCCCTTCCAGTTACTCCAATTCACAGGAATATAATGTTAACATCAAGAGACACCAGAGAAAAGCGTTGCCCTGCTCAACTGCCCTACAGCTCCTGTGCGGGTCCCTTCCGCTGTCACCTACTCCTCTCCACAGGTCTGATCCTCATTCTACCAGTGTGGATGTCCCACAGTAGGAAAAAGAAAAGAAAAGAAATATCCTTATGTTTTGAATTTTTGTTATGTGTCAGGCATTGTCCTGTGCCTTTTATTACCTCTGTGTGAAGGAAGTTGTGGGAATGCTATCATTGTTACTGCTACTACCACTATTATTATTATTATACTTATTAATATTCCCCTTATAAAGATGGGTAAGACTGAGTCTCAAAGGGGGGAAGTGAATTACCTCCAAAGCAAAAAACCACAGTATGGTTGCATGAAAATTCAAACACCGATCATCAGACTCCAAGAGTTTTGTCCTGACCATTAGATAATAATTCCCACAAGACAGATTTGTCTCATGTAAGAGTTTACTCAACAGAAATGTTACTGTGCAATGACTATGTGCCGGGCACAATGCTAGGTGTTGGCTTAATGAAATGAATAAAAGCCATCCCTGATTTTACTGAGAAAAACACAGAAACACCATCATACAATGTGACACAAGCATCTGACAGGTGTGTATAAAGAGCTATGGAGATTCAGATTGGGAGGGAGTGACAAACTTAGCGGGGGCCACCCAGGAGAGGCCATAGTTGAGCACCAGCTTAGCAGAGGTAATGACTTTCCATGTGAGAACATGGGAGGGAGAGACATTCTTGGAATGTAAAAGCACATTTGTTTTTAGATTCTTTTCCCATATAGACCATTACGGAGTATTGAGTAGAGTTCCCTGTGCTATACAGTAGGTTCTTATTAGTTATCTATTTTATATATAGTAGTGTGTATGTGTCAATCCCAATCTCCCAAGTTATGCCCCCCCCTTGGTGACCGTAGTTTGTTTTCTACATCTGTGACTCTATTTCTGTTTTGTAAATAAGTTCATTTGTACCATTTTTTTTTAGATTCCACATATAAGCAGTATCAAAAAAGAGTAGATACATGTATGCGTACAACTGATTCATTTTGCTGTACAGCAGAAAGTAACACAACATTGTAAATCAACTATACTCCAATAAAAATTAACTTAAAACACACATTTGTTGTGAGGGCCTAGTTCCATGTTCCCAGTTAAATAGCTTGGGCAGTAAGACAAGACCGGAGAAGGAGCGGCCAGATTACAAAGGGTCTCAGAAGTCAGTTAAGGGTTGGGGACTTTCTCCTGAAGATGATGGGGAGTCACGCATGGGTGTCAGGCAGGGAGGCTGGGGATACATTTCACAATTAGCAAAGACCAAGCCAGTCAGTGTAAACCAGAGGTTCTCCAAGTTTGGTTTGGTCCAGCTGCATCAGCATCTCTTGGGAATCTCTTGGAATGCAAATCCTCTGACTCCACCCCAGACCTCCCGAATGAATCTGAAACACTGCGGTTTTAACAAACCCTCCAGGGGATGCTGTTGAGTGCCCACGTATGGGAACCACGGATCTACCCCACGCTTTAGCTGCTTCTGCATCCACCTCCACAGCACAAAGGATCTGCAGGGGCTGCTTCACTCCTATGCTTCTCCCAGCTCCTTACAGAGACAGGAAAGCATGCGGCATGTCTTGTCCCCTTCTTGGTGTCAACCCACTACCCCCAGGTGGTCATCCAGCACAGTGACCACCTAATTTCTCGGGAGAGACCCTCTCTCCTGACTTATCTCTTTGGTTTTGGTTTGAAGACCACGAGATCTTCTCTCTCTCCTTCCTAGTTTTGCCCACTGCTCCGGGAGCCGGAGAGCTGATGACGGATGCTGTTCGGGAACTCTGGCTGGTGCTCGAAATGATCATTAGCTAAGTGCCAGGCTAATGCATTCAGAGGTGGTGAGTTAATAGGAAAACAGGCCTGATTCGGTAGGCTGTGCCCATGGTGACCTAGAGCTGGGTGTTAAGTGGTGACGGGCGACTCCCCTCTAATCACCTCTTGTTAGCTGCAACTATAGGCAAATTGCTAGCGAGGATTAAGTGGGGAGACTATGCCAGGATCACTGTCAAGCAGAAAAAAGACTCAATTTGTAGAGCAATCACGACTCTGTAATCACTTCCTTAAGAGCTCTTTTCGGCTGTGTTTGCCTTTGGAAGGTGGGGACCCTGCCTAGGCAAAGGTGGGCTAAGAGCTGCAGGCTGGCTTTTTCTGGAGCGTTCTAAAAAACAATTCCCCACCACCACCCAAGGAGATAAGCCTTGGGTGCCCTGCCCCCAGGGGTCTCTGGGCTTGAACAATGAACACCCATGTGCATAAACAATTGATGGGAGCGCTCCTGAATAGAGCACATTTCTGTAAACTCAGCGAGTCTGGGAGGAGGCTCTATGGGGGAAAAAAGCAGATACATATTGTTTATCACTGTTTGCATGATGTCCATATAAAATAGAAACAAATTAACAAGGCAATACAGTCATCCCTCTGTATCTGCTGGGGACTAGTTCCAGGGCCCCTGTGGCTCCCCAAATCCATGGGTGCTCAAGTCCCTTATATAAAATGGTGTAGTATTTGCATATAACCTAAGCACATCCTCCTGTATCCTTTCAAGCATCCCTGGATTACTTATAATACCTAATACAATGTAAATGCTATGTAAATAGTTGTAAATACAGTGTAAATGCTATGTAAATAGTTGCCTGTGTGTGGCAGATGCAGGTTTTGTTTTTTGGAACTTTCTGGAATTTTTTTTCCCAAATATTTTTGACCCACGATTGGTTGAATCCACAGGTGCAGAATCAGGGATATGAAGGGTCAACAGCATTTTAAGAACCATTAAACAACAGTGGAGAGGAAAAAACGCTGCAAGGGTATCCTGTTCCCCCCCTTTCAGTTCAAGGGGGATTTTTTAAAAGGTGGTTGGTGGGGCATGACTTTTCTTTTCCAAATGTTTGGAGCCTTTACCAGGTTGGATAACAGCTGTTTTCAAGCTTATTCTTAGGGCTTAACGCCTTCATTATTCTCACACAGTTACCTGGAGAAGTTTGGTGCCAGAATAAGTTAGAGGGATACACGTCATCTCAGAAGAAACATTCTGAAGCTTGGAAACAAAGGAGATCGTTGGGAATGAGTGGATATTTGAAGCCAAAACGTGATTTGTTCAGATAGAAATGTTATTTTTTTTAACATGTTTATTGGAGTATAATTGCTTTACAATGGTGTGTTAGTTTCTGCCGTATAACAAAGTGAATCAGCTATACATATACATATATCCCCATATCCCCTCCCTCTTGCGTCTCCCACCCACCCTCCCTACCCTCCCCCAGGTGATCACAAAGCACCGAGCTGATCTCCCTGTGCTATGCAGCTGCTTCTTCCCACTATTTTAAGTCCTTCAAAGAAAGGCTCCAATCCTTTGCAATTTCCCAAGTAGAAACAAGTTTTGAGAAAGTTTCCTATCACATGATTCACTGGCAGGCTGCCGTAAGGAAAAGGCAGGAGAGATGAGAAGTCTAGGGGTAGGTGAAAAGCCGGCTCCTCTACTACTCATCATATATTACTTCCCCCCCTTGCAGGTTTATAAGAAGTCGTAGTTTAAGAAAAACAAAACCCCTCTCATTAAATTTGTGTTGTGAATCTGCATGTTCCAAATGAAGCATAAAGCAATGCTGGGAATGTAGCTTGCATTTCAAAACACAGTTTTCAAATTTTTCTCTAACTGTCCAAAGGAGATGTTTTCTCACCCATACAAGACTTTCCTTGAAAAAAAAAATCAGCATTTGCCATAAACAATACACTAAAATTTTTTTAAAGCTCCCTTGTATATTTCAAAATAATCAGAATGGGAGATTTGTATTGAAAAACTAAGTACCATCTCTATGTCAAATGTCATTCTTCTTAGTGCCCAAACTTGTAAACATCCTATCCACTTTGGAGAATAGTTTGTTTCAGTTCATCTCCAAATTTCACCTCTCTAGTGGACATTCAGTCAAAA
The DNA here is from genome assembly GCF_039906515.1 of Pseudorca crassidens. Lineage (NCBI taxonomy): Eukaryota > Metazoa > Chordata > Mammalia > Artiodactyla > Delphinidae > Pseudorca > Pseudorca crassidens. The sequence continues at coordinate 32,877,236 of NC_090310.1, forward strand.
TAATACCTGTCATTCACTGAGAAAGGAAACTGAAGAAAAATTCATCGGAAATTCAAGGTGATAATCTTGGTGGTGGGTCCAGCTGGCACTGTGTTTGGTTTGTTTGCTTGTTTCTGACTTTGTTTTTGTATTAGGATAACACTATGGCTGCAAACTGTCAAAGTTGAGATGTTGCCCCTTCCCTATGAATTTTCCAGTTCTTTCTGATGCTGGGTGCTGTGTCATAGACCAGATATATATGTGGTCAATATATGTCCGAGGGTGGGGGTGGGTCGAACATACGAGTCTTAACAGCGATCTCACATTTGATCAAACATAAGTGAGTGTACGTACAGTACATAAGTAAAAACCCCAGCTCCTCTATTTGTGCATTGCTTCAAAACACCGTGACAAACCCCTCAAAATTCACTACTTAAGAAGCTCCAAATGCTTAAAAAAAAAGCAAAAAAAAACTGTCTCAGAATAAACCAAAGGAATAATCAGCTTGGAGGACTTTTCCTGCCTCGCGCGTGCTTAAGTTATATAAATAAAGAGAACAATTAACGTCAACTGCCTTTTAGTTCTCCATCCTATTAGCTTTGGGGAGCTTCAAGGTAATCTCTCCACAGAGGGGGGACACCCTGAGATTAAAACACAAGGTTTTCTTGAGAAAAATGGGCATGCTGGACAAGACAGCTCACGGAAATAAGACATATCGCTTCCTCCACTCTTCTGCTACTGAATCGTGCTGATTGCTAGAGGACCGGGATTCGGACACGAGGAAAGAAATCCTCCAAGTCAGGTGAGGAGAAATCGGGACAGAGCCGTGTGACACGGAATGTGGAAGTGGCTCGGCCGCCCCTTTCTGCTCCTTTTATACCAGCCAGACACATGAGCAGGTCAGCGAATCAAAACCCAGAAGTCCCCCCAAATCACAGGCACAGTTTCAACACCGCAAGCCACGGCTGCAAACTCTCCTGGGTCCACAGTCAGCAGGAAACTCTCCTTCCCAACGGCGTGAAGGTATGGCTGGCAAACCGGGGGTACAGATCGTGATGGGAGTTTGGGTGCAAAGTCTCCCCAACTCACAAGGGCCCCAGAAAGCTCCCATCTTCCCCCACCCCCCACCCCCGGGCTCCATTCCACAGTTCTGGCATCAAACGAAACTCTGGCAACACTAAATACTTTTTCGCATGACAGCCGTGCATCCCCTGCCATTATTTCCCCCTTTAGTTTCTGTTTTGCAACATGCGCTCTTTGCATCTAGAAGTGGTGAGAGAGATGCAATTAGTTAACTAAGAGAAACGACATCTCTCCACACAGCCGCGGCTGGGGCAGAATGGGGCCCAGTTCATGGATGAGCTGGTCTTGCTTTTTTGGGCCACTCCACACAGAAGGCCAAGCCTGTGCTGACAATTCAGCGGGGCTCAAACTCCCTGGGATCTATTTCCTCTCTCCCTCTGTCTCTCTCTCTCCCTCTCTCCCTTGGGCTTTCATGGACAGAATCCCCGGTGGGAGGAGATAAACTCACCCCAGGTGTGAAGCCAGCCGCACGAGGTGGGGTGGCCAGGCGTCAGTGGGCAATGCTAGTGGTGAGCTCCATGGGTGGAAAGGTAAGCCAGAGGACACAAAAGGAGGGGTGGAGAGGCTTGGCAAAAGGCACAGTGAAAAAAGGCAGAAGGAAAAGCATCAGGAATATGTACAAAGGGAAAAAAAAATAAGGCAAAGGGGATGGGAAATTAATAATCCAACAAGCAGGCTTCCTGCGTGTTATTAATCACACTGCTTCGCCCAAGCTGCAGAGAAACCCAGCGCTGCACATGGGAGGGGAGGGCTTTCAACACCATTGGCCGCTTCTGCTCACTCCTACACACCTCAGCCAATCCTCCCTGCGCCTTAAGGTACAGATCCATCGGACTGCAGTTCCAAACCCCTGGAAGATGAGAAATTGTGCTCCGTGGGTAAGGCACTGCTCTGTCTGGTTAATGCACTGTAAACTTTATTTGAGCTGACTTCTCCTCTGATCCCCCAGTGACGAGGTCAGGGAGCGCGAGCAATTCCACCCCAAATCATGCCATAATCGAATTGCTGCCTATTTCCCGAACCTATAATGAAAAAGGCAACCGAAATAATGCAGGTAATGTTGGCGGCCTCCCCTGCCTGTCGGACATTATTACCTCCGATTGCTTGCTGCCATTTCCCCGGGACTCTAACAATGAATATATTTCACAGCTCACTTGCTCTCCTGTGTGGGTGGCATGGTATAGACACCTCCATGATCTGAAAGGGAATCTAAGACAATAGCGCTGTTTCTGAGCTCTGTGCCTAACAGCCTACTGGAGGGAGAGGTGTTTTTATCAAAGTGCTTCATACACACACACGCACAGCAACCTGATGGGGTCCAGAGTCACAGATTCAGTCAAAGCCAACTCAATTTCTCTTTATCTCTTTAAGTCCCCAGCTTCGTCACCTACAGCAGAATAACCGAGACTGTGACTCCTTTGTCACTCAGATGCTCTGGAGGTTTTTATTCTATTTTCTCCCTCTGAATAAAATGGGACAGATATGGCTTTAGGGACTGGAGAGGAGATAAAATAACATGTGTACACACCCTACCTGAAAAATGCCTTTTACGCGCTTGTTTCTCTTTTAAAAGAAAATCAACACTGTATTTGCATGCCCTTAAAAAGCGGAATTCTGCGTCCCATCATCTTTTTGCTTCTCAGAAAAGTGCTGACAGCAGCACGATTCAATGGTACGGAGTCAGAGCCACAGAAGGAACAACCCAGACAGCATACTCAGCTGTGATTTGTGTGACCACCCTTTGGCGAACGAAGGCCGTCTCCAGGCCAGTGGAAACGTGACGTGGGACGCCGAGTGTGCCTGATTTCTGGAGAAGCTGTGTCCAACTGAGCGCCTTGGTAGTCTCCCAGCCCTAGCTTTTCTTCCTCCAACTTGTAGGTTTGGTTTAACCTGAGCAGTGGCTTTGAAACTGTCAGGCATCAGATACGGCCATTTGTGCCTAGGAGATGTTGCTTTTATCTAGCCATCATCACCAAATACTGGGGCTGGCACCTCGGAAATAGGTGTATTTACGGATGCGTGAGTCTGGACAGTCAGAGATGTGAAAGCATGCATTCAGTTAGCAAGCAAATACACTCCCAACACATCTGGTTTAAGAGCCATACAGGGGATACGTAGAACAAGTCAGAAACAGGGTCCGAGAACATTTTCTTAAGCTTGAATTACAATACAGACTCTCCCCCTTTATATTTCTTAATTTTGTTTTTCTTCTGCTTTTTTTTTTTTTTAATGGGAACTGCACTCTACATAATTTTCACTACACACAAATGTATTTCCTCCTCCCTACTTTGGCCCTACTTCTAACGAGGAAAACCAGGCCACAGAAATGACGTGCTGTCAGTCACGACAAGACAGTCAGGTGAGAAGAGTCTCTAAGAGTTCATCAGGTGAAGGTCTCCAATTTTCCCCTTCCAGCTCGGTCCAGACTGATGGACGGGCAGCCCCACATTTTAAAAAAAGATACACGGGTTCAAGAGTGCACGCTGACACACGGACGAAGAATAATTCTTAAAAACACTCAGCACTATGGGCTATAGAGAACAGATCTTATAAGAAGGAGGAAAAAAGATCAATATAAAGAAAAAAATGCTCTAGATGTAATTGAAGTCATACATTTGTACATGACTTCTGCTATACGCCCAATTACTGCTATTTATCAAAGAGTAGACAACATTGAACCTGGCAGCATGAAAAACAAATTTTACTAAGTCAGAGGGAAAAAAAATCATCAGAAAGAGAAGGGAGGAAAAAAGATACAAATAATAAATAATTCAATATTCTCAAGGAAAGCTCTTGGAGAAAAGGCTTGGTTGATTCAAACATCAGACATGGGTCTGACAAGAGATGTATCGATTGAGACAATTCTATCATTATTATTCCAGCCGGAGTCCTTCACAAAAGCTGCTCTTTTTGTTCCTGTTTTTATTGCTGTAACTACCAACCTCCTTCTTATACCTCGATCTCTTTGAACCGGTATTCATTACAGCTTAAATCTTAAGCCCAAGCATAAGATGATAAACAGATTCTGTGTCTCATGTTTGGCGGAGGCAAGGGCTCAGCTTCCCTAAAATCTAATAGGATGGGAGGCTATTCACAATCTGCTGAGGATTTCCACACTCCATGGAATAAGTCGTGTGCCCCATCTGTATAATTACCAAGGCGGAATATTTAGATTCCAGCAGGAGCATATATCCAAAGCAAATAGGACCCACATCTAACAAAGAGTTGCCAAACGCTGAACAGGATAGCTGACAACAAATGTACCCTCATTTGTTACTTTCAAGGCTATGAAAAGCAACACTGACAACATATATCCCTAATGATTTCCTTCTCTTCTGCCCAAACTGGGTTCCCAAAATGTACTTGTTCTTCCAACCAAAACAATTAAAAAAAAAAAAAAGAAAGATCCTTTTAGGTCAAGGCAGATCGGAGGCATACAGCAGTATAATTAGTGGAGGAAGAATACACCTCCATTAGACAACTGCAAAAAGCAGAACTGTGTCTTCAGCGTTCCATGTGTTAATTACAACCAGATAGGAGGTGCCACAGAAAATTAACAGTCTCGCACAGGCATGAGAAGTAAACAGACAAAACAGGGGCTGCTGGAGGGTCGGGAGAGCAAGTCAATTTTGAAGAAAGATAAAAGAACTGCCATGTCCATGATGGCTGCGGGGAGGGGAAGGGGCAGTGGATCTTGTTATCATCAGTTAATTAAGCAGGAGGTCCAGGCTTGCATATGCGTAACATTTGCCATGGTAATCAGATGTATTATTCAAATGGGCAGGAAAACAAAAGCCATGGCAGGCCTGACAAGGAGCAACGACGACGACGACGTCTGCTCACTCCAAGGTGCTGTATACACGGAGCCAGAGGAGGGAGCAGGGTTCTGCTCCTGGGGGTCTAACCAATGGGGTGGCTTCCTGAAATTCAGATGGGAGAATGGAGGCGGGTGGGGGATGAGGATAGATTCTCAAAATTAAATACTCCCCAGGTCTGTGTTTGACAACCAGCCAAGGCTGGGGAGGGGCATCAGCTGGTAGAAGACAGGACGGCATCCAATCAGGCTGAGGCTACAACGTAAATGGCACTTAGTGGGTCTGAGAAGGGGGCTCTGGAAGACTGTTTATAGGGGAGAGAAGGAGAGAGAGAAAGGAGGAGAGACAGAGAGAATGTGAGTAGGAGCTCAGATTCAACATGGTTATCACCTTTTCTGGGCTTGCAAGAGTAAGGGGGTAAACCTCCCCTCCCCAAATCTCAGATACGAGCTAATCTACTAATACTCTGTGGCAAAGGCTAGTTCAGGTTAGCTGGTCTGGTCTTTCACCCCCAATGTGTACTGACCATTTACAGCCAATGACCTTCATGGGATTAGATACAGCATCAGGAAAGTGAGGCTGTCCTTGTGTTGGGCAGTGAACTGTGATGCCCGACCTCCACCTCTGAGGCCTGACTCACATCCAGAAGGGGCAGTAGTCATTTCACAGGATGTGAAGGTTTCCGGACACTGTGACACAGGCAAGACTGAAGGTCGTTTGCCATGCAAGATTTTAGGAGATGTTGCATCTTGTGAAAAGTGGAGGTGGAGCCCCCTACCCAGCCACGGACAACACAAAATACAGTCTGATATCCTCTGTAAGACCTGCTTTAGCCCTGGCAAACCTCCTCCTCTGCTATAACTTTTTAACCAGGACAGGGCATCATTCATCAGCCGCTGAAGCTGGTCCTCATGTCCCCAGGCTCAGTGTGGCTAATGGGTTGGGTTGGCTGGGGAAGCAAGGGTGACGATAGGGGTGGGTGGGCAGTGATAGGAAATATCGTGGCCTCCAGTGGCTGAACTGGAGCTGGGACTGTTGCAGAATTCCCACACAATGACATTGGGAGACTGTCCCTGGGGTGGGAGTGGTGGTTGTGGGCTACACACTGGTGTCAAAAGTGTATCTAATCTCAGTAAATCTGCTGCAAAAGGCCGGTGGGAGGTGCCAGAGGAACTGAAGGGGACCAGGAAGCCGAGTGGACATACAGTTCTGTCCCCAGACTGGCTCTGTAACCACACACATGCACAGAGATGGCAGATCACAAGTGCACGCTTTTCACATACTTCTTGTAGAGCATGCTTGAAATGACACAATCGCAGAGATGGAGAACAGCTTAGTGATTGCACGAGTTTCAGGCGGGGCAGGGAGGGAGAGCCAGGGATCATTGTGTTGGAGCTGCTCTATGCATTGACTGTGGAGGCTCTGCAGGAAACTACACAGACGATAAAATTACAAAAGTAAATGCACAAGCATCACTGAGTGCATGTATAATTGGTGCTATCTGAATAAGGTGGATGGGCTAGGTCAATGTCAGTTTCCCAGTTGTGATACTGTATGAAAGTTATGCAAGATGTTGCCACTGGGGACACTGGGTAAAGGGAATAGGGATCATCTCTTTCTGTTATTTCTTACAACTGCCTGTGTATCAACAATTATCTCCAAAATTTAAAAAGAAAACGTTTTAAGCAAAGTGCAAATTTAGGAGTCATGCATGGGATTCTCAGGGTCCCTACCTATCAGCCATGAGTCCTTGGACAAGTTACTTCTTTAAGGCCCAATTTTCTGCTATAAAATGTGCATAAGAATAATGTCTCCTTCAAAGGATTATTGCGGGGGTTAAATGAGATATGTTTTCTGTGGTTGGCTCTTAGTGAGGGTTTGATAGGTGTTAGTTATCACTTTTAATGTCATCATTACCATTAGTATTTACAAGTAGTGTCCAAATCTATGTGGATAAATAAGAACACGTCTAAACTCTGAGTTGCCTTTACTCAGAGATTAAAAGTGCACCTATCGCCGCTAGATCCTCTGAGTTTCAATGATTGGGAATGGAGGGTGTTTTCCATAATTCATCACTGACAAAAAAGACAAGAAGCCTGTTCCTAGGAAGGGCTCTTGTGCTCCCCGCTCCCGACCATCATCCATTTGTAACTTTCCCATCTTATCTACAGGAGGCCCCTCCCTCCGCAGTGTGGATCTAAGCTCTCCTGCATCCTTTATACCAGCCAACAGAGGTCAGGGGGTGACTCCCGGGCACTCAATCACATCTGCTAAGAGCTACTGAAAGGAGCAACGGGGAATAGAAGTCTCTATTCTGATCAAATTAGTTGGACATGGATCAATAGCAGGCTTTGGTGTGTCTGTAAGCTCAGAGCCTGCAGATTCCCAGCATAGAGTAATCTAGAGAGAAAGAGAAAGAGAGCAAGGGGGAGAAATAATATCTGTTTCCTTGGCACAGAGATTTCCTTATATTGAGTCTGTCACTTCCCATTTCAGTTAACAAACTGCTGAATGGAGCTCATCGTTGGGCAAATATCACAGCTCCATGGAATACAAAATGGGAGCAATTGTTTCAGATCGGGGGTTTAATAAGAAAGAAAAGGCCAAGAGAGAAAGAAGAAATCTGGGTGGGGGGAGCGGACTCTGTCTGCAGAGGGAAGACCAGCTCTACAGAGACAAGGTTTAGGAAAGGAGAGAGAAGACAGTCTTCAGCTTCACTTGTGTTTTTTGTTTTGTTTTATTTTATTTTTCTCTCTCTTCAACTACTACTAGCCCAAGATTCACAGCAAGCATTACTGGGTTCAAAGCTATCACAGAGAGTGCATAAAAAGGACAGCTCTATTTTTCCCAGGGGAGGATACTAAATTTGGAATTGAATTACTTTGGAAAGAAGGGTCTGGGAAAAAAAAAAAAAAAAACTGAATGTGCTCTGCTTATCTTCTTCTACTTTCCTGTACTGAAAAAGGAGCATAGTCACTGCCAGGTGGAGAGGAAACTGTGGCCCTCTTCTTGTCTGCTTGGGATTCAACAAGTCTCCTCGGTAGGGGGTGGTGTATTAGAGAAAATAGGGAATGTCATGTGGGGAGCCCCTTATGTTCTTAACAATGTTAGGTAAGGAAGAATTAGGAAAAGTTAGGTTTAATACATCACCCAAAATCACAGAGCCAGAGAAGAGCAGAGCTGGGTGTCAAACCCTGTTTGGACTCCAAAGCTTGTGTTGATTCCACAATACCATTCTGTCTGCCCACTCAAGGGGCTGGTCTGTCTCTTATTTCTGAGAGATTTATCACCCTAGTGGTCATGAACCTCAAGTGTACTGGCTCATGGCTACCCTCTGGATCTGCATCCTGAACCAGAGCTCCACTGGTTATACAGCCAGAAAATATTTATTAGCCTTGGACTATAATGCTAGCCAGTGGTACCTGCCAACGGCTGCACTTCAGATTCATCTGAGACTTTAAAATCCCTGATACCCATCCCCCACTCCCAGGGGATCTGCATGGGCAGCCAGGATTATGAATGACTGGGCATGGCAATGTAATGAATTTAAAAAATGGCAACAAAATGGTTCTTTAAGAGGATTACGGCAATATGGTTGGTAGCACTATGAATTTTGAAAACGAATAAAGTTCAGAATTTTATACATTAGAGGCTGTAGGACGTAATAGAAAGAGCCAACATTGGCCATTTACTAACGATGTGACCACGTAACTTCTTCAAAACTCCTTTATCTATAATGTGGAGATGTTATGCTTCCCCTTGCAGAGCTGTTATGGGGATTAGAAATTAAAATTGCAAAACACTGAGCATTCTGCTCAGGATATAGTGGACATTCAACCAGGTCTACCATATTGGCTGGGAAAGCAATGTTTTCTATTAAAAAAAAAAAAAGACTAAAAACTAAAAATGACTACATTTGTGTTAAATTGTGTGATTTGTATTAGAACTTGAAATTTAGAATCTCAAATTTGAATCGAAGATTCTTGTATGTTTTCTCTCTTTATTCAGTCTTTCCTCTAATGTCAGCTTCTCAGAAAGACCTTCTCTGACCACCCCATACGTATCTTCTCACACGGCTTTTACTCTCACTTTATATCACTCCCTAGGACCTGGGTGTTCATTACGCACTCATTCGAATAGTGAGGGCACTGTCTGTTTAGTTCATGGCTGTGTCCTTAGCACCTAGAATCCCACTGGCATGTGGAAACCCACCACAAACACTTGTTGAGTAACTGAGTAAATGAATGATGAATGGATGGATTGCCTGTAGATCACGTGAATTGGGATTATCCACATTTCTTTTTCAATGCACAGATTCATCCCAGCCTTGATGAGTCAGAATCTCCAGAGGTAAGGCCTGGGACTCTGCATTTCCACAAGCTTTGCAGGTGATTCTGATGGACACCAAAGCCTAAGAATCACTTTTCTGGAGCTAGAGAAGTAATCGTCATTGAATTGCTTCAGTGTGCCAGGTTCTCTGCACATTCATATGTGTGCTACCAATTAATCCTCACACATGCTGAAGAGGTGAATATCATCCCTGGTTTTTTTTTTTTTTTTTTTTTTGCGGTACACGGGCCTCTCACTGTTGTGGCCTCTCGCGTCGCGGAGCACAGGCTCCGGACGCGCAGGCTCAGCGGCCATGGCTCACGGGCCCAGCCGCTTCGCGGCATGTGGGATCTTCCCGGACCGGGGCACGATCCCGGGTCCCCTGCATCGGCAGGCAGACTCTCAACCACTGCGCCACCAGGGAAGCCCTCATCCCTGTTTTATAGTAGAGAAACCAAGCTCTTGGATTTTATGAAATACGCCTGAGGTCACTCAGCTAGTAAATAATGGCACTGACCCTGGGACCCAGATCTATAGCTACAAAGCGCAATACTCACTCCTTTTGATAAACTGTGCTACTCTCAAACCAAATATTCCCTATCTCCTACCTAGCAATTTCTGAATCCTACAGCCACTGGGGAAGACTTCACTGATATTTATTTTAGATATTAAGTAACCAGTGCACGAGGAACTGCAAGAGCAAACATATGGTAGCAAGACAAAGCCTGGGATCTATGGAGAACTGCAAGACAACTTCACAACCAGAGCAAAGGAACATCAATGGTTTTCAAAGTGTTGTCTCCAAGCATGACATCACCTGGGATCTTGTGAGAAATGCAAATTCTCCCTGCCCCATCCCAGAGCCACTGAATCAGGAACTCTGGGGGTGGGGTCTGGCCATCTGGGTTTTAACAAGCCCTCCTGGGAAGAGTAAGACCCACTGCCATAAAGAAAGAGTGGGAGGGAGAAGAGGGCGTTTCAGGTAGGGTGGGATTGCCAGGGGAGAGAAATGGTTTCAGTGTGAGGATTTCTGTGGAGGCAATAAGGAGTCACTGCAGGCTTTTGAGCAGAGCACTCATGGGAAAGTGGTCCAGCCCTGCTTCCTGGAAAAACTGATGCTAAGAAAGCCCTCAAAATCAGGGAAGCTTGTGACCTAAGTTTATTTTCCCTATAGCTCTCTCTCTTTTTTTTTTTTTTGCCTCAAATAAAAGGATCCCATGATTAAATCAGTCTGGGAAGCCTGGTTTAAAGCAAATTGCACAAATATGCTGATGCTTACGGTGAGACTTTTCAAAGCCTTTAATTGTCTGATAGATACTGTGAAAATATGAAGTAGAACATTTTGCATCACTCTGTGAGAAACCCTTATTAACAGGAAACCCTGGGACTTTTCCGTTATTCCGTATTTTCTGTGTGTGCTTATGTGGGTTTTTTTCCTCTTTTTTAAAAATAAACTTTATTTTAGAATAGTTTTGGATTTGCAGAAATGTTGTAAAGATAGTACTGAGGGTTTGTACATGCTCGACACCCAACACCTCCTGTTATTAATATATCTTAATAGTATGGTACATCCTGCATAACTAATGAACCAGTATTAATGCATTACTATTAACGAAAGTCCATACTTTACTCAGATTTCCTCAGTGTTTGTCTAATGTCCTTTTTGGGCTCTAGGGTCCCACCTAGGACACACGGTATTTAGGCATCCAGTCTCCATGGATGGGCTGGCTCCTCTTGGCTGTGATAGTTTCTCAGACTTTCCTTGCTTTTGATCATTCTGACAGTGCATTGGTCAGATTTTTTGTAGGATGTCCCTTAATTGGGATTTTTCTGATGTTTTTCTTAAGATAAGACTGAGGTTACAGGTTTGCAGGAGGAAGACCACAGTGACCCCATTTTTTTGAGTACTTACTATTTTCAGCATCTTTCCTAAGACTGTTATGGCTTTGTTTCTCCAAGTAAAGATGGGATGATTTTGGGAAGGAAGATTTCACAACTGAAATCCCATACATTGCCAGACAAACTAACGTGGAGGTTTGCCTAATCTGATGAGGATGAAATCTGATTCTTATACATACACTTCAATGCAACACGGTATGTGGGTGATTCTTAGAATTCCGATTTGATGGAAGCTAGCCTATTACTGGGTGGTGAGCAGCTTGCTGGGGCCTATTAGGACTCCTCATAATCAGGCAGACTTGCACACAAATAAAAAAACCTTATTTTCCCCATTTCTGATGAAATTGCAGGACGCTCTGTGCAAAGTATGAACATCTATGTAAAACTGTCATCCAGCCAAGGGTGTAGGCTCGGGGTTATGAACATAGATTGCAGTATTAACGTCCTGGGTTTAAAACCCCAGCTTTGCTACTTAGAGGTCTTAGGCAAGATATTCCCACAGCATCAGTGCCCTCATTTGTCAAATGGGGGTAAGAACAGGATCTCCAACAGAGAGTTGTTGTGTTGGACCAATGAGCTAATGCCTAGGCAAGGCTTATAGCACTGCGTCTGGAACAAACTAGTCACCCAATACATATTAGCTATTACTTTTACAATGATGAAGTTGAACCATGGGAAAGTGACACTTCAGTAGGCCAACAACTGTCAAACGCCAGCAATTTCATAGGGTTCAATCTACCACTCTTATCATCGTCATCATCATCATCACCTTAGAGACCAAAGTAAGATGGAGCTTTCACTAACTGAAGTGACCCTGGAATAGGAGCCATCCAGCTGTGCCCTGGTGGTCCCCCAGGCCCCTCTATTAGAGAACTTTCAGCTCATACAATAGGCAGCATATCCCCTCATTTCTAACCCAGCCACGTTGGACCAACTCCCATTTAAGTCATGGCCTTAACTCCATTTTTCCAGGCTTCATTCTCTCCATTGCCTGGCCTGTGCCATATCAAAGCAATGGGACTAAAGAGAAATTTCACAGCTCCTGACCTTCAGCAGGGAAGGCCCAGGAGCAAAGAATTAATGAAACATGATGAAGTTTCATGAATTTTTCTAGAAAATCTAACTTTCAATGAAATCGGAGAGGTGGGGGTCACGGAACAGGCAGACATAGAAGGCCAGCCCCACGGTGATCGGATTTCATCCACCAGCCTGTGGTTCCTTATTAAGACCATTCAAATGGATGTAATATAGATCACGCACGCATATGTATTCAATGCACGCACATATACTACTTGGGATCCTGTGAAATAATTGAAACAAGAAACAATAGGCAATGTCTTTTCAACAGAATTGTGTTCAGAAAAAGCCGCGTTGTTTGTTTTCTCCGTTTTCCACATTCCGTGACAAAGAGGGAGGGGAAAGAAGTGCCACTCTCCAATCACTAAAAATAAATACTTGTGTTATATTCTGTTGCCTCCGCAATGAATAAAACAGGCATGAGGGTTTATAATATCAATTCACAGGGCTCTCTCTGCTCCACTGAACTGTTACTGAACGGTTCAGAACAAAGCTACAGGCAGATCGGACAAAGCTCTTCTAACAGGGCTGACATTAGGCTCAGCCTGATAAGACCACATCAGAGATATGCTCGTGCTCCAGACCCTCTGATCACAGCAGGCCGAGCTCCTGGAACCTGATCACAGACCTGGTTCTGCTGATCTGGCTTAGAGCTACAATGCAGCTCCAGGTTATCTGCGAAGCTGGAGGAGTTCAAGGCAATCTCCTCTTTGCAGTGCCTTTAGACATTAACAGGAGCCCAGCCCTGGAGGAATGAGAGGAGGACTTGAGGCGGGGGGTGCAAAAGGAAAAGAAAAAAAGTTCATCTGATATAACAACATGTAATATTTTACATACCCGGATGCCAAGTACCTCCTAAGCCCCTTAAAACCATCCCTGGGATAGAACAACTGTCTCAACTGGGGGCCAATTTGACTCCCATTCCTCAGGGACATTTGGCAATGTCTGGAGACATTTTTTTTTTTTTTTTTTTTTGCGGTACGCGGGCCTCTCACTGCTGTGGCCTCTCCCGTTGTGGAGCACAGGCTCCGGACGCGCAGGCTCAGCGGCCATGGCTCACGGGCCCAGCCGCTCCGCGGCATGTGGGATCCTCCCGGACCGGGGCACGAACCCGCGCCCCCTGCATGGGCAGGCGGACTCTCAACCACTGCACCACCAGGGAAGCCCCTGGAGACATTTTTGATCATCACACTGCGAGGGTTGTTTTCGACTGGTATCCAGTGGGTAGAAGCCAGGGATGCTGCTAAACATCCTACAATGCACAGGACGGCTCCCTCACAATGAACACATATATGGTACAAAATACCAATGATGGGGAAACCTGCCCTAGGAGATAGCAACCCTGATTGCCTCCAGACCAAGATAAAGCCTTATTAAATTAGATTATCAAGTTAGTTATCGGCAACAGCGATCTCAATCCTCAGCGCAATGGATGGACAGTCTGGAGAGGGGACAGTGTCAGGAATTAGTTACTTCTCTTCAGCAGATCAAACAGATGGTTGTAATTTAAGGATATTTATGGGATATTTTTGGAGACATACTGTTTACTCCCATTCATCTCAATGCGGTAACAGTCTCGAATCGTTTGCTGTATTTGACTTCCTGAAGAAGACGCATTTTAACTTTTATTAAAATTTCAAAATGAATAGAGTCACTGTATTAAAATTTTGCCTGCTTTACTGGCATCTTCAAGCTACCACGGTGATGCGCAATTTATCTCGCTAAACATAGCTAGGGAGCAAAAAATCTAAACAATTTGAGGGTCTGCCTCAATTAAGTTGAGAGTTTTATTAGTTGCAGTAATAAGAGCATTAATAGGATGATCAAATACTATAACCCAAAGAATGTGAATGGCCTGACATCTGAGGTAGCCAGACAGTGGTGTGCTGTGGTGAATCAAATTCTCTGAGCTGTCACGAGGTAAGGTTGTCAATGTTCCACTGTCTAAAGCAAGGGTTTCTGAATTTTTTCTGTGAAGGTCCAGAGAGTAAATATTTTAGGCAATGAGGGCCATACGTTCTGTTGCAACTACTCAAATCTGCCGTGGTAGCACGAAAGTGGCCATCAACTCTTTGTAAATAAATATGTGCATGGCTGTGTTCCAACGAAACTCTGTCTATGAAAACGGTTTGCAGGCCAGATTCAGCCCTCGGGCCAGTCTGTCCATCCCCAGTGAGAGAGAAAATCCTAGAACTTAACTGAAGTCACTGAATCTGCAGGGGTGTGGATGGCACTTGAAAGTGTATACAGTCTCTAGGTCATGACTGTGCGTACCCATCACCATTGTACTAAGGTGAGTCTCAGCAGCAACGCGTGTAATGAAAATGGTGTCATACTGGGGCTGCTGTAACAGACACCGTTTCTGCTATGTTTCTATTGAACCCTATACGTGCATTTCTTAGAAAAACTAATGCGTGAAACTAATTGAGCACCTGCCATGCCATACACCAGGCACCATAATAGCCTCTGAGGATACAAAGATGAATCCAAATTATAATAATCATACCTGCCCAAGAGTGATTATACAAGCGTCATGTTTTCTTTTCTGCGATTATACAAGCGCCATGTTTTCTTTTCTGCGTCAGCCTTTTCTAGAGCTTGTGTGCACATGTACACACACACACACACACAGAGGCACACCCCATACAAGTTACTTGAAGGTAAAATTATACGGTTTTTTTCATTCCTTTTTTCCCAGTAACTCTAGCAGGGGTAGCTCTATAGTAGGTGGACAGAATAATCCCCTCCTCCCTCCAAAAATGTTCAGGCCCCAATCCCTAGAATGAATATGCCACCTTATATTGCAAAAGGGATGTTGGCGATGTGATGGAGTAAAGGATTTTGAGGTGGGGAGATTACCCTGAATTATGTGGATGGACCCAGTACAATCACAAGGGTCCTTTAAAGAGCAGAGAAGGAGATATGACCGCAGAGGTAGAGTCAGAGAGCTTAGAAGATCCTACACTGCAGGTTCTGAAGATGCAGGAAGGGGCGAGAGCCAAGGAATGCAGGAGGCCTTGAGAAGCTGGAAAAGGCCAGGAAACAGCTCCTCCCCTAGAGCCCCCAGAATGCACAGAGCCCTGCCAACACCTTGTGAGAGCCACCTGGGACTTCCGAGCTGCAGGAATGTGAGATAACACATCTGCGTTGTTTTACACACCGTGTGTTGTTTGTGGTCGTTCGTTACAGTAGCCACACAACACTGATGCTGTAGGCATTGAGTCACAGCTGACGGCGGGGTTGAAGGGTCACTTCCTAATGCAGGAAGCTTTTAGAGAGAGCAACTCTGGATTCTGGAAATTTTTAATTTTTTCCTTCTAAGTATTTTGCATCGCTCTCTCGTTTACTGTTTACTCAAAAACAAGATTCGAAAATGGGTTTCCTTCGGGGTTTGGGCCTCTTTATTAGTACAAATCAAGCATGCATGCCTGACCACTCTACCCTAAAGGATCTGGAGGCTTCCTGTGGGGAAAAGTGTAAGAAGATGCCAGCCTTGCAATTTGCCAACAGCATAAGTCCAGTGATTTAGCTGCTGGTGCACAGTTACTGTATATGTCCTGGGTGCCAGGGAACTGAATATCCCCCAGCCACCAGCAACAGGAACTGTGGGGTCTCAGAAGAATCAGAAGATGCCCTTTATGGAGATGAAGCCCTCTCTGTTTCAAACCAGCAGATGGAGTAAAGAAGAGAAGGCACCTCCTCAGACCTGGAAGGCTGGGAGCCAACTCAGTGCATGTTTTACCCCATAATTTGTGCAGAAACCACTGAGGTCCACACCTGCCTTCCTGGCCACAGGGAGGGACAGCAAGTCACAGGGAAAGAGACAATGGCCCCAAAGAAATTGGATTTGGGTTCAAAACCGACACCCTGCTCAGCAGCTGCAGAGCAAGAAACACAAGCTCTCTGAGCCTCAATTTCCTCTCCTATAAAAAGAAGCAAGAATCCCACGCTCAACATCATTTCTGCAAGGCTAGAAACGGCCTGAGCAATGTCCTTGGCACACAGTAGGTCAGCAACATATGGCACCTCTTTTTCACTCCTTTGTCGGCTGTTGCCTTGGCATAATGTGTAATTGTAGTGATACAAAGGAGCTCTTCTGGGACAATCACAACTGGAAAGATTTACCTCAATGTGTGTTTTGGAGAATGCAATCATCTTGCCAATACAGCCTTTGTCTCTGGAACGCAGTTTCTCAACCTCAGCACCACCAGCCGTTTGGGCGATTCTTTGCTGTGGGGTCTGTCCTACACATGGTAGGATGCTTAGCGGCATCCCTGGCCTCTCCACCCGACACATGTCCACGGCAACTCTCCTTTCCTCCCCAGGCAGCCCAACCAAAAGTATCTCTGGACATGGCCAACAACCTCTGGGGACTCAGTCACACCTGGCTGAGAATCACTGATCTAGGACTGTGACCTCATGGCTCTGGATGTAGAGGAATGGGAAGGGGACAGGGAACAGGTGCTGAGAAGCAATTACCCTGTGTTAACAGACAAAATCCCTGGCATAGAGAATTCCCCTTGTGTGCATCCAAGGTGACCGTCCACTTCCTGGTAAAAACGCAGGCTGACCACAGGTGCCACTGGGACTGAGGTTGGTGACCTAGATCAGCATGAGCTTGTGTGGTCTTCCACCTCCAGCGTGAGAGTGTGTGGGCAGACCCAAACGTGCAACACAGTGTGCTGATTTGAAATGTGAGGCATGGGGCAGACACGGAGACACATTTCAAGCATAACATTTACTTGTTGCCTTCTGAGCAGCCCGTGTGTTCCAAAGCAGCTGCGAACACACTTTGCCCGGAGCTCGGCTCTGCTCAATGTTCTCTGGCAACACCTGGTGGAACAGAGAAAAAACTGCACAGTGCCTTGGCGTGAGCTGCTGCGTCTGCTAATCTCATCGCTGCTGAAGGCTCTCCAGCGGCAAAGGTTTGCGGCAGGAGGGGGGAGTCCCATCAAAGGCCCCACCTCTGGGCTGCCATCAGTGCTGTGCCGTGTTAATTTCTGCTGTTTTTCTTTCTACTTTACCAAGCAAAAAACAAACACTGCTGTACTGGCAAGAGCTTTCTCGCTAGGAGGAGGAAATAAATTGCAACGGCAGCCTCACTGGAGGTTTTTCTCTAGCATGTGCCCAGAAAGCTGCCTCAAAGATCACCTTGCAACCTAGCAAGCGTGCACTGCCCAGCTTTAAAAGCACAAACTTCTGGGTTATTACTGTACCCTAAAGGATGCCCTTTCTGGTGTGGCAGGCATCTATCCAACTGTAGAGTCGAGTCAGCTCTGCTTGGAGCAGTAGAGATGAGAAAGTTGGATCGCACCCCCCACCCCCCAACCATCTACTCCCTGGGAGTAAGATGCAATGACCCAGGAACTCCATCCTAGCTGCCACCCACGCCCCCTCCTCACATCAGCATCCCGGGGGGATCACATGTGTTTCTTTATTGATGAGAAGGAAAGGCTAGCCTGTCATGCATTCTACCTGATAAAGGTGTGGCAGGAGAGAATCAGAGAATTAAAAAGCACATTCAGGATTTCTTTCCTTTTTTAAGGCCGAATAATATTCCTCTGTGTGTGTGTGTGTGTGTGTGTGTACACACACATATATTACATTTTCTTTATCCATTTATTTGCCACAGACATTTAGGTTGTTTCCACATCTTGACTTTTGTGAATAACATGTGCAATAAACATGGAAGCACAGGTATCTCTTTGCAATACTGATTTCATTTCCTTTGGATATAAACCCAGAATTGAGATGGCCGGATCATAAGGTAGTTCTATTTTTAATCTTTTGAGGAACATCCATATCGTTTCCCATAGCAGTTGTACCAATTTACATTCCCACCACTGTGTACCCTTTTCTCAACATCCTCACCAGATTATTTCACAGTTTATACATATATCAAGCATCAAGCTGTACATCTTACATACATACAACTTTTATTTGTAAAAAAATAAAGTGAACTCAACTTTTTGGAAGAATGTTCTCTTGAAATCTACAGCTTTACTACATATTTCTAAGAGAACATTGTAGCTTGGATGGAGGCAGACTGGTCTCAGAGCTTTAGGTCCTATTCACTCATGTGTTAGGTGTGTGATTTGGGGCAACTTATCTACACTCTGTAAGCCTTTTGTATAGGCTGTATAACAGGGAAGGTTGTACAGTTGTATAACAGGGAAGGTACGAGTACCTATCCACGGAGGTCATGCATGCCAACTGCTTCACATACCGTCTGACACCTAGAAATGCTCAGAAAATGTTAGCTAGAGTCATAATTGTTTACCTGTAAGACATTATCACTAGATGTCAGAAGTTGGGGGACCCATCTCAGGTAGGTCATTGATTTGCAAAGTGACCTTAAATAAATTCCCATCTCTCTGTGTTAATCTTTCTTATCTGCCAAAATAGAGAGGACACCATTTGCTTTTAAAAGTTATTTCACTCAAAATATCATTGTCAGTATAGAAGGGGTTAGGACATGTCAATGCTTCTGAAAAAGATCTAGTTACAAACATGCAGCATTTTTCTATATTTGTTGCTCACATCCATGTACAATGTACACAGCCCATGTCATCAATTGGGCATCTTTTAGAAGACACTGGAGGGCTTCCCTGGTGGCACAGTGGTTAAGAATCTGTCTGCCAGTGCAGGAGACACGGATTCGAGCCTTGGGCTGGGAAGATCCCACATGCTGTGGAGCACCTAAGCCCGCGAGTCACAACTACTGAGCCCATGTGCCACAACTACTGAAGCCCACATGCCTAGAGCCCATGCTCCGCAACAAGAGAAGCCACTGCAATGAGAAGCCTGCGCACCACAATGAAGAGTAGCCCCCGCTCACCGCAACTAGAGAAAGCCCGCACGCGGCAACAAAGACCCAATGCAGCCAAAAATAAACAAATTAAATAAATAAATTTATAAAAAACGCTGAAGAATTATTTGGGAGTGTCTCAAAATGCGTGTGCCTCAGTTACTGACCGGAAAGGTCTCTTCTAAAATTTAGTTCTACCCAGTCAAATGGGGAGGGGGAAGGTGTCAGGAGTGGTCAGATAATCCAAGGAAAACCAAGCCCCGTTTCATGGCAAAATGGCACCATGAATGTGGTGCTCCACTTCCTACAAGATCAGATTTGCAAATGATCTGCAATGTTTCTGGAACTTCCTCCAAGTCGTCCTGTGTCTGTGGACCATGGTTTGTACTTTGGGTGGCATCAAATCAAAGAGAGACTTTTTCTGCAGTTAAGCTGTCCTGGCTGTTGATGTTGAGATTCTAAGTTATCATGTCTCACCCAGTGGACTCTCAAGGAGAGGGGTTCCCTTGTCAAAGTCACATTCTATGAAATATTTAGCATAGTGTGTGCCAGGGGCTGTCAAATTAGGCTCATCTGAAATACTATAATTAAGAGGGGAGCCCCACTTACTTAGCCTTGGAAGCCAGTTATATTCAAATTATGCATAAGGGTCTGGAAGCCAAAGAACATCTTTCTACAACTGCAGTTCAGGTACTTTGAAGAACCCTGCTCCCAAACAAGACCCGCTAAGAGCAGCAAGGGATCTCTATTTGCTCCTTGAAATTCTCAGTGCAGGATATTCTCAGTGCAGCAACATCATCAGCTGCACTGTTTTCTGCTATGACAGAAGGTCCTGTCTCAGTGCAGGATATTAATCTTATTTTTAAATTTTATTTAACACCGTATTTTCAAAATGATATTCATGTGTATCCAAAGACAATACCTTAATCTGAAATGATTAAAGACTGATGACGAGGCTCAGGAACATGCTTACTCTTTTCCACTTCAAAAGGAAATGATTAACTACCACTTTCAGGGCACTTAACAATGTCCCAAACTGAATATGTTAGTTCATCCTTCCTTACAGGTTATTCTTCAGACGAGACTCAGTGAATTTTTAAACATACTTTCAAAGAGTTGCTCATCACAGCTAGAGTTTTAAAATCTATATATTTGGCAGAAATACGTCCTATGTTTGAGTTAAAACTTTCCTTTAGAACACAGTCTGACCACATGCACTATGCCACTCTGCATTTTTAAAATCTAAAATAAAATAAAAAATAAGCCTTTAAAGCAAAGGAAGAAGAACACCCACCTGCTGCGCGCTTGATGGGTTATTAACAATGATGTCCTTCTTTCTGAGATTGAACCTTATTGAGATATCGCATGAGCTTGGAGGGGAAACTTCTCAAGGGTCATTTTTACAGGAGAATCTAGTTTCCTTTATGCAATTTACAAACTCCTTTGGCCTCTGCTACATCATAACATGTGAAAAGAACTGGGTATGTTCTAGCTCCTGGCGGTGCCACTATGTCTGTAGAGGCCATAATATTTTCAAACACATTTTATCATTGAAGCCTTACTCCTATCCTCAATTCTGGAGGCAAGCAACACAGATACCATTTTCCTCACCTTACAGATAATGAAAGCTGGGATCAAAGAAGTTAAGCAAGGAATTTGCCAATCCCCAGCACCATACAGGGAGTAACCAGCAAACTCAAAACTTTTGCGTACTCTGATCTGGGATTCCAAACTATTTTTCTACCTATCTTTTTCTGTCTTTCAACCTGTCTAATCTGTCTGCCTATCTATTAGTATGTTTGACTATCTATCTCTTCATCAATCTGTCAACCTGTCTATGGTTTCACCAAAGCACCTGCCACTATTTTAAACTGGGTTTGAGAGTTTATCAGAGAAAAGCCTGGAATAACCGCTAACTACTTACAACAGTTACCTCCTTGAGGAATGCAAGGCAATTTGGAGGCTCTTTAAACTTTGGAAACCTTCACCTTTTACTCTCTATTTTTGCATATTTATGTGTCATGTGAGTCGTTTCACAGAGAGAATGAATTTACGCCAACCACTGTGTGATTAAAAATAAATGTGCTAAAGATAAAAATTTAAAAAGTAACTCTATCCAGCTGCTTCACTCTTCTTGATTTTCTAGTACCAGTTGTTTCTTCTATTCAGGCAAGTTCTCCTGGGATGTCTTGGGGCTATATTTGGGAAAAACCCCTCCAATCAGCTCCACGGAGCCAGATTTCATATTTCTGTCCCTTCCCATTCCTGGGTTTCATGCATGGCTCCGAGGTTGGCAGGGCAACATATTAGAAATAAAATGCACTCGTGGTATGTGACACTTCAATTTTGCTGCTTCAGCAGCAAGATCATCAGCTGCACTGTTTTCTGCTATGACAGAAGGTCCTGTAAATTTCACTTAACAGGGCTGTGCACCAAGGGCAGCATGGACGACTCCCCACCCCACTGCCACCACGCTGCCGGAAATGAAATCGATTTTTAACTGACTAGATTATTGTAGGACTATGGCTCCTCTGCTGTGCTTTGCTGAAAGACTTCTCCTCTCTATCTCTGTGGGCATCCTCCACGTGGAAAACTTCAAATGCCTGAAGAGCAAGCAGACTTAAATCTAGGAAGGTACTAAGAGCATCACCACCGATACCCACATTTCCTCCTGAAGGTGGATGATATGAAACGGTTGTTTGAGCAAACAGGAAAGGGACCTGTTGGGGGAAAAGCTACGGGCAAAGAGAGCTTTAGCAAACAACAACCAAAAAAGGAACTTGGCATATCTTGTGAGAGGTTTTTCCCTTTTGAGGATTTCTAACTTTGGGGATAATCTGAACATGTCTGCTAGACCCTGTACTAGCAGGGTGGCAATGACCTGAGAGATAGGTTCGGGGGAAGAGAGAGGGGGCAGAATTACATAATGCAGTTATTTTCAATGTAGACCATTACCCTGCCCCCACTCCTACAGAATCAGAATCTATGGAGATGGAGCTTGAATTCCCAGAAGATTCCTATGCATGGCAAAGTTTGAAAACTTCCAGCGTGAACGTTCAAAGCAAGGATTTGGGAATTAGAAAAACCTGGCTCAGGATACCAACCTTGGCACTCTCCCGGTTGGCTGATCAAGAAAAATGAGCTTCCCCTCCTAAGGCTCAATCTTCTTATTCATAAATCGAGGAGGAGCATATTTCCTACCTCATAGGATTGTTGAGATGAATAAAAAAGATATGCATATAATCAATCAACACAATGCCTGGCCCATAGTAAGCGCCTGAGGATGTTGCCTCTTTTTATTATACAGTCATTGAATGGTCTCAGTTAAATCCAACTGTTTCTCCATACAAGGGTGTTTTACACACAAAAAAGTGGTAGTGGGTTGAACTGTGACTCCCCAGAAGGTAGTCTAAGTCTTAAGCCCAGAACCTGCAAATGTGATGCTATTTGGAAAAAGTGTCTTTGCAGATATAATTAAGGATTTTGACATGAGATCATCCTGCTTTAGGGGGAGCCCTACATCTAGTGACAAATCCTTATAAGAAACAGAGGAGGGGAAGGCACAGGCAAGAAGGCCACGTGAAGATGGAGACAGAAATTGAAGTGATGTGTCTACAAGTCAAGGAAAGCCAAGGACTGTCAGAGGCCACCAGAAGCTGGCAGAGACGCATGGGATGGATTCTCTCTGTCTCCAGAAGGACTCAACTCTGCTGACATCTTGATTTCAGGCTTCTAGCCTCTAGAATTTCTGATGTTTAAAGTCACCCAGTTTGAAATAATTCGTCATGGTAGCCCTAGGAACTAATAGGAAGCTCTTCAGTTCCTCTTTAGTCTAAGGATCACATTTGGAAAGGGTCATCTCAGAATGATCTTCTCCAAGGAGACCGGCTGAAGGTTGGAATCCCTGGTCCCTCACCACATGGGGCCACAGCCAGGACTCTGCTTAGTCTCCACACTTGTCAGTGACTTCAGGAACCCCTGGCCACCGCCAGCTACATCAGTAAATGTCAAGCTCAAATTTCACTCTCTGGCAGCCACCTGAAAGAATAAGGAATTTCTTCTCTAGAAAGCTCCTTAGGTAGGGAGATCTTAAGGTGGCATATGTCAGATCAGGGTCAAAGAGCCAACATCTAGGTAAGCCATGCAGGGTACCTGTGAGCTTGAAGCTCTGCCCTCAGCTCTGGATTCTCCAGAGAATTCATCCATGGATCTTTATTCCCAAATTAATGTAATAATAACAATGATGACAGCCACCATATACTGAGATCCTCTAGCACACTAGAAATTTAATTAAATGCTTCACCATCATCATCTCCAAAACTTCTGTGATACTGAGATAATTCTCTGTCCCCATTTTACAGATGAAGAAACTGAGGCCCAGCAAGCTTAAGGATCCTGTCAATGTCACGCAGTGGGGAAGGAAAACTTACAGCATTCAACCCTATGTTCCTCCAATGGCTATAGGCTGCCTGGCAACAATGACTATGTTTTGAGTATGAACGTCTGAGACCTTCCCCACCAATGCCCTCGCTGTTTTTTTTGTTGTTGTTGTTTGTTTTTTTGCGGTATGCAGGCCTCTCACTGTTGTGGCCTCTCCCGTTGCGGAGCACAGGCTCCGGACGCGCAGGCTCAGCGGCCATGGCTCACGGGCCCAGCCGCTCCGCGGCATGTGGGATCTTCCCAGACCGGGGCACGAACCCATGTCCCCTGCATCAGCAGGCAGACTCTCAACTACTGCGCCACTAGGGAAGCCCGCCCTCGCTGGTTTGAAATGGGTCCACAAAGGGCATTTTCTTCCCCCATGTGGCATCCTGCTGGGGCATACCCTTTCTCAGGTCCTCATACTTCCATTTCAAGTACCAGAAATGGAAAATTTTAGAGCTAACTTCCCTCTTAACATTTGCATAGTTTCATTGTGCCATTTTGCAGATGAGAAAACTAAGGCTCAAAGAGACTAACAGACTTATTCAGGGCTGTGTAGCTCCTGACACAGACAGGACTCCAACCCAGAACTCTTGACACCTGTGTTCACACCATCATACGTACATCTATAACTTGAACACTCAGGACCAAAAGTGGGGGTAAAAATATAGGTCAAAATCTTTGCAGGTGCCAGGACAATTTTCCCATGTAAGTGCCACTTTACTTTTCAATTATTCACCGTAAAGTTCATCTGTAGAGTCTCAAGAATTGGAACACTACACTGAAAAGTATCGATTTTCATCTCCCTCTATTTGCCACTATTAGTCTTTGATACCAACTTCAAAGTTCATAGTGGGATGCAAGGCCCTGAGGTTCCCCTCTGTCACCAGGGGCGTCTATTCACCTCCACGCAGACCCATGTTTCTACTAGTCTCAAGAAGACTCAAATGCCCTCTACATGACAGTCATAAGAAATTAACTCGATGCTTGGTGCTCCTATGAACCAATGTTGACAGGCTGCTGTCCTACAGCCTGTGGATAAGTGATCCCGAGAAGTCACTTGCAAAATGAATGACAAGGTAAAGAGGCTGTGATTTGAATCATGTTTTAAATACATACTGGATTTAAATACAATGCAAGCAATTATTCTATCTTTACTATAGATTGAGGATCTCTTCCTAGCACTGTATTCCATGCCAGAGATAGCAGATAAAGAGGATGCCATTTTTTGGTGGAAGATCTTATAATTCAGTGTCTTTTGAAATAAGTCATGATCATGTATTTGCTGCTTTAAAAAGATGTCCTCATTTTTCATACACTGAGTTTCCTCAAAGCCAATCTGACCTCCGTGTTTTCCCAAAGCTCATGTGAGTCTGTATGTTATGTGTTTGTCCACTGCTAGAATCCTGCTGTGTTTTGAAAGGCAATGCCCCTGTTTTTGTAGAAAGGAGAAGGGACCGGTGGAGCTGGAACTAATGGTGGGTCCAGAGTGTGAACTCAGAGGTGCTCCTGGTGACAAGGTCGTGGGCACCTACCTGTGAAGCGGGGCACGTGGGGAAAGGCAGAAATGGCACTGAGAGCCTTCAGCGTGGATGTCTGTGGAGAGATGCTCTGAATCATTCAGAGAGAAAACAAGAAGAAAAACCTTACAGCCGTGAAACTGCTCTCACAAAATCCCCATCTGCTTGCAACTGAGGTATGCCTGTTTACACTGTTCTCCATCTGATTTCTCAGGTGCGACACCTTCGGGGCCATCTTCCTCCCGAAGGCTCCAACAAGCAACAAGTCCAGGTAGGGAGTTGGAACACTGCAGCCTTGCTCCTGGAGACGCAGCGGAGGGCTGTCAAGTCCAGGGAAGAGATGGCGCTGTCTTTTCCCTTTCTTCCTCCTTCTGCCCTGCTTATTGGCAAAGGATCAGCCGCCAGCTGCTAAGTGTCCCTCCCCTGACACTTACAAGCTGGGGGCACCCCACAGGACCCATAACCCACCACTCACAATTCTGGTGCCTCCCCCGCATCCTGGGAAAACCCCCCTCCCTTCCGAGCCCCACTGATCCATGTTCCCAGCGCATAATTATCTTAATTTAGGTGTGTATTTTGCGACAATATTTTGGATAACCCTGGCACTAAGTCTTCTCTATTACAAACATTTATGTAACCATGCCAGCTGATTAATCTGAAGGATGTGGCAAAGAGACGGGGAAATTTTACCCACAGGAAACAAAAACCCAGTCTTTGAGGATAAATATGTACTCCAAAATTCATAACTTATTGCAGATTACTACTGATATTTCAGCAATGTATTTGTCCCTTGGACATATTCATAGAGCGTTTCCAAGTCTATAGACACATCTATTTAATAACTGGACCGAATAATTCTTCCACGCTACACATACATGAGAACTTGCAAACACCCCCAATCCCCACAACAAAGGTAATAAGCTTTTGTCTCATCTTTTTTTTTTCTGCTTTAAGCATCTGCCTTAATGAGCTCTGCTTCTTTGTAACTCAAGAGATTTAGTGTTCTGTCCAACAAAACAATTTATTGCCCAAAATATTCCTACTGCAGATAAAATCTTTGCTTCCCCAATACTTCTGGCTCCACAGTTAATACCCTAATGTTTCATTTACAGCTGAACAAAGCGGCTTATCTCCACTAAAAGGGGAATTAGTAGTAAGAAATAATTTCAATCATCTGCTGAGATTCTAAGTAAAGTGATGACTTCTGCATTCTAGCTTCTATCTGATGACAGGTGTGTTGGGGGCTCCCAGAAAATAGAGCAGTTCTGTCACCTAAGCTTTGTAATTTGAACAATGCGGCTACATAGATCAGGCAGGAGTTAGGTCTTAGCTGTCAGGGAAGGAGAAAAAAAAACCTGCACTCGGATATATGCTGTAGTCAGCAGTTCTTAGCTACAGATTGGGTACTAACTCAAGGGAGGAAAAAAAAAATTGGTTTGAATCAACAAATGGCTCCATTTTTCCCCCTAGTCTGCGGCAAACTTATTATACACCTACAAACGCACAACCACAGTCTATTACATTTCCTCGGCACGTCCACACGCCCACACGGTACCGTGATGGCTATATATCCTCACACGCGTGCGTGCAGCCTTATTTATGTGTGCGCAGACATGAAGGCTGCGGGAGACCGCGGAGCCACGGGGAGGGAGGATGGTGGGGAGAGTCGTAGTGAAAAACAGCGAGGCAGAGGAATCATGGGTGAGTTTGCAGCGGGTATCAGATCGTTTACATCAGATGGAGAGCCGGGGGATGTGCCTTCCTGAGATGACAAGGGGAAATTCAATTTTCCATCGCTCATGTCACAACCTGGGCGCAGGAACACCTGACGCTGGCCCCCAAAACTGCCTAACAGGTAAACTGAAAGGCAGGCAGTCAAGAACCTAGGGGCTGGACAGACCCCATTTGCAGGAGAGTAGAGAGGCCATGACCCTGGACTCTAGGAGATGGGTAATAGGACATGTAAGAGGATGGGAGGTCCAGGTTAATTTCTCTCCCTGTGTATCTCACGGTAGGGTGGTTCACCTCCTATGTCAACCCTTTTAATAGAAAGTCTTCCTTAAATCTGGAAGTCAGTTGTGGCCACCCGGGTGTGTAAACAGGAGGCTTAGGTAGGAGACTTAGGGAATGGAAGAGGTCAGGCAGAACTGGGACGAATCAGAAATTAAAAATAGGGGCTATGATTTATATAACGATCCCTCTAATTTCTCATTCTTCTATGTTTCTTTGAAGCTCGAGCCTCACAAATCCTCCCCAGTTTTGTGAAACATCTCCCAGCTGATGTGAGTATTGGCTGCAAACTGCTCTCAACCTGAGCTTTCCTCTGAAAGGTTGAACGTGACAGATAGGGGCTGCTCTAGTCAGACATACCCAGAGTGGAGGGTAGGAGTAAGGGCTGGTACCGTCCGTTCCTTGGGTGAGGTGGGGGGAGAGCCTGAGCCTGTGGCCAAAGACAAATTGATGTAAAGGGGTGGGAGGAAGACTCTGGGTGAAATCATCTTTGGTGCAATGAATACTCCGGAGCTCCCCAGAGGATCAGACTGAGGCTGGGTTTCCCCCTGAAACCACACCTTTCCCTATGTCTTTCCCTGCCCTACCCTGATTCTCTACCCCATCACCCATAGGTTTCCCCTGAGAGCATCCCTCCAGTTAACCACTGGCATGCCAATCCCCATCTCAGGCATAATCCCTAGGGAATCTGACCTAAGGCAGATGGAGGTAGGAACACTGTATATAAATCTTGATTAAAAAAGTACACTCCTATGACTATACACTTGAGCATAATAGCTGGATTTCAGATGCAGTGGGGATGCTAAAGAAAACATGCTGATCGACTTCCAGATGTGGGCAAGAAGTGATGCTTGTCCCGCCCTTCAAAGACTCCGTCTCCTTGGCCACAGAATTAAAGTTTAGGGATGGACTCATGATCCAGCGTGGGCTGCAGCTCCCCGCCCACCCATGCCCAGGCATTTTCTGTCAGATCTGAAGTTGTAAGAGCCACTGACTACATGCAAGAAGCTGCAGCTAATAAAACAAAACAAAACAAAAAACTCCAAAGAGAGGCTAGCTCAGCGGTGGAAAGGAGAGACCCCTGTCACTAGGGCTTAAACCCTTATACTCAGCAATGACTGATGGCAGTGAGAACTCTGCCTGGACTTCTCAGTTTCTCGAGATAATCAATCTTCCTTTGGCTTACGCTAGTGTGGGTTAGGATTTATAACCTATTCAGCTGAATCGATGTCATATCAGGAGAAAGAGGCCCTAGCCCCAGCCCAGGGAGAGATGAGCCTCCACACATCACAGGAAGTGAATGAATATATGAACATGCACGGCCCCTTTTCCTCCTTGATCCTAAATGTCTCCCAGCAAGGCCACTGGCTCTTGGTTGGACCGTAAAGGAGGTGGTGTCTGTGCTTTACAGTTTTATTTGACAGCCACTTGTAGCTGGACACTTAGTGGTAACCAAGACTGACAATGCATTTCCTCAAGTAGCTTACTCCTCAGTGGAAGAAACAGGCCATTGTCTAAATACACACATTATCATTTCTTTAAAGGGAAATACAAGATTCTATGAAAGGGGATTCCAGGGGGACCTGGTCTAACCTACAAGACCCCACGAAGCTTTCATGAAAAAAGTGGCACACAGGTAGAGGTATAAAAAATGATGATGAAAGACCAACCTGAAGAGGTAGAGTAAAACATTTTTTTGATGGATGGAAAACATGTGCAGAAATTCCCATGAAGGAAGAAGTTGGGTAAGCTTCAAAACCTGAAAATCATTCCAACCCAGCTGAAGTACTGTGGTAGAAACTGTGCAAGGTGTCATATGAGATTGCAGAGGGCAGGAGGGGAGAGAGGATGTGTGGAGTTTGTATTCTGTGGGCATCCGAGATGGATGAAGAGGTTTAAACTGGGATGGGGTGCAGTGAGTTAAGTTAGTGCAAGTTCACATCCTTGTCCCTTATGTCATGGATCTCAGCCTTCCTGAAAGCACAGGTGTCCTGACGGGCTGGCCCTGTAACCCATTCATTCATTCATTCGTTCATTCACTTATCCATCCAGTCATTGACCAAAGCCTACTGTATATAAGGCAGGCATAAAACCACATATGGCCCTCCTCCCCATAGTAATTGTCTTTCAGGGAATGAATTAAATCATTATATCAAAAGATGTAAAACCAAAATGACCTCACAAGCTACAAGTAAAGGTACATGAAATTAAGAAATAATACAGTAGAGGCACTTGACTTAGTCAAAGAGGCCAAGGAAGTTTTCCTTGAGGAAGGGACAAAGCAACTGTGTTCCAAAGCAGACGTGAGTGTTAACTAGGCAAAGAAGGGAGAGAAAAGGTAGGAAAATCTAGGAGGAGAGAAAATCCTGGCACAGCTCCTTCGGTGAGCCTGGAAGAACGAGGGAGGGGGCAGGTTCCCACCTGGCCCCAAATCTGGTGCCCTTGGAGCTCTTAGGACCCAGAACTTCTTCCCTCTACCTCCATGAGAGCCCCTCTTTTACAAAGCAGTGCACATAATCCCACAAGCACACTTAGAGGGACATCAGCAAACGCCATTCTAAAAAGGGACTAGAAAATCCATGCCACCGATCAACACGCTGGTGGAGCTGAGGTGGTACAGGGGGTCAGGAATAGGAGAGACGACGCCTGGGTATGCTGCCCTATCCAGAGCCTCGCAGCGCATTACCTTTCACAAATTTAGTTCAGAAGGTCAGCTGAGGATAGGAGATATGAT
Organism: Pseudorca crassidens; assembly: GCF_039906515.1. Classification (NCBI taxonomy): domain Eukaryota; kingdom Metazoa; phylum Chordata; class Mammalia; order Artiodactyla; family Delphinidae; genus Pseudorca; species Pseudorca crassidens. The sequence goes on from NC_090310.1 coordinate 32,906,912, forward strand.
TCGAAGGACTGGGGGCAGAAGAAATAGCCATATCGAGGGGAGCCAACGAGCCTGCAAAAAAAACCAGGGTCTGAAAGGTCCAAGAGCCTCAGGGAAGGTCCGGCTCCAAGCCATACAACTGAAGCAGCTAGTAGAAAAATCTCCTTCCTGGACCTTTTATTCCATATTTGCAGTTTTCTTACATTCCTGACTTTCTGTATCCCCAGGGCATACAAATCATAGTAAACAACCCGATTGTGAAGCTGTCCTCCCTTTAGCACAAACATATTCTTGTAAATGGAAAGAAAATGGGCTCACTGCATGCTACTGAGGTACACAATCTCTAAATGGATGTTCAGTTCCTTTAACCACTAATTCCTCTTTAAAGAGACAGCGTATTGATTTTTTTCATTAAAAGTTGCCAAACTTGTAAATTCACAATCCCAAACACAATCCCCAAATGATCTGTTGTCCAGGAAGGATGCAAAACAGGGCACCTTACACTTGCAGAACCTTTGCGAGGTACAAAGGTATTTTAGGTGCTTTCTCTTATTCCACCTTTATAATTTTGTGAACAAGGTTTTATTATTCCCTTTTGCAGATAAGAGAAGCAAGGCTCTGAGAGGTTAGGGGATGTGAATGAGGCTCCAGCAAGTCAAAGTTTGAATTCCAGTGTTTTGACTCCAAGTCCCAACATCTCATAGTGAAGAACATGAGTTTGGGTGTCACATTGATTGGGTCAAGTCCTGGTTCTGGAAATTTATCATTTCCATAATTATGGGGAAGTTACTTAAATTTCCCGGGTCCCAATTTTCTTATTTGAAAAATGGTGGTGATATCATGTATCTAACAGGGTGGCATAAAGATTACATGCATATAAAGGTATTTAGTCCAGTACTAGGAACATTCCATATACTCAAGTGGTAACCACCACTATTACTATGGGTGTCATCATTGTTGTTGAATCATAATACCGTGGCCTCAGCAAACCTGGTCTTCTGCATATTGGAAGCTCTGGCCAGATCATCCTCTGAATTTCTCTCTAGAGTCTGAACATATTTGGATGACAACTCTGCCCATTAACAATTTTAGGCAATGTTTTCCCCCACTCCTGATTTGGCTAATATATGTCATCACCTAAGGATCTTCTGGAGTCGTTCACAAGATTAAACAATGTTGTCTTAGGACCTGAAGTCCAGAATGAAGATCAATCGTCAACCTTTAGGTGGCCATGGGTTTACCCCAAGTAACATTTCATTAAATAGACTTGAATTTTAAGTTTTCAAGGAATGGTGCTGTGCTGTGCACATTAGATATCTCCCCTCCTCCAATTTACTCAGGTTTTCCAAACAACTTACATCCTGACATAAAAGCAATCTTTTAAAAGTACTTATTCTGTACCAGGCACTGAAGGAAGCTCTATTTGACCCTCCCTAGAACCACATGGGGTGCGGACTATTACTAGCTTTCTTTTATAGTTGAGGGGACTTAAGCTCAGGGGCGTGGTACAAATTGATGATAAAGAGTTAGAATTTGAACCCCAAAGTTGTCAAATTCGAAAGGTCACGTTTCACAGACCTCACTCTACAGTTTCTGAACCACACACCCCAGCAATAATGACGTCGATAAAACATCCGTTTCAATTGCTTTCACATATGCCATTTCATTTCCATTTGCGTTCAAAATCTGCAGTGTCTGAATTCCCCCAGAAAGAGGCAAAATCTACCTGGGAAAATGATTCCAAGTATGATATATCTTGAATACCTAGTGCAGAATCACACCTAATCTGTGTGTTCCATAGACCCTTTCCAGGTCAGGAACGACAGGGTCAATCTCTTCTCTGCTCCATACAATCTGGGATCAGATGCCTGCCATTTTAAGTCTTGAAAATATCAACCTCCTCATAAGGTAAATGTTGACTATGTAACTTGATCTTGATAAAAGGCAATGAAAATGATTTATGGGAACAAAATGAGGATATTATGTTTTGGGTCATTTGTTTGCTTTGCTTTTTTCCCCCATGACAGCTAAAGAACAGAACACTCTTAAGCTTTGAGAGTCTTTCACCATTGCAACAATAGCACGAAATAAGAAGTCTAAGAGCACAGAAATAAAGCTCATGAAGTTAACACATTAAAACAATCAAGTCCATTGATGGATGAGTGGATAGAGAAGATGTGGTACATATATACCATGGAATACTACTCAGCCATAAAAAGAATGAAATAATGCCACTTGCAGTAACATGGATGTAACTAGAGATTATCATACTAGGTGAAGTAAGTCAGACAGAGAAAGACACAAATGAACCTATCTACGAAACAGAAACAGACTCACAGATACAGAGAACAGACTTGTGGTTGCCAACGGAGAAGGGTTGGGGGAGGGATGGAGTGGGAGATTGGGGTTAGCAGAGGTAAGCTATTATATATAGGATGGATAAACAACAAGGTCCTACTGTGTAGCATGGGGAACTATACTCAATATCCTATGATAAACCATAATGGAAAAGAATATTAAGAAAAGAATGCATATATATATATATAAAACTGAATCCCTTTGCTGTACAGGAATTAACACTATAAAACAACTACACTTCAATAAAAAATAATCAAGGGATTCTGGAGACCTCCTATGCTGATAGGGAAGCCCAATATGCCCTCTGCTCTCTTGAGCATTCAAAAGATGAAGAGGTCTGCTATCCGTGAAGTTGTGTAGAGCCTGGAGCTGATGCATGGCGTGTGACACAGCTGCCTGCAGCTGCCACGGATACTGTTCCTAATGGTACCCTATGTTGAAGACTCTGCAGTATCAGCTTCCTTCCAAACACAAAATTGTTTCCATGGTGTCTGACCATACATTCCAGGAGTCTCTCTCAAGGTGTGTGTTTATTTCACAGTTTGGGATCAACCAACGCCCGACTCTCTTCTTGCCAGGAAATGTACAATTTTGATAGGAAACAAGATCAAGGAAGATACACTCTGACAGCTGTTGTAGATCTACGCGTTCAGAAGACATGAATATCTGAGTGAATATCATGTCATTCTGGCAGAGTGACTATAGACCTCAACTCTGGAATTGGAGATTCCAGCTCTTCTCTTTATCAGGCCTCGGTTTTCTTGCCTATAAAATGGGGGATAATAATGAAACATATCTCATACGATTATTATATTAATTTAGCAAGAGGATGAATGCTGGGTGCTTTGCACAACGTCTGGTGTATGACAAGCATTAAAAAACCTGCCTGTTTCTCCTTCCTTCTTCTACTCTCTTCTTTCTCTCTGTTCTACCCTCTGTTCTCCATATGACCTTTTCAGTCTTCTCCATTGGCCACTGAAAGTTGGGATAGCGATGTGAGAAGTCAAAATCACCTTGGTTGCACTGCCTTCAAATTTAGAGTCATTCACCTGTCCTTGAGGGAGGTACCTTATTCAGACCCATGTGTGGGCACCACAGTGCAGAAGCATAACATCATGAGACACAGTTCATCCTTAGTCAATGATTTTATAGAACTCAGAGCAAATCCAAGGCAACAGGAAGATGGAGGCAATGTGCACGTAATAATATACACTCTCTGTTAATCTCCCCCAATTCCCCGGTCAGAGGTGCTCAAGGATACCTGGAGTGTGTGCTGGTGTGCCTGGTAGGATGGGTGGGAGTTGCTGAGTTTGACGTGGTGGAGAGTTTGTAGAAGTCGTGGATAATGGGATTATTTTTAATGACTGGATTAGTTACTCAGTGATGAATCAATTAATTAATGATGAATGCCCCGTTCATGTGTGCAGTTCCACAGAGTACCAAGAAACCTCATAATGCCTTGTTGGGGGAAAGGCAAGAACCTAAAACTCAAAGTCTGACACTTAGAAAATACCCAGCACAACAAACCCACTTACTGAGGTCTCTTCTACCATTGTGTTCCTCTCTAGAATAAAGTCCATCAAGTTCCAATGCCTGAGATGACCACTATACAACCTGATCTTTCACCTCAGTTGATAACCACTGCCTTTGAAATTTCTCCTAGAACTTCTGAGCAGTGATTCCAGCTCTGCCCACTGCCTCCAAAGTGCGATTTCTCTGTTCATGACACCACCAGCTCCAGGCCCCTACCTCAGCACCGAGAGTCGTCTGTATTCATTTCCTCCCACCTCAAGTCAGTTTCCAATGCTCCGCCCCTTGTTCTTCTACACCTTCCACTCCATGACCACTGTAGTCCAAGTCACCATCCCCCTTGGCCTGCAATCCTAGGTCACTTTCTAGCAGCTGTCCTAGCTTCCTCTGCTGGGCCCCATTGGTCAGTGTTCCACACAGCAGTCATCTTTATGAATGCAAATCTCTGTACTGCCATTTAAGTAAGACACAAATCCCTAACCCTGGTTTACAAAGTCCTGTATGATCTGACCTTTGTCCCTTTCTCAGAGCTCGCTGTGCCACTCTCCCATTTTCTGGAGGTCTTTTCATCCCTCATACGTCTCAAGTTCCTCCTCTCTGAGGGCATCTGTCTGGAATGGTCTTCCTCCCTGTCTTGGCATGATTTGTCATTAGCAGCTCAGCTTCAACTTCATGTCTTCATAAGAACCTTCCTTGAACACCCATCAATCTCTGTTTAATGACCTGACTAGCACCTATCATTAACCATTTTCTTATTTATTTATCCTCTCAACTAGAAGGTAAACTCCATAAGAACAGCATTTTATTTGTCCTGTTTAGCACCACATCCCCAGTGGCTCAGCAGAGTGGGCATTCAGTAAATGTTTGTTGAGTGAATGAGAATATCATTCTGACTTTTCCAGTCTCTGCTTGCTTCACGTCTAAGTCTAGGTGGTGAGTACAGGATCATCTTATTCTCTCTCCACCAATTCCAAACTCGGCATGACCTGCAAAGCTGTTCACCCCATGACCCCCTCTCTCCCCCATCTCATTTATTTTCCCAAAAGAGAAATAAGAAGATAGAGAAATGACATAGCCCAGGGTTCCACAGCCAGAGAATGGTGGAGATGGCTTTCAAATTCAGTTATGTCTGACGCCAAAACCTACTGCAACACGCAGCTCTTCATTTTCAGCTCCAAGTCTAAATTCGGGAACCAAAATAACAGAACAGTCGTGTGTTTGCAATGGCCCAAATATACAGGTGTGTGATGAACCTGAGCCCTATTTTCCCCTTGTTTTGGATACTGAAGTTTGTATTGGGAAAACCCAAATGACTGCTTCCTTTCTCTTGCTTTTCTTATATATATATATATATATATATATATATATATATATATATATGTATTTCATTATGTACACTGATGTTTCCCTTACTTGAGGGATTATAACATACTTTTTAAATTCTTGTTTGGATCTGAGTATTGCTTGAGTGAGAGTTTAATGTACATAATGGAAACTCAGTGTCATTCCAGATTAATACTGATATTAAGTGTCACTCTTAAATTTCTTCATCCTGAAGGTGTCATATCCTCAAGCCCTCAAATACAAAATGGTTTTCAGCATGGAAACTGTGGAGGAATGAGGCCAATGTGTCAGGGAAAGCATTTACTGATGCTCGCTGGAAACTCCAAAGATGAATGATAAGTGCATTAATTCGGTCTGCACCTTGGCCTGGCTAGCATAAAACTCAGATCATTCTAGAGATGATTTCAATGTCAAGGGTCTATGACTCCAAACACTTAAAATGAGGTCACTTACATATTTGCCATCAGCCTTTTCTTTTTTGCCCCTGAGGTATCTGATTCTGTCATAAGCAGAGAAGTGATACTATCTTATAAATGCATGCTAGTGTTGTTGTATTTTTTTTTTTTAGTAACAATTTTCAGTTCTAGAACTAAGCATTGAACAAGAAACTGGACCAAGAACTCCTCCTAGAATCAGAGAATCAGCAGGAACATCCCCTAACAACGGTTATCCTAAGATCATCTTGAATGCTGCATTTTTTTTTTCTTTAGATGCCAAAGAAAATTCTCTATTCCTTAGGCATTTTCTGGCCTTGCTTACCATATGTCAACTCTAATGAACAGCTCTTTGGCTAGATGTCCATTCTTTTCTCTTCAGTGTGGAACCCTTTACAGAGAGATGTCTAAAGACAAATATCTAAACTAAACTTACTCGATTTAGGCAGCTTACAGCTCCTCGATTTAATTGCATTACATGTCTATAAGTGGGGAGCAATTTACTCTGAAGTGGTACTTAGGCATCATTCCTCGTGGCTTCTCCAGGAAGCACTTGGGCTAAATTTCTATTTAATGTATGCTGGCTTTGGAACATAAGTACAAATGGCAGGATGTGTATTAATGTTTTAATTATGTGGCGATCCTCTGTTAGAAAGTGAATCCGGGGTGGACACAGACTTTAATTCCTTTTAACTAAGAAAAACACTTTTCTTGCCATTTTGTGCATTATTCAGTCTCCTGAAATGTGTATCTCCATCAGCTTGCAGCAAGAAAATGGAACCAATTCTGTGAGTTATGCCATTTCCTGCGCTGCATTATCTTTGTAATGTTCTCAGCATTTAATAAGGGCTAACAAGAAGAGCACTTTTGTTTAATTAAAGTAATATATCATTTTTAATAATTAGTCATAATTAAGGTGAATGATTAGCTAGGAAAGATATGAAAAATATACATTCTAGATAAAGCTTCAAGTCACATTTTAAAAGTCCAAAATAAACTCTTGAGGGCTGTGCATGGCTTTTAAGTATGATATAATTTATGTAATGAAATAAATCTTGAGTGCTAAAATACTTAGTGGAACTGAGAATAATGAGTTGAGATAGGATTAGTTTAATTAGTTTACTGAAATGGAGTCTTTATAGTGGCCAAGTGTGATATATTGGCTTTTGTCACTTGAAATAAAAAAGAGGTAATTAGTCCCTACTCAAATATATTGTTTTCCCAAAATAGGCTGAATTTTATTTTAGGCACTAATCCAGGGCCAACTTCCAATTGATTTATAAAGGCTGCAAGATAAGATCATCCTTCAGACAACTCAAGAACCCAATCACTTGAAAGCAGTGGTTCTCAAAGTTTGGGGGGGGGGGTTTGTCTCCATCCCCAGGGGACATTTAGCAGAGTCTGAAGACATTTCGGGGTGTCACAATGGAGGGGGGAGTGCCCCTGGCATCCGGTGGGTGAGGGCCACACAGATGCTGCTAAATCCCTAACAAAGCACAGGACAGTTCCCCAAGAGAATTATCCATTCCAAAGTGTCCATACTGTCAAGGTCAAAAGGGGCTGCTGTGAACAGAAAATTCAGCAGCTACCTGTCCATGCCACTGGTGGGAAAGTGCGCCCCCTGTCCATAATTTGCAAATCTCAAATCTACATTGTATGACACTTGCATTTCTCCAATGAGGGAAAAAAATTTACTCAATAGTACAGAAATTTAAAAATAATAATAAAAGCAACCTCCCAAAATAATGAATCTTCTAACAGTGAGGCATAAAAGGGGGTTGATACAAAAATTCACATCCTCTATTTAACGGTTCATTCATGCCATAGAATGCTGTGAAGCTGTTAAAAATATCTATAAATAAGTTAATGAAATGGAATGGGCTTTTTATATATCATTTTATGGCTAAATCAAAAGTTACAAAACAAAGTGTATAGCATGGACCCATTTTTATAACTATGTATTTTCAAGTATGTATATTCGTTGGAAAAAGAAGTCCGGAATTTTAGAAAGGAGAGTAGGAGTTACTTTTATGTAAGTTCAAAGACTTTTATTCCCCAATATTGATTTTTTTCTAATTGCTTCTCATATTTTACAACTTTTCTCACAAGGTATATACATTACTTGTATAATAAAGCAATAATACAGACAGAAAAGGAAAAGGGGCCGGAGAGGAAACAGGAAGTCGGAGCCCGGGAAGACTTCCCTTCTCTTGCACTTGAGTTCAAGGGAAATGACCTCAGCCCCGTGAAGGAAGCCCTGAGATGAGAATTCCCTATAAAGAGCGTAAGGCAGGAGAAGGTCAAGTTGCCAAAACGGCTCACTTCGACGCAAAGCCAAAATACAGAGCTTGTTTGATAAAGCATGACATCCTCAAGGTGGCCATGAACTAGGACCTACACGTTAAATAGTCAAACAGAGAAAATGCCTGGAAAGCGTTTCAAGCAAGAAAAACTGGGAAGTGCGGAAGTCCAAACCCCACATTAAAATACTGTTCTTTCTCTCTCTTTTCCCCTTCACCCTTTAGTGATGACATTTACAAAGCCTGTGATTCCTGCAAGTCACCAGCGTCTTGGAAGAGGAGGCGGCTGACGAGAGGGAGGAGATTCTGTACTTCCCTTAAATCTGAGATTCTTATTGGAGATTTTTACGTTTTATTATTGTTTTTTTCTTTGCCCCCCAGAGAATGAATTTCAGCTACACAGTAACTGAACACTCAGGTGAAAACCAAAACACCTGGGGGTTTGTCCTCCATTTGGAAAACGCATGGAGTGAAGTGAAGTCACCGTGCTTGACTGTATTTGAAAGCAACCCAGGGTTTGTAAAGAGTGTTTTGTTTTGTTTTTTTAAATACACATGTCTATCAATAAGGGGAACTATTTAAACAAATTGCAGGACATAGAAGTATGATTACGAGGCAGGTGTTAGTAGATTGAGGTAGATAATTTATATGTACGGACACTGAAGATTAATTCACTATTTTTAAGTGGTGACAGAAAGTCACAGATTATTATATTGTGTGTATGTTTCTCAACGTGTGTATTTTGAATGTGTATCAAAATATCTGGAAAGATACACTATCAATTATTAAAAGATGGAGGGTGGGAGGGAGAGAGAGTGAGAGAGAAGGAAAAAGAGAGACTTTTATTTTTATTTCTATAATTCTTTGTTGTAAATGTGGTATGTATATATGTATGTATGTATTTGACACAGAGCATGCACTACTTTAAAAACAAACTATGATACAGTTCAGACATACCAAAAGGTATGTAGAAAAATACAAACACATCCATGTAAATGTTACCCAGCTTAGGTAATAGAACATTTTAGGGCCACTGAATTCCCCATCTGAAACCCTCCTCAAGTGTCTCTCTCCCCTTAATCTCTACCAGCAATCAATATTCTGGATCCTGAGCTTTCTTTTTCGTCTATATATGTTTACCACATACATATGCACAGAGTACTAAAGCTATGGCATGTTACATTTTTGAGTAAATTATCTTGGCCACTGTGCATTATTCACCCAGGATCATATCAGCCAGAGCCATTCTTCTTGTTACGTGTGTCTCCAATTCATTCATTTCCACTGCTCCAGAGTGTTCCTTTGTACGTCATTCTCTTCAATTAGGCTATTTCTGATTTATGTTTTTGCTCCATGAAGTATTACCTTTATTATTTAAAAAGAGCCTAAAAAATAAGATACATTTTGGATAGGAAGAGGCAAGCCATGGTTATTACTGAAGCTCTTTTAGTTTTATGGTGAAAAAGGAAAGCTACATCTCATTCAATCCCGGTGCTTTCTCTCTTCCAAACACTCCCCTTATCCCTGGAGAACTTAACTACAGCTACTATTGTACTATTATCAAAAACACTGACTACTACTTTTTCCAATGCTTATGACGTGCCAGGAACACACTCGGTGCTACACTTCCATGTGATAAGCACTGTTCCTATTTCCGTTTCACCGATGAGGCCACTGGGATTAGAGAGTAAGTACCTACTTCACAGTCTATCTGATTCTAAATATTGGTGGTGGGATTTTTCCAACATGTCTGCTCCTCTCTTGTTATATTAACCCACAGACAGTAGCCGCTGCTACTGTCACTTGACAACACACCATCCTACTGCTTTGGAAGGGTCTTTCATGCCCTCTAAGAAGAATGGCTAGGGATGAGGCTGAATTAGCAACTCACCCAACACCTGTGTCCATGCCCTGCTGTACCAATCAGCCACTGAGAAGAGCAGCAAAGAGCTCATCAGAAAATGACTGGGTGTTGGGAGAAGAGGAAATATCTGAAAGATAAAAGGCTATAGCAGCAGGGAGGTCAAAGCTGAACTTCTACCGATACTCTTCAGGAAAGGGGAGACAGACAATGACTCTAATGCTTCTCACCACCCTGTCCCAGATTAAATGCATCCTCAGGTTGAAACTGCCACGGGCTTGGTAAAATTCCATTCCCAGCTGGAAAATTACCCAAGAGAGAAACATTACACAAGTACCAGCCAGCTTAGAAGGCTTGACAAGTAGCAGTTTCAGGAATAAATTTGGACTTGGCCATGAATGTCAACCTCGCTCTTGTCAAGGACTCTCCCATGAACTTGGGTCTTCAAGGTACAGCTGGCCAACACAGGTTCCCATCCTCTAAGCCTTTGGGCCTCAGTGACGGGGCCTCCTCTTCACCTGTACATTCCCCTTGCCCCCCACCCCCACCCCGCCTGCCCCCGGGATGTTTTGTGCACAGTCATCAGACCTTACCTCATGACACAACAACTTCCCACTCTCTTAGCATAAAGTTCACTCTTCTTATCTTGCCAACCACGCTCTTCTTGATCTGGTGTATCTATTTCTCAAGCTTTCTTTTCTGCCACCTCCTTCGGAACCCAAACCCTCTGGCCACTTGAGCCTCTTAGCTGTTCTTCAGACATGTCAAGCTTGTTCCAAATTTAGGGATGTTGCATGTTCTGTTTCCTGTACCTAGAATGTTCTTCCTCTACTTGTTCACCTGGCTGGTTCCCTCTTGACATTCATGTCTCAGCTGAAATGGCACCTTCACCTTCCCTGAATCTCTGTACTGAAGAGGACCAGTCCCCTAGCTGGTCTTTTACCACCTGGTTGTATTTCTCTGCACTGCCCTTGTCACCCTCTGCCCCTTCTCTCTCTCTCCTCCCCGACCAAGAAATTTAAGTTCCACGCAAGCAGGAAACCTAGATTTTTCATTCACTGCTGTATCCCTGGTGTCTGACACAGTTCCTAGAGCATAGAAAGGGTCTCAATAAATGTACATGGAATGAATTAATAAATATACAAATCAAATAATGAGTTGCCTTTCGTACTGTTAAGTGCTATAAAGTTCTACTGACAATGCCACAGATACTTCTGAAGCGTTTTTCCTACTCTGCAAATATGGATTCCAGAGCAAAGGGGTTCATCTCCTCCTTAGGCTGTTAACTATAGTCTTTTCTCCCAAATGACTGATTTGCAAGCACAGCTGTCATATTCAATATTTCTTAATGATGAAATGATTCTTCTGAAACTCTTCCTGTGTGTCACCTACAGTGACAAGCAAAGAATGTAAACAGGCGTGTTTCCTGTAAATGAGATGTCTGGTGATGGGTTTAGCCCAGAAACACACGCCACCAACTCACTCGTGTGATATGGGCTCCTTGTGTCCCAATATCATTTGCCCCAGAATCCAGTGGGGATCATTGATATATACAAGAGCACTTTGTATGGAGGAATCCTCCATGAGTGGAGCAGAACAAAGCCAAGAAAGAAATTTTTAACATTTAAGCTGGTATAAAAAAGGTACCCTGAGTATTAAATCGTCTTCGTGAAAAAAAAAAGTGGAATTTGGAAGTTCTTTAACTTTAACTATTTTATACCTTCCATCACTTCTGTAAAAACCTTTATACAGATCTATGGACATCACTGGTTTTGTAAGCAATCACATGATGCCAGGGATGTAAAGGCATACTGTCTATGTCTATTGCATGGACCACACCAGTCCTTCATACAACACATGTATATGTGCTGGGGCCTCCTTGTACCTGCCCCCACCCCTCAAGGAAGTTCAAACCCTAGTAGGGAAGTTTTATGTTCCAAGAAAGACACCAGCTACTTTCAAAGATTCCAGAGCCTACACACGCCCTGCTGCAAGGAAAGGCAAACCGGCAAAGATGAACTCAGCCTTTGCATTGATGTTTGAACTTTTCTGTTATTTAAGAGTCTAAAAACTGGATTAATTATACTTGTACTTCAGAAACAAAAATTCCTTTGCTGCAAGAACCGTGAAAACAAAATGCACTGATGATCTTTAAATGACCCAGAAACCAAGATAATTATAGTTGTAATTAATTACATAACATGACGTCCCACGGTAGTCAGCCAGAGGTCTAACCCAGAAAATTCTGAGGTTGGAAAATTTGAATTTAGGGACTTATCACAGACACACGGCCTCAGTGAGCACTCACCAATTCCTAATCTTTCTTTCTGCGTGCTGGACCTCAGGCAGAAATCACTTAACCTGTTCTTACGTCCCATGCTCATCTGTAAAATGGGGATGGGAATCCTGGATCCCCTCGAAAGGGAAGCTGGGTTGAGCCATATATTAATGATTTGAAATAAAATGATTTCCCATACAACACAGTCGAGGAATTTTAATGAAGCTGAGTTGCTAATATCATATAATAGCAGCAAGAGCCAGTCAGTGCCAATGAGACGCTCTGTTTATTGGAATTTCGTCTAAAATAGTTCTTGTTTTACCACATCAACTGGGTGTATTTCATTTTTTATATAACTAATTTTATTTCAATACAATTACACAAACGTTGTTGATTTCTTTTTTTTTTTTTTTTTTTGGCCGTTTCGCATGGCATGCGGGATCTTAGTTCCCCAGCTAGGAATCAAACCCACGTCCCCTGCAGTGGAAGCATGGAGCTTTAACCACTGGACTTCCGGGGAAGTACCAACTGGGTGTATTTTTTGACAACTTAAGAGAAGACTGCACGGTTTTACATACATATATATTCCCCCAATGCAATAACTGATTGCTTACTTATTTGCATGATCTCATACTGTTTTACAAACGTGCTTTAGAAATACACACCCCATATTTTGCAATGCACTTTTTTACAACAATGAAAAATAAAACCAAGCTTCATGTCTGAGTCTGGTATGAGATCCCTGGCTTGTGGGATGTATGGATTGTCCCTAATGGCTCTAGGTCTTAGCCCCACCTACTGAATGCTTATACTTCATTTTGTTTTTAAGCCAGGAGCTTACACAAGATCTTCTCTTTGCAAAGCCACCTGTATCAGAGAATATTTGTCCAACATGGTAGTAGATAATAATAAAATTGTTGCTAGTGTCATAATTAGAAAGTGGGTTTAAAATAATTCATAAAAGCGCGGGGAGACAGAGTAAAGGTGTAAAAGAGGAAGACAGAGAGAAACCATTCATTTTGTCACTTCTGTGTTTGGGGGTAAGATGCTATCAGCATAAACTTGACCAGACCAACAAGGAATATAGAATTTTAACCTAGAATGGTTTTCCATCACTGTTTATGCTAAGCGTCTTTCCGTCTTTGGAAGGAACCGGGGATTGAGAAGGGTATAAACACCTTTGCCAAATGCAGGCAAGAATGGATGAGGACACTCCACACCCGATTCTGAAGCAAACTCTCATAACAGGGGAGCCCAATACAGGTGTCACTTTTATGGGGTAGGGATTCGATGGCTACTGAAGACATCTTTGTACTCTTACCGGCAAAATGGGGTCCCTGGATCTTCTGTTTTCATTTACCCTAAGCAGACATTGTTTTAATTATCAGACCTCAAAATATGTTAGACTCATTGTATCCTGAAATTGATACCATAGGAGACGGATAGCCCAGAAAGACTTCAAATTTTGAAATGAGACAGTGCTGGCTTTGAATACTGACTCAGCGATTTAGTAGTTGGCAATTTGGCCATAGAAGCAATTTTATTTCTCTGAGCTTCAGTGTTTTATCTTAGGGTATGGATAATGATATTAATCTCCCAGGGTTACTGAAAAGATTAAATAGGATAATACCTGCAAAAGGTCTGGCACGATGCCTAAAACATGGTAGAAACCAAAACGTTCCTTCTTCTCCTGGAACACACACATATACCCATCGACTCTACTAGGACACAGGCATGCCTTAAGACTACCTTTACACTTCCTTCCACCAGTAGGTGTGCTGTACGTATTAGTTTCAAGTAACGACAATTAACCACACCACATTTAGATTCCTGAATGCTAAGGCCTTCAAATGCAAGTCCTGGCAAGTTATGGAGGGAGATGCATTTTGGATGGAATGGAAAGAAGGCTATTCTGCTATTTCAAAATACCCAGTTGCTTGAGATCAGATGAGCAAAACTTCATGACAACAACTAGATCTCCAGGATATTTGACATTGTGCAAACAAAGTCATTAAAAAATGTCTGGGAGCAAAAGAAGAGGATTGAGTACATGCTGGAGATAAAAGGGAATTTTTAGGTATTTCTAGAAGATTCCCAGGGTTTCTGTTATTATTTTTTTAATTTTAGTTTGGGCATGACAATCGCCCCTTCGTCCCACGCAAACTCATCTTCCTGTCAGGTTAATGTTATAGCAATCATGTGGCGGTGGGATTAGAGTGGGTAAGAGTCAGGTATATTTCTTGGGAAACAAGCATTAATATACATATCGGCTTAAGGCTAGAGTCTGTTGGCTACAGTTGTGCCGTATCTCAGAACCAAAGCCCTCATGAATTATTCAGCTCAGCAGAATAATCCAGCATAGCTAGGAATAAGCAACCCATCCATTTGAGGGGAATCGTATGGAAGACAGACAGGAATATTTGATGGTAATCTTTTCTGTGCCAAACACTGTGCCGAATTAATTCCCAGAAGTCCCTAATGAAGGACATGCCATCAACCCCCTTTTACAGAGAAATCATTGAGGTTCTGAAAAAAGATTTAAAAATTTGAATCCATAGGGTGGTAAATGTTTAAGCCTATATTGAAACCCAGCTCTGTCTGTCCCCGCAAATCCACGCTCTGTGCTATTTCCACCGCCCCAGATCACGTGCAAACCTCAATGCTACAATAAAGTGCCAGGCAGTGGCCCTTCTCCCCACTCCATGGGAGCTGTAGAAAAGCTCACGCCATGTCTGGGCCTGTATCTGCCTCTCCATGTGTGTCTCAGAAAGATACTTTATCTTTCAAGGTTTATGGCTCATATCTGTGACTAAAATATCATTTATGACAATCCCCATCTGCTAAGCTTCAAAAGTGATATAGTTTCATTGCAAAGGGCTGCAAGTGGGGGCCTAAGTTACAAGCCAAGAGTTGAGTGGAATCAGAATGTACCTGAACTTGATCTCACAGGGAGCTGAGCCTCTTTAAAATATGTCCGTTTCCTTGGCACAGGGTGCTCTGGGAATGTGTCAAGGCCCCAGAGCGGGGAGCCTCCCACCTTCCCCCGGATCAGAGCAAAGAGCTGGGCTCCTACAGCCCACGCAGGTCGGACCCCGTTTCTTATCCTGAGCAGGAAGCAGATGGCCCGGGTCCTCCATCACTCTGACAGTTATAGACTAGCTGGGAACCTTAGTAAAGAATACGGTTTGCCTGGGCATTCTCTTTTGGCCATCGCCTGTTCACAGTCCAGCATTTATTACAAAGGGACTGGAGATTAACACCATCCATCCTGCTGGGAGAGAATGCTCATCACTTGGTGGTCCCACAAAACCAACAAAATGCAGAACAATGCAGACCTGCCTTCCGTCTCCCATCCCAGGATCTCTGCGCATCTTAATTTTACCTGGTAGCTTTGCTTTAAGACCATCTTTATTTTATTTTGTCCTAACAACACTTATTGCGGGTTTTTTTCCCTCCTATTTTCAAATGCAATGTTCCCTGTAGTAAATTTTGAAAATATAGAAAAGATAAAATAAAGATCAACGTAGAAGCAGGACACTCTTCATATTTTTGAGATCTTTCTGTTCTCTCTTGCTTTCTCTTCTCTCTTCCTTCTTCCCTTCCTCTCTCTCTTCCCCCTTCCCTTCCTCTCTCTCCTCCCCTTTCCCCCAAAGTTGCTTTCATACGTTGATATGTACGTTTTCTATGAACCCCAAATAATCATAATACGTAACCCCTATTTATTATGGAACGATGGAATAAGAATACCTACTTTCCACGTTGCCCTTCCTCTGTTCAGTGCCCACAGCAGACATCACCAACCCATTATGAACCACCTCGTTCCTGAGTCAGACAGAATCCTTCTCCAAACAAGTTCCAAGCAGCCACTACTAATCAATCAGGGTTGGCGCACGATGTGAATTCTCCTTCAGTATATAGCCCCTGTCCTCAAGGAACCAACACTTGGGCAGCAAAACAAATAAAGAGGCAAATTTCAAGCAAGATGGTATTATGAAGGCACACATTAGATGCCCGACACAGACTCAGTAGCTGTCAGATTCTCCTAAGGAGAGTGAACACTGCCTCCCTCTGAGTCGGCCAGCACCGAGAGGCTCCCTCTATTGTGGGACTCAAAAGTGTACGGTGGTTACCTTTCCTCCCATGAACTCCAGTGCTGAGACCCTGCTTCAACACTGCAGGGAACCTAGCACACGGTCCGAGGTCAAGGCAAGGAGAAACACATCTCCGCATAGTGGATGCTCAGTAAATGCCCGTCTTTTCTTTCTTTTCCTGTATCTTAAAACAGGATGTCTGTATCAATGGTGAGAAAGTGACGAGAACTAGTATCATTATATATAGTAGGAGGTAAGCTTTGAATCACATCTTTAAAAAGTCCATGATGGACACCAGCTTTGACCCCAAAATCACACTGCTAAGTAAATAACATGCCTGTAAAAATTAACCAAGGTCCCTCTATCTATGTTTTATTTCTATATCTCTGTCTACACAGATAACTCAGTGTGTGCACCTGGACTTAATTCTTGTAATAGACTAAAGCAAACAATTGAAGAGTCCATTAAGTGAACTGATTAAATTAGATATGTCACAAGCATATAATGGAGGACAACGGAAAGAGCGATAGAAACCAGTTTGTGCTAATATGAGAAACTGTCCACGGCACGTTTTTACGTCAATGAAAGCAAAGTAAAAGGAAAAGAGAGCATAGAATCTGGTGATTTTTTTGTGAAAATAAAACACGTCTGTACACATACACATATATATCATACATGTACATATGTACACAGGCTGTATCCTTCCCAACCCGCAAAGGGTATTTACAAGAAGCGATTGATAATGATTAGCTCTAGCTAGAACTGAGATTCAGAGATGAGCTTTATTTTGCTCTCTTCTTTGCTAGTGTTGGTGCCATTTGAATTATTAATCGTAGGCCTGCAGCCCTTTAACTTAAACCAAAAAATGTTTCCTGGTTGGTCTAGTTGATGGGACGATGGCCCAGATGTTTACTTCTTGATTCTTCATGGAAAACATGTAATACATAAATGTTATGTTAAAGAAGCAATTGATAAGCTTCGAGTGATGGCGTGTGATCCGGGTGGGAGAAGGGCAGAGGAAGAGGAATAAGGCAGGCGTGGCATGTATTAAAATATCAGAAAGGCTTCTGAGAGCCTGCATAAAACCAAAGGTTTCTGGAGGTAAGGAGACTAAAGTACAAGCAAGTCAAAATTACAGAGACATCTGTCCACATAAAATACCTATCGTGCTGATGCAGAAATTCCCCTTTAGGGGCTTTGCTTCTGAGGTCACCGTGCATTAGTATTCCACTCACCAGGGCTGCAGTCACCATTTCTCTCCATTTCTTTTTGACCTCAAGCATTTTATGCATAAATGTCAGTGTTCTTTGCAATTAATCATGCCTACCACAGACTAATTGTGGACAACAGTCATGCAATTAGCCAAAATGTGTCTCAAATATGCATGAATGTTCAGAAAGCACTCACATTCCAAAACCTCGGGTACCTAAACAGGGATATTCGCCACTCTTTCACAAGTCCTTTTCAAATTCAATGTGAACTAGCAAGATAATCAGATCATAGGTGACAGCACCCATGCCTAGGGTCGGCTAATGAGAAAATGGTATCCTAAAATGCATGCTATGAACTCAGCAAAGCGGCACCTCTGAAAATATCAAGCATGCCCTTCAGAGAAGTTAGAGAGAGAAGGAGAGAGACAGAGAGAGAGGGAGGGAGAGAACACTTAACAGAGTTGATCAAAACAAAGATGCCTTATACAATTGGAAGACTCACATACAACACGATCTATCTCCCAAGAGCCAAATATGGTTACAGCGCCATCATCCTAGTTAGACACAGCTAGTTACTCATCACCAGTAGACCAACCTAGACAACACATTTGCCCATTATTATTTTGTCTTAATATATGTAAAGAAGGTAACCTAAAGCAGTAGTTCTCAACCAAGGGCAATCCCTTCCCCCCCCCCCCCAGGGGACTTTTGGCAATGTCTAGAGATATTTTGGTTGTCACAGATGGGCTTGGAGTTTCTGCTGGCATCTGGTGGTCAGAGGCCAGGGATGCTGCTAAAAGTCCTATAAGTACAGGGCGGCCCACCCCCCCCCCCCGCCCCCAACAAATAATAATCTGGCCAAAATGACAATAGTGCCGAGGTTGAGAAACTATGACTTAGAGTAATGAAAAATGTAGATTCTGTGATGAAGAGCTAGGAGAGTTCAAGGTTCTGACAACAGCACTGTGGCCCCAAGCAAGCCCCTGAACATCTGTGAGCCTCAGTTTCTGCCTCTGGAAAGTGAGGATAATACTTTCTACTTTGGAGGGCAGTGGCAAGAATTTGAAACAATGGAAGGGAAAGCACCTGTCACAGAATAAATGGAGCTATCATCATCTTTGCGACTATTATTATAAACGATTATTTACTTGTTTTTCAATCACATCACCAAACAGAAACAAAACAAACTTCTTGGAGAATCGTGCTATTGCTCATCGGGCACCGTGGCAAATATCACCCCCATCCTCCCAGGAATAAACTAGTCTCACTTCAAACAACTGTTACAGTTTGAATCCAACTGACTCCAGACAAAAGTATTGAGATAATCAGCATATTAAAGCCAACACTATAACCATATGTTAATTATGTAAATGATTCATTTTAATCAGCTAGAACCATGTAAAGAGTAACTAGGAATGCAAATGCAGGGAGTTATTAAAAAGCTCATTATTATTCATCTTGGTTCCATGCGTGAACGTATCCATCCAAACAGATGAATTAACAGTGAGAGGAGAGATGAAAGTGCTAGAGGGAGAATCTGCGGGATACCATCTGTCCGCCTTTGCTGCTGCTCAGGCCTCCACTTTGCAGAAAAGCTGCAAGAGGCAAGAAGGAGACTGAGCTTCCTCCTGCTGGCCTGGTCAGCCTCCCAGAGCTGAGGGAGCACCGTGGTTTCTGTTGATTTGGGTACGTTTGCTTTTTAAGGTCGGGACCGGAAG
Source organism: Pseudorca crassidens (assembly GCF_039906515.1). NCBI lineage: Eukaryota > Metazoa > Chordata > Mammalia > Artiodactyla > Delphinidae > Pseudorca > Pseudorca crassidens. The sequence continues at coordinate 32,926,016 of NC_090310.1, forward strand.
TGCATGGGTAGCAAGGAAGCCACTCTGCGGTATTAAGCAGACTATGGATTTGGATGGACAGGGTCCTCAATCCAGCCTTGAGTTGTGAAAACCTCCTTCGTAATTCTTTTTTCTTTTTCTTCCACCTTCATTATAACTTCCACCACCACTGTGCTATTTTCTCCCTCATCAGGAGAGCTTATTAAGATATTATGCAATTACTATTAATAATTGGTAATGATTATACTTTTCTGTTTTATTTTTTTAAATTGAAGTATACTTAATTCACAATGTTGTGTTACTTTCAAGTGTACAGCAAAGGGACTCAGTTTTACATATATATATATATATATATATATATATATATTCTTTTTCATATTCTTTTCCATTTTAGGTTGATCATACATTTCTTACATTGTTATTATTGTAGAACCCTTTCTCTATGTCCAAATCCATTTTCTCTTTTTTTTTAATTTTATTTTATTTTTAGAATTTTTAAATTTTATATTGGAGTATAGTTGATTAACACTGTTGTATTAGTTTCAGGTTTGCTCTTCACCAAGGTCACTGGACTTGAGAATATCTAGTAGTATTATGCCTGCCTCTCCTAGTAACTATGTCCTCAGCTCAGCTCATTGGCTAATTAGATGCTTCCAGTAGAAATTTATTTCTGAAACTTTGAGAAGGAGGAGGTGTAGCATTCCTGGAATATCTATAGTTTGCATATCGGGGGTGGAAGCATTAAGGACAAGGCTCTGCATGGCTTATCCACTGACTCATCTTATTTTCCCCCAAATTTTCATGATGTAGTTCATTATCCCCATTTTATAAATATGAGAAAACTCAACCTGGAGCAACCTGATGACCTCATGAGGAACTAGAATTTGAGCCTAGATCTGACTCCATCACTCACAATTTCCCCTGCTTGAATCCTGATGAAGAAAAGTATTAACATGTCTCTGTGTATTGGTGAGGAAACCATGACTCAGAGAGGTTTGATGGCTGGCCTAGTGTCCGGTTGTTGTTGTTCTGGATTTGAACCCAGGTCTGTCTGGCCCTCACTGTTTTCATTACTGCTCTGAGGGTAAGATCCTTGTTGATCCCCTAAAATCATCACCACATTATACCTGCTGGTATAATCAGTGCAGTTCAATAGAACTTTCTGAAATGATGGAAATGTTCTACATCTGTACTGTGAAATATGGTAGCTGTGAGCCACATGTGACTACTGACCACTTGCAATGTGGCGAATGGGACTAAGAACCTGAATTTTTAAAATTTGATTTGATTTCAATTAATTAATTTATTTTTAATTTAATTTTTATTTTATATGGGAGGACAGTTGATTTACAATGTTGTGTTAGTTTCAGCTGTACAGCAAAGTGATTCAGTTATACATATACCTATAGCCATTCTTTTTCAGATTCTTTTCCCACATAGGTTATTACAGAATATTGAGTAGAGTTCCCTGTGCTATACAGTAGGTCCTTGTTGATTATCTATTTTATATATAGTCGTGTGTATCTGTTAATCACAAACTCCTAATTTATCCCTCCCCCACAAACCTTTCCCCTTTGGTAATCATGTTTGTTTTCTACGTCTGTGAGTCTGTTTCTGTTCGGTAAATAAGTTCATTTGTATTAATTTCAATTAATTTAAATGTGAATAATGACACATGGCTGGTGGCTGCCCTACTGGACAGTGTGACTCTAGATTTTCACAAATGCTATCGCATCGTTTCATGCTCACAAGTCCTCACATGTGTTAGGAAAGGCTTTTCACAGATAAGGACTCTAGGAGGGCAGCTCTATTAAATGGGTGATGGAAGGTTGCACAGGTCAGTGAGGCCTGGGCCAGGACAATCATCTGGCACTTCCTCCTCAGCTCCAATCTCTTTGTGTTGAAAAGAAGAAAAATTCACCACCCTTCTCATTCCAATAAAGAATGGGGGTCACTGGGGTGCCCTTTCTTTGTTGGCTTAATCTGAGGATCATGGTCCAAGAGATAACTCCTTTTCTCACCATCAAGCCCCTAAACTACACTAGGACACTTGTTCCATTTTAAAATAATGGGAACTAAAATTAATGATGTTTTGAGACCTTCATGGAACCTTTTTAAGTATATAAAGACTTGATCAATGATGCTGGTAATGCTTAAGCATAGGTCTTCTCAAGATAAATGGGGGAAAAAACTGATGGAATATAAAACACTGGTTTGGGAAATACTTATGGCCTTTCTTCTCTCTAGAGAAGAGATTAAAAACTGGTGACCCTTGGGCTAGTGATTTGTTTAGTTATGTGTAACACACACACACACACACACATGTTTAGTTATGTGCAATATGCATATGTATGTTTGGTTGTGTGTATATACATATATCTGTGAATACATGTTTCAAATTAGTTGCTGGGCTTCCCTGGTGGAGCAGTGGTTAAGAATCCGCCTGCCGATGCAGGGGACACGGGTTTGAGCCCTGGTCCGGAAAGATCCCACATGCCGCGGAGCATCTAAGCCCGTACGCCACAACTACTGAGCCTGCGCTCTAGAGCCCGTGCTCCACAACAAGAGCAGCCACCACAGTGAGAAGTCCGTGCACCGCAACGAAGAGTAGCCCCTCCTCACCACTACTAGAGAAAGCCCATGCGCAGCAATGAAGACCCAACGCAGCCAAAAATAAATTAATTAATTAATTAAAAATAAAATAAATTCGTTATCATTTGAAAATCATGATGACTATTCCCTTAAAAATCTAGAATTTTCATTTTAGTTTCTTTTGAAATATATCAGAAAATCTGGTAACACAGAGCTTCTAGTACTGCACGGGGAAAGAAAACGACTGTAGTTAAGTAGAAGCTGCGTCCTTTCGATGGAACATATGTGACGGGACATTTGTTTTCTAGCTCCCCACAGTTCCCCTCGTCCTGACTGATGTACTTATGTGGAATTATGTGGGTATCTGAGTCTGGGATTTGGGAACTATCACAAGATACGTAGATTTCCATCTCTTCCATCAACTCTACTACACAAATCTGGAAAAGATACTTTATGATGCTCTAGGGGGAGGAATCTCCTCTTTTCTTCATTTGAGGTCGCATACCTATTTCCTTTGCAAGCAACTGAGGGCAAATCAAACATCTGGATAAGAATTTATCAGAGCATCCACCGAAGGGAGAAAGACCAGAGGAAACACAATGTCTGATTTACACCTGGTTCTGTGAAGCTCTGCTGTGCCAACACATCTTCAGGGCTGACGAGGTGATGGCTACACTCAGAATGACAACTCCGTACCTCAAAAGAGAAAATCCCAAAGGTCCATCCCATACGCCTCATCTCTGCAAACAGTCAAATAAGGGGGCCAGGGGCCTTGACCACACCCCAGGGTGTAGCTGCCAACACCACCCCATCTGGGAGCATCTCTATCAACTAAATAAACGCGCTCACCAGCAGTGATTTCATGAGTCACTGACACCAGATTGTCTAAGACCAGGCAGAAAAAAAAATGATCAAGCCAGAAAACCCATCTGCAATTCATTTCACACTAGACTTTAAAAACACGTCCACCTGACAAAAGTACAATCGATCATTTCATTTCATTTTTAAGAGTAAACATGCTCAAAATTAAATGATTTTGGGGGGTGAGAAGTAAGGACATCCACAAAGCTCTATGTGGCTTTGTTCTTCATATTCTAATTCCTTCATGTTTCTCTGCCTGATGTTTCCTAATGTACTTTCACTAGAATCCAATTTTTGATCTTTAATCCCTTTATGTGTTTTTCTGTGCTTACTCTTGAATGCCTTTGTAGCTGCCGTAATTGGGTCTCTGGCACCATTTTAATAGGGCTTAGCACAATGCAGGCTTGACAAATTTCATCTAAGTTAAAAACAACAACAACAACTATCAATCATTTGAGAAACTGACCAGAGTTTCAAATACACTGCAACAAATATGTCAAACAGGACACAGGCAGAGGAAGGCAGCCTCCATGGTGGGACCAGGAAGAGATGACAGAAACCATCTAAAGTTGAGATATAATAGCCTGTATGTCCTAGAGCTTTACAAATTTGCAAGTCTGGAGGCAGAAAGCCGGGCCAGACGATTTTTCAAGGCCCAAGTTGGTTCAACAACCTCACAGTAAATGTCAGGGCCTGGCTTCCCTGGAAACACACACAGACGTTGTTTTCTCTGCAGGTGCCCATGCCTTTGTGAGTTTTGGCCAAGGTGCTCAACAATCTGGCGATGTCTAAGTGACATTCTTCGACACAGCCCTGCTGGAAACAATGTCAGATTTACAAATGTCCTGGCAATCAGGGGACATGCAATGGAAGCAGACATTGTCAACAGGGTGGCAGCCTGGCTCAAAATAATCCCTTTCCTCTGGGAGAGGCCTCAGTATACCTTAGTGGAGAGTCAGGGGCCATGTTTGTGTCACATGACCCAGCCCTGCACCCAGACCATAGCTGACCGGCTCAGTAGTGTGCACCCGACCTGTGCTGGGCCACCAAAAACCTTCCCTGGGAGTTTCTGATACGGAACCAGGGAAAAAGACTCAACCATCCTCTGATGTCCAAACTTAGAGGCTCAGTAGCTCACAGCAGCCACATTTCCCACAATGTGCAGGAAGCAGATTTGTGGACGTGAAACTGACACAAAGAAAGGAGACAAGGAAGGAGAATCTTATGGTCCCAGATGTCCTGGTGATAATCATATGAGATATACCTGTGTCCTCCTAATAGAGGCATCACTTTGTATAAGTCGATTTGAGTGGCATTTCCATCGCTTACACTAAAGCAGGGTTTCTCAGTCTCTGGACTCTTGATATTTTGGGTGCTCTCATTCTTTGTTACGGGAGGTTGTCCTGTGCACTGTAGAATGCATAACAGTGTTTCTGCCTCCACCCACTAGATGCCAGTACCAACACCTCCATCCCCCAAGTTGTAACAACCAAAAATGTCTCCAGACATTGTTAAAGGTCCTCTGTGGGAAAAATTGCTCCCAGTTGAGAATCACTGCACTAAAAGAATTTTAATCCAGCAATTCAACATCAGTAACCAACAAGGTTCTCTGGCTCTGCCTATCCATGGCAACTAAGGTTTGGTGCGTGAATTGAGACTATAAAAAAGTGAGTCCCAGTTTAGGCTCTCAGTCTTCGATATGCTCTAAATTCTTCCTTGCTACAAAAAAATCTGGCAAGGTCCTTCATATATTTATTACCCTGTGGAGTGTTTCATCTGTTTCTCTGGTTTCTGGTGACATTTATATCTCCCAAAGATATTTATGGTTACAAAGAGGAAAAAAGGTCCCCTGTATTCATGGCACTAGTTTTAAAACATAGTCCATCATGAGATTGTATATGTATCACACCTGGATGAATAATATACATAGATATATGCATAGATTATACTATGTTACTGATATATTATCTATATCCCACAGGAGTCATTCTGATCTTTGCGGATCTGTTCTAATATCTATCTATCTATTTATCTATCTATATATATATATATATATATTATTTTTTGTTGGGGTATAGTTGATTTACAATGTTGTGTTAGTTTCAACGTACAGCAAAGTGAATCAGTTACACATATACATACATCCACTCTTTTTTAGATTCTTTTCCCATATAGGCCATTGCAGAGTATTGAGTAGAGTTCCCTGTGCTATACTGTAGGTCCTTATTAGTTATCTATCTTATATATAGTAGTGTATATATGTCAACCCCAAAATGTTCTAATATATATATGATTAGAATTTTTGGCATCTAATGCCGACAGTCAGTAGTAGCTATTGCACCTTCCTAACAGCATCTTCATATCCTTTTACATAAACTGCCTCTTCCTCATTTATATGCAGAATAACAAATGTATGCCCTCACTATGGGAGCCCTAATGGTTTCTCCAGACTTCTTTCAAAAGATTCTCTTGCGGTAAGAATACAATCAGCAAGACTTGGAATTTCAACTAGAGAGTTGCAATGAGAGAAGATATGGCTGGAGGGTCATTTGGATAAAAGAAAGGACACTCATCCTAGAACTAGCCCCCAATGGTTTATAATCCTCCTGGTATCTTCCTTAGGTTACAGCCCCTTTCTCTGGTCTACCTATCAACTCTGTGAGCTACGCAATATCTACCCAATAAATGTTCTCTCTTGCCTAAGGTAGTCAAAGTAGATTTCTAGTACTTCAAACCAAGGAACTCAAACCTGATACAACCAAGAAAGGCCAACTAAAATGGTAAATGCAAAAAGCACAGGGAACTCAAGATCTATGAATTAGCACCAGGATGTATTCAATTTTTTTCTATTAAAAATGTCAGATTCAATACCTACACTTAATTCCAAGGCCCCTTCTCCATAGTAATCACAAGAGAAACAGATCTCATGCTTAAAAAGGCTCTTTCTTTCCTACCAACCAAGTGTTTGGAAAATGAGCAAGCCACAAGCCCAGCTCCTCCCTAGCCACTGATGTGAGAGAAAACAGCTCGTCAGACATAAGCTCTTGTAAATTCCTGACCCCACTATCACCAACACATCGTGCAAGATGGATTCCTCATCCTTAAAATGCTTTGAAAAGACAGATGTGGGCTTTACACTGGACTTAGGAGTTCCAAAGGTGACTGGCTGTTTGACTTTTCCATCACACCTACAAGTACAATCTTGTTCTGCTTTCCTGTTCCAAAATATTTCCCCTCAAATGTCCTCTTTTCCTCCCCACGAGATACCAGGAAGGCCATATGTCTCCTGCCACTTCTGCTGAAGTGTCAACAATGAAACACAGAAGCTGCCATGTGCTAACTGGCCCTATCCCTCCCCCTCTACCCAGATGATAAATAGCAAGAAAGACAGGGGAACTTCCAGGCACTTATTTGTTTCCCCTGAAACTGAAACACAGCTACTCCAACTTCTAGGGAAGAGTCATTAAATGCTCCATAAAATGTATTTTGCCTTAAGCAAAAAGGTTTTGTCCTCCAACAAAACAATCTAACTGGTGCCAGCAGAAAGGATTCAGGGGCATCAAGTCCCCGTGTGTTTAAAGGTTCTATGAACTCGCGGTGACCTTTCTCCAGCTGCTCGGCACACTGCCTTAAAAGACATGAGACCCATTTTATGCCAGGCACTTTGCCCGGATGAGAGGTCTAAAAGAGCCCAGTCCTACAGGAATAAAGACGCAGATGTAGAGAATGGACTTGAGGACACAGGGAGGGGGAAGGGTAAGCTGGGACGAAGTGAGAGAGTGGCATGGACATATATACACTACCAAACGTAAAATAGATAGCTAGTGGGAAGCAGCCGCATAGCACAGGGAGATCAGCTCGGTGCTTTGTGACCACCTAGAGGGGTGGGATACGGAGGGTGGGAGGGAGGGAGGGAGGGAGGGAGGGAGACGCAAGAGGGAAGAGATATGGGAACATATGTATATGTATAACTGATTCACTTTGTTATAAAGCAGAAACTAACACACCATTGTAAAGCAATTATACTCCAATAAAGATGTTAAATAAATAAATAAAAGAGCCCAGTCTCTATTATTATTATTATTTTTTTAATAGCTCCAGGGGTGACCTCTTATTAAGAATTTAGTCTGGATCAGACACTGTCCTGAGTGCTCTACACCTGTCATTTCATTGGCTACACATGATCGTGGTGCAGAATTGGATTCACCCCCCTTTACTGAAGAAGTCAGAGTCTCACTAACTCTAAGGAAGAAACACAAAGGTATTTAGACTGGAGGCAGGATTTCTCAACTGATTAATGTCTTCATTTGATGATTCCCCTCCAATATCACAGCGGACAAGGAGTCCAGGCCATGTGAAATCAGGATGGAGGCTTTCTGCAATCTCCCCTGTGGTTCTATTTCTGGCAAAGTCCCTAATAATAATAATAATAATAATAATAGCAGCAGCAGGAGAGGCAATAGCAACATTAACCACTGGCATCAACAAATCTAATTATCTCAATTATCTGGCAAATTCTGGGCTGGGTGATTTATAAGGCATCCTGTTTAAGGTTCTGGAAACACTCCATGTGTGTCTTATCCTTTTTCTCTTCTTTTCTTTCTATCTTCTTTCTTTTTTTTTTTTTTAACAGATTATATGAAACTAAGGTTCAGAGAGGCTGAGTGACTTGCCCAAGGTCACATAGCCAGTGCATGGCTGAGTTAGAGATTAACTCCAACTGCACCTGATTCCCACATCTGGGCTCTTAATCTGTACATTATAAAATACACATGCTGTCACATACGATTTTCTTACTTAATGTTCAGTCACTTCACAGTAAGTGCTCAAAAGCACACATGCACATTCACATTTACACACAATTTGCCCTCCAGCGGTTCAGCCTCTAGAATCTGTATATGTTTTCTACTACTGTCATGAAAACATGGGCATGACCAAACCCAGGAATCATTCCCTTCTTCCTCCTACCTCCACTGGGTGTGGGAAGGCGATGCCTGCGTGGTCTGGTTGCTTTAGTTATCCTTATGAGTAGAAATAAGGCCAGAGCAGCTGCAGAGGAAATAGTCCCCTTTGCCACCGGCTTCCCTTAGACTCACCTGGTCTAACGTGGACTTAGTCCACTTCAAGGAGCATGAGGGTGTCAAGCAGGAGATGGAGTGGGTCTCAGTAAAGCAAAAGAAACAGTTCTCTCCTGCTTTGCGGAAATGCCACTGCCTTGTTCTTTGATGCAAAATGGTTTTTGCTTTTTTTTAAACATCTTTGTTGGAGTATAATTGCTTTACAATGGTGTGTTAGTTTCTGCTTTATAACAAAGTGAATCAGTTATACATATACATATGTTCCCATATCTCTTGCCTCTTGCGTCTCCCTCCCTCCCACCCTCCGTATCCCACCCCTCTAGGTGGTCATAAAGCACCGGGCTGATCTCCCTGTGCTATGTGGCTGCTTCCCACTAGCTATCTATTTTACATTTGGTGGTGTATATATGTCCATGCCACTCTCTCACTTTGTCACAGCTTACCCTTCCCCCTCCCCATATCCTCAAGTCCATTCTCTAGTAGGTCTGCATCTTTATTCCCGTCTTGCCCCTAGGTTCTTCATGACATTTTTTTTTTCTTAGAATCTTCCCCAAGAGTAAACATCTGCTTAATGCAAAGCTTTCTAAGTCAATTTAGGCCTCCTGTAAGTGCTGCCTAGACGCTCTGCAGCTATTATGGGCAGGCCCAGCGAGATGGAACTGCTATAAAACGTGCAGTAACACAAATGGTTCTTTCAGGTCCAGAACTTGCATGGAACAGAACTGGCCTCACTGCGCAGGCTCGTGGTGGGCAGGTTAGGCCCTGAGACTCAGAGAGAGGGCGTCCAAGGGGAGGAATGGAGCTCTCTCCATCCCTGGGCATGTGGCCTTCTCCACGTGGTCCAAAACCCCAGCAGGTGGACAGTTTGAAAACGTGGCCACAGAGTCATTTTCTTCGGTTGGTTTTGGTTCATTCTATCGATGGCTCACAGGGGCTGGAGCCTGAGGTTGCCCTTGGAATGAAAGAAGAAAAATTCACACCCAGTGGATGTGACTCTCCGGGGATGAAGATAAATTAAGGGGCTGTAAATATTTACTCAGAGAGTATACTTCAAGATGACTTGGGTGACATCTCTGGGAGGCGAGGCTGGAATGTGGAAGCCTAATTAATGGCACCGTCTGAAGAAAAGGGACGTGAAAAGAAGGGACCTCGCCAACACGGGTAGGAAGGAAGGAAGCCCAAAGTGTCAGACATTGGCCGCGTGTCCACAGCACCATCCAGAAAAGATTTACAATGAATCCTGGGGACACGGGCTTTCCAAATAATGGAGAGGCCTGCTGTGTTATGGGGAGGTTAATTCCTCTGGCCTCATGAAAAGTCCTTCAGAACAACCCACTTCCCTTTGCACAGGGACTCTGCTGGATCCTCCAGCCAGGTTTCCTTCAAACACACACACACACACACACACACACACACACACACAGACACACAGACACACACACAAGTAGCTGGCATTTATCAGACACTTACTATGGGACGAGCATTTTACATATTAATTCTGTTAATTCTCACAACAACCCTATTGGGTCAAGGTTAGGAACTGAGGTTCAGAGAGATCCTGAGACTTGCCCAAGGTCACACAGCAAGTACATTCATGACTAGGGGCTGGACCCAGAGCTTATGAATATAACTAACACACATTTTTTCTGTATTTTCTTAGGCGACTTCGCTGTAGCTGACAATTCCCAGGTGAATCAGGGTTGAAGAAAAATGGAGACTGCAAAGAGCTTAGCCAAAGTCATACTTCCTACCCCCAAAACATAATTAATCTAGCTTTATATTAAAACGCTTTTTTCTTTGTAGATCTGAAATTCTGATCATTAGGAATAAAGAAACAGGGGTGAAGGGCAGAATTCTCTCATGTCCTGTCCTTAAAAAACCCGGTTTTCTCTGGCCACACAGATACACTAACGTACGTACAAATAACATTACTTCTCTCTGCTTCTCTCTGGGCTTTGTCATATTAAGATTGCTGTACTATCTGCCTCCCTTGGCTACCCTGTTCCTATCAAAAAAATACAGAAAGGACATCTTAGCTTTTCCCTGGAAAACTGCAGGTGCCAATGGAGAATTATTTGTCCTTCTGTATCAGATAATTTGCCAGTTTTCGCTCTGATGCTGCTGTTACCTGCCCCTTTTAGGAACAGGACCATCCCTCTGTTCTCTCACGGTTTATTTGTAGAAGAAGCTGACCTGGCTATGAATTCTTCCAAAGGTGTCTCAACCCTCTCAGGACAGTCTGTGCATCTCCAATGCAATGACAACAGATACATAATTTATTTTCTGGAGTGAGTTATGAAAGTTAATCAATAAGAACTGGAAGTCTTATAAATTATCTACCGAAGATCAGCCTACTAAACGTTCTACTTCTATGAGGCTGCTTTGCGTTGACATCTCAGACTGTGCTATTTATTAGCCTGCATGCAAGACAATGTGATCCTCAAGCAGATGACGGCAGACCTTGCTATTAAGACAGAGACAGTAAAAATGAAAATGAAATGTGTTTTGCTACAAGAGCAAACCCTGCTCCCATGATTGCCGAGGGAAAAAATTAAATAAATAAATAGGAATCAAAAGTAGGCTGAGAAAATCTCTCTCCATGAATAGAGTAAAAGGCTTACAAGAGAGTAGAAAAGTAAGGAGGGGGAGAGGTTGCACCGGCAACTCCCCTGAATTCATCTCAAAATCAAGTTGTCGAAGCACCACTTTGCATGGCAACATCTCCGAGGGCCTGTTCTCATCTAAGGCAGCCTAGCAAGGCAAGATGAGGGCCTTTTGCATCCCCAGGACTGCATACAAGCCCTGGGCAAGAGACAGAAAATGGTGCCAGGCTTGGTCCAAAATCCAGCAACATGGGTCAAATGCACCCATGCACTTTTAGGGGTCAAGTTACAGGGCAGAACAAGGTAGGTCACGATGAAGAGAGAGGGATGTGGCTGGACTTCTTCAATCAGTGGGAATCAGGAGGTTTGTAGGGGACAAAGGCCAAAGAGAATGAGAAAAACAAGATGGTCCCACCTGCAACACCCCTGCCCTACAACCATCCTGCTCTCTATCTATTATTAAGACTCAGTCACTGGGCTTCCCTGGTGGCGCAGTGGTTAAGGTTCCACCTGACAATGCAGGGGACACGGGTTCGAGCCCTGGTCTGGGAAGATCACACATGCCGTGAAGCAACTAAGCCCGTGCGCCACAATTACTGAGCCTGTGCTCTAGAGCCCGCAAGCCACAACTACTGAGCCCGAGCACCTAGAGCCCGTGCTCTGCGACAAGAGAAGCCACAGCAATGAGAAGCCCACGCACCGCAATGAAGAGTAGCCCCCGCTCACCACAACTAGAGAAAGCCTGTGCATAGCAACAAAGACCCAACACAGCCAAAAATAAATGAATTAAATAAATAAAATTTTAAAAAAAGACTCAATCACTATCACTGACTCATTGGATTCTTGTTAATCATTGTTTAATCTCTATTTAAAATATTATTTGGGTTAAAAACTAAGAGCGTCATGACAATAACTGAGTGTTCTTACCCACTGGGCTGAGATCAGCCAAAGGGATGCCTTGATTCCTCTACTTGGGGTGATGTCAAGGCAGTGTACGTGCCTGTAAAATCCAGAATGCTTGTGCTCCTAAATGCGGATGCCAAGACCTTGAGTACAGGGTTCCCTTCCCCATCTCTGGTCACGGCACCATTAACAAGCTCATCCACTTGGATACAGGATGTTCCAAGGCCGATCCTTGGATTTCTGAGCAAAAAAAAGCTTTCTGCTAGTATGAAATGGTCATGCATGGTGGGGCCCTCAGCATTTGTGTACGGAAGAGAAACTAGACGCTCCAAGACTTGGTCCCGATGTTCTTTCCACTGCACCAGCCTTGCTATGGGCTCTTGCCATGCTTTGATTATGAGCTTTGGTTCAGATGAAACAGACACCAGGCTATGGATGATTCTAAGTCCACTAAAGCTGGCTCCGAACACTTCCCTCCATCACTCAAGAAGGCATGGCAGAACACATTGGAGATCAGCCCTGCTATAAGAGAACCTTTAACTCTTCTTTAATGTGTTTGTATTTCTGGAAAAGCAAAGCATTTGTAAACTTCAGAGTTGTAATGCTGTTAACGTAGAGCTCTCAGGATAAACCAGACTGTGCTCTTGCCTTGCTTCAGACAGTCCAGTGGCCTCTTAACACAACTCGATAAAAGTCCAAACTCTTTACCACACTGTGCAGGGCCCTACCTCTCCAACATCCTATCTCACCACTATGCCTCTTACTAACAAGGCTCCAACCATCCTGGCTTCCTCTGAACGTTCTGCAATTTCCGGTTCCTCTTGGTGGGATGTACCTTCGTGTATTCGGTTCTTTTCCTCAGTGTCACTGCTCAGAGAGCCTTAGCTGAGCACCCTTTCCACGCTAGGCCCTCACACTCAAGCCCTGGGGTTATGGGGCACCCCTCCCATTGCAGTCTCTTATTCTCTCTGGAAAGGTTAGACACATGTTTGTGTGCCGCCATCTCTGCCCCATCAGAACGTCCATCCTGTGAGAACAGGGACCTTGATTCTGTTCAGTGCTGTATCTTCAGTGCCTAGAACTATGGCTGGCATTGAATCCATGTCTGATTGCTATCGGGTGAAAAAATGATTGGAGGAACATATTCCACACTGTAACTGTAACTGATCATAATGCATCAACCCATGCGTGGGGCACCGGGGTTGAGACACACACCTTGGAGGGGGCTTCTCAGACCTTGCTTCTTCACCTTTCGAACCAATGAGACATTTTGCTTGGACCATATTTACCCAAGTAAACACCCCTCCTACTGAAAGGAAATATGATTTAGGCCTTGACCTCATTTCGCCTCCGGCAGAATGCCTTTGGCTGTCAGCAGCTAGAAGCCCAAGCAGAGCCGGTGGAAGGAGGTGTAAATGACCCTGAAGGTTGAAAGGAAAAGAAATTATCACCCAACAGGTTGGCAAAAATTTAAAAGATTGATGATGTCCAGTTTGGGCAATGATGCAGGGAAGCTGGTCTCTCATGCTGTCTTTGAAGGGGTAAGAATTGGCAAAGCCGTTTTCTGGAGGGCATCGGGCAGCATCTATCAGCAGGTAACGTGTGCAAACCCTTGGAACCAGCAAACCCAATTCTAGGATTCTACTCTAAACATGTCTTCACACCAGTGCACGAGCACAGATACGCAAGGGCATTCATGCTGCAGCACTGTTGTAAGAGGAAAAGAAAACCGGAAGTTACCAAAATGAGTAAAAAATAGTGATAATGGCTAAATAAATTATGGTACCACCATCTGTAGAATTTTGTGCAGTCTCTTAAGATGAATAGGGTAGACCTATACGTACTCATGTGGGAAGACAGCCAAAACGTGTTGTTAGATAAATAAAAGCGAGTTTCAGAATAATGAGGGTGGGGCTTCCCTGGTGACGCAGTGGTTAAGAATCCGCCTGCCAATGCAGGGGACGCGGGTTCGAGCCCTGGTCCAGGAAGATCACACATGCCGTGGAGCAACTAAGCCCAAGAGCCACAACTACTGAGCCCACGTGCCACAACTACTGAAGCCGGTGCGCCTAGAGCCCGTGCTCCGCAACAAGAGAAGCCACCGCAATGAGAAGCCCACACACCACAACGAAGAAGACCCCCTGCTCGCCACAACTAGAGAAAGCCCGCGCGCAGCAGCAAAGACACAACGCAGACAAAAATAAATAAATTTTTTAAAAAAAGAAGAATGTGAGTGATGTGATCCCATTTACCTAAAACGTGCATTGTGTCCATGCACACATGCCTCTGCATATAATTACATAGAAAAGGTATGAGAGGACTTCAACTAACCAACTCTCCAAACTGTCAGCGTGCATTACCTCTTGGGGAGGGGTTGGAATGTAGGGAGGATGTGGCAGGCAGACTCATGTGTTTTACTCTGCTTTCTTATTTATTTCTGGAACTGTTTTAGGAGAAACATAGCCATTACACTGCAATTTGAAAAGGGAAAGGAAAAGGGATAAGACGTCTTGAAAGAATCCTTGCCGGGTCCAGGAATGGGATTTGTGCCTCAGTGAGAGGCTCCGAGCACCGGAAGAAGTAGATTAAAAGGATGGAGAGGACAGATCATTAGCTTTGTGAACTTGAACAAGTGACTTAACTTCTCTGAGGCCCAGAGAAGTTTTATAGTTTTCTCATCTATAAAGCTGGGATAATGACAGTACCTACCTGTTAGAATTGGTGTGAGGATTAACAGAGATAACACATGTTAAATGCTGGGCACACCACCTGGCACAGAGCAAGCGTAAATATTAACTATTCATTTTGTTATTGTTACATTATTCATCATGTTTCAGCACATGTATCTGCCTAAACGAGGGAGAGGCAAAGGAGAAAAAGGAAACCACAACATAGGAATATAACTACTTCGATATTCTGGACCGGTGCTGTCCCATAGAACTTTAAGCAATGAAAGAAATGGTCTATATCATGCTGTCCAATACCATAAACACCAACCACACGTGGCTACTGAGCGCTGGAAATGCCAGTGGTGTGACTTGAACTTAAATTCAAATAGTTACACGTAGCTAGTGGCTCTCATATTGCACAGCGTGTTTCTAGAGAATTTAATTTTCCCAGCTAAAATACCCTTATTCTCTCCTGATCGTCATTGGTACCAAAGATTGGCACAGGGAAGTCTTAGCACTTAAAATATTATGAAATCCTAAGCATTTCATCTCATTTGTGGTAGAACAGATGAGTTCAGATGGTTTTAGGAAGTTGTTTCCTTTTTAACCTCATTCAGTTCTTCTGGCCACTTGAAGGGAGCGTTTCCATTAGCGCTCTCCTGCCTTTAACATCATGTTTAGAACACTTTGGAATCTCCCTCTTTTCCTAAGAGAGACCAGGCCTCAGACACAACAAATGCCTTTAGTAAACACAAGTGATAGAGGATTTGATCGCACTGCTTTGTTTTCAGTGCATTTTTGCATTGAGATAGCATTCCCAAACCATAAAACATAGCCTTTGAAAAGTGTACAGTTCATTGCCTTTTAATATAGTCACAAAGTTTGGCAACTATCATCACTATCTAATTCCAGAACATTTTCACCACCCCAAAAGGAAACCCCACACAGTCAGTCACTCCCCCGTCCCCCAGGCCCTGGCTACCACTAATCTACTTTCTGCCTCTACAGATTTGCTTATTCTGAACATTTCACATAAGTGGAATCATACCATATGTGGTCTTTGGTGTCTCCTCTTAGCTAGCATAATGTTTTCAAAGTTCATCCACATTGTAGCATGTATTAGTACTTCCTTCCATTTCATGGCTGGATAATTTCCCTGCATAGGAAATACACCACTTTTTGTTTAGCCATTTATTAGCTGACGGACATTTAGGCTATTTCTATTGTTTGCTATTATGAATAATGCTTCTATGAATATTTGTGCACTAGATTTTTGTGTGGGAATAGGATAATTTCAGTTCTCTTGGGTACATACCTAGGAGTGAAACTGCTAGGTCATATGGTAACTCTATATGTAGTTTTTCGAGAAACTACTAAACTGTTTTCCAAAGGGGCTGCGAAATTTTACATTGCCATCAGCAATGTATGTAGGTTCCCATCTCTCCACATTCCTGCTAACACTTGTTATTACCAACCATTCTAGTTGGTACCATCAATGTATTTTTAGCAGATACCATTTATATCACATATTTATATCACATATATATATCACATATATATATATCACATATATATATCATATATATATGATATATATATCATATATATCACATATATATATGATATATATATCATATATATATGATATATATGATATATTTATATCACATATATATATATATCACATATATTATACATCACATACCTAGTGATGGTAAGTGTCTGCTGGAAGTAGGGATGGAAATTTTCCTTCTGTGAATTAATTTATATTAGTTATAAAACTAAATCAATTGAAATAAAAGTAACAAATATATAGTAGTACTGGTGCTACAAAGCATGTGAATGTCTGAAGTTTAGGAGCTGTGGTCAAAGACAAGGATTTGGGTTCCCCTTATGGGAACCATGCATCTCCCCTTATGGGAGATCTATGCATAGATGTGAAACCTGAAATCATGTACAAAAGCAGTGTGTGTACATTTGTGCACACACACTCAGATGTGTACGTGTCTATGTTTGAAAATTTCTGCTTTGGCCTTCTCCTTCGCTCTACATACATAAATGAAGAACAAAGAAGCCAGGAGACTTGCTTACAGAGGCACAGACATCCAGGGGGCAGATCTGGACTGAGAGTGCAGACTTCAGAACTCATGCACCAGGGTCTTTCTAGAACTGCATGGGAAATGCAGAGGTATCACTCAGCCAGTTTTTGCAGGCAGGACGGACCACTATAACTCTCTTCCTGGAGAAGGACCATAACTTCTGGCTTCCTTGACCATTCTAGTCCCATCTTACTCCCCTTTGGGATTTGGACACCAAGAGCCCTGGAGGAACAGAGCTGACCAAAGAGCAGAGGTGGAGAGCCTGAAGCAAGAATTTAGTGGTAGATGGATCTCTATCAGTTCTACTGTTCCCCAGCTGACGTTCTCTTGCAAAAGGGCAGGGCTAGCTATTCCTAGGATGGCACACAACTACATCCAGGATGGGATGATGCAAGCTCACTCTCCTCCTATGTGGTCATATGACTCACAATCGGGGAGAGAGCCAGTCCTTTCTGTCCTGTCTGGGGACATGTGCAAAGATTTAGGTTACACTGTACTGCAGTATCCAGTTGACCTCCTCTGAAAGGCTGGAAGACTTTCTCTGCCCAGAAGCCATAAAGCCACAGAGCCATGCTGTTTCTGCAGCAGAGATTCTTAAGTATGTTTCTGCTATGGGGTGTTTTGACAACCAATTAGAAGTTAAAAACCCCTCCATGGAAAGACCATATGCTCACATTTTGACATATATTTTGAAGAGGAATTTCCAGCCACCCCAATTAAAAACCCATGCCCACGCATCACTCTGCAGGAGCCCCTCTTTCCTTCTCAGCTCCAGAGAGTGGTGACAAAATCATTGGTGGGGGTCGTGATGGGTTTTCATGGGGTTGGAAAGTCCTCGGCAGTGGATCAGAAGAGACAGCTGTTGACAGCTGAAAATTCCCGGCCTGTGCCTCCAGATCATGGGACAGAATGTGCGTTTCCATGGCACTCCCAGAAACAGGTGGGTCCCAAACTCTGGAAAAGCACATTTCCCGGCTCCTGCAATTTCAGCTGCACCCGTGGCCATGTGCATTTCAGGCATGGAAGAGTGCAGTATCAGGTGTATCCAAGACAAACCCAGGAAGCTCAGAAAAGTAAAGGCATGAGCCGACACAAGAAGGATCTCTAGACACGGGGGTGGGGGTGTGAGTTCAAGGGCAGGGTATCTTGATCTCCCTCACCATCATTAACTCTTTCTTCCTTCCTACATTATTTTTTTCTTAGCACTTACTCCAACCGTAATTGATTAATTCCTGTGTTGCTGTAGCTGTTCTGTTCTTTGTTTTATCTCTTTCCCCCATGAGATCATGAACTCTGCTAAGGAAGGGACCACATCTGACTCATTGGGCATCATTCTGCTAACATATGGCATGGTGTCTTGCACGTAGCAGATGTTCAATAAATACCTGAAGAATTATCAAAGGAATGAATGAACCACTCACGTCGCAATCTTTTCTGCTGCTCTATGACATACGAACATTTCATTCTATTTTACGCCTGAGTAAAGTGAGGCTCAAACATGCAAAATAATCTATTCGCGATAAAGTCTAATAGAGGATAAGGCTGGTTCTGGAACCCAGATCTGTCTGAATCCAAACTCCCAAATTGTTCCTGTTGTCACAAATTACAAAAATGAGACATCTAGCCCTCAGGGGCCTTTCCTACTTCTGCTGAAATAAAATAAAACGAAAATCAGCCAGCCCAAAGATAGAACTGTCCTGTGATGGAAAATCCATTCCATGGGCACATGGATCACTAGATGTGGCTCACAGCTTGGTACAGCAAGACTTAACAACACGCCCAAGACTGATCTCCCATGCTCAAGCAGGTTTGCTTGTAGCCCTTGGATGCATTTTGGGGTCATTAACAATTAAATACTCATGCTGCATTCCCCTGAAGCAACAGGAGCTTCAGACCCTCAGACACACTTCTGTAATTCCCAGTCACCTCCATAAGCATTGTGATTTTCTGCTCCACCACGCCCTCCAAAAACTGTCCTTCCTTTCAGGGCAGAATTCTCTTGTCAATCAAGATCAAAGAACAGTATAGAGGTTCCTTAAAAAACTAAAAATAGAGCTACCATATGATCTTGCAATCCCACTCCTGGGCATATATCCAGATAAAACTGTAATTTGAAAAGATACATGCACCTTGATGTTCATTGCAGCACTATTTACAATAGCCAAGACGTGGAAGCAACCTAAACGTCCATTGACAGAGAATGGATAAAGAAGATGTGGTGTATATATACAATGGAATACTACTCAGCCATAAGAATGAATGAAATAATGCCATTTGCAGCAACATGGATGGACCTAGAAATAATCACACTAAGTGAAGTAAGCCAGACAGAGAAAGACAAATACCATATGATACCGTTTATATGTGGAATCTTAACAAATGATACAAATGAACTTATATAGAAAACAGAAATAGACCCAAAGACATAGAAAACAAAAATGGTTACCAAAGAGGAAAGGGGGGAGGGATAAATTAGGAGTAAGGGATTAACATATACACGTTACTATATATAAAATAGATAACCAACAAGGACCTACTACATAGCACAAGGAAATCTACTCAATATTTTGTAATAACCTGTAAGGGAAAAGAATCTGAAAAAAATAGATATATATGTATGTATAACTGAATCACTTTGCTGTATACCTGAAACTGACACAACACTGTAAATCAACTATACTTCAATAAAAAAATTTTTTTAAGTGGGAAAAAATGAAGATGGAAGAAATGGTGGCATGAGGAATGGATATTCATTAGCCAACCATGGCTGCCGTGGTGTTGGCATCTCCACTTGAATGCACACAGGCTGTCCTTCCTGGTTCCCTGTTTTCCATATTGTCCCACTAAAGACCATTTGTCCATCTCCCATCTAGCTTCCAAAGGAATCCTATAAAAATATAAAATCAGATCATGGTGTTCCTCTACTTGAGACTCCCCAGGGGTTTTCCATCTCTCTTAGACCAAAATCTGAACTCCCTGCCACGTCCTAGAGGGTTGCAGACCACACAGTTGACTTTATATCCTGCTTCCTGCTCCTTCATCCAGTGGGCTCCAGTCATACTGACCAGCCTGTGAGCCCCACATGTGCCCATCTCATTCCAACTTACGGCTTCTGCGTGTTGCCATTGCCTGAACTTTCTTCCCTGCACCAGGGCATTACACAGCTGGCCCCTAATGTCAATCAGATCTGAGCTCAAGTTCCACACCTTCCCTCCTTCAACATCCAAAATAACCCTCTTGGTCGCTATCATGTAACTGCCTTATTTTCTTCATAGCACTTTACGCCACCTGACGTTCTCCTGCTCATTGCCTGTTTTTTCCTATTAAATCTAAGTGGTCTTATTCACCCCTGTAACCCTGTTGTCACACACACACTGAACGTTCAAGAAATATTTACTAAATTAATGAACACACATGGAAACCAATGTAGATCCATCTGAATTTCCAAACCAACCCCCCTCTTCAACCTTTAAAATGCACAGGGCATGTCACCACCCTCATTTTGATTCTGAGGGTCAGATATAGAGATGGACAGGGGAGAACGTTAACGGGTAAGCTACTGATGGAGAGAAGGTCCTTTGCATTCTCTGCACACACTCTGACAAGGGCTGTCTGGCTCATCTCATCGCAACGCCATTGGCAAGTCCAGTCTGCGACTTCTTTCTCCAAACCATAAAGGGAAAATGTGATACTTTTAGGACTTAAGGGAATTAGGAGACAGATTTAGTCTTTTAAGAGAGAAAGCAAATTTATTTAAATGGAAAACTGATCTTGTGCCTTCGATATGTGTTTGGTTTATAAGAGAAATACTCAGGCAGGAGCGATGACAGCTGACCAGGCAAGTCTGGTCTGTGTCCCGGTCTCAGGTCCTGAGAGGAGGCTTCCCACAAGATAGCCTGATGTCTTGAGCAGCTGGGTTTTGAACCTAAGTGGTCGTCCCAAAATGAGCATGAACTTCAGCCAGGTCCTAAGAGAAAGTTGTGTGTTCCACAAGTCATAAGTACACTCATGCCATCCTGATGGTGGTGGAATTTTTCTTTCCTCAAAGGGAAGCCTATCTTTCAGTGTCTCCATTTCATGAAACTTGGAAGGAAAGTTGGGAAGAGAAGCATCCACTTGGCTGGAGCCAGCCCACCTGTGCCTCTCTCTCTTGTAATTCTCGAAGCCCTGGGATTGTTTGGTGGATTCCTCTCCTTCAACCCAATCTTCCTCTTCCCATCTGACTTAAATACTATAATTTTCAGATGATACATTTACTAGGATCCCCAGCTACGACATTATCAAGGCTGAAGGAAGGCGAAAGAACACAGGATATGCATTTTTGTTTTAAGATATCACCCTAGTCTTTACGTACCTAACAAAAAGGATATTCCTAAGTTTAAAAAAATCATTGATTCTAATTTTAAAAGTTTCTTATTAAGAAAAAGCGCTGGCTGCAAGTGATACAAATCTTCATGTGTAGCATGAGGGTATGAGAACTTTTTTTGGAAGAGAATGTGGATAGAAAAAAGTGGTTTGAAGTGGTTATTTTTGGGTGGTGGATTATAATGTATGTGTGTATGTAGTGTGTGCGTGTTTGTGCTTTTCTGATTGCCACAACTTCTTTAGCATTTATCCTGAATTAATTTTAAAATTAGAAAAATAGACAACAATTATTTTTTAATGAATCTTCTTTTGGAAAGGAGCCCAAGAAGGATGCTATAGGCTTAAATCAAAGAGCAAAAAGATTGGCTAATTGCTGAGACTGGCACCAAGGTGCAACACGCTTCCTGCAGACTGATAGCCCTGTGTGAAAAATGCTAGCAGGACTGGACCTCAGCCACAGGTGAGGTCCACTGAAGGCTTTCGCAAACCCTGTGGGACCCATCTCCTGGGGAGTCTCCTGGCTCACAAGTCTCAACCTACCTCCGTTGTCTCAGGACTGTTCAACAATGGGCTCCAAGTACCTGGAGTCTGGAACATAGTTCATTGATTCAAAGATTGAGACATACCCTGAGTTGGATCTGAGACAGGCTGGGACTTGGGACCTAGGACCCTTTGCTGCAACGCTTGCAACTGGACAAACGACTCCTCAAGCGACAAAATACAAAGAAACTATAAGGGACTGAAAATAAATGCGTGCGTGCACAACTGGGGCAAATTACGGACAACAAGACACAAAAAGACCAGAAAAACCCAACTGACACTTTTGAAGAGCTGGGAGCAAAAGCAGGGTACTGTGCATGCCCTCTGCACTCAACACCACCAAAGAGGTGGGCAGACCAACTCAGGTGCCCTTCTGGCCTGACCCCTGGACCCACCCCTACCCTCACCCCATATAAGGAACCAGCTGCCCCCACCCCCACCAGGGAGTGAGTGAGCAAGGGAACCTGTTACTTGTTTTAGCTCCCCTCTGCTGCAGCAGGGGTCCCAGTAAAGCCTTGCCTGAATTTCTTGTCTGGCCTCTAGTCAATTTCTATTGATTGGAGAAGGCCAAGAACCCTGGTCAGTATCAGATCCCTCAGATCCTTTCCTGGGAATTTGAATGGAGACACACAGAGGCTGGCGGTCTTTGTAGTGCAGTCCCTGAGTGTCAAGTCAACTTGGCTCGGCTGACACTTTGAGACAGATAATTCTGGACAATTTTGAATAATTCTGGTTGTCCTACGCATTGCAGGGTGTCAGGAGCAACCCCAGTCCAGTTATGACAACTACAAATGTCTCTAGACACGGCTGGGGCAAAAGCGCTCCTAGCTGAGAACGACTCACCTGGAGACAACGTCCATAAGCTGCCTGCCGAGGTCCGCAGGCCTGCCCAACCTCCTGTACTTCCCTTGGCTTGATTTTCTCTTTTTCCCTCTTTTGAATCCAAGATTTTCTGTGAGTTCAACTGTTTATGCATTACGCATCAGAAAATAGTAAAAATATAAACCTCCCCCGCTATATTTCTGTTAAGCTAGCCAGGATTGGGTTCTGTTCCTTCAACCAAAGGGATCTTAACAAAACCACCCACTTTCAAGAATTGTGTTTGGTTTCCTGACGTTCAAAATGGTGGATCATCTGTCATCTTTCAACCCACAGAAAACCAAACAGTTCTTAACTTCTCTCTGATATCGGAGCAGATCTGAGCACAAAGGCATGAATGAAGCAGACGCCCCTGGGCCATATGGAGGCTGGGGATATACAACAATGTGTCAGCAACCAGACCCTTACAGAGTAAACCAAGATGGCAGAGGAGTGTTCACCAGGGAGGGGTGGGGGACTTGATTGTGATTGGAAGTTTAGGCCAGCACCAGAGGAGGCTGGGAAACCATGAAGCAGAGATGGCATCAGATACACGCCGTGTCCACCCCCCCAGGAGTGGACTCTACAAAGTGCTCCTTAGTGAGGCTCTGACTTGCAGGAATCAAACACTAAAGAAAATACACATGCAGACAGCATCGCACACTCAAACCCCACAACTGTTTGGACAGATAAGAATCCCATATGCTCTGCATTACCCTCAGCCATGGAAAGCTTTTTATCCATCCCCAGGCCACCCCGTCACCATGCAGCAGGTGGGAGCTCTGGTCCCCTACAATGCAGACAGGGACAGGACTCAGCGGCTAATGACTGGCATACCGTATGATGGGTGAACACGCCCAACATCTGCTCGGCCCCTGCACAAATCTTAGACCCTCTGGCAGGCAGTACCAAGTCCCTCAGCTAAATCACAATGGGAACCGCCTGCCAACACGCCAGGTGTGAAACAAGCCCCAGCTCTTTAGAGTCCTTAAGCCCCCCACCCAAATTCCCGGAAAGGGCTCCAGGCAAATGCAAGGCTGCCCGTACGGCCAGTCTCTACGAGGCCAGAGGAGCCACCTTATTAGGATGGTCATTGGATGGCCCATGTCAATTTCACATTTCCTGTCAAAACCACCCAGCTAGCAGGCACCTCGGTGCTTACACCTCTCACCAGAACAAATGCAGAACCCTTGAAGGCAGAAATAACACACCAGCACAGTAACAATAGGAGACACCGCTTGCAAGCTGTCCGGGGCCCCTGGAGTAACTGACATGTTTGACAGAGAATGCGTGTTGGTAACATTGTTTGATTCATGTTTAAAGGAAAAATGGAGAGTATGTTTCAGGGAGGTTTAGACATTGATAACCAAAAGGAAGGGCTTGTAAACAAAGCCACAAGGACCACGTCCTAGCGGTCCCCTCCTCGCCCTCTGTCACCACCCCACCTCCCGTTTTGATCTTCTCCCGGAGGAACAAGCCTTCCACGGGGAATGAGACCTCTTGACAGAGGGCTGCCAGGCAGCGGGAGGAGAGCTGATGAGAAATGACAGCAGCACAAAACTGCGTTAGCCTTCTGCTCAGAATAGGTTGTACGGGGCACAGACGAGGCGGGTCCCCCACAGAGGACAGGGAGACACCACCAGAGTCACACATAATGGCAGGGTCCTGGCCAGCAGAGCTCGGAAACCCCAGATCTGCCACATCCCAGCACTGGGAGCTGGGGCAGGTATTTAACTTGGCTGAGCCTCAGTTTCTGTCTTTCCAAGATGGTTTGGAGTGGTAGTAAAAATATTCTAGCAGAAATATTGTAAGGAAGAGTAACCAATGGAGTGAAGAGCAGCTGTAGCAATAGCAGAAATAATAATGACATAATTATTATCATGTAATTATATAATAAGATAATTATAATAATATAATAATATAATTATTATGTAGTATTATACATTATATAACTATATATTATAGGATATATATTATATATAACAATGTATAACACTATATATTAATATATAATGTGATAAGTTTTATAATATGTTATATATAACTATTATATAATGATACATAATATTGCATATGCTTATGATATATTTCATTTATGTATTATTATATAATCAGTAATATGTCACTATACAATTATATTAAATAGTATAATTTAAAATCATTATGTCATTATGTGATAATTATATGTAATATGTATTTTATATATGTATTATTATGTCTAATGCATATTATCACACAGACACAATATGCAATACATAGTGATAATTATGTAACCTTTATTTTATTATTATGTCTGTCCTGAACCCTTACTATATACCAAGTACCATTACAGTACCTTACAAGTATTAACTCATGTGATCCTCAAAGGCAACTCTGGCTTTGTCCCCATCCAATACAGGGAGATGCTAAACCATGGATTTAGGTGCTTTTAATGTGTCCATTTTATAGATGAGAAAACCACAGTACAGAGTGGTTTAGGAACTTCCCCAAGGAGGCAAAGCTGAGATTCTAACTCAGCAGTCTGGCTGAGAGCTCACACTCTTAGCTCATATATAACACATACATATATATTTATATACGTGTGTGTGTGTGTGTGTGTATATATATATGTATATATATATCAAAACTCAATATTGTCTCTCTTACAAAGTTTGGTTGTGGTGATGTTGCAGTGCACTTGGAAATAAACTTGCTGATACATGTATTGAGCACTTTCCATGTGCCAGGCAGTTGCCTATGGACTTTATATGCTTTGATTCCTTTCGCTACCGTCCAGTGAGGTGACTGCCACCCAGAGAGGGCAAGAACCATGCCCAAGGTCACACAGGTAGTAAGTAGTGCCCAAGGTCACACAGGTGAAGGAAGGAGATGAACCAGGGAGTCTGCCACAAAGCCCACATCCCTACACCATCCTGTTCGACTGCTTTTTCCCCTCTAAACCACAATGCTTCAACTAGATACTGTAGGTGAAATGCCTTACACATGGCCTAGTACATAGTAAATGCCTGAAAACAAGCAGCTGCTGTTGCTCTTACTGTAACTAAATGCGAAAAGCCCAGTAGGCATTTTCTTCCAGGAAAATGACGGAAGTATGAATTTATGACGCCGTCTGTTCAGAGGACAGATTTGTCGCCCCTTTTAAACCCCGACATAGCCCCTGCACGGTCAGTCCACACCAGTTCCTGAATCCAGCTGCTCATCGGAAACCCGGGATTACCAGTGAGGCATGCAGTTCACTGGGCTCTGCTCCCTGCCTTCTGATATAGATGACCTGAGGTTCAGAGTGGACACCTGCATTGTTAATGAACTTGCCCAGGCTCTGACCAGTAGCAGGACAGACGAACACCCAGGTTTGCAGGAAGTCCTCCAAGCAACTCAGAGCCGTGTTTTTCCCCAAAGGCTTCTCCCACAAGCTGCCCCGTGCCAGTCGGCTGTCCTGTGCTCACACTTCCTCCCTGCCACTGGGCACTGACAGATGGGAGCTATTCTTAATATTTAACATTTATTAAGCGCCCACAGCATGCCAGGAGCTGCATGGAACAGGGGTGTGGGTGGTCCCAAACAGTCTGTCCCCAGAAGGCTGTGGCCACATAGAGGAGAGAGGACAGTCCTCTCTTTTCCCCTTCAAAGCTCCCCCTCCCTCTCCTCTCACCCAGCCCCAGTCCCAGTCCCAGGTGTCCTGCCAGAGCAAGTGGACAAAGATTTGGGCCAGGATTCAACATGACTGAGACCCGTACACCCTCCTGCATGTGTGTCTAGTAGCCCCATCTCCCCAGGCTATGGACTTAGAAAGTCAGAGGGGATGTAGGTTTCATGCCACCCAAGGCCCTGGGCTCAAACCCCAGGGTGGTATATCCCTGATTGCACCCTACTCTATTCAGCTGCACCAAAAACGTGTGTCCCTGGTTAACAGGAATCTCCATGGGGAGCAGAAGCAGGGAGCTGCATACGTGCCCACCCACCTCCAAATGGAGAGCATCTTCATATGAAAAAGAAACTGCAGCAACCAGGATATGATGAGAAAACCATGACAACGGCGATGTTGGCCAACTGCTATGGAGTTCCTACAATGAGCAGGTGCTGCTCTGGCTGCTTCACATCATCACATCAAATCCTCTGGGCTCCCTTTCAAAGGGGGTGTGATAATTCCTGCTGTCAAGTTGAGACAGTGGGAGCTCAGAGACGCCAAGCCTGCATGACACAGGGGCCCAAGGGCTGCTCAGGTGGAGCCCTTGGCATTATGTCATCGCAGCTGGACTGCAGAGGCCCTGGGGATAGTCACTTTGGAGGTCTTTTATTCCTCACATTGACTTTGGGAGGCAGAGCACATGGGATGTTACTCCCATTTTATAGGTGAGAAAGTGGAGGCTCCGAGAGGTCACGCAACTTTCCCAAAGTCCCCAAGAGAAGGTCATGGCCAGACTCAGCTTTCCCTATTCTAAATCCCATGCTCTCAATTCTCTGGTCTAAATCCTTAACTGTGCTGCCTCGTGAAATGAGAAGAAATAGCTCTTTGGAGAGTAGTTTGTGAGAACACTGTGGAATGCACAAGCTGGCTGCCTCTGTCACCAAATCTTCCCCACGTCTGGGAGCCAATGCGGATTAGAGAGTGGAAGGAAAGGTAACAGCTGAGGGAGGCCGCCTTCACCCACGGCAGCGGTGCGCCGGACTCCACTGTGTTACTCTGAGCCAGACGCAAGGTAGGACGGGGCAGAGCTGGCCGCTGCTTCAGACACAGGTTTCTTGCCATCATTCTTGCAGCCAAAAATACAAACAAACAAAAAACACTATTTGTCCCCTGGAACATACCAGAAGCCCTGTCATTTGGGAAAGACAGAGAACTTGACTATAGAACATTATCTTCCTGGGACTGTAGAGAAACCCATCTTGACTGTCTGAGCCACTGAAAGTGGTAAAGATCTCGTATTGGGTGGGGTGAGCGGGCCTGAGAGTCTATAGAGTTATACCTTCAAGCAGTTGTGTTTCACTTCTGACTCCACAATTGACATTGTGGCCATCGAAGCTACCTCTGAGGACGGAGACTGGGTCCTAGTCATCTCAATGTCTCCAGAGCTTAGACGACATCCCAGCATGGAACCCATGATCCACAAATCATCACTGCCATGAATGAATGGATGAAAGAATTTCATGGTGCCTCTGCCTCCTGCTTTTATAAGCCTGAAGAGGGACTTCCCTGGTGGCGCAGTGGTTAAGAAGCCACCTGCCAGTGCAGGGGACACAGGTTCGAGCCCTGGTCCAGGAAGATCCCACATGCCGCGGGGCAACTAAGCCCGTGTGCCACAACTACTGAGCCTGCGCTCTAGAGCCCGCGAGCCACAACTACTGAGCCCATGTGCCTAAAGCCTGTGCTCCGCAACAACAGAAGCCACCGCAATGAGAAGCTCGTGTACCACAACCAAGAGTAGCCCCCGCTTGCCATAACTAGAGAAAGCCCGCGCACAGCAACGAAGCCCCAATGCAGCCAAAAAAAATAAAATTAAAATAAATAAATAAATATGTTGACTGGCATCAGAAAAAAAGCCTGAAGAACTCAAGCTAGAAATTGGGCTTTGCAATTTATCCCAATAAATTAGGAATTTGGGAGTGACATATACACACGACTACATATAAAATAAATAAACAAGCACCAACTGTATAGCACAGGGAACTATACTCAGTATTTCGTAATAACCTATATGGGAAAAGAATTTCAGAAAGTATATATATATATTATATATAATATATATATATACACACATATGTTTAACTGAGTCACTTTGCTGTATACCTGAAACTTACACAACATTGTAAAGCAACTATACTTCAATAAAATAAATATATAAATGATTTTTAAAAATTTTTTTAAAAAAAGAAAGAAATTGGGATTTTGCAGACAACTATGGTCCCAGTTGCCCAGAGGAAAAGACCCACAGAATACTGAGTTCATTGCTCTGGACAGCATTTAGGGTTCAGCAGTTAATCAAGTGGATGAGCTGGCGGCTTGTACACTGGTGGGATGCATGTGTGATGGGTCTATCTTTAGACGAGAGAGAAACATAAATAGGGGTGAGATCTCCATCCTAAGTCAGCTGGGGAAAGCACTTACCCAAAACAACCTTTAAAAGACAGGGAGGGGGCTCTGCTTCACCATCAAGAGCTCAGATCGCCGAACACCAAAGCAGCAAAGCAGAGTGTGAAATCTGCAAGTCTCTCCAGCCCCGCTTGCCCCATGCCAACGTATTATAAAAAGCATACTTGCTGATATAGCATGCCTTTAAAATGATCAGAATGACAGATGGCTGCAGCAGGAACACATCCTTTTTATAGGACTGCTATTAATCAGAAGAGATTGACAGCGTCCCTTTAATCTTTTAATTAAAAAAAAAAAGTGCATCTCTGTACAACTGAAGGGGGCAAGTTGCTGGCATTTCCGAGTGCTTTGAGACACTCGGAACAATGTGGAAGGTCCACATTATTTCAAACTTAATAACTGGAGGGCTTTAGTTTCCCTTTATTTATAGATTTATTGATGTAGGTCTTGCTAATATAAAAAGAAGGTATGGGGTGGCATGATGTGAGAAACCCCATCTTGCCTCAGTTATGGTGTTACCGGTTCTCCCTGTCAGGCTGTCTTTACTCCCCTAGATTGTGGTGTTCTCACCTGTTAAAGAGTGGGGACATCCCAAGCATACTCTGGTGGGAGACATTCCTGTAATTACTTTAGGTGGGAAGATACTGCTTAAAATTGCCATATCTGCCTTTGATTCATCTGATCAGGAATGAAGAAGCAAGATGCACTAGATGATAGTCAATGCCTGGTGAATACACAATCACTGGCAAAAAAGCAATCGGATAACTAACATTAGAAACTCACCAATTTCTTCCCTGGGGAGGGTATGTGCAAGGTCTTGGGGAGAAAAACCACGTTTGGATGTTTGTAATAGCTTCGATTATTGAGATAATTGTCATAGCTCTCAAGTAGTTGAGAACTTGTTTTTTTTGCCTGTTTAGCACCGTAACTGGATAACAGGACTCTGACTATTCTTTTATCCACAGGCAGCCCATACAGCTCAGCTGGGCCTGACCCCACCCTCCAGCTTGACTCAAGGCAGTCAAGATGATTGACTTGGGGATGGGTGTGGCCTACAAGATAAGCCAAGCAGACTGCTACTGGAATTTTTGCAGTTGGCCAAGAGGCTTGCTAAGATGTGTTGGGGTGTAAGCCTGGAGTTTCTGGGGACCATCTTTGCCACCAGTTGGACATGGTGTGTTTGTGAACAAAGATCAAGTAGAGATAACCACTATGGAGTCATGGGGAGACATGACTTGGGGTTGTTGGAGCCTCTGAATGCAACTGTGCCTGAAATTGGACATTTTCTTTTTCTCCTCTAAACCAATATGAATTAGATTTTTGTCACTTGAAGATAAAAGAGGTCTTCTGGTGTATATATATATATATATATATACCAGACCTTTCCCATGTATTAGGATATAGGCTTCAAGTTGACAAGGATCTTGTATGTTTTTATTCTGCCTCATCACCTACTCCTAGTTCACAGCCGGGCACACAGTAGGTGCTCAATAAATAATTGCTGAATGAAGAGATGAATCACATGTAAAGCTCACAACCACTCTGCAAGACAGGTATTCTTGTTTTCGTTTTGTAGCTGAGAAAACAGCCTTGGAAAGGTTAATTGACAAGCCCAAGGCCACACGCTTAGTAAATGCCAGAGCCAATATATCAACCCGGACCTGTTTGACTCCAAATTCTCTTTGCCACCTCCCTGACTCTTTAATTTAGTCTGCTGTTGACACGGCCTCTTTGGCAGTACAGAAAAGTCACTTAGTGACTAAGATGGAGCAGCCGCAAAGTAAATGACACCACCAGCACTCATATCAGGTGTGCATTCTGATTTCTTTCCCCAACAGCAGATATTCCAAACATGTAGATAACATTGCAGGACAACAATACCAAGATTGAAAATGGCTCCACTAGCCACAGAGCAAAACAAGTTTCTTTCTTTCAAGTTTACCCCAAAGACCTGCACGTTCCCTACACATTTCTCCACCTTTCTGTAGGGACGATTACTCTTGGTCCATTGTTAAAACCAGCAGTTTGATAATTCTTTTTTTGTTTTTTGCGGTACGCGGGCCTCTCACTGTTGTGGCCTCTCCCGTTGCGGAGCACAGGCTCCGGACCCGCAGGCTCAGCGGCCATGGCCCACGGGCCCAGTCGCTCCGCGGCATGTGGGATCTTCCTGGACCGGGGCACGAACCCGTGTCCCCTGCATCGGCAGGCGGACCCTCAACCACTGCGCCACCAGGGAAGCCCCAGTTTGATAATTCTTGGTGACACTACATATGTGTATGCAGATCTCATTAAATACACTGCCAGATTCGACGATGCTGATTTCTGTTTCAAAATCCAGAGTGCAAGGTTTGCCTATACCATTGCTATCCACGTCAGCGAGGCATTAATCAGCATTTCTCTGCTACCATCTAGTTCTGTAGGGTATAAGTTGGAAAAGACAGCCTTCAGAGAGCTTACTGTCTCAGAGAGAAGGACGGCAAACAACGATCAGGACTCAAATCCAGGGAATTCGACATTCAACTGCTGGATTCACAGAAGGGTATTACAGGGCCCATTCCTATGTGGACACACAGAGATTCAGGGCTTAGGAGTTCCATTTCTGAGATTCCTCCCAGGTCCTTTGGAGCCATGTCTTTTGACTGTTGAGACCTATGTTTAAATAATGTCAAACCCCACAGTGCCAACGAGCTGGCGAAGAGACCGCAGCTCTATCTTGATGTGTCAGGCCAACGTCACTAGTTCATCCAAGCTCTCTGCTCTACTAGGAAGGGCTTTCTCCTCTGCTTGCCCGGTGAATGTCTGCTGATGCTCTACAGCCCGACTCAAATGCCACCTTTCCCCTTTGAACCACCCTCTTCACTGCTCCAAGAGGCATCCACCTACTCCCTCCCCTGTGTTTTCATGTGCACTCCCATGGATACACCTCAACAGTGGATCAGTGGTTGAGAGGGAAGGCTCCAGTCCACCAGACCTGGTCTACATCTCAGCTCTGTCACAGACAATCCCTGTGACCTTGGGCAAGTTACCTTTCTCTAAATGTCAGTTTCAGGTCCTCCATATGCAGAAAGGGTATCATAATACATAACTGTGATTTCTTAACGGAGACCCTTGGGGTTACCTCTATCTTGAAATACAGATTTTGGGGGATTTCCTTTTCCAGAAAGGGATTTCATCAGACACAGATTATGTAACATTCTCAGCAGGGTCTGGGACAACACTCTGAAATCAAACACGTAAATATTCCCATAGCAAAATATATGAATATTCACAGTAAGTCGGATAAAGAAAGTCTATAAATAGCCACACATCATTTCAGGTCAAGTTTTCTTCCAAAATGCATTTTGGTGCCAAACTCTCCCCCCGAAACCTGATTTTCAGAGCTTTTTGGAATTTACAATTACAGGTAAGGGTTGGTAGAACAACAGTACCCAACTTTAGGGTTACAGTAGCCCCCGTTAGCTGCGGTTTCGCTTTCCCAGGTTTACCTAAGGTCAACCACAGCCTGAAAATATTAAATGGAAAATTCCAGAAGTAAACAATTCATACGTTTTAAATTGTGTGCCGTTCTGAGTGGTGCTGTGCCATCCTGTCCTGTCCTGTCCCAACCTGTCCCATCCTGTCCTGTCCAGGATGTGGATCATCCCTTTGTCCAGCGGATCCCACCCGTTAGTCGCTTAGTAACCGTCTCGGTTATCAGATCATCTATCGTGTTATCATGGTGCTCGTGTGCAACTGACCCTTATTTTACTTAATAATTGTCCCAAAGTACAAGAGTTAGTGATGCTGGCAGTTCAGATGGACAAAGAAAAGCCGTCAAGTGCTTCCTTTAAATGAAAAGGTGAAAATTCACGACTTAATAAGGAAAGAAACAAAATTGTATGCTGAGATCGCTAAGATCTAGGGTAAGAACAAATCTTCTCCATGACATTTCAAAGAAAGAAAGAGAAATGTGTGTAGTTTTGCTGTCTCCCCTCAAAATGCAAAAGTTACGGCCACAGTGCATGAGGAGGGATTAGTTAAGATGGAAGAGGTATATTGGGGAGGGCATATTCACATAACTTTTATTGTACTACATTGTTATAATAGTTCTATTTTATTATTAGTTATTGTTAGTCTCTTACTGTGCCTAATTTATAAATTATACTTTATCATAGGTATATGTGTGTATAGGAAAAAACACAATATATCTAGGGTCCAGTACTATCCACCATCTCAGGCATCCACTGGGGTCTTGGGCCATATCCCCCTCCGATAAGGGGGGACTACGGTACTGTTAGAATAAATTGAGATAATATATCTAAGTACTTAACACAGTGCCTGGCACATAGCGAGTACTCAATAATTATCACCTATCATGCTTTCCTGCTGTTTTTACTGTAGTATTAGATTTACAGTAGTATTACTGTAGTATTAGTTTATCTCCTGCTCTCTTTCACTGGGCTGTGAACCCACCGGTCAGTAGCTGTAACTGCCACTTTTGTTTTCCAGGGGCTTAGAACAGTGCCCGATATGGAATATGTGGGCAGCGACTGAATAACTAAATTAACAAATGCATGGTGAGGTGGACGTGGCTGTGTTTACACTGCCCTCCATCGAGGAAAACAGTCTCCTGACCTGATCTGTAATACACGGATGAGATGAGAATGATTTGTCCCTGTGTGGAGAATGATCTAGCCATGATGGTCAAAGGGCATATCTGTCGGACAAATATCTAGAGTGAGGGGCTCAAGGCTGAACTTGAACCCAGAGCCAAGGGCTCATTAGACCCAAACACCAGCCAGACTAATCAGTTACAAAGCTCTTGTTTGGATGATATCGTCTGACACGGGGTGGGCATGGTCCACGGCTGGGGTAAGTCCTCTTGGGAGCTCCCTGGACTCAAGATTGACTGACAATCAACTTGTCAAATCTCCTTTGTCTTCCGGTCAGATAACTCATTGGTCATTCAAGGTTTTGTTGGAAATTGAGAAGCAGTAAAGAGGCTCAACGGGAAGACACATTGGTTCTT
Organism: Pseudorca crassidens; assembly: GCF_039906515.1. NCBI lineage: Eukaryota > Metazoa > Chordata > Mammalia > Artiodactyla > Delphinidae > Pseudorca > Pseudorca crassidens. The sequence goes on from NC_090310.1 coordinate 32,959,662, forward strand.
CTTATCCAGAGATACCAAGATTAAGGTCTACAGCAAAGGTAAAGGAGCAGTGTTTATACACTGCACTTGGAAATACTGCTCTTTTCCTCTTCTGTTTCTCACTCCCCATGAAACTGCCCAAACTGTTTCAGCTCAATCCTCCACAGTCACTCTGGAATTCTTTACGTGGCTAGAAGGAAAAACTACCCGCCTTGCTATCTATTCAACAAGTTCAGACATCAAAAGATGGGTTCAGGAGATTCAATATGGTAAAGATTCTAGTTTTCCTATGGGATGGCAGGTGAGGTCAGTGGTCACTATTGAATCTACTCTTGGGACAAAAAACCCTATTGAGTAATGTCCCCAAAATTATTATGAAACATCTTCACTCACTGCCTTTGCAGGATAAGGTGATGCTCTCCTAAAAGCCTCTTATGATGTCTGATCAATTATTTTTTTGTTCCTTTGCACTGAGCAGACGAAAACAGGGCAATAAAAAAGTGGCACTTGAAAGGTTTATGAAAAGGAAGTTCTTATGCCATAGAATCACTGGCTCTTCGGGTTGGAAAGACCTTGAGAGGAATCTTAAATTCTGATACGGTAACCCTGCTAAGTGGCCCCTACAGCTGTTTGCATATCTCCAGTCACAGGGAACTTACTACCGAGGATGGAGTACACACTCTATTTTGGATCCTTTGACTGTCTGGTTGATCACATTGTGAAGGTGTGGGTGCCACCTTAATTGCCTCTAGGAAAGCCCTTGCATCTCAAAGAGCTGGGAAGAAACGCACAAAATCAACAAATTGGTCAGCAAGCTGATATAGTCTGCAAGCATGCAGGGCAGCTGGCATCAGAAGCATCAGCTGAAAGGTAGGTGTGTGTGTGTGTGTGTGTGTGTGTGTGTGTGTGTGTGTGTGTGTGTGTGTGTGTGTGTGTGTGTGTGTGTGTGTGTGTGTGTGTGTGTGTGTGTGAGAGAGAGAGAGAGAGAGAGAGAGAGAGAGAGAGAGAGAGAGAGAGAGAGAGAGAGAGAGAGAGAGAGAGAGAGAGATTTTCGCCCTTTGAGTTGCCTTTCCTCTGCTTGGAAATGTTGCTGCAATGGAGTGTTTGAGTTTCCAGTTGATGCCACTGGATAAATAACACAGGCTGTCTCAGAACACCGGAAATAAGGCCAGTTTCTCCCTGCCCAGAGCATTTCAGTGTGATCCATGGTGGGTGGGAGAGGAAGAAGACGAACGATGTCACAGCAGCTGGGCTAAGGATCCCCGCTGCACTGCTTTCCTGACTTAAGGGCAACTAGTTAGCAGAGTGTCACCTGGGAAAACAAAGTATGATCCGGCGAAGATTTGCAAGTAAAATCACTTGTTCCCTCCCCAAATAACTGGACATGTTTCTCAAACACTCTGCAAAGGAGGAAGAAATTGGGCCCCCAATTTCTCTGCTCGCCCGGGTGTCTTCTCATCTATCACTGGGGTAATACGTCCAGAGTGGCATTTTGTAATGACGGCAACATTCCAGCGAATCGATAGTTATTTAATTCCCAACAAGCTCTCGAGTCCATTAAGCCTGATTACATTCACCCATTTCAGTGGGTGCCGTTATTTTTCCTACACCGGCACTTAATCTATAACAGGAACTTATGAGAACTTTCTAAAGCAATTTCAGCATCAATCAGCATAGAGTGAAGGGCACGATTTGCCTGTAATTATTTATCAGACAGGGTGGCAGAGCGTCTGACAAAACTCCAATGGCTAAACTTCACCCCAAATTTCCAGTGGAAGCAAAGGCCTTCCAGATTGCCACTGAGTTCTACTTCAGACCTCGGGTGGGCCACACTGGCCCTGCTTATGCCCAGAAAGATGGAATAATTTCCATGTTGTTAAGGACCATTCTCCAAGCAGTCTGTTATTTCTCACAATAATATAGGAGCCTCCAAAATCAGTAAGGACCATAAATCTGGGATGGTAGAAGGTTTTGCTTGATTACTTGGAATCACTCCTGAATGGCTCAAATCACCAAGGTTCTTACAGTTTATAAGAGGTAACAACAGCATTCAGCATAGGAGAAAAGGGTTTGACCAGAGCCCTCGCCAGAAATTTTAATTAATGAGCTAGGGTGCTGCAGAATTTTAAACTATTGTGGAGGCAGAAGCACAAGGCTGAAGGGAAAAGGACATCCTAACTACGTGCAGTTTTCCTTTCCTGTAGAAACGAGATACAGAATTTATTACAAAGAGATTGTTGTTCTCAAACAAACAACAAACAAACCACAGTGGAAAACATCCGGGTTTCCTATGATGTTCAGGCTCTGTCACTAGTTAGCCTTCCACAGAGAAATTCAGACACACATCCAGAAGCCAACCCTTGCTTAAGAAGTCACGCTTACGATGCGGAAAAATAAAAGGCCCCAAATATCTTATTTGATGATTCTCCTGACACAAAATTAATAGCCGTAAGAGTAATACCAACACACATTTCAATCCTTCACTTTCAACTGGTAAGGAATTCCTAGGATAATCTCTGAACTTCATAATTAACCATCAGTAGAGTGTTCCTTTTTGCCTCCATGCCACCACTCTACCCAGGTTTGGGGGTGGGGTGGGGGGAGCCTCTATGAAAATAGACAATCCACGGGAAGGGGAAGCTAAGGATTAATGCATATTTCACGCTCCTTCTATTTCCTGGGTGAAAGCGCTTAACCAACTCACCTCATGATCAGGTACTCTGCCTCATGATCTGCTCTGGGAGACTGAGTCCCTCAGAAAGCTGGGAGGGAGAGCAAATCCTTTGCCCCATGGTCAACCTCCCGAAGCAAAGGCATGAATGTTAAACAGCAGCCGGATCAATACAAGCAAATATAGCTCAACTACACCATTTATTCAGCCATGAGAGATGTCAATAGCCAGATTAGGGTGATCCATCTTTTTGATTTCCTACTGTCTTCCCACTGACTACACGAGAGCTTTTTCCTGTATTAAAAGTGTTTGCTTTCTCAACCATAAAAATTCCAATTATTACTCTGAGTGCTCTGGAGTTAAGTTGCTTGCTGGCAGTGGCCTTGAATTACCTGGATCAGTCCGGGGAAGTAGGGGGCTGCTGGAACAATCATAGGCACGCCATAGGGATGCAGGAGGACTCCTTGAGAAGGCAACATGCTTTACGGGAAGGTAGGATTCCCTCAGAAGCTCAACGCATCAATGGAGAGAGTTAGGGGAAAATCTATAGACCCAACTTCTTCGGAACCACAAAGCTGAGAGCCAGATCGCTCCTGTCAGGAGCCGAGCGCTCATCCATGCGCAGAGGCGAGAGAAAGAAAATCCGGCATCAGCAACTCTTAATGTGAAAGTTTTCCTCCCAGACGACGGAGAGACACAGCAGCTGCAGGGTTGAAGGTACCAAAATGGAAGGTTCTATTTTGGGAACGGCTTGCCTAACATGACTAACCAAATACTCTTCATTAATTTAGTTCTCAGAGAGAGTGAGAGAGACTAAGAGACTGGAAGAGAGCTGGTCAAGCTGGGAGATTTGGGCTCTTCCTAATGAATTTGGGCAAAAGGCAAGGGACGGAGTCTGCGTGGGATGTCTAGAGAGGAAAACTGAGAAATGTAAATTGATATGATTATCAGTTGCCACTTAAAACCTAAGTAGGGGAATGTGGGCAGCCTCTGGTACTGATCACAAAGAAATGAAGAAGATACTTAGTCGAGTTTGTTATCCTCTGTCTCTCTCTCTCTGGTTTTAGTTTTAAAGGGCGATTTGTGCAAATAATAATACCACCAGCGAATATCTTCAGTGTGTGCTATGCACGCAGGATGAGCTAAATTATTTACATATGTTTTGTAATTTCATTCTCACAACTCTCCCAAGTAGGTACTATTATCAGTTCCTGGTCCACACGGGAAATGAGGTTCACACTAGTTGAACTGCTTGCTCACAGCCCTACACGTGTGAGAGGCAGTGTCAGGCTACAAACACAATTCCTAATCAGCCACGATATCCATTACAGTAGTATTTCGTTCTGTAACAGATCTTCATATGCCTTAAAAAAATTTTTTTAAACATTTTTTGTCTTTGAGCTTTCAATTGTTATATTTTAATATGCAATCTATTAATAAGAGATGATTCCCTGCTCCCTGAGATTAAACGCATAGCAAATGAACGCCAAAACTGCAGATGAAAAACACATTCTAGTATTTGAAATCTTTCTGATGTTTGAAAATATCCAAGTGATTGGGATACATTACACGGAAATAGATAAACTTCGATGGGATTGCATGAATTGGAATTATACTGACTTGTGTGTCCTACTTAATAGCTGTGTGTTCTTGAACAAGTTACTCAGCATCTCTGAACCTTAGTTTCTCCGCTTGGAAAATTGAGATAATAATAGATCCTCATAGGGTTGTGTGACAAGTAAAGTATTTGGCATCCTATCATGATGTGTACAATACAAGATGTGTACAGTATTTGCCATTCTTATCCTGCGTTTCCTGTTCTTCTACTAATACCTGGTATAGACACATCTTTGACTTCAGATTGAAGGCGCAGAAAGCATTCAAATTGGCACTCTTCTAATCTGCATACCAGGAAAGAACGTGGGCGTGTTGAGAGTTTCCCAATTTCGAGAGCACAGAGTGAGCCCACTCAGCTTATGCTCAAGGCCCAGGGATCATCGAAAATCACCTTCAAACCGGACACCTGCTTACCACATTCCACCTTGAACTTGAAATAGGACACGAGATATGGATTTTGTCGAAACTTGGAGAGCTTCAGACACCGCAAAACATATTCAACTATCGGCTTTTTCTAAATCCAAATGTCAATTCCTCCACTTTTAGATCACCAAGGTGTTTTTACACGACACTAATTTTAGTTGCTTGATTTAGCTGCATAATTACATTTCTAGATAACGACAGTGGACAGCATTTGGCAGAGAATTCAATTATTTAAGGCTGAATTTGGGCCATCTTGACAAGGTTTCTGTGTAATTGATTCTCCTGTATCAAAGGGGCCACCTTGTTACAATTCAGAAAGCTCCAGGAACAGCTGCGAGTTGACCCCTCTTACTTAACAGCCTGATATTTCTAATTTTAGCTTTTGACTCTGACTTTCAACACTGCGCTTCTGAGAAGTTACCAGTGAGGACAGTGGCCTTGCCATGAGACAGCTTCCTGGGAGGGGAGAGCTCTTCCTGACCTTGGTAAGGGGTGGGTCAGATTGTACTATGTCTCTGGTGTGATAAAGTAGAAAGACCACTGGACCAGGAGTCGGAACTTAATTCAGTCATGAAGGCCAGAAACGTACACATTTGGACTTTGTTTCCTGAACCTCGTATAGGAGTGACAATACCCACTTACCCTTCACAGAGAGGGCTCCGATAAGCAAAAGTGTGGGAGTGTTTTGGAAATTGTAGAGTTACATAAATACAAAAGATTATTCTGTGTATTACTCTATGTGTTTTTTTTTAAAGAACCTGATGATACATTTCAGAAACATATTATAGGTAGTTCTTGGAGATATCGTGGTTGGATGCCAAACCCCTGTGATAAACAGAATATCACAGTAAAGCAAGTCATACATTTTTGCTTTCCCAGGGCATATAAAAGTTACGTTTACACTATACTGTAGTCTATTAAGTGTGCAACAGCCTTGTGTCTAAAATAGTATATAACTTAGTTTAAAAACATTTTATTGCTAAAATATGCTAACCATAATCTGAATCTTCAGCAAGTTGTAGTAATAACATCAAAGATCAGTGATCATATATACCAACAAACAGAAGAACAATGAAAAAGTTTGAAACAGTGAGAGAATTGCCAAAATATGACACAGATACATGAAGCGAGCAAATGCTGTTTGAAAAGTGGTGCCCATAGACTTGTTTAACACAGGGTTGCCACAAACATTCAATTTGTAAAAAACGCAGTATCTGTGAAGCACAATAAAACGAGGTGTGCCTGTACACACAGGACATTATAGATGTATACTATATCATTTGCAGAGGATATTTTCTCTTTTCTTTTTAAGAACTCCATGCTACAAAAGCTTTTCTGCTCCTGAGTAATGAGTATCTCTTTTCCTCACTCTGAAAATAAAGGCTCATTGTTTTGTGACCCTTTTCACTTTGACTTCCAGGAAGCTCAGAGCCCCAAAAGAGGTTCAACTCTGTCCATTTTATTGGCCTTTACTGCCTGCATATTTGTGTTTTCATCTTCCTGTTCTCACCACCTCCAGTCCTGTTATTCACATTTTCTCTGATTCTGATTTTATATTTAGATATTACTGCCATGTATGATTGTAGTGGTTATACTTGTAAAATGGTATGAACAGAATGTACCCTTGTTCAAAACCCACCCCCAAAACTTTATGACATTATAAAACATAAAAATAAATAATGGTCACTAAGCAAAACCTCTTTTTTCTAAAATGGGTTCTGTTTTCCCAAATGGGAAGCATCCAGTATTACTGGACTGTAATTCTTTCCTCTTGGGTCCCTCTCCTCCACTGAATGTGCAGGTACCACATTCCATGTATCTCTGCTTTCCAGTGGCTCATGGTAAATGGTTATCTACCCAATGTCTAATGGGTGGTATTAAGCTCATAGTATTTTGCAGGAACTTAAAAAAAATGTAGAATAAAAAAATAAGGTGAAGAACAGGGGAGATAGTTCTGGCAGCAGGTAGAAAACATAGGTAGGTTGCCAAAAGGGACTGAATGTAAACCAAGGGCTATGTATCATCATCACTCTGGCCATCACAGGCAGGGGAGGGCAAACATTTTTCTGTAAATGGGCAGATTACAAATATTTTAGGTGCTGTGGACCTTAAACTCTCTGTTGCAACTACTCAAAACTCTGCCGTTTTCATGTGAAAATGTTTACAATAAGCAAATGGACTCTGAAATTTGAATTTCCTATAATTTTCACCTGTCACGAAATATTCTTCTTTTGAGTTTTTCCAACCATTTAAAAGTGTCAAAACCAATCTTAGCTCGAGGGTCGTACAAAAACAGTCAAAGGCCAGGTTTGGCTCTCAGGCTGTGGTTTGCAGACCCTTCATTTAGAGCATATATTTTACAAACCTCTGGAAGTCCGACTTCAATACAATGACAGGTATATACTCCATTTTTTACTTCTGCTTCTTCACTTGCTTCTGGCTTTCCTGCCACTTCTTTGGTGCCAGTTCTGTCAATTATCCCTGTGTCGGGGATTTCCATCAAGCCTTTTTTTTTTCTTAGCCTGCCTTTGCTAGTTCAGGCTCATCCATCCTCCCTCCAGAAATTCTCCCGTCTTTCTCCACCTTCCGTGATGACACCCCCTTCTTAGTTAGTGACCTCTCTTTTCCTTTCCTGGATTAAAGTGGTTCCTCTCATGCTGTCAGATACTACATCTCCTTCCCCAGATCCTGAGAGCTAACATGAGGATGACTCTGCCCACCAGCAGCCCTTCCGAGCAGCAGCCACCCCAAGTTTAAACACCCATGTACCCATGTAAGAGAAGGAAAGAGAACAGAAACACAAGCATTGGCTGGAGGATGGGAAAGGGGAGCATTCAGAGAAGACTGATTCCTGCCTTGTGGATTCTATTGGTCAACAGAGCCAACTGCAGCCTCATGGACCAAATCCAGTTCACAGATGAGGATGATACTGAGGATGCTGAGGATGATGGATGCTGAGGATGCTGATGACCAGGAGGAGGAGGAATTGTCCGCATTGTGTAAAAATAAGCTAATATTTTTAAACGGAGGCAGCTTATATAAAACGTAGATCTACAACAACTCTTGAAAGACTGGAAGGTCTAGAAACCTTGGTGCACATTCCCTTGGCCCAACTGTCCCTGAAGCCTGGGAAGAAGCTGCCCCCTCCCCAGATTAGGAGCTCTCGTGAGACCATTTCCATCATTCTCTACCTGCTTCTTGAAAAGCAGCCGGATGTCAGTTGCCACTTGTCCACCATAACATAACAAAACAAAAAGCATAAAACTGAGTGTTCCTCTGAAAGCATTAAACATACTCCTTAGCTTTTGGATATTAACAGTGGTTATCTCCTAATATGAATTTATGCAGATTATCTAATTACCCATACCTCCCCATTTCCAGGCCAAGTTACATGACAGAGAACTTCCTATAGTTTTCAAGGCCTTTCACAATATTCCTCAGCTTTTCCAGATTCATCCTCCAATACACACTGTCCTTCCTTCTACAAATCACTCTTCTCTGCAAACCACACTGGCAAGTTGCCTTTGCCAAACACCTTCATGCATCTAAGACTCCTTACAAATTTGCCTGCTATGCAGAACTACCTCTCCTTCCTTCCTTCCCTTCCTTCCTTCTTTCTTTCCTCCCTCCCTCCCTCCCTTCCTTCCAATTCAACATTACTGGCCTAAGTCAAGTGCACAAAACCTTCCCCACCACCCCAGGCAGAACGAAATACACTGTCACCTGTGTCCTAAAGTCATGTTAGCATTGTATAATAATAATTCTTTCAAGTGTGATGACTCCTTCTAGAAGGTAGACTGGCTCAAATAAGGAAGCATGCCATTCATTCTTATTCACCCAATGACTAAAATGCTGAGTAGACAAATGAAGTTTCCCCAAATGCTTCTCAAGAGAATGACGGACTGAATGAACGCTTTGGACAAACGCAAGCAAAGCTGCTTTCACGTATTGCCTTTGCAAGGGGTCTCCAGGCCACTGAGGGCCACACATTGCCAAGGTCATCTCAAGTGGTGCCCAGGGCACCTGGGCACAGTAGAAAAAGCATGAGTTTCATAGCTGGAGAGTATGGGTTGGGATCTTGGCTCTGTCATCCTTTTAAAGATCTGACCGGAAGGAAATACTTAGCCCTGAGCCCTGGTCTCCTTGGGGGTAAAATGGGACAACACCTGGCCCTTCGCACAGGTACGCTGCTGCCGTGAAATGACAAGGGTGCATATGGGTGTTCCTGGCACTTGGAAAGTTCAAAAGGTGCTGGTTTATTTGATGTTTTCTTCTTTGGCGTGTCTTTCATGTACCCATGTCAGTTGTTTTCTAATCATCCCAATCCGCAGGTCAAGTCTGCCTCCTCAATGCCCCATGTGTACCCCACACCGAGGTCTCTGCAGGAAACTTCAGTCTTTCTGTTCCCTCACACGACCCATGAACACCCCCTGCTTCAGCAAGCAGCCACACGTTTGATGCTCCAGGCAGCCTCCCCACCTTCTCTAGCACTTACGACCCCACTTGTCTAAGCCCCCAAAAGACCAGCGTGTTTTGACCTAACATGGTAAAGACCCAGCTAGGAATCACTTCCAGGTATGCTTCTATTTTATTTCCTCCATCATTGTTTTCCTGTCTTTCTCACAGGACTGGGCATAGAGTAGATGTTCAGTAGGCACTTGAGAATTACCTTTGGTAGCCACAGGATGATAGGGAGGTTCAGAGAGGTTAAGTGACTTGTCTGAGGTTAAACAGCAAAAATGGATGCTTTCTTATTTAGCAAGAGCCAGTTTTCCCTTCGACACACCCCTAACCTCTGCTAGACCATGACAAATGACCACTCTAGAGCAACGACTCGAACCAAAATTGATAAACTCCACTCACCACCAGGCATGCATTCAAACCCAATCCAACGCAGGTAAGAACACAGCACGGAAGGGCTTTACCTCAAAAAGAAATGGACCTCAAAGAAAAAGTTCGTAAGATGCTTAAGGCCCTGAGGCCGAGGACTGACAGGTGAGTTCCTGGAAGAGGGGAGACTGAAAGTATCATGTGAGTTACCATGGAGGCAAGACCTTCCATAGGAAAAGCTTCCACAGACTGTGGGTAGATGTACCGGGCCACCAATCAGCTGTTCTCCAAGTTATAGTCACCTCGTTTGTAACCTCAGCAAAGGACCAATCCAGCTAGGAAAGTCACATCCTGGGAACAGAAGACACATCCCCAGCCCATTGGGTTCAGTCAACACGTGTAAATGAGGTGATGCACGGAAAGCTTTGACACGAGTGATAAGTACCAAGTAAGCATCAGTTCTCACTGTGGCATTACTATCGTCTCCTATTGCCCGACCCTTCCACCGGATTCTAGCTGTGTGTTCTGGTGCAAGTTACGTAACGTCTCTGTGCCTCAGATTTATTATCTGTAAAGTAAGAATATGATTAGTAACCACACCTCATGGGGTGGTCTAGAGATTTAAATAAGAGTCATATACAGGTTGACTAAAAGAGTCACAGACACATTTAGCTGAGGGACTGGCTCTGAGCAGATAGTGGGTGCAGTAGTTGTCATAGTAACAACACATTAGCAGCATCTGCTTCCAAGGATCAAACCAGCTCAAATCAGACCTCCCCCAACCCTTCCTCCCTTCAACTTCTAATTGGTTAAATAAAATAGTTCTTACAGGTGCTACCTGTGATGTGCCTTTTGGTTGTAAGAACCTACCTTCTTCTTCCGGGATGTAAACCAAAAATTCAGACAGAGAGGCTAACGAGCTTGTGGGCGTAGCTTCTGTACACGGAAGACACCGTTTTGAAAACAAAATACGAGAATTTCAAACACAGTTGAGGGTTTATGGGGATGCAGAAAGTAGTGCCTCTGAAACAGGAATAACCCAAAGAATCCAGGACACTGGGTCACTCCTACCCAACAGTATCGCGCCCGCCCCCCACCCCCCAAAAAAGTGGTTATGAACATGCACAAAGAAAATTCCAGTAGGTCTTGTAAGTGAAGAAGCTGCTGATTATCATTAGAAACTCGAGCCCCCAGTGGCGGAGGCAGCACAAGTGCTCCTCTTGGATCAGTAAGCCCTTCCTGACCTGATTCTCCTCTGAAAGCCAGACTGACTGGCTGAATGAGCAAATCTAAGAATATCAACCCTGCACATCATCTCTGCTGAGATCAACATGCTTCAGGAACTGACCCCTGACCTGTCTGGGGATGAATGGCAACTGGGTTTGAGAATGTATTGACCTTGCTCCAGGCAAACAAATACTCCCTGGGGACTCTCGGGATGGGGGATGAATAATCAGCCACCCCCCCAGATCGTGCTCATGCCCTCCCTGCATCTTCTGCCTCGTGTGCTGCAAGCAGGTCCCTGCAGGAGCCGGGTACAGAGCCCGCTCCAAATAGCACGAGTCTCCAGGACTCAGAACTGGGTCTTTCTGTCCCAACCCCATGCACGCCCTTTACTCTCTGGGAACGGACTGAACCACCTGAGCTCTACGCACATCCTTTTCCCTTGAGAGACTAAGAGTCTGGACTGGCCTCTCCCAAAGCTAGCTCTGCACTAAAGATGCCTCATGAGATGCTTTATTGTAAAAAGAACCACGTGGCCAAAGAAGTGGGAGAAATTCAGCTTGTTCTCTCTCCCAGCTGGGGGTTCATGGTGCATAGCATAGTAAAGCACCTGAAAAGTCCTGCAAGGGGAAAAAAATAGAAACCTGTCTGACCTTGTTTGAGGCAGACATTCCCGAGATTATTTGATGACTGACTGGCCATCCATCCATCTATCTATCCATCCAACTATCCATCCATTCATCCATCCATTTTGCTGTCTATTTCAATATCTGGCTATTGAGAATAATAAATTATGTCAGTCCCTGTGCAAAGCTCTTCACTGCTTCTCCTAGTTGCCCTCCTCCTATTTCTTCACCTTCATCAGAATCTTTGTGACCATCACCATTATCATCATCACAGTTGCTATGTATTCAATGCTTACTTTGTGCCAGGCCCTGCACTAATTTCATCAGATGCATTATCTCAGGTGATCCTCTCTAAATTCCTATGAAGTAGATTCTGTTAAATGTATTACATTACAGTCAAGAAAATAGATCCACTCAGAGGAAAAGTAAATTGGCCAAGAAAATACAGCCAGTAAATGACAGAGCTGCACCTTGAATGGGCCAGAAGCCCCAGTGCCTAACAACTACGAGAAACCCTTTTTTGGCCTGTGACAATCATGAACACACTCTGAGAAATGCTGCCCTGGACTGAACTCAAGCTGAGTGGATCCCTTATCTCCTTTGCTCTCAATCCCTCAATCTCAAGCACCCTAACTGCCATTAAAGGCAACACAAGACAAAACCACAGCCAAGAAAGACAGACGGACAAGACTTGAAGATCTGGAGAAGTGCTGGCCTCCACCCCCCACCCCATCCTACCTCACTGAGTCATCAGGAAGCAGAAAAATACCTCCCAAGGAAGAGGAGGTCCAAGGCAGTGGAAATGGCTGGCACATGGGAACACCAGCAAAGAGTGACCATGGAAGGAGAAAAAAAAAAAAAGAGGAGGTGATCCAGGAGAAAAAGCCCTAAAGAGATGACCCTGTGACCTTTCTTTGTGATGCTTAAGCACCATCTCAACCTCCAGGGCTCCTTATCTCCTTGGGCTATCTTGTCCTTGGCTTTCTTGTCTGAATGCCTCTTCTGGGGGTGAAGAGATGGTTCTTCACTCTCATTTCTGATGCATGGACCACTCTGAGAATTTTGCCCTCATCCCAGAAAACTGCACATAACTCACAAAATGTTGCAGATCATTGCAGGGACTTGATGGTCCCTCTGAATTCATCTGTGGACCCTTGAGGGCCCTCTGAACCTCCATCAGATTTTGAAGTATGTAGCCAATATACGCTATGCTTTTTCTGAAGGAAAGATATGGAGAGAGTCGGAATCCCTTTAGTCAGTCTCGCAGTGACAGCTTGGGTGACCGTTCTCACATGGAATCATGTTGACCGGCACTGTGGATGTATACCTGCCACTCAAAGAACTCTTGCCACAGCTCAGCAGGGCTGAGGGTTTCAAGAAGGCAAGAAGGTCAAACAACTTGGGAAGATGCTGCGGCATCTACATTGTAAAACCAAGGCAGACACTAAGAAATCCAAATGCACATCCTTAGCCTTCTTGTCCAATAATGAACAATCACCCAACAGGGATTGCTTTCTCTCCGCTGAAGCTTTCAGGCCAGGAAACAGAGCATATCAAACCAACGAGCTGGTGTTAGGCATAGAAGGGCATCCACCAAACCCAGAGCTGGGGGAGAATGGAGGTAGGAAATATATGCTTGTGTTTTCAGAGACGATGCAGTCTGGTCTTGTAGCCAAGACAGAGAGAGGAAGGACCCAGGACCAAGCTGTGCAGCTGAGCATCTAAAAGGCTGAGCCAAGGAGCTGACCACTGCAAATGGTTTCTCCGCGATGTCATGGCCAGGCAGCTGGTGGCAACAGAGAGCCTCTGACAGGTGGGCTTTTCAACTTCCCAGATTAGCAGCGCCCTTCTGGGACACTCTGGGGACATCAAAACAGGAACCACCCTGAGTGACCTCGTTTCGTTTCTGATTCTACATCTATTTTTAAATATTTTGGGAACAAACCATATATATCTTTTACTATTTGCCAGACACCTTCTAACCCCTTTAAGTATTAACTCATTTAATCTCTTTTTTTTTTTTAAGTATAGTTGATTTACAATGTTGTGTTAGTTTCAGGTGTACAGCTTCAGATTCTTTTCCATTACAGGTTATTACGAGACACTGAATACAGTTCCCTGTGCTATATAGTAGATCTAGGTTGTTTATTTTATATATAGTAGTGTGTATCTATTAATCCCACACTCCTAATTTATCCCTCTCCCTCCCCTTTTCCCTTCAGTAACCATAAGTTTGTTTTCTATGTCTGTGAGTCTGTTTCTGTTTTGTAAATAAGTTGCCCTGTATTATTTCTTTAGGTTCCATATATGAGTAATATCATATAATATTTGTCTTTATCTGCCTGACTTACTTCACTTACTAAGTGACTACTCACTTATCACTGGTTGACCCCAAACATCACAGTTTTATGAATCAATAAAGTCCCATATTGCTTAAGCTAGTTTGAGTTGGGTTTCTGTCCCTTGCAACTAAGGGTAGATACACATCCACACATGCATAAAAAAAGTCACAGGAGATACCTTTTGCTTATTTGTATCAGCAAACATTTTATAGCACTTTCTAAGAGTCAAACACCATTCTAAGCACTTTAAAAACCTTAATTCATTTAATCTTTTAACAAGTGTCTGATATTGGTGCCTGTAATAGCCCCATTCTACAGATGAGGAAGTGTAACTCAGAGAGCTCACATCATTCATGGCTAGTTAGTTGAGTGAGAGGGCCATAGCCAAAGCCATGCCTGTCTGTTTCCAAAACCTATTTCCTTTCCTCTGCGTGCTTCCCATTACCGACAAATGTTGATGTATTTGCTAAGTAAGGCATCCTGGAAATCTACTTAGGAGCCAACACCAGCACTCAGGTACCCACCTTATAACCCTTGCCTTCATGCTGAAAGCTCTTGTAAGTGAGCCCTAAGAAAAACTGCATGAACAGTGAGCAAGAATTCCAAAATATCCTTCCAGAGAAATCCCACTGCAGAGCCATGACAACACAGATTGCACCACCTCCAAACTATATTCAGACCCAGACACAGAAACAGCGACCTGAAATCAACCTACTGCCGTCCACATCTTCTTTTTAAATAATGTTTGCCAGAGAGAGCTGTTTGCCCCTTCTGCAAATAAAACTTATTGGGCTGGGTCGGTTTTAGGTGCTTATTTTTATGCACACCCACCTATCACAGATCTGAACTCTGTTAACAAGTCGGCATTCCATAAAATATTTACTGTGTTCGTATGCATCTCTCCAAACAATATTGAATAGAGCTCAGTGTGGAAATTCACAGATTCCAGGGTGGTTGTGTATGTTATGATTACAACCCAGACCTCACTTCCTTGGAGGCTCTGTGGCTGGCCTCAAAGATGAATATTCCTTTTAGGACCAAAATGGAACAAAGGGACAAAAGGGAACTGAAGGATTTAAAATCAGGCTAAAAAAAGAAAAAAGAAAAGGAACTCTGGCACTGGAGCGGCCTTCCTTAACCGCTTGAAACTTACCAACGATGCCCAACTTTTAGTGTGGTTTATCCCCATATGTTCCCACACTCCCACTGGGACCTAACATTTGCAGGCGCTATTTATCATTCTGGTTAGTGGTGTGCTCATCTGCCTACCACATTAAGCAGCCCTCGTTGTTATTTTTATAATTACTGGGAGTCTTTTTCATGTTGCACTCCGCCAGAATCCCAGCTCACCACACACCTGTTATACTCAGAACACATGGAGAGATGGGGGCGCGTCTGGCAGAGAAGGAAAGGGGAAGATGGCCTTCCTGCTCACTATGCAAACCGAAATCAAGAATAAAGAAGCCACTGGGTACCTTTTTCTTAAGGCTGTACTCAGGGCCAGTTTGTTATTTAACAAACACTCTATGCTCATTGAAGAGTTCATTTATTAGAATAAATGCTGTACTGTGTTGTTTTTTTTACAAACATGAATTCCTTTTGTCATTGTAGTGACTGACAATGAGTATCATCCTCCCCATTTTACAGATGAGAAAACTGAAACAAAGAAAGGTAACTTGCCAGTGGGCACACAAGATAGCAAGTGGCAGATTTGGACCCAATTTCAATCCAGGTGCTCCGAAACTACTCTACTACACTGCATTTTAATCAGTATCACCAACGTCAGCATCGCCACCAACAGACCTCCACCACCATCTCTCTTGTCACCACTACCACAACTGTCAGCAGCACCTCCACCACCATCAACACAACCACCATCATCACCAAGAGCAATTAGCACCACCACCCCCAGCACACCACCATCATCATCACCATCACTACCTCCACCACTGCTATCACTACCAGCATCAGCACCACTGTCTCTACCACCACTGTCAGTACCAATACTATCACCATTGCCATCAGCCATCACTCCCTCCATCACCAGCACCTCCACCACAACTACCAAGAGTAAAAACATTTACTAAGCTTTCATTTGCCAGGGACGCTGTGCTGGGTGCTATACAAATAATCTCATGCCATACTCATGACAACCCTATGTTACTGGTCCTGCTACTACCTCTATTTCGCAAATGTAGAAACTAAGCTTCAGAGAGGTTAAGAGACATGTCCACTTAGCTGGTCAGAGGTCCATAATCTCCATTATGTTTTTAAGATTCAAAGCCACTTTTGCCTGACACCGACGGGAACACATTTAACTCCTGAGCTCCCTTGACTGGAGGTGGGGGATAGAGCATTGCCCCCCGGGACATTTCATCCAACTAGCTCTCCACTCCTCACTCACGATTTCAGAAGTCTGCTGCCAAGATACGAGAGGTCACCCTGCTGATCTGGGTGTCATTTTGTGTGGTAACTCTGCTACCAAACAGTGTGCGAGACCAGCCGCTGAGATTCTGAGCTCTGGCCAATTAGAATCCGGGGAGCTTTGGCTGGAACTAGCTTGTAACTCTCTTCGGTGAAGGCCCATGTATTCCAGGGTGGTACCTCCTGAGAGATTCCCATCCCCACGCAAGCCCTCACTTGCCCCTCTCCAGAATATCACGTGTGTTCTTTGGCTGAACACCTGCAGTGGGGGGTGGACGGGTGTCACAAAGAAGATCAGGTTTACTTTTCAAAACTTTCACTCCTGTCCGTCTCTGCTGTCAATTCCCAGTGACCGTCCTCTTGCAGCTGAATTATTGCAGTGGCCTCCTACCTGAGCCCCTGCTTTCAATCTTGTCCCCCTCTAATCTGTGCTCCATAGAAAAGCCAAACTGGTGTTTTCAAAGGTCAAATTCAGTCATATGTGCCCCCTGCTTAGAGACCCTCTGTGCTTTTTTTTTTTTCCTTTTTATTTCTCTTGGATTAAAATCCAACCTCTTTATCAGTGCTTCTAAACCCCTATGGCTTCTGGCCCCTCTCTGCCTCTTTTGCCCTCTCTCACTGACCTCCTGGCTCCCTGGCCTTTTCTCAGCCCCCCTGAGATCACCCAGGCTTGGGACACACACTCTCTGCCTCAGTGTGAATGGTCTCTCCAACCCTCCCCCTTTGTCCACCTCCTACTTGATCTCAGCCTCAATGCCCCTTTCCCAGAGAGAACACCCTTCACCTCTGAATCGAACCCCTACTATTTTCTGCGGACCCTTCTTCTTTTCTTTCGGACCATTTATCACCACTTGCAATACAGATATATATGGTGATCACTTAGGTCTCCAACAAACTTGTGAGCTCCATGAAGGAAAAATGAAGTTGGTTTTCCTTGTCTGTGTGTCTTTAGGGACCAACCCAATTTCTGAGGCAGAACAGAGGCTAAGTAAATATTTGTTGAATGAATGAGCGAGTGAATTAATTATTAACCAGTTACTTAAGTGAGAGAATGAGGTCTGATCCACTCATTATGGGTGTCACACGCTTTGCTGTAGATGACTCGATAAGTCTCATAAATAGATCATGAAGTATGAGGAACATCCTACAAATGGTTAAGAACATAGCTTTTCTCTTCTCTGAGAGTATCGGGTAAACTTTCAAAAGTCTGTCTCACGTGTCAGCTGATAGTTGTCTTATGTAATATAGTAATTGCTGGCTTGAATTAAAGACATCGTTATTTTGGAGAGTTGTTCTTTTTCTGATATAAAAAGTGAAGGATCCATCACTTATATTAACACATCATCTTGGCATGCTATGTGATTAAGGAGGAAATGTGATTTTATTTTTTGGGCAATGTATATTTTTCACAAAGCCAAGAAGAGCCCTCAGAATAAAAGGATGTTTATTTGGGTGAATCACCAGCTTTGCACAAATCCCAAGTGCTAATTGCATAATGGGTCTTTACAAAATGCCATAATACGGGTTCGGCCTGTTTCTCTGTTTTCCGTTTGAAAAATAGATTGTTTAATAACCCATCAAAGCTATATGTAAACCTAGTAAACAATGGAGCAGATGTTGACTGCTGTCTTGTGCCTCGTAGACATAATTAAAGACAATGAGACACTCACAAATTCATATAATAGAGGACAAACACAAACACAAAAATCAGTACAATATGAATGTAAGCTGCATTTGCGGGACACCTGCTTTCTTAGTCCAAAATGCTGTATCATATTTCCTGTGATGAGAAACGTTTGTAACATTCTTTATTTACTTATGTAAATATGTACATTCTGTTCTCCACTTTTCAAGAAGATGAGACTGGAAAAGGTAGTCTTTTCAGTGGAATATTTGTTTCAATTTCATTACTGTTGACTAAGACCCTGGACAGTTTCAAAAAACGTTTTTAATTTTCTCATAAGCATAAATGTGAATGAGAACCAGTTAGCCAAAACTTTCACATTTCTAAAAGAAATTAAAGCCCTTGTTTTGGTGGGGGTTGGTTGGGGCTTTATTCATTTGTCTTTGCATTCAATCCTTCACGCATCATTTAGGAACGCTACTAAATTGACATGTTTATTTCCTAAAAGCCTTACATCTCTTTTTTTGAAAGTCAGGCGCTTTTCCCTAAAATCAAACTTTTATCTTATATAAAAAGAAGCCGGTTGGATAGCATATTTAAAGAATCATCCTAATTTTCTAAATATTCTGTTTTCCCCTCAAACTCCTACTCAGATCTCTGTTAGTTGTCATCAGTCAGTTCTATAGGGGAAGAAATAAAACCACACACACACACACAAAACACAAAAAAAACACACACACACAAAGTGAAATGAATGGTACAATTAAGAGGACACAAGTGCAATACGCCCCTTTCCCCTCTCCCCGCCCCCCCCCCCCCCCCCCCCGGCCAAACCCAGGGCTTTTCTCTGCAGATATCTTGAAAAAGGAATTGAGGGTTGTAAATACACCATGTGATTATACACTTTTTTTCCCTTTCAATTAGGAACAACAAAAAAAGAGGGAGGTTAAAATCCACTGTCTATGGCTCACTAGACAGGAGCAAGTTTCCTAGATCCAGAATTCTCAATTTGGAAAATAAATATCCTCCCTCATGTTCAAAACGGAGCCAAATTCTTTTTCTGTGAATAATTTAAAAAAATTTAAAGGCTCAAAAATCCCATTGTTTAAAGAACACATGACGTCCTGTTGGCTTGTAGTGAACAGTGATTCTGCCTTCAGAACACCCGCCATCTCCCTCTTCTGTTGTTTTTGATGCTATGGAAGGAAGGGGGATTCTCATGTGGTCTGCATCTCTTTATGCTAATAAAACGGTGTCAGCCCCTTTTCACAGACAACACCATAAAGCATGAACACCAAATGGGAAACAAACCACTGTGAAACAAACCAATCAACCCTGAAACACCTAAGATAGATGGCACCCCCTCCTTCATTCATTCTTTACAGAAAAGCAATGGAAATGTCCCGAGGTGAATCTGATTAAGCCCACAACACACACACACACACGCACGCACGCACGCACGCACACACGCGCGCGCGTGCGCGCGCGCGCGCGCTCAGGAAGGTTGTAAAGCACTAAATTCTTTTGACTGATGAAGCAGCCTGCATTGCATTGAGGAAAACAGCCTGGTAAGCCCAGACCCCACTCCCAGAAATTCCTTTATTAACAGGACCAGGCCCTGCATGTGAACAAAAGCAGTGGTGCGGGGTGTATAAATCATTAATACGGTGCTGGGCAATGACTGCATTTCCTGTGTTGGTTGGAGAGCTGCTCAGCACAACGGGGATTTGGGGATTGGAACTGGCAGTGGAGAAACGCACTCCATTCTTCTCTGAGCGCTTCCCATCAGCTCTCTCCCTCCCTGGCTCACCCTCCCTGAGTCTGACAGCCTCGCTGTGTGTTGTTATTTATGCAACAATAATCATGACGACCTAAAATCTCAGAAAGCTTCAAAGTTGAGAGATCTCCGGACTTTCTCCCTTTTTGACAAGTTTTGCCTTTAAAAGGAAAGAGAACCGAGGGCGCGGTTAAATGCAGAGAGATGGCCTAGCAAAGGCAGGCTCAGGCAGGGCCAGCAGCCTGCACAGCCAGGGAGAGGCCAAGGGGGCAGCACAGAACCGTGCTCAGAAGGCTGGCGCTGGAGGGCGATAGTCTGGTTTTAAATATGGACTCTTCCACCTAGGCCTCCCATCGTAAAAAAAAAACAAAACAAAAATGTTTCCTGATTCCTGTCAACCCTCCTGGAGGCCTTTTGTGGGGGACTAAATGAGGTAATCCAAGTAAAAGGGTTTAGTCGTGTGCCTGTCACCCCATAGTCCATAAAAGTTATTGATTATTTCACTATTTTCATTATTTTATCATCATCATCATCATCCTCAGTGAAGCCTGCTGGATTCTCTGTTTATCTACATGATCTTAGAAGCGGCATCTCTTCCTGCTTAGAGAGGAGTCTCACTTTTTGAATGGAACCAAAAGGAGACTAAAAAAAAAAAAAGAAAAGAAAAGAGTTCTCAAGAATCCTGAGTCACATGTTCTAAACGGAGACCCCCAGTGGAAGGTTGTGCCATTGCACCCTGAAGAAAAGGATTTCTCCACTTAACTGTTCAGTGCAAACACTTGGGGGTGGGGGGAGAAAGAACGAAGGAAGCAAAAAAATGCATAGCTTTATACAGATTATTTGGATGAGAGAACCTGTCAGAGAGTTTAAGTAGAGACAATCGATAGACCCAAAGCCAAGCCATTTGCAAGAGGTGCTTTTGCATTTCCAGAAATTCCAGGAGCGGCTCAGATGAGAGTGATGTGAAGCTCGGAGTCCAACGCTTCGTTCTTCTGCTTCAGAATAAAGAGGACACAATGACACAAGCACCCTCTCACAGGGCAGATCCAGGGTCTAAAAATGCACATGTCAGCTGGACAATCCATCCTGAAACTGGGGCATCCACCCAGGCGTCAACCAAGGACCCAGACACCACCAAGCCCCGGAAGGACTCCTCTGGACTCTCCCGGGTGACAATCTTCACTTTAGCCGGAACCCTCCCTAGGAAAGCTTATGGGAATGAACTTCAATGCCTGTGCTCAAGTCCCTTGCATCACAGAACAATGACATTCTGAATAGAAATAAATGAAGCCCCTGCAGTGTGATTCTGTCAGCTCTTGAAAGTAAATAACTTTCCTACTGACAAGAGCAAGACAATTTCTATTTTCCCTCCTCCTGTCACAGAGCATTAATTGAGCTGCGGCCACATTACAAGCCAACACCAGCAGCAGGACTAAAAGGGGGCAGAAGGAGGAGGGGGAAGAGACCCAGGACAGGTAGGAGGGGCCGTGGGACCTGAGAGAGACACCGACCTCCACCGCTGCCACCATTTGAGGCCTCGTGTGTGTCCTTGGCAAGCCATGGGGGCATATATCACGTTGATTTGGGAGAAATGGAAAATAAAAAATTATGTTCAATAAACAGCTTCCATAAACAGATACCTCTTTAACACAGACATTCATTAATTCTTTCATTCACTCTTTCACTTCTTTAATAAACATATATTGGCTGCTCACTCTGTCCCAGGTACTGTGCTAAAGATCATACTTAATCTTACAAAGAACAGTATGAAATAGTTATTCTTATCCCAATTTTTCAGAGGAAGCAATTAAAGCCCCCAAATCAAGTAAAGTAACTTGCTCAATCCAGTTGAATCAACTAATTGAGTAATGGAGTTGGGATAAGCCTTCAGCTTACCACTTCTGTCCTACATACAAGCTCCAGAGACACCAGTTTTTTTTAAACTAGGCTTTGCAAAGACCTGACACCAACGGGTTCTAAAATGATGTCGGTTTCTCATCTGAATTTTGTAGGATCCTTGAGATGGACACTTGGATACTGCAACATGTTGACCTCACCATTCCTTCTCTTTTTCGGAGCCAATGTTACCCACTGTTGAGGAAGACTCATGATGCGGGGTGGGGTGGGGGGATATCTCTCAGCTCTCACCCTTGCATTAAGAGCAGAGCTTGCCCCATGCCTGGAGAAAGCAGAACCATCCAGGGAAGGGTGGTGATATTCGCTGTTGTTTTTGATAAGGGAAATCTAGTCCTCCAGGTGAATCCTGGGCAAACATCAAACGCCAAAAAGAAAAGGCTCATTGAGACTAAACCTTTTGTGCATTTACTCATCAGTACCAGGAAAGCTGAGGCTCTTAAATCCTACAGCTGCCTGTACTTTGTTCCACAGCTGCAAAAGGTGAAAAAAAACAAGTCATTACATCCCCAGGAACATACACTCATCTTCTGAATGCTTTGGTTTTGTTGTTTGTTTGTTTTGTTTTGCTTTGCTCTGGCTCCAAAATTCCTAATTTTGACTCTTTGTGTGTTTAAACACAACATAAAGAACAGGATGAAAAGAGGAGGAGGCTGCCCCTCACCTGGAGCCTGGTTGAGTGTCAGAGACCACAGCATTACCACCGCCCCCGGCTTCATCAACTCAAACGCCCCACGCGCTGTAGACGTGAAATATACGGCAATTTCTCTCTACTGTGTACTCGGAATGCTGCCCTGGCAGAGGCGAGAAGAAGTGACACAAAGATGACTAGAATCTTGCTTTTTGCAGATTGGGTTGGGGAGAAATGAGCGATTCCAGGCCAGGCTTGGAAGGGGATTCCTAGGAAACCCAATGGACCCAGGCAGAGTTAACCAAAGCGTGGTACTACATTGACAGTTCACAAGATGGCACATGGATGAACAACTGAATGGACCCTCTGTGAGGACAGGGGCCTTTGCTTTGTTTCTTGAAACAATGTAGAAGATCAGCTGGTACCTATTAGAAATTCAATAGACTGAATGAACACGTGAATGAATAAATATTTCAATGTACTAATATTTCAATGTATATTGGGAAAAATAATAGCACAGCTGTGATTTCGTGGGATGTATTGATCCATTTATTTATGCATTTATTTTTAGTTTGGACAATCTACTTTGAAGTTCAACATGTAAGTGAATTTTTAAAATCTTTAAGTGGATATCAACTGTATTGATGACTGAATTGGCAAGGATTAGGAAGGGGATGCTTGAATGACTGACGTTTTAGAAACACTGGACCACATTCATTGTTTTTGATGAAATAAGCCCACTCACTGTGTAAGCACCTTGATGGGGTTTTGACAGAAGATACCAGCAGGACTCTTGGTGCTCAACAATTAACGTCCTTCTTACGGCTTCCAGCAAAACCGTCTCTCTACCTCCAAGCCCCAAACCTGTTTCCAAATGTCCCATGGGACAACTCAAGAGGGGTTTTGTCTCCTTCGTTCACTGGACATTGATTTCTGTCCTTTCTCCTCTTTTCAACATGGCCCCAGAGGGTCACAGAAGCCACATTCTATCCATAGAGACCATCACACTGGCAGGTGACCCAATTCCACCGCTTACTGTCTCCCTAGGTCTTTCACACCCTTTCTGCAGACAAGGTGGGTGCACTTGCTCTTCTCCATTCCTGAAACACCTTTCTCAACTTTTCACACGCCCCAAGCTCTCTTATCCTCAGGTCAGGAAAATCATCACCTTCTTCATGGGACCCACACTGGCGCACCCATCAGATAAAGCCCAATAACCAACAACTGCCACTGACTGTCACCCATCACCCTGCTTGTTTCCTGCACAGCACTCTCCACAATCTGAAAATAGCTCTTGATTCACTTACTTTTGCATCATCTATTCTTTTACTAGAATGTCAGCTCCATGGTGGCAGGGACCTTTCCTACTTGTTTTGCTGAAATATCCTCAATGCCTGGAAACAGTGTTTTGTGTGGCCAAATGAAAAAAAATGAATGAATGATTGGATGTGTAATTGTATACACCTATAAAAAGCAGTGACAATCACTGTCTCCTCCTGCTTAAAAGGTTCAAACGTCCCCATTCATTCATCCATTACGCATTTTTTAAAAATTGAACAACTACTATGTCTTAGACTTTCTTCTAGGCAGTGTGGGTAGAGTAAAACAGAATGAAGGCGTATCTGCCATCATGCTGCCTACAGTCTAACAGGTCAGAACAAGCACAGCAAAAGTGCTCTCTACACCCTCTGGTGCTTAATAAATATATATTTTTTAAAAAAAGGAAATTAACAACAGAGCAATCATAAGTGGGATCCCAGGCAATAACAGAAAGTTGTCATCTTTTGCTCTTTTTCAGCCGAAATCAATCAATCAGGGCCACAATATGAAGATCAGAAACAGCTGTGAAACTCCTTCCCCCCCAAACCCTTTCAGGAGCCAGAAAGTTCCAACCCCATAAGCCCATTCCTAACCCTATGCAGGCTCAGGAATGGAATTGGCGGGGGTCCTTCGGAAAACCCCTTCTCCAAGAGTTTCTCCCAGCAGGGCCCGCCTGCAGGGTCTCTGCTTACTTCCCCAGCTGGCTCGCACTCAGCGTGGTTGAAGGGCCAGGGCCAGGGCCCTCCTGAGCTATTGTGCCTGAGAGCTGACCCCATCTGACACAGCCCCTCTGCACGGGGCCAGGCTAGGCAAGCCACATCAGGTAGGCAGCCACAGAGGAGCTCTCAGCCCAGCAAAGCTCTCTCGGGCAGCGCCCGGAAGGAGGAAACTTTATTGATGAATGGAACTTTCTTCGCTTTTCTTCACTGAATTAAACAGCACACTGGGACACCTCCCCTGGTCCATTAAAAAGGTCTCTACATATGGGGCAATTACTCCCACACTTTGTGAGCTCTGCCTCATTCACCGGACAACATCTCCTGCGCATCATACAGCCCCCTTAGGCACAGACGAACCAACCTGATTTTGTTTACAATGCTGCAATTTCTCTTCCAGAAGACTATTATTTGCCTGACAAACTACACTGTTTTTATCCAGCCAATATGAATAAACAAGCATTATGTTTTCTCTTGGGGGCAGAGAGCCTGGTTAAATGAATCAGAAAACCCTAAAAAAGATTGTCTACCCTCAGTCCATCAGCTACTGGACAATTACTCAAGGGCCAGCTGTAAGGAAAACAGATGGCATGAGCACTAATAACATGGGCTTTCTCTACTCGGGCAAAGGCAAAAGCGGCCGGTTGTACGTTCTGACACAGAAACCGCCGCGAAATGGCAGACAGAGCTGCCGAATGGCGCAGGACTCGGGTCTACAGACTAACAGATGTTTACAGTTTTCATGAGTGAATGTTGGATGAAACAGACTTAAGGCAGAGGCAGTCCAAGTAACCCTACGGCGAATCAACCATCACAGATTCCTAAAATGGAAGAAACAGAGGGTGAACCCTAGCCCACCTGAGATATGGGCCTTACCTGGCTGATCAGAGCCCAATAATTCATGTCTTTCCCCCTTAACTGGAAAAATCGGAGAAACCAGGAAGATTGGTTAATTAACCAATTGATGACATAAGATCTCTCTAGAAAGAGACAGAGGGTCCTAGGTTCTAACAGAGTCACCCAGGCCTGGGAATTTGCTCATTCCGGCTACTTAAATTCCTTAAACAATTCAGACATGAGGATAATCTATCCTAATTCTTTTCTGCATTATTGACACTATTGACTCCCCCCAATCCACAGCACGATCTAATAAATCAACACGGGATTAAGCCGAGAAGAAAGAAGGTGATAAAATGCCATTTGGTCCCCTATAAATCATCAGGTTCAGCAGCACTAAGTAACTAGAACGAGAATTGAACTTTTCTACGCAGCCATAATTGTTACGGCCTCCCTAGCATCTCCCAAATTTATAACCACGGCAGGTGCATGGGGGGGTGGTCCCCCATCCTACAGCGGCGGTGTGAGAGCCCATCTTCCTGGCGATTCTCAGCTGAGATCCACTTTCTAATTAAAGACAGAAAGGGTTGATATGCAGGTTTCAGTTCAATTGCTTTCGATCTGAAGATGTCCGTAGTGAGCAATGGCTTCATTTACCAGAAATTACCCTTTGTACAAACCACTTCACTATTTAAAACAAACCACATAGATCATCATTAAGTGGGAAAAATGACCAATCTTTGGATATTGACAGTGGCATGGCCCACTTTAGAGGCCCCCTTTCCCCCCTGCTTTTAATGTGGATTTTAAGCATTTGACTTGTTTTTAAATGTAGGCTGATAAAAAGGTTCTGAGTGAACAGGATTTGACAGATGAGAAGCTTTCTTAGAACGGGACTGGGAGACATGGATGGGTGTTTAGGAACAGGGAAAATGAAGTTAATATGCTACTTATCCTCTTTCAGGGAGTTAGAACTCAGTGTGAAACAGCTTGGGGGAAATCTGGCAGGCAGTGTGCATCAGAAAACAAACCTCGTCTGTTGTGTCCGTAGCCTCACCATACCTTACCGTGTGATGCTCTTTGGTATATTCCCTGTGACTTAGGATGGACATCAAGCATCTCTAGATTTTTTTGTTATGAGTGTGTGTAGTTGTTTTCTATTTCTCTGTGAAAAACGAAACCTATACTCTTTTGACCCAGCTTGGAATTTGTATTTAGGATTTTCCCTCCAAGCAAGACTGTCGAAATGCCTACCCACTTTGGAACTCTGAGCAGATTCCATGTTGGGGAATGTGTGAATTTGAAGTTCACCTGGGAGAAGAAAATTCACCACCCAAGAAGACACCAAACAAAGCCACTGCAGTATGTCAAGAACAGCGGCTGAAGCAGAAACTTTCCCTGGACAGCAAGATTGAAGCCAGCTGCTACAATGCCTGCCTGTCCCTTCCATCTTAACAATGGTCTACAACCATAGGATACATGCTCTATCCTAGAGGGATACAGATGTGGGTATATATGCATGTGATGACATCACTGGCCTCAAGATATAGATGCCAGATGGACTGTTCGACATGATCCCATCTTCCAGTTCCGAACTGTAGTAACATCTCTGATGTTAAAAGAGAGGAGAAAGAGGAAAATAAAGAAAGAAATTGTAGCTGTAGGAAAATACCAATCTAAAGTAGAGTCATTGGGAAATATGAATGAATGAAATGGAATAAGTCAAATAATTGAAAAACCAAAGTCGCCTCTTCTTTGGCCTGAATAAATAAGTTCCTTGTGGCAAAAGGGTTATGTCGTTTTCACTTGGTCATTCAGGGTAGACTTGATCCTGAGGTATCCCAATTGATTTTTGCTTTTATGAGTTGTCTTAGGAACAAATCTGGGAGGGTTTAGGAAGAGAGTTGAGATGTCAAGGCTGAGGCAAAGAAAGCAATTGAAACTTCGTTCCAGGAAAATATGTTTTAAGGAAGACTCAGTGGCCCCTAATCAGAGTGTTTGCCTTAGAAAAAAGAATGATAAAGCCTCCAAAATAAGAGAATTGTGTTTTCATTATTTTCTTAGGTAATTAGTGATCTGAATGACAAAGACTCCTGAAATATTCTTATTTCTAAATAATAATAAAAGAAAATGTTTCCAGTGAAGGTGTCCTTTATCAGAGATATTGCCTGATCCAGCCGTCTGATCAACTTTGAAAGTATAGATTAGCCCTCCTATCATCAAAATTAAATAGAGATACAGTAATAGCTATAGATTAATAGCAGAGAGAAAACATAGTGGCGATGTACTGATAGAAGACATATAGATTGTAGCAGTAAGTGGTTTGTGGAGATTGAAGTGAACTGTTTCACACCCTTCATCAGCCAATTGTCTGGACTGCTAAATAAAAGCAATGACACGAGACTTCTACACAAACTGTCATGCCAGCAGTGGCTAGGAGAGATTACCTGAAGGTACAACTCTCCCACCCTGACAGTGAGCTTTTTGCAAGGTGGGATGTATGGCTGGAAAACCTGATTCTCAACCAGACAGGCAAAAAGAAATGTCTGCCTGTACTATACTTCAGGCATTTAGTGAAACTCAGAAAAAATGCACACGCGCGCACGCACACACACACCGCATTCTGACGCTGTATGTCAGCATCACCTTATCAACACTTTCGATGAAAGCATTACAAGCCCTTTTAAGGGAGGGGGTGCATTCCACAGTACATTTCAAAACCCACCTCCATCTACCGCCATATGGAACCACAATGCTGATTCAGTCACTTCTAAATACTTGTGATGGCTGCCAACATTCCCTTTGAGCCTCCCCTTTCCAGAGCTGGAGTGCCCACACACACACACACACACACACACACACACACACACACACACACACACACACACACACACACACACACACACACTGGAAGACACTGCCTGGTTGATGTTGAAAACCCCTGCATTCATCCCAGATACTTGTCCTTTCCATGGCAAGAATAACCTCAGTCAAAGTCACAGACAGTCTTCTTTCCTAAGTTGTGCCCACCCCAAAGCAAACCAATTTAACAAGCTAGAAGGAAGAAACATGAATTTATTTAAAAAAAAGAATCATGCATAAAGAAACTGTGAGAACATTGAATACTTACGGCATTTTACTTGCTAGGTAATGCCTCTCCAATTGGTTAATAAATAACGTGAAAGAAGTGAATACGGTAGGCAAAAGATCAACTCATATTAATAATTTGATTAAATTCAACTGAGGCTTAGCATCTGTAAAAAAGCTTATTAGGATACTCTTCTGGTGGGTAACTGGTATAAACCACACATGCAAACACACACACATACACACACAGGCACTCACAGCAAAGGCACAGAAATGGTAGAAGCAGATGAATCATATCATATGTTACCAATAGCCTCTTGGGAAATGTTTCCTGGCACAATTTACTTAATGACAAATGGGATAAAACAATATTTAAAAGGATAAACCAGTTTGTTCCTAAGATATTAAAACGACGAGAAAAAATAAAAGGTTGTTCTCAAAAAGATGAGATAGAAAATACGCCTAAGAAATATTTTCTGGAGGCAAACGACTTGATAACAAATTACCCAAAATGTTCAAAGCAGAATCTGGACATTTTGTGAATACGTAGAGTCCTATAACACAGGTTGAAATTGAGGGTCTTTGGAGAAGAAGGCCCCTTGGAACACTTGTAAAGGAAGTTTAGTCAACTACAACCACACACACTTAACACAGGGTACTCTTGAAGGGAATCAATCGAAAACCAGATAAAAAGATACAGTCAAGTTAACTCTTCACCGAGCAGGACAGTGATCCTGGGAAGGAAGGATTCCCATCTGCATGTCAAAATCCTTCTAACTCTGTCAGTTCACATCCACAACCCCTGCCCAATGAGACAGAGCTGGGCTTGTCACTCCACAAGGCAAGGTTGAGCTGTTTCCCAAGCCCTGGAACCAACTTAGGCTGTAGCCCTACTAGTAAAGAAAGAAAAAGAGACAGAAGGTCCGAGGGAAACACCCAGAGAAAGAGAGAAACACAATGCGAGATTCTGAAATATACACAGAATGGAAAATAAAACGCAGAATCCCTCAACAAGACCGTTAAGGGAGCGTAGAGGAGGAAAAAAAAAAAAAAAACCTTTATACATGCCAACAAAGACACATCCTAAACCCCTCGCCTTCATCACAGCATTTCCAGTGAGTTTACAG
This sequence comes from Pseudorca crassidens, assembly GCF_039906515.1. NCBI lineage: Eukaryota > Metazoa > Chordata > Mammalia > Artiodactyla > Delphinidae > Pseudorca > Pseudorca crassidens. Next base: position 32,988,831 of record NC_090310.1, read on the forward strand.
GCAGATTCTGGGGCTGACACCCTCCAGAAACCCAAAGGCTCAGATCCCAAGCTGACGGAATATAGCACAACCCAGACAAACTTAAGAAAACAAAAATACTCAGCACATACACACACACATATATGTTTTTGCACTCCTTATTAAAGCAGCTGAATTAAAACGCCAGGCACCCAAATGCCTCCACAAAAATCCAAACTCTTAGCATCAAAGAGGTCTTAGACTGGGATCGTCACCGGACGCACTGACACGGGAAAGATTCGAGTAAGGAAAATGCAGTTTGCAATTTTAAACTCCCGGTACCCAGGCTCAGAATCAGGCGTTCAAAGTATCCAGAGAGCTGCAAAAACAGCTGGGCGCAGAGTGCCCGGGCTCCACGGAGGACTAGGGTCTCCGATCCACCCCTCCCGTCCAAACGCAGGATCCTCCTCCCCAAACCCATCCAAGGTACCAAAGCGCATCCCCGCGACGCGGGTACCAGTCCGCCGAGACCCGGGAAGCAGCCACCGAGGGAAGATGCGCGCCTTACCTGCTGTAAGTACATAAAAGTCAAGGCACACGAGAGCTGGGGACACATGCCCACGTTGGGGAGCGCCACGCAGGTGGCCCCCGTCAGAGGATGCTGCATCGTGTCTCTCTGGCGCCCGCCGAGCACGAGTGGGGACGCTCGCATGCAATCACGCCGCTCTTTGCCTGGTCGCTACAATTTTTTTTTTTTAATTTTGCTGATTATCTAAGTCAAAACCCAACCCGGTGGCTGTCTCCCTTTCTCTCTCTCTCTCCCTCTCTCTCTCTTTCTCTCTCTCTCTCTTTCTCTCTCTCCCTCCCCCTCGCCGCACCCCGCGCGTCCGTCCCTCCTCCCTCGCTTTCCTTCCCTTTGGGTGTGCTAGATCCCGGCGTTCATCTGCCTCCAGCTAAGACACTTGAGAGGGCCGGGAAACTATTTTGTTCCCTTCGTGGCTGTATCGTTTTTTTCTGGTTTGTTGGTTCTGCTTTCTGAGGCCCCTCAAAGTGGAGGGTGTCCCCTGCCCCCCTCCCTCGTGAAGATGACAAAACAAGCAAAGGCAACTTCTATGAAAGGTACAGGGGGGCCGATGCCCTCCTGTAGATGCTGAGCAGTGGGGGCGGAGGGGGCGGGGAGGATAAAGCTAAAGGCTAGAGAGAGGGAGGGGGAGAAAGGAGAGAGGTTTAGACTCACACTGAGGCTCACTCCGCTGCTGCTACTGCTGCTGCCGCCTCATTTGTCAAATGGGTCCAGGGGCAGGGTTGTTTTTTTTTTTCCCCCTCCCCTTTGCTTTTTTTTTTTTTTTTCAAACGACTCACCAAAATTCAAATTGTGTCTGCTAAAAATCTCCGCGGGGCGGGTGAGGAAGCCAGAGAGCGCCTCACATCGCCAGCACCCAGGCGAGCTGGACAATTCACGCGATTGCCCAGCTGGGACCCAGAGTCTTAGATTCGGGGTGGCGGCGGTGTGTTTGCCCGACTCGGCTGGCAAATAAACACGGAAGTGGGATTCCCCCTCGTAGGAGTGCTGAGACGACGCTAGGGGCTGGGGGCAGGGGGAGCTGGGGCTGCCCGCGCCTGAGGCAGGGCGGAGAGGCGGCGACGCACCTCCAGGCGTTCCGAGCGCAGCTTTCGCTCAGCACCTCGCCCTGGCTGGGCAGGCGGCGGGGAGCGCACCACCCAGCCCCGAGCCTGAACGGGAGAAACCGCTCTGGCTGGGGCTGGCGTGGAAGTCAAGCCTATTGGACCAACACGCCAGCCCTGCGCGAGTTCAAGGGGGCTTCTCCCTGCCTAGAATCCCCGCTCTTCTCACATGATAAACGCACAGGGTGGGGAAATCTGGGTCTGAAAAGAGATGACTCCGTGGGCTGCAGCGGGCAAATGACAAGGGTTTATTTATTTAATTTTTTTCCTGCCTGGCCAGCCCTCCTTGGCCACATCAGCATTCCACTCTTGCAAAGGGGTCTCCCCTCTCCCCTTTATTTTATGAAGTAATAATTATTCATTAGTAGATTTCGTTAGCCTTTATGCAATAAAATAGGATGTGATCTGCAAATCAAAAGAAAATATTAAGACTCTAAGGAGTCCTTGGTCCCTATGGGGGGTGGGGGGGGCGGGGGGAGGCAAAGCACGTTCTTGGCAGCAGTAAAACCGTGATCAGGGATAGTAGCCATATTTTGTGATATAGATTTTGACCCGGTGATTGGATTTTCTTTTTCAGAGCAAGAGGCTTGTCTGAACAGCATCTTTTTTGATTGTTGGGTTCCCTGCAAGAAGCCTTGCAGGGCTGGGGGGTGGGGGTACCACTCTGAAGGACAGAGTGACAGGGGCACCCTTGGGGAGGAGCATTTGGGACAGAGCTGGGGACTGGCCACCGGGGGCATCCCCAGTGACACTTCTGTGAGGCTTGAGGGGACACTCAGCCAAATGACAGTTTCTAGGCCATCGGCTCACAAGGCACAACTCCCTTTGCAGGCTAATCAAAATGCTTTCTGAAGAAAAGGAAATTAATTATGCCACAGCTCCATTTTTTGTTGTTCTGTCTTGAGACACCATCGATAATATAAAAGTCTCCACTCTGCCAAACACTAGGTCCCAACCAGGCTGTTTCTTTCTACTCTTCACCTTGCAAAACCAGTTTCTCCAACACCCTGGGACTCACACATCCCAACAATTTAGAGGGGACACAGTAGGATGTTAAACCCTGAGCAGAAGTTGGCTGGAGGATTAGGGGAGAAGAGCCTGGTATTTTACACTGCTTTTTCTGAGGGTGGGGAAGTGTCAGTGGTTATTTGAAAAATCCCTGCTATCTGTTGTCTCACATTCATCAGACAAGGTCTGATTTACAAATAAACTCTTTCTCTTTTTTCTGTCTTCCTGTTTTTATTTCATTTTTTTTTAATTTTGCAATTCACAAAATCAAAGGGAAAACCAGCCCACAAAACATATACGGAATAAAAGTCAACGATTCTGCCCTTCCAATCCTTCCTCTCTCCTTCCCATCCTCTCCTGTTGCCTCAAGCAATTTGCTGTACTGACAGGGGTTCACCCTGCTTTCTTTCATTTTTCCCCCCTCACTGGCATTGGAAAAGCCTGCAAATGCCCCAAGAAGAGAACAGAATTTTCCCTTCAGCTCATTTTCATAAGAAACACGATAAATAATACATGGCACTTTAATAAGACCTTATCTGAATGGTTTAATGAAAAACAAATACATTATGTAAGGAACCAATAACTGCTCTTGGCTGTACTGAGCCAGCACTGGGTTTCTGGTCCGTTTTCTCCCCAAAGTTGAAAACTCTCAGTGGTGATTGGATTCCCACAGACCCACTTTACAATAATGGCTCATGCTTCTCCTTAGACTTAGGTCTCCTCAGTCAGGCAAACTGGAAATCTGCAAAGGGAAATGGTGGAATCTGGACCGTGCAAATGCATCTCAAAATGATTCGAGGCCAGGCTGCATTCTCTGGACAACCAAGTCCAGAACATCCCTGCACAAGTGCATGCAAACCGATTCATGCAAACGTGATTACACACACAAACAAGTACACAGACCATCAACATGGCATAAAGGATGGGGCAGGAAAGGTTTTGCAGTGGCTATTATCAGCAGACTGTTAATCAGGAACACAGCGTCAGATTACCCCAAATCAAATAGTAATGCCCTAGCTGCAACTATGGCTCAGTGAAAAAACCTCTGCTAGCCTTTTAAGCAGTGTCTGGGGATGCTGAATTTGAATGCTATCTCAACAGAGACTGGGAAAGAGCCACATCAATGCTACTAGCTCCCAAACGATTCTTCTACATCAATAAATGGGAGACGTGGGGGAAAGAAAATACCCTTCTCTCTTCCTACAAAGGGTCCCTGGGCACTCAGTATCACTTGAGCGTATATACTGCGTGCACATTCAAGGGCTACCGTCCTGCCTTTCCGCTGTAAGAACCCTTCATTGAATGTGTACCCTGTAGAAAGCAGAGAGTGCCGGAAAACCAGCAATGAACAATGCCATCTTCAGATGAAACTTCCTCGGGCAGAAGGCAACTGTTCCAGTTTTAATGTGACCCACACAACAGTGTTTGTAACTTTTCCCTTCACTCAAATTTGCCAACTCTTCAAAATAATCAAGGAAATTGTTTTTCCTCCTTTTCTCTCTTCCATAATCCCGTATTCTAACTTCCTAAGGCTGTCAAAAAGGCAGGCATTTAGCTAAAGGAAGATCTTCTATGGGAGTTGCTGTGCCTCAGAGCAAGAAAAACCCCAGTTAGACAGAAGGAAGGACTCCTTGATCTTAAATGCAATTATCCCTTCCAGGGTTAGCTCCATGACGATGTCCAGAAGTGGCTGAGAAGTATTTTATTCTCACTTCCAAATTCTGATACGGGCGATGACATATTCTGAATCTTCAGGAAAGTGAGAATGAAAGTCTCTGTAGGAAACTTTGTTAGTTATGATCTCTATCACAAGCACATTGAGTCACCTACTTGTTCAAACATTTGAATGATACTTAGTGAGTGTTGGTTACACTCAGGCACTGGTCTGGTCCCTAAGGCTGTTTCAGTGGGAGAAGGCGAAGATTCCTGACACCGTACCATTTACTTTCTGGTGGGGCTGTCATTAGACAAAGAACAAAGATAAGAAATAAGTCGATTGTATAGAATATAGATGCTGATGAGTGCTGTGCAAAAATAAAAGATAGAACAGGATCAGGGAAGCCGGGACCCCAAAGATAAAGAGGGGTGGGCAGGTCGCAGTAAACACTGTATAAATGTGCACTTGCTCTGCAAATGCAGTCTTCAGCTTGACATGCACACACTACTATATTTAAAATGGATAACCAACAAGGACCTACCATATAGCACAGGAAACTCTGCTCAAAATTATGTAACAAATGGGAAAATAATTTGAAAAATAATAGATACATGTATATGTACAATGGAATCACTTTGCTGTACACCTGAAACTAACACAACATTGTTAATCAACTATACTCCAATATAAGATAAAAGGTTAAAAAAAAACGAAAAGCCTCCTTGAATCCTCACCCCTTCCACTCCGATTGCCAAGCCCCAGATTTGCCTAATATATTAATTCTGGAGCTCTCATGGCTCAGTCTACCAAGAGTGGTGGTGGGCAAGTTTGTTCCTACCGATGACTAAAAATGGGCAAGATTCCCATCTGCTGTGTTGTCCATTTGAAGTGCAGGGTCTAATACAGTGTCTGACATATTGTAGGTACTCAGAAAATACTGCATTAGTGGATGGGTGGATGGATGGATGGGTAGATAGGTAGATGGAGAGATGAATGAATTAATACAACAGAATTTGGAGCAAATGACCTCTAGCTATCTCTTTCTGCTCAAGGAATCCATGGATTCTGAGTTTTATTTATTTTTTTAGCTCTCTATATTAAGCTGGCTTCTTGGCCCCTGGAATGAGGTCTCAGTCCCTGATGGTCCCTCCGGGATACCCTGGAGAAGCCCTATTTCTCAGACAGTTCTTTTGGCAAAGGTCCCCCCACTCCATGGCACACGGAGTTGGAAGGTGGAGGATTCAGCAGTGCTCAGATAATGAGCACGGCGTTCTTGTTTCAGAGTAAAGGGCTGTGTCTGAGGCAGAATGGATTTCAACCATTTAGAGACAATTGCTTTGCAAGTAATCACGGGATTGAGGCTGGAGATCAGAGTCCACTTCTGAGTCAAGGACCCTCAAACTCCACTAGCTTTCCAGCCTGGGTGTGTGGTATCAGTGAATTCAAGTTTAAAAGAACAGAAACACCAGTACAAGGATGCTCAGTTCTTAACTAGCTCCTACCACCCAAGCTCTTTTCAAAATTATACTGGTTGTTTAAAAAGTTAACTACGATCCTTTGTCCACAAGATGGACATCAATTAAGAAATAAAAACAACTAATTAAAAATAAAATGCCTACCAGTACTACCTAGGATCTATGTCTCTGTGGAGAAATGGGTAGTCTCAAACACAGATGGTGAGAGTTAAAATTGGTACAGTTCTGGAGACAACAGTTTGGCACTTACTCTCAACATTTTAAATATGCTTATCTTTCCACCGCATTATTCACATTCTAGATATCCATTCTGCAAGAAATACCTGAGATGGGCACAGAGATACATGTACTGGGATAATTTTTTTCCAGCATTGCTTGTAAAAGCAAATAAGCAGAAGCAACAGAAAAATAGTACAACACAGTATGACGGCATACCTACCATGCAACTGTTAGAAAGAACAAGGTACCTCTAGGTGTCTTTCCTTGGAAAGATCTCTATGAACGATCTTTAAGAAGTTGCAGGGCATAGATAATCAATTTTGTATGTGAAAACCAAACCAAGCTAACCAGAGAACAACAAAAACCTCACAATCTCTTTATGCACGTGTGTGTGTGCACACGCACATACAGACCTACACACAGGCATGTGTGGATGTCTGAATACAAATACACATACATACACACGTGTGAAATGCATAGAAAAGGATCTGAAAAGATACAACTCAAGTGGTAAATTTGCTTACATCTAGAGTAATGAGGCAGAAAAGGGAGGTGGGGGGACTTTCAATTTTTACTCTATAAAGATGTGTGTTTGAATTGTCACAAGAATGGATTTGTGCATGACTTTTATAATAAAATTAAAAAATATTCTTCTGCTACAATTACTGCCACTACTGCTATTATCTTTGTTCTCACTATGAAGAACTCGGGTTACGTGTTCCTAAGGAGTACTTTTCTAAATGGTGGTAAATGTTCCTGGCTAGTCCATAAAAACCTGCTTAAACACGCTACCAAGTTGGAATATTCTAGATACTTACAGCCACAACAAAAACGGGAAGCACACATACCTTGGTAGCTGTACAGGATTCCAGAAACTAAGAACCTCATTTCTGTTTACAACTTCACTTCTTAGAGACAAGGTTTTCAGCTTCCCTGAGCAGAAATGAAAACAAAGCCCCAGCCCCAGCACTGCCTCTGGTGCCAAGGCTGCTGAGAAACAGACCCACAGGCAGGAAACCTGAGAATGTTTCCGTAGAAAATAAGGGACAGAATTGGTCTGAAATCTCTGGAATGTCTGATTCTCAATCCCCCCACTTCCTAGGTGGGGTGGTTTGTCTTTGTACCAGGCCTAGCATATAGTTCAGGGAGATCTTTATGACTTAGAGAATGAGTTTCTTGTTTTCTGTTCCTGCTTAAACACCTCTTCCCTGCAGGCCCAATGAGGAAGGGGTTCAGGAGGCACAGAAGATACGTCTCGTCTCTCCCTTTATTCCCACCCCTCCCACTGTAGTCGCCTCACTGGCTGCTAGCTATGGTCCCACAGAGGGCAAGCCTGCAGCAATGGACAAGCTTTCCCCACTGTGTTGGTCTGCCGTGTACCAGTCATCAGAGCTTCTTCATCTGCCTCTCCAACATCATGAATCTCCCAAAGAATCTCCCAAAAATCTGTCCTGGATTTCAGCCTGCAACCCAAACGAAGGCCAAAGAGTCCCAGGACTCTGAAAATGGCTTCCTGGTCTGCCCCCTCCCTGGCCAGAGGAAGGCTAGGGAGCTCATTGCTGCAGAAACACCATGATTGATGCCCATGGTGGTGTTAGTATCCCAGCTCCCAGAAACACACAACCTGGGTTTATACCCAAGATTTGCCACTTGCAGGATCTGTCCATGAGGGTGTGTAAATTAACCACTCTGAGGCTCACTTCTTTTATCTGTAAAAGGGGGCTGATAATACCTCCCTCACAGAACTGTAATGATTCTTAGATTTTTTTTTTCTCCCTAATTCACATAATAGTTTTTATCACAGTAAAAGTTTAAAAACAATGGACAGGTTGCATGAAATTAATGACTTAAATTTTTTTTTGACCAAGTTAGTATATTCTCTCTCTCACACACACACACACACACACACACATGAACTCACACACACACAAACTCATACACGCCATCTGCTCTCATCATCATCTCGTAAGGGAAAGGGCATTTTGTACCAAAAAGTAAGAAGGACGTAATCTCAAAATAAAGGACAGCCCTTCAAATTGATTAAATTTAGGTCCGTTAAAATTTTCACTAAATTGCCCTTAATTTTCTCATTTAGCTGCAGTCTGTTGAAAATGTCATTATGGAATCAGATGAATTCGTGGATCTGCATTTGGGAACCACTGAGATAATGAATGTAAAGTGCTTCTTAGCCCAGGCACTAGCACCCCAAGAATCAACAGTACACGTTAACTATTGTGGGGATGCTTGAACATGATCAACTGTGACACTCATTAGGTCGGAATAACTAACCTCTTCACCCCCACCAGCTCCTTGCAGCACAACCAACCAAACACCCTTCTCATTTCTGAGTCCCCTGCACCATGGAGCAGCACGCCTTTCACGTAGGAGAGGCTTAATAAAGGTCAGATGGATTGAATTTGTTGGATACACTTTCCTCAATGACACTGTGGTTACAGTCTGCTCATTCAAGGCCACCTGAAATGATGGCTCTGATGGAGGACTTGGGAGCTCCTTCTGGCTCCCATGAGGGCACGCAGTATACTATAGAGTGGGTATACCGTCTTTTGGAGTCTCACTGCTTGGGTGTGAAGTTCTGGTTCTGCCTCATACTTCTATGGCTGTTATGAAATGTCTATGGAGTTATAATCCTTTAAAAACCTCAGTTTCATTCAAAGAGGGAATGATGCTAATTTTGCCTTCCTAAATAAGTTGTTAAAAGATAAATGAACACAATACATGTAAGTCCTGAGATTGATGCCTGCTATCTAGTGACCACTCAATACATATTAGCGACTGTGATTATGAATTACTTTTGTGCTCAGTCCCCGACAAGTTGCTGAAAGAGAGATTCCTCTTTTTTTTTTGCTAAAAATTACACAAACAAGATAAACAAAATCAATACATTCATGGGACAACTAACTCCAAATGCAATTTTTTTTTTTGAGAATTTTTTCATATGACATGGCATTAATACGAAAATCTGTAGACATCACCTTTCTGCCCTGGTCATCTAAGTACACACATTTTATTTAACCTTGCTAATGAATCAAATGAACACAACCTTTCACATTAGTCCTTGTCAACTAAATTCTTCACCAGCTGGATCTCACAAAATGTCAGGTCTTTTACTGCTTTTTGGAGACTGACTAGGGTTAACACGTGTAAAGAGACTGCTTCTGGCCAGTGTGATATATCTATGTATCGATATCTGTCTATCTATTTATCTATCTCCTCACAAAACCCTGTAAGGTAGGTTTTATAGCCCCAATTTACAGAAGAAGAAACTGAAGCTGCAAGAACTATACCCCCTGTCCTGCTAATAAAGGATGGGAGCAGTGTTTTCAATAAGCTCTGTTGAATTAAAAAAGCAGGAAGTATTCTTTCCATCACCATGCTATACCAGTAGCAGTAGAAACGCTGCTTACAAATCATCATTACCATCATCATTATCATCATCATCATCTTATTCATCATTGTTTGCAATATCTAAACCTAGCAAGCACTTCTCTGAAGCATTATTCTTTGTCTATCCAGCTGCAAGATTTCCTCTTCCAGGAATCTATCCCTAACACCAGCTACCTAATTTTATAACATGAGAATTTCCTAGCTTTCTAGTCCCTACTTACTTACAGGAGGAGTAAGTCGCACACCACCCACAGGCTACCTGAATCTCTTCCAAGGAAACAGCCCTGCGTCCATCCTCATTTGCCAATACCTCCCTAGCGCTACCCCAGGCAAAAGTGACAAGTTGTAGAGACAGTGTTCTATCGGAGCAGCCAACTGACATTGGGTCAGGAGAGACCCAAGACACACCAGACAGAGCCCCCAACTGAGAAAGACCCAGAGCAAGCAAATACCTTAAGTGCTCACAGGAGCTTTCCTAAAACGATTGGTTCCAGGAGGTGATGCTGAGGGAGAGTGCAAAGTTTGACACTTGAGAGGGTGGGAGTCTGTTTCCAATGCACAGGACAGAATGTGAGAGCGTGGGACAAGGGACAGTAGGCGGTAGAGACAAAAACAGCTAAGTGGTGGTTTCTCCTAATGAACAAGTGGGTGGAGAGGTCTACTTTGGGAAGCCTCCACACGCCCACCCACTCTCTGTGTTGCGGCTTTCTGGATGGAACTTCGAGCAAATCTGAAGGCAAACGAAGCCTGCAGAAGATTCTATTTTTCCTCTGTAATAAACTTGGCTGCAGAGTTCTTTGACCCCACAAATGCTCAGAAATATTTATCTTTATGTAACAGGAGTCACCCTCAAGCCTCTCCGACTAGAAATGACTTTGCCTCTAACATCTCAAGTCCTGGAATAATCCCTTTTGACCTTAACTGGCCCAAGGTCCTATCCTGGCATGCGGGCAAGAGCTGCCACAGGGATCCTTGGTCCCCGGCAACACTGGCACACCTTCAAAGGCTGGTGATTTTTGGTGGTGACCTAGGAAGGATGTAAGGATTCAAAGCAAAACTAGGTTAGTCTGCAAAAATTAGAAGGTCACGTTGCATATGGACTGGATACAGGGTGGAAGACCTTCCTGGTTCTCAAGATCTCCCCTCGACAGATACACAGGCTCTGAAATTCCAAGTCTTGGTCCCCAAATTGCAATTCTGCCTTATGGGAAACTCACACTCTTACAGCCTCATCTGACCTGTGAGCTCAGGTTTTTATATTCCCTGTCTCTGAGCTCCATCCCAAGAACCCACAGTGAAGCTCAGCCCCTTGTCATATTCCACAATACATCCACTCGCAAAAGGCACGTCTGAGTTTAGTAGACATGAAAACTGTACATGCATAAGGAAGAAAGAGGAAAGGAGAAATGATATTCATCTTAGAAACATGATTCGAGAAGGATCTGCATGTATCACATCCTTGCAAATGACATTTGCCTATTCTACCACCATCAACTACGATTAGACTCTCTTGATTTCAGACTCTCTCGATTTCAGACTCTCTCAGCCATGTTTGTATTACCTCTTTCCCTTCCCACTGAGAGCCCAAGAGCAAAGTCTTATCCCCACTCCTTTGTCCCAAGTTTCCTTCTCCTTGAAATGCTGACATCAGTTGACCACGTGCCCCTGAGGGGATCACCGTCTCACCAAAGTTTGCATCAAGCCATTTTTCTAAACCAAAACAGTACTCTCCAGAGGATGATTTACTATGCCCACTGTTAAAAGAAGAGCATCACCTTTACCTGGTTTCTGATGGAATAATTTGACACTCTTTCAGGCACAGTGGCATGTAAGAGAAAAACTACATGTTTCCCTGGCTGGACCTTCTTAGATAGGTCTGTGGAAGAATTCTTACATGCTCCATAAACATAAGGTCTCCCTTGGCATCATCATTTTGTGCTTTGTTAGGTCTCTTAACTCTTGTATCCCAATTGCCATCACCCTGAATGACCTGTTTACTACGATACTCTTTGCACATGGGTGAAGGTTTTGCAGCAGTGGTTGGAAACCACCGCATGAGGAATGATCATGCACCTCAAACCGCTCCCTGCATGTCTCAGTATGAAGGTCCTATCCTTGCTGTTTCAACATCCCCCCAAACAAAATGTCTGCACATCCTGCTCTTCCTCTGTAGACTTGCTTTTTGTTAACAGAAGCATCTCCCTTCCATTTACATAACCTCGAAACCCTAACATCTGCCCTTCACACCTCCCTTTGCTTCTCTGACTAGTCAATCGAGTCCCACATTATATCATTCTTAGCTCTCCCATCTCCCGACTACGAAGTCTCTCAATCTTCCATTGCCGCTGTCCCAGTGCATCCTATTATTCTCCTTAACCTAGACTAAAACAAAAACAAACAAAATAATAAAAAAAGCGGTTTTCCTAATTGATTCCTTTGGTCAGCCTCAGTTCTTCCCAATTCACACTCTACACTGATTCCACAGGGAAATTTTAAATATAAAAAACAGGCATGCCCACCTTCTGCTCAAAAGACATCACCGACCCCTCCCACTGTTGAGGGTCTGATAGCAAATGCTTTAACGTGCTCCTGAACCTCCTATCTTGCAACATAACTGGCACTTTCTTTAATGTACCTCCCCCTTCTCCAGATTCTGGTCACCTCGTATCTAGTCTTGTAATTGTGTATGCCCAGTGCATATTAATACCTCTCCAAATATATGTTCTCTGGCTGAAACTGCTTTAATGATATGAGTGTACAAATCCCAGAATACCCAATGTGTAATTAAATAAATAAGCCCAGAATGAGACACGCATCTTTGTTTGTTCCGCAATGTAGAGATGGAGATGAGGAGGAAAGCACCTATGTGCGTTTCACTTTATTCTTCACAAGGGCAGTGCTGGGTATGTACTGATAGCACTGTTACCCACAAGGATGCCGAAACCCAGGCGGGTTATGTAAGCATCCTTACATGGGATGCTTACATAAGGATCCTTAAATGGGACAGCCAGTGTTGAAGTGAGTTCCTTGTCGGTTTACTGCCTGTCTCCTGCCTTCCCATCCTTTGCACATTGGCATGCACCTATTCCATGAGAACTTTATTTTCCCTCTTAATGCTTCATCCCCATCAACTTAGAACAGCACCTGACCTATTGTAGCAGAGGCTTGTTAACTATTGGTAGAATCAGTGAGAAAACTTGGAGATGACAAGTCCTCCTCCACTTCTACGCCTCTGAAATCCATTAGATACTCACTAATTGATTGATTGATTGATTCATTCATTCATTCACTCATCAGGTATATCTTGAATGTATTCTCTGTGCCAAGCATGGTGCTGGAGATACAATGATCAACAAAGCAGGAGATGGAATTTACATTCTAAATTAACATGATATTTGGGGGCCATTTGGTTTAAAAAAAAATTACCTTTTGCAACTCTGTGTCAGCATGTGAATCAGCATTTTCTCAATATTCTGCAACAAACTAAAATACTGAAGTGAATTGGATTATGAGGCTAATTGAAAACAATATTACTTATCCATACTCCCCTCTTCAAATATTGGTGCTCATCAAAAGCCTCATTTTCTCACTGATAGGCTTTATAATAAATGTTTCACATTTGAATTTATAAAATTCATCTCCACTCTGCCCCTTTCATCTCTTTTACAATTGGCATTTCATGTAGAATTTATTTGTAAAAGGGTTTCTACTGGTGTAAATGTGTATATATATATATATATATATATATTTGAGAACCTCCGGTTTCCTGTGTGACACTCACACTCCAGTGTGAGGCTCTGATTATAGGCTTACCCTCCTACAGAAAAGGAAAAAAAAGAATTAAAAGGGCATGTCCTGAGGCCATAGAGTTTACTCTATCCTTATACTGCCTTCTTGACAGTGAAGTGGATCATAAGAACAGAGGAGGCAGATTACCTGGTCCTGAATCTTGGATCTCTTTTGTCACCTGGGTGACTTTTGGCAAGTTATTTATACCTTCTGGGTCATAGGGTTCTCATTTATAAATGGAGACAGAGTATCTTTTTTCAGAATTTGGATAACATGGGATTATATGTGTAAATTGCTTAGTGCAACCCATAAATGCACTATGCGTATTAGTGTCATAGCTTCATGGTGATGATGATGGTGATGATGGTGATGATGGTGATGATGGTGGTGGTGGTACTGGTGTTGGTGGTGATGATGCTGCTGCTGATGATGATGGCAGTGTTGGTGATGGTGGTGATGATGATGATGATGGCAGTGGTGATGGCATTGGTGATGGTGATGATGACCGCAGTGTTGGTGATGGTGGTGATGATGTTGCCTATGGTGATGGCAGTGGTAGCAGAGCTGGTGATGATGTTGCTGATGATGATGATGACAGTGGTGATGGTGTTGGTGATGGTGATCTGGTTATTAACTGTGAACACAGGGTTAAGACAATGCAACTAGCCTCTGTTGGAAAGACAGCCCCATCCTCTCTGTTCAGAAAGAAAGAGGGTCATTCTTTTCCTCTTTTCCAGAAGAACTCTTGGCTAGTTCACTACCCTGCCCTTCTCTCTTAACTCTAGTGTTTCCAGCTAAGGAAGCAAACTGGCATCCCTGTCACCACCTTGACTTCTCCTGCTGTCCCTCCTCATAACTGGGCCATAGACATCTCTAAGGAGCCTCTCTTGTACAGCAAGCAGGAGCTGACACCACTGTTCTTCTGGGTAACTCTGGAGGATGTTAATATTTTATGACCTCTTTAGTGAAACACCAAACTCCAGGGTGCTGATACTTCCTCTAATACCGCTCAGATTCTCAGCAGGCTTCCACCCTCCCTTTCTCCACCCCCGCCTCTCACCAACCAAGCCATTCCAATATTTTTTTTTCCCCGCATAGCCATTGTCCTGTCAAGAGCCACACAATTCCAAGAAACATCATAAAAAAATAGCAAAGCTAAGAAGTATTGAGCCTTTACTGTCTGCTGGGTGGTATGCCAAGTATTTTACACTTGTTATCACACTTCGTTTTCTCCAAAATCCAGTCAGGAAGGCGGTCTGACCCTTCCCATTTTAAAGGTGAGGAAACAGGGTGGGAGAAGATAAATAGCCTTTAAATGCACACACTCAGGCCCTAACTCAGGTTGGTGTGATTTCCTTGGCTCTGATCTTCCACTTTATTGCATAATTCATTCCTAAAAATGGATTTTAAAGCGGAATGTCTGAAAGTTGAACAGTTGCTATAAGGTGGGTCTTTCCCCGTGAAGTAAATGGGATTATAAAATCCTAAACTGTGGTTCAGACAGATGCTGCCTCCTCCAGGTCCCCATGAGTATCATAAACCACCACAGGGTCTCCCTGTTGCCATGGAAACCCTGGATCAGGGTAGGAAAAGCTCAAGCTTTGACCCAATGCCTGAAGGAGGTCTAGGTGCCTGTGCTTCTCCTTTCCTTCCACACAGCTTGAGCAAAATGGATCTCAGCCAGCAAACATCCTTGGGATTCTATTTTGATTTTTGGTCAAACAAACAACCATACAAACAACTAATTTACTGCCCATTCCATTGGGACTATATCCCCCGGACTTAGAAATGTAACTAGGGAACAATAGTTTGAAAAGCAGAAAAATGCATATGAAATGAGGGGAAAGGGGTGGAATAAGATATATGTCCATATTTATATGGTATGATCCCATGTATGGAAATGCAATCTATGTCTACAGTTACACTCTCCACTTCCAAGGGTATCGCCTTCTAGATCAAAATCTATATAGCTAAATAAATACATCTAAAATGTGTTGAGACTACTGGTGACTTTTATTACTTTTTTATTGCTAATCTGTATTAACCAAGTTTTCTCTCATAACCATGGGGTACTTTCGTAATAAGGAAAAGGGAGGTTTCCCCTTCTTCTCCTTCTGTTTCTTTTATTTAAGTGGCCCAAGTCACAGAGTGAAAACACCTCCTCCCCCATCACAGGCCAGGTCAGAATCTCACCAAGGCTTGAGGAAGGATGGGGATGTGATCTACCAGGAATGAACTTGGACATTCTCACTCTCCCAGCCCTTTGGAGATAGTTGAAAAGTGATTCTAGAAAGAGGCAAAGAGCACTGGTGCACAATTCCCGAGCATCGCCGCTCTCCATGTAAGCCTAATTATAGTCACCAAGGAAGTTTCTTTCTCATCTCTCCAGGTCTTCTGTGACAGCTCATCATTCTGGTGGCATTTTTGTCGGGAAAACCTCATTTCTATTTTTATTATGAGGACTGCTTGTCTTTACGAGCTCTTTGTACATAGATCAAGACGTTAGGAAGACCTGCGCTTTCCCCAGGCAAATGAGAATTACTAATTTTCTCTCTCTATTAAGGACTGTGCCATCTCCATCCACTGCAACAACATTTATTTCACATACTAAGACCACAAGGATCCTGGGATAAGGTTAACCAGTTCAGCACCAACAGCCTCACACTCCAAAGGCTTCTATCATTTATTGCCTTTGCTCATTTTCAACAGAGAAAGGAGCCATGTAGCTTCACCCTGACCTATGGAAGCAGGATCTTATTTAAGGTATGAAGCCCAAATCCCCACCCTGCTGTTTTCAGCACATTCATGAGACATACTTTTCTTAAGAGAAGGAAGTAGAGCCAGAGCTCAGACCTTTGGAATCCTATAAAGCCACATGATGTTTGTGTGATGAAGGTGGAAGAACTTGAAAGTTACATCATGTTATGCTTAGCCAAAATCACATCTGATGCTGACAAAAATTTACTTAGTATTAGAGGTTTCTCCATGCTATGCATTCTAAAAAATGATTTACATATATTATTTTACTTAATCCCCATGCCAAAAATTTTATTCATGCACTCACTCATTCATTCCTTATTTAATTCATATATAAATATTTATAGACTGGTAAATTATGTTCTAAACTTTGTGAGATGTCCCCAGTACACAGTGATTAGACACACAAACAAGCAAAGAGACAAACAAACAAAACTCAGTCTATTTGCTCTGATGGAACTTTACTGGAGAGAGAGATTTTAAAAATCAATTCAAGCAGTTTCTTATACAACTAATGTCCCAGCAATTTCATCCTTGAGCATTTACCTTGGAGAAAGGAAACTTACATTCACACAAAAACCTGTACATGAAGTTTTATTTATAATAGCTAAAAATAGGAATTCATCCAGATGTCCTTCAACAGATGACTGGTTAAACAAACAGTGGTCCGCATCACAGACTACTACTCAGCAATGAAAAGAAACAAAGGGTTGATGTACACAACAGCTTGGATGAATTTTCAAAGAACTATGCTGGGTAAAAGAATTCAACCCCAAAAGGTTATGAAGTGTATGATTCCATTTTTGAAATGACTAAATTTTAAAAATGGAGAACAAATTAGTGTTTGTCAAGTGTTAGAAATTGGGGGAGGTGGGGAGGGCAGATGTGGTTATAAAAGGACAAGGGAAAGAATCCTGTACTGACAGAATTTTTCTGGAAGTTGATTGTGGTGATGAACCCGCAAATCCACACGTGTGATAAAATTGCATGGAATGAAATACACCTCCCCCCACAAACACACACACCAATTAATGCAAGTAAAACTGGGGAAACCTGAAATAACATCAGCAGATCGTATCAGTGCCAACATCTTGGTTGTGATACTGTATTATAATTTTGTCAAATGTTACCATTAGGGAGAACTGGATAAAAAGTACATGGAATCTCTCAGCATTATTTCTTACAACTGTATGCGACTCCACAATGATCTCAATAAACTTTTCCATCAAAAAATAAATTACACAGTTAATGTGATAAAGGCCAGTTGCGGTCAATGCTATAAAGGAAAAGAACCGAGTTTAACATTTTTAGAAAGAAACTATACATGGTGGGGCCTGGATTTAGACTAAGGGTGAGGAAAGACTTTTTTGGAGAGGTGGCATTTCATTGGGCAACGGAGAGATGTGTAGTTGGTGAGGAGAAAGGTGGGTGGTGAAGAGTTCCAGGAAAGGAAACAGTGTGTGGCAGGGATGGAGAAAGGGTGTGCGTGCTCGGGAGCAGAAACAGGAACACCGTGGAGAGAGGGAGTCCGATGTCGGGAGGCTGCAACCCAGGATGAGGGGCCACAGGTGAGTAACCTTCCTAATCCCGTATGAGAACCTAGATTCTACCCTTTCTTCTGTTTCAGGAAAAAGAGGCTCAGACAATCTATGTGAGGTCACCCACCTAGGAAGTGTCAGACCTAGCACTCAACATCAACACTACACCAAGTTCACTGTCTCGCCCCCAAAACTCTTTAAACACACATTTGCTGTTCAACCCAGCAATACCTCTCCCTAGGGGTTTACCCAAGAGAGTTGAAAATGTATATTCATAGAAATACCTAGACACAAAGGTTTATAGCAACCCTTTCATAATCAGCAAAAACTGGAAAGAACCCAAAGATCCTTCAGCTGTTGAATAACAAACCTATTTGTAGCCACAATACGGTGATACTCAGAAATAACAGAGAAGAACGAACTATCAGTAGACAAAACTGCATGGATGAATCTCAGATTCACTATATGCAGAGAAAGAAGTCGGACTCAAAGGCTACCTACGTAGGACTCCATTTACATGGCTTTCTAGAAAATGCAAAACTAGAAGGACTGAAAAGTGATTGACGATTGCCAGGGCTGGGGCTGGGGACTGGCTACAGACAGACCCCAGGGAACTTTTTTGGGGTGATGGATATGTTTGATATCCTGATGGTGGTGGTGATTATATCACTGTATGTCTTTGTTGAAACTTGCAGAACTGTATGCTAAAAAGGGCAAGTTTTATAAAATAGATAACTGACAAGAACCTGCTGTATAGCACAGGGAATTCTATTCAATACTCTGTAATGGCCTATATGGGAGAAGAATCTAAAAAACAAAAAAAGAGTGGATATACGTACAACTGATTCACTTTGCTGTACACCTGAAACTAACACAGCATTGTACGTCAACTATACTCCAATAAAAATTTTTAAAAAATAAATAAAAATGCAAAAAAAATGGGCAAGTTTTATTCTATATAAATTATACCTTGATAAACCTGACTTTGATCAAATGTGCAGGGTGAGCAGATACAGCTTAAATCCAGGGAAGAGCCCTTCTCACGTCTAGAAATTTCTGGGTAGCCCCAGGAGGCAGTGACGCGAATAAGAATCTTATTTTCAGGAGATGTAATGAAGGAAAATGGAGTTAGGATACAGCTTCTGGTAGGGTGGGACAGGGAAGACCCACTCTTCCTATTCTTAGGATCCATAGATGGAGCAGAAAGACTCCGCTCTGCAAGGTGGAACACTTGACTCTAAGTAGTCACTTGTTTTGCCCGGCTGGAAAAGGGACCTCAATTCTCTGAACCATGACTTTGCTCACTTCACAAGGATGGCAAGGATGGATGGAATGGACGAACAGCTAAACAAAGCCAAAGTACGTGTTTTGTTTTTCTTCGTCTTTGAAGAAAACCAAAACTCTGTGTTCTGTGGCCTAAGAAGTCAAACTCAGGGCTGGGATTTAAGTCCTGCTCTGAATGCAAGTCCAGTGTGGAGGGAACCATATACCCTCAAACAGCTGACACAGGGCCAGCCCTAGGGCCAGAAATCACCCCAACGTCTGCTAATATGGCCCATTTGCTGCCATGGACCTGCTCTCACTAAGCCCCTGGGTTTCTCGAAGGTCTTACCCTGTGGAAACCATCAATTTTCTTTTCAGCTGCCATGAGTCACTGGGAGGTGGCTTTGAGGCAGGGACAGAAGGTTTGGCCATTTCTGGAAGTTGCCTTTCTTCCTGTGGTTTCACCTTCAAGAAAGATGAACTCTGTGCCAACTCTGGGGGAGAGCTGGTTCAGGTCAGGCGATATTAGGATGAGCTGGCATCTTACACCCTGCCTGGCCTGTTAGCTAAGGCAACGCACCTGATCAAAGTCAGCCTGACTCTCTCAACCTGCCTCCATGCCAGACCCTCTACCCTCCACCCCTCTACCCTCTTCCCATAGTACTTTATTTTCATCTCTACTGTTGTCCTTATCATAACATATATTCATCATGCCTTCCTTCACCTGCTTCTTAAGTGCCCCATTTACCCCAAAGATGGCAAACACCCAGGGACAGGGCTGGGGTTTTGCGTGACTATAACCTGAACCCTTGACTCAGGTCTGAGTGTGACAAGAACTCAGCAAATGTCTGCTGAACAAACGAATAATAGAAAGCTTGGTGCTCGCACAGAGAAATGAATTCAGGAACAAACCTCCAAAGAGACCACCTGGTGAAAAGCAGAAAATATCATTAACTGGAAACAAGACATTTTTGAGAAATCCACATTTCAGCTTTACCAAAGAGACATTGTAGCACTTTGCCCAAGTGACATGTTATATACAGAGAAAATGCAGCATTTATTTCTATTACGTGGAGGCTTACTCCGTAAGTTAGAGAGGTTAGATGCTCAGCACGGGGCCCCCACGTCCAAAGATCTATGTTAAAAAAAATAAAAGAAAGAAAGAAAAGGAAAGGGAAAAAAAAAAAAACATTTTAAAGAAAGAGTCACCAGAAACTTATGTCGCTTTTATAATCCGAGAAAACAGGCCTTCTTATCATCCCGCATCAGTAGTTACATTTTAAAATCCAGCTCCTAAGACAACTATAACCAAATGTTTTCTTTGTTGTTGTTGTTGTTGTTTTTGCGGTACGCGGGCCTCTCACTATTGTGGTCTCTCCCATTGCGGAGCACAGTCTCCGGACACGCAGGCTCAGCGGCCATGGCTCACGGGCCCAGCCGCCCCACGGCATGTGGGATCCTCCCTGACCAGGGCACAAACCCGCGTCCCCTGCATCAGCAGACGGACTCTCAACCACTGCGCCACCAGGGAAGCCCCCAAATGTTTTTTAAAGAAAAGAAACAAAAAAAACAAGAAGAAAGCAATTGAACAATGAAACTTTAACTATTTTCATTCTCTAACCCCGATGAGAATAATTCCCTTTCGATGAGATAAATTTAGTCTGAGAGCAAGACAGCCTTATTAACCCAGCTGCATAATTCATTGGCAGCTTTAATCTTCGGAATGAATATTAGTGTACATTTCAGGTTTTACTGCATTTTTTAAACAAATGATATTTTAAGTTCAAAGTGAATATATCGTGAGTTGGCAGTTTGTAATACGTTTTTCCCTAAAAAGGAAATCAACATAAAATTCCTTTAGACCTTCTGATGTCAACTGCGGACTTGAGAACAAACTGAATACAGAAAATGTAGGATAGGAATGCAGACAAACAGAAGTCAACGCGATGCAGATATATTCAATAGACAGTCATGATCGACTTTTAATGAGCTGTAAAAGTATGGATGAACTTCCTTAAAAGGATATGCTAATTAATACAGGACACATCTACATGACGCAAAGGAATATATTTAGTCAATCACTGAAATGGTTTGCCTTCAAAATGTCCAACACCCCATGGTTTGTAAATGTCAAACATATATAGGAGTCTTTAGGCAGATATTATGATCTTGGGCAAATTTAAGGCTTAGCTGTCTAGAGACACAGGCAGGTTTAGTCTCTCTTTAAGTATTAATTTGGAGCCCGTCTATTTAGCTGGTGTATTTCCATATTTAGTCAAAAGGTGTGAGGAAGGCACACATTTGCAACCGGGTAATTTGTTGAACCAATATACCAAGTCTCACCATATCAACCATTTCCCACTTAAAACCATGTGCCTGGAATTTAAATACCTTAGGGTTTTAGAAACTTAGCAGAACCAAACACGTCTATGATACACTAAGCAATCTTTCTAGCTGCCTACTGATGAGCTGCATGACAGGTAAGCCTAACATTAATCTGTGTTGACCACCAATAAGGAACTGGCAAAGAATTTTTGCTTCTTTGGCACTGAAATCTTCACCTCAGTCTTAATCTTTGTGCTTTTATACCATCTTCTCCTCCTAGCATTTTATATCCTTTTCCCCCAAGTGGGCCATCTTCTTTTAAAACAGGAATGGTTCTAGAAGGAGAACAGCTGCAAAGGATTCTCAAATCTCTAAGAGGGGGTGATACCAATTTCATCTAATGAAACTAATACCAATTTCATCTGAACTAGTATTCCCACGTACTCTATAATGGACTCCGCGTCCTCGTATCAATTCAATATCTTGACTCTTCTTTGCCTGAAGAAGTATGAAGACTATGATTTTTGGACAGTGCCTGCTCCGGTAGACCCCTCTCAAGCTTCTTCGGTGTGTAAGGAACCCTGGTGTGAAGCTTAAGAACTAATGACCTCCCAGATTTAAACACTTGTATTTTCATGACCATCCAGGTTATGTTGGTTACAATGACCCCTAAACTAGCTGCATTGAATATCATGGCCTCCTCTTAACTATCTGGTGTTCAATTTGCCTTTGTCCATAGAACAGCATCCATCTGGTGGCTCAGAGGAGGTTTGACCATCCCACCCAGAGATGGGGGAGCTTTCAGGAAAGGCTTCTGAAAGGAGGGGGCATCAGAGAACAAACCACAAGGAATTTTCTCTGAGTAACTATATATGCATTGCAGTTGAATAACATGATATTTTCCTTCTTAATAATCCATCCATAACCAACAGACACCATTCCTCCAGGATGAATAACTTGTGAAAAAAAATCATTAAATAAAAGTTGGTTAATTGCATTTCTTAAGAAATCCAACTTTTTAATGTTTCTTCTGAGAGCAGAACTGTAGTATAGTCAAGTGATCAATTATCTTTTTTTTCTTTTTCTTTTTTTTAAAGTTGCAGAATACAACATTTTCTTTCCTTAAAGGGCTGCAGACACATTCCCATTTCTTTCCATAAGAATAACTTGAAAAGGATGCAAAGTTACACAATCGACAATTCACTGCACACAAGCTGCTTTTGATTATATTGCCTCACAAACTAGATACTTTGCTGGGAAGCATAAAACTGTTTATCACTAAACATCTGAGATTGCACTCAGATAATTTACACATAATTAGTCAGAAGCCCACACTTCCTAGCGGTAGCATTACATCCTCTCTTACAGACTATTCTTAAGAACATTTTTGGTAGCATAATGAGTATTTTATGAGGCTTTGTAATCAGTCTTAAGGTAGGTGGGAACAAAGGTGAATTACTCTTCAACATGATCAAATCATTACATCATTCAGTGCAGAATAATGATGAACTGAGGTTAGGAGAGGTAACCTGCCCAGGTATTTGGAGGTATTAGGAAATTCTGGTCTTTTCCAGAGGCATAAAATGAATTAAGTGATCCCGTAGGAAGTAGAAAAAAAAAAACACGAAAGAAATCAGCCAAGGAGAGAAGCCCCCTACTTAGATTTCCCTACCCTTTGCTCTCTATCAAGGAAGGAGATGAAAAAGCCAGGATATAGAGAAGGGAAGGAAAGCTAATGGTATTTTCTATCCGCGGAGTCTCTCTTTGCCCTCACAGATGCTAAGTTCTTTGGGGTCTAGTCTTGTATTTTCTAAACATCTGTCCTAAGACACAATCAAACCTTTGGTAGGAAAAACTGAGCCAACTGTCTCCAAACAGACTGACCATCACTTAAATATATAGAGTCATCGGGGAGAAGAGGAACATAGCGGGGTGGGGAAAAGTGTCACCATTTCATGATACAAAGACCAAAACCAGAAATAGCTTGGTTTCTCGATACTGTATCGCTCTGCAGCCACACTTCAGACTTGGCACTGTGCCTCCAAGGGCTATTTCAAAATTGCCACCTTGCATGGTCCCTTCGAGTCCACAAAGCTGAGTTGTCCGGTTTCCATTTATGGGCAAGGAATTATGTTTTGGTTTCTCTTTATATTGCCTTTTCAACCAGAGAGGGTCTGTATCATGCGTTTATGCATGAAATTTAAGCAGCTTATAATCGCAGCTATATTCAGTGTATATACCATGACACAATTGTGGGTTTTTTCCCCCAGATTATTTACAAGGAGAGTCAGCAAAGCCAAGCCTTACAGCAATCCTTGGGAGATGCTGCTCGGATCCTTGGCTCCAGGACCAGTGAGACGCTATTCTCTGAGGGCTCACCCAGCTCTAAACTAGGCGACATGGAAAGGTACAGCTTCGAGATGGTACCCTGGAGGCTGGAGATAGAAAAGTAGATTTGGATGCTGGTGGCATACACAATCAAGACAATGCCTATTAATTTTATAACTACCATCTTGGAAGACAGTGTGTCCAGGACTCCGATTGTGTTCCCCGTGTCAGCTAAGCTCAACATTTATACAGATTTCATCTCAACATTTTGTCCAAATTCAGCAGGCTTTCCGGATCATGTTCTCCCTCACTAAAGAAAGCCAAAAATTAAAAACGAAACCCAAAATAACAATTTTCATGTAATTATGGAAGCAAATGTATGTATGTCAAAAACTTACGTATAAGAACATCTGTGCTATACTTGTTTATGTTAATGCCTGCAAATAATAGTTCCCAATAAAAATATGACGAATAAATGAATGGTAAAGAACCAGAAGCAATGTACATGTCTAAAATAGGGGAAGGGTTAAGTAAAGGATAAATTGTTTGATATTTGAATACCATACAGCCACTTGAAATCAAGTTTTCAAGGAACGATGAACGGCATACACGGGAAATAACCATGGTGCAATGCTATTTTGGAACAGGTTAATAATGGGTTGTATAATTTCAGTTGCGTGTCTGTTTTCTCCCCTCCCTCCTTCCTTCCTTCCCTCTCTCCCTCCCTTCTTCCCTCCATCCTTTCCTTCCTTCCTTTCTTTCCATCCATTCATCCATCCAACCATCCACCCCAGATATAAGCATAAGTGCACTGGTTAATGGAAGTCCAGAGTTCTACCGGCTCAGCGTTGCTTTCCCTACCCTCATCACTCCTTCTGGACCACTTACTCAGATTCTTGAGCTTCCTGAAATAGATTAGAAGCCTATGATCTCATCCAACCCTCCAAATCTGGACCATCAGGAAACTCGGTCCCGGAGAGAAGCTGTGATTCACTTCATGTTAGTGTCAGTAACAAGTTCAGAACAGAGAGGTCCCTAACTCTCAGGCATTCAACATATGTATGCATCCTCTGAGCTTAGGAAGAAAATGAGTTTCTTAAGTGAACAGAGCAGTGTGTGTGTGTGTGTGTGTGTGTGTCGTACACTTTGCAGTTGGATTACTTCCTTATGTGTGTCCCTGAGTAAGGCAGTTAAGCTTTCCAAATTTCAGTTTCCTCAACTATAAAATGGGGACAAAAAAATCATACCTCCTTTATGAGGTCGCTGTAAAGATTAAAGGACTTAATATAACTAGGGTTTATAATAGTATTTACCTGGAACATAGTAATTCCTCACTCAGCCTTAGCTAATTTTATATTATTTATTAATGTTGTTATTTCTATCTGAAAGGCTACATAAATCTCTTGGATAGACAAAGGTGGTATAAGCAAAGATCTCAATTCGTTTCCTGGATTTCATAAAGCCAGTGGGAAAATTTCACACTGTGTTGTTTTCCAGTGCTCTGTGTCATTTCAAGTGTTTAAGTGCTGAGTTTTATTTAGTGGAAAGGGGTATCCTTCACCCAGTGTTCAGAAACATGGAGATTTAATAAAAAGTATGATGGACTTAAGTAATACTACAGAAAAACAGAAACAATCGACGACTTATTGAGAGAATTACATAACATATTTGTGTATGGCAAATAATGAAATGACGCAGTAGCAAAGAAAGAGAGAGAGTAACAAATGTGACACTGGGAAAATAAACAGTTTTATGAACAAGGCAATGAGATGGGCGTGGCAAAAGCCTTCTGAATTGTGCTCCCAGGGATGGAGGGTTTTGGTAAGACTACCAACATCCTATATTTAGAAAGAATGCTCACTTTTCATCAGAACAAAGCCTCACAAATTGCAAAGCTATTTCTCTTACCCTTTCTCACTCATCCTCACAAAAATCCTGGAACGTAGGTGTCTCCTTTTCAGTTTCTCAGTTGAGAAAGCCAAGGTAGAAAGAGGTGAAGCAACTCGCTCTAGGTCACCCGGATTCAATGAGGGAGAGCTGGCACTTGTCCTTCCATCAAGGCCAAATCTCAGTGACTCTTTAGGCATCTGAGAATACCCCAAATGGACCCATTGTTCCTAATGTATGAAAATGAAATGCTTAGAGATGAGACCCCACCAAGCCATCATCCAGAGCTTCAGTCCAACCTGAGGTCTGGTCGGGGTGTATGGAACTGGTAACCCAAAGATGCAGCAAAGAGTAGTGTTTCCATAAGCACCACAGTCTGGGATCATTGGTGAGGATGAAGGGGGAGGGCAAGGAAGGAAGGAAGGAAGGAAGGAAGGGAGGGAGAGGGAGGGAAAGAAAGAAAGAGAGAGAGAGAAAGAGGAAGGGAGGGAGGGAAGGAGGGAGGAAAGAAGGAAGGAAGAAAGAAAGAGGAAGGAAAGAAGAAAGGAAGGAAGGAAGGGAAGGAGGGAGGGAGGAGGAAAACAAGAGCTAGACCTTCCGTGAGAGGAATATAAAGCAAGAGGATGTTCCTGAGAGGTTTCAGGAAGCGTGTGGGGAGCTTACAAACCCCAAACACAGGGGATGCACAGGCTGTGATCTCAAGCCCCCATCACCCTTTCTGCCCAGTAGTGTCTCTAATTTACAAGAAGAGTATATAACTCCAAGGACGAGAAAGCAGCAAGAGTGTTACAAGAGAGGAGGAGGTTTCCTGGAAGGCTGGGCACCCCTGGGATATCCAGCAGGTTTATAAGCACAGGGGACAGGGTGAGAAGAGCTCCCAGGAGTAGCTCTGAGATTTTTCCCGAATGAAACTACTTAGTTATTCAGAATAAGACCCTAGAAGATGGTTAATTGTGGGAAACTACTTGACTCTCTAGAAACACGACTGCTTTGCCCCCACCCCTGTGAAAACTATTTTTTAAATCAGGGTTTCCCAACATCTGGCATGGGAGCCCTGGGTGGTAGATCAGATGGTCTTAGTTGGTAGTCACAGATTTATTTTTAATATTAAGTTACTTGCATAGCGACGCTTCAGTTTATAACACTGGGTTTCTATTTACTGCGGTGACATAAATACATTCAGATAAAAGCAAATTAATTCGACATTTAGTAAATAATAAAACAGCAATAAAACAATAAGAAAATGGCCAACGTTATAGCAGTGGAACGGGGGTGACTGAAATGTCACCGGCCTGCGTTTAAGGGTAATTTTTAAATGGGGAAGAAAGGCACTCTATGTATGGGGGGGCGGGTGTTCATGTTGGCTCTTCCCACCAAACAGCACAGTTCCAGTGGTTCCAAGTCCAAATAGCACAGTTCCAGTGGTTCCAAGTCAAGCCTGTGTCTTTGAAGCTGAGAAGATGCTTGCAAATGTTCTCACAAACACAAAGGATGGAAATCAAACGTTACGCAGTGCGTGCGGATAAGAAAGGAGATCATGGGGCAGAATGTTCAAGTGCTCCCCATCCTCATTTAGGGGAAAAGCATGCTCAGAATATGGACTTGAATCTTATATTTAGCCTCCACGCATGATCCTTCAAAATGTGCACAATGTGATACTCTCTATTTCAGGTCTTCTTTAGAACTATGATGCAATGCAGCAAAATAAGGGAAGCTTAAATTACCTCGCTGTTTAAGCAGGGCTAATAAAGACACAGGCCCTGACTTGCAAACATCTATGTCTTCCAAATGGCTTGGGACATAGCCCCACCGTGACCCTCAAGCCTCTTCTACTTAACAGGATAGGAAGGGGGTTCCCAGATGTGGAAGGAATTTTAGTTAAAAAATAACGATGGTATTGAAAGGAAGGTTTTAGAGAGTTGGTCCAGAAAGGGAGAAAGTGGGGTGGTTGACAGGGAGAGAGGAGGAAGGCCAGCAAGCTAACGGTAGATGCAAACTCAAGCACCCGTTGGGATCAATCAGACGCGATAAATTATTGAAATGAACAGTAGTGAATGTTCCCAGAGCTTCTGTTTTTAAAGAGAAGGTGGAACCCAGATTTTTGTGTGATGACAACAAATTCAGTAGTCCAAGCACTATACATATGAAATAAAATAAAAGTGGGCTTTGGGCTGCTTGGAGATGAGCCAGCACTGAGCAACCACTGAATTGAAGGTAGATGTGACTTTGGCCACGTCTATCTTCCTTATCATTCCCAGATGTTTTCATTTCTATTACATTTCTGAAAATTCCTTCTATAAGGGAAAGATTTATTTAGAATAGTCAGTAGAGTTTTTTTGTTGTTGTTTTTTGGGGTTTTTTTAATCCAAAGTCGGAGAGATGCTTCTGTTGGTCACTCACATATTCGTGTGAATTGCTTTAATCAGATTGCTTTCCTGACTCACATCCAGCTGAGAGGGTCCTTTCATCTTGCCTGCTCCTCCCTGGAGGCAGAATAGAGCTGGAGCTTACAGACTCAGGGGATATAATGGCTGGGCCAGATTCCAGTAATAGCTCCACTTTTTACCAGGTAGCATTAGTTCCTCAATTTGTAAAGTGAGGTTAAAAGTACCTACCTCCTAGGATGGCTGTTATGCATGAGGGCATCACACATGTTTGCTATTTGCATTACTAAACAGCCAAGTTAAAAAGGGGGAGTTTTAAACAAGGAGGTAAGAATATTTGCCTCTCAAGTTGATACAAGTATAAAATAATACAGGCAGACCTTGTTTTATTGTGCTTCGCAGAGAGTGTCTCTTTTACAAAGTGAAGGTTTGTGGCCACCCTGTGCTGAGCAAGTCTATAGGCACCATTTTTCCCAGCGGCATTTGCTCACTTCCTGTCTCCGTGTCACATTTTGGTAATTCTCGTGATATATTTTTCATTGTTATTATATTTGTTATGGTGATCAGTGATTTTTGATGTTACTATTTCAAGAAAGATTATGACTCGCTAGAGTTTCAGATGATGGTTAGCAACTTTTAGCAATGAAATATTTTTAATTAAGGTATGTATTGACACATTGTTTTTATATATAATGCTACTGTGCATTTAATAGACTACAGTATAGCATAAATACAACTTTTATATACACTGGGAAACCAAAAAAATTGTGCAACTTGCTTTACTGTGATGTTTGCTTTATTGTGGTGGCCCGGAACTGAACTAATAATACCTATGAGGTGTGCCTGTATCAAATAACACGGGCAATGACGAGATGAGATGGCGTCCTAACAGACTACCATTATGGGATGTACACGGCACAACTGGTTTAACCAGCAACTGCATGAAATCTATTCAAGAGGTATAAAGCTGCTCATATCTTTGACCCCAAAATAACACTTTTTAGAATTTAGTCCAAGGAAGCACTCAAGAATGTAAACAAAGGCTTACATAAAAGAATGTTCTCTGTGGCATTATTAGTAATAATAGTAAGGGAGAGGGAGACCAAAGAACAAATTCTTAAATGTCAACGGTGGAGACAAATTCTGATGCTGTAAAAAGTTATGGAATCGTTAAATATAATTTTGAAAAATGATTAATGGCATAGTAAAATGTGCGTGTTTTAATGCCAAGTTAAAAACGTAGGATAAGTTTTGAAAATACAGAGTCTAATATTGTAAAGGTACACGTACACACACACACACACACACACACACACACACACACACACACTGAACAGACCAACAAGAGAAATATTAAAATGTTAAGAGTGTGATTCCAACTATATGACATTCCGGACAAGGCAAAACTATGGAGACAGTAAAAAGATCAATGGTTGCAAGGGGTTGGTGAGGAGGGAAGAATAGGTAGCGTACAGGGGATATTTTAGGGCAGTGAAAATCCTCTGTATGATATTCTAATACTCTAATGGCATGTCATTATACATTTGTCCAACAAACCCAGAGAATCTACAAGACCAAGAGTGAATCATAATGCAAACTATGGACTTTCGGTGATGATGATGTATCAGTGCAGGTTCATTGATTCTAACAAATGTGCCACAGTGGTGTGGGATGTTGATACCAGGGAGGCTGTGCATGTCGAGGGCAGTAGATGTACACGAAATCTTTGTACCTTCCTCTCAATTTTGCTGTGAACCTAAAACTACTCTAATAAAATAAAGTCTGAATTAAAAAAAAAAAGTTAAGAGTGATTATTCTGGAGCAACAGGCAGCTGATAAGTGATTTTTGCTTTTGCATGCGTTTCTAAATGTTTTTCAAATGAAAATATGTTGTTTTTCTAAGCAGAACATTATTAAAAATGGGTTTAAAGGGTGTGCGTGTGTGGAGTGGGAAGCATTGAGAAGTTGAAGAAAATGTGAAATAAAGAACCAAAATGCTGTATACTCTATGAATTCTGGGTGAGAAAAAGGCTAGATCTGAAGTCGGGGTATTAATTCCCAAACAAAACATGGATAGGATTGAATTATAGTTATACGAGCTCAAGTAAAATAACTTACTGTAGTCACAAGATAACTCCAAACCATCAGGAGTGTAATCTATTGTTTATCAGCTGCAAAGCACAAGGCAACTGGTAATTCAAACTCCTCATTAGAACATGTTACATTCCTCATTAGAACGTGTTACTTCACAGGATCTTCGGAAAGAGATGTAATGCACTCCTGAGAAGGGGCGATTTGGGTTTGAGGAAGACCCACAGGTCCTCCCAGACTGCAAGTCCCAAGCCCTTTTTGCCCCAAGAGCCACGAGCAATCGGAGAGCTCAGGAGAAAGACAGCGGCCCCTACCGTCCATTCCCCACATAACATCCAAAATACTGTGAAAATGCAAATTACTCCAGTGTTTCTGACTCAACTGAAGTCCTCCCGTTGCATTTAGAATAAAATCCAAACTCTTTATTATGGGGTCACGATGCTCTACTTTGCCTACCCCTTTCCAGGCCCCCTGGTCTTCTCCCTGCACTCCTTGCTCACCCTTTTTCTGTTCTGGTGGCCCTTTGGAACCTGTTCTCTCTCTCGGGCGCAGCTCTTCCCAACGCTGGCTTCGTTTCTTCCAATCTCACGCCTCAGCCCAGGAACCTGTTCAAAGTGTCCTCTGAAGACGGTTTCCAGCATTATAATCCCTGTTCCAGTTAATCCCTGTACTCTAGTCATGTTTTGTTTTGTTCTCTCTTTCCACCACTTACCACTGTCTGAATTTATCTGAAGTTATTAACATTATTTTGTTTCTTTGCTGTCATATAGAGAGAAGGTAAGCTCCGTAAACACAGGGGCTTCATTTCTCTTGTGCATCACTGTTATGGACTGAATTGTATTGCCCGGCCCCCTCAGATTCACAGGTTGAACCGATAACCCCCGATGTGACTGCATTTGGAGATGGGGCCTTTGATAGATAATTAGGTTTAGATGAGGTCACGAGGGTGAGGTCCTCCTCCCTACCTTGACTTCATCCATCTTTTTCTACCACGTGAGAAAGCTGCCAGCCTACAACCAGGAGGACTCTCACCAGAACCCAGCCATGGTGGAACCCTGCCTTGGACTTCTGGGCTCCAGAACTGTGAGAAAATAAATGTCTGTTTTGTAAGTCACCCAGTCTGTGGGATTTTGTTATGGCAGCCTGAGCTGAATCAGACAGCTAGCATACCTTTAGTGCCTAGAACAGAGGCTGGTATCTACTAGGCATTCGATAAATATTAATACAGAAAGGGTTTGGGAGTTTACAATGCTCTTGACAAAGCAGAAACAATGGGAGTGACCCACTTAAAAGTTCTGGGGGTCCCCCATTTGGAAAACACAAATGCATTCGGCCAAGAATTGCTTGCTGGGGTTGATTTGGGGAAGACAGAAAGTGTTGACTTCTTCTTGGCCTGTTGAAGCTTCCCATGTAAAGTTAAACTGGGAGGCGTAGGTTTCAAATGGACATATATTAACTTCTTAAAAAAATTTTATTTTATATTGGACTGTAGTTGATTTACAATGTTGTGTTGTATGTTTCAGGTGTACAGCACAGTGATTCAGTTATACATACACATGTATCTATTCTTTTTCAAATTCTTTTTCCATTTAGGTTATCACAGAATATTAAGCAGAGTTCCCTGTGCTTTACAGTAGGTCCTTGTTGGGAATCTATTTTAAATATAGTAGTGTGTATATGACTTTCTCACTAACTTTTTTTTTTTTTTTTTTTTGCACTATGCGGGACTCTCACTGTTGTGGCCTCTCCCGTTGCGGAGCACGGGCTCCGGACGCGCAGGCCCAGCGGCCATGGCTCACGGGCCCAGCTGCTCCGCGGCATGTGGGATCTTCCCGGACCGGGGCACGAACCCGTATCCTCTGCATCGGCAGGCGGACTCTCAACCACTGCGCCACCAGGGAAGCCCTCTCACTAACTTTTTACACTCCACGTGCTTTAGAATTTAGACCATGGTAGGCAAATTATGGCCCAGGAGCCATATCTGTCCCAATGTCTGTTTTTGTGCAGCCAATGAGCTAAGAATGTTTTTTTACATTTTTAAATAGTTGAGAAAAATCAAAAGGAAAAGAATCCTTCATGTCACATGAAAATCATATGAAATTTCAATTTCGGTGTCCATAAATCAAGTTTTATGGGAACACAACCATGTTTATTTGTTTATATATTCTCCATGGATGCTTTTGTGTTGCAGTAGCAGATCTGAATAATCGTGGCATGAAATGCAAGGTTCGCAACCCCTGAAATATTTGCTCTCAGGTCTTTACAAAAAAACCCAGCTCAGACACTTAATAGCTGTGTAAGTTTGGGTAAGACACTAGACTTCTCTGAGGCTTAAGTCTCCTCTTGTAAGCTGAGGGTCATGGGTTTTGTCTCACAAAGCTATTGTGATTTCATCGCAATGCCTTGAAGAAATATGAAATCTGCTTTTCACTTGCTGTGTCATTTGTTTGTACTTTAATGTTCAGTAGCTCTCCTTGGGTTTATTGATCTTGTATTTCCTCCGGCCCAGTCCACTCCCATCTTCCTTCACATTTACCTTGTGTTTTTGAATGAACACAGCCTAGTGGATCAGTGCTTGGGGTCTGCAGTTTGGCAGCCTGACCCTTTAGTTTCTAAGCTTCCTCTCTTTTGCTGAAAAGGGGATGACAACTTTGCTTAGGGTTGCTGTAAATATGAAAGGTAACAATCATCTAGGCACGTGCCTGGCTGGGTGGCTGTGAGCTTTGGATCGTAACAAGGACTCAGCCAGATCCATCCCCAAGTTCCCTTGGTGTTTATTTTGTCCTTTCAATTTCATCATTCCTTCTCCTATCGGCCCATCACTTCTTCTAGCTCAGCCATCCCCTGTAGTCTTGGAGCCTGGACCCAGATCATCCAAGGAACACTAGGTGCCACATCCCAGAGACTCTGATTTAAACTGGGCTGTTCCAGGGCCAGGCATCAATACTCATTACAGACTCTTTAAATTGTTCTTACACCAAGCCAGGATTGAGAATCAGTGGTTCTAGTCTCTCGATACACCATTCCTGGAAGTATCAAAACTCTGGGGGATTTCAAGGGCCCACACATGCCTAATGAGAGGACCAAACAAAGCGTCTTTGACTCCCATGTGTTTCTTGGGTACTGAGGATGGTTGCCAGGTGCCTTCATGTTGCTGGAGGTACCAGGAAAAGTGACTCATGGCTCTTGCCTCAAGTGGCTCAGAATCTAACAGAGAACACAGATGCATGTTTGAAACATCCGCAACAGGATTCAATTTGTCATTTACTGAGTGTCTAAAAAAGGCACAAGGGTGGTGGCCGGTTAGCTCAGTTGGTTAGAGCGTGGTGCTAATAAAAAAGGCACGAGGACAATGCAGACACTTGGTTGGGCTTCATGAGAGCCTGGCAGGGTGGTGGGGAGGGGAGAACAATCATTCTGCCTTCAAAGCCTGCGGACAACTTCAGACTCCTTGTGGCCCATCACCTTCCTACCACCAGGGTACACTGGGGCCCCGGGGAATTCAACCTCTTGTCCAATGCCACCAAACTGCAGGTCCTTCCAAGCAGGTTCTGGTTTTCCAATAAGAACAGTAAAGTTCCAATAAGTTTCTCTCCCCACTCCCCTCTCTGATACTGAGTACCCGTTCACCCTAGCGTTCAGACTAATTTAGAAAAAGAAATGGATTCCCAAGCCTACGACTGCCTTTGCAACAGCTCTTCTGCCCCCTCGGTGCATGCCGGGCATGGCATCTTCCCTTCAGTGACGGCCAAGACACCTGTTGATTAGCCAGCCACCTCCGTGTCCTCCCCTGTCCCCTAACAGGTGGCAGATGGTGCCTGGAGAGAGCTAGAAAGGTTATGATAATAGCCTGAGGCAGAAGGGGATAAAAGTTGGATACAGGAAGAGGTGCAACGGTTGCCCCATACGCTAGGGCACCATGGGTGGATGTATAAGTGGTTGACTGCAGTAGGGATAACTCTGACATTCTTTTTCTTCCAATATATGTATCCACAACTGCCTAACATTCATCACGCATTTTTCTGTGCCATATTTTCCAAAAATGGTTCCCTAAAGGCGGAAAACACTGAAACCTTCAAAAGAAAAGTCAACTGTTTTCCTCATTGATATAAAGAAGGAACCAGTATGGAAAAGGATAAGGAGGAAAAGACAGAGCATAAGTATGACTCGACAACAGCCACTACTCCACCCCTGAAGGAATGACTTGCAGTGGTCCTCCATCCTGTCTGTGCATTAGAATCACCTGGAGGACTTCTCACACTGTGGATGCCCAAGGGGCCTGACATTTTGACCAAATGACTCTGAAACTTTGGGAACGGGGTCTGGCATCAACACAGGGCTTTGAAACCTCTCCAAGAGGATTCTAGTGTCAGGTTCATATCATTGTACTTTGTTCTCCCAACCATCCTATGAAGTTGATATGACGATGAAGATGACGGTGGTGATGATGATGATGCCCATTTTTATCAATAAGGAAAATGATGCTCAGACTAGCCTCCCATTAGATAACTAGTAAATATCAGAGTGGAACAGTAACTTCTGAGCTTGAGTTCCTAAGCATCATGCTATACTGCTGTCTACAGAGAAGTCTTTAAACTTAACATGGCTTTAGGAAGGAACCAAGTACTGCTGGGAGCTATGTCCTTCACAGATCAAGCTTTCCTGTTGTCAGGGAGATAAGAAGGGACCCATTCATTCACTTTCCCACAGCATCTAATTTTTAGCTATAAGGCACCAAACACAGACTAGGCTCTACACTAGGCTACGGAGGATAGAGTTTGCTGCCCTAAAGTCTGGGCCTCACCATGTCGGTGGTGTTGATGATGGTGCAACCACAAGCTGAGATCTCTTGAGGGCCCACCATGTATCAGTTCCACTTTATACATCAAATACTGCTTCCTTTAATACTCAGCACTATTTCACAATAGAAGGTGAAGGCTCAGAGATGCGAAGTGACTCGCCCAAATTTACACAGCCGAAACATGCTAGGGCTAGAGCAGGGATCCTGGCAGCCTGGCTCTGTTGGAAATGTCACCTAGAGCAGAAGTGCTGACACGATGCCACTGTTCCTCTAAATTTCTCTATTTCCATTTTCTGTTATTCCTCAGGTTGAGTAGTACATGCCCTGCTGATCTTGGGGGGAAACTTCCTCCGTCTCCCAAAGAGACTCAAATCCTTGGCAGTGAACTTTCCTGACCCTTGAAGGGACAGTGAGACACTTAACCAGAGCCTAGCACTTACCCTAATCATGGGGCCAACCCCAGTGAGTGCATCAGAATTCCCCCTGGGCCTTAATTAGATACGGGTTCCATAACTCTCATGCTGGGGTCGATAGAAAAG
The DNA here is from genome assembly GCF_039906515.1 of Pseudorca crassidens. Lineage (NCBI taxonomy): Eukaryota > Metazoa > Chordata > Mammalia > Artiodactyla > Delphinidae > Pseudorca > Pseudorca crassidens. The sequence goes on from NC_090310.1 coordinate 33,023,941, forward strand.
CAATTTTTCCATTTGGTCTCTCTGAGGACCCTGCTTTTTTGCCAGCCCAGGGAGGTAGCCCATGCATGTGGTATACCCTGAGGTCAATAAAAAGCTTTAGAATCCTTCAGGATTGAGTGGAAAATATTCTCATTATAACATTAGAAAAACTTTAAAAAAATAAATCAATGAAGTAATGGGATATAACACCGAATGAGCCCTTTAGGTAGACTCAATTGTTTTACCCACATAAAGCCTCTGGATGACGCATAATGGAGATGCAATGAGTTATTCACTGAAGATGCAGCCTGGGAGATCCAAGGAGATGAGTAGCAGTTAAAGGGGGAGGGAGCATCTCAATAAGAATGAAAACAGAAACCGAAGATAATCTTATCCCCAAAGTCAAAACTAGGGGTTTCATGGGTGATTTGGAGGATGGTTGATTTTGTTTCTTTCTTTCACTGTTGTTGTTGTTGTCATGTTTTAGAGAAACTGTTCATGGAATTTTAATAAAATACATGTTGCATTCACCTTTTAGTTCACCTTTTAATTAAGATCAAGAGTGAAGCATGCCTGGATTACTGAGAAGTCTGAATTAGTAGCTAAAAGGCAATGCAGTTCTATTTCTCCTAAATGCAACAACTTTCATTAAGTTTACAGCATGTCATTCCATGGTGATCCCGAAAGAGTTCTGATTTGATCTGGGGATAAGAATATTATTCATTCTCTCTCAAGTCACAATGTTTGAGGACCTATGTCCACGGTGTATGGTTAGGTACTTACAGAAACAAAGCAGTGAATAGAGAGTTTCTGTTCTTGTGGGTCTTACATACTACGATAAAAGATAAGCCATGCATTGCAGAAAAGTATTGGGAACAAGCAGTTGAGAGTGTGAAACTCCTAAGCCAAAGAGGGAATGGATAATACCAGTATACACTGACAGGCATTCTTTCTCCTAAAATTGTTTGCCAAGTGCCCTGTATGTATTAGGGACTTAATACACTAGTTATACGAGATTCTTATTATACACACGTACAGTTATCCTTCCTGGGAAAATGTTGTATCTTAGAAGTTTCCCTCCTTCTCCATTAACTCACTAGCTCTTGATAAAGCATGTGGCATTGTTAATATAAGCTGGCCCCATGGCTATGCAAGTGATTCATAAACATCAGAAAATGGTCACTTCACAAGTGATAAATTTTCAGAAGCTATAGGCTTGTTTATTAGGAGGAGAAAAACAAAGAGAGAAAGTAATGAAATTTAAACTGCTTTTTTTTTTTAGTGTTAACAAATAAAAATTTATTAGATTTTTATTTCATAGTAAAGAACATAGGCTCATTCATCAATGTATCTAGTAATGCTTTTTATCTTAGTTTTCTCATACCATGAATTTATACTGACCACTTTCTGTTTCTCTCAGTAAATGATGTTCCCCATGTTCAAAGGAGTGCTTGCATCACCACTAAATGCAAATAGTTACAGGATTTTGTGCAAAAGGGAGGGGGGGGCAGTCTGGCTCATTTAAAAAAATAAATAAATAAAAGAAAACACAACCCTAGGACTGTGTTATGTTTGATGTGTGCTGTGAACAATTGAAACCCATTCTCTTCTGGTTCAAGATCATGGTATACAGATTGCCAGCAAACACATGAAAGGATGCTCAACATCACTAATCATTAGAGAAATGCAAATCACAACTACAGTGAGGTATCACCTCACACCAGTCAGAATGGCCATCATCAAAAAATCTACAAAAAACAAATGCTGGAGAGGATGTGGAGAAAAGGGAACCCTCTTGCACTGTTGGTGGGAATGTAAATTGATACAGCCACTATGGAGAACAGTATGGAGCTTCCTTAAAACACTAAAAATAGAAGTACCATATGACCCAGCAATCCCACTACTGGGCATATACCCTGAGAAAACCTTAATTCAAAAAGAGTCATGTACCATAGTATTCATTGCAGCACTATTTACAATAGCCAGGACATGGAAGCGACCTAAGTGTCCATTGACAGATGAACGGATAAAGAAGATGTGGCACATGTATACAATGGAATATTACTCAGCCATAAAAAGAAACAAAATTGAGTTATCTGTAGTGAGGTGGCTGGACCTAGAGTCTGTCATACAGAGTGAAGTAAGTCAGAAAGAGAAAAACAAATACCGTATGCTAACACATATATATGGAATCTAAAAAAACAAATGGTTCTGAAGAACCTAGAGGCAGGACAGGAATAAAGACGCAGATGTAGAGAATGGACTTGAGGACACGGGGAGGGGGAAGGGTAAGCTGGGATGAAGTGAGAGAGTGGCATTGACATATATACTCTACCAAATGTAAAATAGACAGAAAGTGGGAAGCATCTGCATAGCACAGGGAGATCAGCTCAGTGCTTTGTGACCACCTAGAGGGGTGGGATAGGGAGGGCGGGAGGGAGATGCAAGAGAGAGGGGATATGGGGATATATGTATGGATATATGTATACGTATAGTTGATTCACTTTGTTATACAGCAGAAACTAACAACATTGTAAAGCAATTATACTTCAATAAAGATGTTAAAAAAAAGAAAAGAAAAGAAAAGATCATTTAAATGTGTGTGCCTGGGAGATGGCGGTGTTTTGGTTGGGCTTAAGCCTCTGTTTGAAGTTGGTTTCCTTCTAGCAAAAGGTTTCCACCCTTCAGTTTAACTGTACGGCATCAGAGAAGAAGCTTCTTGCCCTACTCATAACTTCAGTGTGATGGTGGGAGAGAGGTCTCTTGGTGTCAACAGTTTCTCTCCAGGTGACAGATTGATAGCTCTGGTCAACAGGGTTAAATTGCTTCTGGGAACTTTTCATAAAGTAGGGTTGCTTCATTTTGGCTACTGGTCTTCTCAAAGCGGGAGGGGATCACTAGTTTGAAGAGGGGCAAGAGATGAGGGGATACACATGCTCGGAAAGGAATGTCACCAGGGAAACAGGACCTATATTTCTCCTACCTAAAGACTTCACCTGAGGTGAAACCAGAGTACCATCTGACGAATGTTAAATCAGAGTCCCTTACTTATAAATTCCAAGGCGGCAATGACATCTGTTGGAAGAACCCATTCTCAGTCAGTTCAAAATCAGCAGTGGTTGCAGCCACGAATAAAGTTGAGGTCAGTAATGGGGGGACACATGAGATTAAACGGCCCTAATAGAATAGCAACCATGACCTCTGCATTTCATTTGAAATTCAGCCAACATGTTAGTAAAATAATACAGTATGGGATGGATCCTATTTTGCTAACATGGTATGTAGATCTCTGATACAAATCTCTTACTTATGAGTAAATTACAAATGTGCCAGCTCTGATATATTTTTACGTACATGTACTACAATACTTCATAATCTACATGCAGTAATCCCTCACCTTGACCAAGAGAGAGAGACAGAGACAGAAAGGAGAGAGAGAGGGAGAGAGAGAAAGAGAGAGGAGATTGAAAAAGACAAATAATGGACATAAGTGAAATAGCATCTCACATCTTCCCAAATTGAGTGTACTTGGACATGAATCTCAAATATCCAGTCAATAATTATAGCCATTAACATTCCTTCTTATTGTTTGTTGCTCATTTTAATGTTCAAAATATGGAGACTCTATAAATTGACTAGAATAATTAATAAGAAGCATCCTGGGTTGAAAATGCAATTAAGGTCTCTACAGCATGTATACGGATGCTTCTGTTGGTTGCCTATTTTAACCACAGATCCCTAAAGACTTCCACAAGAAAATAGTTAAGAAATTACGGCTGGTACCTATGAAAGCTGTGAATTATAAACAAACATTTTCATGAACAGAATATGGTCAACTGAATTTTATTTTTCAGTGCAGTGATCTTCGCCTAAAGCTACCAGTTCTGCTGGTTACATTAAACATTTCAAATGTCAGGGTTTTGCCGATACAGAATTCCTTCATTAGGTGCAGCTGAGCTGCCTCACCTCCCTCCGCTCCCTTGAAAGTGGGAGATACCGAGATGGAATCTCCTTGTAACCAAATCATTCCCAGCCCAAAGAGTAGCAGAATCCAGCCAGAATGCAGGGCCTTCACATTTAATTTCCTTAGCTAAATGCTTGCTATCTGCGGTGAGAGCCCTTGCAGCCCTCAAATCTTTCATTCAAATCTGCAGCGTTCCACTGAAATTCTGACAGAGGCGACATCTATGCAGAACAGAGCAGAGGAGGGATTTCCAGACGGCAGAGAAATAAATGTGGTTCCCAAGTAATCAAAGGATAGGTACAGATGAGAGTTTGGAGTGAAATCTCACCTTGGAAGAGAAGTAGTTCTTAAGAGGGGTCTCTTGGCGGATGTGGGGGACAGGGGTGGACCGTGGCTTGGTGGGGGGGGCGTGGGGATCGAGATGTTTCTAGGGGAACAAGCACAGAGAACTGATTAAGCAGATGAAAACAGGGGGGATGGCTTTCTGACAGAGTTAAACACATCCAGCTCTCAGTGACTCCTATTTCACAGTTTGCAATCAGTACATTTTCAATCCTGTGATTTAAGAAATAAAAGGGAGAGGTAGAGGGGCAGCAAGTTTCACCAGGTTGCCACGTCATTTTACCCCCAGGGTGGTGGGAATCACACAGGAAATGTGTGGGTGCCGGGAATGGAGAAGGATGGTCTTACTTCCTCAGCTGGGGACTGCAGCATGACCCCCGGGAGGGGAAGATATTACCGATTAAGTCTTAATGAGATTTTCTGAGAGAGAAACAGTTGGACCAGGAAGCGTTTTCTGAAGGCAATTTCATTCAGTTCCACGACTATTTACAGGGGGACTATGGCACGTAAAGCCAGAGCCATGCAAAGCTCCAGACACCACGGGGAACAGAATCATGAACGGTGCCCTGTCTTCAAGGAGGAGACAGGAGCAGAATGAGTAACCAGGTTACTAGTAACTAGTAACCTAGTTACTAGTAACCAGTAACTAGGACCAGCCTAGCCATGGGAAGTGCCATGAGAAAGGTATAGAGAACCTCCCCCAGGGGGTCAGGGAGAAGGGAAGAGACTTGGGTTTCAAGATGCTGTGGTTTTTCAGATCAATCAACTTGCTATGGTTGGAATACAGAAGTGAAAGGGACCTAACCTACAAGGGAAAAAAAGAAACAAAACCTGTGGGTTGGAAATTTAGGGAGGTGGGTGACCATTGGCCCAAGATGCTAGGTCAAGCATGTGAGTCACAGAGAAACTCCTGTCACTGACATTTACATGGATGAGCACAGCCATGCATTCTCAATGGGGGACAACATGATTTTGCTCCTTAAGGGGGTGGAAATTGGTACTTGGTGGGAGGGGGCAAAAAAATCTCATATGTTACAATGGTTTGAGACTCTCCAGAGAGCCACTCTTCATAATCAGATATACAGCACACTGGTGGAATTAAACTGAATGCGGGGAGGGAGGATGGCTAGTAAAACAATTGTCTAGAAAGGCTTGTTGGTGAAGGGACAGCAATAATGACAAAAGACTGAGAAATACTGGCCGAGTCTCTTCCCACGACAGCTGCCTCTGCCTCTCAAAGAGACTGAAAGTGAATCTGGGGCAAGTCCTCAACCCTCTGGCACACAAGGCGGCTTCTCCAGAGACCCGAGTCCTGACTGTGGAGATGCGGCTTAACCTCTCTCCTCTCCGCAGCTCTAAGAGTGAGACATTTGGGAGAAGGGGGTGACAGAGAAGGAAGGCAAGTGAGCACAGAGGAGAGTCAAGATCAGACAATTCCCGGCTTCTCTCCGCCATTGAAAATAGGTCACGGATTTACATTTTGTATATTTATTTTTAAAAGTGTATTTTAGAAGCTCACCACTCCCTCTGAAAAATGAATGATGTCTTTAATAGTTTATTTTAATTACAAAGGTGGTATGTATCCATGATGGAAATTTGGGAAATGCAGAAAAGACAAAAGAAGATAATAAACTAACACCAACCAACGCACGTAATCCTATTATCCCGAAGAAACACTTCATGATCTTATGATATTTCCCCTAGACCAGTGCCACCCAATAGGGTAACTGCGAACCACACGTGGCTACTGAACCCTTGAAATGTAGTTGATCTGAATCGACATGTGCTGTCAGTGTGAAATGTGCACTGGATTTTGAAAGCTTAGTATAAAAAAAATAAAATATTTCATTAATACTTTTTATACTGACCACATATTGAAATGATACTATATTGGATATGCTGTTTTAAATGAAATAGAGTAAAATAATCTCAACTGTTTCCTTTTACTTTGTTTCATGCAACTACTAAAAAGTTTAATATTTACATATGTGGCTTGTACTATATTTCCATTGGACAGTGGTGGTCCAGACCTTACTTACGAATGTACATATGTACACATGCATATACATACCTTAGCCAATAGATAATGAGGTGCAAATTCTTTTGCAATCTCTTTTCTACTCTATATAAGCTGGGCATCTATCTTGGCAATACATATTTCATTTATATTTAAAGTGAATGTTTAAATGCTAAATAATGTTGCATTACACGACTGTAACTAAATGTATTAAGCCAATCCCCTATCAGTGGATACTTAAGTTGTTATCAATTATTGACTATCCTCACAACTTTGCAATCAACATCCTTTTAACCACATCTTTGCACACAAAGCTTCCACAGCAGCGTGGTAAAGCAGAAACAGCACGGAGTTTAAGGCCAGACAATTCCTGATTCAGATCAATCTCAGCCTTTAACTAGCTGTTTAACATTAGGCAAATTGTATCTCCAGCCTCAGGTTCACTGTCTAAAACGGGAGCAGTTTCACTATTTTTCAGCCCTGTTGAAAGAAATGGTATTGTTTGGGGTGCACTTGAGACACTCAGTGAATAATAGGTAACATTTTTAACACTGTAAATAAAACAAGGAAGACGCTATTGCTAGAATATTCCAGAACTGCAGACACTCACACCACAACAAATAAAATGACAGAAACTATAGAAAATGACTTCATATTAAAGGCCATCAGTGAGTATCTGAGTTGAAATTTGAAACGTCTAGAGAGATTGTACAATCTCCACTAATCATGCTCCCACTGGGAAATTTTCACCGACTTAAGACCAAAATCACTCATCCCAGAGTTCCAACCCTCTTCCTCTAGGTCAGCCCTGAGTGGAATATATCATAAGGTACCATTCTAGGTAGACATAATCATGTTTCAGAGACATAATGCTTACAGTTTAGTCTGATGATAATAACAATTCCAAAATAGGCCTGTGAATGTCCAGCTTAGATGTGAATGGCTCTCACCTCTGATAGGAAGACAGAGTTGAGTTGCAACATCACTCCTTTTATAAGAGGCAGTACAGAGGATTATAACCTGGGAGGCATATAATGATGTTCTGGCACAGTTAGATAAATGACAAAATGGCACGCGGAATGGGTATGTATTGATAATGAAGAAGGGAATAGAACATGCTGGCATCTTGGAGGGGTTGATCAGGCCACTGATACCTTCATGATGGAGACTGACTTGGGCCATCAAAGACATGGGTTGATAATCCAATAACCTCAGTTAACCTAAGGAAGCCCAGAGTTGGTCTTGCCACTGGATGAGTCATCCAAGAAACAGTCAAGTGGCTAAGAGTAAGTAAGTCAAGAACTTCTTTACAGAGTGATTAACCCTATGAGTCTTGACAGCCAAGCAGCTTCTACTGGGATCCTTATTCCTCCATCACTTAACTGTGCAACTTTAGCCAAACTATTTAACCTCTTTTCTCATCGGTCTCCTCAGTGCCAAGCAATGGGGTCAAGGGTTGATGTGAGGATGAAAATAATAATGAAAAAGCCGAGCTTGCTTAATGTGGTAGCACAATACCGACATAGAGTAAGCTCTCAAAAATATCAGGAATTCTGTAGATTCCACTACTTCTAAGTCTTGTGCCATCTTTTTTCTTTCTTTTTTTTCTTTTTTTTTTTTTTTTTGGCTGTGCTGTGCAGCTTGCAGGATTCTCAGTTCCTCAATCAGGGATTGAACCTGGGCCATGCAGTGAAAGCCCGGAGTCCTAACCACTAGGCCACCAGGGAACTCCTGTGACATCTTTTAAAGACAACACTGATTTGCTGTCTCAAATTCTGATATACCCTTCTCCTGATACAATAAAGCTCCTAGGTAAAGACCTTACAGACTTAGGTACTGAACATACATAACATGAAATCCTACAACAAGCATTTCTCAAGAGCTCTCATGCACAGAGCTAGGGCTCAGTGTTAGAGACACAACAAGACAAGATCTCTGCACCACCACCCCCGAGGAGCTCACAGCCATAACTAGGTAGCATGATAAGTCATGAGAGGGTTGGCACAGAGTACAACGTGGCAATGGAGAAGGCACCCAATTGCTAAGAAGCTGGACAGAGAGGGGTGACGCTAAAGGTTAGGCAAGATGGGCAAGGAGCAGTTGGCTGGGGATAAAAGAAAGAGGCAGGAGGTAAAAGCATTCAGACAGAAAAAAACATCCAGAAAAGGCATGGAGGTGAGAGTGCCTTTTGGGTTTTGGGGGAGGCGTGAGGTTAGAAGGGGAGGGATGGTGGGAGTCAAGGCTGGAGAGGTGGGTGGAGGTTCGATTCTGAAGACTCTCTGGGAGCTCAGACTTGACCCTGAGGGCTACGAAGAGCCTTGCTTGGTTGTTAAACCAGAGGGCACCACGCAAAGCAGAACCAGAAATCAGAGTCTGGCATTTTCTGCTTTTTCAGCCTTGAGGCCACTGGCATTGACATGAGTTTCTGAGCAGCTTCTCATAACAGAACTGACTGAATGATTTGTCCATTTCTCCCCCAGGAATATACCTGTGAATGGAGAAGCAGCTGTGAACTACACCCATTTTGGTCTTGGTCCTTGCTTCTCACAGAGAAACAAGACAAGTATGGATTACACTTTGTTTAACAGAACTGTCAGAATGCAAACAGACTGACCTGGATATGTTTGCTGAGTCCAGCAACACTCTGTCTAAGAAGTTATTATAAGAGAGTAAACAAAGAAGAGGGGAAAGATGCAGAACGCTTATTTACCCAGAAGGGCTTATTATCAGAGGTTAAGATGCTGAACTTCTTTTAAAATGTGTGCATGCATGTTTAAAAAATTGACAAAATGTGTGTAGTCATACACACACACACACACACACACACACACACACACACACACACACACACACTGTGGAGGCTCTAAGATTATGGCTCTGACAAATATGTGAAGGAAGTTACAGTAGTGGAAAGGCTACTTGGTCTAAAGCCAGAAACCTGGGTTCAAATCCCTCATTTGACACTTCCTACTATATAACTTTAACAAAAAATGACTTAATTTCATCTAAAATTGAAATAATACTAGCTAATCTAAAAATATCTTGGGTTTGCTATGTGACCAAAATTAGAGAAAGGATTTTAATGGAAAAGATCAGCTCTGAAACAAGTTTATTGATGAGTAGCGTGGGCAACTAAAGGGCCCACACACACCCAAAGCGTTTAACAGCTACCAAAGCCCAACAGTTCCTTGTGGTGCTGGAGAGCAGCCCTGTTTTGCCAGATCTGATTTCTAATAAGAAACCAGAAATCTAAATGTCTATGTACAAATTCCTGAGTTTTCAGTGTTGGCACCAAATTCAAACTTGAAGCAGCTGGAAGGCAACAAAGCACAAAAAGCCTCTGGGCTTTCAGACTGAGACCTCTGCTCTAGTCAAGTGCACAACCTTTTCTTGCAATTAGCATACATGGAATGGTGAATGAAATGTGTTTTCCAGTTAGCTTATGAGTTCCATTTTCCACTTACTTTCAAGTCAATAGAGGGAGGGACTGAAATTCCAAATTTCAAATGAATGAATGAAGCAAGGGAGGTCCAAGGGAGTACCAGTGCTTTCCTTCTTTTTGGTTAAGTAAGGGAACTTCCCATATCTGGCCTCTGAGCTGGAAAATAAATTCCCTTCTCTTCCTGTTCTGAATTCCAAATTCAGTAGCTATGTCTCCAGTATCCTAGTAAACACCATCCTTCTCCACTTTACTTCTCACCACCAAATATTGTAGGCATTTTGTATTTGCCTTCAAGAGTCTTTTTTTTTTTTTTTTTTTTTGCGGTACTCTCACTGTTGTGGCCTCTCCCGTTGCGGAGCACAGGCTCCGGACGCGCAGGCTCAGCGGCCATGGCTCACGGGCCCAGCCGCTCCGCGGCATGTGGGATCTTCCCGGACCGGGGCACAAACCCGCGTCCCCTGCATCGGCAGGCAGACTCTCAACCACTGCGCCACCAGGGAAGCCCAAGAGTCTCTTTAAGAATCACTCAATGCCCCCAGTTCATTAAAGGAAGGGGAATAGCCAGGAGAACGCCAACCTCCTAAAGCCTGATTCATTGGCAGACTGACATAAAAGGTGACACCCAGTGTGATCCTTCTCGGTAAACGCTTTCATATACAAATGCCCTGGGTCCATAAAAATTCTGAGAAACACAGTATCATGTTCTTCCACAGTCAATTGGTAAAATGTATTCATCTAAATGTACTCAGAGTCTGTTGAATTATGACCCAGGTGCCCGGGGTATAGAATCTGAGTCTTCGCCTTCAGGCAGCTGACTTTCTTGGAGGGAGGGGGTAAAAATTAATTAAGCAGAAGAACATGTAAGTATAAGCACAGTGGTTGGGGAGGCAGCTGAGGGAATAAAACAGCCTACTTGAGAGGCTCAATTAGGAAGACTTGCACTGAGAAGACAAACATGAAGAAAAGTTGGCTCCAGAACTTTTAATCACCATGTCGACAATGACGGCCATCACTGTAACTGTAAATATAAGCATCCCATTCTCCCAGATGATTCTGTAGGATTGCATCCTAATAGCTAATCCACAAGCAACTGCTAAGTGAAATCATGCTTTTTCTTACCGTTCAGAAACATCATGATTGAATTTTAAAAACAAAATAGAGACACAACTTTCAAAAAATCAATAGAAGACGTGAAGAGAATTTTCCCAGAACAAGAAACATGATTGGTCCAAGAACAAAAGGAGTGAAAACAAGAATAAACTTTAATAGTTATCAAATAAATGTAAAGCAAATAGTTTCTAGTCAATATATTTTGCCAAACTGGCAATTGGAAAGGATGTTTTAATGCTACTCTTCATTATTAAAGGAGATTTGGGGAAAGAGTCTCTCTGAAACACTACCATTGAGAGTGTAAATTGGTTTAACCTTTCTGAAAAGACAATTTAACAATGTGTACCAAAAGGCTTAAACATTTGCATAACCTTTTATTCAAGTATTTCCACTCCTAGGGACTGATTCCAGGGGAAGTCCTAGGTGTGATTAAGATATAGACACACAGTTGCCCATCACCATCCATTTGTTGTGGTGAAAAACCGGATATAACACAAAAGCTCAGCAACTGTGGACTGTGGGAGAAAAAAATTAAGATCTGGTACCCATCCAGTGGTTTACCCTTCAGCCCTTATGTTATTCTAACCACCCTATTTTTTATAGAAAGAAGCTTTATGAAGAACAAACTTTCCCACAATGTATAGTTACACTGAAAATTCGCATACATATGTACAGTTGATATACAATGTGTTGAGCAGCGGGACAGAGAGAGAGGAGAACCCAGAAGGAGAGAGGAAAATCCTTTCTCTTTGTGGATGTAGGTAAAATTGATGCAAAACTCTAATTGCTATGGCCTTTGGGAGTCTAAAGACCTTCCCAGGTTTCTGCAAATTCCCAAGTGGCTTTTGTTCCTATTGCCTTCTCTGCCCTCCAGGATCCTCCTATCATATTTATGATCTCTCTACTGCACCATTTGCAGGGTCCATCAAGAAAACAAAGAAAAGAAGCAAAGGAAAAGGAAATAAAGGGAAGGGAGAAAGAGAAATAGAAACCGATCCACCCCTGCAAAACATCTGAGAGCACAGCCAACTTTCCTGAAGGTTTGGAGTCACAGGAGAAGGTTGCACCCCGTAACCCTGAGCTGCCTGTCCTCCTCAGCTTCAATTCCATCCTTTCCCTCTCCCTCCACCTCTCTTGCCCTCTCCCCATCTCCTGTCAGTCCAGTTCCTGGAACTCTTCGTTTTCCTCCTTCTGTTATCCAGAGCACTGTGCTCTCTGGCTCCCATTCCCAAACTCCCAAACTCCCAAAATCAAACCTATCCAGGTTCCACAGACAAAGGGCCTTTCTCTGAACAGGATGCAGGCATCGCTCCCCTTTTGGAGGCAGCTATACATAGCAACTCTGCCTTGTTCCATATAGGTAGATGAGACATACATATTATAAATAGATGATAACTGAGCTGTTACAAAGGCCATTGTCACAAATAGCAGTTTTCCTGGTACATTTAGATCCAGATATACAGAAAAATAAATGAACTATAATGTCAACACACATTATCTCTGGATGATGAATGCCAAGCGATTCTGATTTTCTCTTTGTGCATATCTGCAGTACCCGAATTTTCTATAATACATTGGCATTGCTTCTGTAAGAAGGAGGTGGGAGGGTAGAAAACAAGTTAGCTCTCCAGAAAGAAGAAACGCCTGGTTCTGGAGGGAAGGTGGGGTCATGGCTGAGCTAACAGATAAAACCATTGATAATGGCTAAAATTAAGTAAAGCTGCTTCTAACTCAGCCAACAAAGCCAGCAAGTGTAAGCATGAAAGTCCCTGTTGATCCAGACCACCTTTTCCCCCCAAGGCTGAGAAGATGTGGAAAGATACAGCTAGAAGATGCTGATCGAATGTATTCTGCCCACATAGGACATCCTACTAAAAAGTGCCAGTAACAGTGAAGGGTCACCAATGCTGTCCTTTATGAGAAGGGAAGGGAGGCAACAGTGGGTAGGATAGGAGCACGGATTTGGGGAGTCATCCATGTGCCAGACACCGTGTTAGTACTTTGTACGTCATATTTCTAATGGTCACAAGGACCCTACGCCAGAACTAGTACTATCTTCAAATGACAGATGAAGAAACCAAGGTTCAAAACCTAGAGTTCATCTCTCTCTGATTTGTTCGCCTTTTTTTTCAGGCAACTTTCCCAAATCAGGAGTTGTTCTTCCTTTGAGAACTACATTCTAAAATACCTAGACAGACAGCCCCAAGTTTGCCCCCTGTAATGAAAACATACAATAACCTGAATTTAAAGAGGCTGTGTTTATCATATTCTATGACAACGGAATGGAGAGATTCATAATAATAAACAGTCACTAATGTGTTCCTAAAATCACAAAATTTCTGTGTCAGGATAAAATTCATTTAAGTATGACTCATGAGCTTACAGCTGTTTTAACATAAAACTAATTTTTAGGCTCATATAATACTGAAAGTGTCATGCATTTGATTTTATAGAAAAAAATATTATTATTAATAATAATTTCAAGTAACAATTGTTGAGCATCTATTAATATATCTAATGCTTAAAACCCATTATATTGTTCAATTCTTAGTTAATGTTAGAGATACTAACTCCTGCCCCACCTTCAGAATGTGTACTTCCCCAACCTTGGCTGTGGGTGTGTCTGTGTGACTAGCTTTGGCTAAGGTATGTTAGCTGGTAGCCAGTGTGATGTGGCCAAAGGCTTGAAGGTGCTTGTATGATTGGGCTTATTCTTTTATGCTTCTCTCATCGCCATGAGAACACCCCTGAGCTGGCCTGCTGCTCCCAGGAGGAGATGTGAGACACATGGAACAGCGCCCTTCCCAAGCTGAGCCCCCTAGATCAGCAGCTGTTAGCTCATCTGCAGACACAAGACTAAGTCCAGCCTAAACCAAAGTCCCCATGGGACTCCAGACACACGAGCTAAATAAATGCTTACTGTTGCCTGACAGATTTTGTGATTGTGAGGTAGCAGTAGCAAAGGATACAGGCAAGTTTCCTAATGAGGGAGGTATTGTTCTCATCCTTATTTTAAAATAGGAAAACCAAAGTTTAGGGAGGTTATGTAACTTGTACATCTAGTGGATGGCAGAACTGGAGTTCTGGTTTGACTCTAAAATAAAGCCTTCATGCTGAAGCCTACTTTGATTAATCAGACAGCCAGTCATTGAACCTAATATTAATAAGCACATGCTGTGTGCTAGGCACTGTCCATGGTGCTGAGAATACAGCAGTCAGCACAACAAAAACCCATGAACTTCAAGGGTTGTATTTCAGCAAGGAGGACAGGAAAGGGATCATTAAATTAAACTTGAGTAAAGAGAAAGAAGCAGGTGACCATACATGACGACAGTAAATAGCTGAGCAAGGGCAAAGGCTCTAGGATGCGAATACACTTGGTAAGTTTATGGAAAAGGAAGGAGACCACAGTGGAGAGTGTAGTTACATGGGGGAGAGTGGAGAGAGATGAGATCAAGGCTCAGAGGCTGTGGGCATTAAAAAGGACTCTTGATTCAATTCTGGTTACAATGGGAAGCCACCAGACCATTGTAGGTACAAGAGAAAAAATATTTTGGTTATCATTTCAGAACAATCTCCATGGCTGCTTTGCTGCAGACAGAGTTTCGGGAGCAAGGCTGGAGACAGGGAGATGGGGGAGGAGGCTGTTGGAGCTGTCCAGGTGGGAGATGGTTGTATTGGATAGGGCAGCGGCTACGGAGAAGCTGAGGATTGTTTCCAAATTGCGTCTCAAATTCAAAAGCAGTCCTAACTTCCCTAATTCTAAAATAGACTTGGCTTCAGCATGCCTGAGCAAAACATTTACCAGATTAGAGACCAAACTAAATTGTGAAAAATTCTCTCAAAATATTTGCTTAGAGTAAAAAGTAAAAACACACATAGCAGTTGTGAATTAGTCATTCGCCTAAGGTGGGTGATAATTTATGCCGCACTTGTAGTTGAAAAAGAAATTTACATTTACACTGAAATCTATACATTTTTTTCCCCCCAGGGATGGGCTAATTGTGTCTGCTGAATTGTCTCAAGTCCCATGGACTGGGAGAATGGAGTATCAATTTGCAAGGCTATAGGGATTAAATTAGATAAACCCAAAGGGAAAATAATTGGTAAATTGGGAAGTGTTGCATGAGTGTATGAAGTATTGTCTAAGGCCCTATGAAAGATTAATGGACAGTCAACTTGAAGTTTAAAAAAAAAAAAAAAGACCAACTTAACTTTGATCCTGAGAATCCTTAAGCCAGTAAGCAAACAACTTTCAACAAACAAATAAAAATATAAGACTATACACACTTGTCTACCTGCTTGAGCCTTGGTGTAGCACCCCCAAAAGACTGATGTGCTACCACTCAGAAAAATTATAAAGGCCATATTTTGAAATATTCTTCTTTCTTCTTTTCTTTCTTTCTTTCTTTTTTTTTTTCTTTTTTTTGAGTGTGAAAACATGTTTTTCAAATCAGAATGTTCTCTCCTCGTCTCCCACCAGTGACCCAAAGGGCACACTGACCACCCCCCACCACACGTATGTTTTGTTTGGCTCAGGTAAGGTATAAAGAATGACATCAGAAGTCAGATTTTTAAATGGAGAGATTTTATCTAAAACATATTTTTAGACTTTCTTGAAAAAAACCCAGAAAATCTGGCATATTCCTATGTCAAAATGTGCCCTGGAGCTGAACAGCAGCTGTCAGTGTTAGATGAACTTGAGTTCTCCTCTCTGCCACAGTCCCTATCACTCCCTCCTGTGACCCTAACCTGAAGGCTCAGTAGCCAATTAGCTTCCCATGTGATACTGCATTTTTCTTATTGTAGAAGAGTATCTATCCTTATCCCTATCATGAAAACTAGACCAGGATGGTCATATGTTTTATGACCCAGGCTGCCTCCTTTAAGTACAATCACTTCCCAGCTCCTGGGTTCATACGTCTGATCTTTCCACGATATGTGAAATTAGAGGAAAGTGCATGAGAAGTGGAGGGAACTCATGGATAACAAGCCAGAGATTTACACGTTTCAGCAGTGACTTCGGTTGAATATTCACTATAACTGGAGCCCTAGGCCAACACCCTGTGTGCTGATTGAAGTGCCCACTCTTCCATAGCACCGCAACCGAAAGTGGCTGCTGGCTCGGATTCTCGTGGAAGCATGCCAAACACACAGTCCCACTTAAGGAAATTGAATATGATTTTGCAAAGGGGATGGCCAAACTTGATCTCAATATGACAAGGAATAACAGAGATATGTGCTGAAGTGGCTCACTCAGGGAAAAGGTCCAGCCTGGCCTGAGAAGGTGTATCTTCAGGATTTGAAGAAGCTCAAGCACTAGCAACTCTGCAAATCAAGACAATTGTAAATACTAAAGCATAGTTAATATAAAACAGTAGGGTTTTAAATTCTTGTGGGATATTTTGGCATTTTTCCTAGAACACATTCTGAAAAGGAGATGAAAGATACATTTCCATGGGTGTGTATTTACTTTTATTTTCTTTTTCCTATGGAGACACCCGTTGATGACAATACTGCTGTCTAAAATTAAGCCAGAGAATGACCTATGAAATAGAAAAAAAATTTTAATATACAGGCATTGCTCAGAGATAGTGCAGGTTTGGTTCCAGCCCATCGAACTAAAGCAAGTCATATGATTTTTTTTGGTTTGCCAGTACATATAAAACTTATGTTTACACAATACTGTAGTCTATTAAGTGTGCAATAGCATTGTGTCTAAAAATACAATGTGCATATCTTAATTTAAAATGCTTTATTGCTAAAAATTGCTAACCATCACCTCAGTCCTTAGCGAATCATAATCTTTTTGCTGATGGAGGTCCTAAAACATTAGGAGAATTACCAATATGTGGCACAGAGACATGAAGTAAGCAAATGTTTTTGGAAAAATGGCTCCCACAGACTTGCTTGATGCAGGGTTGTCACAAACTTTCAATGTGTAAAAACCACCATACCTGTGAAGTGCAATAAAGCAAAGCATAATAAAGTGAGGTGTGCCTGTATAATAATGATTTTTAACCCTGTTCAGAACACAAAGACCACTTTGAGACACTGACTTACAAGCTATGAACATTCTGTACAAAAAAAAGAAAAAGCATGTTAGACACACATACAGAGTTTTCTATGTGGCTTCAGAGGGTCTCCTGATTCTAACATTGAAAGTAAGATCTTCGATCATGTGAAATCCAAGAATACAGCATCACCGTTAAAAATAAGGAGTATGGGGTCAACTGCCTGCCGTTGCCTCTGGCTCAGCCACACCCTGTGTGAACATTTTGAGCCTCATTTTTCCTCATCTACAAAACAATGATAATGTCAACCCATAACTCATGGACTTGTTTGGAAGGTAAGTGAGCTGAATTCATACCAAGTGCTGGCATAGTTGCTGGCACGTGGTAAGAGATCAATAAATGTTTGCTGAACATTCACTTTCTGATTTAATACTGGCTGTGTGACAGTTTTAATGAAAACCTTCAAGTGTATTTTATATTGTCATTCCTAACATTTTAAGTTAATGACAAAGAGAATACATTATTATACTATCTATTTATACTAACTAAGATTGCCAGAGCTTGACATTCTGAAAATCAAGTCACAAAAGCAAGAGGAGGAGCAAGAAAACAAAAGAAGAAATAGGATGAAGGTGGTAGAGATGTAGGGCAGACATGACCCAACAGGCAGGACAGGAAGTATCCATTGCACCTGACCACAGACTCCCAACTATCCCACTGGCACAACCCGTATCTGGCCAAGACAATCAGGTCTGAATCAACAGGTCGACCACTTGCCTGAGGTCTTTAGTCAGTTCTACCAGATGACTGGTCAGTCCAACCATATCAACCATACACGTGGCCAAAGCCTCAATCACAAATCCAGTCCAACAGGCCAAGGGATCCGTATTAAGAAGTGTTAACGTCTGAGTGAACTGACTGAGTGCGGGCCGTCGTGAAGCTGTTCTTCTGAGAGTTTGTTTGGCTTATTCCCAACAAATGGCCAGGGGACCTTCAGATGCTCAAGTCACGATGCAATCCCGAGCATCCTATTTCTTCAGTGTGTGTGTGACTGAGGGTGCAGGCTGAGGTGCATCCTATCCATGAATTCAGCAAGTGGTAAAATGAAAGGGCTAATTTTTCCTGTGCCAGGAAGCCCTTCAACCTACATGGACAGCCTCCTCTTCGTGGGCAGTGGGTTCTACAGCCTCCCGTGGCCAGCTCACCTTGGAAGAAATCTGACGGGATTTGGCCCTCCTTGGGGGAGTAGCATACATTCAGGGAAAGGGTATTAGGAAGCCCTCCAGCATTCGAATCATTCTTCTCATGCCCAGACACTGGGAATGCTTCTCCTTGTCTGCATTTTGACATACCTCTTATCTGCTTTCTGCCTTCTTCTGCACCGTTGTTTGCAATAAATTTTGCAAAATAACCATGATGTCACAGATGAGGGAACTAAGGCTCAGAGAGCTCTAGTTACTTGCCCAAGGCCACACAGCCATCACGTGGCACAGCCCTTGTGTCTGCAGCAAAGACACCTGCATTTCCCATGAAATAACTATGCCTGTTATTAGGTATTTATTTTTTCATTTGTTTTATTCAGTCATTTATGTGCAGTCATGTCCCTGAATGTTGGGTGAATGTTGCTGTCAGTCCATTGATAAGCTACTTGTGAAACCATAGTTTCTCTGTGTTAGAGTGTATATATAATATACATGTACATGAGTGTGTTTGTATGTGTGTAGCAGTGAACAAACAGTGGTTCTCATACGGGGTGGGGTGGCAATCCCTTCCCCTGACATTTGGCAGTGCCTGGAGGCTTTTTTTTTTTTTTTTTTTTGCAGTATGCGGGCCTCTCACTGTTGTGGAGCAACAGGCGCCGGATGCGCAGACTCAGCGGCCATGGCTCACGGGCCCAGCCGCTCTGCGGCACGAGGGATCTTCTCGGACCGGGGCACAAACCCGTATCCCCTGCATCGGCAGGCGGACTCTCAACCACTGCGCCACCAGGGAAGCCCTAGAGGCATTTTTTATTGTTATGACTGGGATGTGTGTGATAACGGCATCTAGTAGGTAGAGGCCAGGGATGCTGCTAAATTTTCTATAATGTGCAAGACAGACTCCCCCCTCAAAAAAGAATTCTCAATCCAAAGTATCAATAGCACTGAGGTTGAGGAATTCTAAATATATATACACACACACAGATATACCTATTTCTGTATATGTACACACACACATATATATACATATCATATATATATACATATAACCCACCAATATAACTGTATATATTACATATACATATATATGTGTGTTTATGTACACATGTATTGTCTATCAACATATCAATATCTATATCTATCTGTCCATATCAGGAGAAAGAGAGAGAAGAAGAATGTGGAGATCGACATATGTATGCATGTGTATGTGTGTGTGTGTGTGTGTGTGTGTATGTGTGTATACTTGTGTTTGTGTGTATGCATATATATTGATACAATTGAATCTGCCCATTTGTATCATATTTGTCTTCCAGATGTGGATTTATTCATAATGTACTCTTACTGAAAACTTGATGGAGGTAAAGAAGAGACACAGTTTTTCTTTACTAAAACTTCCAGATGCAACAAAACATTTTAAAGAACCCGCTCACAATACCCCAACCCCAACCAAATCCAGAAAGGTCCATGCCATACAAGTTTTTGCTATGAAATTTTAATAACTTTTGAAACATCCTGCCCAGAAACATGTTAGTCAGCTTGAATGAACCAAAGGCTTTAATTAAACAACCACATTTAGATGCTGGAATGCATAATTTGCCCAGTGAACTTCAAATTCCCTAATATCATAGGGAATCACATGCTTTTCCCAAGACAGTTCCAGGGGTCAGGAGGTGACTTGATCCCTGCCTGGGCCACATCCACTACTCAAGCTGAGTGGAATTAAAATAAATACCAGCATCAAAACAGAGGCGCCAGGATTCAGCTAATGAGTATGAAAACTCTGTGGCGATTTATTTCAGAGATGGGGCAATTTGTTTCAGGATTCTGAATAATCAGTCCTCTAGTGGGTTTCTCATTTTCCAACTGTAACAGTTACTTCTTTCTTGGCTCTCCTAACCCAAAATGGCAAATCTGATATAAATACAAAAAACTACACTTCATAATAAAAAAAAATTGCTTCTCCAACCCCAACCTTATGGCTTAATTTTCATCATAGCTAGAACTGACGTTGCCATATGCTAAGGCAATTGCCAGGCAAGGTGGTAAAAAAAGTAAAATGTCACATTAAGAAAAATGTTTGTGCTTTTCAAAGAAATCTCCTTACTGGGAGAAAAATTTTAAGTAAACAATATCCATAATAGAAATCAATACAATAAGTAACATACGTGTCTTTTGTCTTTAACATACATCTTTCACACACATTATATGTATCAAATGGAGATTTAAAAATAAAATGTTAGTGCTTTAGTTTCCTCATCTCCAAAATATGAATGATGATTTATAAGCATGACTAAGTATTTTATGGAGACCAATGAATTAATACGTTTAAAGTACCTGATCAGTGTCTGATATATAATGTTCCATAAATGTTTATTATTAAGTCTTCCAGTTTCAACAAGTAGGAAGTTTTTGGAATTCCATGACAATTAAAATATTAGTCAGTATTGAGAAATTTTCTCTTTAGCATATTGATCTATATAGACTCAGTTCAAGTATTGATAGTAGTTTCAAGTAGCCAGATGAATGTAAACGACATCTATTTTCTTCCTGCAAGCCGCATGCCCCATTTGCCCCATTTTCATTCTTAAATGAGCTATTGCTGATTCAAAGGAACACACATAAAACCTCAGCACTTTCGAATAAGCTAGGTGTCTATAGCAAGGGTCCAGGATAGTAAAATAATACTCAAATCTAAGACAAGTGTATTGTTACAGTCTTAAAAGGGAGTAATAGTGCCTCAAAACATCCCAGTGTTTTCTGATTTCACCTTTTCTTTCATACACATGAAATGAGCTTGACAGGTCACTTAATGCAGTTTTTTTTTTTGAGGCTTTACCCAGCTGATTCTATCTTTTCCGGATAACATCCCAGCATCTAAAGTCCCTATGTAAAAGGAGAAGTAGCCCCATGGTGGTATAAAACAGTGTGCTGTAGGAATGACAAAAAAGAAAAAGGATAGTGGAAGGAAATGCATATGCATTTTGTAAGAGATTTTGAATTTGGAAGACTTGAAAGGCAGGGAGAAGACAGAAGTGGGGCTCCCTAATAACGTGATGCTTGGGCCAAGGTTTGAAGGATGAGGAGAATTCATCTAGGAAAGGGGCAGGTAAATGCTCTGGGCAGAGGAAACAGCCCGTGCAAAGGCCGTGTGGAGGCAAGGAGCAGGGTCTTTTTCAAGAACTTATAGAAGGGTAAGTTGGCGCCGGTGCAGAGAGCAGTTTCTTTTCCAAAGTCACACATGGAAAGAAGCAGAACTGGGATATTAAGCCAGTTAGTCCAACTCTGGTGTCTGAATTATTTGCTTTTTTACTTTGCTCATTGCATTCTGCTTTAGGCTAATGAGATATGTAGATAGAAAACAAATATGTAAATGAGTTACAATCTGTGCAGCATTTCGAGCAGTGCCTGGTCCATAGACTGAGCTATGTAAGGATCCATTTGTACTGTTATTACTAATTATCATTGTTATGTACAGAAAACTTGATTAAGGGCATGGCCGGAGTCTATTCTACTCTCTGGTGATCCATCCAAATGCTCCGTGGGCATGGAGGAAGGAAGGGCCGAGGGGCTCATGGTCCCAGCTGGACCAGAAGACGAGTGTGCAGTCTTCTGCATGACAAGGCGAGTACCCAGATGCCAGACAGGGGAAGTTATTTTCTGTGATGGCATCTGGCATGCTGGCCTATCTCATTGACATTTGTGTTGGCTGCTGTGTTGCTGTCCCTGGAAAGTTTGGGAAGCAGCTGGCTGCCCCCAAACCCCACATCTCCTGAATCTGGCTGATGGGTGAGGCAATAACCTCTTCTACGTTAAGAACGGTTCGCCTCTTCCCAAGCCAGCCCTAGATCCACCTGGTATCCAAACCACAACAGAGGCGGTCACTCATGCATGTCAATGTCCTACCAACAGTTACAGGCATACGAGAGAAAGAAACCTAGACTTTTCACCACCACTCACACCCCATGTGTGCTTCTGATGACCCTGTCATTTGCTGAGTAACAGGCATGTGGACAAATCCAGATATGATGACCAGACTCTTCCTTAGCACTGACTGCATTTTCAATGATGGTTAAATAATTCAGGGCACTGAACACTGTTGTATGCCTGCTGCGGCCGAGGATTTTAAAATCAGAAAGTTGTTCTAACACTTCTAAAAATGACTACCAAAAGCCACACAGAATATCAGTATTTGGGAAGTTGGCTACAATACCTTACAAAGGGGAAGCTATTCCCAGTCTAGAGATATCAGCTCACATGTTCGTGATTACAAAAACAGATGGCCAAAAAGCCAAAAGTAGGATCTTAAGGGCAACAGGATGGGTGCATCTGGGAGCTCCGGAGCAGAAAGATATTCTGCCCGATTTTACAACAGCTGAGAGAGAGCTGGTGGCTGTGTGCTGTGCAGTCTCTGAACCACTGCAAAGAGGATATGGGATCTAGATAAAACAAGAAGGGGAGAACTGCTATACTTTTTGCATATGTGACATTCTTCTCTCCTGAAATTGAGTTAAAGCAATATGGTGTTAAATAGGTCCTATTAACCCTGGTCCACCCTGAATATGGGGTATTTGGGGCTTCCCTTTACAGATCTAAAGTACAACACTTGAATATTTGCTTTGATTTTTGAGCTACTAAATACAAGAAAATGAATGCTTAATTTGTTTAGGTGTCCAATATAAAACACAAACAAGAAAAGGCTCGAATTTCTGAGATGGTAAAGAGCTGAGCACAGCCCAGACAGTCTATAGCCTGTATCTCTGTGATCTGAGGGTTTACTTAAAAAAGATGGAGGGGTGGGATAGGGAGGGTGGGAGGGAGGGAGACGCAAGAGGGAAGAGATATGGGAACATATGTATATGTATAACTGATTCACTTTGTTATAAAGCAGAAACTAACACACCATTGTAAAGCAATTATACCCCAATAAAGATGTTAAAAAAAAAAAAAAGATGCCCACATTCTACCTAAATCCCTTCAGTCACTAATGAGCTACGGTGCAATTCAGAAAATACACCTTTCCCAATGAATATTGAAATTGGCTGTCATTAAGAGAAAGCATTCGCAGGAGGGCAACAAGACAGCGATCAGTATTCATATGGATCTACACTGCCTCATTGATTAATAGCCTTCAAAACTGGAGTAAAAACTGGAATGGTGTAATAAAGCATTATTTTTAGTGCAGCCTGACACAGGATATTACTTAGATTTAAACTTTTTTTTTAATTGAGCAAGTTTTAATGAATAGATTGCCAGGAAGGAAAACAGAAGGGCTTCTCTCCATCCCTCAACAGGACTTTTTTTTTTTTTGGCCACACTGCTCTGCACGTGGAATCTTAGCTCTTCGACCAGGGATTGAACCTGTGCCCCCTGCAACGGAAGCACAGAGTTGTCTTAACCACTGTACCACCAGGGAAGTTCCAACAGGATGTTCTTTTTATTTTTTTTTAAGTATTTATTTATTTATTTTGGCTGCACCAGGCCTTAGTTGCGGCGTATTTAGTTTCAGCATACAGGATCTTTAGTTGCGGCATGTGGACTCTTAGTTGTGGCATGCATGTGGGATCTAGTTCCCTGACCAGGGATTGAACCCGGGCCCCCTGCACTGGGAGCATGGAGTCTTACCCACTGGACCACCAGGGAAGTCCCAACAACAGGATACTCTTAATGCCACATGAGGTGGCATTGTCATATTCATTTCAAAAAGGTCTGTTCATCCCTAGATGTGGCTGACATCAACTCAAAAGAGCGAAAGGCAGTCCCTCTCCGCTTTCCACTATGCATGTTTCCATTCCTTGTATATAATGGACAAAGCTAGGAAGGCTCAAACAGTGTTGAAAATCACCAGCTTCTCCTTGTTAGTTTACTATGTCTACATTTTAGAAATAAAGGTCTCTCAACCAAAACGTTTTGCTACTGTATCTCTCTATCTGTTCTTTTCAGCTTAGTCAGCCAGATCTCTTCCCTTTGCCTCTTGGATACACACCCTGCTCTAAGCCAAGAGCCAGAAAGTCCACTGGGGATGGTCAGGCTAGTTCCTCCACTTTGGCGATCCTGAACAAGTTGCTGACTTTCTGTATGACCCATCTTTTAAATGTGAAATGAAAGTGCGCATCGCAGAACTCTTCCCTCCTTCTAAGGAATGCCAACACGTTAAAGCACTTTGAAAATATAGGGTGCCAAAAGAATGTTTATTATTAGTGTGCCTACTAGCGATACATAGATTTATATGCCTCTTAAAGAACCTTGGCTGTTTTACATTCTTCCTTCCAGTGAAGCATGTCTTGCGATGAAGAATTCCACCAAGACACTTTGACTCGCCTAGCAAAAACTCATTAGACAGTCCCTTTTTTGGACTGCAGCAGGAGAAATACATTTCTTGGATCCAAGCTATAGCTATAAAAGCAAGTCTACAATAGGTCTCTAAAAATGGAATTGGGAGATGTTCGTGAATAATTCTCATGGGATATATGAAATTTCTCACTATTAAATGCTAAAAAACATCCATGTACCAAAATGGGGTGTCTTGCTTTTTTTGGAAATTGAAAATGACTTTGAATGTAGTCTATTACTGACTTCTGATTTCTCCATTCAGGACAAGGTGTTTGGAAGGATTTGGTGAGACAGCAAGTTTGCTTTTTTTTTTTTTTCTTTATTATTATTATTATTAGACCATTTGCATCTAGAAAACTTCATTTTTAAGTGCTGACTGTGACCCAGAACACGATGCTTATATTCCAGGCTGAGAACAAAAGCTTGAGGCTGCCCCCCTTCTTTATGGGGCAGTGGCTTTCTTCTTGCTCTCTCTTTCACTATCCAAGGATATTCTTTCTCACCTTGTAATTTTGTAGTTTAAACGGATGGAACCACAAGCAATTGGATTTCCTGTCCTAGTTCACTCTTATACCTCCATGTTATATGCAACACACACTTGCTAGAAGCTAAACCATCCAGGAGCTAGTTCTTTTTGGTTTCTTTCACATCTTTATTGGAATATAATTGCTTTACAATGTTGTGTTAGTTTCTGCTGCATAACAAAGTGAATCAGCTATATGTACATATATATCCCCATACCCCCTCCCTCTTGAGCCTCCCTCTCACCCTCCCTATCCCACCCCTCTAGGTGGTCACAAAGCACCGAGCTGATCTCCCTGTGCCATGCAGCTGCTTCCCACTATCTATCTATTTTACATTTGGTAGTGTATATATGTCAGTGCCACTCTCTCACTTCATCCCAGCTTCCCCTCCTCTCCCCTCTGTCCTCAAGTCCATTCTCTAGGTCTGCGTCTTTATTCCTATCCTGCCACTAGGTTCATCAGAACAACTTTTTTTTAAGATTCCATATATATGCGTTAGCATACGGTATTTGTTTTTCTCTTTCTGACTAACTTCACTCAGTATGACACACTCTAGGTCCATCCACCTCACTACAAAAAACTCAATTTCATTTCTTTTTATGGCTGAGTAATATTCCATTGTATATATGTGCCACATCTTCTTTATCCGTTCATCTGTCGATGGACATTTAGTTTACTTCCATGTCCTGGCTACTGTAAATAGTGCCGCAGTGAACATTGTGGTACATGTCTCTTTTGGAATTATGGTTTTCTCAGGGTATATGCCCAGTAGTGGGATTGCTGGGTCATATGGTAGTTCTATTTTTAGATCTTTAAGGAACCTCCATACTATTCTCCATAGTGGCTGTATCAATTTACATTCCCACCAACAGTGCAAGAGGGTTCTCTCTTCTTCACACCCTCTCCAGCATTTATTATTTGTAGATTTTTTGATGATGGCCATTCTGACCGGTGTGAGGTGATACCTCATTGTGGTTTTGATTTGCATTTCTCTAATGATTAGTGATGTTGAGCATCCTTTCATGTGTTTGTTGGCAACCTGTATATCTTCTTTGGAGAAATGTCTATTTAGGTCTTCTGCCCATTTTTGGATTGGATTGTTTGTTTTTTGATATTGAGCTGCTTGTTTATTTTGGAGATTAATCCTTTGTCAGTTGCTTCATTTGCAAATATTTTCTCCCATTCTGAGGGTTGTCTTTTCGTCTTGTTTATGGTTTTCTTTGCTGTGCAAAAGCTTTTCAGTTTCATTAGGTCCCATTTGTTTATTTTTGTTTTTACTTCCATTTCTCTAGGAGGTGGGTCAAAAAGGATCTTGCTGTGGTTTATGTCATAGAATGTTCTGCCTATGTTTTCCTCTGAAAGTTTTATAGTGTCTGTCCTTACATTTAGGTCTTTAATCCATTTTGAGTTTATTTTTGTGTATGGTGTTAGGAGTGTTCTAATTTCATTCTTTTACATGCAGTTGTCCAGTTTTCCCAGCCCCACTTATTGAAGAGGCTGTGTTTTCTCCATTGCATATTCTTGCCTCCTTTGTCAAAAATAAGGTGACCGTATGTGTGTGGGTTTATCTCTGGGCTTTCTATCCTGTCCCACTGATCTATATTTCTGTTTTTGTGCCAGGACCATACTGTCTTGATTACTGTAGCTATGTAGTATAGTCTGAAGTCAGGGAGCCTGATTCATCCAGCTCTGTTTTTCTTTCTCAAGATTGCTTTGGCTATTTGGGGTCTTTTGTGTTTCCATACAAACTGTGAAAATTTTTTGTTCTAGTTCTGTGAAAAATGCCATTGATAGCTTGATAGGGATTGCACTGAATCTGTAGATTGCTTGGGATAGTATAGTCATTTGCACAATGTTGATTCTTCCAATCCAAGAACATGGTATATCTCTCCATCTGTTTGTATCATCTTTGATTTCTTTCATCAGTGTCTTATAGTTTTCTGCATATAGGTCTTTTGTCTTCTTAGGTAGGTTTAGTTCTAGGTATTTTATTCTTTTTGCTGCAATGGTAAATGGGAGTGTTTCCTTAATTTCTCTTTCAGATTTTCCATCATTAGTGTATAGGAATGCAAGAGATTTCTGTGCATGAATTTTGTATCCTGCTACTTTACCAAATTCATTGATTAGCTCTAGTAGTTTTCTGGTGGCATCTCTAGTTCTCTATGTATAGTATCATGTCATCTGCAAACAGTGACAGCTTTACTTCTTCTTTTCTGATTTGGATTCCTTTTATTTCTTTTTCTTCTCTGATTGCCATGGCTAAAACTTCCAAAACTATGTTGAATAATAGTGGTGAGAGTGGGCAACTTTGTCTTGTTCCTGATCTTAGTGGAAAAGGTTTCAGTTTTTCACCATTGAGAATGATGTTGGCTGTGGATCTGTCATATATGGCCTTTATTATGTTGAGGTAGATTCACTCTATGCCCCTTTTCCGGAGAGTTTTTATCATAAATTTGTGTTAAATTTTGTCAAAAGCTTTTTCTGCATCTACTGAGATTATCATATGGTTTTTATCCTTCAGTTTGTTAATATGGTGTATCACATCGATTGATTTGCGTATATTGAAGAATCCTCCCAGAAGGGTTACCATTTATTGGCCTTGGAACACTTGCCTTCAGCATGCGAAGACTTGCGGTTCCTTTGCAACTTTATTGCCATGACCCATGTATCTGATGAGGGTGTAGGGCAACAGGACAGCCTTTTGTGAACAGAGCTGAATGCAATGGAAACAAAATAAGCATTCTCAGGGAATAATTTCCACACTATCCTTCTCTTTTCATGATAATATGACTCCTTGGGGTTGTCTCAGTTTTGCTGAAAATGAAATATATCAAAATAGAATTCAGCACATTCACGTCTATTCTCTTAGGACCAGGAAAGCCAGTCAAGATGGAAATTTGTCCATTGGCTAAACAGTCAGAAGCACTCCTGTTGAGCAGTGATTGGCTTTTTGGCTAAGCTCAGCAGAAATAAAGCTTGTGGTCAATTAGTGTTTCCCTTAACAGGATTGTGTTGGGCAAAATAAACTAGAGAAAGAAATTGAAGGGAAAACTGTCATTTAATGAATTCTCAGATGTTGTCATGTTTCCCTGAGACATACATCATCAATAAAAGAAGGGTTCAAAGTTCACCAGGCTGTCACCTTGTGCTAAAGTCTCATTCCTTGTTGAAAAGGCAGAGGAAGGAGAAAGAGAGGGACACCCAGAAGGCAAAGTATATGTGTATCCCTTAAATCATTCCATCAGTGTGTACTTGATGGCTAAGCAGACTTCATAGCAATGTTAGGACTGTAACAGTAATAGTTTCCACACGTGGATCTCATTTAACAAGCACTGATGAGAAGGCTTATTGTGTACCGAGCACTGTCTCGGCAGAGCTTCATTCATGAATAAGACAAAGAATAAAAAGAAATAAGTCAATTTAAAAAAAACTTACAAATGGTAATAAGAGTTTTGAAGCACGTGAACAGGGTGCCATGGCAAAGAATAAAGAAGTCGTAGAGTCAGTCGTAGAGTTTGGAAAGGGTGGTTAGAAAAGGTCTTTGAAGAGGTGACTTCTCATCTGGGATGGATCCAGCTAGGGACAAGTCAGTGCCAATGGGATTAGAATGAGAAAAAAAAAAAAAAAAAGGATGGGCTCTTTGGCTGTTGTGAGAAGAATCAAGTGTAAGCAAAGAGAATAGAAGTATGGGATGCGGCCGTTCACAGTTGTCTGGGAAAGTGTAATGGCACCCTGACTGATGTGGAGATGAAAAATAATAATAATTAGTGAGAAATATTGGAATGCGGATTTGATAGGATTTGCTAGCAACATGTGGTAAGTTTTTTATGTATGCCATCTCAGTCTTCAAAGTAACTCTACTGAATGGGAATTATTTGAGTGACAATGTGCATATGTGTGTATTGGAGTGTGGGTGGGATTACATGTTCCTTATTTATTGAGCAGCTAGCAGCTGCCAGGAACCATTAGCTTGTTTGAACCCCGCCATCACCCTAAGCCATAGGTATCTCTGGCCCTTTTTGCAAAACAAACGTGTAGCTCAAGCAAGTTATGTATCTCCCTAAGACTGCACCCTAGGTCTCCTTGCTTTTTTTTTTAAAATTAACTATTTAACTATTAATTATTAACTTTTTAATTTTAATTAACGTGAACAATTCAGTGGCATTTGGTACATTCACAGTGTTGTGCAACCACCATCCTTGTCTAGTTCCAAAGTATTTCATCATCCCAAATGAAAACCCTGTACCCATTAAGCAATTACCCCTCACCCCCTTCCCCTTTGCCCCTGGCAAACACCAATCTGCTTTCTATTTCTATGGACTTATCTAGTCTGAATATTTCATATAAGTGGAATCATACAATGTGTAACCTTTTGTGTCTGGCCTCTTTCACTCAGCATAATGTTTTTGAAGTTCATCCACAATGTAGCATGTCAGTACTTCATTCCATTTTTATGACTGATTAATATTCCATTGTGTGTATAGATCACAATTTGTTTGTCCATTCATCCCTTGATGGGCATCTGGATTGTTTCCACCTCTTGGCTCTTGTGAGTAATGCTGCTATGAACAACCATGGACAAGTATTTGTTTGAATTTCTGTTTTCAGTTCTTTGGCGGTACCTACCTAGCACTGGAATTGTTGAGTCCTAGGGTAATTCTATAATTGCAAATCAAACCTTTCGAAGAACCCCTTTTTGCCTTTTAAGTTTGGCTAGAATGATGAGTGATCTGGGTAAACTGCTTGCTCTTAGAGGCCACAGAATAGTGGGCATAGATATTTCCTCCCATCATTATTCTTACAAATTCTCTAACACTGTAGTCACACCAAACCACGATAGTCCATTCCTGACTCATTCTGACCGCTTTAAGGACATACGCATGCCCAGGTCAAACCAGCACAAGTCCTCCTATCTGTCTTTGCCCAGATAACGAAAACCAAACATGTTCTAACTTCCTGGGTTGTTCTGCTGGCTGGATGGGAGTTTTGGGCTATAGTGGTCTCTTTGTTACCATGTGGACAAAACCCACGTGATCCAGATAACCATATTTACTCCACACTGTATTCTGGAAAAGTAGATCCTGAAAAACACTCTCCATTTAATAGAAAGGCCCCTAGTGCTCAAAGTGTTTACTGAGGTTCCACAGTTGGTAAGTGCTGATGCTGGGACTCAGAATCAAGTCTTTTGGACCCCACAGCTCCAAAGACCAGTGGCTGGTTGCCTGGTATATCAGAGGGTAGAATTACAACCAGTAACTTGGGGGAAAAACAAACGCGTTTTCCTAAAAGAAGGACTGTCAGTTGTCTAGGAATAAAATGACCTGCCCTGTGCAGTAGTAATTCTGTTGGGTATCAAGAAACTGATCAAAAAGTGGGGAGTAAGTTTAAATCCATAGAGCAGAAATCCAACAGTGTAAATTCATGCTGGCTGACTTACATGATCTTGAGGTCACTTTGAACTCTAAGTGGCTCTCTCCTCTATATTTAGTGCCCTGACTGATGTTCAGGAACAAGCTCCAGAATGAACACATCAGAAGCCACCAGGAGAACCCAACTCCATCACTTGGTTTCGGAAATAAAATCAACCCAGCTTTCCTTTCCCACATTGATTGGGGGCCGAATCTGCCACACAGTGCTTCGTTATGGCCTAATGTGTCCACCTTTTTCCTTAATGTGCTGATCCAGTGCCCCCAATACGTGGGTTTGAAAGTCAGGCTGGTAAATCAGTCAACTGTTGAAGCCAACATGTTGAGCCAGAAACGAGGTGTGAATGCAGAAATACAGACCCTTCCCCAACACACATAAGAGTAATTATTGTATTCTTTCTTGCCTTCCCTCCTAGATCATGAGCCCCAGGAGAAAAGGCACTGTGTTTCTTTTTGCTTACTGTACCATTATTTCTCAAAGCTCATACAGTGACTGATACATAGGAGAGATGCCCGATTTAAAAAAAAAAAAAAAAAACAGTGGAATGAGTAAACAGATGAATGGAGGAGAAAAGGATGGCAAGAAGGGGGTATTTCTTTTAATTTCCCTTCCCTTCTTTTCTTTTCATCTCATGACACTAATATTTTCATATATCAATATCTGAATAATAGAGCCACCTACAAGAGACAAGAAAATATAACCAGGTCACTTCCATGTGTCTTTCATAGGGCAAGTTCCAACACAGCGTTTTCTTTATGGTTAATGTACAGAAAGTTTAGTAGTTTCATTTTATTTTTAAGGAAATTTGGACCATCTCAGGGATTCATCAGTTTAGTGGGAAAAAGTATGCCTTTGTGAAATACTTTAGTACCTTGCAGAAGATTGCAATGAATTACTGGGACATTGCAAGGTTTAAGACGGATGCTTTCTGAAGCATGAAAGAAGTATTTGCTGCTTTTTTCTTTTTATGTTTAAATTACTCTGCTTCTTACTTGACTACTTCTTCTGACCTTTTAGAGGGCTTCCTTCTTTATATTTCTCCTTGAGCTCCTTAACCATTTTTTAAAATAGTTTAGATACATCTCTTATGAGCTATTCTTTCTTAGCCTTCTGTTCCCCATCCTTCCAGCTCATATTCTCCTCACTTGACCCTCTTCCATATAAAGCCTCGCAATATTATTATACTCTTTGCCCTACTCCATTCATCTTCTTTGTCTCACAATGCAATAGATAATGTGAAGCTATGGATCTATAAAACGCTCACTTCTCATTTTCAAGTGAACATGAAGTTATGACCAAGGGGTTCTGGTTTTAATCTATTTTCCCCCAAAATGAATGTAATGGGAAACTTGGTCAAATCCACTTAACCTCTTGTACATTTCACCTTGGGATTAATGTTCTTCATGTTGTTCTTCATTGAGCTTTGACAGAATACAGTGAGCCAGTAAAGTGCAGAGGGAAAAAAGGACTCCGAGAATCCTTGCACACCAAGGTCTGAATCAAATCTCCACAACCTTATAGCTGTGTGGACTTAACCTCTCTGGTTTCCACTTTCCCAATCTGTGAAATGCGGTTGCTATTACCTGCCTCGATGAGTCACTGAGGAACTTCATTGATAGCACCTATTTAGAACTCCCACCCAGTGGCCACTCAAGAGAGTCCTAATGATGATTCAGGCTTTGAATCAGCAAACATTTATTGAACTCTTTTGATGAGGATGGTGGGAGAAGGAAATGAGAAGGAGCTCTTGATTCCCCTCCTAATACGTGAATTACAGTCACTGTGGTTTTTCCATTTTACCTTGGGGATGAATATAATTTCCAGCTCTGACCAGTCGGAAGTTCATCCACCCATTTATAAAATATTTATTGGGAATCTTCTGTGTGTTCACAAATAACAGTGAGCAAAATCAGACACAGCACTTGCTCTATTCAAGCTCATCCATGCCATGTCCCTATAAGGCAGTGATTCTCAACTAGGCAAATTTGCCCCAGGGGACATAGGTCAATGTCCGGAGAAATGTTGGTTGTCACAACTGTATGCTATTGGTACCTGGAGTTGAGCCCAGGAATACTGCTAAACATCCTACAGTGCTCAGGAGGACACAACAAAAAACTGTCTGACTGTGGAGGAACACTGCTATAAAGGAAGGGATCAAGATGTGAACTAATCCATCATTAAGGCAAGGAGCAAAAACAGCCAACACAGACTTCATTGCTTTGGTCTCTCCCAAACACTAAGCTGCAGTTACAAGATTAGAGTTTCCTGAAACTGCCATAGGAAGGAAAGGATTCCTGGGCATGTAGGCTAGGTGGTGCAGCTCAGCCTGGGGGCAGGAGGATGGACCAAATGGCCATGTTAGTGCCCTGTCTTTGCCCCCTGCTGCAATGACTAGGCTGGGAACACTGGGTGTGCAGCTGGCACCCTTGGCTTTGAAGTTCAGTCAATGTTTTCGGACTCCTAAATCTGCCCCCAGGGAAACTGCTGCGTATAAAGAGCTGCAGAAGTAGCACTTCAGTAGAGATAGTTAGATAAATAATCCTGAATAAAATTGCATATTTTTAAGTGCTTTATTAATACGGTTGGGTAGAGAGCATGCTAAATTCCTACATTGTGGAGATGAAGGTTACAAGAGAGGGATTATGCAGAGAGCTAAATGAGAGGGGGGTAGGGAAGGAAAAGAACAAGGCAAAGGCAAATTCCTCCATTGTGTGTGTGTGTGTGTGTGTGTGTGTGTGTGTGTGTGTGTGTGTGTGACACACACAGTGAGAATAGATACAGATGCATGGATTTGGAGCACATGGTGTGTTTAGGAACAGTTCAGGGGAATGCACTGACACATTGCATAGGCTGCAATGTATATGACTGAAGCGACATGATGCTATTACACTAGGATTTGTAAACTCAAATACTTGCAGTGCTGAATAATTCCCATAAATAACTGAAGCTGGTCAGGTGGAAACTTTGGGGGAAGCCCAGAAAGCATGAGGGGGACAACCGTATCTCAACTCCAGTCATTTGTTATCTTGGTGGGATGGGGAGAAGCCAGAAATTCATATTTTTATGTAAAATGTTATCTGTTAACTACAACCATGCACACACCATGTGAGAAAAAAAAAAAAATTAAAGACTCTATCTACAAGCCATGAAGTCCATTTGCCTGTCTGTGAGCCTCAAGTTTGTAATCCCCTACTTGGATTTTATTTTAATGAAATAATTTGCTTACTTATTTATTTGCAGAGAGGAATGTACAAGAACAGGGGTTCTGAATATTCTAACCAGGCAGTCCTCCCGATTAGCTGTGACCTTAGACCCATCGCTGAATTTCTCTGTGTTGCCTTTTCTGGTTTGGGAGTTTGAGTCTGGAAGATCTACTTTACGGAGTCATTGTGAATAGAAAATGGTTTAACTATGTAAGCACTTAGCACTGTTCCAATATCAGACAGAGCCACCAGATGCTGGCTCCTTTCTCCCTAAGGAGGCATGGCTGAAATAAGTTGTTATGGCAGGCAGGGGAAATATCCAGAATTTTGTCCTCAGACTGTACATGCAGGCAGGTGGAGATCAATGCAGGTCCCTCCGTCCCCTCCACTTCTTTCTACCTTATTCCTTTAACTGAGGACCTTTAGTGGACATTTGTCCCCTACATATACCAATAATTCCGACCTACTTCTGATAAGAATAACATCTTGCATTTATTTGAAAAAAAATTCCTATTACAACCGTAGTCTTATATAGTACACAACTTATATGTTCATATGGGTTCTTAAACATCCTTGGTTCTAAACCTGTCTAATCCAGATATCTTATGCTCCTTATCAAAGTAATTGGTTCAAGGATGGGTATGGGATACATGAGAGTTAACCCTGGGATGCTGCCTTGCACTATTGGGAAAGAGGTACTCTTTTTATGGTGATCGTGTTAAACTGATAGGGTCTCAGTCCAGAATTTTGAGTGAACATCTTTCTATGATTTAGGGAGAATGTGTCATGGAATAAAGTCAACA
The DNA here is from genome assembly GCF_039906515.1 of Pseudorca crassidens. Lineage (NCBI taxonomy): Eukaryota > Metazoa > Chordata > Mammalia > Artiodactyla > Delphinidae > Pseudorca > Pseudorca crassidens. Next base: position 33,058,295 of record NC_090310.1, read on the forward strand.
CCACGAAATTCAGAGCCTAGAGATACAGCAATGCACATTTGGTCACCTTGATCCAGCCATGACTGAAACCCACTAGGACATTAAATTCAGAGTTTTTAAAAGTACAGTATCTTCCACTTTCGATTAAAGGCAGTTCTTTTTGGATTTCTGTCACCCATAAACCAGAGTTTGGAGGAAAAACACTACTCTCCCCCATTTGGTTATTGTTTAATGCAAGGCTCAATCACATCATCTCATGTGGCCCGTGGAAAGGAGACAATGTACAAACTTACATCTATATTCATACTTTCTATCCATTTACAGTATGGCAGATAGGCAAAATGAATGGCTTTGGGGAAGGACCCCAGTTGGCCATCTAGCACTTCCATCTACTATCTGGGGACTTTGAGCAAGTTACTTATGTAACTGTCTTACATGGATTAGAAGGACTGTATTACCTTCTGCATAAAGTCATTGAAAGGACTAAACAAGGTAATAATAACCTATTTTTGGAACTTTGGATATCATACACTTGGCTTACTGCTTTTCATGCATCACCTCATTGAATTCCTGTAACAATTTAAAGAGAAGCATGTCACAAAAATGTCTTAGCCTAGTGGCTGACATATAGCAGATGCTCAATAAAAAGGATTCTGCTGGAGGGAAGGACTGGGAGTGTGGGATTAGCAGATATAAACTATTACATATAGGATGGATAAACAAGGTCCTGCTGTATAGCACAGGGAACTATATTTAATATCCTGGGATAAACCATAATGAAAAAGAATATATAAATAAAAAATGAATGTCTGTATGTGCATAACTGAGTCACCTTGCTGTACAGCAGAGATTGGCACAACATTGTAAAACAACTATACGTCAATAAATAAAATAAAATAATGCATATAAAGTGGGAAAAAAAAAGGATTCTGGGGCTTCCCTGGTGGCCCAGTGGTTGAGAGTCCGCCTGCCGATGCAGGGGACACGGGTTCATGCCCCGGTCCAGGAAGATCCCACATGCCGCGGAGCGGCTGGGCCCGTGAGCCATGGCCGCTGAGCCTGCGCGTCCAGGGCCTGTGCTCCGCAATGGGAGAGGCCACAACAGTAAGAGGCCCGCGTACCACAAAAAAAAAAAAAAAAGAATTCTGTCATCATTATCATCCTCCTCTTCACTGAGACCGAGTGCAGTGCTCCTCTACCTCAAAGCGCACCAAATCACCTGGGGATCATGTTCAAGTTCAGATTCTGAACTTCATGTGTGCGAGGGAGCCTGAAATTCTGCATTGCTAACCAGTCCCTAAGTGATGCTGATGGTGCTGGTCTTCAGACTATACTCTGAATAAAAAGGACCTAGGGCACCCAGAGCCAGGATAGCCCAAAATGAGAATCCCAATTGACTGGGTTTTGATTCTTCTATTTAATTTTAACCAAACCATAATTCCGTTTGGAGACATGACCTCCCCCATCCCAACACACACTAGACTGAAAAATCTAAATATATGATGCTCAAAGTTCTCTCAGAAGCTCTGTGGGTGGGGCCCAGACAGCAGTAGTTTTACAGCTTCATAACGTGCAGGCAAGATTAAGAACCCCTTGACTAGAGGTTCCTGGGGAGGGACAGCATAGACCAAGGGTGATGACCATTTCCACTAATTCACAAGAGCAGATTTCAAATATCACTGGGACTGCCAATGACTTGATAGAGTAAGTAAACTGACATAAACTATGTTAAACTTTATTAATAACACTTAGCCAAACATACTCCATAATTTTTGCTTGAAACAAGACTAAAATAAGCCATTTTGTAACTGAAATATTGGTATTGTGGACCTCTTCCCATTCGGTGATTGCATTAAGCCAGTTTTCAACTGAAACTTTTTAGACAAGGGAGGAGTCAGGGTAGAAAATATTATTTGAAAATCTAGTTGCTGCAAAACCTAGAAATATCAACTTAAGAAATCAACTGTTGGGAAGAAGAAGAGAAAAAGAAAGGGACTGAGAAAATATTTGAAGAGATTATTGTTGAAAACTTCCCTAATATGGGAAAGGAAATAGTTAATCAAGTCCAGGAAGTGCAGAGATTCCCATACAGGATAAATCCAAGGACAAACATGGCAAGACACATATTAATCAAACTATCAAAAATTAAATACAAAGAAAAAATATTAAAAGCAGCAAGGGAAAAACAACAAGTAACATACAAGGGAATCCCCATAAGGTTAAAAGCTGATCTTTCAGCAGAAACTCTGTAAGCCAGAAGGGAGTGGAAGGACATATTTAAAGTGATGAAAGGGAAAACCTACAACCAAGATTACTCTACCTAGCAAGGATCTCATTCAGATTTGATGGAGAAATTAAAACTTTTACAGACAAGCAAAAGCTAAGAGAATTCAGCATCACCAAAGCACCTTTACAACAAATGCTAAAGGAACTTCTCTAGGCAGGAAACACAAGAGCAGGAAAAGACATGCAATAACAAACCCAAAACAATTAAGAAAACGGTAATAGGAACATACATATCGATAACTACCTTAAGTGTAAATGGATTAAATGCTCCAACCAAAAGACACAGACTGGCTGAATGGATACAAAAACAAGACCTGTATATATGTTGTCTACAAGAGACCCACTTCAGACCTAGGGACACATACAGACTGCAAGTGAGGGGATGGAAAAAGATATTCCATGCAAATGGAAATCAAAAGAAAGCTGGAGCAACAATTCTCATATCAGACAAAATAGACTTTAAAATAAAGACTATGACAAGAGACAAAGACAGACACTACATAATGATCAAGGGATCAATCCAAGAAGAAGATATAACAATTGTAAATATTTATGCACCCAACATAGGAGCACCTCAATACATAAGGCAAATGCTAACAGCCATAAAAGGGGAAATTGACAGTAACACAGTCATAGTAGGGGACTTTAACACCCCACTTTCACCAATGGACAGATCATCCAAAATGAAAATAAATAAGGAAACACAAGCTCTAAATGATACATTAAACAAGATGCACTTAATTGATATTTATAGGACATTCCATCCAAAAACAACAGAATACATTTTCTTCTCAAGTGCTCATGGAACATTCTCCAGGATAGATTATACCTTGGGTCACAAATCAAGCCTTGGTAAATTTAAGAAAATTGAAATCGTATCAAGTATCTTTTCTGACCACAACACTATGAGATTAGATATCAATTACAGGAAAAAATCTGTAAAAAATACAAACACATGGAGGCTAAACAATACACTAAATTAATAACCAAGAGATCACTGAAGAATTCAAAGAGGAAATTTAAAAATACCTAGAAACAAATGACAATGAAAACATGATGACCCAAAACGTACTGGTTGCAGCAAAAGCAGTTCTAAGAGGGAAGTTTAGAGCAATACAATCCTACCTTAAGAAACAAGAAACATCTCAAATAAAGAACCTAACCTTACACCTAAAGCAGTTAGAGAAAGAAGAACAAAAAAGCCCCAAAGTAGGGCTTCCCTGGTGGTGCAGTGGTTGAGAGTCCCCCTGTCAATGCAGGGGACACGGGTTCATGCCCCGGTCCGGGAAGATCCCACATGCTGCGGAGCGGCTGGGCCCGTGAGCCATGGCCGCTGAGCCTGCGCGTACAGAGCCTGTGCTCCGCAACGGGAGAGGCCACAACAGTGAGAGGCCCACGTACCGCCAAAAAAAAAAAAAAAAAGCCCCAAAGTTAGCAGAAGGAAAGAAATCATAAAGATCAGATCAGAAATAAATGAAAAAGAAATGAAGGAAACAATAGCAAAGATAAATAAAAGTAAAAGCTGGTTCTTTGAGAAGATAAACAAAATTGATAAACCATTAGCCAGCCTCATCAAGAAATAAAGGGAGAAGACTCAAATCAATAGAATTAGAAATGAAAAGGAGAAGTAACAACTGACACTGCAGAAACACAAAGGATCATGAGAGATTACTACAAGAAACTATATGCCTATAAAATGGACAACCTGGAAGAAATGGACAAATTCTTAGAAAAGCACAACCTTCTGAGACTGAACCAGGAAGAAATAGAAAATATAAACAGACCAATCACAAGCACTGAAATTGAGACTGTGATGAAAAATCTTCCAACAAAAGCCCAGGACCAGATGGCTTCACAGGTAAATTCTATCAAACATTTAGAGAAGAGCTAACACCTATCCTCCCAAACTCTTCCAAAATATAGCAGAGGGAGGAACACGCCCAAACTCATTTTACGAGGCCACCATCACCCTGATGCCAAACCAGACAAAGATGTCACAAAGAAAGAAAACTACAGGCCAATAGCACTGATCAAAATAGATGCAAAAATCCTCAACAAAATACTAGCAAACAGAATCCAACTGCACATTAAAAGGATCATACATCATGATCAAGTGGGGTTTATCCCAGGAATGCAAGGATTCTTCAATATACGCAAATCAATCAACATGATACACCATATTAACAAACTGAAGAATAAAAACCATATGATCATCTCAACAGATGCAGAAAAAGCTTTCAACAAAATTCAACACCATTTATGATTAAAACTCTCCAGAAAATAGGCATAGAGGGAACCTACCTCAACATAATAAAGGCCATATATGACAAACCCACAGCCAACATCGTCCTCAATGGTGAAAAACTGAAAACATTTCCACTAAGGTCAGGAACAAGACAAGGCTACCCACTCTCACCACTATTATTCAACATTGTTTTTGAAGTTTTAGCCATGGCAATCAAAGAAGAAAAAGAAATAAAAGGAATCCAAATCAGAAAAGAAGAAGTAAAGCTGTCACTGCTTGCAGATGACATGATACGATACACAGAGAATCCTAAACATGCAACCAGAAAACTATTAGAGCTAATCAATGAATTTGGTAAAGTAGCAGGATACAAAATTAATGCAGAGAAATCACTTGCATTCCTATACACTAATGATGGAAAATCTGAAAGAGAAATAAAGGAAACACTCCCATTTACCATTGCAGCAAAAAGAATAAAATACCTAGTACTAAACCTACTGAAGGAGACAAAAGACCTGTATGCAGAAAACTATAAGACACTGATGAAAGAAATCAAAGATGATACAAACAGATGGAGAGATATACCATGTTCTTGGATTGGAAGACTCAACATTGTGAAAATGACTATACTACCCAAAGCAATCTACAGATTCAATGCAATCCCTATCAAACTACCACTGGCATTTTTCACAGAACTAGAACAAAAAGTTTCACAGTTTGTATGGAAACACAAAAGACCCCAAATAGCCAAAGCAATCTTGAGAAAGAAAAACAGAGCTGGATGAATCAGGCTCCCTGACTTCAGACTATACTACAAAGCTACAGTAATCAAGACAGTATGGTCCTGGCACAAAAACAGAAATATAGATCAGTGGAACAGGATAGAAAGCCCAGAGATAAACCCATGCACATATGGTCACCTTATTTTTGATAAAGGAGGCAAGAATATACAATGGAGAAAACACAGCCTCTTCAATAAGTGGTGCTGGGAAAACTGGAAGGCTACATGTAAAAGAATGAAATTAGAACACTCCCTAATACCAAAAACAAACTCAAAATGGATTAAAGACCTAAATGTAAGGATAGACACTATAAAACCCTTAGAGGAAAACATAGGCAGAACACTCTATGACATGAAACACAGCAAGATCCTTTTTGACCCACCTCCTAGAGAAATGGAAATAAAAACAAAAATAAACAAATGGGACCTAATGAAACTGAAAAGCTTCTGCACAGCAAAGAAAACCATAAACAAGACGAAAAGACAACCCTCAGAATGGGAGTAAATATTTGCAAATGAAGCATCTGACAAAGGATTAATCTCCAAAATTTACAAGCAGCTCATGCAGCTCAGTATCAAAAAAAACAAACAACGAAATCCAAAAATGGGCAGAAGACCTAAACAGACAATTCTCCAAAGAAGATATACAGATTGCCAACAAACACATGAAAGGATGTTCAACATCATTAATCATTAGAGAAATGCAAATCAAAATTACAGTGAAGTATCACCTCACACCCGTCAGAATGGCCATCATCAAGAAATCTAGAAACAATAAATGCTGGAGAGGGTGTGGAGAAAAGGGAACCCTTTTGCACTGTTGGTGGCAATGTAAATTGATACAGCCACTATGGAGAACAGTATGGAGGTTCCTTAAAACACTAAAAATAGAAATACCATATGACCCAGGAATCCCACTACTGGGCATATACTGTGAGAAAACCATAATTCAAAAAGATTCATGTACCACAAAGCTCATTGCACCTCTATTTACAATAGGCAGGACATGGAAGCAATCTAAATGTCCATCGACAGATGAAGGGACAAGGAAGATGTGGCACATATATACAATGGAATATTACTCAGCCATAAAAAGAAACGAAATTGAGTTATTTGTAGTGAGGTGGATGGACCTAGAGTCTGTCATACAGAGTGAAGTAAATCAGAAAGAGAAAAACAAATGCCGTATGTTAACACATATATATGGAATCTAAAAAAAGAAAAAAAGTGGTTATGAAGAACCTAGGGGCAGGATGGGAATAAAGATGCAGACCTACTAGAGAATGGACTTGAGGACACGGGGAGGGGGAAGGGTAAGCTGGGACAAAGTGAGAGAGTGGCATGGACATATATACACTACCAAATGTAAAATTGATAGCTAGTGGGAAGCAGCTGCATAGCACAGGGAGATCAGCTCAGTGGTTTGTGACCACCTAGAGGGGTGGGATAGGGAGGGTGGGAGGGAGGGAGATGCAAGAGGGAAGATATATTGGGATATATGTATATGTGTAGCAGATTCACTTTGTTATAAAGCAGAAACTAACACACCATTGTAAAGTAATTATACTCCAATAAAGATGTTAAAAGGGAAAAAAAAAAAGAAAATGTGTAAAGATTTTAAAAAAAAGAAAGAACAAAATCAACTGTTGGGACTTCCCTGGTGGCGCAGTGATTAAGAATCCGCCTGCCAATGCAGGGGACACAGGTTCAAGACCTGGTCTCGGAAGATCCCACATGCCACAGAGCAACTAAGCCCATGCACCACCGCTCTGAGCCTGCAGTCTGGAGCCCATGAACCACAACCACTGAGCCCAAGCGCCACAACTACTGAGCCCATGTGCCAAAACTACTGAAGCCCATGTGCCACAACTACTGAGCCTATGCTCTAGAGCCCCCGAGCCACAACTACTGAAGCTTACATGCCTCCAGCCCGTGCTCCGCAACAAGAGAAGCCACTGTAATGAGAAGCCTGCACACCACAACAAAGAGTAGCCCTGGCTCACCAAAACTAGAGGAAGCCCGTGCGCAGCAACAAAGACCCAATGCAGCCAAAAATACATTAATTAATTAAATATAAAAAAGGAATCAACTGTTCATCCCAATGGTCATAAATTAAAAATACATATTAATAATATATTTTAATCATGTACTTATTATTCATATTATTTCAGAAGTTCGTAAGTACTCTGAAAAGTAATTAACTGTTCCTATCCCGATATATGTCTACTTTCAATTTGGTACTTTTAAATTGTAAGATGTGCTGACCAACCAGCCATGAGAGATTCATGGATTTTAATAAAGAAATTGCTGTTTCTAGGGGAAAAATGCCCTTTTGGTTTAGGAAGTGTCCCCATTTCTATCAGACAAAATGAAAACAAAAAAAATGACCAGGGATAAGTTCTCTGCCTCTGTATACCCTGCTTTTTCTTTCCACACTGAAGGCTCTACTGAGGGCAGAAACTATATATTCTACACTTTTATTTGTCCCGTAACATCTAACACTCTTTGCACATAGTGGGGAATTGATTCAACACTTCTGTATCCCCCAGGCATGAGACAGTAAAATCAATAGCATAACCTGTAAGAACATGGCTTGGGAGTTAAGCTGACCTGTTGGGAGCTTGACGTCCTGCAAAATTCTTGGCTGAGTGAACTCACCTGTAAAATAGGAGTTCTCTTAAGTACCTCCTACAGGTAAAACACTAACACATAGTCTATCATACTATATTAGTAACATTACCAATACTAATTTATCATAAAAAAGACACTTTATAAAAAAGACACTTTGGTTTGGTTTCTCATTTCACATCCGTCAGGGTACCCCACCATGAACACCCATCAGCCCTGAGGCCTTTTCTACTACTGACTGTCCAATTCTAGGCTCAGAGAAAAAATCCTTTCACCTGCTCTGAGAATAGGAGGCACACATGGTTTCACCTGGACCTGTGAAGAATCCCCTAGAGGTCTTACCTTCTCATTACTCTGATCTCAAACTTGAGTTCTTAGGCTGACCTGGCCATGAATGATAATCTTCTTGGTCCCAGCTGGTCTGCCCTTTGCTCCAACCTCTAACCCTTGGAGAAGCAAGTGATCTGCCTTCATGGAGTTTGGTAGCTAACCTCTCAGGCTGCTGCTGATATCAAAGCAGAAATCTGTCCTTCAATCAGGCTTTAGACCACAAGAGTCTTCCAGGAAGCTGAATGGATGGAGAATAAGGCACAGTGGCACTGGCATACACCAAAGAAGTCTACGCTGGGTAAGTGGGACCCTAACAAAAATAAAGTCACCACAAATGAGAAGACTGGTTGGACAAAGCTTAATGAGTGAGGATCCTGGACAAATAACCCTTTTTAGTAAACCACTGAATAATGCCTATATACGGAACACTGCAATTCTTCCTGGCGAGTACCTTGGAGAGCTCCTTGCCGCGCTTTCTGCTTCCCAGTTTAAATTGCTACAGAGCACATACTGTGTGTCAGACATCAGGCTAAACCTGACACATTATCTCATTTAATCTGCACAACAACCCTATAAGGAAGAAAGGCTTACAAGTGCTCAAAACTTATAAAAAGCACAGTTCCCAAGTGGAGCTTTGTACTCAAGCAATAGAGGGTAGAACGCCAGCACCCAGATGAATAAACACTGGGTGCTGGCTCCTTGCCTCCCCTGGGTCCCATTATGGAGAGAGCTTTAGTGTGCATTAGGTTGTCATTTCCTTGCACTGCCAACTTTTCAAGGGGGACAACTAATTCTGACAGAGCTCTGGGCTGCTGCATGCCCTAATAGTTCAGTAAGAATGAAGGGGAAAATTCTCAGTGCTGAGGAATGTATTAATAATTGGGACTGACACAGAAACTACCTACACAACCAACATGAGACTTGGTACATTAGACCTGTTTGCCTGTCAAATGCTGCATTATCACTTTAATTGCTGGGACTCATTGCCCTCAAGTAAAATAATCAAGAAGAAAGGGGAATTTACAGTAGTGTGTGATCCAGCTCTCTGCTGTGGTCATTTCTGTGGCACCCTCTTACCTCCAGCTGGGCTTTTGAAATGAGGAATCTTTTTTTAGCTGGAATATTCACTGCCACCTTTCATAATATCAGCTGGAAGAAGTGACACATAGTATTCAAACCGTGGCTTTGTGTCTTCATGAGGAAATGTTAAATGACTGATGGGTTGGCTAATAATGACAAAAAATAAAATGCTGCCTCTCTACTTTTCCATCAGAGAAGAGAAACAGGACTAGAAATCTTTTCTGCATTTTATTGTTTTCTACCCATTTTGTAGTCGGGCATGCTGAGACGTCAGTACTTGTGGGTTCTTAAATTATATCAGGATCTTCTTTGAGAAGATCAATCAATTTTTCAATTCTCAGCATCTTTGTTTTCTCAGATCTCACTTCTAAAGGATGTGATCATTCCAGTGGAATAACAAATGTCAACAGACAGCGAGTAACCACTGAAATTTTCAAGTATGTATGTAGGATGGAGGATAATTTAGAAAGAGTTAGAAGTTAGAATTCCCCTTTTATAATTTGGCTACCTTGCACTCTGAGACTTGCCAGGTGGCTGTATGGTCCTTATTCTGACAATCTCCAAACTGTTTCTTGAACCCCTATAATGTGCAAAGCGACTATTCTGAATCACACTCTCTAAAAGGCACAGGGAGCTGTCATGGAGACATCAAAATATGAGCCACAATATAAAAGGCAGCAATCACATCAAAACTCAGTCAGTCACAACCATTCTGGCAACATCTTCAGGAGCAGAGTGAAGACACACCTGATAAACCAAGCTCTCCATTGGTGGAGTTGGAAAATAATGGATTATGTACTTACCTGGACAGGTGTCCCTTTCTCATCAGTCCTTGAAATGTTAATTCATTTAGATTTCCTAAGCATACATCCAATAGAACAGTCCCAGAAGTGTACCGGGTCATGAGTGACAGACAGTAGCATGGGATGTGAATGTTCTTAGAGATCAAGGGATCATGGGGACACCAGAGTGCCCATTAAAAATGTTGATTCTGGGCTTCCCTGGTGGCGCAGTGGTTGAGAGTCCGCCTGCCGATGCAGGGGACACGGGTTCGTGCCCCGGTCCGGGAAGATCCCACATGCAGCGCAGCGCCTGGGCCCGTGAGCCATGGCCGCTGAGCCTGCGCTCCGCAACGGGAGAGGCCACAACAGTGAGAGGCCCGCGTACCGCAAAAAAAAAAAAGTTGATTCTAGGGCTCCTCCTGATATACTAGATCAGAAGTGGTCCTGGAAACTCCACTCAAAACCAGCATTCAAGATGATTCTGAGGCAGGCCCCAGGACTACAATCTGAAAAATACTGCCACAAATCATTTGCAAAGCAGATAATTGAAGAGTATAGGTAATCACCCTCAACTAGTAGGAAAATGAAGCAATGGTTCCTGTGTAACTGGTAGTGGTGCAGCTTCCAAGAGACACATCTGACATTAGGGTCATGTCCAAAGTAGGCACACAAAACAGAAATCACACATGGTCAAATCTTAGAAAATTGCTTAGCAAGGTACCATGCTGGTGACAACACACCACCCTTCAAAAATTTGGGACTGACAGTTTCTTCACTATTATTCTAATGCCTTGGTCTTTTCTTGAGCAACAACTGATTAAGCTGTTGACCTGTGCTTAGGGCTACGCTGCATGAATGATACACAATTCGAAAGTGGAATCACAGTTGGCATGATGCAATGCAACAGTCAGAGAGATGGGCTGGAACCAAGGTCCACTGAGGGGCACCATATTGAATCTCCTCTCTCATTCATTCAGAAATAGCTCTTGAATAACACCAAGAAATTCCCTGCCTTTGTGTTGTTATAGTTATTGAGAAGTAGGAGTTGTAGCATGTGTAAAATTATTGGGTTTTATTGGCCTGGCACACAATTGAATTATCTTGGGTTAAACGTGGGAAAGAGGTGACTCTACTATAGGGACTTGAGTTTCAAAATGAAGCTTAATTGGACTAGTTACACCACATTAACAAAAACCAACTGAACTTAGACCTTTTAAAATAGCTACTGAAACTTACTGGGTTTCTATGTTTTGATCACATGGGTTTCACTCTGGTCAGACAGCCTCTTAGTACAAATGCACTCGCTCTTTCAGAAACAATAAAAAAAAAACTCTTCGGTGGAAGGTCATGTTTTAATCTTACGAACACAGAGAAAAATAATTAAATTATCCATCTGGCTTTCTGAAAGGAATGGAATGGTTCCAACACCACTTTTATCAATCCTCTTGCTCCCATTTCCAGGATGTAGTCAGGGCAGGGATCTACAGCTAGGAGCCCGTCCTGCTTTGAGTCTGACAAAGACAATCCCATCAAGTGTGAAAAATCCACCACAGTATTCGTTCTGGAACAGCCAAGTCTCAGATTTTTCTGGGCTCCACGACATGCCTAGTCTACCATATTTGTTTCTAAATGCACATTACATTCTTTAATATACCTAACAGTTACTTTCAGGGGAAAATGCATTTATAAATGAGCCTGGTTGCAGCATCCGACGGTCCCTTCCCCCCCCACTCCTCAAACTTTTAACTGTGCTCATCAATTACTCTTAACGGTGCAAAGAGTTGGCAGTGTTTGCCTACCATCCTTTCTGAGTTACTCGGCTCGATCTTGTGGCTCATTAAAAGCATCTCTATTTATTTGCTGTGTGTTACAGTCCTTAACTTTGGCACAAGACGCCAAAAGAAAGCCCATTTTCCTTTTCCCTGTGGTGTTAATTGGTGGAGCATGCTGCCTGCCTCTTCATTAATTATGTCAATGCGTATGAAACTTCCATTTTCACGGGGGTGAATTAAAAAGACTTCTCTGAACAGGGCTGACAAAAAGCCAGCCTGACTGCCTGTGACGAGGAGAGTAATGAAGGCTACTGACGGTCAAGGCTACGTTCTGTTGCAAAGGCTTGCTTTGTCAGGCCCCAGGGCCCTTCTCACCTCTCCTTTTGTGACCGTCAGCAGGAGACAGGCACTTTTGTTAAGCTGGGGATATCACTCTGCCAGGGACAGCCCCTCTGCCGGCCCAGACCCCAGAGATCAGATTGTGCTGACCATACTAACTGCATGCAGCTGATGAAGGCGGGGGAGGTGGGGCGGTTCAAGCCCCCCAAATGGAGTAGCGGCTTCTGATGCTCACAGAGAGGTTCCTGATTACCTCATTGCAGGGGAAGCGAGAAAATAAAAGGCAATCCCTGCTGAAAACTCCTTTTTTTATCACTCCGAGAGAGATGACTTGCGGAAGTCTCGCAGTTAGGTAGAGGCAAAAGAAATACACACACACACACGCGCGCGCACACACACACACACACACACACACACACTACATAACCCTAAGAACCTTAGGCCAAATCACATCTTCTGGTTAAACAAAATCATTCTCTCCCTCTCTCTCCCTCTCTTTTTTTTTTTTTGCCTACTTCTCTGCAGTTACAGCGAAGGTTGGTAAAAGAGTGACACCTAGTTACTGTTCTACTGTTTTCTGTCTCAAACACGCATCCTCCTTGATGGAATTGCTGACGAGGACCAGATACAGATTTCGATCTCTCGCTCACTCGCTCTCCCCCTGGCTTTCTCATGCTCTTTCACTGTATCTTCCGCTATCTCTCCATCTCTATCTGGGGGGCTCATATGAGAAGCAAATTGAAGGAGAATGAGAGAAAGAACACATAGACGGAGGAAGTCCTAGTTAGAGTGTATTTCTTAGTTGCTTCTCCCAAACACATCGGTGGGGGGTAGAGAACAGTGACTTGCAGAGGATTTAGCCAGAATCAGGAAAAGAAAGAAAATGTAAGGTTTAAGCTTGCTTCCCCAAAGGATCATAGGGTTAGAAAGAGTCAGCAAGATGGAATGATTTAGCATGGTTTCTGAAGGGGGGAGATCCAGTCAGGCACATGTGTACCCCTCACACACATACAAACACCCTTATACACACAAAGACACACACACATACAAAAACAAACACACAGGAACACACACATACATGCATGTGCATACACATATATACATGCAAACACACATATATACAAATACATACACAAAACACACACATATACACAATAAATACACATATATATACAAACAAACACACATATACACATACACACATATAGACAAACACACATGCACACACACAGTCAGTGGAGATAGTGCCACAGTCTCTTCTGAGATGAGCTCTCCAAGATCGCAAAGGCTTGACCGTTAGGAAGTTCTTCCTGATGTCTCACTGCAGTCTTTCCTGCTGTGACTAAAGCTTTTTCTCAGAAGAAAGTGAACATCTATCATCCACCAAACACTCCTTCCTACGGTTAAGAAGCAGGTGTCCGTTTTCTGTTTTAAGCTAAGCCCTTGATTATACTCCTTGAAGTGGCTATCTCATGATCCATTTTATTCCTTTTGTGAGGGATAAAACCGAGGGTAGCAGATGTAGGGTTGGAAGTCAAGAGGCAAGTGGATAACAGATTCGAATACACCATAAATGCAGGTTCCGAATGTTCAGTGTTCAGTTTCATTCACAAATCCTGCGATACTTTTTCTTACCTATGTGCACTGGGGCACATTTCTGATTCCCCTGAGACTTAGTTTCTTCATATGGAAAATAAGAGAATAATGACTGACTCACAGCTTTCTTGAAAAGAAGGAGCAAATTTTCACTACAAGGATGTAGTGAAAATTAAACATTTGTGAAAAAATAACAACTGTCAGTAATGGCTATCCTAAGCATTATGTCCCAACCAAAAGGGGGCTCACAGAAGAATAGCACAGGTTTATGGAGTGCTCGTTACGTATTAGATGCTGGGCTAATCTCTTTACTCACGTCATTACATTTAATTATCACAATGACCCATGAGGTCAATGTCATTGTTATTCTATTGTACGGAAGAGAAAACTGAGGCTTAGAAAAGTCAAATGGCTGGTGTTATTGTTGCTGATAGTAAATGGAGGAATCTGGACTTATTGATGCTCTTAATGATATGCAGAGAGTGGCATGATTCACAACACCAAAAAGTGGAAACAACCCACACGTCCACCAACTGGTGAATAGATAAATAAAATAATGTCTATCCATACAACAGGATGCTCTCTGGCAACACCTGCTACAACATGGATGAACCTGGTAAAGATGATGCTCAGGGAAAGAACCCAGACACTAAAGGCCTCCTACGGTCTGATTCCATTGATACGAAAAGTTCAGAACAAGCAAACCTACAGAGACAGAAAGCAGATGAGTAGTTGCCTAGAGCGGAGGGAGGGGGTCAGTGAATGCCAATCTGTTCAGGGATCTTTTGGGGTGGTGATGAAAATGTTCTTCCCTCCGTCCCCAACTCTGAGGTATAACTGACAAATAAAAACTGTATATATTTAAGGTGTACAACATGATGATTTGATATATGTAAACACCGTGAAACAGAAACGATCTCAAATTAGATTGTGGCAATGGCTGCAAGCCTCAGCAAATGTGCTAAAGAACACGGGGTTGTACACTCAAAATGGGTGAGTTTTACAGTATGTGAATTATATCTCAATAAGGCTGCTTAAAGAACAAAAATCCTTTTTTGCTCTAAGACAGGCTGCCCAGACCATGCCACTTATAATCTCATGTAGGTACAGAGGCATTAAACATGAAGAGCATTTATCTACTTAATTTTGCAGAGGTGGGAACCGCCAAGGACAGGAAACAATGGAGAGAAATGAGGCTGGGGAGCCCCAGGGAGGATTGTGCAGTCCATGGTAGGCCCTGTGTCCGGACTTTCTTTTCAGGGCTCAAACAAGTGTGTGTCTTTCTGTATGTGTGTGTTTGTGTGTACTTGTGTATGTGTGTTTGTGAGTGTGTGTATATATGGGTGTTTGTGTGTATGTTTATGTGTATTTTTAGCATGTGTTTGTGTATATGTGTATGTTGTGTGTGTGCATGTGTGTATTGTCAGCACTCGGGGAAGAGTTTGAAGTAATGCAGAGACATGATCAGATTTGTATTAGAAAGTATGACTCCGGCTGCACAGGCTGGGGAGGAGGTGTGAGCTAAGGGCTGACCAAGCAGAACCCACAGTGGTTTCCAGTCTGAGAGAGAGATGAGGTCTGGACCAGAGATGGAGTGGAGATGGCAAGAATGGACGGCCCTAAGAGGCATGTCAGGACGTGGTGGCTTACTGGATGTAGAGAGGAAGAGGAGTGTTGGGTGCCGGAGAGGTAGGGGTGCTGATCTTCAACAACTGGGTCACGCCATTCGCTAACATTGGGATCTATACTGGGAAACATATTTACTGGGTAAGATCAATGTGTCATTGTGAAGATCATCCTCACCCCACACACATAAGAAATTAAACCTCAGAAGCCCGTTGGGGAAGCAAGATGAGAATAGGATGAGAGAGACACTCTTGATTAAATGAAGGGTCTACATCTGCTTCATTAGAAACAGAACTCTTACTTGTTTGAGATACATGGTCAGGGACCAAGAAAATTGGAGGGTGGTGGAGGAAAGAAGTGAAAAAAGACATTCCTCATAGCCAAGTTCAGAAGCTTCCAGACAGGATCGGGTTCTAGGCAAGGGGAGACTGTCAAATTCTTTCCCACTTGCTCCTCAGGACAGTGGAGATTAATCCTGAGCTAGACAGTGCAAACTTGGAATGTTTTACTTTTTCAACCATGCACCACTTTGGAGTTCCCGCATGCCCTCTGGCTGGCAAAGCCCTCTAGCTGTCTTTAAGTCTGTTCCCCTATTTCTGGGCAGGACTTTTTCAACTCTCATCTATCACAGAAGTCTATTAGGAAGAATTGGCTTTGGCATTAAATAGTGTTGAGTTGGTTTATGGCTCTATCCTTTATTCAGGGTGACATCTTGGGTATGTTCCCTGGCTTTCTGGAACCTCAGCTCCCTCCTGTATAAAATAGGATAATACCAGGGCTGAAAGGATGATTAAATGAGATAATCTATTCCAGTGTCTGGCACACAGTTGGCTTTCAATTAAAGGTGATGGTGATGACCGTAATCCTCCGAGGCAACAATTTTCCACCTTTTTTGACTTGTTGGCATTAGGGGATCACTTTGAGAATTAGGAAAAGCCATGCCCCACACCCTCAATAAATGCTCATGCGTGAAAACTTTGGACAGACCCTCTTGAAGTCTTACCCATGGACCACAATTTAAGAATCTTACCCATGGACCACATTTTAAGAATCTTCGATCCCAGGCATTGGTTCTCAACTCTGGCTGCCCATTAAAATTACCTGGGGAACTTAAAAAAGAACACTGATAATCAGGCCCTTCTTCCCTAAAATTATCTTTAATTGATCTGGGGTTGGACACGGACAACATTAGTTCTTAAGGCATCCCAGGGGACCCTAATGTACAATCTGAATGGAGAACCACTGACAAAGGGGGAAAGCACAGGTGCCTCCTTTCCTCTGCTTAAGATATTATGCCGAGTGTCCTGTATTTCCCTAGATTCTGGCAGTGTTTTGAGATCATTAGGAGGTCAGCCTCTGGGCTCCTAATGACCCACAAGCCATTCACACTCGGGCCCCACTAGCAGCATCATCTTGGCAAAATACTCAACTCTTTGCCTCTCATTTATTTCCTCCCGTCTATAAAATCAGGAGTGGGACAATCATACTTCTCTTCCAGGATTCTGGGAAGAATCAAATGACATGTTCCACGAATGGTTCACAAAATATGGGTGGCGCAGCAACAGCTCAATAATAGGTCATGTACAGCCATTATTGCTTTCATTAATATTAAGGCCATCATCATCATTATCTTAGCATACTATCCCTTCACCCTCAATAACTAAATTCAAATACTGATGCAATTTTTTTCCTTTTTTTTTTTTTTTTTTTTTTTAACACAGCTGGTGAGAATGCCTCATGCCAGAGTTTGCAGCCTCCCAGGGGTGTGAGCCTCCTCTGTTTGGAAAAAGGTCTGTGTCCAGGACCTATCCCCAGTGGTTCTAGTTCAGTGGGACTAGGATGTGGCCTGCTAATCCATTTTTAGGGATCCTGCCAATGCTGAGAAAACCTACACTAGAGTGTACCCAGATTTTGAATTCCCTACACCCTAAAACAGCTTCTGCATAGATTCAGGTACACCCGAACACTTAAAATCATGTGTGGTTGGAGGTTACTCATCAAGTAGGTGCTCCTCAGTCATCAGATGCTAGTGCCACTGATGCTACAACCAAAAGATCACTCTCCCTGATGGTGAGGAATTGTGCCGATGTCAGGGGAAGCAGAAGCAAAGGGACCAAATACAGAGATGGCTGATGTGGGGACACAATTCAGCAGCTTCTCTCACTCCTGGTTCCTTTCCCTTGACCCTAAATGACAGGTGCCTTTGCTTCAAGCAGCGCTCCTGGACCAGCTGCCCACACCAGGTAACCAGATCACCTTTCTTTTGGGACACTCTCTTTTTGCCGCTTATCACCAGCTAATCGTCATTCCCTTGACTTGTCTGGAACCTCCCTGGCCCTGCTTTTCTAGAAACAGTGATTCAGCCAGGCAAGGCAGGTTATTCGGGGTGGCTTGATGGGGGTGAGAGGGGGTGAGCAGAAGGGAGGAGGGGTGAGAGGGGAAGGCAATTTACAGCACCTGTGGGTAGCTGGTTTCCCCCCACTGGCACATTTCTAATTTTATTTTGCTTGCATTTATATTAGGAAATGCTGCAACCACCTCGGGCTAGGGGCGGAGGACGGGCTGGAGGAAGATGTGAAGGCTCATAGCAGCTGAGAGACAAGGGGCTTTGGAAACCCCTCTGTGGCTTCCCTCTTCAGGCTCCTGCCCACCTGGCCTGGAAGCCGAAGAGGAAGTATCCCCATTTCCCCCAGCGCAGGATTTACTGTAACATAGGTTCTTGTTCATTTCCCCCTGGAAACGAAAGGAGGTACCTTCACTTACCAGGTGTGGCTCTAGATTCCAACAATGGTCTCTTTCCTCTCTCATTTCAGATTCATGGGATGCTTTTTATGTGGAAGATGCTCACTGGAGCCTTTACTATTTCCTGTATTTATTAATGATGAAGCCCTAAAGCCCAGAATTTCCGTCCTTCTGACAGCTACCAGCCCCATGGGTTCAAGCTTGGCTCTGGAGATCACACCGACCTAGTTTTTAATCCAATGAGACCTTGGGCATGGTATTTGACCTCACTGAACCTCGTTTTATGTAATATGAAGATAATAATTGAAATTCAAATGTTGTAACTAATACATGCAAGCACCTTAGTGGTGTGCCTGACACCTACCCAGCATCCGAATAAAGAAGAGCAATGGTCATCATTACCATCATCATGATGGTCAATGTTATGTGTCACCCTGCTTAGGCACCTAGTTATTTGACCAAACACTCATTTCAGTGTTGCCTTGAAGGTATTTTGTTGATGGGATTAACACCTACCATCAACTGTCTTTAGAGAAAGAAGATTGTCCTGGGAAATTTTAGTGGGCCTGATCTAAGCTCTGAAAAGCCTTAAGAGCAGAACTGAAGCTCCCTTGAAGAAAAAGGAAGCTCATCTGTGGACTGCAGCATCCGTTCCTGCCGGAGCTTTCAGAGCCCACTCTTCCTGGAGGCCTACCCTATGGCTTTCAGACTTGCCTAGCCAGCACCCACAATCATGTAAGCAATTCCTTGCAATAAGTCTCTCTCTCGCTCTCGCTCTGCACATCTTTATATGCAGAGCAGCTGTGTTTTCATTGTGTGGGGTTAGCCCCTCACATTTTCCATGGAAACACATTTAGGGTGGGTGTTGTATTACTTTGCTAGGGCTGCTATAACAAAGTATCACAGACTGGGTGGCCTAAACAACAGAAATTAATTTTCTCACAATTGTGGAGGCTGGATGTCTGAGATCAGGATGCCAGCAGGGTTGGTTTCTTGTGAGGACTCACTCCTTGGCTTGCAGATGGCCACCTTCTTGCTATGTCCTCACATGATCCTCCCTCTGTGCCTATCTGTGTCCTAATCTCCTCTTCTCATAAGGACCCTAGTCATATTGTATTAGGGGCCATCTGATGACCTCATTCTACCTTAATTATCTCTTTAAAGACCCTACATATCTTTAAATACAGTTGCATTCTGAGATGATGGGAGTTAGGACTTTAACATATAAATTCTGGAGGGGGGTAAAGTTCAGCCATAACAGATGGTGAGAGCATTGGTGACTGTCTCATACCTTAGCTCCAGTAAAATCCCTGCCTCCCAAATCCAAATTCCGGAACTAAAATAGCAATCCTCAGTTGACCTGTAGCCGCCCAACTCCCTCTTGGCTATCTGCTGCAGGACTGGTGATGCCTGAAATTCCACCTTGCTAGAGAGGATAACAGGCACCAAATTCAGTAGGTGATGGCAAAATAAATTCCACTTATAAGAGACCCAAATAAGGTAACTGATGATCTTTCCTAAGACTAAGACAGAGGGAGAAGAGGTGGCAGGTAAACTGCCTTGGAGTTGAACTCCCACTGTGACAGTTTATCTTCTCCATGGCTCTGTCCCCTGAAAAACGGTAAGATGTTCTCTGGTGACAGATGGTGCCAGTGACAGATGGTGGCTGACTGCCCTCCATCAGGGAAGGTTCTAGCACAAAGCCACCTGAACTGGGTCCAACAGACAAATTAGCCCTGGATAGACTAGAAGCAACTGCCATACAGAGAGCCCCAAGTCACTGCTCCATTGTTGGGTTCTGTTAAGAAACATAAGAACTGCCTTCATTTCCATTCATCTTTAGGAGGCAGAAACAGTTCTCGGCACTGAGCACTATTTTGTTGTAAGACTTTATAGTGAGGGTTTTGCACCTCCTAGTAAAATCACAAATAACCCATCTGGCCCCAAACCTGAATGGCTCTATTTCCATGTCATTACTTTTTGTAGCAAGATCAGCAATTAAATCAACCATTTCATCATTCAAGCAATATTCACTGGATCATCTATTGTGCACCAGGAGTGGTAGGGGCCAGTTTGGGGTGTGTTTGATTTGGTTTTCATAAAGTTTATGTTTTGGCTCTTTTATGCTGTGGAGTTCCTCTCTCTGCCATTCATGTGAATCTAACGGAAGGCGAAGTAAAGATTCTTGGAAGGGACGGTGGAGAAATAATGAAAAGCATTTCCCTCTGCTCAGAATCATCATGGTTGATCAACCTGAAGCCAGCAGAATGAAGGGGCAGAGCATGACCAGAGGAACCACTGTAAGCCTGGTGGATGATGCAACATACAAGGAAACAGACAGCTACGTATGAGAAAAAGGTAATGAAGATGCTATCAAAGAAAATACAATGTAAACCCCTTGCTGATCAGGAAAGAAATGCCATTAAGATGGATGGGGTTATTTGAAGACACTGCAAAAGCACCTCCACAGCTGTATGGTATTTCCACAAAGCCCTTGAAGTTGCTGGGATGAAGAATGAGATTATGGTGAGTAACGAAGGGCTAAATTGGCTGCAAAAGGCCATGAAGTTCTGTGCACCATAAGTGGGACTAACATACACAAAGGGAACGGACCATGGCACTAGGAAGAAATAAGCTAGGGTTTCAAGTCAAGATGATTTCTCCTGTCTTCCCAATTTTTTTCAGGTAAGGGTATCGTTTGATCGTTTACAAACCCCAAACTAAAATAAACCCCAAAAAACGGAACTGTCTGTGTTCTAAAATGTGTCTGTGCTATAAGGTCCCCTTTCAAACTCTTCCATTGCATATTTCTTCTTGACCAGGAGCTGGGAATTCAGCTATGGGAAATCTCATAGTAAATGTCGTGAACATGTGTTTGTCACTTTGTAAATCCTCACTCTCTGCTTGACAGGACTCCAAGATCACCTTTTAAAGCTAATCTAGAGGGATAAGACAGCATTCTTAGCACTTCAACTAGAGTACAATATGACTGGCAATAAAATCTGCCTTCACCCACGTGATTGGCAGAGGGTTATGGTAGGGTAGGCGACTCGCATTTGAGAACTTGCAAGGCTCTTTCTTACAAAAAATACCTGTAAGCAAATATCCCAATTGCTAAAAATGCATGCAATGTATTTGTGAGGGGGCTTTTAGTTGCATTTGGCAATGCAAAGTCAGACATGTTACATACATAGCACACAATCTCGAATCTCCTACCTACTACCCACCCTTAACTTAGCCAGATCCTTGCAGTGTAAACACCAAATACAAAGGCATTATTCCCTACTAAATCTATTTTACCTACTAAGTCTCTCTAGAATGATAATCCGTCTATATCAGAGGACTTACTCTGATAAAAAATATTACTATACAGAGGGGATTGTTTTTCTAAATTAGACTCTAAGTAAGCATTTGCCTAAATCTGCTAAACATGTTATTGAGTTTAGTTGATTCAACTAAAATGAAACATTCTGCTCTCTTCTGGGTGACCAAGCCACACCTGTGTTCAAAGAACAACATCTGCCATGGACCCATCATGTTGTTGACCAAATCATATAAGAAAGCCAGACAATCTTCCTGTATCCCACCACAAATGCTGAGGAGTGGGCTCAAATGACTGCCTTGCTTTTGGGAGTGTAAGCAGAACACTATTTGCTCTTCAGTAATTGCTACACACAGTTCCCTTTGGGGTGAGGTATCAATTCACTGCCCAGAGATAATCATTAAAGACCCTGTACTCCCCTTTGCCCTTTTAAAAGACTCAGGGGTCTCCTTTTCTTGTCTTTCTGCCCACCACCAAAGACTGTAGGTTGAATGACAAGGTTTATGTCAACACTATTAATGATCAGAAAGATACGAAGATCCAGTTTTCAAAACGTGTCACATACTGTAAACACGAATGGCAGAAACATAAACATGGTGGGCAGAGACGTACTACTGAAAGTTTGGCATTTCTCTCCATAAGTTTCCACTCGATTGGAATTTTCCAAAATATTCACCTGGCCAACCCTCATCTTTTTTACTATTCCCCATCTCAGCCTCTGTCTTAATATCAGAGATAGGGTGGGTAGAGGAAGCATATATAAAGGAAATTAAATATTCCCACATATAGTTTCCATCTCTACTTCATAGAGGAGTGGCATAATTCCTCCCTCTTTCTCTCTTTCACATACACACACACATACCACATTAGAAGGAGAGTAAAGTGATAAACAGAAAATTGCATTCTTCTTCTTCTTAAGAAAGAGTGAAGAGGAGTTTGTAGTTATGGTGGGCAGCCCTGGAGAGAGCAGGAGCCCGGGAAAATGGAGAGAATTAGGGCAAATATGACAAAAGTAGTAGCTTTCTACTGAGCCTCCAGTGATATGCTTTCAATAAATCTGATATCATGTTACACACCTACAGTAAAACCCATACCCAGTAGGACATCAGAAGCCCTACCTGGTACATCCTCTGTCTGCCTCTTCCCTCCCTGTTCGTATCTCCCTTTGTCTTCAATGTCACCCCCCTCCCCCCACTCCCGCCTCCACCATCCACATTGGCCTCCTTTGTCTCTCTTGAGCACGTTGATAAACTTCCTCTGGCATTAGGGCTTTGAAGTTCCGTTCTTCCACTTAGAACTTTCTTCACCCTAACCATCACGTGGAGACGCCTTTCCACCCTTCAATTTCAGCTGGCAACCCTTCCTAACTTCTTGAATATGTACCATTATCTCTCATCATGGTGAGGACAATGTGTTCACTGATTTTATATACTTGAGGGGTATCTCTGCCAGCACAGCACTGCAGGAAGATAGAGACCTCTACATCTTGTTTACTAGCTCACCAGTACCAAAGGCATCTTTGTTGAACAACATGAATGGCTCACCCATTGTCCACTGAGAGAGAAGACAAGAGAAGGGAAGGGAAGACGAGTCTAGAGGTCAAGATGAAAGGGAAAAAAAAAAAAAACTGCCAGTGAACAATCCCTGATGTCTGAGAAGACCAAGAAACTTTAAAAAACAAGGATGCTAGTATTGAATTCTAACCTGTTTGCAGGGCTGTGATCCCCCCTGCCCCGACCATCTCCAACTCACATTAAAAGTTGCTACACACACGACCTTGGATGTTTGGGGAGGGTCTGAAAGGGGCAATAGACTAGAGGTGGGAGGAGATCACAGGGAACAGAAAATTGGAATGAGCAGTAACTGAGAAAGTAACGAATCCTACCACGTGTAAGCTGGTACCCGAGAGGGGGAAAGGACTTCCCACCACCCATGGATAAGGACTGTAGCCAGTTTAAATATAGAAACCTGGAGAAGTTCGAGGCACCCAGGCTGCAGATCTAAATGTTAATCAAAGATTGCGACAGTCTTAAAATACAACGTGAGTGATGTTTGAGAACACAGCACAGCTTGTGCAGCCCTATGTAAAGCAGATGCAAATCATATGTAAATGTGGATGTGTCCTCCTTGACTAGTTCTGACTACAGGCCCCTTTGGAGGATTAGTTTTCTGGACATACTTAGATTTCTAGTTATCAGTGTATGGGGAGCCACTCTGTCACTCTGCAAAGCAGAAGACTGCCTTTGCTGGGTTTTGAGGGGCTTTTGAGAAAGCATTGCTAATAAGTTGATAGTTGCAGAAGGAAATGGGAAACTCATAGACACCATTTGTCAACAAGGTGGTGGCCTGGGACTCACATATAAAGGGACCTTTCTTCTGAGCTGTGAGAAGGATAAACAAGATTGTGCTGGCTGAGAATTCATTGCAATCCCAGGGGCAACCCGTATTGATTTTTTTCCCATTTTTTAAATTGTGATAAAATACACATAACATAAAATTTACCATTTAACTATTTTTAAGTGTACAGTTCAGTGGGATTAAGTAGATTCAGACTGTTGTGCAGCCATCACCACCATTCATCTCCAGAACTCTGTTCATTTGCAAAACTGAGACTCTGTCCCCATTAAATGCTAACTCCCCACTTCCGTCTTCCCCAGCCACTGGTAACCATCATTCTACTTTCAGTCTTTATGATCTTGACGACTCCAGGTGCCTCATATAAGTGGAACATACAGTACTTGCCATTTTGTAACTGGCTTATTTTACCAAGCATAACGTCTTCAAGGTTCATTCACGTTGCACAATGTGTCAGAATGTCCTTCCTTTTGAAGGCTGAATAATACTCCACTGTATGGATATACTACACTTCGCTTAGTCATTCATCTGTTGATGGACACTGGGTTGCTTTTACATTTTAGCTACTGTGAATAATGCCGTTATGTACAAATACCTCTTCAAGTCCCTTCTTTCAATTATTTTGAGCATATAACCAAAAGCTGAATCACTAAATTATACAGTAATTTTATTTTTAATTTTTTTGAGGAACCATTGTACTGTTTTCCATAGCAGCTGCACATTTTACGTTCCCACCAACAGTGCACAAGAGTTCCAATTTCTCTACATCCTCTCCAGTACTTGTCACTTTCTGTTTTTTGATAGTAGCCATCCTAGTGGATGTGAGGTGGTATCTCACTGTAGTTTTGATTTGCCTGTCCCTAATGATTTGTGATGTTGAGCATCTTTTCATGTACTTATCAACCATTTCTATATCTTCTTTGCAGAATGCCTATTTGAGACTTCGCTCCTTTTTGAATTAGGTTGTTTTGTTGTTGATGTTGACTAACCCATGTTGATTTTTTCTTTCTTTTCTTTTTTTTTTGGCATACAGTTAAGTGACTCTAGTAGGAAGACTGTAAGAGATTCTTCCAAAGGTAAAGCAGATACTATATCTATGCTCAATCTCCTAACACAGACTTTCAGATTTTAATTAGCTGCCCAAATTTTTTGAAGTTTCATTAGCGCAATCTCCAACCTAAATCCCACAGTCAACTCTGGTCTGGAGGTCTATAGTCACCACGTAAATGATTTTCCTGACCCCACACGTGTCATGCCCATTCTTTACACAGCAGCTTCGGGGAGCTTTGGAAATAAATATCAGATCATCCTCCTGCCAACATCAAACTGAGGACTTGCTGCCTTGCTCAGAATAAAATCCCTAGTTCTTTTTTTTTTTTACATCTTTATTGGAGTATAATTGCTTTACAATGGTGTGTTAGTTTCTGCTTCATAACAAAGTGAGTCAGTTATACATATACATATGTTCCCATATCTCTTCCCTCTTGCGTCTCCCTCCCTCCCACCCTCCCTATCCCACCCCCACTCCAGGCGGTCACAAAGCACTGAGCTGGTCTCCCTGTGCTATGCGGCTGCTTCCCACTAGCTATCTACCTTACGTTTGGTAGTGTATATATGTCCATGCCTCTCTCTCGCTTTGTCACAGCTTACCTTTCCCCCTCCCCATATCCTCAAGTCCATTCTCTAGTAGGTCTGTGTCTTTATTCCTGTGTTACCCCTAGCTTCTTCATGACATTTTTTTTCTTAAATTCCATATATATGTGTTAGCATATGGTATTTGCTTTTCTCTTTCTGACTTACTTCACTCTGTATGACAGACTCTAGGTCTATCCACCTCATTACAAATAACTCAATTTCGTTTCTTTTTATGGCTGAGTAATATTCCATTGTATATATGTGCCACATCTTCTTTATCCATTCATCTGTTGATGGACACTTAGGTTGTTTCCATCTCCGGGCTATTGTAAATAGAGCTGCAATGAACATTTTGGTACATGACTCTTTTTGAATTATGGTTTTCTCAGGGTATATGCCCAGTAGTGGGATTGCTGGGTCATATGGTAGTTCTATTTGTAGTTTTTTAAGGAACCTCCATACTGTTCTCCATAGTGGCTGTACCAATTCACATTCCCACCAGCAGTGCAAGAGTGTTCCCTTTTGTCCGCACCCTCTCCAGCACAAAATCCCTATTTCTTAACGTGGCCTACCAGAATACGCAGGACCTGTTCTTTCCTGACCTCACTTGGTGACATCTTTACAGCTCCTACCACTATCTGACCCTTCTAACTTTCTTTCGTTTCTCAGTGAAGCCATTTGGTATCTGGCATCTGGCATTCCTTCAGCTTGGAATGTGTCACCCCCAGAACTGCACATGCCTGACCCTCTCTCCCCTTCCCCATCCCTGAGGAACCTCACTCTTCACCCCAGTCCTCCTCTCTCACATCTCTCTGCTTTATTGTCTAAAATGAACCAGCTTTTGCTTTCTGAAATTATTTTATATTTGTGTTTTCTGTCTTGATCTCAGAAGCTTGGGTTTGGTGGTTGTTTACCTAGTCCCTGAATAACTGTGGCTTCGACAAAATATAGGTTTATTTTCTCTCCCATAAAATAAGTTCAGGACAAGGCAGTCCATGAGATATCTTGCTGCTCCCTTCACTTTTCTGTTCCACCATCCTTAGGACATAGAATCCACCTTCAAAGTCACCTCAGCATCACCTAGTTTCATGCAGTAGGAGAGAGAAAGGGACAGAGGGCACATGGGTGCTGGCTTTGAAAGTGAGTCAGCCCCTACTAAAGGGTTTGCCCAGAAACCACACCTAATAATTTTCATTGCCATCTTGTGGGTGATCCCACTCTGCTAGGGAAGCTGGAGAACGCAGTATAATTTTCCTTTAATCTGAGCATCTTGGCTATGACTAAGGGACCAAGGAGGTCGATTACTAAGGAGGAAGGGATAAACGGCTGTTGGTAGGTGGCTGGCAATTTCCATCATAATTCTTTCTTGACTGTTTTTTCCCCTGTACCAGAAAATACGAGCTCCATGCAAGCAGTGATCTTGTCCGTGTGGTGTAATGCAGTATCCCCAGCGTAGGCTGCAGTGTCTGATGGGCACATCATACACAGACATGCAATAAACATCTGCTGAATGAGGATGAAGCACAGTAGTGGCTTTTAATTTCCAACGTGATGTTTAAGAGCACACATGGATCCTTCCTGCCACGTTCAGATTCTCCCATGACAGGAAGCCATCCTCTTCCCACTCCCCTCCCGGGGAAAAACCATCTCCCTTTCATCTGAGAGTCATAGGATCATTCTTAGTCTACAAGGAGAGTGGGGCTTCCTTTCTAAAAATCACTGCTGCCTAGAGTTTAGCATTTTGTTCTCCATGGAGCCCAGTTTGCAGGCCAGAACAATTCAAACCTCTCCTCAGGGAATCCATGGGTTCACATCCCTCACCATAGAATGTAGCTGTAATCTGACTTTTAGATTTTTCTCCAGAATTTGGCAGGAATCTGGCTCTCTGATCGTTGCTATACACATTCTGAGCACATTCAAGAATGGGTGAGTGCACGAGTGGCCCCACAGTGTTTTTTGTCTAACTTTGTTCCAACCCTACCCAGACAACTGACCGATGCCATGTGTGGAGGTGCGTGCCATCCCTCCAGACAGGAGGATGCACTTGGCATGACAAGTGTCTGCTTATCCTAAAAGTTCCAAACCTTCAGGCGTCTGCGACACAGGACACGCAGATATGCATTTCCAAAGACGTTTTAAAGCGCCTGATTCAGATCCCATCTTGAAAACATTTCTCATCTATTATTTTTTAACCGATACCATTCGATTTTTCAAATGATAAAACAGAAAAACCTTTAAACACTCAGGGGATCCTGAATTATTAAACATAAAAGGGCACTTTGGTATATTTATTATCACACTGGAGGAAATCTTGTCTGGTTTAAGCTCTTAGATCCTTAAAATGTCCCCTCTACACCGAAGTGGAGTTAAAAATGCATTGCCATAAAACTCTATCCATTTCCAATTTTCTCATCATCGCTTTCTGACATTTTGAGCTGTCACCTTCCCAGGCTGCAACTTCCTCTGGGGAGGAGGGTGGTCACGTGATGCTGGTGGTCATACTTCACTGGCCCCTTGGAACTGAAATTGAACCCTGGTCCTTGGAGCTGCCTCCTTTTCCACTCTCCAGATGGACTTTGTTTCTCCAAGGATCAATTTCTGGGGGTTTCTTGCAAGCACAGTTCATACTGTGCAAACTGAGTGCAATGCAGCAAACTTGTATCCTTGGAACCTGTGCTAGTGTTTTTTTTGTTTGTTTTTAATGGAGGTAAAATTCACACACACAACATGAAATTAACCATTTTAAACTACAATTCAGTGGCATTCTGTAGATTCATATGTTGTACAACTGCCACCTCTATTTAGTTTCAAAACATTTGCATCATCCCACAGGAAAACCCCATACCTGTTAGGCAATAAATTCGTATTTTCCCTCCCCTAGAAACTGCCATTCTGCTTTCTGTTTTTACAGTTTCCTATTCTATAAATACAATCATAAGTATATGACTGTCTGTGTCTGACTTATTTCACCAAGCACGATGTTTTCAAGGTTCACCCATGTTAGAGCATGCGTCAGTATGTCAATACTTTTTATGGCTGAATAATATTCCTTTGTATGGATGGACCATATTTTGTTTACCCATTCTTCCACCGAAGAGGGTCAGGGTTGTTTCCAACGTTTGTCTATTGTGAACAATATATGAACATTAATGTACAAATTTTTGTTTTGAATGCCTGTCTTAAATTCTTTTGGATGGACGCCTAGTAGTAGAATCCTGGATACAATGATAAATCAATGCTTAACATTTTGAGGACCCACCAGACTGTTTTCCACAGTGCCGTAGTACTCTTTGTTCATGGGTTTTTAGGCTCTCTCCTACTGATGCCTTTTTAAACTTAGTACTCAAGATCACTCCAGAAACAGAAAGAAGCTCTGGAATTCCCCAAAGCAGGTGTTATAGTCCACAGCAAGCTCACCTCTCCCTGCTTCAAATGCAACCATATGAAGTACAAGATACCGAGAACCGTAGTTTTCCTTATTCTTTTTCTTCATCTCATAGGGGAACAGCTGTGTAGCAGGCTTAGAGGAACAACATTTGTATTTAGTTTCAACAGCCTGGAGAAACCAGAGAATCCTGGTTGAAAGGTATATTGGAGGTGGGATCGTGGGGGAAAGGAACAATGAGGGAGATGGGGAAAAATGTATGTGTTCAGGTGTTAGACGACTCAGAGAATTAGCCTGGCTGCTCAGGCTGGCTAAGATGTACACTTCCGAAACGGAGTCTTTTGAACTCTCCTTAAAATTGACCCAACTTGCACATAAAGGTGATACCACTGGCTTTATATATTTCAGATAATCCAGCTTCCCCTCTTGCACACCACTCTACCTATATTTAGCAGTGCATATCTATCTTTGGCTCAGCATTCTACTTCCCTTTCCCTTTGCAAACGCTGTCCTCTTTGCCTGATACATCCTTCCACAAATCGTCTGTCTGAAAAAAGCCTGCCCACCCTCAAAATCCTGTCCAGGAATCACCCCCTCCCCCCACCTTCCAAGACACCCTTCTCAGCACGATTCTTGCCCCGGTGGACACATATGTCATTCAATTTTGTTTATCATTAGGTGTGACTGTCTCCTCTTCCTAACTGTGCGTTCTTTGAAGGCAGGGATCCTGGCTTCCTCTGAAAATAGGGATAAAAATATTCACTTCTCAGGGTTGTTGTCAGATTGAGCTCACATATTTAAAGCGTGCGCATCATAGGTACTTAATGAATGTTTGTGAAACATTTAGACCTTTAGATACCTACACCATCAAGGATGGCAATGGTCTGAACAAAAGATGCTTCTTGATTGTGTACTGCGAAACCAGTCTGATAAGTGAGGCTAGGGAGAGAGAAGAGGGGTGCAGGAAAAGTTGGGTAAAAGATTCTCTGAGAGATCTTCAGAGTGAATCGTGAGAATGAATATAACATGGCCGGCACCATGAGTAGTAATTTTACAACACATACACGTACTAAATAGATTTAGTCATCGTAACTATTATTATTATTGCCACTCTATGGGAAATACTGATTTATACTTCAAAATCGCTGGACCAAGCCTGTGCCTTTGCTTTCTTGGATGAATAAAAGAAGGAGGAGGAGAAAGCAGAGGGAAAGAAGGAGGATGCAGAGAGGGAGGAGGAAGCCCAAAACAAAACAAAAACAGTCATCAATGAAGCTTCAAAACTCCCTCTGGGAGGCTGAGAAAGATGATACCCACATGCTTTAGATTCTCAGAGCCTAGAAGAAAGTCCTTAGATCCTGCTGTAAACAGCAAAGTGACCAAGATTAAAAGAAAAAGCATGTTGCAAGTGCTAAGCTGCATTCAGAAATCCTTTGATAAGAGATACAAGCCAGGTACCTTTCTTTAAACTGCGAGCATTTTACGTACCAATTAACTCTTTTAAACCTGTGCTGTTGAGTCATTGTCTTGTTCTGCCATACCAAGTACCGGATGTGGTACCAGATGTCAGATGCCTGCCCCTGCCCGTGCAATAATGCTCATCTCCTCGACCTGTAATTTGTACAGTGGACAAACAGTTTGCATCCCAGTTCACTGGTAGAATCGGTTAGCGTTGACAGCACAGCCAAAATTCTAGCAAGGAGCCATGTCCTACAATCCTGCAAGATGACACATAATGTAAGCGGATGAGCTCTGGTGAGACACATTCCTTCCCATCATCAAAAATAAAGCTATGTTTGGGGAAAGCTGGACCACTCTCAGAGTACAGGCTCAGCTCCCAATATGGCATGTCCAAAGACAGACTTGATTCAAGATAAAGCACGGTGAGGTGAACAGACAGTAAGAGCTTTTTAATAAAGTTCAGCAAATGCTATGTATTTTAGATATTTTGTTTCTAGAATTAGCAGAACAATCAACAGCTAATTAAGGACCAATGGATTGAGCTAATCCCAATCAAATTTTAATGTTACAAAGATGGTTCATTTGTCCTGAGGTCTCTTCTTTCTGAATTCAATGAAATTACTTATTTCTGGTGAAGAGGTAGAAAACAAAATGGATTCAAAAATCACTGTGGGCCTTGGTAATGAACATCTTTTTAGCAATTAGAGTTGACACCTTGAAATCTTCAGCCCCAAAGAACCAGATGTTCCCAAACCTAAGCCATTCTTCTGCCACTGTCACTAAATGGCCACCATGTGTCATAATGATAAACTATCAGCTGCTTAAAATATCTTTACACTGATGTACTTTGCTTTCACTGAAATATGTTATTTCTAAAAGGCAACTTTATATCAATACTATAAAGGGAAAAGAAAAAATCACTTATTCCAAATAGAGAGTAACCATAAAATAAGTACAGTGCAATCATAAGTTATTAACATTTTG
Organism: Pseudorca crassidens; assembly: GCF_039906515.1. Taxonomy (NCBI): domain Eukaryota; kingdom Metazoa; phylum Chordata; class Mammalia; order Artiodactyla; family Delphinidae; genus Pseudorca; species Pseudorca crassidens. The sequence goes on from NC_090310.1 coordinate 33,089,623, forward strand.
CTACCATTACCTGCAGACACCGAGCCTCAGGCCTCCAGTTAATTATTAAAAATCGTGATCTTCAAGTATTAGAAAGATGTTTAAGGACAGCCTAGCACCAAACAAAGACTGTCTCAGTGACATAAACAGGGACATGGAAGGAGAACTGAAAAGTGAATAACGCCTTCACCAAATGATTGATTTAATTTTATTTAATAGTATCTTCACGTGCCACCTAAGTCTATAATAATCGGATGGGATTCACAGTTTGTGAAAGACATATTTTAGCCAATGCCTTTTCTTAAAGAAAAGATAGAGACTATTGTCTTTTCAACTGCTATTAGAATATTTTATCTTTCTAGTTACCTCTCCAAGAAAATTTGTCTCTCACTCTCTCCTTATGACAACATTTCTTCCAATTTTAAGCTATTTAAACATGTTGTACTACTATAATCTCCACTAAATACTTGCTATGCTAGAGTATAATGCTAATACTATGGGCTGCCTGCCCGTGGCGGCTGTTTCAGCGCATGGACCCCATATCTAATTCTCTGCTCTGTTACACACCAGCTGTGCCACTGGACAAGCTTACATCCGTCTGTCCAGGCTCCTCATCTATAAAGCAGGGTACCATGTACTACTACCTCGTTGTATTAGGGAGGTGATACATGTAAACTGCTTATAACCTTCAAGGACCATAAAAGCATATAAGCATTTGCTGTTCTATTGACTCCTCGTCTGTATTTGTTTCCTGTTGCTGCTGTAACAAATCACCGCAAAGCTAATGGCCTAGAACAACACACATTTATTATCTTACACTCTGTAGTTCAGAAATCTGATGCAGGTCTCACTGAGCTATAATTAAGTTTGTCGGCGGGGCCGTGTTCCTTTCTGGAGCCTCTAGGGTTGAATGTGTAATCTTGCCTTTCCCAGATTCTAGAGGCTGCCTGCACTTCTTGGCATATGCCTCCCTTCCATTTTAAAGACAGTGATGGCCTGTCAAGTTTTTCTCAGAAAGCATCACTCTGACACTCTCTCTTCTCCTGCCTACCTCTTCCACTTACAAAGACCTTTGCAATCGTATTGGGTCCATCCAGATAATACAGGATAATCTCCCCATCTTCAGGCCATCTGATCAGCAAGATTAATTCTATTTGCATTCCTCTGCCATTTAATCTAACATATATTCACAGGTTCCAGGGACCAGGACGTGGACGTATTGAGGTTGGGGGGTGATTTTGCCTACCACACTATCAAGCTGTGAGACAGCTATCCATACAAAGTAAAGCGGCTGAGGCCCCCTTCCCCCAGCTTTCATGCTGTTCTCAGAGAGAATACGAGAATGTCCACATGGGAAGTTTTAAGCCAGTTACCGTTGACCTTGATCTCTATATTATATGTCCCACACTTTGCTTTGATTGCTTGTAAACATATTTTTATTTAGAAGTCATTTCAGATTTGCAGTAGAACTTCAGAAATACTACAGAGAATGCCTGTGTATCACTCCCCCAGCTCGCCCTAATGTTAACATCTTACTATAATCATAGTACAGTGATCTGAAACAGGAAGTTAACATTGGTACAATACTGTTAACTAAATTGCAGACCATATTGGGATTTCGTTAGTTTTTTTTTTTTTCCCCTCCATATATTTCCCTTTTCTGGGCCAGGATCCCATCCAGGTCTCACCTTGCATTTTGTGTTATTTGCCTTTAGTGTCCTCACAGAAGACATTCTAGAATGTCAACATTTGGTTGAGCGGAACAGTACCACCAAGTACCTTACCACCTGCCTTCTCTTATACTCCCCACTTTGGGAGTCTTCCTGGCCTCTGTAAGCATTTGAGTCCGCAGCCCTTGTCTAAGTAAGCTCTACTAGGATTCTGAGAAGCGCCCAGTCCACCAACTTTCTCACCCCCCAGCTCTCTCAGATGACCCTCTCCCCAAATATTGTGTTTCCCCTAACTTTAGATTCAAAGTAAACTCTCTCACAAAACACCAATGAGCTACCATGAGGCTAGAACAATAAAATGCCATTCAAGCACAGGAGAGTCTGAGATTCTTGATCTCAGAATTAGAACTGCTGGTCAATATTCCCTCTTCTCCCCCTCTTCCATTTTTTTTCCTTCTTCCCTCTGGTTTTGAAAACAGCTCGTGGAATTGTACAGAAAGGGCATCAATAGATTAAAAACTTGTTTCCCTCTAATAAAATGTTAAACGGTGTTGAAAATTAATCACCAGGGCCGTTGTGCTGCCCTCCTCAGAGGGAGACGGCTCAGGAAATTTAATAAATTATTATCACAATGATGTTCCTATTATAGAATTTGCATTTCATTCCCAAGGCCTGTATTCAGCCTCAAAGTTGCCTGATGATGGTTAATAAAACCAAACAGGACTCTTTCGCCTCAATGGTTAGAGGGCTTCTCTTAGAGTGGTCTGTCAAAGGGTATTCTTTGGATTTCAAACTTAATTATTTCAGCTTCTGCTCTCACCCCCTCCTTTGTAATTTTTGTTTCTTTAAGACAACTAAAGACAGTGTTTAATTGTGAGAGTGCCCTCTCGCCGGAAACACGCACTGTAATGATATGCCTAGCTTAAAAGCAAATCTAATCTACTTGCTTATTAAATTTAAATGTGTTTTAGGCTGATATGGTTTGAACATGATATGTAAAATAACAGCCTCCATGGTTATAAATGTCAACTCTAAAAATTATATGCAATATAACATACACAATAAATGCTGCTTCATCTTTACATTCCACTGTGATCAATTCATTAAACGATGTATTACAAGCCATGAGGACGACTGTAAAATGCAAGACGCCATTTGTCACAGCGTATTCTAAAGCACCCAGGAAATGCTGTAGTTTTTTTTTTTTTTTGTCAACAACGGATTATAGTTCTTATTAGAAAGAGGGAAAAAAGCAGCTTTCTGATGTACCATGACCAGAATTAGTTCTCCAATCAAATATTAAAGACTGAGGAAATCCATTCGTACGACAAAGTTCCATGTTAAGAAAACAGGAGGGAGTGAGAGGGATTTCCTTAGGAAGAGAGCACCATTCAGTAGGATGGTAAAGAATTAAGATGGATTTCCCTCTGGGCTGTGAATCACAGTTTCATAATGTCCTAATCATATCACATTCAGACCCTAGGAGTCCCTAAACTGGATTGATCCTCAGGATATTATGTGGGTGGGAAGAGGTGGGCATGCAATATGCAATCCTGGACCCCTTCCTCAAGGTTCTAATTGAGAAGACTGGGGAGAAGCCTGAAAATCCCCATGTACTTTTTTCCCAAAGAGCTCTGTCCATGATTCTCTGAACAGTGAACATCCTCTGAAGCATAGCCAAGCTTTGTTCAGCATGCGTGTGTATGCAGACAAGTCTGTTTGAACTCTTAAAGCAAATGAGTGATAGGGCGAATATGCGGAATTCTATATGCCCCAAGAAATACCTTACGTTACACAGTTAGCACCACAGCAGCCAGAAGAACCACACTCGCTTTCTGATGCTGTTGCGATGCTGCAAGTGGTGTTGACTCTGGGCCACTCTGAATGCCCAACCAACTCCATTTTCCCTTGTAACTTAGGTCACTTCCTATCTCCCCTTAGTTCATCATTTAGAGATCAGAATTTCATTCATAAAAAAAAAGTTCCTGGATGGGAAGTCAAAAGTCTCTGTTGGGAATGCACTGAAGAGTGAGAAACATTTAAAAAAAAATTTTTAATTTGTGCTGAACATACCCGTTTATCAATGGTTTTCTGTTCCTTAGTGGCCTACTAAGAAGTCTTGGGATTTCATCATTACTCAACAGAGAACTCTGCATTTGCATCACTAATTGATGTCCTGCCCAATGGTCTTCAATGTCAATTAGACTAATGGTCCTTCTTGCTTCTATATTTGGGTTATGCCCATTCCAGACACACAGGTCATCAGGATGTAGACTGGCTAGAATGGATTCCTCCAGAAAGCTGGAGGAAAGAAAGAAAACTTTATTCACTGGATGTCTTGGAAGAGTTACGCAGGAGATTGCCTGCAGGTGTCTGAGAATTGTGTAGACTGCGGATCTATATCTTCTCAGTACTTTACAACCTCCAGCACCATTCTCCCAGTGAGAGGCTAGTTTATAAATTAAGAGATAATGAGATACAGATAATCATGCCTCACAGAGTGCCTTATGTCCTCTGTTTAGCGTGTGTGTGTGCGTGTGTGTGTGCGTGTGTGTGTGTGTGTGTGTGTGTGGTGGGGGGAGGTGTTTAGCAATGGGATGATACATTCCCCAAATTGGGGGAACCAACTGAATTAGTGTGAGTCTTTATAGCAGGGTCCCTATGGAGATGCCATCCTTCTAGGCTTCATCAACTAGAAGTCACTCAACTTTCCCATCAAATGCCTTGAAGACTCAAAGTGCCTCTGGCCAGAGCTTCCTGATCCTACCCTTGACTGGATGGTTTATGCTGCTTCCCAGGCTGAAGTTATGACCTTCACAGTGTCAGAGAACTTCCTCCAATCCCTAACTGCCTGCTACTGGTCTCTACTCTGTTTCCTCAACCATTTCCTGGAAGGCTCCCCAAACTCTAACATTTGCATTTTTTTCATCCAATCAGATATTTTAATTCCCTCTCTGGTCCCCCACCATGCCCCCGCCCCACCCCACCTCTTCCCAAGTCCAGAGACACCCTGTTGTCAAACAACAGCTTAACTCTTAATTGTGGTGAGAGGAGGGGGTTGACAAAGGAGAAGATAGTTCAGATGAGGCAAAATTCCAAGCAATGCATTTGGTCTCCCCAAGCCAGACGTGGGTGGCTTGGGGAGACGTGGTGGCTTGTGTGGGTGAGGCTGCATGTGGGACGGACCAGTCAGCTCCTCCACTCCCAGCTTGTAGCTGGAACATGCAGTGAAGAGAGGTGGCAGAGACCCCTCCCAGGATGCAGAATTTGCCTTCAAAAATCCAGAGTCCTCAGTCTCAAGGACTCGTGCCCCACGCCTGACACCACTGGAGTGCAGGACCACCTGACATTTGCATTTTTAATAGCCAACTCAATGTCATTCCTTTGTTCCCTGTAGAATGCCCTGCACCATCCCTCATGGTCATACTCTCTGTGATCATGAGACAAATCTTCATCAGAGTCCCAAATACATAAGGACATGTGCAACTCAGGAGGGCAACAGTGAAAATGATAAATGAGCCGGTGCTCACTGGACAGGTCTTCTGCAAGATGTGCTCTTATTTGCTTGGAGTATAAAAGAGCTGGAAGGGGGAGGGAGAAAATCACACACACACACACACACACACAGGCACACACGGCAAAACATTCTACTTCAGTTAGGATCCGTCCGTATTAGACCTCTGTAACATGCAGTTAAAAGCTTCCTCCAAATGGCATTTTGAAATTAATTGCAATGCAAATTTCAACTTTAGGGTTTTTAATGAAACCCTACTCAGACAATATCAGAGCATTTTAATGCAAGACCTACAAGGCCAAAGGAAATACAGGAAGATGTGCACTGGACTCTTTATTTTACCTAAAACACTTCTGTCACCTTCTCCAGCTTTGCAGCTGTGGTCCATCTCAAGAAACCTATGCTGAGTACATGGCCATGAGGATGTTTATTCCAGCACATTTATGCTTCTACTTTCCTTTCCGGTCAGACAATACATCTTTTGCTGAGTTGGCTGATTCATCAAAATTCTTTAACTCAATCACCAAAATATTCCACATTTCAGGCAGAAAATGTAAAAACGAAAGAAAAATAAAATGAAATAAGATAACCTATAACCCCACTATCTAGAGAAAACTATGGTTAACACACCAAAAACATTTTTTTTCAGGATTTTTGTTCTGTGTGTGAGCTAATTCTTTAAGTGCTGTGATTCCGCCCATACAGTTGTGGAATCTGCTTTGTTAACTTGACAACACATTGTGAGCGTCTTCTAATATGACCACCATAAATTAGTCAATTCTCTATGTCAGAAATTTAGGTTGTCTCCAATTTTTCACCATTAAGAAAAATGCTGATAAATTTTATTTTTTTCTGGAGCCATATCTGTTTCCATAATTTTAAAAGGGCTTTTCCATAGTGCCAAATTATATGTATACTCCTTTTAAAGCCTTAACATGATTTTTAAGTGATTGATAATCTCTCAGAAGGACCAAGGAAAGATAGATGCACTATAAAGAAAAAAATACTTTAAATACTTATATCCTATCTTAGGCCACCTGCCTCTCCCTCTCTACACACACACAATGTCAGGAGTTCAAAGTGACTAGATGGCTGTGTTTTACAAATAAGTTATAAAGGATATTTTTGGGGGCTACTTAGCAAATTTGAATATAGACTGGGTATCATGATAGGATGGATTAAAGATAATGCTGTTAGTTGCAATAATGTCATCAGGGTTTTATATATTTTCATATATTTATATATATGAAATTCTTTTATATTTATTTCTTTTGTATTTAGAGGCAAGTTTCAGGATGTGTGGAAACATCCTTTCAAGTTGTTATGCATAGCTGGTCAATTCTTAAATCCCAGTGTTAGTATATAATGCCCACTGTATTACTCTTTCTCCTTTTCTAAATGTCTGACATTTTTCATAATAAAACTAATTTTTAAAAGGAACCAAAACATTCTACTCAGTGGGGATGGAAACACACAGTGGGGTCCAGGTGGTTCAAGTGTTAAAACACTACAAGTAGGGGGCTTCCCTGGTGGCGCAGTGGTTGGGAGTCCGCCTGCCGATGCAGGGGACACGGGTTCGTGCCTCGGTCTGGGAGGATCCCACATGCTGCGAAGCGGCTGGGCCCGTGAGCCATGGCCGCTGAGCCTGCGTGTCTGGAGCCTGTGCTCCACAACGGGAGAGGCCGCAGCAGTGAGGGGCCTGCGTACCGCAAAACAAAACAAAACAAAAAAAACACTACAAGTAGACTGGCAACAACAGAATCTCTGTTTTTGATATACCATGATGCTCCTCGGGAGTGCGCCTGCTGACAGCCAGTGACATGAATAGCCTAAAGGATATTCTGTGAAATAGCAGCATTTGTGATTCCCACGGGTATCAGAGATCCCTGACCCTGACTCTCTAGCCCCCTTGATCTACACTAACACACACTAACAAACCACAGGGGCTAACAGCTGATAAATATTTGAGAAGAGGAGGAGAAGGGGGTCATGAAGCGAGTTTCCACTGGGCATTTGCATCTTTGCTTGAGAATGGATTGGGTTTGCTGGTACCTAGGGATGAATTGCCATGAAACATGAATCACTGTTTTTCACCAAGTACCTGTGAGCCTTGTTGATACTCAGATCTTTACATGCCAATGTAGAGACTTTGCAATCTAAAAAGGAATCTGATAGCTTGACATTTGTACTCATCATTTAACACTTTCAGTCAGAGCAGGGAAAAGAAAAGAAAACAAAACAAGTGTATTTGAAGATAAACTGCATAACTAGGACTATCTCTGAGGACTAAATTGATTTATGATTCTGACACATATCAGCCCAGATGTTTCTCAAGGTATAATAAAAATGGCAGGGTTTCTTGCAAACTGGTGTCTCCCATCTGGCCAAGAATGTGTGTGCCCACAAAGACGATCCATATTATTATGGGAATTATTAGGATGCAGTATCATCGGAAGGCAGTAGACCTAGATAGTTCTAATCTAGTCTCATCCCTTGCAGACAAAAGCACGGAATCCAATGGACTTCCATGCAGTCCTTCTCTGTCAAATGCATTAAGGAAATTACCTGTCAGAAACATCATGGCTGAGATGCTGTGATTAAACACAAACGTGAAAATGCTCAAGGGTACAGTGGAATCATTAGGGGAAAAAAATTACACACAAACACCTCCTTCAATTTACTTTCCTTAGAATTAATTCTGTCGTCATAAATAGTTGAAATCTGCAGAGAGACAGGTAACATGAAAGTTGTCAAGCACCCATTCCGGCAAAAGCTATGCCAAGTATTTCCACACGCTACCTCATAATATCCCATTGTTAGGTGGATGAAATGAGATCAACTCAATGGACGTTCCTCCACTTACTTACTGCACAATGCCACATGCATTACTTAATCTAAGGTTTATTTTCCTTATCTGCAGTGTGGTGCATTAATATGCATAATAGGTGGTCATTGTAATGTTTCAAAGAAATAATGTCTATAAAGTTTCAAGCATACATTTAGGGCAACATAAGCACTCTTCTACTTAGTACTAAGTAACAATTATGAGGAAGCATTATTACTGTTGTTAATTAGTATCCCTTTAAACACACAGGCTTGGAAGTCAAGGATCTTGTTTAAGGTTTTGAGTTGATAAGCAGATATACAGAAATTTAGAATCAAGGTTGCTCTGTCTGTAAAAGCTCAAGCTCTGCCTACAGCTCCTCATTGCTCAAATTCTTTAAATAAATAAGTAAATAAATAAATAAAGTTTCACAAGCGTTCACAAAGAGTTCATGCATGGGGGTTCATGTCTGTTTAAGTACACCCATGGGATCAAGACCCGTATATTCTGAACCCCCTGGGATTCTGAGTTATCATACTGTTGCTAACCCAGCAAGGATTGTTTTAAAGCCATTCTAGAGGTGCCAAACTTAAATAACTTGGTTAATTTTTGACCATGAGACTGGGGCTGTGGGTAAGTAGAGGGAGGTAAAAACCTACACAGATGAACCGATGCCCCGTGTCACGCGGGGAGTTTGTGGATATATTGTAATCACCATCATCTCTCCCCAGGACTTCTGCTAAAACCTCACAGTTTACCCCCTCTGCTTCCCACTCTTCCCCTCTCTGGTCCACAAAATTCCTGTAAATTGTAAAGTGGATGTTGTCCCCTCTCTCAGGCCACTCCAAAGGCCTTCCATTGCTCTGAGACTAAAAGTCCAACTCCTTACCATGAGTAAAGATTTCCTTGATCTACTTCTCCTCCACTCTCCCTTCTTCTCTCCCCCTTGTTCCTAGAGCTCATTCCAGCCACATGCTGCCCTTTTCCAGCTCTTCAAACTCACCACGCCCTTCCCTGGCAATGACCATGCACATGTCTTCACATCCTCAGGTTCCCCTCATAGATCTTGGCTTCATTTTCCCCACAAGGCTGCCTGCCACCCCTGGTCACCTGCACCACCCCTAGGCATTCCAGTTCTTACCATCCATTTCATTTGCTTAATGACACCATCACAACTGAAACTGTATCCTCTCTCTATTGGTTTACTTATTCTCTATCTCTTTTAAACCACTCCCCAAATTAGAAGGGCAGTTTCATGTGGGCAGAGACCTGATATCCGTCACAGCTGAAACCTTACCCGAAAACAGTAAGTACTAAGTACCTCCTAGCTGAACAAAAATGAAAGAAGATAAAAAGTGCTTCATAAACTGCAGCAATTTCATTCTAACAGTAATGCTAAGCCCTAGCTTGCTTTCCATGTGTCACCTATTCCACAATTCCTGCCTGGAGATTACCATGTGGCCCTGTATGCTGAGTACATCTTCCTGTTTCAGGACCCTATGAGATCATTAACACATGCTTCTGGAAACTTGGGAATAAAATATGCATATGTGTGCAGGGGCACACACACACACTTTATTCAGAAGTGTTGAAAAAATAAAGGATGGGGAGAAGCACAAAGCATCTGTTGTATCTAAACTTTGGATTGGCCTCTGAAGGTTTATTTAAAAGCAATAAATAAGTAAAAGATTTGGTTCAGGATACTTCCATAGTGTCCAGTGGGTACTGATAGTACAACAAACTTCAAACAAAAAATTATCCGTTTCTTCTGCCAAATTTAAGGAGAGCAATCACTTAACCTCACCATCCTCTGTAAACTTACAAGCACACAAACTTGTAGTCATTTGGGGATATATCTTCCTAGTCCATGATGACTTCCCAAAACAAGTCCATCTCCCCTCAGGTACAGGTACTCAAAGAAGTGTGCCTCAATTAATAGGACCGTGGTTGAATTCCAACCCCAACTGGGCCAGTTTAATTCTCTCTCCTAGAGAATTTGGAATTAATGACACCATTCTCTTATTTATAATTTTTGATATTCAAAAAACACTGATGTGTGCCTAGTATGTGTAAAGCATTGTTTTAAATAAGTCTTTGCTCATAGGAACTTAGGTCCTAAGGGGGGATGCATATGGTGAAAGAGTGAACAAAGAACCTAAGGTAATTTATGATCATGATATGTGATTGGTATGGCCAGAGAAGACCTTTGGGAAAGGTAACCTGTGCTAAAATTCAATTAATATAAAGAAACTAGCAGTGCAAGGATCTGGGGAGAACACACAAGAAGGAGTATGTCCAATACGCAAAGTGGGGAAGAAGGGCAAATATGATGGGCTGGTCATGACTCACAGAGAAAAGGATGGGTTGCTGTCCAGGGTGCTGACGCCTTTCCTGGTCCATTGTGTGTCCTCCTCTCCCTCTTGGTATCCTCTTGGCATCTATGGAATATTTTCAAACTAAATGCTCCCTTTTCACTTAAGTGAGTCTGAAATGAGTTTCTGTTCTTTTCACCAAGAAGAATTAGGACTCCCTCTTATTCCCAGATTTCTAGACCCGTAGCTAACCATAGAATATCTGGAAAAGGGCAAAAAGCTTGAAGAACAAGAAAAGAGAGCAGGTATTCACCTGCTGCTAAGCCTTTTGGGAGCCAAGAAAATGAGAGATCTTACCAAGTTTCTTTGTGAGGCCATTTCATGAAGAAATCAACCTTCAGGGAGGGAGGAAGATACTTTTTACTTGTTTGTGTTTGTGTGTGTGTGTGTGTGTGTGTGTGTGTGTGTGGCCTCAGAATTCAAGCTAAGGTTCCTAAAGAAAAACATCACTGCTCACAAAACAGGGAAAAATGGCAACTCTTCAACAGCTTCACATAGCCCATAATCTGAGGAACGTTTCAAACTCTCTGACCCTCGAAGCTAATTATCTAGGTCAAAGACACCTAATAAATTTCATCTAACGAAACAGCTAGAAACCATTGTTGGTGACTGAAAAGACTGCCATGAACACACTTCTGAATCCTTAATCAATTTATCAGTTAAAAAGGTTGTGACCACCTAGTGATGTGTGCCATGGATGGTTGACTGGTGGAATTGGTGAGGTCCTCTTCATCTACTACCTCTGGTCCAAAAGAATTAAACCTTTTCCTCTTCATACCATGATGGCTAAGACATTTTTTTCCTAGCAACTATTTCAAAACCACTTCACGTGCAATTATTCAGAAAGCTCTTGTCTGCAGGGAGAAGTACTCTTCTAATACTGGCATAACCAAAAACTAAGGACACTCAAAAATTCTCAGGCAGCCATAACTATTATCACTTACTAACCAATGAGCAGAAGGTAGGAAGAAGTAGAAGAAAAAGGAGTTTGAAGAGGGAAGAGATGGATGGAATGGAATTTCTTTTACTGAATCTGGTCCTTCACTCATTCAGTGCTTATTCATTTAATTTTCATAACCATGCTAATAGGTAAATAGGCATTTCCCCATTAAGCAGTTGGGGGATGGTGGCTCAGAGAGGTTCAATGACTCATCCAAGGCCATCCAGCTGGCAAATGGCAGGCCAAAATAGAAACCCTATCTCCAAACCCCTGGTGTTTCCTTTACATCAGGGGGGTCAGTAAACTATGACCTGAGGGCAAAATCTGTCTTGATGCCTACTGTTGAAAATACAGATTTATTGTAACAGAGCCACACTCATTTGTGCATTGCTGTGACCTCTTTTGCTGCAAAACTGAGTAGTTGTGACAGAGATGGTACAATCCATAAGCCTAAGTATTTACTATATTGCCATTTATAGGAGAAAGTTTGTCAACCAATGCTTTATGGCATTGTGATGAAATTTAAGTATAAAATCCTAAACCTGACACCTACTTCTTTTTAACCATGATGCTTAAAATAAACTTTCCCTGTGGTAATATTTTGCCTAAATATTTTCACCTTGAAGCAAGTATTATGGCTTTCTTTTTAATCATAATAACTCACAGTAGAAATGGAGTGGAGGAGTGTAGGGAAAGATAATTTTCCCCAAGCAAATCTGTTGCAATCCTTTCTAACACCACAGGGAACCATTTCACCTTTTACAGGTAAGGGAAGAAAACAGTGTCACTATACTTATAGTGCCATGTCATCTATCAGCCTGTAAAGTACTATCCAGTAAAATCAAAGGACTCTACCAGGTAAATCAATACTGGTGTATAAACAAGTTTATGGCTGGGCTTTCCAAAAACATGCCTTTAGAATATAGGGACTTGCCCTGCCCTGCATTTCTGATGAGAAGGCTATCCCATCATGAGGAGACAGGCTTCCAAAAACTCTGCTCTTTTCTGGCTGTGTGCTATCAGTCATTTACTTATTAACCTCTCTGAGTCTCAGTTTCCTATCTTAAAAAGAAATGAGAATAAGAATAGTATTTTCCCTCCTTACAGAATTACATTAAAGGGTGAATATATGTAAAGTATACATTAAAAGATTGTGTGGCATACAGTGAGTTCTACATAAACAACTGCTATTGCCATCTGGATATTATTATTATTATCACATTATAATAATAGTCCTGCAAAGCAGAAGATGGACAGCACAATTTTCACTGTGAGTATTGAGGATGTTGTGGACAAAACACAGAAACTTTCCTCTAAAAGAAGCAAGCCCTGTGTAAAATTTCTGGGAAAACTGTGAATTTTTCAAAGATTCTGTATACAAATGAAGGATAATACACCTCCAGTGAATTTTTGTCTTTGTTGTTACTGGAATCACCCTTGGGTAGTCAGCCTGGTCTTTAAGAAAACAAAAGTGAAACACATGTGCACATGAAATTTAAAACATCTGACCAAATGGAAACGCCAGCACCTAACAGATAGGTCCAACAGCAAATATAATTAATTGGTTTGCAGCTTGGCAAATTCTCCTACAGATTTTCATGACTCATAAATCAGTTCAAGAGGGAGGCAGACAAATTGTGGAGACTGAGCAAATCATTGAGAGAGACAGAGGCACAGGAAATTACTCTCCAAGGAGAAAAGTTTTAGAACCATGTTCTCTTAAGTAGGGGGAGGTACTCTGAGTCTGAGCATAGAATCACTTTATATTTTCAATAGAAATGAATTCTGAAAGCAAAGGTAATTTAAGTGTCTTCATTTAAAAAGAAAATCCTGGTTAAGCATCTTTCCATATCAAAAACTGTAGTTTTATCCCACTCTCCCACCCACAAATTCATCTAGAAAATGAACACCTCAGAATGTATCAAATAAACTGGGAACTGACCCCAAAAATGTAGTTGAACCTTGTACATTAATTATGTATCAGATTAAAGAAATGGCCATAAAAATAAAAGCAGACCTTCCCTCCATGTGGCAGCTTTATTAGTTAGTTTATTACTCACCATATGGGCTGCCATAGAAAATTATAATGGGCCAGTATTGTTAACCATAAACAAAGCGAGACTGGATTATTATTTATGGTCTTGTTAACCAAATTAGTAAAGTCAGCCAAACTGGATCAGTATAGGAAGTGAAGATGAGTACTCACTAAGCATAACTTATAGAATAAACAGGTGAAACCCAGTGTCAAGAGACATTCAGTCAGTGTGAATGTGCCTGACTTTTACAGGACAGAGATACGTTCTAAGATCAGGCCTAGGATTAACAACACTGATAATGGCTTTCAACAACAAATACAAGAATATGTGTCAGTAAAAAGTGTCTGAACCTAAGTCTAGTAGGTGTTTTCTTTCAGATTCCCCCCAGTGGAAAATTGATGTGAACAACATATCCTCGTAAATTCCACAGTTTCCTCACTGGTGGACACATCTGATTGCTTAGAAATGATTACCAATTAATTCCTCAATCAAATCAACCGATCAAACAAGAACTTTGCATGTTTACCCAGATTCAGTTCCTCTCCTCTGCTAGGCAGATGGGAAAGATTATATCTGACATCTTCTTGAAGCTGGTTAGGACCCTGTGACTAGCTATGGCCAAACTGTTAGTGACCTAGCCATTTAACTGCTGTTATAAGACCTTGGTCTTTCTCAACCACACTAACCTAGGAGGCTGTGTGTGCCAGAAAGTGAAGCTACAGGCTGATGGTGCCTCCATCAGATTGAATCGCCATGTCAGCCATGGAGGACACCTGCCCTGGAAAATCGCCCATACCCAGGGTAGACCCATGAACAGGAGACACACTTCTGTTTTACCATCACTGGGATTCTGTGGGTTATATGCATAGCCTGGCATATACTGACTATCTGTGGTAGCGTTGGTACATGTGCACATGGCTGGCCTGAGTCATTAGGTCAGAAGGGAGGAGACAAAACATATGTGTGTTGCATACACTGCCAACTGATCTGAGGAGCGCACGTGCAGAAGAAAAAGTGCACTAGAAAAGGGGCTGGCAAACCACAACTCACAGGTCCAATCCTCTCTGGTTGTGGAAATAAAGTTTTATTGGAACACAGCCATGCTCATTCATTTATGTATCATCCAAGGCTGCTGGAGTGCTACACCAGAAGAGCTGAATACTTGTTAAGGCCTGCAAAATCTGAAATATTTATGATCTGGCTCTTTACAGAAAAGGTTGGCTGACCCTCACACTAGAATTTTGCGGCAGCGCCCTGCTTCCTGCTACAGCCTTGTTAATAATGCAACTTGCCTGCAGAGCAGCACCATAGCAAGCAAACCGTCCAACAACAAGTAGGCACTGAAAACCCTACTGAAAATAAGACACAGGGTAGAAGACCTTCCATAGCGTCTCTGACCTACTTCTTACTCCTCTTTTCATCAGCTCTTGAGGCCCCCAGGGCTTCTTTTTTGTTTGTAAAATGGATACTTTTCAATTTAGTCTTGGCCACAGATAACCAGGCTGAAAGAGGAACACAACTGTAATTCCTCTTTTGTTGGAAGCAGTGATGCCCTTATTGTTCTCCACGTGGGAAACCAACTCCTGGGCAAGAATATATACCAGTCAGCAAAATGCCAAGTGGTCTTCAGTTAGTTTCATGATACTGTTTATGAGGTCTCCCCAAACCAGATTTTTTTGTAGGGCACATCTGGATTTATTTGCAACCTGGAGTGGTTTTTGAATGTCAGTGAGACTCCACGGGGCAGTGAGTATTTGTTTTGCTATTGAAATTATTCTGAAAATAAATTACTAGAGAGAAACTTTGAACTTCTAATCTGATATTAGAGACAATCAAATGACAAACCTAAAAATAAAAAAACCTCCTACCCCTACCCTTGGCTCTTCTCTAGTCTCTTATACGTATTTTTTGTTTTTTATTGCACTTATCACTACAAATAGTTTGTGTATGTACAAATGCACTTATTCACAAGTTTATTGTCTGTTTTGTCCAGGCCCTAATGAGAGCCAGAATATCACCTTATTCTGTACACTGTTTGAATCTCAGGATCTAAAACAAGCGTTGAAAAACCTGTCCTCTAAAGGGCCAAAGAGTCAATAGTTCAGGCTTTGAGGGTCAATCAATCTGTTACACCTATTCAACTCTGCTGCTGTAGCACAAAGAAGCCATACATTGTATGCAAGTGAATGGGCGTGGCTGTGTTCCCACAAACCTTTATTAACAAAAACAGGTGGAGGGTTGGATTTGTCCTGAGAGTTATAGTTTGCCCCAGGATCTAGAACATTGTTTGACACATCGCTGGCACCTCATAAATATCTATTGCATGACTGATACATAGAATGAATTTATCACAGCACCATTAAATGAAGGGATGGAATATATGAACAAATGAATGAATGAATGAATATCTCAATTGAATATGGTTAGACAGTAGTCACTAAGCGCACACTCTCTGTCAGGCTTTCTTCCAAGTTCCAACGATATAAAATCAAATATAACACAAAAAACTTTTTAACAGCTGAAGAAACTCTGAATGAGGCTAAGCACTTTACATGCATTATCTCATTTAATCCTATCAATGATTTTAAGAACCAAGTATTGTTATTAATCCCATTTTACAGTTGAGTTAACCCAAGCTTAACATGGTTAAGTAGCTCATCCAAAATCACACACACACAGCATGTACTGCCAGGATTCCAACTGAAGAAATCTGATTTAAAGGACATGCCCTTAACCAGCCCAGTGGTGTTTAGTGGGGACTTTAGCTGGCTGAAATCCATCTCGGTCACGTGTCAAAATACCCAAATGCTGACATCGGCTGGCTGCTGTGCACTCACCCCACAGGTATTTAATCTTCTGTTTTCAGAGCTTTCAAGGTTTGAAAATCTGAGCAACAGAGGAACCCGTATCTGGGGCTCGTATATGCTCAAGGGGGCCAATGTATGAACCTCGAGTCCTTTCAACTCCTCTAAGTGACCTTTTCCTAGAAAGCACAGGTTACTGCAACCTGAGAAACATGTGCAGAGCCTTGCTTTACTCTGAGAAGAGAGAGTCTTTTTTTTTTTTTTTTTTTTTTTTTTGCGGTACGCGGGCCTCTCACTGCTGTGGCCTCTTCCGTTGCGGAGCACAGGCTCCGGACGCGCAGGCTCAGCGGCCATGGCTCACGGGCCCAGCTGCTCCGCGGCATGTGGGGTCTTCCCGGACCGGGGCACGAACCTGTGTCCCCTGCATCGGCAGGCGGACTCTCAACCACTGCGCCACCAGGGAAGCCCAGAGGGTCATTTTATCAAAAGATAAAAGAAATAACACCAACTACTGTGTGGCTGGAAGAGCTAACCTCAGAAAGCTTGCACTGAGAGGGTCATATGTTACTTTCAAGCTCCACAGCAAAGGCTCAGAGCTCCAAGGCTGGGACGATGAACCCAGATCCTATCTTTTCCAAAGTAGAGTTCTCAGACAAAGTGTGCCTTACCCACGCATCGGATCATTTGCATATGAGGTCAGTGCCCCCACTGATGCTAAGTTGCCACAACTAGCCTCTAAGCTATGAAAACAACAGGACAAGGAAAGGTTCCGTTCCCTGCCCTACATTTCTGCATAAAAGAGGAGGACTTCTTTCCCCCCATTTCACCCCCTCCATCCATCCCTTTGCTTTGTTATTCACAAAAGAAAGGGAATTATGGATAGAGATTAAGACTCTTTCATTGAGTTCCATTTCACAGGTGAATAAGGTTATTTCATTAAAAGGTCAGGCACATGAGAAGATACTCAACATCATTAAACATTAGAGAAAGGCAAGTTTAAGCCGCAATGAGATACTACTACTTATCCACTAGACTGGCTATAATCCAAAAGACAGATCATACCAGCAGTGGCACAGCTAGGACCCTTGTCTGTTGCTGGCAGGGATATAAAATGGTGCAGCCACTTTGGAAAACAATTTGGCAGCTTAAGTTCAACCATACGACCCAGCAAGTCCACTCCTAAATATTCATTCAAGAGAAATACGAAAGCACATGTTCACACAAAAACATGGAAACAAATGTTCGAAGCAGCATTATGTAAAATATCCAAAATCTGGAAACAATCCAAGTATCCATCAGTTGGCAAATATATAAAATGTAGGATATCCATACGATAAAACAATTAAAAAAAAGAAACTACTGATATATCAATACTGATGGAGCTCAAGAACATACTGCTAAGCTAAAGAAGCTAGATGCGTAAGATCATACATTGTACGATTTTATTTATATGAATTGTCCAGAAAAGGCAAATCTATAAAGATAGAAAGAGATAACTGTTGCCTCACATGGAGGGTACAAGTGGAATTGATTACAAACAGGCACAGGGTACTTCATCGGGTGATGGAACTATTCTAAATCAGGATTGCAGCAAACTTGCATACACGTAAATTCACTTAGAATTGAATTGTACATTTATAATGGATGGATTTTATGACATGAAATTATACCTCAATAAGCTGTAAACAAATAAAACTTTCATGCACAAGATCATTCTCTTTCAGTTTCTCAAGCCCTGCTGTTGGGTTAAGTTTTGTGCCAAGATTCACTCCATGTGTGGGTTTTGGTGGAAGCTACAAATCACAGGCACAGAGGTGGGCTTCTATGACTCAAACCTGGAGAATATAATACTCACACAGGACACAGGCATGGCCAAACAATGTTTTTCTTTAGGATTTTTCTAAATGGAGTCAGGCAAGAACTCTATTTCCTCTGTTGTTTTGAGGTGCTTATCAATTAGAATGTTTTTGGTTGCAAATATCACAAATCCAGATTGAAACCAGCTTAAACCATAAAGGAATTAAGTATTTTACACAATAAATATTGTGTTATTTTATCACAATAATTCAAGACCCAAATTAAACATACTCGCTTTCACTCTAATTAAGCTTTTTAAGGTCAAATGCCCAACTATCAACCAGTTGGGTCATTGGCTAATGAGAGCCTGAAGCCTGGCATCTAGAATGAAATGTTGACAAGGGATTATTATGACTGCCTTAGACCAATTAAGTCCTTGTCCCACTCCAACTCCAAATGGGAGTGGGGTCAGATTCTCCAGTGTCACATGAACTTCATGGAGAAAGATGGATGTGTGAGTATCCATGTGAAGACGTGAGCAACATCAGTGTTCTGCTAGGAAGGGGAAGAAAGTTATGGAATCTCTCGTAGATGAACAACCAACTGGATTCACACTAAAGCTATGAGAATAAAATCCCAAATCTGCCCATGTTTTGCCACCTGCCTGGTAGAGAAGGCCCATCTTTCCTGGAAAGGAATGAAGCCAATATGGTGATCCATGAGAGGTGGAAAGCCATAGACCAGCTGTCATGCCATTACTTAATTCCAGTTGTCTCTCATTTTTACCTCAGTCCAAATGGAGTTTTTTATCACTAATAATAGAATCAAGATTAATTCAGTTATAAAGAGATCTAAACTGACTTTGCATGGGGAAGGGACAGTAAGTTCCATGAGTGTCATACAAACTTCATTCACCGTCCAACACAACACAGGTGCTCAATAAATATTTGTTGAATGAATAAACCTCCACCAACCAGCTCACGATGTTTGACTGAACTCTTTCTTTGGAAGAGACCGAGTGATTTGTCTTTTATTTCACTTCTCAGTGTGATCCAGGGTGGGTAAATCTTTGTTCTCACCCTCAACTGTCAGAGAAGCAAATGGGCACATAGTTATTTAACTTGTATCATATAACAGTTATGACACTGGGCTAGAGAATAATACTCTGTATTCAATTTTAGGATGCTTTGTGCTGTAAGTGGAACTGAACTGTGGATGAGTCTATGGAATTATTTTCTCTATAGATGATTAAAATAAAAAACGTCCTAAATTTGTTCCACCCTCTCAGAGCCATTCTCAGTCTTAACTACCACCTCCTAATATTTTTACTGCTCTCTCCCTAGTGTTTCTGAAAATGGCATTCAAAGTGTAAAAATAGTTTGCAGTACTGTAATTGAAATGACAAATGCTGAAATACACGGAAGGAAGCTAGAAGTAAAGAGACAAAATGGCTTCCGAGAGGAAAAAAAAGATGCCTGTCAAATTGAACTCAATTTTGCACATAACATTTGAAACGAGCATCCTCCTTTCTGAAACTTTCTGCACAGATATGCACACATATCTGGTTGCTTCTGAATTCTGTTTTATAGCATTAAAGTGAATGGGGTTTGGAGGGACATCTGTTTTCGGCAGTGGTGCTGTGCTGTAGCTAAAAATCCCTTACGAAGCTGGATTCTAAACGCAGGTTTGCTTTGACTAAATTTCCATAGCCTCTGGTGAAACCCGAAATAAAAGAGGATTAAAAGGAATGATTGTTTTTCTTTCATTTTTATATTAATAACAAAATAATTCTGTAACTTTAACGAATTAAATGAAATAATATTTCTATGTATCGATAATCATTATTAATAAAACGTGTCTAATATTAAGCACTGTTCTTTATTCTGAGCTCATATTCTTTCTTCTTGTTGGGTATTAAAATGTCATTTCTATCATGAGATTCCAGGAAAAGTAGATTCTTCTTTGTTTTTGTTTGTTTTGTTTGCAGTTCTTTTATATGGAAACTGCATGGGGTGGGTCCCCAAATTTGGTTTTGAAATATATTGCTTTAGGATATTTGAGTCTTCTGCTTCAAAACTTCACCGGCTGGTCAGTTTTATATTGAGGGAGATAATTATCTCCCCATGTTCCCCAATTTAACTCCACGTTGGGAAGCCAAGGTTCACTTTGAAAAGCCAAAAATGAAGATTTTGATCCTGCCACTTTTGCCCCCATGAAGGTGAACTCCTAGTTGTGTGTTAAGATCCTTTTCAGTCTTCTGTTTCCAGCCTCATGCCGACACTGTTGGTGTAACTTGGGATGATGTGTGTTCCCTCAGAGAGAGATTTTTTTTGTTGTTATTTGCAATGTGAAGGAAACAATGGGAATGCTGATTACATTTAATGGAATTTGGCACAATTTCTCAGGAGGTGGTGCTAATTTGCAGAAGGTAGCACTTCTGATTTGCTGATAAAAGGCTGAGGATCAAAGGGTGGTTTCGGGAGAGAGAAGTATGTATTTTTTATCTACCACTGCCATGGAGGGAATAACAATGTCTTCCACATTCTAAACACTCCAGTGGGAAGATTTAGTTTTATTATATACTTTATTAAGAAAATGTGTGGGGCATTGGGGAATAAAAAACACGAGTGTGTGTATGAGGGGCGCAGATTTTCTAAATGGGATTTGAAAGCACTATTGTGGTAAATTTATTGTGGGGAATGTGGATTTTCGAGAAATTAGGGAAAATATGAAGTTACTGGCTCATACCAATGAACTTCAATTCTGGGATGCAGAATTACAGAAATGAAAGCTAATTCATAATTTATCTGATTTGGATGCTTTGTTTTACAGATGAGAGCATCAAGACACACAAAGATTTTTTTCTTTTTTTTTTTCAAATTGCCCAAGCTCATGTGAACCCTGAGAAAACTGGAACCGGAAACCAGCCTCTTTGTGACCAGTGTACTCTGCTTACTGTTCCACACAGCCTCGAAGATAAGATCTGGAACCTGAGTCCACGTGTCTGTTCCGGAAATTGGTCCCCCTGGGGATATATCTTCCCTTAAGTGGCACTCATAAATAGAGATGCATCTCAGTAATCACCCCCACTTTAAGCTATAGGTTAAGCAAAATTTTACAGATAAAAAGAGTGGCAAAGCCAATGTCCAAGGGACTCAGAAACTTCAGTGAAGCATTGAGACAGACTGATAACGAGTTACTCCAGTTCTGATGCTTATACGCTCCGAAAACACTTGCAGATTGCTTACCATATAAATAAACCCATTTGCAATGGTCCGTCTGGTATGGCAGAGTAAATGGAAATGGCCTTTTCCATATTATTGATAAAGACACCAGAGCTCAGAATACAAAGAGAGCAAATTATGTTTTGAACATTGAGGTGGCCTCCTGGTCACCGTTTTACCTGTTATGCTGAACTCTGTAGCATGTTAAAGATCTACTCTGAAAGAAATGTCTTTCTATAATCCTACAGTCCAGTTGGGGAGATTAGACAAGCTCATATAAATCAATCAGAGAATATATCATATAGGGTCATTGTGACATTAATGATGACAGTAATTTATTAAGAACATGCTATGTGTCAAGGGCTACGCTAAGTATTTTCTCATTGAATCCTCAGTAAACTGGGAGCTACAGCAATATTATTGTTCTCATTACACAGTGGAGGACATTTAGATTTCAAAGACTTTAAGCTGCTTGCCCAAGATCATGCTTCCTGTAGGATAGACCGGGGATTTAATCCTGGATGTTTTGTACTGCTCTTCATCAGTCACTGGCTGGCAATGGCAGTGGGATTCCTGAGAGGCCCTGAGAGTTCAAGAATATAGGGAGAATATTCCAGAAGAAAGTTAGAGTTGAGCTGGGCCTCCAAAATTAAATAAGATTTAGACAAAGAGAAATAATGAGACATTCTAGGTGGAAGGCAGAGATTGAGCAAAGGCTGTGGAGCAAGATGGAAGAGTGTGTTTGTTGCCATCACCAGCAAGAAAAAACTGGGGGAAACTGGACAAGAAGGTAGAGTCAGAAAGACAGACCCATTGGTTCAAAGGAGCAATTGTGAGACAGCTAACATATAGCTACTGAACAGAGACACCACGGGTAGCAGTGGGGGCTCTGAGATCAGACTGAGTGTCTGAGTTGAAGGTCCATTACCTTAGCAACCTTTATACTTTCTCTAAGATTTCATTTCCTCATCAGTCACTCATTCAACCAACATCCATGGAGGCCTGACTATGTGCAAGGCACTGTTTTAAATGCTTAGGATACAACAGAGAACAAAACAAACCTTAGTCACACTGCCTTGGGTTAGAGGTTAACCAAAGTAGGTACCTCTCAGATATGGGAATGAAATAGGTAATCCAGGCAAATTTCTCAGCCTGTCATACAGGAAGTGCCCAATAAGTACTGGCGGGAAGGATGAAGAGGAATCACTATTGTTATTGTTACTACTGTGATAGTGATTATTTTGTCATCATGTCATCTATACTTCTTATGCAAGAGGTTTCAGGATTTTTTTTTTTTTTTTTGCAGTACGCGGGCCTCTCACTGCTGTGGCCTCTCCCATTGCAGAGCACAGGCTCCTGACGTGCAGGCTCAGCGGCCATGGCTCACGGGCCCAGCCACTCCGCAGCATGTGGGATCCTCCCGGACCAGGGCATGAACCCGTGTCCCCTGCATCAGCAGGCGGACTCTCAACCACTGCCCCACCAGGGAAGCCCAGGTTTCAGGATTTTGAAGTTATCTCTGTGTAACGCATAATATTAATTATCCAGTGCACATGTGCCAAAATACTAATTATATCAATTATGTATTTTTTCAGTTTGAAAATATCACCCATGTAAGAGGAGAAGGCAGACGAATTGACGCTATGAATCATCACATGCAACAAAACAGACTTAACATTGATGTGGCAGTAAAACTTGCACCAAATTTGGGTTCTGTCACAGACTCTGAGCTTTTGTTTCTTCATTTATAAATGGGGCTAATAATTCACTTATCATGTAAGAATGTTATGAAGATACAGTTAGCCATGCATATCAGCAGCTCTCAGCTGGGGGATTTTTGTCCTCCAGGGGACATTTGGCCATGTCTGGAGACATTTCTGGTTGTCACCTGGAGGACGGTGTTGCTGCTAGATCTAGTGGGTAGAGTAGATTTGTAGGATGCTGCTAAACATCCTACAAATGCATAGAGTAACTCCCCTTGCCAACAAAGACTTATCTGATCCAAAATATCAACAGCACCAAGGTTGTGGAAACCCTGATACATGGAAAGCCCTTAGCACAATGCCTAGCATTTCAAAGGAACTCAAAAATGATGATGATAATAATTATTATTGTTACTACAATCATCATTTTCATCATACCATCATACTGCACCCTGTCCATGTATACAGAAGGAAACTATGGCTGTGGATGCTGGCAGAATTTGAAACAATGATTGGTGATGTCTTCTTATTAGGAGAAAACTTCACATTTTCTCTACCCTGAAACACTGGCTGATTTGCTTCCTTTTTCCTCCATATCCAAACACCTATTGTCAGAGTAACAAACACTGTATATAAATTCAGTTATGATTCTGTGCCATGGTTTATTTCTTTTAATTAGAGTATTAGAATTATTCCCCATGGAGTTCACCCAAGAAAGGACATTGGAAAACCTTTAAACAATATATAATGTTAAAAAATGGAGTTAAGACTAAAATACAGCCACACTCTTCCCATTTGAAAGTATATTTGTTCATGTCAGGAGAATGAAGGCTACATGAATTATTCATTAGAATAACAGTTTATTGGCAAAATTGTTGTCTTTGGATGGTATGCATTATGGAGTGAATAAATAATGTGGGACGGATATTTTTAGAGACTGAAGAATAAATCTAGGGAGAAAATTCGTTACAGGAAGGAAAGGAAGTTATGGCCAGAAGTGGTTGAGTCTTCTCAGTGAAATACGCAAAGGAAATAAAAATTGCCTCAACCAAGATGTAAAGCAGAAAAACAAGTAAGGCCATTCTAACTGCTTTGCTCTTGCGTGTGTGTGGCTGTTTCCATTAACTTATAACTGAAGGCTTTCTGTACGAGTATGAATAAAATTAGTTAGGTTTCCTATGGCTATCTTCCTGAGCTGGCGGATGAGATTCACAAATTCACATTGCCTGAGAGCTGGAGGACAATCTGACCATTGTTATGTATGTATGTGTGTTTTATTCTTTTCTTTTTTTTTTGCGATACGCGGGCCTCTCACTGTTGTGGCCTCTACCGTTGTGGAGCACAGGCTCCGGACGCACAGGCTCTGAGGCCACGGCTCACGGGTCCAGCCACTCCACAGCATGTGGGATCTTCCCGGACCGGGGCACGAACCCACGTCCCCTGCATCGGCAGGCGGACTCTCAACCACTGCGCCACCAGGGAAGCCCTGTGTGTTTTTTTAATGAGACATAATCGACATGTAACGTTATGTAAGTTTAAAGTGAACGTGCTGATTTTGATACATTTATATATTGCAATATGATAACCACCAATAGAGCTAACTAACAACTCTATCAAGTCACAAAGTTATCATTTCTTTCTTGTGCTGAGAACATTTAAGAGCCAGTCTCTTAGCAACTTTGGAGTATACAATACAGTATTGTTAACTATAATCGCGACCTTGTATTAGATCACCAGAACTAATTCAACTTCTAATGCAAGTTTGTACCTTTTCACCAACATCTTTCCAATTCCTCCATCCCTTATACCCTGATAACCACCATTCTACTCTGTTTCTATGAGTTCAGCTTTTTTAGATTTTCCACATGTAAGTGATATCACACAGTAGTTTATTTTCTCTGAATTATCTCACTTAGCATAATGCCCTCAAGATCCATCCCTGTTGTCACAAATGGCAGGATTTCCTTTTTTCTCATGGCTGAATTACATTCCATTGTGTATCTTCCTTATCCATTCATCCTCTGACAAACACTTAGATGGTTTCCATATCTTGGTTACTATAAATAATGCTGCAATAAACATGGGAGTGCAGGTATCTTTTCAATATCCTGTTTCCATTTCCTTTGGACACATACCCAGAAGTGTGACTGCTGGATCAAATGGTAGTTCCTTTTTTAAATTTTTTGAGGAACCTCCATCCTGTTTCCATAGTGGCTGAATCAATGTACATTCCCACCAACAAAGTGAACAGGGTTCCCTTTTCTCCACAACCTCACTAGCACTTGTTATCTCTTGTCTTTGCATTTCCCCGATGATTAGTGATGTTGAGCACATTTTCATGTACTTGATGGCCATCTGAATGTCTTCCTTGGAAAAAAATGTTTATTCAGTACCTTAGTTTTTTGGTTACTGAGTTGTATGAGTTCTTTATATATCTTGGATATTAACCCCTTATTGGATATATGGTTTTCAAATATTTCCTCCCATTCTACAGGTTGCCTTTTCATTTTGTTAATGAGATCATCAAGGTTAGTTGTTCACTTGTTCAACTTCGCCTGCTCAGTTTTACTCTCTAGAACATAGCAAACAAAACTTTTCTTCCTTCACTCTCCGGCCAGCTGCACATCAGACCTTGGTTCATTTACTGCTCAGAGTGAGGAAACTCACTTAGGCTCTCCAAACCTTCCAGATTAAACCTCAGCTTGCTGGGGGAACCACACCCCCATTAGCATTATTAATACAAAGCTGCTGCTCATATAAAAGCTGTCATTGGTAAGTGAACTTTAATGCTGATTGATTCAACAGAAAGAAGACCATTTTGCTTCATTGAATCCCTTAAATGTAGCTAATGCTGTAAACTATTCCAGAGCATTTTATGTTTTTCCTCTGGGGAGGAAAAACCTGCTTCATAAAAAATTGAAATCTAAGTAAAAAAAAAAAAAATCCCCACCTTGTGTGGTTCTATGCTGTTAAGAACAGTCTCTTATGATCTCCCAACATCACTAGACAGGCAGACAAATTAAATACTTCCCTAGAAGTGGGGTTGGCATGCTTTTTCTGTAAAGGGCCAGAGAGTAAATATTTTAGGCTTTGCGGGCCATATGGTCTCTGTGCAACCTCGACACTGACGCTGTAGCTTGAAAGCCACCATAGACAACATGTAAATGAATGAGCAATGCTGTGTTTCTGTAAATATTAAAGCAGTCTAGCTCTGGCCCTCAGGCCTTAGTTTGCAGACCCCTCAGTTTCCTAGGGCTGCTGAAACAAATGACTACAAATGTGGTGGCTTAAAACAACACAAGTTTTTCTCTAACAGTTCTGGAGGGTAGACTAATGTCAAGGTGTCAGGGGGGTCATGCCCCTTCCGACAGCTCTAGGGGAGGAATCTCTCTTGCTCCTTTCAGCTTCTGGTGGCTCCTGGCATTCCTTGGCTGGTGGCAGCATCACCCCAATCTCTGTTTCCGTCTTCACATGACCTTTCCTCTGTGCCTCTGTGTGACCAAATCTCCCTCTATTTCTCTTATAAAGACACCAGTCATTGGATTGAGAGTCCACTCTGACTCCAGAAAAATGTCACCTCAAGATTCTTAACTAATTACATCTGCAAAGACCCTATTTCCAAATAAGGTCACATTCTGAGATTTGAGGTGGATATGAATTTGGTGGGGGGGAGGCCCTCTTCAACTCACTCCACCTGGTCTAGAAGAAGTGCTTCCCTTTATGTTTCAGAACTTGACACATAGATGGCCAGAGGGAAAAAACAACTGCAGTGAAAGTGGGGCACTGTTATACTAGTCACACACTAAGCCCAAAACGCCGTGTTAAGAATGGAGGTTGGCAAGCGCTGGAGAGGAGGTAGAGATGCAAGGGCATCCATCTGGGATTTCTTCCTGCTGTCATCAGGACAGAAAGAACATTCAAAAGAGAGCAGCGCTACCAGATGCCATGTCCGTGCATCGCCCAAACTTAGGTCCTGCTCCACATCCTGGGGAATGTTACCACGCCCTTCTGAGGGATGCTCTGTTGGCTATCCACCCTGAGTCCACATTACAGCTGCCCCTCTGAGTTCCTCATGGTTCTACCATGCGCCACTGCTGTTGTGGCTGGTGTCTGCCCGGAATTCCTACTTGGAGCCATCCTAGCTCATCAGCGAGAGAAGACTGGGGCACAGAGCCAGGTACCGCCCCGCCCCGCCATCTGACTGTTCAAGTGTATCAGGAGGGTGTGGTGGTCCATTGTTACAACCATGCAAAGAACTTATAACTGGTCATCAAGCTGTTCTTAACTGACCTCTGGCCATCCCAACCCTGGGGCTTCCCCCAGGCTGCCTGCTCCACAGTCTCCAACCTCTGATCTTCCTGAACCACAGGCTCCCTCTTCTCCATCCCCCTTCCTCTCTGAATCACAGTCTGTTCATAGGCCTCTCTCTAGTTTTCTTGTTTTCCTTCTAACCCACAGCTGAAGAACTTCACCTTTAACTCCTCAAGTTGTTTGCTGATTTAGGTTTTTCTCTTAAATATACATAACTCACATTTTATTAAGAGAAATATACATTTCTCTTAAATATACATTCCTCCCTTGGAGGAAATCTGGTAAGTGTGTGTGTGAGAGAGACAGACAGAGAGGGGGAATCTCCAGCTACATCACCATTCAGGAACAAAACATCAAAAGGAATAACAATCTCTTGATTCCTGGCCTAGAAAAAGGCAAATCAAATTTGATATTCTCACCCCACTCAGAATCACAGATCTGGAAGTGGCAGCAAATAAGTCAAAATTAAGAGCTCCAGAGTGGGGACCAGTGGCTCTGTCCACTGGCTGATTCAGCCTCACAGCAGTGCATGGCTTGTAAGCAGAGTGCCTCCGACCCTCCACAGCTAGGTGCCTTGGAGCAGCACACAAACCACACAACTGCACACAACGACCCTGGCAGGGACCCAACCCATCTTTTAATCCCCTGAATGCTCAGTGTCTGACACAGATAACATCGAACACTAGTAGGTACTCAACAAATGCTTGTGAAAAGAGTGAACAGTGATAGGATTGTATTCTTGGCAGCCAAAGACAAACGTGAGGGTTTGAAATGGCAGCTCCGCCTCTGTGGTCTGGAGGCCTTTTGAAAGGCTCAAAACAATCGCAAGTCTTCTTCAGGGCCTCAGCTTCAGGAAGGGGTTAATGTGATGTGTCTTGGTCCTTGCCAGACCTGGCCTCCTATTCTAGTTTATGATTTAGGGTTAATTCAAGAAGGAGACTATTTATTTTATAGTTCACTTAAAATTTCCTGCCCCTCCTAGAGTTACCTGAAAATGTCTGCAAAGAGGTATGGCAGCAATGCTTTTAAAAGCTAATATAATAATAATAATGAAAAGGTCACCTACTGAATGGGAGAACACTTTTGCAAATGATATATCTGGAAAGAGGATCCAGCAATTCCACTCCTGGGAATTTATTCGAAAAACAAATAAAAACACCAATTTGAAAATATACATGCACCCCAATGTTCATTGCAACATTATGTACAATATTCAAAATATGGAGGCAACCTAAGTGCCCATCAATAGATGAATGGATGAAGAAGATATGATATATATATACATATATATATATAGAGTAAAATGCAATATTACTCAGCCATAAAAAAGAACGAAATTCTGCCATTTGCAACAACATGGATGGACTTGGAGGGTATTATGCTAAGTGAAATAAGTTAGACAGAGAAAGACAAATACTGTACTATTTCACTTATATGCGGAATCTAACAAACATAACCAAACAGAAATAATCATAGATATAGAGAACAAAAAGGTGGTTGCAGAAGTGAGGGGGTGGGGGAAGGAGAGGAACAGGTGAGGGAGATTAGCAGGTACAAACTTCCAGTTGCAAAATAAATGAGTCAGGTATGAAACGTACAGTGTGGGGAAATACAGTTAATAATTATATAGTATCTTTGCATGGTGACAGATGGTAACTAGACTTAATTGTGGTGATCATTTTGAAATTTATAGAAATACTGAATCGCTATGTTGTACCACACAAACTAACATAATATTATATAGGTCAATGATACTTCAAAAATGAACAAACAAAACTCAGAAAAAAAAGATCAGATGTGTGATTGCCAGAGGTGGGGGAGGGGGGAGAGGGAATTGGATGAAGGCAATCAAAAGGTACAAGCTTCCAGTTATAAGAAAGATAAGTACTAGGGATGTAACATACAACATGATAAATATAATGAACACTGCTGTGTGTTATATATGAAAGTTGTTAAGAGGGTAAATCCTAAGGGTTCCCATCACAAGGAAACATTCCTATTCCTTTAATTTTGTATCTATATGAGATGATGGATGTTCACTAAACTTATTGTGGGAATCATTTCATGATGTAAGTAAGTCAAATCATTATGCAGCATACCTTAAATTTATACAGTGCTATCTGTCAATCATATCTCAATATAACTGGAAGGAACAAATGCAAAAAAAATTGAGAGTAACCTAGTAGTCCATCAGAAGGGGAATTTTGGATTAAATTATGTGACAACTGTAACAAAAGATTCTATACAGGCATCAAGTAGCTGGGGAAATGAGTTAAAACATGGTGTGCATACTCACATGATTCTGAAATGTGGTTTTGTGTGTGTGTGTGTGTGTATGTGTGTGTCTGTATGCAGAGGAGAAATTATAAACAATAAAGCTGTTATCTCTAGAGTATAGGATTTGGAAGGGGAATTTCCTATATTTCATGCGCTCTTTTTCTTTTCTGTTTTGGATTTTTGCAACAGACATGGATTATTTCTGTCGTGGAAGAAAAATAAAAATAAACTTGAAAAAAATATCCTCAAACTATTTTGCTGTTTACAAACTGAGATCCTGAGGAAGTTTACTGAAACTCTGAGGGGGGGGAAGTGGGAGGAAGACTGACATTCTAGGGAGTAATAAAGGGAACAGAAGAACCAGGCAATGAAAGGAACAGATCAGATGGTGAATGAGGTCAGTCACCTACTTGCAAAAGCAAAACATCACCAGACCAGGCTCTTCATACATAGTCATAAAATTCCCTCATCCATGTGCTGTTTTCTAAAGCAAAATCTCTGAACATGTCTCTTTGCTCTGAACTGATAAGGTTACTAATTACCAGGGGACAAGGGCTCTCCACAGTGACATTTATACAATTCCCTGCCCCTCCATCCAAATCAAACAAGGTAATAGTCAAAGGAAATTGGCCAGGAGATTCCCTGTGCTTCAACTCAGACAAGTCAAAACCTCTTCCAATCTTGGTTGGCTGATATTAAAATAAGAAAAATAAAATTTAAGAGTCTTGAGCTGCAGATGCTTTCACTAGTTTGGGAGTTATTTATACGGGCACCACATTGCTTGGCAGATAAATAAGATGGGCATAATTCCTTCCCTGCAATCTTAGGCACAATACAGAAAAGTCTGCATTTACATACAACAGAACAGAACAGTAAAGATGCTAGGTGATCTGTCCAAGATGGTAATGCCAGATCTTGACCAAAATGGGAGCTAAGACCAGTTGTCTTAACTTCAACCTGCCTTTTCAGGGGATGGACCAGAGAATATCTTACATTATTCATCCAGTTTTTGAGTCTATGATTCCTTAACAAGAAAAAAAGAGGGAGAGGAAGAAAGAGAAAAGAAGGAGGAAGAAGAGAAGAAGAGAGCTGTTTTAAATTGACCTTTGCTTTTTCTTTATCTGGGAATCAAGAAATCTGGATTCTTATATCAGTGTTATCATCTGCACAATGGGGTCTAAACAAACTTGCTCATTTATATTTACAGAATTATGATAATAGTAAAATGAATATTCAAATGAATGACTATACATATTCATTTTAACCATCATATAATCATATATATGGAGAGAGAGAATAGACAGATAGATGATATATAGATACTATTTCAATTTATTTTAAAAACTAGATATCATTCCATGGCTGACTGGGGCAAGATGGTGGAGTAGAAGGACATGTGCACACTCCCTCTTGCTAGAGCACCGGAATCACAACTAACTGCTGAACAACCATCAACAGGAAGACACTGGAACTCACCAAAAAAGATACCCCACATTCAAAGACAAAGGAGAAGCCACAGTGAGATGGTAGGAGGGGTGCAATCACAATAAAATTAACTCCCATAACCGCTGGGTGGGTGAATCACAAACAGGAGAACAATTGTACCACAGAAGTCCACCCACTGGAGTGATGGTTCAGAGCCCCACATCAGGCTTCCCAAGTTGGGGATCCGGCAATGGGAAGAGGAATTCCAAGAGAATCAGACTTTGAAGACTAGACAGATTAGACTACAGGACTTTACAGGACAGGGGGAAACACAGACTCCACTCCTGGAGGGCACACACAAAGTAGTGTGCACATCAGGACCTGGGGTAAGGAGCAGTGACCCCATAGGAGACTGAACCAGACCTACCTGCTAGTGTTGGAGGGTCTCCTGCAGAGGCGGGGGATAGGGGGGTGGCTGTGGCTCACAGCGGGGACAAGGACACTGGCAGAAGAGGTTCTGGGAAGTACTCCTTGGTGTGAGCCCTCCTGAAGTCTGCCATTAGCCCCACCAAAGAGCCTCTAGGCTCCAGTACTGGGTCGCCTCAGGCCAAACAACCAACAGGGAGGGAACCCAGCCCCACCCATCAGCAGACAGGCAGATTCAAGTTTCACTGAGCTCTGCCCACCAGAGCAACACCCACCTCTACCCACCATCAGTCCCTCCCATCAGGAAGCTTGCACAAGCCTCTTAGATAGCCTCATCCACCAGAGGGCAGACAGCAGAAGCAAGAAGAACTACAATCCTGCAGCCTGTGGAACGAAAACCACATTCACAGAAAGACAGACAAAATGAAAAGGCAGAGGACTATGTACCAGATGAAGGAACAAGATAAAACCCCAGAAAAACAACTAAATGAAGTGGAGACAGGCAACTTTCCAAAAAAAGAATTCAGAATAATGATAGTGAATATTATCGAGGACCTCAGAAAAGGAATGGAGGCAAAGATCGAGAATATGCAAGAAATGTTTAATAAAGACCTAGAAGAATTAAAGAACAAACACTAGAAGAATTAAAAAACAAACAAACAGAGATGAACAATACAATAACTGAAATGAAAAATACACTAGAAGGAATCAATAGCAGAATAACTGAGGCAGAAGAACAGATAAGTGACCTGGAAGACAGAATGATGGAATTCACTGCTGTGGAAAAGAATAAAGAAAAAAGAATGAAAAGAAATGAAGACAGCCTAAGAGACCTCTGGGACCACATTAAATGCACCAACATTCACATTATAGGGGTCCCAGAAGGAGAAGAGAGAGAGAAAGGACCCAAGAAAATATATGAAGAGACTAGAGTCAAAAACTTCCAAAACATGGGAAAGGAAATAGCCACCCAAATCCAGGAAGTACAGAGAGCCCTAGGCAGGATAAACCCAAGGGGAAACACACTGAGGTACATAGTAATCAAACTGACAAGAATTAAAGACAAAGAAAAATTATTAAAAGCAACAAGGGAAAAATGACAAATAATGCACAAGGGAACTCCTATAAAGTTAACAGCTGATTTCTCAGCAGAAACTCTACAAGCCAGAAGGGAGTTGCACGATATAGTTAAAGTGATGAAAGGGAAGAACCTACAACCAAGATTACTCTAGCTGGCAAGGATCTCATTCAGATTCGATGGAGAACTCTAAAGCTTTACATACAAGCAAAAGCCAAGAGAATTTAGCACCACCAAACCAGCTCTACAGCAAATGCTAAAGGAAACTCTCTAAGTGGGAAACACAAGAGAAGAAAAGGACCTACATAAACAAACTAAAAACAATTAAGAAAATGGTACTAGGAACATACATATCGATAACTACTTTAAACGTGAATGGATTAAATGCTCCAACCAAAAGACACAGACTCACTGAATGGACACAAAAACAAGACCCATATATATGCTGTCTACAAGAGACCCACTTCAGACCTAGGGACACATAGAGACTGAAAGTGAGGGGATGGAAAAAGATATTCCATGCAAATGGAAATCTAAAGAAAGCTGGAGTAGCAATACTCACATCAGATAAAATAGGCTTTAAAGAATGTTACAAGAGACAAGGAAGGACACTACATAATGATCAAGGGACCATTTCAAGAAGAAGATATAACAATTATAAATATATATGCACCCAACATAGGAGCACCTCAATACATAAGGCAACTGCTAACAGCTGTGAAAGAGGAAATTGACAGTAACACAGTAATAGTGGGGGACTTTAACACCTCACTTACACCAATGAACATATCATCCAGATAGAAAATTAATAAGGACACAAGCTTTAAATGACACAATAGACCAGATAGATTTAATTGATATTTATAGGACATTCCATCTGAAAAAGGCAGATTACACTTTCTTCTCAAGTGCACACAAAACATTCTCTAGGATAGATCACACCTTGGGCCACAAATCAAGCCTCAGTAAATTTAAGAAAATTGATATATCAAGCATCATTTCCAACCACAACACTATGAGATTAGATAACAATTACAGGGAAAAACACTTAAAAAACTCAAACACAGGGAGGCTAAACAATACATTACTAAATAACCAAGAGAAAAATGAAGAAGTCAAAGAGGAAATCAAAAATACCTAGAGACAAATGACAATGAAAACACGAAGATCCAAGCCCTATGGGATGCAGCAAAAGCAGTTCTAAGAGGGAAGTTTATAGCTATACAAGCCTACCTCAAGAAACAAGAAAAATCTCAAATAACAATCTAACCTTATACCTAAAGGAACTAGAGAAAGAAGAACAAACAAAACCCAAAGTTAGCAGAAGGAAAGAAATCATAAAAATCAGAGCAGAAATAATGAAATAGAAACAAAGGAAACAACAGCAATGATCAATAAAACTAAAAACTGGTTCTTTGAGAAGATAAACAAAATTGATAAACCTTTGGCCAGACTCATCAAGAAAAAGAGGGAAAGGACTCAAATCAAACTTATAAATGAAAAAGGAGAAGTTACAATGGACACTGCAGAAATACAAAGCATCATAAGAGACTACTACAAGCAACTCTATGCCAATAAAATGGACAACCTAGAAGAAATGGACAAATTCTTAGAAAGGTATAACCTTCCAAGACTGAACCAGGAAGAAATAGAAAATATGAACAGACCAATCACAAGGAATGAAATTGAAACTGTGATTAAAAACCTTCCAACAAACAAAAGACCAGGACCAGGTGACTTCACAGATGAATTCTATCAAACATTTAGAGATGAGCTAACACCTATCCTTCTCAAACTCTTCCAAAAAATTGCAGAGGAAGGAACACTCCCAAACTCATTCTATGAGGCCATCATCATGCTGATACCAAAACCAGACAAAGGTGCTAAAAAAAAGAGAAAATTACAGACCAATATCGCTGATGAATATAGATGCAAAATTCCTCAACAAAATACTAGCAAACAGGGCTTCCCTGGTGTCACAGTGGTTGAGAGTCTGCCTCCCAATGCAGGGGACATGGGTTCGTGCCCCGGTCTGGGAAGATCTCACATGCTGCGGAGCAGCTGGGCCTGTGAGCCATGGCCACTGAGCCTGCGCGTCCGGAGCCTGTGCTCCGCAACGGGAGAGGCCTCAACAGTGAGAGGCCCGCATACCACAAGAAAAAAAAAATACTAGCAAACAGAATCCAACAACATGTTAAAAGGATCATACACAGTGATCAAGTCAGATTTATCCCAGGGATGCAAAGATTCTTCAATATATGCAAATCAATCAATGTGATACACCACATTAACAAATTGAAGAATAAAAACCATACGATCACCTCAATAGATGCAGAAAAAGCTTTTGACAAAATTCAACACCCATTTATGATAAAGACTCTCCAGAAAGTGGACACAGAGGGAATCTACCTTAACATAATAAAGGCCATATATGACAAACCCACAGCAAACATCATTCTCAATGGTGAAAAACTGAAAGGATTTTCTCTAAGATCAGGAAGAAGACAAGGATGTCCACTCTTGCCACTATTATTCAACAAATGATGAAAGAAATCAAAGATTACACAAACTGATGAAAGAAATCAAAGATTACACAAACAGATGGAGAGATATACCATGTTCTTGGATTGGAAGAATCAATATTGTGAAACTGACTCTACTACCCAAAGCAATCTACAGATTCAGTGCAATCCCTATCAAATTACCAGTGGCAATTTTTACAGAACTAGAACAAAAAATCTTAAAATTTGTATGGAGGCACAAAAGACCCCAAATAGCCAAAGCAATCTTGAGGGAAAAAAATGGAGTTGGAGGAATCAGGCTCCCTGACTTCAGACTATAACTACAAAGTATGGTAAATAAGACCATATGATACTGGCACAAAAACAGAAATATAGATCAATGGAACAGGATAGAAAGCCCAGAGATAAACCCACACACCTATGGTCAACTAATCTATGACAAAGGAGGCAAGCATATACAATGGAGAAAAGACAGGCTCTTCAATAAGTGGTGCTGGGAAAACTGGACAGCTACATGTAAAAGAATGAAATTAGAACACTCCCTAACACCATACACAAAAATAAACTCAAAATGGATTAAAGACCTAAATGCAAGAGCAGACACTATAAAACTCTTAGAGAAAAACATAGGAAGAACACTTTTTGACATAAATCACAGCAAGATCTTTTTTGACCCACCTCCTAGAGTAATGGAAATGAAAACAAACAAATGGGACCTAATGAAACTTCAAAGCTTTTGCACAGCAAAGGAAGGTATAAACAAGATGAAAAGACAACCCTCAGAATGAGAGAAAATATTTGCAAATGAATCAACAAAGGATTAATCTCCTAAATATATAAACAGCTCATGTATCTCAATATTAAAAAAACAAACAACCCAATCAAAAAATGGGCAGAAGACCTAAATAGACATTTCTCCAAAGAAGACATACAGATGGCCAAGAAGCACATGAAAAGCTTCTCAACATCACTAATCATTAGAGAAATGCAAATCAAAACCACAATGAGGTATCACCTCTCACCCGTCAGAATGGCCATCATCAAAAAATCTACACACAATAAATGCTGGAGAGGGTGTGGAGAAAAGGGAACGCTTTTGCACTGTTGGTGGGAATGTAAATTGATACAGCCACTATGGAGAACAGTATGGAGGTTCCTTAAAAAACTAAAAATAGAACTACCATATGACCCAGCAATCCCACTACTGGGCATATACCCTGAGAAAACCTTAATTCAAAAAGAGTCATGTACCAAAATGTTCATTGCAGCTCTATTTACAATAGCCAGGACATGGAAGCAACCAAAGTGTCCATCAACAGATGAATGGATAAAGAAGATGTGGCACATATATACAGTGGAATATTACTCAGCCATAAAAAGGAAGGAAACTGAGTTATTTGTAGTGAGGTGGATGGACCCAGAGTCTGTCATACAGAGTGAAGTAAGTCAGAAAGA
The DNA here is from genome assembly GCF_039906515.1 of Pseudorca crassidens. Classification (NCBI taxonomy): domain Eukaryota; kingdom Metazoa; phylum Chordata; class Mammalia; order Artiodactyla; family Delphinidae; genus Pseudorca; species Pseudorca crassidens. The sequence continues at coordinate 33,125,980 of NC_090310.1, forward strand.
GAAAAACAGATACTGTATGCTAACACATATACATGGAATCTAAAAAAAAAAAAAAAGGTCATGAAGAACCTAAGCGCAAGTCAGGAAAAGAGATGCAGATCTACTAGAGAATGGATTTGAGGATACAGGGAGGGGGAAGGGTAAGCTGGGACAAAGTGAGAGAGTGGCATGGACATATATACACCACCAAACGTAAGGTAGATAGCTAGTGGGAAGCAGCCACATAGCACAGGGAGATCTGCTCGGTGCTTTGTGATCACTTAGAGGGGTGGGATAGGGAGGGTGGGAGGGAGGGAGATGCAAGAGGGAAGAGGTATGGGGATATATGTATAACTGATTCACTTTGTTATAAAGCAGAAACTAACACACCATTGTAAAGCAATTATACTCCAATAAAGATGTTAAAAAAAAAAAAGAATTACCATATGACCCAGCAATCCCACTACTGGGCATATACCCAGAGAAAACCATTATTCAAAAGGACACATGCACCCCAGTGTTCACTGCAGCACGATTTACAATTGCCAGGTCATGGAAGCAACCTAAATGCCCATCGACAGATGAATGGATAAAGAAGAGGCGGTACAGATATACAATGGAATATTACTCAGCCAAAAAAAGGAACAAAATTGGGTCATTTGTAGAGATATGGATGGACCTAGAGACTGTCATACAGAGTGAAGTAAGTCAGAAAGAGAAAAACAAATATCATATATCAACACATATACATGGAATCTAGAAAAATGGCACAGATGAACCAGTCTGCAAGTCAGAAATAGAGACACAGATGTAGAGAACAAATGTATGGACACCAAGGGGAGAAAGGTGGGGTGGTGGTGGTGGTGGTGGTGGTGGTGGTAGTGGTGGGATGAATTGGGAGATTGGGATTTACATATATACACTAATATGTATAAAACAGATAACTAGTAAGAACCTGCTGTATAAAAAATAAAAATAAATAAAATGAGATTCCAAAAAAAATAAGAAACTACAATGAGACAGCACCTCACACCTCTCAGAATGGCTATCATCAAAAAGACCACAAATAACAAATGTTGGCGAGGATGTGGAGCAAAGGGAACCCCTGTACACTGTTGGTGGGAATGTAAACTGGTGCAGCTACTGTGGGAAATAGTATGGAGGTTCTTCAAAAACTAAAAATAGAACTACCATAGGATCCAGCAATTCCACTCCAGGGTATATATCTGAAGAAAACAAAAACACTAATTTGAAAAGATACATGTACCCCAATGTTCATAGCAGCATTATTAACAATAGCCAAGACAAGGAAGCAACCAAGGTGTCCATCAATAGATGAATGATAAAGAAGATATATATATATAGATAGATATAGACACAATGGTATATTACTGAGCCATAAAAAAAAAAAAATGAAATTTTGCCATTTGCAACAACATGGATGGACCTGGAAAGTGTTATGTTTAGTGAAATGCGTCAGAGAAAGACAAATACTGGATGTTTTCACTTATATGTGGAATCTAAAAAAGAAAACAAACAAATGAATTTAACAAAAAAGAAACAGATTCACAGCTATAGAAAACAAACTAGTGGTTATCAGTGGGGAGAGGGAAGGGGAAGGGGAAGGGACAAGACAGAGGTATGGGATTAAGAGTTACAAATTACTATGTATAAAATAAGGGGACTTGCCTGGTGGCACAGTGGTTAAGAATCCGCCTGCCAATGCAGGGGACAGGGTTCGAGCCCTGGTCCGGGAAGATCCCACATGCCGCGGAGCAACTAAGCCTATGCACCACAACTACTGAGCCTGAGCTCTAGAACCTGTGAGCCACAACTACTGAGCCCACCTGCCACAACTACTGAAGCCCGCGCGCCTAGAGCCCATGCTCCGCAACAAGAGAAGCCACCACAATGAGAAGTCCACACACTGCAACAAAGAGTAGCCCCGCTCGCCGCAACTAGAGGAAGCCCGTGCGCTGCAATGAAGACCCAACGCAGCCAAAAGTAAATAAATAAATTTCAAAAAGTAATAAATAAAATAAAATAAATAAGCTACAAGGATATATTGTACAGCATAGGGAATATAGCCAATATTTTATAACAACTATAGGTGGAGTATAATCTATAAAATTTTTAAATCACTATGTTGTACACCTGAGATACAGCTGTAAATCAACTATATCTCAATTTTTAAAAACCCTAAAAAAAAATAATCCTGAAATGGTTAAATAAGTAAGCATAGTATCCTTAAAAAAAGAAAAAGAAATCTTCTGGATTATTGAAAAGGTCTTTCTTCTTTACAGATAGCAAATATCTATAAAATAAAAATCCATTCTGCTTTAAAAAATTTTTTTAAAAACAACTAGACATCATTCCACCATTATTGACACATTTCAGCTACAGGGAAAAGTGCTGGCTTCCCTGGCACGTCTGCTGGAGCTTGGAGGGGTTTCTCTGGCAAGACACCAACTCCCTTGTAAGAAGCTGGCCGCATCTATGAGAGAAGGAAACAGACTCTTGTTACAGTAAATGTCAGCACCAGTGGGACAATCTTACCAGCTGGCTGTGTGCTGGGAACAAATATGTTTTTAGTGGTTCTTGACCTGGAAAACTCAACTTGGGGGGCCCCCCCGACCTTTGAGCCTGTTTAGAGGGAGAGTGAGCACCGATGCTCTCATTCTGGATCCTCCAAATGCAGATCACTGGACATGTTCCATCTTCCCACTCAAGGACTGACTAGAAACTTCTCAGCATCCAGCACTCATGCTGGCATCACTTCTACAAATGCTGGCTGCTATTCTTGCAAATATCTAGAAAGATGATTCTCATGAGTAATGAGAGTAATTCAAATGAAGAAAAGAGACCCTCATGGAAAAATTCACTTATTTCTTCATTATATATATATATATATTTATTTTATTTTATTTTGCGATATGCGGGCCTCTCACTGCTGTGGCCTCTCCCGTTGCGGAGCACAGGCTCCAGACACGCAGGCCCAGCAGCCATGGCTCACGGGCCTAGCCGCTCCGCGGCATGTGGGATCTTCCCGGACAGGGGCACAAACCCGCGTCACCTGCATTGGCAGGCGGACTCTCAACCACTGCGCCACCAGGGAAGCTCTGCATTATCATATTTGATGCCTGTATAGAATCTTTCATTAGGGTTGTGGTGCAATTTAATCCAAAATTCCCTTTCTGATGGACTACTAGGTTATTCTCAAATTGTTTTTGCTTTGCTTCCAGTTTTGCTGAGCTATAACTGACATACAGCACTGTATAAATTTAAGGCGAACTCTACCTTCAGTATCTCAGCATAGAAATCTCTAGAATTAGATTGCCCATATTCAAATACTGGTTTCGATATTTACTAGGTATCTAGTTACTTAGCCAACAACTTTACTACCACATCTTCAGTTTCTGTATCTGTACAATGGGGATAATAATATTCCCTAATTCCTAAAGTGACCTAAGGATTAAAAGAAATAAAGACTGGAAGAGTTTATCTAGTGCTTCACACTTAGCAGTAAATGTACCTATGAACAGGACTAGGGGAATGATATCGTCAGCAAATATATAATAAATTTAGTTATCCATTCTAAAGCAACATATACACACAATCATTTCAGAAAGCACATCCATTTAAAATAGTTATGTTTAAGTCCAATGTAGTGGGAGAATGTGGTACTTTATTTATAGCTTGTGATGAGCTATGGATAAATGGGAGAGAAAAGGCTTAGGGTAGATATAAAGTTCCTAATCGTTACTCTTAAACAAACTCCCCAAGCCTCCAGAGGCTTCTTTCTGCAGAAGAAGGAAGGTGAACAATTATGTTCCAAGCTACATGAATAGCAGAGTCAGGAAACCATAGCTATGTACTTCACTCCCTCTGTTCATGCCAAATTCCACTCGGCATTCCTATTTATTGCACTAGATCTTCTTGAAAGGTGGGGGAATTAGGTGAGCACATGAAGTGCTGAGGGAATACAAAATAAGGGAGGAATCAGCTATTGAGATAGAAATGAGTGCTGTGCTGAAGCTAAGCAAATATACACCACACATATTATATTTTCCTATCCCATGACCATGGAAGACATCATTAATTGATCACTGCACTCTTTCCCCATGAACCTGTCTATGACCTCATAATCCTCTACATAGTCCTGCTGCAGACAGACACTACCAATTATCCAGAGAGAGAAAGTGACATGAAACCATTTTATAATCCCAGACATTGGTCTTGATAGAAACAATAAATAAAGGTCTGAAACACGATGAAGGTAGGCATTTAAATAGCTGGAAACAACTTGGGCCAAAATCATAGCAAAAAGGAGCATAACATCTATCTACAGGGAAAAGTAAAGAGCTGGCTTCTTTTTTCCTAAGCATTGAAGTTTTGGGGCTGACAAAATGTGAAATTGGCTACAGAGAAGTAAAAGGCTGAAGGATTCAGAGTTCAGTTGGGGAATTAAAAAGAGATTCCAAAGTTGAAACCTGCAGTATTCATCAATTTAAAATTTTTTCAGAAAAAGTCTGGCTCAGCTATCTATGCTAAGAAACTACCTGAAAATGTAGCACAGGAATTACTGAAAGCCCTTTAATAAAATTAAGATGAGGATTATACCTCAGAAAGGCTTGGCTGAACTGTGTGAATCATAAAAAAGAAAGCAGTAGGATAATTACTTGTATTGTGACTTTTCAGCTAATAGAAGAAGGAAACTTTGTAGAATCAATAAGAAAAAATAACAAATTAATGGCAATTATAAAAATATAGCAATATATAGCAAAATATGTATATCTTACCATAAACATATTTCCATGTTGTGTGTTAGGTATTTAACATGCATTATTTTATGCAAACTTACAGAAGAAGGAGGGAAAAGGTGGAGGGAAGGATGTGGAAGAAACAGATGGAAAAGAGAGAGAAAGAAAAGAAACAAAGGTTTGCTTGCTTGTTTGTTTTTAGAGCCACTTTACATACTAGGCAATTGAAGCTCAGAACAGTGATGCAACTAGTCTGGCATGTGTCCCCATCCACCACTAAAATATATAGTAGGGTGCTTTTTTTTTTAAACTTCTTTGCCATACTTTATCTAAAAAAAGTGACCAGGGCTTCCCTGGTGGTGCAGTGGTTGAGAATCTGCCTGCCAATGCAGGGGACACGGGTTCGAGCTCTGGTCTGGGAAGATCCCACATGCCGCGGAGCAACTGGGCCCGTGAGCAACAACTACTGAGCCTGCGCGTCTAGAGCCTGTGCTCCGCAACAAGAGAGCCCGCGATAGTGAGAGGTCCGCGCACCGCGATGAAGAGTGGCCCCCACTTGCTGCAACTATAGAAAGCCCTCGCACAGAAACAAAGACCCAACACAGCCATAAATAAATTAATTAATTAATTTTTAAAATGTATTAAAAAAAAGTGGCCAGGCACACTGCTATTGTAACAATCCAAGGTAAGGAAGCAAGATCAACCACTATGAACACCCCCCTCTCTTCAGTGTATGTAGGTATTACTATCACATAATACATGACAGAAACTATAATCACTTGACTCTCTTTAGCTTGACAATGTGCCTGCAAGCAATCCCCCCACTAACATGGATTCACAAATATACCAAAAAAAGGTTGACCAGCTAGTCATAATTAAGCAATCCTAATCTGCAATCACTGTGAACATACTATGTGTACATGTCTTCACCTAGGGCTTTCTATTTGTTGATGGATGCAAACATACATCCATCCTTTCATTCATTCATTCAATAAACACATCTTTATGGCCAAATATGTTACAGTCATAACTACTTGGGAAAGACCAGTAAATAAAGCACCCACGAATGCCAGCCCTTATGAAGCTTCCACTCTAGTGGAAGAAGAGTCATGATAAACAAGATACATTTTAAAAGTACATAATATGTTAAGTGGTGATCACTATAAAGGAGAGAAGGAAGGGAGGAGAAAATGTTGGGGTAGAATATACAATTTTAGATATGGTGGTTTATTCAAGGAAAGAAGCAAAAGCCATTATGGCTCTAGAGGAGAGAGACACTCTAGTGGAAGATGAAACTGTGTAAATTGGCAACAGGTAGGGCATGCAAATTCTTATAGACTAGGTTACGGGTTTGGGTCTTACTCTAGGAAAAAACAGGAAGCCATGGAACGGTATAAGCTGGAGAGAAGCATGATCATGTCTACATATGAAAAGATCTACTGGAAGAATTGACTGTGGGGATGCATGCTGGAAGCAGGAAGACCAGTTAGGATGCTATTTCAGGAGAAGTCAGAGCAGATGGCAGCTTGAACCAAGGTAGACATTTTGGAAGGATTTGGTAAATTGTTAAGGGGAGAAAATCAACAGGACTTGGTAATAGGTCAAATGTGAGGAGTGGTAAACTATTTTTTCCTTGAAAAAAAAAAAAACACAAAAACAAAAGAAATATTCTAGGGGCCCAGTCTGGGATGTGGCCCATCTCTAAACCAATCATTTTAGGGATTCTTGATTAGGTGGTGAGCCCATTCTTGAATGTCAGAGTAGGGATGAGGGTGAAAAAGTGAAATCAACTCTAGTTTTAGGATGAATTAAAAGGTTCATCAAAAAAAAAAACAAGTTTCCACAAAAGGAAAGAGAGAATACATTACAGCAATCCAAATATGAGATAAAAGGACACATTAAACTTAAAAAAAAAGAGAATCTAACCAAAGGAAATGATTTGCTGCGTGAACAAAATTGACAAAAAGTCAAAGATTACATGAGGTTTGGAAACCCAGAAGCATCAGAATTCCTTTGACAGGAATGGAAAATTCAAAGAGGATAATATTTTAGTTGTGGGGAGAAATTAATTCTATTATTGTTATAAATGCCTTAAATATTTAGAACAGACACATGGCCACAATTGTACAGATAGTGCTGAGATATGTCAAGCAAAACACAAAACAATTAATTAGTATGACAACTTCTCCCAAGGAAGCAATTCAAACATTTAGTGAAAAACAAGGATATAATAAAACGCAATCATCTGGCGCCTATATTAGCAATAATTAGTATATATAATCAAAGCCAAGCCAAAGATTATTTTTCCATTCCAAGTGTACCAACTAAAAACATTCTGTTGGTGCAGATGGGAGGTATGCATTGGAGTCCAGCTATTTGATGCGAGAGAGGAAAGGCAGGCATTTCAAGAGGCTGATCAGGCTACCCAACAGACTAGGCAACCTCATCTGTACTTGGCAGATTGGAGCAAAACCACCTCCTGCAAATTGTGTGCTCTCCAGCACCAGGAAAACAAAGCTGGAGAAAATAGCAGAGAGAATGGAGTGCAGAGAGCCTTGAACAAGTGGCGGAGACACGATCAAATCCTGCCCTCCATCCCTGGAGCTCCATATCTAGCTCATGAACTAGGAGTTCAAACCATCACCAGCTTCATTAGTGAAAATCCTCACGAGGCTTCTGAATTCTTTCTTGGACACGAGATAGATATGAATCCTCTCTCCTTCCTGATTCTCTTTCAAATATTAGCACAGACATGTAAGCCAGGTAAGTTAGTGTCCGTCTCCATCTCTGTGACAGACATTACTAGGTGATAACGGCACTCTTTCCCGATCAGCCTCAGGGTCTCTACCAAAGAAGCAACTTGGGTGGTAAAATCATATCATAAAATACTACTCAACAAGAAAAGGGAATAGACCGTTGATACATGCAATGACTTGGGTAAATTTCTGGGGCATTATGCTGAGTGAAAGAAGCCAATCCCCAAACATTACATACCATACATTCCATTTATATAATATTCTTGAAATGGCAACATATAAGAAATGATGAACATGTTAGTGGTTGCCAGAGGTTAGGGATGGGGGTAGGGTGGGAGAAATTGGGGCAATTTGCAGTGTGAGGGATCCTGTGGTGATCAAACTGTGCTATATTGGTGTGGACACATAAACCGATACAGGTGTATAGAACTAAATACACACAAACACACACACACATAGAAGAACAAATAAAGCAGGGGATCTGAATAATATCAGTAGAATCCATCAGTAGATGACATCAGTGTCTGGGTAAGAGCCATAGATCTTATTGTATCAGTAAGATCAAATCACTGATTGTGATGTGCTACTATAGTTTTTTAAGATTCCCTTAGAGGAATCTGATTTAAGGGTACCCAGGATCTCTCTGTATTATTTTGTAAGCTTTCTGTGAATCTACAAATCTATACTTATCTCAAAATATAAAGTTTTTTTTTTAAAAAACAGTCCTTTGGAAATCTATCAACAATCAAAGTGATCACATTAAGTTGAAATCTATTTGTCCTCCCTCCCTCAAGTAGAGAATCAGGTTTTTATCCATATTTGCTTTCAAAACCAAAGAAAAGAAATATAATAAGTCTAATTTCCTGCCTAGATTCTGATTTTTTAAAAATATTTCTACTCTGTTAACATAGGCTGCAGTGACCACAAAATGAGGTGACGTGGAAGTGCTTTGGGGTGTAGATATTTTGTTATCTCCACCATCTCCAGTTGGTATCAGCTGACGAGTACTGGTAGAAATTTGGATTTCCTAGACCCAGTTCTGGCATTGACATGTGCCTGGAGCTCGGAGCTAAGCTACCCAAACCCCTGCAGTTTGTCTTGACTCTGATTCTGAATGGTTCTGTCAGCCCCCAACTAATCCCAGAGTACCCACATTCCAAAGCAGAATCGCATCTAACTGCTGGCAAAACATTTCCTTTGATTCCATGGCAACCCTATATCCTAACTGCATTTTGCATGGGCTGCAACCTTCCATTTACCCTACATTCATTTCCAAATTGAAATGGTATCTTGTACTACACATGTTTTCCGTGATAGTTTGTCCTGTGAATTCATTTAATAATGAAGCATATGGTCTGTCTTCCCATTTCAAGAACCTCGGTAGCGTTCACTACAGCCAACTGCCAGGCATTACATACACACAAGGAGGAGCTTTTCAGCCTGCAATTCTGAAGCTGAAAAGATGCTCAGGTGAGTCTGCTTCCATTTACCTGCACCAATGAGAATATTACTGCATTCTCCCACACTCAGTAGCATGGAAGTTGCTGAATATTTAGTAGCATAATCAAGTATAATAGGGGCAGAATGGGAGAACTCCTTACAAACTTCCTCCAGCCTTTCACTGTCTGACAGCAGAGGATGTCTGTTTATTATAAGGAAAATGTTGTTTAAAAGGCACCTTTTTTTTGGTGAAGAAAACAGGTTATCACATACACTGTAGGAATGTAAATGAATGAAACCTTTTTGGAGAGCAAATTTTAGCAATATCTATGAAAAGTAAATTGATCCAGCCCTTGCAGAACTAAGACATTATCCTATAAATATACATGCACAAACACCAAGAGATAGATGTATAAATAAATGCAGTGCTTGAAATAGGAAAAACAAAAAACCCTGAAGCCAAACTATTTATATAGGCATTAATAAGGAATCCATTAAATAAACATTGCTTAATTCATAAAATGGAATACTATGAAGCTATTAAAAAGAATAAGTTAGTTCTATACAATCCAGTATGGAATTATTATATATGCCATACTCATTTATAAATATTAGAGCACTAGCTGGATGGCTAATTATTTCTTTCTTTCTTTCTTTCTTTTTTTGATGGGTAGCTAATAAATCTTTCATGGACCAATTCTGAGAATATTGCTACTTCTCTTATTCTGTGGTTTTTGATTCCTTTCTCAAGATCTGCTACTCTAAGGACATCTGAAGATGACTATGGAGTGGGGTAAATAGGGAGTGATTATTCAAAGGGTATAAAGTTTCAGTCATGCTAGATGAATAAGTTCTAGGGATCTAATGTACAATATAGTACCTAGAGCTATAATATGGTATCGGGCACTTCCAAATGTAAGAAGGTAGATCTCCTGTCAAGTGTTCTTACACACACACACACACACACACACACACACACACACACACACAAAACGAAGAGACACCAGGATTCTCTGAGAGGTGCTGAATATGTCTATTACAGTGATGATATCACAGGCTTACGCATATGTCCAAACTTATCAAACTGTACACATTAAATATATGTCATTCTCTGTATATCAATTACACCTTAACACAACATTTTTTTTTTTAAGGTCACTCTTTCAGAATCTATAGGAAAAAAAAATCCCCAAACTTTGTTTCAGCTTTGATTTTTTACAAAGACATATTTCATAATGCTACTCAGCCTCTTCAAAAATGTGCATGCTGAGAACAATTGCTAATCTTTCTAAAACAAGAGTCTGGAAAGTGCGCGTTAATATCATAAAGGAACACACACACACACACACACACACACACACACACACACACACTATTCCAGCTCTACAGTAATCCATATTATGTTGGATCTACCTTATTCAAGCCAATATGTCAATTTTGAGACTAAACTTATTTAAAGCTGAGTTGAAGTTCCTTCTCTACCACTTGCTATATAAATTTGACAAATTTATCAAACCCTCTTTCTAGTTTCCCTATCTATAACGTGGGTTTGATAACCAGACATACCTTATAGGGCTGCTGAAAATATTAAATGAAATAATACTCATAAAGCATTTGCTAAAATGCCTATCCAATAATAATATTCAATTCTTATGTATACATGGTATACGTAAACACACACATACAGTTGAAGGCAGAGGGTCCAGCCATTTCCCAAACTAAGTTTTATGACTCTCTTACCATTTTCTTATAATTGTCTATTTACCTTCAACTTTTTCTAAATGTCTTCTTTAAGAAGAGTAGGCACTCAGCTCAATCTAACAAAAAGAACTTCTAACAGTTAAAAAAGCCATACAAAAGTGGCTGCCTTGTGAGACAGTCCCAACACTGAGGGTATTCAAGCAAACGAGCTCTTGTGGGATGAATCGTAAGAAAGATACGAGGGTCTCTCTGTGACAGGGCTTTTTCAGGCTCCTTTCCACATTCACATGGAATGCTGGCCATACACTTCAGTTGTAGTTTTTCTAATCTCCCAGGTGTAGACACCTGACTGATTCTCGGCCCTCTACATATAGTATCTTTCACCTGCATCCCTAACAGCACAAGAGCGTGTAACTATTTCTATATTCATAGCATGTTTTCCTCTGACTGGAAATCCTTGAGGGCAGTGACTTGATCCTATTTATTTCTTCATCTCACAACACCAGGTACACAGTAGGTGCTCAGTGAATGACTTTGGGATGATAAAATCAATCCTGCAAAGCAACCTTGAGTGTTTTTCCACCTACAAAGTTTCCCTTATAAATTCTAGACCTTTCAATATTCTGACAGAAGATTTAAACAAATCTGCTGTTAAAATATTAATAACAGAAGCAGCAGCAATGATGGCAATGATGTATAAATTGAAAAGTAAATCCACAGAGATGTCAATAGAACGTTTTTGTGTCTTTGTTTCCATTCTCCTTATTTGAGAAGGGATGTTTTTATCAGCTTTAATGCCTAACTAGAATAATTTACATCTATCTCCTATCCCCTGGTATCAAGAGTCAAAGCATGTGATGACTGCCTTCTTTGGAGAAACTTCCTAATGATATTTCTCCTCTCAAAATGACTAGTTGATAACAAGCACAGAAATAAAGTAGATGCCTCTTCCATCCAATAAATGCCCTGCTTCCTTAAGTCAAAATTTTCTTTAAGGTGGGACGGGGAGGAAAGGTAAAATAAAAGATTGCATTTATAGTTTGGCCATAGAGACTAAATCAGATCATGTTTATTGATTTATTTCAATCAACAGACATGGAAAAGTTCAGGAGATTTTGACCCATGCCTCTAGGTATGCATTTGAGAGAGGTTTTTACCCAGCCCCCTAAGTTGAGTTATTGCAGAATAAAAAAATGTGTCCACCAAGTGACACAGATATATTCATAACAGGAGGGAAGGAGGAAATTCAGCTCCTCTTATTTTTCCTGCAGATTATAACATTAAAAGATAGATTTTGCACAAATTATTAAACTATGTCATGGTTCTATGTTATTAACAAAATGATAGCCTCCCCCCGCCAAAAAAAAAAATATCAGAATCATAGATGAACATACCCTGGATCATAAGATTAAATAGGATTCATGCAGTGACAATGGCCATTCCTTGGTTTACTTTTTGCCCAGGTTATATGTGTTCTCAGAAACAATCTGTATCTGTTGGACTCTCAGGTCTCCTGGAGTCTTCCAAAAATTTAAGTTTCTTAGTGCTGGCTCTGTACCACTCATCATATAGTGCCTCTTCTGGAGAGGGAAAATGGTCCACCATGTTTGGGAATGAAATCTCACGTCTATACCCCACAAAGAAGTAACTCATCTAAACTACTTTTGCAGGAGCTGAGCTAACCTGCAGGACACACCTGTCTTTCTCATGCTGTATTTCCAAAGGGAAACTAATATCTTCTCACTGACATGTACACACACCAGGCTCAAGTTTTTTCAACATCATTGACACAATAGAGAGACCATTGGCAGTGAGGCAAATAGAACCAGAGACCTTAGGGCATATCTTCACCAAGACTGCATGACCAGCTGTTGGGTAGCACAAGACGTAATGGACACCATTTCTAAAGAAGCTAGGGTTCAAGCTGAAATCAAAGCTTTAATGGGGTTTTGAACTGTGATGGGTATAAAGAGCTAATGGCAACACTCTCTGGCTAACAGGTCAGCCAAGGGATGGGATGAGATAGTGGACACACATAGTAGTAGTGTATCCACAGTTTGCTCCTGGTCCATCATCTCTCCCCCAGTTTTGTTTTGTTTTTTGGTAGCAACATTTCTCTTTCCACTGATAAAATGCTTTCCACATGGTGTTTTTTAGTAAAGTTATGTTAACCCCACCTGTGCAACTGCTATTGATACATGGTCTTGCTGGACTCAGATTCTTTCTCATTCTACCTCCAGGGGTCAGTTCATGGATGAGAATGTGATCCAAAGAGAGTTGATATCTCTCTTATTTTATAGATGGAAGCTAGAAGAGAGAGGATCATGTTTTGCTTCAAAACATGACCTGTTAAGAATACAGGCTGAAGGCTACAAGTGGCTTCATGAAGAAAATCTGCTCAAGAATGAAACCAACACTCAGAAGGAAGCCAAAAGATAGAGACTAGACATAACACTGGTGACATTATTTGAACCCCTGGACCCAGCACTGCCTTAAGACAACATATTTTTTCAATTCCTAATTTTATGAGCCAATAACTCTCATTGTTACAAAGCAAGATTAAATTTGTTGGAATTTGGTTTCTGTCACTTGTAATAAAAACTGTACTGATGAATCCAAGTGAAGACAGGAAAAGTGTGACCTACCTCCTACTCTGTGGCTGAGTTTTAAAAATCCTCTTTCCCAAAGAGGTCTAATTTTGGTCAAGGTGGCTTCTGGATCGACAAAAACCTTTCTTTCCTTTGGACAACTTCATACATGATGAGGCTGGAATGTTGGTTGAGCTTAACAAAATAGTTCCTGAAAATGGAACACACTTTACAGCCTCTTTCATTTGAGGGAGAGAACTCCTGTGCTACCATAAAAATAATTTTGGAAAGAAGTGCATCTGCTTTCAGAAAGTGTCTGCCAAGATGTGGCCTGATGTAATTTAAAATGGCTAAGACAATCAGCTCGAAAATTAAGGTTTCTAATGGGAACACCTACTCAGCCCTAATAATAGGGGAACTACCATCATAATTATAATGTGGTGCAAGCAGGCACATCATTAACTAACTTTTCTCAGCTACTGCAATTAACGAGCCTCAATAGACTGAGTAAATTATTAATAACCCACACATGCTCCAGTGCACACTGCTGGCTATTTTTTTTTTCAAGTAAGAAGCAAAAAGTTAACAGCTGATATCCAAACAATCTTTGATTTATCTCTTTCACAACATTACTGTACTTCTTAATAATTCTTTCTGGAGGAGATAATGGTTGTAGAGAATTAAGTAGTGAATAGAGAAGTGAGCAATGTCATCTAACAGAGAGACCATCTTTTATGAGTTGATCAAACAGTCTCATTCCTTACTTTCTTCATGGTGCAATCATTTACGGAACTGTTATTATCATTGAGTGCTAGTAATGGTTCAAGTTGTTAATGGCGGTTACTTTATACAGTAGGGTGGGAATCAGCAGTTCTCAAATATAGCCTAGGGACCAATTTAGGTTTATGATGTTCACAAATAATCTCCTCAGATCATGGGGCATTAACACAGGGTGGCTGAGTCCACTGTGTAAGTGATAAAGAAGACCAAAAAAAAAAAAAAAAAGATCCAGAAAGAGCAAAGGGGCATAGATAGTCAAGGTTGCACAAATAGGTAGGGAAGTCTCTTCCACCCCCTGCATTTAAGTGGTTGCCAGCCACTGGGTAAATAAAGCATATTCCTTACCTTTAAGGGGTACGTGTTCTAACAGAAGGAGGCTACTGAATAGGAAACATCAATAGACCATGAAAGCCCTATGGTTGGAATAAATAAGGGGAAGAGGGAGGGAAGGACAATCAACCCAGCCCGGGGCAGGAGGTCACAGACAGATTCCCATAAAATTTCAAATCTCTGGATTCTTTAATGAGGAAGGGAGAGGAAAGGGAAGGGTGGAAAGGAGAAGAGAATGGAAGACAAGAGAAGAGAAAGAATAAAATAAAATAAAATTAAATTAAATTAAATTAAATTAAAATAAGTGGCAAGGCAAAACAGAGGTAGAAAAGGGTCTGAGCAGAGGAAACACTATACATAAAGGTCTAGGTGTAAGAAAGGCACGGCACATTCTTGGAACAACAGGTCACCTGATGTAGCTGGAGGACAGATGAGATGGTGGGTAGGGGCCAGGTGAGAAGGGCTGTGTTAAGGCACAGATGCTCACTGCTGAGAGCGGTGAAGAGCCTCTGAGGAGTCTTCAGTAGGAAGTGACTGTATTGATGAAAGGACCACTAGAGCAGCAGTTGGCAGAATGGAGTGGAGATGGGGTATGGTGTGGAGAATACGGAATCCAGAGAGCTTGCACCAATCTATGGGATGACAGTGGTCTTAACCCCAGACTCAGCGGTGCAGATGTAGCACGGAATAAATGTGTGCATTTTTGTGATTGTTGGGAGGTGAAACCCAGAGACTGGACTCTTCACTCTGAGACTCCAGCCAAGTCCTTAACAGGCAAACAGCCATATTGCAACTGCTGCTGCTACCAGATTGAAACAACACCAGAAAGTCCAGTAAGTGTGATTCTGAGTCAAAAACACAAAGGTGGAGATTCCGGGAAACTGGGCTGCCAAAGATGATTTCCCATACTTGGGTTTCTCACTTCCATCTCGCTAAACCTGCATCTTCAAAGACCATCTCCTACTGTGAGGTAGGGAGTCTTTTAGAAAGAAAGAACAAGAACAAGTGTAGGGTAGGTAGACCAGAAGGCCTCTTACCTTGAAGAAATCTATAAAACAGGGAAGTAGCAGAACGCTATGACTCCACGGATTTCTATCTTGATGCCCCCTTCCACGAAAAGGCATCAGACTGAATTGATTTTAGGTACATGCAGAGTCATCTGGCCAAGTGCTGTGAGCAGGAGGAGGAAAGAAAAAGTGACCCATGGGTCACACGGCTACAAACATACTCAGAGCCTGTCTGCAGGCAAGTACGTGGGGCTGCTGAATTCACGATCAGTCTCAAGCAGCCTCTGCCTCCCAGGCCTCTTCAGGTTTCTGCTCAAACGATTGCCTCATTTTGAGATCATTCAAGCATGTTAAAACCGCAGACAGCAGAGCAGCACACCTATTCAATGACCATTTAAACTATACAACTGGAATTTATCACAAGTACAAGGAAAAGGGTGAATCGTTAGAAAATCAAACTTGGAAAATCTCCACTCGCGATCAAACAGCTATGTTTTCCGCTCAGGGAACTGGGCACTGCAGCCTCCAAACATTAAATAGATACAGCCTCCTCTTGGTGTAGAAAAGGGATCTGAGGTAGAGATGCATACAGCAAAATAGGTGTTAAAATAGAAAGGAAAAGATGTACAAGATGTAAAGGAATAAATTGAGACAAGGCAAAAGGAAAAGAGGGGGACAGTATAGGTGAATGCAAAATATTCATTCTGTAATAGCCAGTATGGTTGCTGAAATCCAACTTCTTGGAGATCTTTTGTAATGAGCATTAAAGGGGAAACTCCTCTATAGACAACATCCATGATGCCTTTAAATCTCATCTATTTGTACAGAAATTTTCTTTTCATTGTACCTATTGGTCTGACAGAGACCAGGCACTCTACAAGGTCTAAAGATCTGGATCCTATGAGTTAGGACTGAGAAGCAGCACTTTTTTGGTTCCTCTAAGCAAATTGTGCCTCATTTCCTAGAGACTGGCTGTGATCGGGTCAGTCCATCCAATCTTTGGCCATCTTCTAAAGAACGACCTTTTCACTTGGGCTCTGATCCATGGTGGCCATTTTTACCTTTGTATACCTCCTTTGAAAGCCACTCAGAGAAGAACCCCCATTGTTTCAGCTCCTTGTCCCACCTTTAGCCTTATTCCAGTAATGGCTTCCATGGAAGTCCCTTAATACGGGGGTCCCCCACCCCCAGTCCACGGCCTGTTAGGAACCAGGCCACACGGTAGGAGGTGAGCAGCAGGCCAGCGAGCAAAGCTTCATCTGCCGCTCCCCACCGCTCCCCCACCGCTCCCCATCACTCCCCACAGCTCCCCACCGCTCCCCATCGCTCCCCACTGCTCCCCATCGCTTGCATCACTGCCTGAACTACCCCACCACCCATCCATGGAAAAATTGTCTTCCACGAATCCGGCCCCTGGTGCCAAAAAGATTGGGGACCACTGCCTTAATAAGCCGCCCACCCTATGGTCCTTCATGTTTGCTGTCAAACTCAACATGCTGTTTGATTAGATTTCTCCTGAAGAACAAACTACATAATCACCCATAGCAACAGTGTCAATGGCAAGGTAGAGGCAAAGAGATGAAGCAAGAGAAAATCATACGGTGGGGGGAGGGGGAATTTGGCTTCGACAGCATCCACTTTGTGGCGTTTGGCTGGTGAATTCATAGAATAATGTGTTGTATACGTTATGCCTCACACCCACCACAGTGGAAATCTCTGGGCAGGCTTTCAGATAACACGAAGATGCATGATAAAGTAGAATGCAAACATACACTAGAACCACCTGTGGGTGTCAGTTTCAGAGTTTCTGGAGTGATGGGGAACAAGCTTTATGTCATAGGCGTATTGCTCTTGCCTGGTTTTAACAAGGAGCTCAAGAAGAGCTGAACGAAATGCAAAAGTTAACCCTGATGGCCTATGCAGTGTAGCCCTCTCTAGAAACAGAAAGCTGAGGACCACTTCTGTTCATCGTCACTACCAAGCCAACCTTTCTGGAGGGTAGGGAAAGGGCTAGCGGGTAGGTGAAATGTTCAGCTGGTTCAGCTAGGTATGCGGATGCTGCAATCCTCAATCTAGATGTGCTTAAACATTCAAATCTCATTTTAAAACTCATCTTTACCCCCTATGGAACAGAACGAAGAATAGGGGAGTTAGCAGTTTTCATCACAGGACTCTTAGCCCCCAGCCAGGCAATCAAACAGCCGAGCAGATGGGGTGAGTTCTTCCATAGGAGAGCTGAAGGAAGGAGTGGCTGCCAAATAGTGATGGAGGCAAGCACGTGGCCACCACTGCTGTTCCCCATGGGGCTGGTAGACCCGAGGAACTGCAGCCCTCCGAGAAGCAGACTGTCCATGAATGAAGAGGACTGGCCATGTGCAGAAGTCATGGAGAGGCACTGTGGGAGGGAGGGAGTGAAAGAGATTTGATTCAGAACTGGCCATGTCTTCCTGACATGGGGCCATGCTGCTGGGATACATCAAGCTCAAAAGATACATTTTTGTTCTTTTGTTTCAAGATGTGCAGTCGGCACCTAGATGAGGCCAAACTCAGCTGTTAAGCATCCACAAGATGAACCTGGCTCCTAAATATTCTTTGTAACATAACCCAGGAAAATTGAAACATGGCAGTTGCCTGCAGGCCATAATATGAGAACCTGAACACCCTTTAAGTGCAAAACAAAACAAACAAACAACAACAACCAAGCAGGTACATGGCAGAAGGAAGGGTTGGGGAGGTGTGTCCTTGACTATAGGAGAGCCATTCTGAGACCCGGGGAGACTTACACTGGGAAAGGGATCACTGTCAAAGGAGCCAACCAGCCCCATCTGACTCAAGGTTTGCTGAGAAGAAAAACGTAAAGGAAAACACGCCCTCTAACCCATCCAGAATTTGTATATCTCCTTGCCCTCCACTGGAGGAAGTAGAAAGGGGATGACTTTAGTGTGGGCAAAGGCACCTCAGATCACAGACACCGCACTGCTGCAGACCCCTAGGGAGACACAAACCCAAAGTTGCCAAATAGCAACCTTCAGAAATCACCTTCTCAGGCCATAAATACTCCTTTATTCCATAGCTTGATTTGCTATTGATTTAAGGCTCTTTTTCACAATGATGCAGGAAAACATTTTATTTTCTCAGATATAAGTAGGAGGAAGTCTGTCTGGGGAAAGCAGGGGCAAGGCTGCTGGGCAGAGCAATGGCATCATTTAAGGGGAGCTGAAAGAAAGGGCTTTCCACTGCATCCCTAAATGCCCAAACGTAAAATTTCTAAATAAGTCTAGATTCCTTGATATCAGGAGCTTTTCACCTGGTAACTATGGATCCAGGATGGGTATTGGCAATTGTGGACCCCAAGTAATGGTGCAAAACACTGTGTTTATGCATATATCTATTTCTCTGGAGAGAAGTTGCTTCACTTTCATTAGCCACTGAGGATTCTGAGACTCTCCAAATGAGGATATCTTCAAGATATCCTAAACCATCATCTTAGCAAACTGCAAAGATAGTCATATACTACCACTCAGAGGGGCAAATCCTGTACAGACGTGTTCTCCCAAAAGAGAAAACTTACAGAAATATCAACCCTGAACTCAGATTTTAAAGTCATTCAACGGCACACAGGAACCAAAATAGGAATGTTCTGAAGACAATGCCATGCTTGCTTGTTTATTTATTTATTATTTGCCACGCCGTGTGGCATATGCAGGATGTTAGTTCTCTGACCAGGGATCCAACCCGTGCCCCCTGCAGTGGAAGCTCGAAGTCTTAACCCCTGGACTGCCAGGGAACTCCCTACCATGCTTTAAAGAAAGTCATGATCATTCCACAGTCTATGAAGAAACATTATTGTGTAAGATCCTGGAGGCGGAGGCGAGGGGCTTTCACTAAAAAGATCACAGGTTGCACTGCCCCCACCCCACAGGCTTATCACAGTGCCTGATCCACAACAGATACTCAATAAAGCCTGTTGAATAATATACATGAATAAATGAATGAATGAATGTAAGATCCAATGAAGCCCTTCTAAGAAGTTTTCATGGTAAAGAGGATATTTGCCGGAGCTGACTTCCCAGGCTCTGGGTCCTTGCTTGCCTCCAAGGACACAGAAAAGATAAAAGGGGTGAGTGAGAAGACGCTCTGGGGGAAAGCTACCCCATAAATACCAGGTATTGTTATTTTTATTTTTATTGGTGCTTCTACTGCCTTCAGGGGAGGAGGTAGCATATGTGAATATGGCTAATTTTCTGCTTGACTCCAAACACGTTCTAAATTACTGAGCCACATTTTATTTTAAATTGACTAATAAAGAAATCTCACACCCCACACCACTTCCCATTTTCTTGGGTCGTTTAATGTTCCCACCCTTCTCCAGGGACTCAGGGCTTTTTCCCTGAGAGCTCAGTAGAGTGGGGGCTGAACGGAGACTGTGATGCATTATCACCTCTGTCCCTTTCTCTCTGCCTGTCTGTCTCCTTCTGTCTGTCTGTTTCTCTTTGTCTCTCTCTCTCAATTGCCCTGATCAAAGCACAAATATCACCCTGAATCAGACGCCTCGCCTTTATGCTCACTTACAAAAAAACCCACATCCAACTTTTTGCTTTCCCCTACACAAAAGTAAATGGAAAATATTTTGCAAATGTCAAATGCTCTATAAAAGGAAAAATATGAAGGACACTGGACAAATAAACAATAACACTAATGACAAATTTTACCTCTCCTAAAGCACTCTCTGCCACCCAGTTCCAATTCTGGAGTTTTATCTCAAGGGTCAGAAACCAGCTATATCATAGGTAGAAATGGATTCTCACAGAAAAGTACTCTCCAAATGTGTCAGCCAATGATGTTAAAGAAGAAGGAAGAAAACTAGAAGAAAATTACTCAGGACTGAGCATTTTCTTTCACGCAGTCATTCATTCAACACTTTTTGAAGCAACCCAACGTTCCCCAAATAGCATACAATGTACGAAATACAACAGGAATACAATGTACGAAACAACAGAGGTGGTCCCTGCCCCAATGAGAAAATCATATTGAAGTAGAGAACAAAGGCCACGAAAGAGCCAGCCACATGGAAAAACAGCATTGGGAAAAGCGCGTACACATACTCAGAGGTAAAACAGAAACAAACAAAACCCCCCAACGTAAAACAAAGAAAAACAAAAACAAAAAACTTGCAATGTTCCAGGAACTGTCAGGAAGCAAGAGTAGGGAACAGGAGCTCGTGGAAAAGTGACAAGAAATGAGGTCACAGAGGAACCTAGGAGCTGGATCTTGCCACATGGGCATGGTAACAAGTCTGGATTTTTTACTAAGTGAAATGGAAATCCATTGAAGCATTTTAAGGGAGGGCAGAGGACAGGATGGGATTTATTTCTTTAAAAGGTCACTCTGGCTACAGTGAAGAACTGAAAGGAGGGAACAGAAGTGGAAGCAAAGTGTCCAGTTAGGAGCCTAGTGCAGTCACCCAGGGGAGCATTGTTGGGGGCTCTGACTAGGTCGATGGCAGTGGGGACGGAAGGGAAACCTTTTAGGACTCACTGGTGAATTGGGTGTTGAGAGAAAGGGGAAGAAGGGGTTCAGGAAAACTACAGTAATCCATCTCTTTGAAACATCTGGAAACGCTAATGTTAGATCAGTTTAAATGCATCCAAAGTACAAATGGCATTGATATTTTTTAACATGTGGTCCTTCATCAGGTCAGGGAGAGTCACAAATCTCTCCCTGCTCCCCCGCCCAAATGATTATTGACTCCCTCTTACAAAATTATATTTCCATGCTTTAAGCTTTCATTTAAGCCTGCATAATTTTCCCTAGTGTCATCTCTCACAACCTTCATTAAAGAACTCTCTGATAAGTTACCCTCACTGTCTCCCTAGCTGGATTCCGAGGTCCATCGGAGCAGAAGCCATCTCTGTCTTTGTCAGCATTATATTCCCAGAACCAAGCACTGTGTCTGACATCCTGTGGGCACATTGAAATGAATACTGGATGTGAAGAGATGCCCTGAAATTAACTCTCTGAGTCTTCAGAAGATGAAGGACAGGAAGTAATTCAAGCCCAGTCCTGACACCCACCCATTGTTTCCTTGTCTCCTTACAAGGATCTTCCCACTCCTTCCCCAGCCGACTGCAAGTCTATATACACCATTCCCATAAAGCCAGAGCCATGGTGAATGCGATGACTCACAGTTAGGAAACCACCGTGGATAATCACTGGGGGTCCCCAGGGTGAGCTGAAGGTGGCTTCCCACAGGGCTCTTCTAAGCAGAGCAGGCCTCATTCTTCCCTCCAGCTAGAGTTCATCCTCTTTCTTCCTCCCACTTCCACCTCAGGCTCTGAGACACTTAGAAACCATACTTGAACTCCTTTTGGAAATGCCAATTACTTATGAAAACATTTCACAAAAGACCTCCCTCGAACCATGCTACTGGCAATGCTTCAAGACATTTGGCTCTTTGAAACCCATTATGATCACACAAAGGAAACACGTTGGACAGTTCAAGGCTACCTTTCCCATAAATACCTGTTGATCCAATTCCCATCATCCACTCCTAATTTTAATCATTACTGCATGGGATATTACTCTGAGAAATTCTGCTCTAAGGGTTTTAGACGGGCACTGTTGATTCAGGTATTTACCAAAAAATGTCTAGAAAGATGCCACAAAATTCATCCATTCGTTAAAAAATAGAAAGATGCCCCCAATTTACTGATTATACATTAAAAACGTATTTATTAAATTCATACCATGTGCCAGGTCCCGGGTATCCATCAATGGATTAAACAGACAGGGCCCCTCTCCTCACAAAAGTGTCTGCTTGGGAAAACAGACAATAGAGCAATGGATATATAATTGCAAATTATAGTAAGTGGCATAAAGAAAAATGATTCAGGTGCTATAATATAGAATGGGGTGGGGGAAGGTAAGCACTTAGATGAGACGGTCAGGAGAGATGAATAAGAGAAGGTGGAGAGGAGACGGCATTTAAGCTAAGTTGTAAAACTAAGAAGGGACCCACCATTCATTGAATGAGAGGGATAGAGGTGGAAATGCAGATGGGGATGAGATGGAGAGGGAGAAGGAGATGGAGATGGAGATGGAGAAGGAGATGGAGATGGGGAAGCGGATGGAGAGGGAGATGGAAATGGTTAATATTTCCAACGCCCTGAAGACCTGGCAGTGACCTTCCTCCAGGTACTCTGTGTCCCTCTGCCGTCTCCCCTTGAATATGTAATCAGCAACCACACTCACCTCAGCCCTTCTTTTCAAGATGCTGTCTTTACCTTCCCCTTCCTCCATAGCCTAAACTTTTACAGGCTGACCCCATCCTTAGTGTCCTTGCTCCCTCATCACCTCCTCACTCCTTAATACCTGGACATGTGTCTCTCTCCACACTCAACTGAAGCAGCCTCCTCAAAGGTCAACAGTGAATTTGTTTTCAAATCCAATCAATTTATTTCTCAGCCTTCAACATCTTCACAGCCTTTGATTTTCACCATCTCAACATTCTTGCAACTGTCTCCCTTCCTTTGCCTCTTTGTCTAAGCCTTCTCCTGAAACTGTCCCTGGTTTACTCATGTTTCTCTTCCTTTCCTCACCATCACCAATAAAAATAGTAGTGGTAGAAGTACCTTACCCTTTATTCGGCACATATAATATGCCAGGCACTGTGCTGAGTATTTCACAAAGGTGGCTGCGAACTATTTGGAGCTATTTATTTCGGATTTCTTTCCCTGTGTTTTCTCCTCTTGCTTTCATCACTCAGACAGGTAGGAAAGACCCTCTTTGGTCTTTGGTCTCAAGATGAGGAAGAGAGTGGAGAGGAGGGAGTCATGGAGGGATGGTGACAGCCAGGTCAGAAAGGCAATGCTGCCTGTAAGAATTTGCTTTCCAAAAGCCTTCTGAGGTGCTTATGCTCAGTGTTCTGTATGGAGAATTCGGGGCATCTCTGATGGAAACAGAAGATTGGAAGAGAAAGAAAAGAGGGATGGTGGAAAGGAGAGAGAAAAAGAGAGAGATTTCACACAGATTATAACAGAGATTCCCAGACACTTGTAAGAGGATCAAAGCCTATGAGTTTCATAAGCAGCAGAGACCTCCAAAGGGAAATGGGTATGGGGTCCCAGCTTCCACCAAATATTCGAATCTCAAGCTTATGCACTGGAGAGATGCAAACTGTGTATCTAGAAGATAATCAAGGTGATGGTCAGGCAATGTCCTACCTCTGCCCCTCACCTGTCTAGGCACCAGGTGAGAGTCTGGATCCTTTGCTTAATGAAGATTATACTGATATTCCCCGTCCGTGAAGTGGAAACAAGAATGAGGATAAAATGAACTTTATTTTAAAATAGCACAGAAATCTGCTCCTTCTTGCACCATTGAGTTTGTGAGCACGGATTCACACATGCATTCTCTCCCTTAATCCTTACAACCTCCTGTACTTGCCTCCATGTTGCCGAAAAGAGAATGTTACTTCAGAAAGTTTACCTGGCTTGCCCATGTCACAAAGTGGCAAAGCCAAGATGAACAGAAGACTATCTAACACCAACATTCATGGCATTATTTACTAAGTCTTATTGCCAAAGACACCGTGTGCATCCTCTCACTTTTTTTCTCTTTATATCTTCGGTCCCAGCAATCTTACTATCTCTCATGACTTCAGGTATCCATTTCCCCACGCTTCTTGCCAAGTCTGATCCTTACATCCTACTCTTTCCATTAGCATTATCTGATGACCCTATTTGAATCAACAGTGTTTCCCCCACTGCCAGACCATGCTTCAAACCTCTGAGTCATCCTTCTCTCCAAACATCACTTCTTGACTAAGATCTTTGGCTTTGGGGACAAACTACCTAGTGAAAATTCCAGCTCTCCTGCTGTGACCTTGGGCAAATTACTTAACCTCTCTCTGCCTCCATTTTCTCATCTTTAAAATCATGAAGAGAGAAGCTACTGCACTGAGATGTTTTGAGTATTAAATTAGGTAATACATAGAAAGTTAAACATTTAGAATAAGACCTGGCAAATAATAGATGCTCAATAAAAATTAGCCAGAGTTGTCTATGCAAAACAGTTTTTGAGCCCCTGCACATTAATTTGAAAATTAAATAGATCCTCACTCTTTCCACTCTAAGTCCTTGCAGGGAATTGTTTTATCATGTCACTAGCCTTGGTTTCATACTGTCATCCCTTTGGGTTAAGTTGCTACTGTGATATATCAGAGTTTTAACCATGCATCCTGTCCCTGAACTTCCTCCAAGCTCTTTGTGGTGGTCCTAATAGGTTTCCCAAAGTCATAAACCCCCTGATAACTTCCCAGTGTGCACCAGAGGAGTCAGCATAGCTGAGTAAAGATGAGAACTTTGCAGCTGGACTCAGTTGTACCTGGAACCCTGCTCAATCATGTTTTAGTATTTAATCTTGGACATATTATTTAATGTGTCCGGCTTCTCATTGGTAAAACAGGGATAATAATAGTATGTGGTAGTAAAAATAGTAAATTAATTCTCAGTTGGCACACAGAAGATTGAATTATAAGCCTTTTTCAGGGAGCTAGGGCTGTGGTGACCAGTTCTGGCCAGTGGACTCTAAGGAAAAGCAAAAAGGACCACAGCAGGGCTCTCCTGCTGTCCAGGCCCACAGTAAACTTTGCACAAGAGAGAAATAAATCTTTGCAGCATCAACCCCTGTAGTCCATGGATTGCCGTTACTGTTTCAGAATTTAGCATATCCTGACTAGTACTAACCACTCACCCACTTGATGACTAGCCTCCTGTTCAGTACTGTCCAAGAGAACTTCCTATAATGATGGAAATGCTCTACATCTGCATGGTTCGATATGGCGGCCACCAGTCACATGGGGCCATTGAAACCTGTCTAGTGTGACTGAGAAGTTGAATTTTAAATTTGATTTCATTTTAATTAATTGAGACGTAAACAGTCCCCGTGGCTGGTGGCGACCACATCGTCCAGCTCAGCAGAACCAGACTTTATTCTGTTCTTTGGAAATGCCAAGCTCTCCAGCGTCCCAAGGTTTTTCCACTTGCCACAGGAAACCATTTTCAACCAGCCTCTACCTTTGAAATTCTCACCTTGAAGGCATTTAATCTTTCACTCAATTCAGTCAGAAATATTGCTCCAGCAACACCATGTTACTTCTTCAGGCTTCAAATGAACAGCATTACAGTTTATAGAAAGTGCACATAAGCAAAAATGCATGCAACTGTTACAGATGCTATTTCCAGATCAAAAGGCAATTCTAACGGCCTAGTGCAGATGAACATGTGTGCCAGATACAAAACAGAACGAACAGAGCTTTCTTGGAGTTATTCTAGATCCAAACTACCTGAAAAGGCAAATCCACAGTCCAAAAGACCAAACTGAGTGGAATGAGGCCTTCAGAATAATTACATGTTGCTAATTGAAAAATGTTAATCATGTCATATTAGGAGGAAGACAGGGTTAAATTGGTAAAATTTCAATTCACTTAGGCTTTATCTCTTGTTGGAATGAACCAGATGATTAATCCTCAATATTCTTCAGGGATGCAGCAAACAGTAGCAATTAAATTAACAACTACAAAGTTTATGCTCAGAGATTCAAAAATGAAAGAGGGAAACGCTTTCATTTTTCACAAGTTGTTACCTTAATTATCTTCTTATTGCTCTGTCTCTTTTCCCTCATTACAGAAACACACCCCTTAGTATTCACAGATCCCTTTAATTTGCTGTAGCTCAGTAATGGTGTAAGAGATGTCATCAGAGATACAAACCCATAAATCTTACTCTGTGCGTGCTCCTTGAAAATAAATTGTTCTGCTGTGCCTAGTCTCAGTGTGCATTCCAGAAGGTGCTGACAATTTTCCACTTCCCTACAAATAACTGGAGTGTCTGTAAACCTATGTACATGGCGAGTTACAGTACACTTTATTGATTTTTATTTATTTATTTATTTTTATTTTTTTGTGGTACGCAGGCCTCTCACTGTTGTGGCCTCTCCTGTTACGGAGCACAGGCTCCAGACGCGCAGGCTCAGCGGCCATGGTTCACGGGCCTAGACGCTCCACGGGATCTTCCTGGACCGGGGCACGAACCTGTGTCCCCTGCATCGGCAGGCGGACTCTCAACCACTGCGCCACCAGGGAAGCCCCGTACAGTACACTTTAATCCAACAGCAACAACCAAAAAATTCCTTAGGAGAACAGGCTGCAACTTAATTGGTCAGGTTAATGAAATATCATACGGAAATAGAAAAATGTGGTAATTCAGGAAAT
Organism: Pseudorca crassidens; assembly: GCF_039906515.1. NCBI lineage: Eukaryota > Metazoa > Chordata > Mammalia > Artiodactyla > Delphinidae > Pseudorca > Pseudorca crassidens. Next base: position 33,152,593 of record NC_090310.1, read on the forward strand.
AAACAAAAACTCAAATTGAAACTTCTTTTTCTAACATACTCACAGTACAGATGGGCATATAGGAAGTCTATATTACAAATGCAAACCTTTAAAATCTTTATGTTGTGCTTTTCTTTTCCCCTCTGAATGATATCTCTGTATTGTCAGCAGAGGAATCCAACTTTGTGAAGATCAGATCATTCATCTCCCTTGGAATGCAGCTAATCAAAATTGGAAAAAAGATAAATCCAGCAGCAACCACCATAAAGCAAGAGAATGCTGCCTCATGGTGATTTTACAGGTCCCCTGACATATGTGCATTAAAACTGTAACGATCACAAATGCTATCTGCATGTCACGTATTCCTTTAACTCAGAGGCCCCGTTTGCAAATTTAGCACAGCCTAGGATCCCTGTACACCAGTAACCACAACACAAGAAGGAAAGTGGTTTTAACAGTCAGGATTTCTAAGTAGGTTCTGCCCGTGTGAGTGAAGGCTAACAGGAATTCTTTCCTTCAAAGAAAATCATTTTCTGGCCAGAGTGGGAGAGAATTAAATGGAAAAATTAAATGGAACTGTGAATTAAATGGAAAAAAAACCTGTGAATTAAATGAAAAAAAAAAAAAAAACCAAAAAACCTACCACAAAACCCTGGGCTGAAACAGCAACACAATCAAATGATTGTGAGTCCAAACTGGGAAATGCATGAGAACATATCAATAATTGAGTGCATCACATTCTCAGTGCCTGAAGAAGTAATCACCACCACTGTAAATCCTCTCTCAGACTGATGTTAAAGTCTTTGAGGGTTATATATACTAGGGCAGTATCATCATTTAGTCTACTTTCTGAATTTCCAAAGTTTCACAGCAAAATGTCATATCCCCAGAGAACGTCCTCACAAGAAATTATTAGCCCGGCTCTATTGATCATCACCCAAATGGCAAAAATCTCAATAAATTTCATCTGGACCTTTACTGAAAGCTCAAAAATGCATTACACCCTCTCTGCTGACCACTGTTTTTATGATCGCTATTGTATTTGCAGGGCAGTCAATTTTATACGGCATAACAAACTGCCAAGTGGTAACGCGATTCCCTCCATTACGGAGGCCCATGTATTAAATTTAGTGAAGCACAATATCAGACTTCAAATATTGCAAGGCTTAGAATTGAATGCCGCAGAGCCTAATGTGATCAACCTGACAAATACACTGACATATTAAGTAGCAGCTCATGTATTCATATTTGGAACTGATGTTGTTCTTTCTGTTTAGCTGTATATTTTTTGGATTAGCCATGATATTTCAAAATGAGCAGTATTTTTGGGAGTACAAGAGAACTGACAGCAAAGAAGCTGAATGGGTCCCTATTTTTCTTTCACGGCAGATCAATTATTACTTTTCTTAATGATGTGCTGTTATAGGTAGAATGAAAGTGTAAGCACAACTCAGAAAAATGTCATTTTTAAAAGAAACTGTCTATTCTTTCTCTTTTGCCTTCCACCAATGCAAATAAACTTTAAAATTATATTTTTATGCCATGAGTAATATGGAAGGTTTCTTAGGCATTAATCAGATGTATCCCTTCTAGCTTTAAATTAAGGCAAGGATTGCTTTCTCCTTTCTCCCTCTCTTGTCATTGACTGTTTATTGCAACAAGAGCTGCCGAAAGTATTGGGTTTTGTTCAAAAATCTCACTTTTATTCTAAAGCAACTCAACTGTCTTAACCACTTCTCTTTTGAAAAACATGAGTTGCAGTATTCTTCACCCGATTTTGTCCTCCCACAGTGAAATGTACAGATGCGCAGAAACCAGAGTCTAAAAGCTGAATATCCCAACAGCCAAAACTTGTCAAGTTTACTCTCCATGGCTTAGATATAAAACAGTATTTTGCCAAAATGTACATTTTTCCCATCGATTAAATAGAATTTAAAAAATTCTATGTTCTTTCTTCTCCTCTACCCTCTAAAACCTTCAGAATATGATACTAAACCCTCTTCTCGGTCATGAATTCTGGTATTGAAAGTTGTTTATTTCCTACATGCAAATCATAATATCAAAAACTAGTTTTACAATAATGAGGTCACTCCTGAGAGCCAAGAAAATACCAGGGCACATGAGAACTAAACTTTATTTTTTTCTTTTGAGTCTAGTCTGCAAATTCATCAGAATCACCAGAAAAAAAAAAAAAAAAGTCTCTTGTTAAAAATAGAGATGCTAGGACTCACTCCAAGATTCTGATCTGCAGTGTCTTAGGTGGGGCTCAGGAGTCTGGATGTCTTGCAGGCACCCTGAGACTCTGATAAGACAACTGCTCTAAAGTGGTGGTTCTCAGCCTTTGATGTTTATTTCATTAACAGACAATTTATGAATGGAGTGAATCCAGATGTCCCACCAAAGGATTTTCATTCAGTTGCTCTGGTGAGGGGCCAGGCATCAGTGTTTCTTTTTATTGTGATAAAAATCACATTAAATATTTTTGTCTACTTCCCATTTCATTAAAGATGTGATATAATTCTGACAGCTGAATACAGTCCACTTTTTCTGTCAAAAAATACTTGAAATAGTGACACTATACCAAGTTTTCTGTAAATTATATATGGCCAATTTTTTACCTACAATATTTTAAAACATCCATTCCAAAAAGTTTACAGATAATCTTAAATATAGAAGTTTAAAGATTACACAAATTTTAGGATTTTTTTTCTGAGAAATTTTACTCTGTAAATATTTTTTTGTGAAAGCATTCTTCTTTTCCCTTTCATTATCAATGGGGATTATAATTTATGGTAAATGGTTTATTGAGTACAAACATAGATTCAACAGGACATTTGACATTGTCCTAAGATAATTATCTTGCAATGTGGTGTTTTAAATAAAGCCAATTAATCTCTTATTTAAAAAATCACATAAAATATACCATCTTAATCATCTTTTAGTGTACAATACAGTAATGTTAACTATCTGTACATTGTTGTGAAGCAGCTCTCTTGCCCTTTTTTCTTAGAAGTCTGAAACTCTATTCAACACTAACTCCCCATGCCCACCTCCCCCAGACCCCGGCAACAACCACCCTTCTTTCTGTCTCTATGAGTCTGACGAATCTAAGCACCTCATATAAGTAGAATCATGCAGTACTTGTCTCCTTTCTGTGACTGGCTTATTCTACTTAGCACAATGTCCTCAAGATTTGGCCATATTGTAGATTACAGGGTTTCCTTCTTTTTAAACGTGGGATTATATTCCACTGTATGTGTATACCACATCTGCTTTATTCATACGTCTATTCACGGTCATTTACGTGGCTTCTACCTCTTGGCTATTGTGAATAATGCTGCTATGAACGTGGGTGTGCTGGGCATGAGACTTTTTAAAGACCCTCAAGTGACTCTAATGGGTAGGTGGGGTTAAGAACTCCTTTTCTAAGATATTGTGAAGGCTCTCACCCCTAGAAGGAAGACGTGCACTCTGAAAGTTATGGCATTCGGAAGCTTAGAAATAAGGAAAACTTATACATATATTTTGCATCAATACTTTGGATGCATTTATTTTTTTCCAAAAATCACATATAAAGGTATAAGGTATAAATCACATATAATAGGCCATCATGGTTTCCATCCAGCCCAAGTTACTTTATGTGCCCCAATACTCACAGGACCATTAACAGACTCTAAAGCTTCATCCAAGACTTTGAGCCACTGATTTGTACAAGAGCCTCTGGTCAGATGTAGGAGAGACTGCTTTGCTTACTGTCAGCCAGAAAGAGAAGACCAATCTATTCCGAAGGAGGCTCTGCCCAGCTCTCTGTTGCTGGGATGGTACAAAGGAAAGATTGCAGTGTTCAGAGTCAAGTGAACCTGGGTTCGAATCTCAGCTCCAAACACTTGCCAGACATGCAACTTGCAGTGAGTTTCTTTTACTCTCTCCTTGTCAGTTTCCTTAACTATAAAATGGAGATTATAAACCTATCTGAGCAGAAGTGATAAACATAAAGTAGCCAGCAGTACTCGGCACATAAGTAGGCACTGTCTAAGCAGAAGTTATTATTTTTATGATAAAAAAAGACAATTTAATGTCATAGATTCCTAATCTTTAAAATACCTATCTTTAAAATATATATTTATTTATTTATTTGGCTGCATCTGCATGTGGCATGTGGGATCCAGTTCCCCTGACCAGGGATCAAACCTGGGCTCCCTGCATTGGGAGTGCAGAGTCCTAGCCACTGGACCACCAGGGAAGTCCCTAAAATACCCATCTGATTAGAGATAAAAGAATTGATCACTCCCATTATAGGCAATGTGTCTTCTCCATATGGGACCAATCATAAAACTGAAGTCAGACATTGCTGTACCACTGTCCCCTAATGATCTCTTCTTGGTGACATGACAGAATTGCCTGACAGGTTATTAGTAAGGTGAGGAGACTGGCATTGCTCTTGGTCTCCACTCTAGCTTTCTCCTACTCCTTTAAAATGTATTGACAAAATGGGAGCACAGTATTCAAGGGGGAGAATTTTGCCAAGAATGGGCTTCTAGAACATTGATTATTAGTCAGTCATATTTATCAAGGAAAAGAGCACTGGGAATGTCATTGGCTATACAATCTACACTTCTATCCTAGATCCTACATGTTCTTATCAATGTACATTGCTTGTGCATTGATTAATAATCTGTTCATTTAATCATTCAAAATATACTTACTATGCACTCTCTGGGTCAGGCTCTATGTTAGGCATTTGGGTTAGGCACTGGGCTACAGCGATGAATAAGACATTGATGCTGGCTTTGAGGAGCTTCTAAGTGTATAAAAGGATGATTATCATAGAAAGTATTGTGTAATAATATAAATATGCTCAGAGAATTACAGAAGCCCTGTGGAAAGGCACCTAATCCATTCAACTGGCTTCAAAATGGTGAATCTTCAGAAAATGAAGAAGATTAGAGCAAAAAATGAAGACGATTAGAGCAGATTAGATTCCAAACAGAAGGAACCGTATGGGCTAAGACACAGAGGACAGGTATAGATGGAAGTAGAAGAATGTATATCCAATTTGGTATTGCTGGCAAATAAAATTTGAGCCATGGAGTAGAAAACAATACAGGATTCAACTCATCATCTAGACATTCATTCATTGTTAATTTATTCATGTATTATCTATCCATCTATGCAACCATCTTTCCATCTATCTATATATCCACTATCTGTCTATGAATCCATACATCCATTATCCATCCATCCATCTAACTGTCCACCTCTTTTTTAAAGTGTGATAAATGTCTCCTTTAAGCTTGGAGTTGTGCTAGTCCCTGAGAATAAAAAATAATGCAAACAGCTCCATTTGGACATTCTAAGACACTTGAAGTTTGATATTTCTGCCCCATACCAATAAGACATCTCTTCCTAATTTTCATATCATCCTTATCATTATCCAGCTATCCACCGGATGCATGAACTTAAAGCCAGTTGAAACTCCTCAATCGTCTCCCCCAGTAAATAGAGCACATACAGCATCTCTCCAAGTGTGATCTAAGAGTCTTAAGACGTGGCTTTTCCCTTGAACTTTACCATTTCCTGTTATCCCAGCCCTCTCAGTGGGGGGGCATTATAGTTGTGTCCTGATCTCTATTCATTTCATCTTCTGAAAATGATTTTCCATTATGCCACTATCCCTAGACTACTTCCAGTACCTGTGGTTCGGGTGGGGCTGGTTTCTCCCTCCCACCTCAGGGATGCAGACATGACCCAAGCCTAACCAGTGAGAATACTTCATTACCCTGGCCAAAATGATTAGTTCAGTTATGGGGATGCAATCCAAGCTGAGTCAATCAAAAGAATATACGAATAAAGAAAATTGTAATGGTTAGGAATTTGGACACTGGAGTCAGACCAATTTGGTTTGATTCCTGCCAGACGTGTAACTTTGAACATGTTTCATAGTCACTATGATAGACTGATTACAAAAAATGGTCCCGATTCTTCACGCTATTATCTATTACTGCCATTTTTCTACGTGACTCTCAGTACCCTCCCATGAAGTAGTAATCTATTTCCCCATCCTCTGAATCTGGACTGGACTTGTGACTGCTCTGGCAAAAACAATGTGGCAGAACTGACAGTGTTTCAGTTCCAAGCGTAAGTCTCAAAAAGCCTTGAGCAATCAGGCAAGAAAAATAAATAAAAGGCATCCAAATAAGAAAGAAGGGATAAAATTGTTTCTGTTTGCAGATGACATGATCTTGTTCATAAAACACTCTTTTTTTTTTTTTTTTTTGGTGGTACGTGGGCCTCTCACTGCCGTGGCCCCTCCTACTGCGGAGCTCAGCGGACACGCAGGCTCAGCGGCCATGGCTCACAGGCCCAGCCGCACAGGCCCAGCCGCTCCGCGGCATGTGGGATCCTCCCAGACCGGGGCACGAACCCGCGTCCCCTGCATCGGCAGGCGGACTCTCAACCACTGCGCCACCAGGGAAGCCCCATAAAACACTCTTAAGATGCCACCAAAAACTGTTAGAACTAATAAACAAATTCAGTCAAGTTGCAGGATACAAAATCAACATACAAAAATCAGTTGCAAATCTATATACTGAAAATAAATGAGCTGAAAAATAAATAAGGAAAATAATCCTATTTACAATGGCATTGAAAAGAATAAAATACTTAGGAACAAATTTAACCGAGGAGAAGGAGCTGTACACTGAAAATTATTAAGACAGCAATGAAGGAAATTGAAGAAACAAATAAATGGAAAGGTATGTGTTCATAGATTGGAAGAATTAATATTGTCAGAAAGTCTGTACTACCCAAAGCCACCTATAGATTCAATGCCATTCCTATCACAATTTTAATGGAGTTTTTCACAGAATTAGAAAAAAAATCCTAAAATTGATATGGAACCACAAAGGACCCTTAATAGCCAGAAAATCTTGAAAAAAGAAAAGCAAAGCTGGAGGCATCACACTTTCTGATCAAACCATATGGCAAAGCTATAGTAATCAAACAATATGGTACTGGCATAAAAACAGATACATAGACCAATGGAACAGAAATGAAAGCCTAGAAATAAACCCTCGTATACAGAGTCAACAAATATTTGACAAGGGAGGGACTCCCCTGGTGGCACAGTGGTTAAGAATCTGCCTGCCAATGCAGGGGACATGGGTTCAAGCTCTGGTCTGGGAAGATCCCACATGCTGAGGAGCAACTAAGCCCGTGTGCCACAACTACTGAGCCTGCACTCTAGAGCCCGTGAGCCACAACTGCTGAGCCCATGTGCCACAACTTCTGAAGCCCGTGCACCTAGAGCCCGTGCTCTGCAACAAAAGCCACCGCAATGAGAAGCCTGCGCACCACAACGAAGAGTAGCCCCCACTTGCCACAACTAGAGAAAGCCCGCCCACAGCAATGAAGACCCAATGCAGCCAAAAATAAATAAATTAATTAATTAAAAAAAACTATTTGACAAGGGAGCCAAGAACACTCAATGCAAAAAGGATTCTCTTTTCAAAAACTGGTGTTGGGAAAACTAGATAGCTGCATGCAAAATAATTAAATTGGATCCCTATATTACACAACTCACAAAAACTAACTTGAAATGGATTAATGCCTTAAATAAGAGCTGTAACTGTAAAACTCCTGGAAGAAAACATATAAAGAAAGCTCCTTGACACTTGCCTTGGCAACAATTTTTTTGGATATGACACCACAAGCACAAGCAATGAAAGCAAAATAAATAAGTGGGACTACATCAAGCATCTGCAAAGCTAAAGAAAACAATCAACAAAATGAAGGAGCAACCTAAGGAATGGGAAAAAATATCTGCAAACCATATATCAGTTATGGGCTTAACATCTAAGTATTTAAGAAAGTCACATACAGAGAAAGACAAATATCATACGATATCACATATGTGGAATCTAAAAAGAATGATACAAATGAACTCATTTACAAAACAGAAATGGACTCACAGACACAGAAAACAAACTTATGGTTACCAAAGTTTGGGGAGGGATCAATTAGGAATTTGGGATTAACAGATACACACTACTCTATATAAAATCGATAAAAAAAACAAGCACCTACTGTTTAGCACAGGCAATTGTATTCAATATCTTATGATAACCTATAATGGAAACGAATCTGAAGAAGAATAGAAATATATATGTATAACTAAATCTCTTTGTTATACACCTGAAACACTGTATATCAACTATATTTCAATTAAAAAAAAATTTTTTTAAGTCATGAACTCAATAGCAAGAAGACTAATGATCCAATTTAAAAAATGGGCAGAGGACTCGAAAAGACATTTTTCTGAAGAAGACATACAGATGGCCAATAGGTATAAGAAAACTCAACATCACTAATCATCAAGGAAATGCAAATTACAACCATAATGAGAAATCACCTCACACCTGTCAGAATGACTATTATCAAAAAGACAAGAAATAACAAGTCGTTGACGAGGGTGTGGAGGAAGAGAACCCTGGTGCACCATTGGTGAGAATGTGAATTGGCACAGCCACTACATAAAATAATATGAAGGTTGCTCAAAAAATTAAAAATAGAACTACCATATGATCCAGCAATCCCACTTCTGGGTACTTATCTGAAGGAAATACCATCACTATGTCAAAGAGATATATGTACCCTGGCATTCATTGCAGCAAGATTTACAATAGCCAAGATGTGGAAATACACACACACACACACACACACACACACACACAGAGGAATATTATTCATCCATAAAAAAGAAGGAAACCCTGCGATTTGTGACAATATGGATGGACCTTGAGGGCATTATGCTAAGTGAAATGAGTCAGAAAGAGGAAGAGAAACATTATATGATCTCACTTTTATGTAGAATCAAAAAAAAAAGCTGAATTCATAGAAACAGAGAGTAGAATGGTGGTTACTGGAGGCTGAGAGTGTGGGAAATGGGGAGATGTTGGTCAAAGGGTATAAACTTTCGGTTATTAGATGAATAAGTTTAGGAGCTCTAATACACAGCATGGTGAATATTAGTTAACAATACTGTATTATATACTCGAAAGTTGCTGAGACTAGATCTTAAATGTTTACACACAAAAAATAGCAGTTATGCAAGGCAATGGATGTGTTAACTAGCCTTATTGTGGTGATCGTGTTGCAATAAATACCTGGATCAAATCATCACGTTGAACACCTTAAACTTGAATGATGTTATATCTCAATCAAGCTGGTGGAAAAAAGCCTGAGCATTTCTGCCCTTTTTCCTTCTACAACTGTGCTAGGTTACTGTGGCTTCTACACTTTCTCACTATGAACACCAAGCTAACCTGCTGAGGGTGTGTGAGAGATGTCGGGTGAAGAACTGAGCCATCTCGTCCAAGGGCACACTAGAGGACCCAGGTACCACATGACCTGACAACTGCAGACTCACAAGCAAGCACAGCTGAGACAAGAACCACCACTAAGTTTGGGTCTACTTTGTTACACAGCAATAACTAACTAACACAACCATCCTGTGACTAAATTTCATCATCTTAAAAGGGGTCATCGTAGTGTCTATTTTATAGGATTGTTGTGAAGATTAAAGATGATACTAAAGTTAAAATATAGGTAAAGTATTTAGAAACGTGACTGGCATTTGGTACAAGCTATTACTCTTTCAAAGAAAATCCTCATTTTTTGGTGAGAATGTTTAGAACGAAGCATTGATTTTCTACTAGGGTTGGTGGGAAAAAAGCCCATTACTGCTATATCTCTTGAACTCCCAGAAATGATGCCAAAAGAATTCAGTTGAGCAAAAACCAGAAAAGATTCCAGGTGATGTATTTGTACACCTGGATCCAGTCTCTTCCTGGTCTTTGCAATTAGGTAAACCAATACATTCTCTCTTCTACTTAAGCCTGTTTGAGTTGTGATTCTTCCACTTGCATTCAGTGTCCAGATTAATATGCTGCTTAGTAAATTCCTTATGTCGTTGCAAAGTACCTTTCTTTTAAGTCAGGTCATCCTTTCAAGATGTGTTGAGGCTTCAGCTAGCCTGCATGGGGCTATGAAGAAAAATGTAGAAGACAGGGACCATTCCTGAAGAATATACAGCCCAAAGTCCACTGGAAAAAAACTCACTCATTCCTCAGCTATGCATTTACCTGAAACCATCACCACACTAGGAATTGTCATTAACTCATTCTTGATACACCTTGCCTTATTTAAACCCTGGTTCAGAACTGATTTGCCCAGCTCCAACACACACACACACACACACACACACACACACACACACACAGAGTATACACTAGATCCCAGAAGACTGGTAAGTAAATCCCTGTCATCAAAAACAGCTCTGTTTATTTCTTAACAATAAAATACTTATTTTTCCATACCTTGGTATTACCTTGGCATCTATAAATTGGGGATGATAGTAGTATTCAACCTCATTCAGTGATAGTTAAGTATCAACTAAGTTATTATTTATAAAATGTGCATAACCAGATCTGATACACAGGAAACACTATTAGCCACTCTTACAGGCATTATTGTTTTTATTGTTACGTGTAACACTATCTCCTCTCTTGCAGTCAGACAAACACAATGTGATATGTACTATGGAAAATATTACGTACTGCTAACAACACCATGAATAAAAGAAAATGTGAAAAATGCTGAATAATGATTTTGTGCTTTTGGTAGACATCTGTACCCAGTTCACAGAGACTTTTTTTCTCTGAAATTGCAATCCAGACATTGGCCATTATATATGACTACATGAACCATTCCCCTTGCCCACAGCTGTTTAGATCAAAGGAGTCCAGTAAGAAACAATTAGATCCTCTCTACCAAGTATTTGGAATCAAAATCCAAGACGAACCCTTTATAGTTGTTTGAGGCTGGAACTGTAATAAATAAAAAAGTTTTTAAAAGAACAACTTAACACTGAGTTTTGGAGCAAACAATCCATTACTTCTATACGTCAGTTTCCTCTGTAAAGTGGACTTAATGATATCCATCTTCTTGGTTATTGTGAGGATTAAATGAGAGAGTGCATATAAAGTACTTGGAACCCTCCCTGACTTAGCACATAGCAAGTCCTCAAAAAATATGTGTCATCTTTATTTTCTAAGGGAGCAAATCATTTTGCACTGGAAAGCTGCTTATAATCCAATGGGCTGTAAATTTTTAACAGAAAAACTGGACATTTACACATGACTTCATGAGAATAAAACAGTTGGCACTAGTTATCTAACATGTACTGAGTAACTATTTGCTTGGCACACAGCTAATGATCTAAACACACCACCTCTATTAATGCTCACGCCCCTGTGAGGAAGACGGTCTTTCTATGCTCATTGTATGGGTGAGGATGCTGAGGTTGGAAAGACAGCAATGAACCCAAAGTCCTACAACTGGTAAGTGACAGATCTGGGATTTGAACTCAGCTACCTGACCCTCAAGCATTTTCGCACTTAACCACTGAGCAGTTCTGTCTCCCTCTTCCCATGAGCAGAAAACCTCTGTGTTGTCACTTCTGGTTTTCTTTAAATATCTCAGCTTCAAAAGAGAGCTCTCTTGGTCCAAAACCAAATGTTGTTCTTAATAAGCCAGGCCCCTCCTTTCCACATGTAAACGTCTACCTCTGAGGAAAGGAGCAGCCATACACTTTCCAGCCCTATGAATCGAACTGATGGCATTCTTTCTTCCAGGGTTCAAATTTTAATTAGCTCATAAGTCTGTCCCTGGCGGGTGAAATATTTATTTCTCAGGAATACACTTTAGTAATTTATGAATCAGAGTCATACAGTAGAAATGGGATACGGACTGTTTCTACACTGGCTGTCAATTTTTTTTTTTTTTTGGAAAGTGCGATTTCCGCTTTGTAGACCTTTGTACCAAAGCTGGCTGCCTTTTCTCTCTGTTTTTGGGTAGCGGGGGTTGGATTATTGTAATGTGAACGTTTTGGGATGGGGTGTGAAGGGAGCTAGGAAGTCAGGGGTAATAGGCTATCCTGTTGGAGAAACATTATTAGAAGTCTTTTAAAAACCCACAAATTATTATTATTATAAGAAAGAAAGAAGCTGTACAGAAGTATACAGGACCTACTTCAAATTACAGATACTGCATCAACATGTATTGTATCTACAAGCCTATTAAAATTATCCTGATACTGGGTAAAAGTATAAAACGCTAAGGCCATATTGAAGGGTCATACAGTTGTATGTACAACATTCCCAAATATACACATTCTTTGACCTAGTAATTCCATTTTTAGAATTAGGTAGAGCGATAGATATACAACACATGCACAAAGATATATGTAGAGTATATTCACTGATATCTAGTACTGATTAAAACATATATACATAATATATACATAATACATATATATATATATATATATATATATAGCTTCCATTCTTGCCCCTCTCCTTTCCATTCTCGCCCCTCTCCTTTCCATTCTCCATTGTAGGCTGTGTGATCTTAAAACAGAAACTGGGGACTTCCCTGGTGGCGCAGTGGTTGAGAGTCTGCCTGCCAATGCAGGGGACACGGGTTCGATCCCTAGTCCGGGAAGATCCCACATGCTGTGGAGCAACTAAGTCTGTGCACCACAACTACTGAGGCTGCACGTCTGGAGCCTGTGCTCCGCGACAAGAAAGGCCATGACAGTAAGAGGCCCACGCACCGCGATGAAGAGTGGCCCCACTTGCCGCAACTAGAGAAAGCCCTCGCACAGAAGCGAAGAACCAACACAGCCACAAGTAAATAAATAAATTTAAAACAAACAAACAAAAAAAGAAACTGGATCAAGTGACCAACTGCACACCCCCATCCCCACCCCCAACCACTGCCACCACTGTGTAAAACCCACCAGTGGCCTCCTTATACTGAATATTCTAAATATAAACCAGTACACCTTATTAACCATAAGAAAGCTATTGTTACAAAGTATTATCATGTAAATATAAATATGTATGTCTAAGTAGGCACTGTATTTCCCCTAGGCTAGTTCCTAACATATGGCTTTTAAAAAAATAAGTCTTTATTCTTCCATTTATTTAATCTATCTATATATATACATATACATATATATATACATATATATATATATATTTTTTTTTTTTTGCAATACGCGGGCCTCTCACTGTTGTGACCTCTCCCGTTGCGGAGCACAGGCTCCGGACGCGTAGGCTCAGTGGCCATGGCTCACGGGCCCAGCCTCTCGGTGGCATGTGGGATCTTCCCGGACCGGGGCACAACCCGTGTCCCCTGCATCGGCAGGCGGACTCTCAACCACTGCGCCACCAGGGAAGCCCCACATATATTTTTAAGTGTGCAATTTTTGCCAGGAACTATGCCAGGGGCTGGAGATACAATGATAAAAATACATATAAAGACTCTTTTCTCATGCAAATCAAAACTACAGTGAGGTATCACCTCACACCAGTCAGAATGGCCATCATCAACAAATCTACAAACAATAAATGCTGGAGAGGGTGTGAGAAAAGGGAACCCTCTCATACTGTTGGTGGATATGTAAATTGGTGCAGGCACTATGGAGAACAGTATGGAAATTCCTTAAAAAACTAAAAACAGAGCTATCATATGATCTAGTAATCCTACTCCTGGGCATATATCCGGAGAAAACCATAATTCGAAAAGATACATGCATACATAATATATATATACATAATATATTATGAACTTGATATTTTGAGTGTACAGTTCTATACATTTAAACACAACGTATAGATTTTTGTAATTGCTGCCACAATTAGGAAACAGAATAGTTCCATCACGCAAAAACTCCCTTGTGCTAATCCATTGCAGTCACCCTAACACCTGACAGCAACTGATCTGCTCCCCATCCCTGCAGTTTTGTGTTTTCTTGAGAATGTCACTTGAATGGATTCATAGAGCATGTAATCTTTTGAGACCAACTCTTTCACCCAACACGATGCCTTTGGAATTGAGCCAAGTTGTTGCATGTATCAATAATCTGTCACTTTTTATTGCTGTGCAATCACCATGTCTTTGGAATTGAGCCAAGTTGTTGCGTGTATCAATAATCTGTCACTTTTTATTGCTGGGCAATATTCCATTATACGTATGTACCACAGTTTGTTTACCCATTTGCTTTTTGAAGACATTTGGGTTGTTTCCAGTTTGGAGCTATTATGAATAGAGCCTCTATAAACAGTCATTCATAGGATTTTTTGTATGAATGAAAGTCTTCTCTTCTCTGGAGGGGGATTACTACACGTTTAACTTTATAATAAATGGTCAAAATGTTTTCCAAAGTGACTATACCATTTCACATCCCCACCAGCAATACACAAGACATCCAGTTTTTCTGAATCTGTTTTTACTCTTATGCGTTCTACTAGGTGTTTTAGTGGCATCCCATCCCAACCTGAATTTGTGTTTTCCAAAGAGCTATTGATATTAAATATATTTTTGTGGACTTGTTTGGCTTATGAACACCTTCTTTGGTGAAATGTCTATTCAAGTCTTTCTTTCACTATTTTAAAAATTTGGTTGTTTGTTTTCTTTTGAGTTTTGAGAATTCATTATATATTCTCACTGGTTTTGTGAGAAAGGTGATTTGCAAATATTTTCTCCCTCATCTTTTCCTTCTTTCAACAGAATCATTTGCAGATAATTTTTTAAAGATATTAAGTCTAATTGATTTTTTTTCAATTGTGCTTTTGTGTCATGTCTAAAAAGTTTTTTTTAACTCCCTAGGACATGTCTTTTCTCCTGCATTTTCTTCTAAAATGTTATACTTCTACATTTTACATTTAGATCTATAATCTATATTGAATTAATTTTTGTATAAGGTATGAGATCTAGGGTGAGATTCATACATTTTGTATATGGCTTTCCAATTGTTCCAATATCATTTGTTGAAAATAATTTCTCTCTTGATTCAGTACTTTTTTCAAGATTTAATTATATATACTATTGTGGGCATATTTCTGGACTCTATTCCATTCCATTGATCAAAATGTCTATCTTTTGCCAACACTATACTATCTTGATTACTCTAAGATTATATTAAATAAAATATATTCATAAAATATATAAGATATGTTCACCTAACTTTATACTTCATTCCTCTTTATCTTGGATATTCTAGTTGCTTTGTATTTCCACATGAGCTTTAGAATCCTTATGTTTATACCTACAAAAACTCTGCTTGGATTTTGATTGTGTTAAATCTTTAGGTCAGTTTGTGGAGAACTAACATTTTTACTATGTTGAGTCTTCTAATCCATGAATACAGTATGCATCTCTGTTTATTCAGATCTTCCTATTTAATTTCAGCTTATAGTTTTCAGCATAAAGTTCTCTTACATGTTTGTTGACTTATACCTAAGTATTTCGTTTGTTTGAAGCTAAAGTAAGTAGTTTGTTTTTAAGTTTTAAATTCCAAATTTTCTTTGCTAGCACATGGATGTACAACAAATATGTGGGTTTTGACCTTGTAGCCTGGGACCCACTTTATATTTCTGAGAGACTTTTAGAGCTTTCTTGAGATTTTCTAAGTAGAAATTTGCACTTTGTCTGTGAATAAGTGCACCGTGATTTCCTCCTTTCTAATCAGTATACTCTTCTTTTCTTCTCCTCACTTTATTGCACTAAGATTTCCAGGACAGCATTGCATAGGAGTGCTGAGAGTGGGCCTCATTTCCATGTGTGTTCTCTAAGGAGAAGATATTCAGTCTTTCACCATTAAGTATGATGTTAGTATAAATGTTTTACAGATGACCTTTATCAGGTTGAGGCAGTTCCCTTCTACTCCCAGTTAGTTCAGATTTTTGTCATTAGTGTATATTAACTTTTTTTCAAATATTTTTTAGCATTAGTTTTTAGGCTCATGTGTTTTCTTATTATGTTTATAGGGTGAGTTATATTGATATTTCAAATATTAAACCAGTCCTGAATTCCCAGGGTAAACTCCACTTGGTTGTGCTATATTATTCTTTTTCTACATTGCTAGACTTGATTTTTTAATATTCTGTTGAGGATTTTTTTGTCTATCTTCATGAGGGAAAATGAGCTTGGATGAATCCCCTCCTTTTCCATATTTGGATGAAACTGTGTATAATCGATATCTTTTTTCAGTATTAAATGTTTGGTAGAATAACCAGTGATATCATCTGAGTGTACAAAGTTTTGTTTTAGCAGGATATTTTAAATAAATTAAATTTCTTTAAAAGCTTTTGAACTATTTAAGCTACCTAGTTCATCCAGGTGAGTTTTGGTAATGATTTTAGGGAATTAGTCTGTTTCACCTGAGTTGTTAAATGTGCATAGACTATAATATTTCCTTCTTATCTTATTAATGTGTGTGATGTTTATAATTTTTGTCATCTCATATTTTTTGTCAGTCTTACTAGAGCTTTATCCATTTTCTTTAATACTTTGAAAGAACCAGTTTTGGTTTGATTGGTTTTCTCTATTTTCAATTTCAGTGATTTCTGTTCTTATATTTAGTACTTCCTTCTTTCTATTTGCTTTTTTTTGTTTCATTTGCTTTGCTCATCATTTTCTAGTATACTTTTTACTACTGTATCCTCAGAGCCAGATAATAATAATATTTGAGCTACCTTCTTGGTGTGGCTTATTCTTATAGATGATGAGTTTTATTCCATCTACAAGATGCCCCCCAACTGAAGAAGGTAATCTTGACCTCTCCCTCATTAGCATTTGGCCAATAGAACTGACCAGTCTAGTACATCTAATACCCAAAGCACAGAAATGGTCTATCCCACTATCCTCAAATCATATGCTAACTGAACAATAACGGTTAATAGATTTGAGAAAGTTATCTTAGTGCCAGGCAGCAGGCTAAACTCCTTCATTCATTATGTACACGATTCTACTGGATTCTTGAGTTGTACAGATTTTAGGGTGCTTCCCACCATGACCCCCACCCTCCTGGTATTCATACCTTTGTATAATCTCCTCCCCTTGAGTATAGGCAGGATCTGGGACTTGCTTTTATCCAATTAAATATGGAGAAGGTGATAGGTCTTGTGATTACATGTATGCGATTACCTAAGATTGTAACATCTCTCTTGCTAGCGTCTCTCTCCTCTCCTACCTCCTTTTCTCCATCTCTGGCTTTGAAGAAGCAAACTGCCATGAATCTTAGCACCACAAAGAAATTAATTTTGCCAACAACCTAAGGGAGCTTGGAAGCAGATCCTGCTCCTGGAAGCCTCAGATGAGAGCATAGTCCTGGCCGATATCCTGATTGCAGTCTGTGAGATCCTAAGCAGAGGACCCAACTAAGCTACGTCCAAATTCCTGACTCACAGAAACTGGGAGATAATAAGGACGTGTTGTTGAAGACTCTAAGTTTGTGGTAATTTGTTATGCAGCAAATTTTCTAAAATTTTCTAAAATGAATATAAGACTTACAAAAGTTCTATGAGGTAAGTATTATTATCATCTCTATTTTTTCAGATGAGATAGTGGAGATTCTTAGAGGCTAAGCAATGTTCCCAAAGTCGTACACTAAGCAAATGATTGAGCTAGAGTTCCAACTCACATATTTCTGATTCCAGAAACTGTGCTCTTAATAACCATGTCATGCCACCTCCCTCCACGTCCCCATGGCTTATAGAAACAGAGGATATTAGGGTTGTTAACACATTACCATTGGTTCAAAATTATTCCCTAAACTCTCTAATTAAAAAAAAAAATGAGCTAGGAGTTTCATTGAGATGATAGCTTTTTCCACTGGTTTAAAATACATCAGTGTACTTGCTACAAACCCAAGATACTTACTGTGGCTTAAAAGTCCTATCATGATCTGAACCTTGGCTGCTTTTCCAACCTGTCACCTCTCTGCCTTCTCTTTCCAGTCTTCACTTTGCTATCTTTTCTTCAATATACCGAACTCCTTGCAGTTGTACAGATGCATCATGATTTCAGTCGACTTTGGGTATTTTTACTTAATGTTTGGCAAAACGTCCACTCCTTTGTCTTCTCTTGTCTAACTCTTTCTTGGCCTCAGCTCTCAGCCTAGACAATCCCTCCTCCAAGAAGCCTCTTCTGCCTATTCCTCTCAAGACTATGTGTTCCCATACAACCCTAAACTTTCTCTGGCTAGTGCACATCACATTATTTAAATCATCCACTGACTACTCCCAGCAGACTGTAAAAACCTTGAGGACACCGTCTGTATCCTGCGTGCATCATACATCCATGCTTAGCACGGTGCCTGGTACACAGGATGTGATCATAGCCATCAGCCAAATGGACGCTGGGCCTCTCCAGAGACCTCTCTGTCTCCATTGACCTTAAAAGTGAGTAGAATACTGCTTAAGGAATCATCTAATGGAAGCTAGACTGGCGTTGCACCAAGTCACATAAATTGCATTTTCTTATCCCCATAGCCCTTGACTGGTATCACGGGTTTTCATTTTCTTTTCTAAAAGGTTCAGTTTTAAGCTTTAATAAACTCATTGAATGGAAATGTACAGTAGGTGAGAGCAGCAACCCATCCACAGCTTGACTATTTATTGACTATTTATTCGCTTACGAAGTGAGGCTTCATTCCCGTAAACTGGCTTAGGAGGAGAGGTTGGGACAAGCAGAGATATTGGTGCATGTGATGCAATACTGCTAGCCCACTGGGAACCATAGCCATGAAATATAATACCTTGGCCTCAAAAGTACTTTGGATGACTCCTCATGACCTGATCAGGGATTTCCCTTTACCCCTAGGCTTTCAGAGGCAGACAGAGGAGTGGGAACAGTGAAAATTGATTGTTTGCCTGTCTGGAGCTTTCTCTCAGTCTGGATGTTCAGGAAGGTGGTGAAAATGACTTTAGACCTAATATGTGGTTGGTGAGTGTAACAAAACTGTGGACCTAACTAAGGTGTATCACATGGAGACAGGAATTTCAGAAGTCAAGGCTGCCTGTGCCTCAGTTTCCCCATCTGTAAAAACGGGTACCTAATAGTACCCACGGACTGAGGATCGTTGTAAGGATTAAATGAAGAGAGGCACATGAAGCACGTAGCACAGTACCTGGCACTCAGCGTTTGCTCGATAAATGTGAGCTCTTATTATCATCACCCTTAATACAACGCTGTTACAATATTAAGTCCTCAATACATGTGATTGGCCATTATTACCATCATTGTTGCTTTTATGATTTTCTCAGTGCTTCCCAGGGTAGGCATTTAATAAATGTGGTAGGAATCTCCTAACATGGTTCCCAAAGATCCCTGCCCTTGTGTGACTCACTCCCCTTGGGGGTGGACTAGATTAATGGACTGATTTCTCACAAACAGAGTAGAGCAGGAGTGATGAGACATCACTTCCAAGACGAGGTAATAAAATGACTGTGTTTTCCATCTTGGGTGAACTCTCTCACTCTCCCTGGAATTGCTTATTCTGGGGGAACGAGGAAACTTGACATACGGCAGCCTTCTAATGAGATCCATGTCAGTGAGTTGGGCAGCAGACATTCTGAGGCCGACCGAGAGCCCCACGAGAGAGCTCAGAGGTGGATCTTACTCTGGTAGTGCTTTGACAATGATTTTTGCACCACCCAACCCACCAAAACTACTGAACAAAG
The DNA here is from genome assembly GCF_039906515.1 of Pseudorca crassidens. Lineage (NCBI taxonomy): Eukaryota > Metazoa > Chordata > Mammalia > Artiodactyla > Delphinidae > Pseudorca > Pseudorca crassidens. The sequence goes on from NC_090310.1 coordinate 33,172,161, forward strand.
ACTACTCCAGATTATGCTTCAGCTAAAGCATTCCTGACCCAAAGAAAGTATGAGATAATAGATGTGTTGTTTCCAATCACTAAGTTTAGGTACCATGTGTTATGTAGCAGTGTAATACTAAGAAATAGTATTAGCTTTTATTTTCCATTAGAATGGAAAATAAAAAGTCTTAGCATGACTAAGACTTTTGAACGTCCTATTCACCACTTTGTCAAATATCTATCAGCATTCCTGGCACATAGCAAACGCTCAAAATATATTTTTCTATGAAGGATCGGGGCCAATCTAAAGATTCATTAATGTGGGAATGCCCAGTCCTTACCTGGAGCTTTTCATCAGCAATGTAAAAGAAACATACCAGGGGCTTCCCTGGTGGCGCAGTGGTTCAGAGTCCGCCTGACGATGCAGGGGACAAGGTTCGTGCCCCAGCCCGGGAAGATCCCACATGCCGCGGAGCGGCTGGGCCCGTGAGCCATGGCCGCTGAGCCTGCGCGTCCGGAGCCTGTGCTCCTGCTCCGCAACGGGAGAGGCCACAACAGTGAGAGGCCCGCATACCGGGGAAAAAAAAAAAAAAGAAACATACCATTTCTTCATGAAAGGGATGACACCAAATGCAAAAAAGAAATATCTTTTGGACCTGTATTTGAGGAACATTATGTAACACATGATTTTTAGGCAAATGCTTTCATATAGTCCTTAAACCTTATCCTGTTTGCAACCTCAAATCCCTTCTCCACTCCTAACAGCATTAGCTTCAAGGCCAAGTGACCCTTCCCTACCCAGACAATTTTCCAACCAACAAATACTGTGTATTCATCAGTCAGCTTTGGCTGTCTGCAAACCACAATAGTTACCACACCTAAAGCTAAAGACAGCAGTAAAGAAAGACAGAGTTTGGCACATAAACAGAAAGGAAGCAGTTGCCGGACAGATATCAGGGTGTTCCGTGTGGCTAAACCCGGAATTGAGGTGGAGAGTAGAGACGAAAAAGCTACAGGGGCTCTCATTTCCAGCCAGGCAGGGGAAGAAAGGGAGAGATGCATCTCAGCCTTGAAGAGACTGTGCCCAGGAGAAGAAGGCGTTTCAGAACCATTTAAATGCCAGAAGGGAAAGATCTTGAACTAGAGGAGATGAATACATGGTATTCAGTTCTCATTAGGCCCATGGTGTCGGTTTCATTTGGAACCATGTTCCAGTGCTAATTTTCACAGTGCTTGAGTGCTTCTTAAAATGAAGAGCACTCACTCATGATTTGATGCAGACTGCATGGCCCATTTCTGTGCCTTTATTAAAGGGTACAGTGAGCATATATGTCCTTCCCAGGGGTAGAAATTTAGAGCTGTTAGATACATGACCTTGGACCTCCACAGCAAAATGGCAGCTCCCCCAAGTACTGATATTTTTTCATACTGACTTGGATGTAAAATGTCCAAAATGTGTGTTGCACACATGCATACACACGCACACACACATCACTTTCCTAGTTGTTTTGTATTTTGCAACTTTTTGAACACCACATAAGGAATGCTTTGCCTCTGAAAACTAACTCATCTCTTAGATGCAACTAAGAGTTAATAACTCAAAGGGTTTCAATTTTTCTTTTTAAGGTGGCTCAAATCTGAGGTAAGAGACCATTTTGCCAAATACGAGGTGGGAGTTTTTTGCTCATAAAGCTCATTGTACATCCACTATTGGTCATATAATTACAAAACTAAGCACTCACCATGCTAAAGCACAATGGGTGATTTTTTTAAAAGCCTCAAGGCTTCCACTTCTAGGAATACATTCTATTAAAGAATTCACCCACGCACACAGAGGTGCCCGTCCTGAGATGGCTGTGTAGCACTGATGATAACTGTGAAAACTGGTGGTGAAGAGGGACTTAATATCCATCAACAAGGGAGTGAATATTCAAATAAATGAGGACACATTCATAACATAAGGGATTTACTGTAGCTTTAAAAAAGAATGAAACTGATGCACACATTTTGACATACAAAGATTTCCAGAATGTACTGAGTGGAAGGATGCTGAATCAGAAGAGACCATAGTATGTTCCTCTAGGCTAAAATAATATGTATCTATATATTCATGATGTGGATGTGCATTCAGTTGAACTATATAATACATTGCTATTTTTATAAGTCTAAGTGGTCAAATATCAGCAGTGATATGTGGTCTGACCTACTATATATCTAGAAAAAAGGAGAAAGATATCTAATATATATCTAGATAGGGTATTGCTGGGACCTTGTCAACAGGAGGGGAATGGGGTGAGGGGTGAAGAAAGAAGAGGGACTTTTGCCATTTGCTTTGTGAGCATCTTTACTGTTTAGATATTTTACCAGTCTCTTCCACTTAAACATGTGATAAAAGAAGCCACCAAAGTCCAGAAAAGGTAGGGGACTACTCATATCTGAAAAGAATGGAAGCTGCATCTTCAATCTTCACTCAAATCAACTCATAGGATATCGCTCCTCAGAGAGCTCACTCTTGAGTTGACTGTGGTCTGGCATGTGACAGAAAACGTGGAGACATTTAATTATCCATCCCATCAGGCTCCTGAAGCCTTCTCTGAACCGAGTTAGGTGAGTTTGAGTCACCCTTTTATTATGGAATGACAATCAACAGCATCGTTGACCCCTTAGAGGATGGAAGCACTTGCAGGAATGGTCCCTAATTGGATGCTTTCCCCAAAAAATCAGTTAAATCAGCTAAGTAGTGTCTTATTGCTAACATCACCATTATTGATTGCTCTCATTACTATTATTCCTGTTCCAAAAATAATATGATGGAGACCTAGAAAAGATGAATGATCTTTGACACACAAGTAACAACTGCAGAAATGGAGCTCAAACCTGGGTCTTCTGAATTAAGGTCCCATGAACTTATTACTTTGACACACACACACACACACACACACACACACACACACACACGGACTTTACATACTGAGGCTAGATTTAAGAGAACCTTAAATTATTAGACCAAAGCATTAAAAAAAAAATCCCATAACAGTGTGTGTGCAGCTATTAAACGTTCTGAACGTAAGAGTGACAATGTTGGCAAGAGAAAAGGGAACCCTTGTACACTGATGATGGGAATGTAAATTGGTGTCACCACTATGGAAAACAGTATGGAGGCTTCTCAAAAAAACTAAAAACACCCATATGACCCAGCAATTCCACTCCTAGGTATTTATCCAAAAAAACCCCAAAACGCTAATTTGAAAAGATACATGCACCCCAATGTTCATAGTAGCATTATTTATAATAGCCAAGACACGGAAGCAACCTAAGCGTTCATCAACAGATGAATGGATAAAGGAGATATGATATCTATATCTATATCTGTATCTATATCTACATATAGATAGACGGACACAATGGAATACTACTCAGCCATAAAGAATGAAATTTTGCCATTTGCAACAACATGGATGGACCTGGAAAGTATTATGCTAAGTGAAATACGTCAGACAGAGAAAGATAAGTACTATATGATATCACATACATGGAATCTTAAAAAAATAAAACAAACCAGTGAATATAACAAAAAAGAAACAGACTCACAGATGTCGAGAACTAACTAGTGGTTACCAGTGGGGAAAGGGAAGGGGGAAGGGGCACGATACGGGTAGGGAATTAAGAGACATAAACCACTATGTGAAAATAAATAAGCTGCAAGGACAGGGAATATAGCCAATATTTTCTAATAACTACAAATGGAACATCAGCTTTAAAAGTTGTGAATCACTATACGTCAACTATACATCAGTTGTACATCAACTATACCTCAGTAAAAAAAAGTGACTTGATGGGCAAAGTCCTTCAAGAGGATTAGTTTGTTGATTGTGTACAAAATAAACGGCATATAATGACACAGATAAAGTTTAGGGGATTCTGATTTCTTCTCATCAGGAACTTTAATAATTGAAGACTTGGTATAATGCCTAAAACCATACTTTATTTTTGTCTTTAACAAAATCTCTGTCTCTATTTGTTGGTTTGTTTGCCTCTCTCTCTCCTTTGCTCCCTCCCTCACCCTCTTCTCTTGTCTCATGCGAAGTACAATTTGTATAGGTCAAGTTATATCTGTCCTTCAAGGATTAAGTCTGCAAGAATTCAGGGTGAGAAGTGACCTTATCAACTATGAATGAGACCACTTGCAGTATCTACTAAGTCAAAAATCTCCTGATCAATGTATACGTGTGGATGTTAGCCCTGGGGTTATAAAGTTGATTTCCCTTCTCCGAGGGGAAAAAAATCAAATAAATTTGCCAGCATCTTGAAAATATAAAAGGTATAAAATAACCACCAGAATAGTTTTATAAAGACCAGGTCCTTTCAGATTAATCTAATCTCCTTCAGTAGAAAAAAGTTTTATACCAGGCACAGGTATGAACCATTTTTATCCAAGCAAATACTTAGTAATTTACTCCTAAAACCCCCAGGATACCTAGATATTTCTTCATCTGGTTTAAAACACAGGGGATATGATGGTAAAGCTGATATATTCAGTAACTCTTCTATCCCTCACTCCCCCCTCCCCTCAACAGCAGAACTGTATTACACACAGCACACATTTAAAAATGTAATATAATCAAAGGAAGTATTATTCTTACAAAGCCTATTAAAAGAGCTAAGTAAATTCATACAGTATAATAAAAATGATTTATTTACTATGAGAAAAAAATGGAAGGGAAAATAGTGCAGCTCAACTCCATCTGCAAAATCAGGTTCCCATAGAATATTAATCTTCATTGATTAGCCTGGAAGAAAAGTAAAGCTTTACACTTTTACTTTTACGGTGTAAGTTAATTCAAATACTTCAATTTGACAAAGCCCCATCTGATCACATTGAACTCCTTAATACCAAGCACTGCAGAATATTCTGTTTGTTTCTTGAAATCATCAATTTATGTCCAACAACATCTGTAGGAAAATGAGATTTGCCAAATGTCTCAAGATAGGGAACCATAGATTCTGGGCTTTTTGAGAAGAGCAGTTTTCTTAACATTTCTTTTTCACCATGTCCTCTGGAAGAATAAGAAAGGAATGAAGACTTCCCCCACCCCCAGAAGTATTATTTAATGCCCCATTCCAGGGGTACGTGGATTCCTTGGCGTCCATCCATAAACAAAGGTTAAGAATCCTACTTTTATACGGCAAGTGGCCCTGGTGAAAATCACACATTGTTTACCACCCATTACTGTTTTGGAGGCTCGAATAAATACAGACATTTCAGTCTTTGGTCACTGATTTTCTCCTGTGACACTGTCATTTTGTCGCATTATTTTTACAATAACAACCACCAAAAAATGAGTCATGTGTCAGGACTATTAATGCCAGTTTTTATTTTGTCAGGCCTCTGCCTCATTTAACTATGCAGAGAGCATATGGTTTAGGGTCCTTTGTGTCCCCAGGTAATACTCCAAATGTCACCAGAGCAACTAGACTAATCCTTGTGCCAGAGATCTCTGCTCACTGTAACCGCTGAGCACATGAAGGTCTTGGATTTTACAGCAAAAATAACCAGCCTGTTCAGTCTCTCTTGAAGCCTGAGCCCTGTGTTGAACCGTTCAAGCTTAACTCCATCCGTACTTGCTGTGATGGGCAGGCAGTTTTGTCTCTCTGCCCCTCAATGTCCTCAGCTGTGAAGTGGAGATGATGTCATTAATTATTAATATTAGCAAACTTCTGAATATCCAGGTGAATGAGAACGTCTCTGCTCTTGTGACAGGATCAGGACCGTCTGTTTTATTCAGCAAGCTTCCTCAATAATCTGGAGCATGGTTTATCATTATAGGTTTGTCTGTGAGATGATTTGACATGTGGCTCTCTCTCCCTTGCATGAAATAAAGGTGCAATGAAGGCAGTGACTTGGTCTCAATGTCCCACCATCACATGACCAGCATGTAGCAAAGAAAGTGTCAGTCTCAAGGAAAATGTCAATTCATATTCATTAAATGAATGAATGAATGAAATGGCCCAAGGTGCTCAGCTCATTATATTTTCTGTGTGGAACTGGCTCCTCTTCTTTTCTTCACCTAGAGACCCTTCACTCCTTGAACCTAATGGTGTTATTAAGCAGAGGAGGAAATTCGGTCCCTATATGGCTGTCCTTATTCTTAGTGTCCCTTTTCCTAAGTCTGGGCTTGGGAGCCCTGGGTTCTGAGAAGTTATACCACCACCTTATCCAGCCTCCAACCACAAAGATTCTCCTCTTCTAAGCTGAGTCATCTATCCCACACCTAGTTCACAGATGCCCACCCTCACTGGTCCAAAGGAGCATCACCTTCCAGGTGGGGTGTATCCACCTGGGGACATCACCGTCCTTCAGGGATCCATATTGCTTTAGGGTTCTGAGAGGCAGTTAATGAATCATTCATCTCATTAGCAGTAGGGAAATCCAAAAAGAGGGTTTGCTTGCAGGGACACCCCGCCTTCTATTTGTTTGTTTCAGGGCATGGTAAAGGGAAAGAGAATACCAACCTCAGAAGACTGCAGCATAAAACAATTATAAGACACCCCAAGCTAAATATTAGAAAATATATGTGCATCCTTTACTTACTTTTTTCTTTTTTTTTAACATCTTTATTGGAGTATAATTGCTTTACAATGGTGTTTTAGTTTCTGCTTCATACAGCCACCTTGGAGAACAGTATGGAGGTTCCTTAAAAATACTTATTTTATCTATTTATCTACTTTAAAATCTAGTTCAACAAAACTGTAAATCCAATGCATGAACGTTATAAATATTTAAAATAATTCAAAGAGGTCACCCTTTGCCCATCCTAGCTTCCCTGATCCCTAGCAGTAGTTTTTCAAGAGTTAACAGTGTCTGCTATCTCTTTATACTGCACATATATGGCCCCTTTTCCATCCTATTAACAAATGGAAGTCTACCACACATGCTGTTGCGCTTCTTGCTTTTTTCTCCCTTTAACCACACATCTAAGAGTCTGTCCAATGTCAGTGCAGATGAATCACCTCATTCTTTTCATAAATGCACAGTATTCAGTCATAAGTGTGTAGCGTGACTTGTTTAACTGGTCCCTACCTTGATGAGCATTTAGAAGCAGCAAACAAGGTTACATGAGCCTCATTATACATGCACCTTTGTGCACATGGGTAAGTATATATCTAAGGTAAATTTCTACTAGTGAAAGTAGAGGATCAAACAAGATGGACATTTTTAATTGCAATGGCTGTTGCCAAACTCTGGTATTAATTTAAACTTCTGTGTGCAGAGTCAGCTTTCATATTTTACAATCAATTAATAATATATTTAACAAGTCCCAGTGAACCATGCTCAAACACACAAACACATGTGGGCAAATATAGGGTGTAAAGTAATTATCTCATCCACTGCCATATACCCAGTACCTAGAAAAATATCTTGGAAGTAGTAGGTGCATAATAAGTGTTTACTAGATAAATGGATGGATGGATACGTTTTATACTGTCCTTTGAATAGTTTAACGTCTAAAAGGTTACATTGCTCAGCAAGTTGTGAGTACTTTAAAATTCACTGGGAAGCAAGCAAAAGAACAAATTGTATATAAGTAAGATTAAATGAAGAGTTTCTTTATAGTTACTGGAAGGACAGTGGGCATATCTTTGTAAGCACACACACACACACTCCCTGCACGTGAGTTCTCAATTAATCTGTTTTTCCCACACTTCTGATTCCAAAGTTGATGTTCATGATGACCCCAAGGCTGTTCTGAATCATCAGAGATTAAATTATGTTGAGCACAGTTTTAGCGAAGTGTATTTTATTTCCTTCTAATTAGCTGAAAATTGGTCATCCCCACATCTTATTTCTGGGATCAGAATGATTAAGCAGCATCTTCCTTTGCTTCATCTCTTCATCGCTCTGCCCCTACTTGCTCAACCTTTTGTCATTTTCACCCTCTTTATCTTTTCTGGGTCAACTGTATATTCCAAAATGATAATGAAGGGAAGATAAGGGGAGATAAACTCTATATTTCAAGTCAGAAAAATCTCTCCACTCTTCAGAGTCAAGCAAACACATGTTCTGGACCTCAACTATAGAAAAAGAGATTATTGTTAAATGACTTTTAAGATCCTTTTCCGACACAAAAGACATATGGAAAAAAAAAAGATTAGAAGACTTGAATTCTGTGTAGGCTCAATGGCTATAAAAAGTAACCCCACCTACTCTAGGATTCCATTTATATAAAATTCTAGAGTAGGCAAACTAATGTATAGGCACAGAAGGCAGATCAGCCGTTGCCTTGGGGGAGGCAGGAGGGCAGGAGCTGGAGGGGGAGAGGACAAAGGGGCAGGAAGAAACTTCTGGGGGATGGAGATGTCCCGTATCTTGGTTGTAGCGATGCTTTGCTGGTGTGTATATACATCAAAACTTATCAAAGTGCGCACTTTGAATATGGGCAGTTCATTACACATTGTTCCTCAATAAATCTGTTTAAAAATAAAATAAACCTCTTGAGCAAGGAGGATAATGTACAAGAAGCAAGAAGTTCTAAGTCGAGGTCTAGCTCTCACCCTGGAGCGGTCCCCTTCTTAACCCATTCTGAGCTAGTAACATCTCCAGAATGTGCTATGCTTTTGTACATACTCTCTACCTTCCCTTGGAAGGTCTTTCAGCCCCTGAAGGAAGGCCCCAGTCTTGCTTGCTGACCTCATCATGTGCCTCTCTCCCTCTTGCTTACTACCTTAAAGCCATTCTGACTTTGAACCTAAATCACCTATTTCAGCCTTGGAGATTCTGTACCTTCTGCTCCCCAAATGCCTAGAATGTCCTTCCATTGGCTCTTTGCATGGCTGGTCCCTCTCACTTTTGGAATCAGCTTTAATATCTCTTCCTCCAAGAATCCTTTCTTGACTAGCCCATCTGCAAATCCCACATATATCCTGCATAGCACTTACCAAGCTGCCATCATGCATTCATTTACTTGGTTTGCCTGTTTACTGTCTGTCTCTTACACTGGGATGCAAGCTTCAGGTCATCAAGGATCTTGTCCCACTTCTCACTGTTGCATGCTCACTGCCAAGAAGAGTGCCTGGTACATTAGAAATACTGGTTCAATTGATTCCTTAATATTCTATTTTGTTTGCTTATGTATCTGTTGAACACTGTTCATCAGACACCTTTTGGGTCATTTGTTCAGATCACTCCCTACTGAATTCACCCTAATAAATCTGGTGTTTCCAGGGAGCAGGGATCATGTGTTATGAATTCATGTCTGAAGGGCCTAGTATGGGGCCCACACATAGATTTTCAATAAATATTTGTTGAATTAAATGAAATCATTACACCAGAAACCAAACAATTGTTATTACGCCAGGGCCTTGAGATAGACTTATTTTCAAAAGAAAAAGTCTTGAAGTACGTAGAAAACCCAAATGTTTAAGAATAAAGGCAATGAGTAGTCTTGAAACAATGACCTAATGAACTGTAAGGGATTTCAAAGACTTAAGACTTAAATCATCACTAAAAATCACCAGGGGTGTTTGCTCTTTTGTTGGTTTTATCACCAGAAATGTAAAATGAACAATGTAAAGTTATAAAATACTTTTCAATCTGATTCTAGCATTTGCCAATTCTCAGCTAACTTTACCACGTAATTAGCCAACACTGCCCATTCTTTGACCAGAATGTGTGACAGAGTTATCTCTAGAGATAGAAATCACACACATTCTCTCTCTCTCTCTCTCTCTCTCTCTCTCTCTCTCACACACACACACACACACACACAGAGCCATCATGCACCTGGAAGTTAAGAACACAATGGAACACACAGGTGTACTAGATTCAAAGACATGAACTATGCCTTCATAGTTCATGGTGCTATTACATATCCACAGCAAAGGCGTTTCAAGGAGTAAGGAAGAATTCAACAGAGAGACACTAAATAGTGCTAAGTATTCTAGAACATTTTCTCAGTCCCATGAATACCAGAGATTTGTGTCATAAGCAATCTTATTAGACAGAGTCATTTTAGAGAGCTGTCACTAGCAAGGACTAAGCATGGAACAATTGCTTTTCTTGTCTAGCATCCATTGCCCACCTTTACCTGTCTTGAGTGGAACAATACCTCCTCCATTCTCAGATCAAATGTTGCAGAGAAGATGAAAGCTCTTGCCTTCATGGGTCGTCATGAGACTCAGAGCTGGTCAGTCACCACATACTACTGCCGACCACTGTGATTGGCCAATGGGTCAGCATATATCCTTAGCTGAACCAATAAGAGGCAGTCCTGGGGCTTTTGCTTAAAGACTTTGGGGGCAGAGATGTTCTCTTTCAGCTAAAGGTGCTTAGCTAGAAGAACATAAGCTTGAAGTTGCTGGTGGCTACCAGGAAGAAAGGCTTGTCTGTGACTGAAGCCTACATCAAAGAAAGCAGAGCTGAGAGAAGGAAAGACGGAGATTTCTGAGAATATTATCTGAATTTCTGGGTGCAGCTGTGTCTGAGATCTACCTCTTGGACTTTTCCATTTTGTATGCCAGTATATTCTCCATTTATGTGTGATTTTTGTCTAAGCCTATTTGAAGTGGTTATTTTTGCCACTCACAACTGAAAGAAGGCAGAGAAATACTCAATAAAAGAGCAAATGGTTGAAGATTCCCTTGGTATTAGATTCCCTTGGTTTACTGCCCTTGTCTCCATTGACTATGAACTGAAACCAACATGAAAAAGACTTGTCTTCTGGTGTCATAGTTTAAATATCCACACTAAGGAGTCAGTGATCTAATAGAAAGAAGTCCTGAATTGACTACAAAAGACCAACATTCTCATCCCATTTTACCATTTATTTTAAAGCCAGGCAAACTGGGCCTTGAGCAACGTTTTTACTTTTCTACACCTCACTTTCCCTAGCTATGATTTAAGTATAGTTTCCCTCCATCTCAGATTTAGGGCAGTCTGTTCTAATCAGAGGGGCATAATCCCCTGATGGGGATGAGGTGAGATGCCAGATTCATTTAGAAGCTTTTTCAAACTACACTGGTTCTCTGCCATGAGAAAGCACAAAAACTATTGGTAATACAATATATCTTCAATTTTGTTGTTGGAAGGTGTGGGAGGGGAGGTACGGGCAGAGTTTAGAGGTTAATGATGTTGAGTCTCCAGTACAGTGCCTGACATTCAACATGTGAATGCTGTTTTTATTATTTAACTTGGCCTTAATTTATATATAAATTTAGGAAGTGCACATATATAATCCTAAAATTGCTATTCTGGTATCATATGGAATTGCTTTGTTAAACAAAGAATTTTAGATCTTGTATGTGAAAAATATAAAAGAAAGGTTAAATTCTGTTTTTGCTCTTGTTACTACAAAATAGGGGGCAAAGTTGTCTTAACCAGCAGATGGTTGACAGATTCTAAGTGGCCATGCATGTTTGAAAGAGAGGCTCAGGTTAGCAAACAGAAACAGCTGTTTGAGTGTTCTCACAGTCGTGAAGAGCTTTTGCAAATGGTACCATTAGGCTCTGGTAGTTTCTCATGGCTTAGAGTTAAATGCATTTTAGGTCACAGGACTGGAGACTTCTGAAAGTGTTCACCTTGGAGGTGCTCATATATACAGATTATACCAATTCTGATACCACTAGGCTTGCTGGTTAGTATGTCCTATATGAGGCATATTCATTCGTTTGTTTATATTGCTTTAAATTATTTTTATTAGGTAAATATCACATGTACATAACAGATACAATTAGAAACAGCAGAGAGGCAAGAAAGAGGAAAATAGCAAACAGCTGTACCAACCACTGTTGCCATCTTGGTGTATATACACACTTTTACAAATGAACTACTGCAAGGTTAATCTGGAGATTAACTTTCTGGGTTCAAATCCTGGCTCTCTGCCACTTATTAGCTCATAAATTTAAGGAACTTTATAACCTCTCTGGTCCTCAATGTCATAACATGCATAGTGGGGATAATAATAATATCTTCCTTCATATCATTATTATTTTTAAGGTATTTCAAGTGGGACCTTATTGAATATACCTTTTTCTCATCTACCATTGCTAAACTTAGCAAAGAGTCTCTTTCACATCAATTATTATACTGCATTTCTAAATTCAGTAGGACTGAAGATGGGCCACTTCCTTGTTAGAATGCAAGTTCTATGTGAAAAAAGGGCCCAGTCAGCTTCATTTGCTGTTTTATCCTCAGCATCAGGCCTAATGCCTGGCCCTTCATAAGCAATTCCATAAATGCTTATTCATTGCTAAACTGGCTTGAGACTGGGCACATCATGAACTCAAGATAGTTCAAGTTCTGGAAATCAAAATTGGTACAAATGCAGCAGAATGAGGTCATTGGTTTTCCATCCCCTCTTTAAAAAATCACAACTTGGAAGGCGACGGATGACTCTTCAAATGGTGTAACATACAATAACATCTTATGCAGAAGACTTGGAAAGCACCCACACTTTTCAGAAACAGTTTTCCATTATCTTTTTAGATGCGGAGAGAATTAGGGAGAGAGTTAGACATGGAAATAGAGAGAAAAAAGAAGAAGGAAAGAGAGAGAGGAAGGAAGGAAGGAAGGGAGGGAGGGAGGGAGGGAGGGAGGGAGGGAGGAAGGAAAAGAGAGAGAGAGAGAAGGAAAGAAAAAAAAAGATGTGTATGTATGTGTGTGTGTATCCATACACAGAAACAGAGTTAGGCTCAAGCTTGCAATTGTATCATCCATTCTCCATGTGAAGGTTCAATCAACTCCAACACTGAAAATATACTTGCAGCACTCAATCGAAGTACATGCATTTTTGGTTTGAAAAGTTCTTTTGAAATTACACTGTGTTTTCTAATCTCAAAAAAATTGCTGGTTGGATGATTTTCATTTCTTTGTAAAATGACAAGTGATACTTCATTTTTTAGCAAAAGGTTAATGTTAAGTCTCCAAACTTTATAAATTGTACTTTCTCCATAAAATAAACTATTGCATGCTGTTGTGCAAGATTAGTGAGAAATGTTCATACTGTTGAAAATAGATGAATTTTGCATTTCAAGGTGACAAGTGCAATGTCAGACCCAATCAATCGATCACTGCATAATTATTATTGCAAATGATCCATATCCACGCTGCGAACCTTAAGGGGAATTTAATGAAGCAGTAAGCACATCAATAATAAGATCTACTCTGGTCTCTATTAAATCTCAAGATTCATAAATATCCTGGCATGTTTTATTCTCCCTTTAAATCCTGTGAAGACACCTAAAAAAGTGAATGCTTGAAGGCTACTATTTAACACTTCACTAAAGACAATTCTAAGGCTTTCAGTAAGATTTAGGCTCAGTATCGGATCCTTCTTTACATACAGGCTAATGGAATCCAGTAGTCTATGGATATATACAGGATAGCGTTCCTCTGCAAAGTTAGAATCAAGGTAGACATGTTTCATCTCCCTTTTCAAATTTGCATTTCCACAGACAAAACCCCTGCAAATAGCAGCTGAACGGGGATCCAATGACCAAGAAGAATATTTCTTTCTGAAGAGAGAAAGAGTGGATCCTGGCCGGACTTTGCTTGCCTACACTGTGTTCCTATGTATGAGTTAGATAAAGGCATCCTCCTCTGGGCAGGACCAGCCCAATTTGGGTGTAAGGATTGGCAGCTTATGTAGTCTCTGTGCAAATAAAATGAATCTGGGTGGATGCAGCACCAGGCTATGACACACAGCTTGGTGAGGGGAGTCAAGACTGGGTTTCATCCTTGTCTCAATGCTTTGGTGCAGTTCACCAATTGTACAGTCCCCAGACATGAGACGCAGACAAACCAGAGCCACATGGTACTGGTTTAGAAGTCAGACATTCCAACTTCTTGATTTCTGGGCATCAGCCAAGTTCTGATATCAAGACAGGCTGAGAGCAGGGACAGGCTTGGGAACAACACTTACACCTGTCTTGGGTGGCAAACAAACACGTCTAAAAAACATGTCATATGTTGAATACCAACTTTACATAGTTTTGCTCTCACAAAATGCATCTTCTAATAAACTTTCATCTTAGCCTTAACTGTCATATGATCTTTTCAAACAGTGTCACTTTTCAATATGTGATCTGCTCCCCTTCTACAAATGCTTCTGACTGTGTAAATGGGTACATCATTTTTGTCTCTCTGAGGCTCTTTCTTCCATCTAAAACTCTCTGGTGTCGCTCATATATGCACTGCTATAGCCTATGACTGCTACTACCAATACTCTGGAATGTAACTCAGAGATTTCTTTCCATCACATATGAGAGTATTAATTTTTTCCTGAATTCCCTCTTACCTTCAATCAATAGTGCATTCTCCAAGCACAATGGTACATCACAAAGGTCTCCAGGCTAACGGAGGGTTGGCACAGCACTGCCTTAGTTTCCATAGCTGCCATGCTGGTGCAGAAAGAATAAATTCCTAGCCAGGGGAATGAGTCCTACACAGGTCAAGGGATACTTGTATATACAGCTTTCACTGTCTTAATCCTGGGCACACAGCTGCAAGAAGGCACCATCTACTCTCTAAATAATACTGTAGCCTGAGATGATTGGCTTTTATTCTCTTCCAAACAAAAACTTGCGAAGATATTCAGTGTATTTAAATAACTCAGTATCAGATATCCTTGTCCATAGTATTTTTTCCCGTGCCAATATTTATTTCCTTGGGATATAATCCTTTCTCAGATCATAAAGTACACATTTCTCTCTTTTAAAAACAATCTTTATATTTGCAAACTAACCTCTAAAAATGTTTAGCAGTTTAGATTCCCACCAAAATTGCATGAGAATGAGTACTCTCAAACTCTGGCAAGCACTCAGTATATTACCCTTTTCAATCTCTCAATTTAACAAAACACTTGCTTTAGTTTGCATTTATTTGACATTGGGGAGGATGAACATAATGTCCTATATTTATGTCCATTTTTTTTTCTGTCTGAAAAATTTGTTCACTCTCCTTTGCCCACTTTGTACAGTTTTAACGTTGTTACTATTCAGTTCATTAATATTTATCACGAGTTACGTTAAAATAAAATTTTAAAAACTATGTCCAATAATAAGAAAATGGGTAAGTAAATTATGGTACATCTGAATGCTAAAAAAAAAGGATGCAATCTTTAAAAACTCATATTTTCAAGTAAATGTAGTAACATCAGAAAATGCTCCTAAAGTAATTTGCATGAAAATACAAAGGAAAAGGATATCCAAGTAAATTCAGATATATAGATTTTAAAACACGGAAAATTTTATCAAAATATTAAGAGTGGGAGTCATAGGTTAGGGGATTGGTCATTTTATTCATATTTTGAATTCTGTATAATGTCAAAATATTTTTATTTTCATAAAGAAAGTAATCATTATTCTTTTTTAAAAGAACACTTTTCTAGGGCATTTTCTTCTACCCATTTTTCAGAACACAGATACTAAGACCCAATATTGATTCATTCCTTTAGAGCCCAAATTTTAAAACTGCTTGTATCTGCTATTATCTTTTCTCTCCATCCTTCTCTGAAGCTTTTTTCCCGCTCTCCTTGAGAGTTAATTAGTAATAGGCAAAAAAGGAACATAAGTTCTCCCTTTGCAGGGCAAAACACTGAGCTAGGTCCTGTCATTTCATCCTTAAGGGTCTACAGGTTTTATGCCCATTTTAAAGAGGGTTAATAAAATGGTTGAGATCCCACAGTGAGAACATGGTACAAAATGAGTTTGAACCCATGCCTGGGTGGCTCCAAACTCCTCGCTTTTCAAGCCGTTTCCCACTGCAGCTAGATGGAGGGGTTGGACCTGCAGTGTGCACACCCACCCTCATCCTTCACCTACCTTCATGCAGAAGATGCTCTTTGTTATAATAATAACGATAACTATGGTTAGAGCTCACTCTTACCAAACACCTACTACCTGCCACGTATGATTCTAGGTACCTCTTTTGCAGTACATTGTTTGATCTTCATTACAACCTTTTGAGAAAGGTACAAATCAAGGGTGACGTGCCAAATATTGAACAAGCAATATCATTTGGTCACCAACCAACCAGAAGGAAGCAACAAATATATATGGAATACAAAAAAAAAAAAAATGGTTCTATAAAACATAGGGGCAGGACAGGAATAAAGATGCAGACATACAGAATGGACTTGAGGACATGGGGAGTGGGAAGGGTAAGCTGGGATGAAGTGAGAGAGTGGCATGGACATATATACACTATCAAATGTAAAACAGATTGCTAGTGGGAAGCAGCTGCATAGCACAGGGAGATCAGCTCGGTGCTTTGTGACCACCTAGAGGGGTGGGATGGGGGGGGAGGGAGACGCAAGAGGGAGGAGATATGGGGATATATGTATATGTATAGCTGATTTACTTTGTTATACAGCAGAAACTAACACACCATTGTAAAGCAATTATACTCCAATAAAGATGTTAAAAAAAAAAAAAAGGGTGAGGCAAGACTGAAAAGGGAAAAAAAAGGCTGCCAGCTGTAAGCAACATGTATGGCACTCAGGAATCCAGCTCAATACCTGCTGAATAGCAACCTCGTGCAGCAGTATTAGCCCCATTTTAAAGATGGAGAAATGGAGGGTTACATGTGGATAATCCTGGAAGGGTTTGATTTTGAATACGTTTCTGCCTCACTGCAAAGTCCATGATCATAACCATTGTAACGTCCTATGTCCTCAGAAGAAACATGTTATTATCTGTATATGATAAATGATTGTACACGGTTTAATGTGAGTGTATGCGTCTGTTTATAAAATCCCTTTGCTTTCACAAAGTATGCTGCCTTTGGCTTTGGCTTAATTTTTCAAATGAAAGAATGGCGTTAAGAGTTTTGGCCCCTTTCACTGGTTTAAAACATTGAGGGCTTCGGGGAAAATGTGAAGTTATCATGCATATGAAAAAAAAAGTCCTTTCCCTTCTGTCTGACTCTCAATCCTCCATTAACTAATTGTGCTCCTGTTCTCATTTGTAGCTCTTGCCTCTTTGATTAGCCTTTTAATTTAGCACATTAACAACACTCTCTTTACTTGAATACTCCATCACTGAGCTCATTTAAGTCGAATGACCTTGAAGATGCTTGAAATTCCTGACAACACGCTATTATTAAACTACTTTGTATTTCTGATTGTCAACCAAAAGTGCCAGGTTATTGGACAGAGCAAGCCATTGTGCAAAGCGCTGTGATTTATTCAAGGATCTCCCAGCCCATTCCTCCCCAGCTCTGCAGGAGACCTCGGAGTTTCAATATATTCTACAGTTCTCTTTTTTTGGTTTGTCCTTTATTCTCCCCCTGCCCAACCCCCATCAGAATTTTTGGGTAAATAAGCACAAGAAGCTGGCTGATTCAGCACACAGGAAGAAGTCATTGGTGAGGTCTGAGAACCAGGTTTCTTTGAAAATCAGGGCTGGATGCAGAGAAGCAGTGGGTTTAGCATGTATGTGTACTTTCTTTTTATAAGTGGTAACAAAATCACATTGGGTGGAATTTGGTTATTTGTAGCAGATGGAGAGGTGCATAAAATCCTGGGAGAAAAATGACTAGTCAATTCTCTAACACTTCTCAATTAAAATAGAAGAAAAAAGCAGCTCAACTCCCTTTGTCTTCCCCCACTCTCTGTGGGGTCCGCCTCCCCCTGCTTTAATTCTAGGATGCTGCATGGGAGCTGCGGATGGGACCGCTGATGTTGGGCTAAGTGTAATGCGGCTCTAACCCAACATGATCTGGTACCTGCCCACCTCAAAACTCTCTCTCTGGCCACGCTGCCCTGCCCTCTGAGCTTTGGCCAGCCTGGCCTTCTGGAACTTCCTTGCACAAAATGTCCTGCTTACCCCCACCTCTGCCTAGCAGCTTCCTCCCTGATAGCAGCCTCCTAACCCCCAGGTCCCAGCTGAGAAGACCCCTTCTTGGAAAAGTCTTGCTTGATGTCACCATTCCTAATACCCCTCCTGTTTTTCTACTACTCCAGCACTCTTTTTGTTTTTGTCTTAGACGCTGCTGCAAGCTGTAATTATCATGTTTATTTATTTGTATCTTAGGCATCTGTTGTTTTTACCTAACCAGTATTTGTTTCTCCTTCTGGTAACAGCTCTCTAATGTTTCCTGGGAAACCACCTCTCCCCAACTCTCAGTTCATGGGTTTTTGTTTTGTTTTTTTGAGCTGAGCCTATTCTCAGATTCCAAACAGCATTTTACCCAAGTGTGGACATTAAGTCTCAAGAATTGGTTCAGGATGGGTAGGTGTGACCCAATCCAAGTGCAAGAGAATTGGCCTCAGAACCTTTCTCAGAACCTAGTACTTTTTGGATGAATGGGGTTCCATCCGTTGGGGCTGCTATATTCATAGCGCTCACAGTGGACATCAACTTGGAGCCACCAGTGATACCCTTAGGGAATTGTTGACCGAAACCACCTGCCGTGGCCAGGCCTGCTTGCCTGAGTTGTCTTACAACAGGAGGTCCTGATAAGGAACATGGCGCCACGAAACCTGACCAGGAAAATTAGGGAGGGGCCAAAAGAGGGAGGAGACCACCAACCTCCCAGAAGCCCTCACGCTGGAATCCATCTTGGCTGAGATGCTCGCACCACCAGGAAGGACCCTGAGTCACCAAATATGGGCCAAGCAAGATGGCTGGCCAGAGACGACCTGGAAACCAATCCCACTACCATAAACCCTGAGACTGCGAGCCACATGGCTGAGCAGTTCTCCCGGGTTCCCTTACCCCGCTGCTCTCCGCCTTGTCGCCCCTTCCCAATAAAGTCTTTTGTTTTGTCAGCACATGTGTCTCCTCGGACAATTCACTTCCGAGTGTTAGACAAGAGCCCACTCTTGGGCCCTGGAAGGGGTCCCCATTCCTGCAACAATACCTCGGCCACCTTGTGGGAGGAGCGCAAGGGAAAGTGGATCTGAGAAGCTGAGTCAGATTCCCAAGGACGTGCCTTGACCACCTGCATCTCCCTGGCCTTGAAAGCCTGTCTTTGGGTTTCTAAGATATGTGAGTCCATATATAGTCCTCTTTGAAACTCCACTTAGTTCTGCAACCATGAGCCTCAGCTAAAACTCTTTATCTGCTGGTTTTATTCCTATGTTACCACTTGTGCTTTGTTGTGTTGTGTTGTATATGTCTCCTCAACTATATATAAGTTCCACAAGGATTGGGACCACATCACGCTCTCTGTTTCCCCAACACTCAGCACACACAATATCCGACATATTGGAAACTCTCAGTGACTATTTTTGAACAAATACACAGATTAAAAAACAAATTTCTAATTGTCTAGTGATGCACTGAGATCTTGTAAACATGATCGCCATCAATAAACATTCCCTGAGCTCCCACCAAGTGTGTATCATGACATCCAAGTATAGAGAAGGACACTTTCTCACCTGAAAAAACCCACAGGCTGATTCAGAGAACTAAAGAAGAAACAGCCAAATATGAGTGTGCAATTCCACATCACCGACAAAAATTTAGCCAAATTTTCACTCTGTCATGGGTTCTATAAAGACAGAACCCTCTAGTTAGAACAAATTATGAACTTCGTCAATGAACAGATTAGCAAGTAACAGAATTGCAGGTCAGTCTTTAATAGTAGACAGATTTTTCTTCAGTGCACATTCATCTTTGATGTACTGGAAAAAGCAAAGTCTGTTTCTCGGTTAAGAGATGGGGGCAAAACTTTTGGGTAATCAAAGAAAGCAGACATTCCAGATGTTAGCCATAGTACATTATTTAGCCTTTGTTTGCTCGTGCTCCCCCCCCCCACCCCTTTTACAATCTGCACTTGTTTAAGGCATCTCCCATCTCAGCCATACCACCTAATCTACTGGCCAGACACTGGAGTGGGATAAATAATATATCAAGAATAAAAAACTGCAAAAGGAATACAAAAATCCTCATGTCAAGGTTCCTGGGGGTGTCAATCCAATACATAAAATGTGAAAGACTGACTCTAAGTGATAAAACCATGGGGAATATGAGATTCAGAATGCAAAGACATGGTGCATCCTATCCAGTCCACAACACTCTTGAAAGAGCATTAAATTTCCCCCCGTCATTTCCAAACCTTCTTCCTCCTACACCTACCTCTCGTTCCCAATTGTTTTCTTGAATTTCCAACTAAGACGTCTTTGGATAATAAATGGAAAGCACAATGTACAATTCTCTCTCTGCTTGTCCTAAAAGGTTCATGTTCCTTAGTTGTCAAAACAATGCTCTGTTGCTTCCCGAAATTATCTTGTTGGTATTGAATATCAATTTTTTCAATTTGTTCTTCTCTGAATGGGGACACAAGGTTTGTACAGAAACTAATTTGGTTATGTCGTTCAAACCTGCATCATTTGATCAAGTATTTGTCTGAAGGTTTGTGAAATGTTCTAAAGGCATATGAAACACCACTCAAAATGTAAAATGGACTTACTTCACTCTGTAGAAGTAAGTCAGAAAGAGAAAGACAAATACCGTATGCTAACACATATATATGGAATTTAAGAAAAAAAAATGTCATGAAGAACCTAGGGGTAAGACAGGAATAAAGACACAGACCTACTAGAGAATGGACTTGAGGATATGGGGAAGGGGAAGCTGTGACAAAGCGAGAGAGTGGCATGGACATACATACACTACCAAACGTAAAACAGATAGCTAGTGGGAAGCAGCCGCATAGCACAGGGAGATCAGCTCGGTGCTTTGTGACCACCTAGAGGGGTGGGATAGGGAGGGTGGGAGGGAGGGAGACGCAAGAGGGAAGAGATATGGGAACATATGTATATGTATAGCTGATTCACTTTGTTATAAAGCAGAAACTAACACACCATCGTAAAGCAATTATACTCCAATAAAGATGTTAAAAAAAAAAAAGTAAAATGGAGAATAAGACTGATTCACATTAAGTCATTTTTTTTTTTCTGATCCTCTGGAGCTAAAGAACCAGACTGGGCCAAAGACTATGTTTAAAACTTAAACAGAAAGCCTCCATAAGCCTTTTATATTAATACTCATCAGGCTTTGCTTTAAAATATACATATATACACACATCAGGAAGGAATACAAACCTAATGCCTAGAATTTCCTACTGAGAGAAAACATTGGCTCATTTTTAATTTTGTTTCCTTTGATGCAATGCTATGTATCTGCTGCCCTATATAGTCGAACCATTATTTTTACAGGAATCTTTAGACACAAGAATTCAATGAGTTCAGTGTCATTATTAGATTGTAAAGGAAAATGGATGGGGCTTTATGATACAAATCACTTTACAGACAAAGAGGAATGTGCATGTAAACAGAATTTCAGAAAAACACACAAAAAAATACCGATCAATTTACATCAATGGCTTCTGAGTGTTCAAGCGGAAAATAACGTATTACTCCTTCTGCCAGAGAGAATCTGCAGTAAGTAGAGGCCATGAATGGTTAAGTCAGAGGGGGAGAAGATGGAAGTCGTAAATGAGCTCTCATTCATTAATGTTCAGGCCATCCACTTTCCCTCTCATCACCCAGAAGGTTGGGATGTTCCTGAGGGCCAGTCACTCCTCTTCCGCCTGAAGAGAATGTGAACACTGGGTCCCTCTGACTTAAAGATGCTGGGAAACTAGCCCTTTGCAAATGTTTAATAAGTATCTTTAAGTAGCATTCCAGATGTTCCTTTGTTGGGATGCAGACCAGGAAGTGGGCTGGGTTTGGAGGAATGGTCATCAGAGTGTTTGGGAGAGTGGAGTCTGTCTGGAGCTCTGAGCTGCCCCTGGTGATATACAGACAATAGCAAGGATTCTAGTATAAGTTATAGGCAAGGAAGCTAAGAGATCAGTAAAGATGAACACCTTTATCACAGTAATCAGAGTTGGCTGGGTCCATTTGTCTCGGCCCCTAACTAAGATATACAGTGACCATGTCAGTGCTCAGTGAACTTGCCAGGTCGGAAGTGAATTTGTTGGGGGGAGAGGAGTCATCTTTGTATTCCTGAGGCATTTCTGCTACAAAGCAGTCCAGTCATAGAAAAGGTAGAAATTCTCAGTTTCAGGATAAAGCACTGAAATCTTTCTCTCCACAACAGCAAGAACAACAACGAAAAAGGTTTCCTTTGGTTGTCCAAAATCTCTAGGACAAATTCCCACAAAAAAGAACCATTCAATTAATGGGTCAACTAACTTGGGAAAAAAAAAAGACCATACTTGGGACTCTGTTGTACCAAAGCAGAACTAGAAATCGCAATGAAAATGAAGAACCTCTGGGGTTAGATTTGGCCCAAAGGAGCAAATATCTGAAGCAGAAACAAAAGAATTAACAAATCTGTGAATTGCAGTCAACAGGTGATTGATGCTAACAACCAACCCTCCATTTTCAGCTCTTCCTAATTTTCAGAACACCTTTTACTTAATGGTATGTTTCCCAAGGCCCAGTATAATGACTGGCAGAGAGTTTGTGCTCCATAAAGTCTTAATAGATAATCAACAAACTGAACAAGTGTTTGCTTAATGAATATATTCACACCATGCCCGATACTAGCAAAGCTTTTTATAAGCAGCAACAACAAACAGTTAAAGAAACTGGTTAAATTATGGAACATCCATACACTGGAGTACCACGTACGCAAGCATTAATGATGCTGCTGTGGAAAACACTTAATGGCACAAAATGTTCAGTGACAAAAGCAGGTTACAAAACAGTAAGTTTTCAGACTATGCTCTCATCTTTTCCAACAGAATATTCCCTCTCAGAGACTTTCTTGTTTCCTTCTTCACATTTCAGTGTATCTAAACTTGAGATGTGTTTTACAGTCGATACAGTACTCTAACACCATAGCATTTGGCCTCTACACATAAACACACACATACACTCAAAGCAGAAACAAACAAGCAAACAACAACAAACACTCTTAACAAGTCAATGGCATGGCTTTTAGTTGTCTCCAAATTGAGAAAATAAGTGCAGGTGTGCATATGTGTGTGTGGGAAAAATACCTGTACGAAATTGAGTAGGGTTAATATTTAGGTACATACCTTAGGTAGTAGAAGAGTTTGTGCTATTTATTTTCTTCTCAGACTAATTTCACTACAAAGGGAGAATGTATTGTTTGTTTGAAATAAAGTATGAAGGCAAACGTAAACTAAAAGGAAGAGATGCTTCTGCCCTAAAGGGGTTGAAATAAAATTGGCACGATGACCCTGGAACATAAAACAACTATAGTTTATACCTATAATTTATGCATAATCTCTATATAGAATCTATAAGTCAAGCAATCTGTCATCAGTTTATAAGCAAAGGCTAGAATGTGGAGCATAGAACAGAAAAAGCTTTAGGCATTCAGGAAAGAAAATGGGAAAATCAGAGGAGGGTCCCCAAATACCCAGGATGAGCTGAAAATGCAACAGATAGACTACGGGTATGTTCAGCTACTTCATCAGTTTGCTAAGAGCAGGCTGAGAATAGAATATTCTGGTTGGTGGAGTTTTTGCCAAGGGTAACGCATGATGGGAAATACAGAACTCCCAGGATCCTGGAGAAAGAATGATGAGTTTTGGTTTATTCTTTTTTTTTTTTTAAGTGATTTGAACTGCATTGGCAAGAACTGTGATGCTGCCTACTGGGGTGACTGTCTCTCTCCACTGTTTTTACAAAACCACTCAGAAATTCTCTACTTGTTCTTCTCCACCCGTTTTAAGCCATGACATGTATGTATAAACCTCTGTTTATAAAAGAATAGGGGGAAAACTATATAACATGATAAGAAAGTTAAAATCAAGATTGCAGTATTTTTTCCTAGAAGTTAAAAGAACAGAGGAAGATATCGTATGTAAATGAGAACGTTTGTGTAGAAATAATAAAATGGAAACGGTTCTCTATTTTAAGAGAGAAAAGAAGTAGAGAGAAATAAAAAGGTCCCAGAGTCAAAAATGAACGCTCATCCCAGTGGAATTTAAACTGGGGACCATTTGGTCCAGGACATGAGGGATGAGGGTAAATAGTGTCTTACCTCTGAATTAGATGAGCAACTGTCAATTGCCAGTGTGTTTTGCCCAGCCCTGGGAAGACACAGCTCAACTGTATCCCAGGAAAGACTAATGCTAGTGGAACTAAATAACAATAGTTGTGCTGCCCAAGAGGGCTTTATCTTATTCTAGGGCATGTATAGCCTGGTACCCCACACAGATCAGGGCCTCAGTAAAAGTGATTCCCCTGCTTTTTCTGCGAGTCCCCAGGGAAAGCTGTTTCTATCTTCTACTGCAACTGAGTTTGATGAAGCAAAACTGCCCAGAAGTTAACAAAGGGTGCCAGAGAACTCGTCTTTCTTTTCCCTGTACACTGACCTGTCCTCATCCAGGGGAAATGAAGCACCAGCAAAATTACCAACCTTATTTTTTATAGGAAAAACTTCCAAAAGAAATTGAAGGAAAGAATATACAAATGTTAGATGGGGCTAAAAGATTTCAAGTGTTTGTGTCTACAGTTATATTATCAGACTGGCTTCCAGAAGCTATACTGTGTTTTTAACTAGGACTATTCCAAAGCATTTCATTGCCTTTCTCATCTGGAGAAGACACTCCCGATCCACTGCAATAACTGAGTGGAGACAGAGGGAAAGAGAGAAGGCTCTACCCCAACCACTCCTGCAACTCCACCCAGCAAAAAGTTTCCAGTCTTAATAAAAATATTCTCACCGAAATCATGTGCTATCAACACAGGTGCATATAAAGAGCCTACTTGACAAATTTCAGAAACAAGGACGGGAATAAACTGAATACAAATTTTGTTTTACTGTATCTCCAAGTCTCTTCATTTTCATTTTTACATCCATGAGAGAACAGCAAACACTATTTTCATACATGGATATAGCTGAGACTCATTTTCCTAAAGCAATACAAGCCCTTAAAAGAGATATCAGCCACATTTAGAGTATCTTTATTTACAGACAAGGCAACAGCAGAACCTCTGCGTTAAAAAAAAAAAAGAAGAAAAAGAGGAAGAAAAGAATGGAAAAATCCTCCAATCCATAGTGAAAGCTAGCTCACCAATTCATATCTCCTTAAACAGCATGGATCCAGCTGTTAACAACTTAAAGTCTCTGCCATTTTTTGAATGTAAACCCCTGAAACTCGGAATTAAAGATGTAAATAGAATACCTGAACACAGGGCAAAGAGGTAGTAACCATTTTTTGACTTGATATACGCAGTGAATAAAAACAGGTAGCACAGAAAAGCATCGGTTGGAAAGAAGAAAATAGAAATTGAGGCATGCAGCTTTTACAAGCCAAGGACTAATTACCAGGAATCAGGTTAGCAAGCTTTGAGGGTCTGGGACACACAATGTTTCCCCACCTGCTCTGAGTTGCAAACATGCACATGTGTAAGAGGCAGCAAACTTCATAAATAAAATCAATGGCACCACTTCGCAACTTTTTCTTCTTTTCAGAGAAAAACTGTAACCCGTAAATTGTTACTCACCACAGCCTAAAAAAATAGAAATTTGTTTACAGTTAGCCAGAACCCACTCACAAAATACAAACCAAAATAGACTCCTTTCCCACAAACACTGGCAGATATTTCCTTAATAACTGATGTCATAATCCCACGTGAAAAATGTTCTTAGTGCTTAAAAATCATGTGTAAACATTCAAAATTTGAATTGTTTCCACCTCCACCGTCAAAAATAGATGGCATGAGAATTCAGTGTTTTTCGGTAAAACTATCTGTTAAGTTTATGCTATTTAGTGATTTGATATTTCCAAACACCTCTTTCATAAGAGGCAAGTTTAAAGAGGAAACTTGCCCTAAAATGAAAACAAAATAATAATAGAGACAGTCTGTCCCCAACTGGCAGGATTCATTGTGTTGAACTGTGCAGAAATAAACCAGGTGTAAATGGAGCTAAAGTCACTATAAAAGAAAATGTACAAAAGAAAAGAGGGGAAAAATAAAAGTCTAGATTGCAAAGCTTAATGAGGGGCAGGCTGAGACACCAGTGGAGGTCAAAGAACAGGGGTGATTAACGAAGCTTTATTCCTTACAGCAAAGACAAGTTCATGGATCTGAGTTGAACTAGAAGAACGATAGGAGGGAGGAAAATAAAGAGAGGTTTTTCTAAGTATGCTGAACAACAAAAAACAACGATGATGATGCTGACGAAAAGAGAGGTACTGTTTTACCTCGGAAATGTCTCCCTCCCTTGAAAACGCAGGGAGCATCCTATCTTTAACCTGAAATCACAGAGCCAGTCTTTGGTTGATAAATGCACACAACTCCTTCAGTGGCCAAACTCAACTAGGATGTATCTGTGTCCCCCAAAATATGATTGAGAAATTTTTCTAAGCCTTTCATGCTAGATGACTTTTTTTAAATTGCCTTGACAGTTAGATAGTGGAATTCATAACTACAGGTTACCACTTCAGTGCTTTTATTTTCATGCCATCTCCTGAAAAAGAAAACAAAATAATAACTATATAATATTTATCAGTAAGCCAGAACAAGTACGGGGAAATCCACCTTTTGCCAGACAGATCTTGTAAAATACACACATACAAACACACACCTGGTGAAGGCAAATAAGATACCCTGCTCACATCTCCAACCCTCAGCCCCCAAATGACAAACAAGTAGTCACTTGTGAGAGAAAACCAAACCAAACCAAACAAACAAAAAGCCACCACGACTCCGAACAGTTCAGTCTTAGTAATTAAATGAAATCCTGCACAGCTACAAGTGATGCAGAATTTGCTTCATGCCTGAACCGGCTTTTCTAGACCTTTCCTTTATTAAAAAAAAATTTTTTTTCCGAGTTCACCATCTACAGTGTTTCAAGAAAAGAGAAAGCCATGCATTCCCCCTACATATCTTTTTTTTGGTTTCCTTTTTGCAACGGAAAATAAAATTGCAGCTTAATGCTAATGAACCAGGTCTTCCTAAACTCCCACTGGAAACACAAGCACATGTACTGTAGCAGGGCAAGATTATTCTGCCACAAGCATAATCACCTTACACAAAATGCGATTACTCTGAGCTGCAATCTTTATCCCTGAAGTCAATTTATTAATCAGAGAGAAAGAGAGAGAGAGTGGGGCGTGGGGTGGGGGGCGGGGGGAGAGAGGGAGAGAGAGAAAGAGAGAGAGAGAGAGAGAGAAAGAGAGAGAGGGAGGGAAGGAGGGAGGGAGGGAGGGAGGGAGGCTACCTACCCACAAATACATCATCATCTTGAAAGAGAAATCAAGGGCTCTCTGTCAGCAAACAGAAGTCTCCTTACTTCACCAAGAGTATCTGGAAGAAAAACTGAAACCAGTGGGTAGAAAATCTTGCCTTTTCCTGTCAAGTCCTTAAGGTTTGGTGTGCTTGTTTATGAGTTTATGAGGATAGCATTCCTTCAGTGGCACTGTGTGTGATGTGACTTGCTTCAGGCTGCCTCTCTCTCTCTCTCCTTCCTAACTCTTGCCTTTCCTC
Organism: Pseudorca crassidens; assembly: GCF_039906515.1. Taxonomy (NCBI): domain Eukaryota; kingdom Metazoa; phylum Chordata; class Mammalia; order Artiodactyla; family Delphinidae; genus Pseudorca; species Pseudorca crassidens. The sequence continues at coordinate 33,199,561 of NC_090310.1, forward strand.
TCTTTCCTGTCAAGGCTGCTTTTGGTAACAAATTCTTGGTGTGGCTCCTTAATGAGCAAAAATCCGGACACTTTAGGCAGCCAGCAAGAGTGGCGACCACAAACCCTGATGATGCTTGTAGTATTAATAATAATAGCGATGGTGTAATCATAAACAAAAGGCGCTACACCATTTCCTGACGGCTGGTGGGAGGTTCACGGAAGTCCCCACTGGTGAAATTTACAGGAAGACGGCCGATCCTCTTGAGGCAAAAGCACATCTGCACGGAGCCGCTGACTCTGGGAGGCCAGCATCTGAGAATTTTTTTTTTTTTTAACTCAAAGTAAAGCTCCAGCCGCAGAGAAAAAGAACATGTTCAGTAACCCAGCTTCCCCTTTATCTCTTTAAATGTACTTCAGATAAAAGCAGCATCCAGTCCAGTCAAGGCCTCCCCAGACTCATTGCTCTTATAGCACACGGCTCAGCACACTTGTCTACAGCCATCTACCGACCCTGCCTTGTCATTGCGGGCTCGTAGGCTGCCTGCTGTCCACGCTGCAGCTGCCCAGGGGCAGCCGCTTCACTGCGCAGGGCTCTCAGCCAGGGTGTGTACCAGGAAAGATGGGCTGTGGACGCTTCTGTGCCAATTCAGCAAATCAAAAGCAAAACCAAGCCCCACCAACTCGACCCAGCAAATGGAAAGCCTCAGAAAGACTTGCTAGCACAAATGTTTGGCCTTGCTAACCTAAGGATGGAGATGATACACATGCCCTCATTAGGAGACCAGATGTGCGTGTGTGCGTGCGTGCGTGTGTGTGTGTGTGTGTGTGTGTTTCCTTCTCCCTCATCCTTTGCAATTGCAGACCTGGGAAATCCTGTGGTATGCATAAAACTTGATCATTTCGACAGGCTCTCCTTACAAAATCCACAGGCTTGGATGCACAGCTAAGATTCCCTGAAATTATTCAAATTTTTTTCTTTCCCTGAATCAATTCTCCTTTATTAATTGTTCTTTTTAATCCATTTTAAATTGTGTACTTTATCTTGAAAATTATCTCCATCACTGAAATACATCGCAAATAAGAGTATGGGGAATGCAATTTGCCCAGCATATTAATTGATGCAGTACTCAATTACTGATATATGGATATAGGAGGAATTAATATTAAAATACATCTTGTACATTAGGGGAGAAGGAGGAAAAAAATGATCTCTTGCTCGGGCCTGAGTTTTGACCATTAGTTATATATTTACACATCACACAGAGAAACTGGCTGAGCCCCCAAGTTGATTTACATTTCTCCTTAAAATCGCACAAGGCAAAATGTCACCTAAATTATTAAAATGCATTAGCTAAATGATGGAGTCATCTGCAGCACTGGGCAGGTGGCAAGGCACCTGTTAAAACAGCCCACAGATAGCCCATCAAGATGCATAATGGCCAAGCAGTTTGGAGAGAACTAACGCCAAGACATGCCATTAAACAAACAGCAATGGAGAGATGCTCAGAGCTGGCTACATCCAAGTGGCAAGAAGAGAACCACATAGTCAACAGCTGGTAAAGTCTCAGTCGTGCATGTACACTGACCTACAGCATTTGAAAGGCCCTTGAGTCACACAACAGGATGGAGAGGTGGGTGACCAACTGTACTGGTTTGACAGGGTCCGGGGGGGGGGGGGGGGGCGCGTTCCTGAGATGCAGGACTTTCAGGGCTAAAAGCAGGATAGCCCCAAACAAACTAAAAAGGTTAGTCATCCTCCTTAGGAGAAGTTCTGGACACACTATGTCATTACGGTGAAGAAAAATGGGAAATCCATCGTCTTCATTATTTTGGGTGATAAATATCACCTCTACACATGATCTCCACTAATTCTAGACTTGCACCGAGGACAAAATGTGCCCTTCCTGATAGGAAATCTTGGGGTGGGGGGAAGATAACTAAGCCTCATTCTTTACATATTTATGTGTGTGCTCATTCATTGATTCTACAGGTAGTCTACTGAACACCTGTTCTGTATCAGTCTCTGGGTAGATACTTGTAATTCAGTGGCGGAAAATGGGTGATGCAGCTGTTTCAAATCAGTAGGCAGCAAAGACCCTGAAGATGCATTTCTTTGGGCCAGTCCATTTTCTAAAATGTAACTTATTTGCCAATATTTAAAAACCAGGAGATTTCAAATGAAAACCCAGAAGTACCACTTTTCTTTTTAGAACTATTAGATGATCCAGCAACGTAAGATCGACATTTGTACAGTGGTGACAATGGAATAATGCCGAGTAGCAGCTGCCCTCATCAGGTGCAAATGCTCTCCATTTCTCCACAGTCTCCACCACTCCCAATCGTCCCTGAGATCAGATGTTACATGGCAAGTGGATTCACTGTCTCATGGACCTGGCCCTTGTGGACATTTATGTTTGTAAATGCCTCTGATCTGATCTGGGATGTGAGAACAAACACACACACTCAACATTGCACTTCAGATACAGTTCATCTAGAATGTTTACAATTTAATATTTATTTTGTCTTCAGTATCTCCTAATCTGAATTAAGATATTGGTCCATTAGTAGAAAAAATGGATGGATAGATAGATAGATGATAGATGGATAGGTATGTAGGTAGGTAGATAGAGAAGAGAGAATATATCATGATGTGTGTATATTTTACATTCACCAAATGCTCATTTTCCACGATGAAAGTTACAAGGCATCTATTGTGCATAAGGGAGAAATCTCATTTCAACTTAGGGCAGGTGAGCTCTGGAGACCAAATGGGCTCTGGTCTTTGAACTTCAACTTGTAGAAAGGTATCACCCCCTCCAAAATTCCCTCCCCTTCTCACATGGCCAATGAAGTCAGTTCATCACGGGGCTGTTTCATACAAATGGTTCCACTGCAATCAACTAAAGGAAAGAATAAGTCTCTTTAAGTTAGAGGTTACTAGATCAATGCAAACTCACACTTTCTTTTTCCTCTTCAGTATGTGCATAGCAAGATCAAATTTTTAAATATTAATGTTTTTTTCTCTCCATATTTTTTCCTTTCTTCCCTCTACTTTTACCCCCAACTTTCTCCCCCCATGTCCATTTCTTAGCACAAAGCAATACAAAGATATGGTCTGAAATTAATGTTTTGGTTTTTTTTTTTCCTTTAGCTAAAGCCTAAGTCAAGAAATACATACATATATGTATGCATATATATATGTATGTATATATGTATATATAATGAACCACCACTATATATAGTGGTAGTTCATTTGACTAGTAGAGTGCTGAGTTTTATTTCATTGTATCTGAGTATCTTTAAACTTGAATTATGTTTTCCTGTTCTCCACGGTCCCCACATGTCTTAATTGTATTATACTGGGTCTGCCTCTTTCATTCACTTGTCTAAGTTTTGTTGGTATTTGAGTTCATGACCTTTGGATCAGAAACCCACAGGAGCGATTACAACAGGTGACCTGAAAGGAGATTGGGAGAGTGAGAGTACCTTGGAGAGGTAACAGGAGAGAAGGAGCTCCAAAGACTGCAAGTGGGCCATACATCTCTGAGTCTCAAGAAGAAGACGGTTTGCACAGTGACCCTAGGAAAGCTGGATTCTAAGTGCCAGGGTTTCCAGCTTCACTACAGAGCCATCATTCTTAAGGATGACAGAGAAGCAACTGAGCCACCAAGCCAAGAGAAACCATGGGCACCACACAGCAGATACTGCCTTGGTAACCACTATCAACTGATAGTCCATGATCCATCCCCAGTGCCTTCTTGCTGTTGCAATTTGCACCTCCCAGACCTCTGCACATGCCTAGGAAAAGGGAGGGCTCTACGATGGCTGAAAATGAATGTTTTGCCTGATGAGTAGGATAGGAGACTGGATTCAAAATTAAGTCGACTCAAAATAAAGAATGAAATAATGTTTTGCTCATCTGAGTTAATGAACTGATTTCTCATACAAACTTTAAGAAAACTAACAGAGAAACATATCTGATCCACGGAGGGGTGGATGCACAGTCTAGACTTGGTAGTCTATAAGAGATCAAGGGATGGGTACCTAGTATTTGTCTCTTGTGCTTTCAGCTTCTGTTACCATAAAGGACTCTCCTGATTGTTTCTCTCCCTCCTCTCAGCCTGCACCCTCTCATCCACTCACCTGCTTGAACACATGGCCCCTCTGCAAGGAATGAGATTCACCCAAGACAGTAAAACATTTTATCACTGTGACACAAACGGGAGACAGCTGTTTCCCATAAATCAAGTTTGGGAGGTGTTATGATTTCTCTACTCTGGAGTCCAGAGGTTAAACAGACAGAATGGAACATTCAGTGGGCTGCCCCCTCGGGGGGTGTCAGCAAATTATTTCTATGTTTGAAATTCTGCTCATAACCAAATTGATTATTCAATCAATTCCTCAAACCTTGCTGCTTGAAATGAGCACACTGACATTTTCTATTTACTGCCATCCCCAAAACTTCCATTTTAAATCATTTTAATAACAAAGTAAACATACTCAAATATTCAATTCAAGACCAATTTTCCCCCCATTTGCAACCTGGCTGGTAGTCCAGGAGCTGCTTTCACAGTGGATATAGTTAATGCTCCTTTTTCTCATGCTCAAAGAGGAATTATTTTTAAATAATCAATCCATTTATCAATTATCAGCTGGACACCATAATTAATCAATTGCAAAGCAATGGCCTAAAAGCAATATTGATTAAGCTACTAGTGACCTATCTGTTTAAGTGGTTTCTAATCTGCTACAGAAATCGAATATCGCTATGAAATATTAGATAATATAGGACAAGCAGCATCGGACTTCCAACTTTATGAAACAAAGTCTTCATTAAAAACCCGAGTTACTAAACACTAAACTGAATATGAAAGATGACTTGAGAAACCCAATTTAATTAGTGCTGGGAACTTTATTTTATACGATTTTACTGTGCCCTTGCTTGACACTATTATCTGCAAGAATGGAAGTCCTGAGTAGGTTGATCCATTTTGAGCCAGAAGTCTTCAATTCCGTAATAGCTACAATATCCTACCATAAAGCCAGTGTTCCACTAAGACAGTCCACAGAGCATAAGGACGTCAGTGAGTGACCTCCAGAGGGGGTCTTCAGCATCCCATGGAGACAGTTAACCACAATCGCTATTTACCACATAGCATGGGAAGAATCTAATGATTTCTTCTTCCCCTTAAAACCACATAGTTGTTCATGTCCAATTTTGATCTCTCTGGCCACATGGGCAAACGTAGACTTTCCCCCTACAGTGGAAGCTGCAGCAATCCCTACCGCATTATCTCGAACTTGAGTGCCTTCAAGGAATATTTAGGCCACCAAAAAGACTGACCTGGACATGGAGATGATTAGAGATATCTGAGTGAATCAATAAGGGCCATTCAATTACTGCATTGTTCAGGCAGGTATTGCTCAACTAGTCCATCTTAATGAGGCAAAGGTCACGGACATGATGATTTTAATTACTATGAAATATTTAAAACTCATAATTATAATAAAATCAGCACTTAATTACCCAACTCCTAACTTGAGATATAGAACATGGGTGTAGTGAAGTGCTCAATATGTACTGAATCAATGAACAAATTAATTGATAAGCACATAAATATTGCCTCCCATGTAAAAAAAAACTGCTGCTACTTCTATTCCCATAATTAGTGAGGAATCAGAGCTCTTATTTTTCCAGGCTTGGCGATGAATTCTCTAAAGCCAGACTCGTCCTCCCTTTGGTTTTCCCATGAGGACCAGCCAAAGCTATAGTGGCCAAAGGGTTAGGACACAAACTGCGGTAATAGAATGGAAAGGATACCAGCATTCTGTATGTTAATAAGGCCAGTGAGGCAAGAGCCGAGGCTGGAGAGCAAGGCAGGGACCACTTTAATATGTATCACATCTTCTTTATCCATTCATGTATAGACGGACATTTAGGTTGCTTGCATGTCTTGGCTATTGTAAATAGTGCTGCAGATGAATGGATAAAGAAGATGTGGTACATATATACCATGGAATACTACTTAGCCATAAAAAAGAACAAAAAATGCCATTTGCAGTAGCATGGATAGACCTAGAGATTGTCATACTAAGTGAAGTAAATCAGACAGGGAAAGACAAATATCACACGGTATCACTTATATGTGGAATCTAAAAAAAAATGATACAAATGAACTTATTTACAAAACAGAAACAGATTCACAGACTAACAAAACAAATTTATGGCTACCAAAGGGGAAAGGTGGTGGGGAGGGATAAATCAGGAGTTTGGGATTAATATGTACACACTACTATACATAAAATAATCAACAAGGACCTACTGTATAGCACAGGGAACTCTACTCAATACTCTGTAATAAGCTAAATGGAAAAAGAATTTGAAAAAGAATAGATATGTGTATACATGTAACTGAATCACTTTGCTGTACACCTGAAACTAACAACATTGTAAATCAACTATACTCCAATATAAAATAAAAATTTAAAAAAAGAACCAGTTTAAGGCAGAGCCTCAGTCATCACAGGGTTCGGGTTTTGCTCCAGGAGCAATGAGAAGCCACCCACCGAGGGAATCGACTAGGGATGGCTTATGTCCCCCTGGCCGCTGACAATGGCAAAGACCAGTCAGGAGTTTGCTGCAATCCTCCGGGCAATAAACAATGCTGGTCTGGACCAGGTGGTGATAGAGAGGGTTGAACTACGCAGTGTAAGTAGTGATGCAAAGCATACCCTAACACTGATGGTTTCCAAAGCAGCCAATTCCAAAATGCTGACATGCAGCTGGACAAGATCAAGTTGTGAGTGCACCCTAAGAGAACATGGACCAGGATAAGAGGACATCAAGACAGCACATCACTGAGGGATCTCTGAATAGGCTAGAGAGCTTAAGTAAGCAGAGAAACAGTGATCTGCAAACTTTATAACAAACATGAAGGAGAAAAATACACATTTCCTGGGGACTAAGGCTCTGTTAAACTTGTTCAGCACAAACAGTCATTTCTTTGGCATCGAAATCATAGTGAAGGCAGTTCTGCCAGGATAAAGACAGATTACTCATTATGAGGACTTAGGTAGCAGAAGAAGCTACAGGAAGGTGGGCAAAGCACTGGAGGGAAATTATTTATACCAGTGTTTGACAATCCTCTGAGATACTGCAGTCAGGATCTCTGCAATTTTCTGTCCACTCTGCATGAAATTATCAAAGATCCATGCAACCCTTCTAGTGGGCCCCCAAATTAAAGGGAAATGGAACCTTTTGTTTACTTCACCTTTATTTTTTGATTGAGGTATAACATGGATACAGTAAAGAGCACTGATTTTTTAAAATCTGTGATAAAATATATATAACAAAATTTACAATTTTAACCCCTTCTAAGTGTACAGTCAAGCTGCGTTAAGTGCATTCACATTGTTGTGCAAACATTAACAATATCCATGCCTAGAACATTTTCATCTTACAAAACTGAAACTCTGTACCCTTAAGCAATAACTCCCCACACCTCCCTCCAACACTTACCAACTGCCATTCCATAAAGTGCACTAATCTTAAGTGTACAATTTCATACACACAACATACACACACACACGCACGCACGCACACACACACACCTATGAAACCACCACCTAGATCAAGAGTTTGAACACATCAAGCACGCCAGAAATCTCCCTCCTGCCAAACTCGGCAATGTTTATTTTCCTCTCTCATCCTCCTGGTTGTCTCTCCATCATAATGCAAAAGCCTTTATGAGGTACTTATTCACAATGGCATTTTATTTTTCTTTATACAGAGGGAGAGAAACAGATGTGACACCACCTCTATATTCTCCAAGAATTTACAACCTGACTTTGACAAGGAAGGACTCTACCTTGCTGAATCTCTCCTTCTGTGCCTGGGGCTTATGCTACAAGATGGAATGCAGAGTTCGAAGTATAAAATCAGCTCTGCCTGTGCAGAACATCTCATATGAAGCAGATGAATGTTGCTTTCATTGTGTTCCCTGCCCCCAGTGTCCATCCCCAAGCTTCTTCTAGGAGTACACGCTGGTCTTCCTTAGGATACCTTCCCTGAACAACCCACAGTGTGCATGGCCCAGTTGGGGCTGAGCCAGATGCAGCAGCGGGCAAGGGACACTGGACTTGGCCAATGAACACAGGCAGCCCCTGGCCGTAGGTGTTGGTGTAGAGATGGGAAGGGGAGTCAGCCAGTCTGGTTTGGTCCTCCATCTGACCTATGTAATCTCGAGTATGTTAGAGAACCTGCTAGCCATCAGTAATAAAATGGGGAAGATAATCCCCACATCACTGAACATAAGGCTTAATGAGATAACAAAAGTCAAATCATGAGCATGCCACATAGCACAGTGTAAGCGCTCAATAAACTGCATGCGTTAGGATTCATGCTAACATAAAAATAATCATTATATTAATTTTTATATTCAAGGGAACTCAACGGATACCCCTCTAGCCTGTGAGCTCCTTGAAGACATCACTTGAATGTGAACATTGTCTTTTTATTTCTATATTTCTAGTATTTGACACATTGTGGGATGCTTAGGAAACATATGTTGGGCAGATAAACAAATGATGTAATCTCTATTTTTAAAATGTGATCCTGTTCTCATCTCTTCCCCCTATTTCTCTTCATTTTCTCTATAGATACATTTGTTTGCTATAAACAACGTAAATAATGTGATGATTTAGAATTCTGATCACTCCCTGTTCCCTGCGTGCTGCTGCCCAAGGAGTGGTCTGAAGCTCTCTGGAACTTAGACAGCTGGGTCCCCAGGCAGATATTCCTGTTCCCTAAGGACTAATGATAGCCAAGCATCTCAGGTGGCAGAAACTTATGCTGCGAGGCTCCTGCTGCTGTGACTGTGGCACTGTGTGGCAGAAACATACAAGAACAGAGAACTCGGGTTGTTTGGCCTGAGGCAACCCAGCACCACAGGCTCCTTGGTGGGGCTGATGGCGGACTCCAGGAGGGCTCATGCCAAGGAGTACTTCCCAGAACTTCTGCTGCCAGTGTCCTTGTCCCCATGGTGAGACACAGCTGCCCCCTGCCTCTGCAGGAGACCTTCCAACACTAGCAGCCATTGATGATCATTGCCAAGATCCATTAAATCATTAAAGGTTACAGAAAGGACTACCACATAAAGAATACGTTGAGGCTTCCCTGGTGGCGCAGTGATTAAGAATCCACCTGCCAACGCAGGGGACACAGGTTAGTGCCCTGGTCTGGGAAGATCCCACATGCCGCGGAGCAACTAAGCCCATTCACCACAACTACTGAAGCCCGCGTGCCTAGAGCCTGTGCTCCGCGACAAGAGGAGCCACCGCAATAAGAAGCCTACGCACCGCAACTAGAGGAAGCCCGTGTGCAGCAACAAAGACCCAACACAGCCAAAAATAAATAAATAAATTTATTTATTTAAAAAAAAAAAAGAACAGAGAACTCTGATGTGATGGGTTGAATTGCGCCCCTCCCCACAAAAGATACCTTACTATCCCAGTGCCCAGTATCTCAGAATGGGACCTTATTTAGAAACAGGATCTTTACAGAGATAATCAAGTTAGAAAGAAGTTAGTAGAATGGACCCTAATCCAATATGACTGGTGTTACTTTTCAAAAGAGACAATTTGGACACAGAAACAGACAGGCACAGTGGGAAAATGACATGAAGACATAGCAAGAAGATGGTCATCCAACTGGAGTGATGCATCTCCAAGCCAAGGGATGCCAAAGATTGGGCACACATTATACCAGCAGCTAGCAGAGGCAAAGACAGGTTCTCCCCTAGAAACTTCAGCGGAAGATGGCCCTGCTGACACCTTGATTTGACTTCTAGCTCCAGAACTGTGAGACAACAAATACGTTGATGGAGGCCACCCAGTTTTGGTATGTTGTTAAGGCTGCCCTAGGAAATGAACATACTGACTCTATGGAGTCTGAAGCTCTTTTTAACAAGAATGTCCATGTGGTTGGTTATAAACAGAGGAAAAAGCCATGTCACAAAGCCAAACCATACCTGGGTTAGGTCACTTCACAAGGTGATTCCTAAACCAGTTTCAGTGATACCGTAAAACCCTGTGTAGTGGACCCGGGGTGCTTTGACAATTCAGTGCTCCTCCCCCATTTTTCTGCATGAAAGCTATGACTGATGAAATCCAAATAGCATGACGATGTGAAAGCAGGAAGAGCAGAGTCACCAACATTCTGCATGAGTCCAGGGGAAAGGTATTAAGTGGTACAGATAGGTACAGGCAGAAAAATCTCAAAAGATGCTTGCCTTTCTTAGCAGTGACAGTGGTAATACTATTGCAACTATGGGAGCCAGAGTAACTCAGCCCTTGTGGTCACCTTCTCACTACTGGGATTCATGAGTTGAGCAAATACTTTGCCTCCTCAGTAAAAGCACAATTTCAAGTTTCATAAAAGGGATGCAAAGTGGGTAATGGACTGGGAGAAATTGTAGCTAGAAGCACCTTTCAAAAATACATTTTGTTTATATTAAAACCTCATTGAAGTATCAGTTTAAAAGAAAGCTGCTAACAGGGCAAGTTTAATATGACTAACACTCCCACAACCTCAGAACATTCCATTTCCACCCACCCAAGAGATGTAATTTTAAAAACATTTTAATGTCACTAATATGGTAAGATGCTACTAATACGGTACAAATTATAGCAAGAAGACACAAACACAGTACTGAGTATTTGCCTAGCAACTCAGTAGCGAATATGATCCTTGCACTAATATGATGACAGGTTGAAAATACTTGCAATCCTCTTCACTGTCTCCCCATTAGTCCGTGTTGATGATGTTACAAACGGCGCAGTTATTCACAGATTAGTTAATCTTTGAGACTTTTCATCCTTGATGCTAATAAATGTGCTGACTTTGCCGCCTCTAGGAAGCTAAAATTCTCATTTTTTCTTTCTCAAGAAAACTCATCATGTAAAACTCATTGCAATTTGCAAAGCAACGTTGACATCGGTCAGTTAAACATGGGGTCAGTTAAACATCAGCTATTGACCTGATGGTACCCTGCCCTCCAATGCCATGATCTCCCCTCATGGATTGTTTGAAGGAGGACTAGCCTGACTGCAGTGCCATGCGTGCTGCTGGGAAGCTGCTTGCTCACAGTTATCATTCCCCCAGAGCTAAAACTTGAAGAGATTTCTGGGCAGAAAATTGTAGGTGCACCAGAAGTCTGTACAAGGAAAATCTCTAGGATCTAATCCACGAAAATGGCCCTGCTCCAAGAAATCAGACTGATGTCTCTCCCACCCCACATACCCACACCTGCTAACAGCTCATCCTTCCAAGCTGTTCTAGGAATGCAATGTTAGCAAATTGTTAGAAAGTAAGTGTTTAACTAACCAGAAGCCTGTTCTGTGGTATCAAGAGAGGTGACATTACTTAAGCTGTACAAGGACCTACGTCATTATCCCTTGGGCTCATGAGAGGTATATAAGTGGGCTTATCAACCATGACATTGGAATGGGAATTTACAGTGGTGAATCCAGAATATGTATCAACTGTTACAAGTGAGTATTTTGGTTGGCAACGGGAAAGTGGCATTTCGAATTGTTTACACTCCCTCTGCGTTGTTCATTCTACTGCAAACATTTAAAGAAATTCAGGTATTTGCAGGGAGTCACACAGTTGATGCATTTGAGTGAAACTGGGAGGGTATATGACATCGGTTTACTGGCATATCTTATTTATTTTTAACAGACCATGTGATTCTTCTTGGTCTATGTTTTATTTTTCCATTTTTAACAAACATTTGGGTAAAGGCAATTTTTCCTTTCTACTTAACTCTGCAAATAATGAAAACAGCACATGTGTGACAATAAATAGCAAATGACAAACTATAGTATTCATGTTACCTAAATAAAGCAATGGTTCTCATCTTCAAAAACTTGTTTCCATGTAAGCCCAAAAGTTCATGGATTTTTATTTATTTAAAAATTTGTCTTTTAAAGAGAAGCTAGAAATCTGGATATTTACGTGAAACCTCCAGATTTTTAAAATACTGGCAAGTATTTAAGTATTTCTTTTTCAATCATTATGTGTACTAGAAAAGTGTCCCAAAGCAACACAACAGCCAAAAGTTTTCCACTTCATGACCCTCTTCTAGAGTTCTTTGGCAACCTTTGGTGCTCTACTTTTTGAAATGTTCACTAAAACTAATAACTGTGAGCATTTGAAGACCTTGGTCATCACCAAGCAATGAAGCACTTTTACTGCTGGTGTCCAAGAGAGGGGTTATGTTGCAAGGGTTCCCACTATTTTAGCCAGTACCAACTACTCCCTGTATATGAAGATCACTGCAGTCTTCACTTATACACCATAACAAGACTATCTATCTGTAGTGAGATCCGCCCCCCAGCTTCAGTCCCATTAGTCATACACTTCCAATAATGTTGACACTAGATCTTGACCACCATAGAGTTTGCCATATGCTCCCTCCTCATTTTGATGAATCTCTTGGCCTTTTCTCTCTTCTAAAATTCTCTCTTTGACTTCCCTTTTATGCTGCTATCAATGAGTCCGTCTTCTACCTCTCCCCAGTTTTCATTCCCGTAAGTCTGCATAATGTTTCACTGGGGGATGGCTTTATGGGTCTTAGTCATCTATACTCAGATTGCACAATAGACAAATAGAAATCTTCTTTCCAAAAGCAGGTGCACTCTGTGTATCTTTGCTTTTGAGCAGTTTCTTTATGATGTCCTGGATATGTTATTTCTTTGTATTTAGATGGCTTATATTACTTTCCTATACTCTCAGGATTTATAGGTTGATGTTTTCACCATAGTTGGAAAGATTTTGGTCATTAATCTTCAAATATTTTTCTGTCCCATTTTCTCTCTCTCCTCTATTTGGAACTCCAATTATATGTATTTAAATGTTTGATATTTCCCACAGCTCACTGAGGATTTGTTCAATTCTTTTTTAATATTTTTTCCTCTCTCTGTTCCTCGACACTATTATTCTATTCTACCTTAAAGTTTACTGATTTCTTTATTCAGCATTCTAATCTGCTCTTTACAGTTCAGATATTATACAGCTCAGTTCTAGAATTCAATTTAGTTCCTTTTTATACTTTTCACTCCACTCCTGAGATTCCCATCAGTGAACTCACTGTGTCCATCTTTTTCTTTAAATCCTTCAATATGTATAATAGTTATTTTCAGAATAACTTATCTACTAATCTAAACATTTGATTCACCTTGTAGTCACTTTCTATTGACTATTTTTTCTCCTAATCAGGGGTCAGAAATAAATATTTTATGCACTGTGGGCTTTCTGGTCTCTGATAAAACTACTCGACTCTACCACTGCAGCACAAAAGTAGCCAAAGGCAACATGTAAACAAACAGAAATGGCTGTATCCCAATGAAACTTTATTTATAAAAGCTGGTGGCTGTATAGGAATGCAAGAGATTTCTGTGCATTAATTTTGTATCCTGCTACTTTATCAAATTCATTGATTAGCTCTAGTAGTTTTCTGGTAGCATCTTTAGGATGCTCTATGTATAGTATTATGTCATCTGCAAACAGTGACAGTTTTACTTCTTCTTTTCCGATTTGGATTCCTTTTATTTCTTCTTCTTTTCTGATTGCTTTGGCTAATACACTAATGATGGAAAATCTGAAAGAGAAATTAAGGAAACACTCCCACTTACCATTGCAACAAAAAGGATGAAATACCTAGGACTAAATCTACCTAAGGAGACAAAAGACCTATATGCAGAAAACTGTAAGACACTGATGAAAGAAATCAAGGATGATACAAACAGATGGAGAGGTACACCATGTTCTTGGATTGGAAGACTCAACATTGTGAAAATGACTATACTACCCAAAGCAATCTACAGATACAATGCAATCCCTATCAAACTACCAATGGCATTTTTCACAGTACTAGAACAAAAAAATTTTACAGTTTGTATGGAAACGCAAAAGACCCCGAATAGCCAAAGCAATCTTGAGAAAGAAAAAAGGAGCTGGAGGAATCAGGCTCCCAGACTTCAGACTATACTACAAAGCTACAGTAATCAAGACAGCATGGTACTGCAACAAAAACAGAAATATAGATCAATGGAACAGGATAGAAAGCCCAGAGATAAACCCATGCACATCTGGTCACCTTATCTTTGACAAAGGAGGCAAGAATATACAATGGAGAAAACACAGCCTCTTCGTTAAGTGGTGCTGGGAAAACTGGACAGCTACATGTAAAAGAATGAAATTAGAACACTCCCTAACACCATACACAAAAATAAACTCAAAATGGGTTAAACACCTAAATGTAAGGCCAGACACTATAAAACTCTTAGAGGAAAACATAGGCAGAACACTCTATGACATAAATCACAGCAAGATCCTTTTTGACCCACCTCCTAGAGAAATGGAAATAAAAACAAAAATAAACAAATGAGACCTAAGGAAACTTAAAAGCTTTTGCACAGCAAAGAAAACCATAGACAAGATGAAAAGACCACGCTCGGAATGGGAGAAAATACTTGTAAATGAAGCAACTGACAAAGGATTAATCTCCAAAATATACAAACAGCTCATGCAGCTCAGTATCAAGAAAACAAATAACCCAATCCAAAAATGGGCAGAAGAACTAAACAGACATTTCTCCAAAGAAGACATACAGATTGCCAACAAACACATGAAAAGATGCTCAACATCATTAATCATTAGAGAAATGCAAATCAAAACTACAATGAGGTATCACCTTACATGGGTCAGAATGGCCATCATCAAATAATCTACAAACAATAAATGCTGGAGAGGGTGTGGAGAAAAGGGAACCCTCCTACACTGTGGTGGGAATGTAAATTGATACAGCCACTATGGAGAACAGTATGGAGGTTCCTTAAAAAACTAAAAATAGAACTACCATATGACCCAGCAATCCCACTATTGGGCATATACCCTAAGAAAACCATAATTCAAACAGAGACATGTACCACAATGTTCACTGCAGCACGATTTACAATAGCTAGGACATAGAAACAACCTAAGTGTCCACTGACAGATGAATGGATAATGAAGATGTGGCACATATACACAATGGAATATTACTCAGCCATAAAAAGAAATGAAACTGAGTTATTTGTAGTGAGGTGGATGGACCGAGAATCTGTCATACAGAGTGAAGTAAGTCAGAAAGAGAAAAACCAATACCATACGCTAACACATACATACGGAATCTAAAAGAAAAAAAAAGTTCTGAAGAACCTAGGGGCAGGACAGGAATAAGGACGCAGACATAGAGAATGGACATGGGAAGGGAGAAGGGTAAGCTGGGACGAAGTGAGAGAGTGGTATGGACATATATACACTACCAAATGTAAAACAGATAGCTAGTGGGAAGCAGCCGCATAGCACGGGGAGATCAGCTCAGTGCTTTGTGACCACCTAGAGGGGTGGGATAGGGAGGGTGGGAGGGAGACGCAAGAGGGAGGGGATATGGGGATATAAGTAGATGTATAGCTGATTCACTTTATTATACAGCAGAAACTAATACAACAATGAAAAGCAATTATACTCCAATAAAGATGTTAAAAAAAAAAAAAAGCTGGTGGCTGTCCCACAGGCTGTAGTTTGCCAATCCCTGACTTAGATAATTGTTCGATTTTTTCTCTTCTACACATAACTAGTGTAGTTTTTGTTTGATGGTGGACATTTTAACTGACACATTTTAGGGGGTCTGAATTATGTTTTCTATCCTTTAAATTACAGTTCAGATTTTTTTTCTGGAAGCACTTAAATAATTGGTATATGCTCTTGACCCCTTCAAGTTCATTTTTATGATTTGTTAGGGCAAGTCTACTTTGGATTTGTATATAGTCCTAAGGCACAGCTCTTACTACAGGGCTGGGATTGGCTAACATTTTCAAAAAGGACGAGATAACGAAAATTTTAGGCTTTGCAGATGACATGCAATCTCAGTCACCTATTCTTACTTTTTAACCCTTTAAAAACATTTAGAAAATATTCTTAGACCATGGGCTATGCAAAAACAATCCACATGCCAGATTTGGCCTGTGAGGCATAGTTAGCTGACCCCTGCTCTAAGACATGCTCCTTACCCCTAAAGGATGATCTTTCTGGAGTCTCAGCTGAATGCCCATAGCACCCAGTATCTCCATCCGGGCCTCATTACTGTAGTTACTCCTCTCTGCTAGGTCTCTTGGAGCCTGGCCCTACACGTACATGGTTTAGCCTTCAGCCAAGGAAGTGGGGCGTGAGACTTCTGTCTCCTACACAGCTCTGCCCTCTCCAGTGTCCTGCTCGATGAATTTCAGCCACGTTGTCATTCCCAACTCTTGTTCTCTGTCTCTTTAGCTCAGGGAACTTTCTGCCCTCTACTTGGGCTCCACTTCCCTGAAGCTATGGCTGAGATATTTCCCCCAGGCCAAGGGCTGGGTCAAGCAGGAGCTTCATCTCACATGTATCTATTCTCTTAAGGGTCAGAACTCTATGCTACCTAGAGCCCAATGTCTGAAAACTTGTATTTCATATATTTTGCCCAGTTTTAAAGTTATTACAGAAGAAATCATTGTTTCACGGCCAAAATCAGAGGATCCCCTCGTACACTATGATATCTAGTTCTAGGGCAGCTCTCTGGGTTATACGTTATCATTTGGGTGAAATTAGGTACTGGTCCTCATACTCCTTTCACTACATTAATAATAAAAAGTAATATTCAACTAGTATTTTCAAACATTTATTTAGTTCCTATTATGTTATAGGCATTACAGAACAGAGCAGTAAGCAAGATGAACTCCAGGGGATTACACATAAAGGTAGCAGGACTGTAGGAAAGAGAAACCGCAAATAAGTAAACAGATAAATACATTAGACAATTACAGATTATAGGTAAGTGTAAAGGAGGTGATAAGCATGGTGACCAAAAAAACAGTAAGAGTAGCATTAATTAAGCTTTTGAAGGGTCATCCTGTCCCCAAAGAGTAAATGGAATGTTGAGTGATCGTAATTAGTTGTCCAAACCAGAACTTTAGTGGGAAGGATGGAAGTACTTTTCATAATCACACCAGAACAACAGTTGTAACTGGGACTGTTCCAGGAAACCCAAAATATATATTCACCCTGAAAGGGAACAAGAACTGGAAAGCAGGTCAACTTCTTTGAAAGCTCTGGGGGTAATCTGGATGAGAAATCATGGTGGCCTCAAAATATGTTTGTGAAAATGGATTTGGAGAGGAAATGACAGATTTGAGAGACAGTATGCATCTCAAATCTAAAGGAGGTTGTAGAGGTGAGGAAGATGTAGGAGTCAAGAGTGACACCTTGGTTTTTTGGCCCCAGCAAATGAATCCAAATCTCTTACAAGGAGACAGAAGAAGCAAAAAAACCAGATCGATGGATATTTGTGGAAAAGAGAGATGATGAGTGTGGATTTGGGTATATTGAGTTTAAGATGTTTAGGTAAATTTAAGTTGAAATAAACAGCAGTCTTTTGGTTATTAAAACCCAGAACTCAGGCAAGATTTCAAAGCTAGGGGAGGGGGGATATCCTTTAAAAGATCTGTCCCAGTCTCGGCATCTAGGATGAGGAATAACGTCCTCCTCTGAGCTCTCATAGCACCTCATTTCGTACCTACCAAATAGCATTTGCTTCTGTCTTGCTTTACCATTACTTATGTCCACATTTCATACTTTCTAGAAGACTGCATAGCCCTTAAAGGCAGGATACCTACTTATTTTGCCTTAAACGTAAGACAGCTACTTTCCTGGTGGTGTATATAGCAGATGCTCAATAGAAGCTTTTAGAATAATGTCATTGCTCTATGATGCTAAAGAACCAACAGTTCTTAGAATGGCAGCTTTAGGGTAGCAGCAGAGAACCCAAGCTTGTGTAGAACCTATGGTGTGTTAAACCACATGGGACTTACATTTTCATGCTCAGGGTGAGGATGTGCCCATGAAGGGCTAGCCTGCTTATGAGGAGTTCATTTCTCTTAATGGCAAATGTAGCCAGAGGAAAATGTGACAACATGTACTAAAGACTCTCCAAATTCAGACCTGAGTCCTGCTCGCTGGTTCATGAACCCTCCCAACCACAGTCTTTTCAACTCTGTTTTTTGTTGACCTTAATCAATTTGGTGTCTGTAGAGTTAGGTTCCAATTTCCCAATCTGCACCACCTGAGTAGCTGAGGGGAGAAAACGGCTAAGTCTCAAATTTTTAGTTTGAGGCAACTTTGGGGAAATATTCTGAGCGTGATGCTCTTGGCTATTTAGAAAATTATGCTTCCTAGGGCTGTATTCCCAAATCGCTTTATGCAAAGGGAGATGGCTCTACTTTAGAATATTTAGGAGCAAATAAGCAAAACCAGGTTAATCAAAACCACTTAAACTTTAACTCAGTTATCTTGAAAACCATCCTAGGTTTAATTCAGACATCTAAAACATGCCTTTGGCTTAAATGTGTCAAACCATAAATGCAATAAAGATCAAGGGTGTACAACCACCGAGAATAACACTGTAAAAATTGCCAAAAATATTTAATCTCTAAGTTATTCTCAGCAGTATACTCTGTGAGTGTTCATACCCATGTATGCATGCGCTGCATCTTAGACAGAGAAGCTTTCAGAAATCACGACTCCAAGCTTTCCTATCCAGGAAGCTTTCTATATTCTTAACCTCAACCTGTAAATTAGAAATCACAATGGAGCAAACTGTAGCAGCAAATGCTTTGGTCTCCTCACGTGCCAGAAGGACATTGTCCTGTCAAAATCAAGGGCCCCAATTACCCTGTCAGCTCAACGCAAGTTGCCCAACTGTTGGGAAATGTAATATGAATGAAAGATCAAGCTGCGGTTGCTTTAGAATCTACTCAGTAATCCAAGACTTCCTTCAAGAATAGCAGTGACGTGTCTATCTGAGGTGTTGTACACTCAGGTAACACAGAAGGAGGCTAGGAGCCTAGGAAATAACCTTTGCCCTCCTGGAGAGTGCTTTTTTTCATATCTAATTTTAAATCACATATCAATAGGGCACAAAGATCAGAGGTACCCAAACACATCAGAATCAACTATACCATTTTGGGTTTGTTGAGTAGTAATGTCTTGGACCCTCACAGGACATGTGTATGAATCTGCCATGGTTCCCAGAACACAATGCCACAGCCTAGGTGACTTAAACACTAGAGATTCATTTTTTCACAGTTCTGGGGGCCAAGAGACTGAGATCGACGTGTCAGCCAGGTGGGTTTCTTCTGAGGCCTATTCTCTTGACTAGAAGATGGCCATCTTCTCCCTGTGTCTTCATATGGTCTTCCCTCTGTGTGTGTCTGTGTTCTAATCTCTTCTTCTCATAAGGACACAGGTCATATTGGATTAGGGCTCATCCATATGACCTCATTTTAACTCAATTACCTCTTTAAAGGCCCTGTCTCCAAATACTGTCACCTTCTGAGGAACTAGGGGTTGGGACTTCAACATATGAATTTGAGTGGACACGTCCATAATGACATGATAATTTAGTATCTCTAGGGTGAGGCTATGACATCAAAATGTTTTACCAACTAAGTTTGAGAAAAATGGCACTTTAAAAAAAATTTATTGGAGTATAGTTGATTTATAAAGTTGTCTTAGTTTCTGCTGTATAGCAAAGTGAATCAGTTATACATATACATATATCCACTCTTCTTTTTTTTGCATTATTTTACCATATAGGTCATTACAGAGTATTGAGTAGAGTTCCCTGTGCTATAGGTCTTTATTAGTTATCTATTTTATATATAGTAGTGTGTATATGTCAGTCCCAATCTCCCAACTTATCCCTCCCCCCAATAGCACTTTTAATTAATATTCTAGGTGGCCTTTGGAGTGTACTCTGAGAAGCATTAACTAAGTGGCATGTGATGACCTCAGATCACCCTTTCTTTATCTGCAGGGATCTGGTTAACTCCTTGTGACTGAAAGAGAGAATATCTTACTTGTGCAGAGAAGGAAAGGGCTCTGACATGCCTCCCAGGCTCACGGTGACTCAACAGAATGAACAAATGTAGATAAAACATCTAGCCCTGTGTATGACATAAACCAGTAGTTTCCTGCCCTTGGCCTGCCAATTCCAAAAGGTAGTGCCGATCCACAGAGGCATCAGGGAAGCATTTTGAAAAACGATACAAGAGTTGGCTTTTAACAAATCTTTAACCAAACTCTTGGCTCTGCAGTTCTCCCAAGTTTAGCATATTTCCCCCATGTATGACTAAAGATTCTTTGATCACAGGCAGAAGGAATGAGATCTGACCAACTTTAGCAGAAAAAGAGATCAGCATAAGGATATGAGATAGCTCCAGGGAGGGCTGGATAAACAGCCTTAAATATAAAAAGAGGAACCAGTGTGGATCTAGAAGGCTAGCCCTAGGAATTGTCTCCTCACTCAGACTTCCCAGGATATCAGCACTGAAATGAATCAACTCCAGCTTGTTATCATATTTTTCCCCTATTGTTTATCACTGCATTCAGCATCTGGCATGGTTTAAATGAGCATGTTCCCCTAAAATTCATATACTGAAATCTTAATGCCCAATGTGATCGTATTGGGAGGTGGGGCCTTTGGAAGATGATTAGGTCATGAGGGTGGGGCCCCCATGAATGGAATTAGTGCCCTCATAAAAGAGACCCCAGAGAGATCCCTTGCTCCTTCCACTATGTGAGGATATAATGACAAGTCTACCCCTCACCAAATATGCTGGCACCCTGCCCTCGAACTTCCAGCCTCCACAATTTATGAGAAATAAATTTCTGTTGTTGATAAGCCACCCCGTCTATGGTATTTTGTTATAACAGCCTGAATGGACTAAGACCACATCAAAGTCTCAGGAGGGAGAATCCCATTGACCTGCCTTGGCCGTATCTACATCCCTTGGCTTGTTTATGGCCTCTCCAAGAATGAACACACGAGGGAAGATAACTAACCCCAAAAGGACAACAGAATGCTGCTCCCTGAGGGTAGGGATGTTTGCTGCCTACCAACAATAAACAAGCATGTGTCCACTACACCTGCTATGTACCTGCAAACATGCACAGTCTGAACAGGGGCTCTCTTGGGCCATGAAGGAGTGTAGGAGATCTTGTTGTCTGAATGCAACTTGCCTCTTTCTGCCCCCAAGTTGAGGAAACTACACAATGCCTTATTTATCTGCTTCATGCCCCATTCCCCTTCCCTAGCAAGGCTTTTTTTTTTTTTTTTTTTCCTTCTGGAATGGTATTTAGATCCCAGAAGAACACAGCAGGAGGATAAGTCCTCACTGAGGCATCAGTCATAGAAATGAGGAGTGCCGATGACAAATTGAAATGTCAGCATTATTAGCAGTTCTGCTTGGAAGCTGTTTGATACTAATTTAATGATAAAACAAGAAATAGGACAGATTTGCCCTGGAAAGGGGGATGCTGACTTGGGAAAATGGGCTAAAAATAAAGCAAGGGAAAGGGAGAATAAATATTAGGCCAAGTGTCCTAAATGCAATAACTTTGGAGTCTTCCCCAGAGGAAGCATTGAAATGCCTGGGGAGACGCAAAGGAGGATAGGTGGATTAGCATGCACGTGAGTTCCAGTATCCAGCATCTAAGATGTAGGGAGGGCTACCTGTACATCTCTTTATGTAACCGTGCTGCACGATGAAGTTGGGGGAATTAATATCTGTTAACTAGTTGGCTGGTTTCATGATCCATTCCCTTCAAGCTCATCCATTAATGGCCTTGTGAATGTTGGGCAACCCATGAGATCTGTGAGGAAGAGTGTGCAATGCAAGGTCTTGTGAAGACAACATTCTTTTAAACATTTTTTAATGTATTTATGAGTTTCTTATTTTAGTAGGAAAGCTGCCCTTAGAGATTTTTCTGGTGGTCTGAGTTTCTGTTGATTCTGTAAGTAGAAAGCTAACTACTTTGGGATAAACTCCCTTTGGTTGGGGAAAATCACTAAGATGGGACCACTAGTTTTGTAAGATTAAAGGAGGCATCAATCTCTTTTTCTTTTTTCTTTTTTTTTTTGTCTTGTGTGTGTGCGCCCGAATGTACATGGTACCTGCAAAGAACTAGGCAGGGGTGTTGATGGCGAGTCCTCTAAGTACCATTCACAGTGGATTTCTGTTACTTCCTGAGTATTCAGCAAAGCTTTGCGAATGACCAAAGCCTGACTTTAGCAGAGTTTTTGTCATATTAACACAGAGGACAAGGTTCATGCCTCCAGAGAACTGGTTCTGAAGACAGAACAATCTAGACAAGTTACTAGATATTTCTTAAGAGAATGTTCTGGAGCAGCTGAACAACAGTCTGCAGAGACTAAGCCCCCTGATATATACGTGGACAATGTCACCTTCAATGTGGAGTTCCAGAACTTACTTGTTGGGGGATCCTGAGAAAAAGGATAAATTTGTTCTTCCGTTCTATACTGCTGGGTTGACACATAAAAATAAGCATAATTTTATTTTGTGTTTCAGGGCCTTATATCAGCTCTCTAAACTGTAGAAGCCATCTCACTTGGGAATAGGACAAGGTAGTTCATTGGAAGCCTCTGAAAGGAAGGAATCACTTTTAAAGTGATACGGAGGTTTCTTAAATCTTTCTCTTTAATGTAAAATATATTAATGTGCATTAATTTGTTGATCTTTGATGTGAGTCTAAGGCCTTTTCTTTGAGTGTTGATTGAAATTCCTCATCATCTTTCCCACACAAACTTCATCCACTTTTCACAGTCTCCAGTAGAAGTCAGCCAACTGTGGCCCAGGGGCCAAACGTGGCCCACCACTTGTTCTTATAAATAAAGTTTTATTAGAACACAGCCTTGCACATTCATTTTGTCTATGGCTGTTTAAGTGCAACAAAGGCAACGTTGAACAGTTGAAGTAGAAACTACATGGCTGTGAAGCCTAAAATAGTCATTATCTGGCCCTTTACAGAAAAAGTTTGCCAACCTCTGATCTATACTATCAGTTTTGGTTTTGTTTAATGTAGAGGAAGAATTCCAAGATGCATCTGAAAGATTCTGAGTGCAGAATCTCTCCGGATTTCTGAGGGTTCTTTTTTTGCTAACATGTTACCATCCTCTCACTCATAGCTAATCCAAAAAATTTCTGAGCCTTGTTTTCACAGAATGTTTCCAAAGCATTAACTTAGTTTTCAGAGAAACAGCTCTTTTTCTTATTGTACTCATTTTTCACCAGTTTACATAATATTCCACTAAATAATGTAATTACAATAACAAGTGCAGCTGGCAGAAGCAGGTCTGGGAATAAATACAACTGACTCTTGACAAGCAGACACCTTGACGAGTGAAGAGAAAGGTAAGTTTGCACAAAGCAGTCACTTCACAGGATGCACAGGCATCTGTCAATATGTTTTATAAAGGGACTGGATGGTGTGTGTTAATCTGGCAGGTTTGATAAGTGGAGGCCGATTAGGTAAGTTTTTTCCATCCATGTCCCTTTACAAAGCATCTCTCATTTCAGGAATTTACCAGTTTCCCATGTACCAGTTTGTCATGGTTATTTGACAAATGCTCATCTTCTCCACGAGCCTGTAAGGTTTAGGAGAATGGGAACAGAGCAGGTTTTGGTATACCATTCTGTCTCCACTCCTTGGCACAGTGACTGGCATATGGTCTGTGATCAAAAAACACTTCTCAAATAAATAACCGAATGGAAGCAGGCACTCTTACAATGTGCCAGCCTAAAACTGTAATACAAAGACCATGAATCTTGTGAGGTCATATCAAGGCGTAGGGGGCTAACATTTCCTTCCCTGTTGTCCTAAGATCCATTGAGGAAGGGCTGGGCTTTAGCAGGGTTGGGGGAAGAGAGGCAGGGGAAAGGTAGCTCTGATTCTGATAGCTCACTTGCCCAGGTGGTTGGGAAGTTCCATTCTCAGATACCCAGATGAAGGCAATGGGTTTAAGCCAAGAGGATCATTAGCAATTTGCCTTCTGCAATCCATACCACTCTTGTATCTAGCAGAAACTTGCTTCTAACTGGCAAATTAAATATTGATAATACAGATCTGCTCTACAACGTCTTTCACAAGGCTGGCACCATAATTTCAGTGTTTCTAAAACTTCAGTCATTTGCATTCCAGTGTCATGTTTTTGTCATAACTGCAGGCAATCTGTAACATTATGTAGTTAATATTTATCTTTAAAGCAACTCATTTTTAACCTAAATAGATGTACTTGCCGAGGAAACTTCGTGTTGCCACTGCAAACGGAAGACCAGTATCAGTAGTCATAAGTTAATGGAAAAAAATTAATACCTAACATTGTTAAGAACCTTTTCTATACCAGACACCGTTCTAAGACACTAATGCACCTCATTTGCATTCATTATTTTAATCGTTGTTTGCTTGCACACACACATACACACACACAACTTATTAAATGCGTGCAGTTAGTATCTCCATTAAAAAGGGAGGAATTGGAGGCACAGAAGATTTAAGTAACGTGCACAAGTACTAAATTGCAGAGTCTAGATTTTTATCTCAGTAGGCCTAGCTCCAGGCCCCTACTTCTTAACTACTATATTTTGCAAACAGTGTTTTCAAAGTCTAAATAGATGCTTTGGCTGCTGCAGGCTTTAAGCCTGAGGCACGCTCCATTTCTGTTAAAAAGAGAGCTTAGAAATTGGTAGAGACTTGTTAAAGATACTTTCATTTAAACTGAGAGTTTCTCATTGACATAAAAAGGATTGGGAGAGAATTGAAAAGGGAATAACTTTCTAAGTGATTCACCCTTTCCTATTGACTTGATGTTCACCACCTGCAGGCTGTATCACACCGGTTAGGTGTCTTGCATTTTGGGAAACGCTGAGCTACAAGTGGGATATAGCACACCCATATTCCAGGATCCTTTGCTCAGCTCTGGTCTCCAAGTTTGGAGAGTATAGTGGACATTCTTGGGGATATTTTCTTGCTGGCAATGGCTCTCTTCCTCTGATTATCCAGTCCTCCCCCAATAGTTGGCCCTGGGTGCCTAGGTTTATTTATCCTGCTTCCCTTAACATAGCTGATTGGACCAGAGTGAGCAACTGACCCAGGGATGGGCCCATCAGACTCCTTTTCCAGGGAATCTGTAATCAGGATTCATTAAGTTAGTCCCTCTTCCTGCGGGAATGAATGCAGCATAAATCTTAGGGGCTGGAAAGTGCCATGTGCATAAAGAAGGCAAAGAGAGCCTTTAAAAAGCAAAACAGAACAGGGTGGACACACAGGGATAAACAAAGAGAAAAGGTAGGAAAAGGCTGCCTGAGTTCCAACAGCTTTCAGATTCTAAGCTCTGGTCCTTGAGAGACCTGGTTGTGTGACTTTTCTGCTTAGGCTGGCCCAAATCCGTCTCTATCATTTGCTAACCAAGTGAGAGGCAGCTTTCTTCCGAAGACACCACCACGCCATCAGCTAAGGAAACTGCCCTCTGAATTATTTTTTAGTGTGTGGGTAGGGGTGGGGACAGATAGACCCTGATTGTCTGTATTTTCTGGCCTGCTATTCCTAGTGGGAAGAGGAATGAGAACCACCGGGGAGAGTGCCATATCAACGACCGAGAACATTGCTGATGATGAGGCATACATTTTTTTGGGAACTACTTTATGGAAGTCATTTAATCCAATCAACAATCCTCTGAGAAAGTCTCCCCATTTTGCACATAGGGGAACCCAAGCCTTGAGAGACACAAACCTAAGCCCATAACTAGAGCTGCTAGACCACCCCTAACCACTCCTCACACTATGCTGCCTCTTACGGTATCCATCTGCCATATTACTGATAAGGATTTCGGTCCACAGACAGATTCTGACACACCTAGGAGCCAAGCCTTTGCCTGCCTGGTAGTGCTCTGACAGTTTGTGAAACAGCCCCCAAATCCAACATCTGATAGCCACAGCACACAAGATCCCTTTGTAACCAAATATTTTATATGAATGCAAATAAAAGTGATCATTTGATCTCTTGCCCCATGACCATACAATCTTTCCAGTTGGGAGACTGATGAGGGAGACAGACAGGTACTCAGGTCATGTGATTTCTCTCTTAGTTGTTTATTTGTCCATTTGTTGGTTTCAGGTGCCGGACAGGTAAATGCTGATGGTGGGTTATGCTAAATGCACAGCTGGCACTGTTGGCAGCAACCCTGGGACAAGCTGGTAAATGCAGCCCTTAGTGTCAGGAGCACTTCTAACGTACAGATTTCATGGTGAGCTCTTGTGGACCACCTCCCCAAGGGAATCTAGCAACATTTTGAAATATAAGCTAGGAGAAGGCTTAGCCTATTCTAGACTGACAAAATTTAGGACGGAGGAATGAACAGGTTTTCCATTCTGTCGTTTGCTCATTGGCAACGTAAGTAATTCCAATAGTCTTCTGAGAAGGGTGAGTCATCATTAGGAGTGACTGGCTGGTGCCCTTCTCTTGGGACGAGTGGGGGCCAGAAAGCTCATGGATGGTGGTATCTCTGGGGCTGAGCCATGTCCTAGAGTGAAGTCTTCTGTCTGCTGCTGACACCTGATGCTAAGGGAAAATTAGCAAAAATGGCATCCAGGATGGTTCCAAAGAACATAAGGCAAAATACAAAGAGTGTGCCAAGCTGGATAGAAAAGTCGGTTAGGATGGGGAGAGGTGATCCCTGAGAAACGAAGTGGGCAGAGAAAGCATCTATTTCAGATTCCACCAGCCAGAGCTGAGGCACTTGCTGAGGCTGTATATGTAGTTCCTGCAGTCTTATATGCGGATGAAAGGGAGCAATTAAAGGAGTTGACAGGAAACCAACACCATGAGTGACACAAAGGACCCATGTGGATTCGTTTCATGGCCGACTCTATTGGGAAACTCCACCAAAGACATTCTCCTTTTCCTCCTGATTAAGCAAATCCTATTTTCTTGCAGTGACCATGTACCTGTCCCTGGGGATGGATCATGGTTGCTGTGGCCAATAACTAAGATCCCAGGTCACTCTGGTAGTGATTGGTGTAGAGATTGGTCAATGAGATGAAAGAGAATGTCTGCAGAGAAGGCTTCTGGGAATGATTTTCCTCCAATCAAACGCAAAAGCTCTGAGAAAAATGCTCCTCTTCCCTTTCCCTCCTGATTAGAATGTTGTCTTGAGAACAAGTGATGCTTCTTCTTCCTCTTGGAAGAAGGAAAGAAAGACCAAGACAGGCACAAAGATTCCAAACCACTGCCTGATACCCCAAACCCACTGAATCAACCCTGAAACTAGGAGGTGATCAAATATTTTTAGCTTTTAAATAATGCTTAGCTTTCCTATAACTTGTAGACAGTAACATTCTAACTGAAAAAAAAAAAAAACTGATATAATTTTCAAAGTGTTTCTCAGGGTGTGTTCTGCATCCCCAAATGTTCTGTGATCAAATGCGTTTGCAAAAAATTGTGTATTACTGCCATCTCTCTGTTTTTCACTTTTGTGTATTAAAGGTTCTGAGAAGTACTGCAATTAAATAAGTTTGACTTTCTTTAACATTGCATTTCCTAAAATGAACTAGGCAGAGAATATTTTTAAGACTTTGTAATATCTTTTAGAATAAGTACCTCACAGAGTCCATTTTGGAAAAATTAATTTAGAATTTGTGAGAAAAAGAAGGAGAGCAGAGGAGAGGATTTTGGATGTGCCAAGCCCTACACGTGTCCACACGCATAAAACATGGATGAGCAGCTCTATCTTTCTGCATTATCTGCTGTTTCCAGGAGGCCAAGAAAAAGGGGTACATTGTATAGCCATCCACTTGTCTCCCTGAAATCTGACAACATAACAGAATGTGAGGGAATATAAACTTGGCAACATGGTCGTGGTCCAATCATCCTGGAGAGCAAACCTGGAAATGCAGTCTGCTGTATTTAAAACATGTTTTAAGAAGTGTGGCTGCCAGGCGGACACTCTTCAACGATGTTGGTAAGTAAACAACTATCTAATTTTCTCCCACTGTCTCTTTTTCTAAGAAAAAAAAAATAGTGCATTTCATTGAAATAGGCAGGTATTTCAGATGAGAACCGGGTTTCTTTGGGAACCCCCCAAAACTATGTCTCCCTAAAAAAAAAAAAAAAGCCATCACCTTCATCAAGGAAGTTTTCTTTTCAGGTAGTAGGAGGGCAGAGAATAAACACAAGACAGGAATAAAAGGAGGGGAGGGACCAGGTAGGGAGGAAAAGAAAGAGAAAGAAAACAGAAAAGGAGAAGATGGTGAAAATATCCATAGGTGAGACACAGCTGTCAAAGATGAGCCAGAGTCTAATAATGTTAGGTGTCTCCCAGGAGGGAACTGGATACCTAAGATTCAAATAGGAAGGGGAATCTTCACTGCATTCCCTTGGGCATCATTTAAATTTCGAACCACATAAATGTGTATTGCATCGATTGAAATGTATCTATCGATTCAAAACATAAATTACTTTAAAATGTAAAAACAGGCTACAACAGCAACAACAAAGCTACAGTCCATGATATTAGGGATGGTCTTATACGGACTATTGAAGCCCCATGTTAAACTATATGACCCATCGTATCAAATCACGTTAAACTATATGACCCATCGTATCAAATCACAGCTTGAATTTACTTAACAGAGTGGGGGGGGGTCCATTCTCATTCCTAAACCACACCCCTGTTGACAATGTCTCCATCAGTGTGAAATAATAAACCCCTCAGACTGCACACAAGCTCTTCATTACCTCCTGTGTCCTTAATTTGCCAGGCGAGTCTCATTTGCCGAAGAGATTTCAATTTTATCTTAATTCTGAGGAATGTATCAGGGCCTTCCGGAGACAAGCAGCACACATTCCTCTTTATCTAGCTCTGACCTAGTTCTGGCCACATCGTCCCCATCCAAACAGGAAGAGAAATCTGAAGTTGCAATACATTATTTACTAGGATGAACCAGTAATTCAGACCGAGGGAAAAGCAATAAGAGACCTCAGGAAAGCTTAAAACATCTTGAAGGCTATTTCATGAAGGAGTCACAACTAATGCAGGCACAGGTACTTAGGAGTGAAGTGGGGAGAGATGAGAGAGGGCCGTGCTGGGATACCACATACAATACATATGCATAAACGAAGAAGGAAGCCTCAACCCACTAGTTCTCGGTTCCGCACAACTAGATTTTGTTGTTTGTTTTACATAAGCATTTAACACACCTGATGCCAAAAGCCATTGGAAAATGGAAATAATCTGCAAATCACTGTCATCTCGAGACTGGCATGAAGTAAAGGCTCTGAAAAGTTTGCATAAATGATATTAGAAACGTTTAATAAACTATGCGGATGTATTAAATCTCTTTGAGCACAAGGGTCCCTCAACCCCAAACCTGACTGTTATGATTTTAAAAGTAGCAGAATCCTTTAGTTTTTTATAACAACATGGAGACACGACTATAAGGCACCCTGTCCGGTAAAAATTGCCAATTTCCATCAGTGACATTAAAGGCAGGCCAGTTATGACTTCACATTTATCCATCCAAAACATGATGCTTTTTAAAAAAAAAATACAAATGGCGGCGGCGGCAGGGAGGCAATCCAGATATTTCTTAAAATACCATATCCATGCCAAGAAGGATCTCAACCAACCGTGACACCTTCACAGCAGAATGAAGCCACCAAGCTGCAGTTATAAGCAAACGGTTCTCTCCTCATCTAGGCAACACTGTTTACATCTAATGTACTTCAGCACTGAGAGAGTTTTGTTTTTAGGAAGGTAAATAACACGTGAGGTTTAAAATTCTGTCTCCTTCCCCTAGATACACAAACGCCACTAAAACTAAGAGGTCTGTGAAGGGCTCAAATTCTCCTAGAAAATGCCCTTGACTTACTAGTGGATCACCCAACCCAGTTAACAGCAAGAGAGCATTTGAGCCACTCAGCAAAGAGACTGGTACTCACATTAAAAAAGCAGCAAGGCATCCTTCTCACCTTTGTTATTACTTAGACCTCGTGTCGTACATAAAAAGAGTACAATGATGTCAAACAACTTCCAGAAGAGAAGTATTTATTGCTGAATCTAAATCAAAAAATCCATATCTACTATAATGGCACTTCAAAAGAAGATATACTGTATTTACCAGCTCAATCAATACTAAATTAGCTGGGATAAATATTTTCAACTCAACCAGTCTTAAGATGAAGCCTGCTATTTAGAACCCTGCGTCTGGGGAGAGACAGGGAAATTTTTGCTTATCACACAGAAATGAGAACCAGGAAGTATTTTACAAGCAGACACACCTACCCTTAGCTGCTCTCTTTCACAATTCATCTGTTGTCTTGAAACCTACAAAGAAAAGAAAAAGAGGCGGGGGAAGTCAGAAGGTTCTGCATGAAAACAGCATGAAAGAAAATGGAAAATTACTTCTAATCACTTGGCTCAAAGCAGACCCAGAATTAATTAATTATGTATTTAATGTTTTCTTTAGGTCCAAATAGCCTCTGCTTCTCTTGGAGTTTCAACTGTGTGATCTAGAAACACAACTAAGATGAGCCAGAGTCTGGAAGGTGGGTGAGGAGGGGATGCAGTAGAGGGTGTGGGAGGTAAAAGCTGCCCAGGGGGAAGGCTTCCCTCTTGCCCTGTCTAACAGGTGCAGGCATTCTTCCCAGAAGGCCCACTCAAAATAGTTAAGAATAAACACTGGACATTACACAGCATCTTCGCCGATGCTAGCGTCCAACAGTATCACCTACACGCCTTGGCAAATGCGTTGCATTGTATGGTCCAGTTCTAATCAGATAGCAGTATGCCTCCATAGGACTGTGTTGGGGAGAATTCTCAGGTCAGTGCTTATATCAGAGAAAGAAACTCTGATCAAGTTGTGATATCTCCCACAAGCTCAAAAAGAAAAATAGATTAGTGATACTTATGCCATGCATTGATTATCCTTGCCCTATCAAAATGTGCTTCTTAAAATCAAGGATGAGTCTTTAGAATGACCATATAATTTACTGTCCGAACAGGAAAAAAAAATATGTGAGTTAAAGGAGTGGGTGGGATAGTAGGAATGATTACACCGGGCACAGCAGATGCAAAGTGGGAGTGACAAGGCAAACTGGGACCTGTGGTCACTCTACCTCCACGAGGACTAGCTGACTCCACCTTCAACTCAAACAGCTAAGCCAAAATGAAATTTAGGTCTGCATTCACAACTTATTCTGTGTATTTCTAGCATTTTTTTCACCAGTGAGGTAACCCCTGACTCTTAGCACCTGACAAATATATTGCGAGTTTTTGAAACTTACACTAAAGGAGAAGGCTGAGGAACTGACTTTTGATGTATATTTTATGTATTTTATACTGAAGGTTTCTTTTTTACTTTCTCTAAAACAAAAATAGGTATCATTATTTAGGATACAACGGAGCCCCTAATCTATAAATCAGTGCTTTGCTGTGCCCTTTAATCCAGAAATATCACCTCTAAGAATAGCTCTTAAGAAACAGAGTTAAACACAAATGTTTATTTATGTATCAATTAACTGCAGCATTATTTATTTAAAAACTATAAATATTACAATATATAATAGAAAAATTAAAAGTAAATTATAGTACATTGATTGGATGGCAAAATGTGCGGCATTTAGAACCACTGTCTTGAAAAACAGAAATGGGAAATGCTTAAAAGGCACTATTTAGTCTCTAATAAAAGTAACTACAAAAGTGCACAAATGTTATGATTCTGATTTTGTGTTAAAAATACAGTGAAATTGGGGCTTCCCTGGTGGCGCAGTGGTTGAGAATCTGCCTGCTAATGCAGGAGACACGGGTTCGCGCCCTGGTCTGGGAAGATCCTACATGCCGCGGAGCAACTAGGCCCGTGAGCCACAACTACTGAGCCTGCGCGTCTGGAGCCTGTGCTCAGCAACAAGAGAGGCCGCGATAGTGAGAGGCCCACGCATCGCGATGAAGAGTGGGCCCTGCTTGCCACAACTAGAGAAAGCCCTCGCACAGAAACGAAGACCCAGCACTGCCCAAAATAAATAATTAAGTTTTAAAAAATATATACAGTGAAACTGATCATTAAAGAAAAGGAAGAAAGATAAAAGAAAAGAAAGAGGAAAGGACTGGGAGGAGATATTCCAAAATATTAAAAAGGAAATGGATACAATTCTATATATATATAAAACACACACACACATACACACACACACACGGAAGTGAGTTATACACTTCAAATAGGTGGCTTTATGGTATGTGAAGTGTATATGGTACGTAGAGTTTATATCTCCATAAACTGTTAAAAAAATAAAGTGGGAATAGGCTTCCGGGAAGATGGCGGAAGAAGCGGAGATCACCTTCCTCCCCACAGATACACCAGAAATACATCTACACGTGGAACAACTCCTACAGAACACCTACTGAACGCTGGCAGAACACCTCAGACCTCCCAAAAGGCAAGAAACCCCCCACGTACCTGGGTAGGGCAAAAGAAAAAAGAATAAACAGAGACAAAAGGATACGGACGGGACCTGCACCAGTGGGAGGGAGCTGTGAAGGAGGAAAAGTTTCCACACACTAGGAAGCCCCTTCGCGGGCAGAGACTGCGGGTGGCGGAGGTGGGGAGCTTCGGAGCCACAGAGGAGAGCGTGGCAACAGGGGTGGGGAGGGCAAAGCGGAGAGATTCCCACACAGAGAATTAGGGCCGACCGGCACTCACCAGGCCGAGAGGCTTGTCTGCTCACCTGCCGGGGAGGGCGGGGCTGGGAGCTGAGGCTCGGGCTTCTGTCGGAGCGCAGGGAGAGGGCTGGGCCTGGCGGCATGAACACAGCCTGCAGGGGGTTGGTGAGCCACGGCTGGCCGGGAGGGAGTCCGGGAAAAGGTCTAGAGCTGCTGAAGAGGCAAGAGACTTTTTCTTCCCTCTTTGTTTTCTGGTGCGCGAGGAGAGGGGATTAAGAGCGCTGCTTAAAAGGAGCTCCAGAGACGGGCGCGAGCCGCGGCTAAAAGCGCGGGCCCCAGAGACAGGCATGAGACGCTAAGTCCGCTGCTGTCGCCACCAAGAAGCCTGTGTGCGAGCACAGGCCAGTATCCACACCCCCCTTCTGGGGAGCCTGTGCAGCCCGCCACTGCCGGGGTCCCGGGATCCAGGGACAAGTCCCCCGGGAGAACGCACGGCACGCCTCGGGCTGGTGCAACGTCACGCGGCGCGCCTCGGGCTGGTGCAACGTCACGCGGCGCGCCTCGGGCTGGTGCAACGTCACTCCGGCCTTCGCCGCCGCAGGCCCGCCCCGCACTGCATGCCCCTCCCTCCCCGCAGCCTGAGTGAGCCAGAGCCCCCGAATCAGCGGCTCCTTTAACCCCGTCCTGTCTGAGCGAAGAACAGACGCCCTCCGGCGACCTACACTCAGAGGTGGGGCCAAATCCAAAGCTGAGCCCCTGGTAGCTGTGAGAACAAAGAAGAGAAAGGGAAATCTCTCCCAGCAGCCTCAGAAGCAGCGGATTAAAGCTCCACAATCAACTGGATGTACCCTGTATCTGTGGAATACCTGAATATACAACGAATCATCCCATATTGAAGAGGTGGACTTGAGAGCAAGATTTATGATTTTTTCCCCTTTTCCTCTTTTTGTGAGTGTGTATGTGTATGCTTCTGTGTGAGATTTTGTCTGTATAGATTTGCTTCCACCATTTGTCCTATGGTTCTATCCGTCCGTTTTTTTTTTGTTTTTAAAACTTTTTTTTCTTTTTCTCTTAATAATTGGTTTTTATTTTAATAACTTTATTATATTTTATATTACTTTATTGTATTGTATTTTATCTTCTTTCTTTTTTCCTTCCTTCCCTCCTTCCTTCCTCCCTCCCTCCCTCCCTCCTTTCTTTCTTTCTTTCTACTTCTACTAATTCTTTCTTTCTACTTTTTCTCCCTTTTATTCTGAGCCGTGTGGATGAAAGGCTCTTGGTGCTGCAGCCAGGAGTCAGTGCTGGGCCTCTGAGGTGGGAGAGCCAACCTCAGCACACTGGTCCACAAGAGACCTCCCAGCTCCACATAATATCAAATGGCGAAAATCTCCCAGAGATCTCCATCTCAACACCAGCACCCAGCTTCACTCAACGACCAGCAAGCTACAGTGCTGGACATCCTATGCCAAACAACTAGCAAGACAGGAACACAACCCCACCCATTAGCAGAGAGGCTGCCTAAAATCATAATAAGTCCACAGACACCCCAAAACACACCACCAGACGTGGACCTGCCCACTAGAAAGACAAGATCCAGCCTCATCCACCAGAACACAGGCACTACACAACCCACTGAACCAACCTTAGCCACTGGGGACAGACACCAAAAACAACGGGAACTACGAACCTGCAGCCTGCAAAAAGGAGACCCCAAACACAGTAAGATAAGCAAAATGAGAAGACAGAAAAACACACAGCAGATGAAGGAGCAAGATAAAAACCCACCAGACCTAACAAATGAAGAGGAAATCGGCAGTCTACCTGAAAAAGAATTCAGAATAATGATAGTAAAGATGATCCAAAATCTTGGAAATAGAATGGACAAAATGCAAGAAACATTTAACCAGGACCTAGAAGAACTAAAGAGCAAACAAACAATGATGAACAACACAATAAATTAAATTAAAAATTCTCTAGAAGGGATCAATAGCAGAATAACTGGGGCAGAAGAACGGATAAGTGACCTGGAAGATAAAATAGTGGAAATAACTACTGCAGAGCAGAATAAAGAAAAAATAATGAAAAGAACTGAGGACAGTCTCAGAGACCTCTGGGACAACATTAAATGCACCAACATTCGAATTATAGGGGTTCCAGAAGAAGAGAAAAAGAAAGGGACTGAGAAAATATTTGAAGAGGTTATAGTTGAAAACTTCCCTAATATGGGAAAGGAAATAGTTAATCAAGTCCAGGAAGCACAGAGAGTCCCATACAGGATAAATCCAAGGAGAAATACTCCAAGACACGTATTAATCAAACTGTCAAAAATTAAATACAAAGAAAATATATTAAAAGCAGCAAGGGAAAAACAACAAGTAACACACAAGGGAATCCCCATAAGGTTAACAGCTGATCTTTCAGCAGAAACTCTGCAAGCCAGAAGGGACTGGCAGGACATATTTAAAGTGATGAAGGAGAAAAACCTGCAACCAAGATTACCCAGCAAGGATCTCATTCAGATTTGATGGAGAAATTAAAACCTTTACAGACAAGCAAAAGCTGAGAGAGTTCAGCACCACCAAACCAGCTTTACAACAACTGCTAAAGGAACTTCCCTAGGCAAGAAACACAAGAGAAGGAAAAGACCTACAATAACGAACCCAAAATAATTAAGAAAATGGTAATAGGAACGTACATGTCGATAATTACCTTAAATGTAAATGGACTAAATGCCCCCACCAAAAGACCCAGATTGGCTGAATGGATACAAAAACAAGACCCATATATTTGCTGTCTACAAGAGACCCACTTCAGACCTAGAGACACATACAGACTGCAAGTAAGGGGATGGAAAAAGATATTTCATGCAAATGGAAACCAAAAGAAAGCTGGAGTAGCAATTCTCATATCAGACAAAATAGACTTTAAAATAAAGACTATTAGAAGAGACAAAGAAGGACACTACATAATGATCAAGGGATCGATCCAAGAAGAAGATATAACAATTGTAAATATTTATGCACCCAACATAGGAGCACCTCAATACATAAGGCAAATACTAACAGCCATAAAAGGGGAAATTGACAGTAACACATTCATAGTAGGGGACTTTAACACACCACTTCCACCAATGAACAGATCATCCAAAATGAAAATAAATAAGGAAACACAAGCTTTAAATGATACATTAAACAAGATGGACTTAATTGATATTTATAGGACATGCCATCCAAAAACAACAGAATACACATTTTTCTCAAGTGCTCATGGAACATTCTCCAGGATAGATCATATCTTGGGTCACAAATCAAGCCTTGGTAAATTTAAGAAAATTGAAATTGTATCAAGTATCTTTTCCGACCACAATGCTATGAGACTAGATATCAATTACAGGAAAAGATCTGTAAAAAATACAAACACATGGAGGCTAAACAATACACTACTTAATAACGAAGTGATCACTGAAGAAATCAAAGAGGAAATCAAAAAATACCTAGAAACAAATGACAATGGAGACACGACAACCCAAAATCTATGGGATGCAGCAAAAGCAGTTCTAAAAGGGAAGTTTGTAGCAATACAATCCTACCTTAAGAAACAGGAAACATCTCGAATAAACAACCTAACCTTGCACCTAAAGCAATTAGAGAAAGAAGAACAAAAAACCCCCAAAGTTAGCAGAAGGAAAGAAATCATAAAAATCAGATCAGAAATAAATGAAAAAGAAATGAAGGAAACGATAGCAAAGATCAGTAAAACTAAAAGCTGGTTCTTTGAGAAGATAAACAAAATTGATAAACCATTAGCCAGACTCATCAAGAAAAAAAGGGAGAAGACTCAAATCAATAGAATTAGAAATGAAAAAGGAGAAGTAACAATTGACACTGCAGAAATACAAAAGATCATGAGAGATTACTACAAGCAACTCTATGCCAATAAAATGGACAACCTGGAAGAAATGGACAAACTCTTAGAAATGCACAACCTGCCAAGACTGAATCAGGAAGAAATAGAAAATATGAACAGACCAATCACAAGCACTGAAATTGAAACTGTGATTAAAAATCTTCCAACAAACAAAAGCCCAGGACCAGATGGCTTCACAGGCAAATTCTATCAAACATTGAGAGAAGAGCTAACACTATCCTTCTCAAACTCTTCCAAAATATAGCAAAGGGAGGAACACTCCCAAACTCATTCTACAAGGCCACCATCACCCTGATACCAAAACCAGACAAGGATGTCACAAAGAAAGAAAACTACAGGCCAATATCACTGATGAACATAGACGCAAAAATCCTCAACAAAATACTAGCAAACAGAATCCAACAGCACATTAAAAGGATCGTACACCATGATCAAGTGGGGTTTATTCCA
Organism: Pseudorca crassidens; assembly: GCF_039906515.1. Taxonomy (NCBI): domain Eukaryota; kingdom Metazoa; phylum Chordata; class Mammalia; order Artiodactyla; family Delphinidae; genus Pseudorca; species Pseudorca crassidens. Next base: position 33,236,561 of record NC_090310.1, read on the forward strand.
GGAATGCAAGGATTCTGCAATATATGCAAATCAATCAACGTGATACACCATATTAACAAATTGAAGGAGAAAAACCATATGATCATCTCAATAGATGCAGAGAAAGCTTTTGACAAAATTCAACACCCATTTATAATGAAAACCCTGCAGAAAGTAGGCATAGAGGGAACTTTCCTGAACATAATAAAGGCCATATATGACAAACCCACAGCCAACATCGTCCTCAATGGTGAAAAACTGAAAGCATTTCCACTAAGATCAGGAACAAGACAAGGTTGCCCACTCTCACCACTCTTATTCAACATAGTTTTGGAAGTTTTAGCCACAGCAATCAGAGAAGAAAAGGAAATAAAAGGAATCCAAATCAGAAAAGAGGAAGTAAAGCTGTCACTGTTTGCAGATGACATGATACTATACATAGAGAATCCTAAAGACGCTACCAGAAAACTACTAGAGCTAATCAATGAATTTGGTAAAGTAGCAGGATACAAAATTAATGCACAGAAATCTCTGGCATTCCTATACACTAATGATGAAAAATCTGAAAGTGAAATCAAGAAAACACTCCCATTTACCATTGCAACAAAAAGAATAAAATATCTAGGAATAAACCTACCTAAGGAGACAAAAGACCTGTATGCAGAAAATTATAAGACACTGATGAAAGAAACTAAAGATGATACAAATAGATGGAGAGATACACCATGTTCTTGGATTGGAAGAATCAACATTGTGAAAATGACTATACTACCCAAAGCAATCTACAGATTCAGTGCAATCCCTATCAAACTACCAATGGCATTTTTCACAGAACTAGAACAAAAAATTTCACAATTCGTATGGAAACACAAAAGACCCCGAATAGCCAAAGCAATCTTGAGAACGAAAAATGGAGCTGGAGGAATCAGGCTCCCTGACTTCAGACTATACTACAAAGCTACAGTAATCAAGACAGTATGATACTGGCACAAAAACAGAAAGATAGATCAATGGAACAGGATAGAAAGCCCAGAGATAAACCCACGCACATATTGTCACCTTTATCTTTGATAAAGGAGGCAGGAATGTACAGTGTAGAAAGGAGGGCCTCTTCAATAAGTGGTGCTGGGAAAACTGGACAGGTACATGTAAAAGTATGAGATTAGATCACTCCCTAACACCATACACAAAAATAAGCTCAAAATGGATTAAAGACCTAAATGTAAGGCCAGACACTATAAAACTCTTAGAGGAAAACATAGGCAGAGCACTGTATGACATAAATCACAGCAAGATCCTTTTGACCCACCTCCTAGAGAAATGGAAATAAAAATAAACAAATGGGACCTAATGAAACTTCAAAGCTTTTGCACTGCAAAGAAAACCATAAACAAGACAACCCTCAGAATGGGAGAAAATATTTGCAAATGAAGCATCTGACAAAGGAAGAATCTCCAAAATTTATAAGCAGCTCATGCAGCTGAATAACAAAAAAACAACCCAATCCAAAAATGGGCAGAAGACATAAACAGACATTTCTCCAAAGAAGATATACAGACTGCCAACAAACACATGAAAGAATGCTCAACATCACTAATCATTAGAGAAATGCAAATCAAAACTACAATGAGATATCATCTCACACCAGTCAGAATGGCCATCATCATAAAATATAGAAACAATAAATGCTGGAGAGGGTGTGGAGAAAAGGGAACCCTCTTGCACTGTTGGTGGGAATGTAAATTGATACAGCCACTGTGGAGAACAGTATGGAGGTTCCTTAAAATATTACAAATAGAACTACCATATGACCCAGCAATCCCACTACTGGGCATATACCCTGAGAAAACCATAATTCAAAAAGAGTCATGTACCAAAATGTTCATTGCAGCTCTATTTACAATAGCCCAGAGATGGAAACAACCTAAGTGTCCATCATCGGATGATTGGCTAAAGAAGACGTGGCACATGTATACAATGGAATATTACCCAGCCATAAAAAGAAACGAAATTGAGCTATTTTCAATGAGGTGGATAGACCTAGAGTCTGTCATACAGAGTGAAGTAAGTCAGAAAGAGAGAAACAAATACCGTATGCTAACACAAATTATATATATGGAATTTAAGGAAAAAAAATGTCATGAAGAACCTAGGGGTAAGACAGGAATAAAGACACAGACCTACTAGAGAATGGACTTGAGGATATGGGGAGGAGGAAGGGTAAGCTGTGACAAAGCGAGAGTGAGGCATGGACATATATACACTACCAAACGTAAAATATATAGCTAGTGGGAAGCAGCCGCATAGCACAGGGAGATCAGCTCGGAGCTTTGTGACCGCCTGGAGGGGTGGGATAGGGAGGGTGGGAGGGAGGGAGACGCAAGAGGGAAGAGATATGGGAACATATGTATATGTATAACTGATTCACTTTGTCATAAAGCAGAAACTAACACACCATTGTAAAGCAATTATACTCCAATAAAGATGTAAAAATAAATAAATAAATAAAAAATAAAGTGGGGCAAATCCATAGAGACAGAAAGCAGTTTAGTGGTTGCGAGGGGATTTGGGGAAGGGCCAAAGGGGAGTGAGTGAGTGCTTTGCGGGTTTGGAGTTTTCAGATTTGGGGTGACAAGAAAGTTCTGAAACTAGACAGTGATAGTTGCACAATATTGTGCATGTATTTAATGCCCTTACTCTGTACACTCAAGTGGCTAAAATGGGAACTTTATAGTCAAGTAAACCAGGCGGGTGATGAGGTCCTGGTTCCAGGTAAGATGGAGTAAGCATACTTCACTCTGTCTCCCCTGCGCAGTGCAACTATAAAATCTAGATAAGAAGGAAATCTTGCCATTTGCAACACAGTGGATGGACGTTGCGAGTAGTATGCCATATGAAATAATTCAGGCAGAGAAAGACAAATACTGTATGATTTCACTTGTATGATTTCACTTATATATGGAATCTAAAAAACAAAACAAAAAAGGAAACAAAACAAAGCTCATAGATACAGAGAACATATTGGTGGTTATCAGAGGGGAACTGGATTGGGGTGGGTGGAAAAAATGGGTGAAGTGGGGTAAATTGTAATGTGACAGATGGTAACTAGATACATTATGTTGATTATTTTGTAGTGTATACAATAATCAAATAACTATGTTTTACACCTGAAACTAATATAATGTTGTTCACCAATTTTACCTCAATAAAAAGTAAAATGTTGAAAAAAAAATCTAGATAGAATGCATGACACAACTATGAAGGGTCTCTGAAAATTAAATAGTAATTTTAATTACTATTAAAATTAAATAGTAATTTTAATTTAAAAACTATTTAATTAATTAATGGAGCAGAGAAGCAGACCAGAATACTGGATAAGCGGTGAGTTCCTCCCCCTTCTCTCGTCAGTATCCCCTGGCATGGATTCACAGCAGCCTAGAGCCCAGAACTGGGCACCCACACACAGACACAGAGAGACGCCCAACAGTCTGAGGGTGGGAAACCTCCTCTATGATCTGAGAAGCTGTGGTCCCAGGAGATGGGGCAACCCTCTGTTAAATTTTTTCTTTCCTCTTGCTGCTTGGCCCCAAATTGTAGGCTCAGTAGCAGAAACATATGAACAGGGTTAAAAAGCACCAGCTTTCTGGCTGGTGGACCAAAAAGGGAGCCCTAGGAAACCAAATCCAAAACAAAACAAAAAATTTGAGATTTCTAGAGAGGAAAGAGTTTGGGAAAATGACTTCATGCACTACTTTCATGAACTCTGGACACACCCCTGAACTTAGATGTGTGTGCATGTGACCCTAAATAGGTACCATAGACTTTGAGAACTAAACTGAATAGACTACTGCTCAGGTTCCAGACTGGCCACTGGGATGCACACATATGAGATCCAAAGCAAAGGCTTTGAAAGCAGAACTGATATTGGAAACAAAACCGTAGAAGGAAGGTAGAAACTTTCAGCCTAAATCCAACTGGGTTGATTGCCTGGTAAAGCAAAAGTATCAACCATTTCCATAGGATTTAAACAAGACCCAGAGGGACTTCCCTGGTGGTCCAGTGGTTAAGACTCCGTGCTCCCAATGCAGGGGGCCAGGGTTCGATCCCTGGTAGGGGAACTAGATCCCCATGCCACACCTAAAAGATCCCACGTGCCGCAATTAAGACCGGTACAGCCAAATAAATAAATAAATATTAAAAAAAAAAAAAACAAGACCCAGAATCTCATAACATAATATTCAACATACCCAGGGTGCAACCAAAATTACTCGGCATAGAAACAGGAAAATCTAAACTTACATGGGGAAAGACAGTCACAGACACCAACACTGAGATGACATGGATGCTGGAATTATCAAATACAGATTTTAAGTAGCTATTATAAAAATGCTCCAACAAGTAAGGGCAGAAACAGTTAAAACTAATTAAAAAAATAGACAGTACTGGCAAAGAGATAGAAGACATAAAGAGGAACCAAATGTAAATTTTAGAACTGTAAAAATCAATAACCCAAATTAAAAAAATAAAATAAAATTGCTGAAAAAGTTTAAATGTAGAATAGAGATAGCAGGAGGGCACTCAATGAATTTGAGTACATATCAGTAAAAAGTATCCAAAATAAACAAAGAGGGAAAAAAAAAAAGAAAAAGAAACTCAAGGACTTGTAACAACAGCAGAAAGTATAACATTCATGTCACTGGAATTCTAGAATAAAGATAAATTCTAGAATAAAGAAATCTAGAATAAAGTTCACTGCAGATAATTATTTGAGGAAATCACGGCTGAAAACTCCCCACATTTGGCAAAAGATATAAACCCACAAATTCAACAAGTTCAGCAAACCCTAAGGAGGTAAACCCAAAGAAACTCACATCCAGATATAATCTGGGCCGGGGGGGGGGGGGGGGCTTTGGAAACAGAGACAAATGATGCAATATTGTAAGAGAGTAAAAAACGATTTAAATAACTGTGGATTTCTCACTTAAATAAACAAAAACCAGGGAGTCAGGAAGTAGGTGGCACACATTTTTTTTAAAAATTGGGGTAGAGTTGCTTTACAATGTTGTGTTAGCTGCTGCTGTACAGCAAAGTAAATCAGCTATATGCTGGATAGCAGAAGGAACTCTACACACGATTTTTAAGTGCTAAATTCAACCCAGAATTCTAATTCCAATGAAAATATCCTTTAGAAATGAAGATGAAATATTAAGGAAACTAAGAAAATTCTTTGCCAACAGAACTACTCTGAAATAATTGCTACAAGAATTGCCAGGCAAAGGGAATATAATGCCAGAAAGAAACTTGGAATATCAAGGATAAAGGAAGAGCAAAGGAAATGGTAAATATATGGGTAAATATGAATATAATAGACTAGTGTACCCCTTTGAGTTCTTTCAAATATGTTTAATGGTTGAAAACAAATTACAAAATTGTCTAACTCGGTTCTAAATGTATGTATATGCAACACGCAAGATGAACACAGCGTAAAGAGAGGAGGGTAAGGGACATATATGGCAATAAGGTTTCCACATCCCAATTGTAATGGTAAAAATTGATTCTAGATAGACTGAGAGAAGTATATGTAATATAATCCATAGAGTAACCACTTAAAAAATTAATACTACAAAAATGGATATACCCCAAGACAGATGATGTTAGAATAATCGGATGTCTCTATGCAAAACAAAAACAAGCGAAACACCTTGATCTAAACCTCACACTTTACACAAAAATTAACTCAAAACGGACCACATATCTACATGTAAAACATAAAACTGAATGGGAGATGCAATTAAAGAGGGATGGCAATACTTTTTCCTGCACAGCATCCATATTCTAGTAACATTGTCCATCTTCTACTAACAATATCCAGCTTCTCCTCTGGGGCCATGTTCCTGCCCAATGCCATAAATTCTTTGTGAATTGGATGTCAACTCTACCATACTCTACTGCTGCATAATAGAACCTACACCTGCCATCACCTCTTTGTTTAGAAATCAACTCAGTAACACCCACATCTTCTGGGTAAGGTGGCAGGTGCCCTCCTCTTCTTTCCCTAGAGGTCATCAAGTGCAAATAGCCAGTTATGCAAGATGGGCTGAGTCCTATCACGGGACTGTGGTAGTCACACCACAATCCAGGATGTAATGATGCTCTGAAGGCTAAGTTATTGCTAAACCTAATGACGTTCTTAAAAAGATTCCCCATCACCATTATGGGAGAGGTTCAGAAGAGGCACCTGTAACTCCTCGTCATCTGTTATGAAGAAAGACTCTTCCTATGTACTCTTTGAAAGCCAGCCTTGAAAAATATCTTAAATGTACACTTTACTAAATGCCATTTCATTTGGAAACTAGCATGTGGTATTTTTTTTCTCCCATGGCACTAATGCACAAAACCAATATATTTTATAGCCTAAATGAGGAAAAAAAAAAGGGACAGTGGGAAGTCTGATGCTGCTCCTTTAAGATGCTTCCAGAGAATCAAATACCACTCTCAATAGGGCTGCCAAGTAAGCACTTATGAAAGGTTAGACACTGAAGCAATAATCTCCAGCATGAGGCCCTTTGCTCTCCTGGTTGAACGAGATGTTTAATAGCAGGGATTCATCTTCCCCCATCTCCTATCTTCATCTAGTCAACAGGGCCACAGAATCTTTCTCAGACTCAGCCTTTTTCATCTTCTCCTGACTTTGAGCTCTCTCTTATCAGTTCTTTCTGCTTTATCCTGACCTTATTACAAGTATTTCCCCTCCCACACATCAGACTGGATCTTCAAGGGAAAGAACTGAGTCTTATTCAGCTTTCTTTTTCTAGAGATTAGGATAATGTTTGGAATCCATTTATTTGTTTTCCCATGCACCATTTGTCCCTCCATATATTCAACAAATATATACATACACACACACACACACACACACACACACACACACACACACACACACACATATATATCACCGTCTGGATGTCAGACATTGTTCTAGGCACTGGGAATACAATAGCAAAGAATACTTTCAAAACTCGTTGTGTAAGCAGGAAAAATGATGAGTTAATTGACGATTACAATACAGAGAACATTTGCTACAGTGAAAGTAAAAGATGTGCTAAGGGCACATAGAAGGGACAACAACCTTGTCTTAGAGAGTTGAAAAAAGATGTTAGTAGTTTTTGTTTGTTTTTTTAGAAAATGTATCCAGAAAAAGAATGAAAAAAATTATTTCAAGGAGAGAGGGAAATGTGTGAAAATCCCAGTGGGATTATACAAGTACAAGTAATTCAATGTGGTGGAAGAGACAAGAGCAAGAGGAAACTGGCAAGAGATTAACTTGAATTGGGAAAAGTAGGAGTCAGAGAAATAAGAAGACACACAATAAATGAATGGATAAATAGATATGTATGTTGTCTTTTTTGTAATAATAGAACGTTGGAAATTCCAGTTCTCAGGACAGCTGTGAATTATTCAGAAGAGCACCAAAGAAGTCTAACAGCATAGAACTCAGTAAATCAAATCAACTGGTACCTCTGTACCTTTCTCGGATTTGCCATTTTCGTAATCGTTATAAATTCTTCTGAAATAAGATGGCATTGTCCTATAAAAGCATGCTTCAAAGTACCCAGGGTGAGTGCTACCGTTTGCCTTTTCCTTGATGCATTTCAGGATTATTGCATACATCTGACACGTGTACTCTGAGTTCCTACTATCTGACTAATACTGTGCTAATGGAAGGGGATGCAGATGTAAATGATACCCAGCGCCTTTCCTAAAACAATCTCAAAGACAAGGGAAGAGAGGGGAATAAGGTGAAGATTATAATGCAGGGTCATAAGTGTGATAATAAGGGAAAACATAGGATACCCCAGGCACCCAAAGGAGAGGGGCACCGACCCAGGCTGTTGGGTGGGGAAAAAAGTGGAGGGAGGTGTCAGTCAGGTGTTTTAGGAGATGGAGTCCTTGGTCTAACCCTTACTGGATGAGTAAGAGTTGGGTGGGCTGACCTACTCAAGGATTTGAGAAGATGAAATTGCAAACAGCACAGTTAAAGGTAGAACAAAGTAAGGGAGATGATACTGGGGGCGGGGGGGGGGAGTAGGGAAAGCACATTAATATCATAACACCTTTATATGTTGCTCGATTTTAATTATACTGGCAGGAAAATAATGATTTTAATCATTTTAAAGCAAAACACATTTCACATTAATAGTAGTTAAAATTTATCTGGTGTTTACAACATGCCAGAAAATGTGCTAAATGCTTTTCAGGAAGACCTCAGTTAATGCTCACCAGTTGGTGAGTAGGCAGGATCCTTAGCTCCATTTTACAGATGCGGAAACTGAGGTACAGAGAGATGAAGTGATTTCCTGAAGTCATAAATCTAGGAAGTATCAGAGAGGGAATTACTATCTAGAGGGCTCGAGTCAAGTCCCCCTCTGAATCACTGCAGCACACAGCTCCCAGTGCCAAGGAAACCAACCCAAACCACAGATACCCACCCTCCGATCTGCACCTCATTTGTCTTTAGCAGGTGCTTTTTTTGCTGACTGTTTACATGCTTGTGGTTTTGCAACAAAACATGAAATGACTGTGATGTCTGGCTAAATAAATGCATAGATCTACACACTCGGATTCTTGTGGTTAGATTGGGTTTAGACTGGGTTTAGAGTGGAACACTTTCCACCAAATTAAATTTCTCCAGTAACAACCCACTGGTCCTTTTGCAGATGGAGTTTTCTCCACAGTGAAGATTGGAGGCTCAGGCATCAGACTGCCTGAGACCAATCATGGTGCATCGTCTGCATGACATTAGCCACACTGTAAAATCTCTCTGTTCTCAATTTCCCCATCTGTATAATGGGGATAACATGGTGCCTACCTAGTATCTAATTTTGTTGTGAGCGCAAAATAAGATAACCTATATAAAGTACTAAGCAAAGCACCTGGCATATTTAATTCAACAAATACTAGAAATTGCTATTAATATTCATGTGAGAGTGGGGGGGATGGGGGCGTTTGTTTCAGACAGAACACTAGACCAAACAATTCGGGTTTAAATCCTGGCTTTACTCCCCATAGGCCATGTGAATTTGGCTGAAGTAATGACACTTTTTGAGTTTCTGATTCCTTTAAAAAAAAAAATGAGGACAATAGCTGGCTTGAAATTTTGAAAGGTTTGATATTATCCTTTTGCAATGGGTGGGTAAATAGGTCCTCCTAAGCCCCATGGATGAGTGGTAAATTGCTACCACCTGTGGAGGGCAGTCGGCAGCTATCATGACACAGAATGTGCATTTCCTTCCATTCAATGGGGAAGGAAGGGCAGTGCTTTTCATAGCACAGAACTGGAACTTCAGAATATCAGTATCCATCAGTGCTGGTTAAATAAATTGTGGTTCCTCTATAACAGGGGTGGGAAAACTTGTTCTATAAAGAGCCAAATAGTAAATATTTTTGGCTTTGGGGCCATAGTGTCTCTGTCTCTACTACCCCAATTCAACCCTGCCATTGTGGCAGGAAAGCAGCCATAAATGATGTGTAAACAAATGGCTGCAGCTGTGTTTCAATAAAACTTTATTTACAGAAATAGCTGGTGGGCCAGATTTGGCTTGTGGCCATAATTTTCCAACCCTTGATCTACACTATGGAATACTATGGGTTCATTAGAAATTTACTGAAACAGATACACACTACTATATATAAAATAGATAAACAGCAAGGACCTACTGTATAGCACAGGGAACTATATGCTAATCACTTAATATCTTCTAATAACCTATAATGGAAAATAATTTGAAAAAGAACATATATATTAGATATATATGATAACTGAATCACTCGGCTATACATCTGAAATTAACACAACGTTGTAAATCAACTATATTTTTTTCAATTTAAAAAAAGAAATTTACTCCTATGGAAGGGTGCTCATGAGAGAATGAACAAAACAAAGAAAGTTGAACTGCTTTTTAAAATACAATCCAATGTTTGTTTAAAACCTGTACATATGCACATGTGTGCATATATCCATTCATACCTGGAAAAAGTATGGAATGATAAACACCAATCTGCAAACAAAAGCATGCAAATTATGTCCTGGGAATGAGAATAATAATGAGGACCAGGTAGTAATGAAGCTTTTTCTCACTTTTAACCTTAGTTCAACTTCTTGCAATGAGCGTGCACTGCTTTTCTAAATCAAATGAACAGTGGTCATAATAATACCTTTTAAAAAGCTGAGAGTTAAAAGCGTTTTTGAATGATTAAATGAGAAATTGCATGTACAGCATCAAATCCAGGTCTGACCTGGCACAGGGTGGGTACTCAGTTAATGGTCGCTATAAATAACTCCCCAGAGCACCAAAAGAGTTACAAATTGGGAAACTTCAACTCCAAATTTTCCGGGACATTATGTATTTTAGTGTAGACTCTCTTCAGTAGGAAAGTATAAAACAAGGAGAAAGGTTGATCTGCCCACCCTACTTCTGGGTTCTGATATAAAATGTTTATTAGAGATCTGAGTTTATGAAGACCTGAAATCCCTGAACATAATCCCAGTCATCATATGATTGTAATAAAGCCCACTACTTTTTTCCAACTGCATCCTACAGTGAAGTGTGTCCTCTGATTCAAAGAAAACAGGATCGTTTATGTCAGATAAGCAAATATAGATCCCATTACTTGTTCTGGCTGTTGTTTCTTTTTGGTCTAAGGGAGAAAATATAGTGCCTGAAAGTAGTAAGAGCTTAGACTTCAGAAGAGGAAGTGAGGAATAATCAACTGCAAAAATGAAAACAAAAAGCCACAACAGTGAGTCAGGTCAGCCATGATTAATTAACTCGATTCAGACTCGTGCCGTATTATTGAAGAAAATGCACTTGAGAGAACTTGGGGGATCCACTCATCTTCTCCCCAAACATTTTTATTTTAACCTTGGGGAAAACCAGAATCTGCTACTAAAATCTCATCTGATTTTGTAAAGGTGCCAGATTTGGAGGGGAGCCAAAGGGGGTCGGGAGAACGGGGAAAGAGCTTGGCAAGGCTGAATACTAGTTGGAAAAGAAAAATCATTGGTTTGGTGTTATATGTAAACATGAACAGATAAACCCAAAGACTGAAAGCTCTAACATATTTAACTGATGGCCAGCAGTGCTTAGGGGTAATTTATTGAGCATGTCATGAGCATCTCAAACTACTTAGTATTTTTAGCACTTAAATGACTTATGTATGGTATATGTCAGACACTACACAACTGTGAGTGAGCACTGCGTCTCCTGCTGTTCCCTGTAAAACCATATCGTTTGATGCTGTTGGTACTTATCACAAGAGACCCACTGTTCCAGATGTAAGTCACTAGGGAGAGTCAAGTGTTGGCTATCTGATTAAAGGGATGTCAGAGGTCAGGATGCCCGCAGAACTGGAGCGAACCTCAAATAACAGGTTTTAAAGAGCAGTTTTCTTTGGAGGATATGCTTTTTGCACTTGCTGTGCCATGAACCCACTTGTTAAATACCCCATTAGCAACAGAACAAGTCCCCCAGATCTGGGACAAAGCTGTGCAGGCAGACGGATTCCACAGACAAACACCAAGCAAGAGGTGGCAGCACACGCGGCACCTGGCATGGATCCCCTTCAGCTTCCCGCATCCATCTGCTTCCTGCAAGGATGCAGTCTCTTGGAGTTGTTAATTTCAGGCCTGATGCTGGTCTTGAAGTGAAAGGGCAGCCCCTGGCCACGAAGAGCCCGGCTGGCCCGATACATGTATGCACGTTTACAGGTGAAACCAGCTAAATGTCTTTGCATCTGATAACTTGCAAGGTGGGGGAGACATACTGCCTATTATTTATTCTAATAATAAACCATTACCCCAGGCATATTTTTATTCTCCAGATTTAATAAGGTATTTTGTGAACCGAGGCAGAGGAGGGAGGGAGAAAACAATTGCAGTTATTACGAAGATGATTTCTATTTGTTTCAGCTGCAGAAGCAATCACCATTCCTTCCTTCATAATCAAGGGTTATAATTGCTCCCCCATCTCCACCCCAATCCCTTGCTCAGTCCAAGAAAATTTGAACACTCACTGAAATGTCCTGAGGAACTAAAAGGGCTTGGCATGCTTCCCTGAACCAGTCTCCTGGGACCATCATTACCTTATAGCCAGAGAACTCTGATTATATAGCATGGGGCTCTCAACTCAGATTTTCCCATCATGCGCCTCTCCACATCCAGAGGTGAGAAAGAGTGGGGAGGGCCAGGTGGGTTATTTACATACCATTTGCATATCTCCGCTTAGATGGAATATATGTTCTCAAGACATTTTTAAATTAAGATGTTTTAACTGGACTTTGTTTTCCCCTTCTGGTTAGATGTTGCAAAACTCTGGTGATAATTTTTTCAGAAGTTGATATTTTTATCATCTGCAACCCAATTAAATAGATTCAGCAGAGATACACAGGCCACAGCCTTATCTGGGCAGTTATCCTGATCAGGTTAATTGAAAGACATTTGAGAGGCATCTTATGTTAAGAGGAAAAACTCTAAAAGCCAGACTTCTAAGGTTCATATCTCAAGTTGCCTGCTACTTATTAGCTTAGGAACCTTGAACAAATTCCTCAGCTGGGCCTCACCCCAAAGGGTCATCACAGGATTTGAATGAGTTAATATTTGCGAAGCAATCAGAACATCCAACAGAAAGCACTGCTTAAGTGTCTTTTTAATGCAAGAAAGTGCATTTAATCCAAAGTCTGTTTGCTGTTGTTATTTGTTCTTTTTATAAATTGACAATGGACCGGGCCTGCCCAGCTCTGTGCTTAGATGCAGGGTGGATGATACCACGGTGGTAGAAAAATAAAGGTGGTGAAAAGCTGCTGATATTTCTGGAAGTTCTGTGCTGCGACCTTAAAAGTTCACTCTACAGACCGTACAGTATGTCAACAGAAATAAATCATGTGACAACCACTGTACTATCAGAAAGAACCGTACTATAGTGAGGTGAACTAAGTCCCATTGAACCAATTTTCCAGACAAGGAAATAGGGACATAAGTGACTTTCCAGTGGAAGGCAGCCCAGGCTGGCTCTCTAAGCCACACTGCCTTCTGCATTTAAAGAAACCTTTACATAGCTGTAGAGGTCTTTTCCATTCCTGATCTGTGACTTTACAAAATGTCATCATTTAAGAAATGGGAACAATCCTGTAGCTGGAGAAGCTTGAGGAGTATTCATTTTCTAATTTTCCAGTTCAGTTGTCTGAAAGGGTTGCCTGGGTGGTGGTTGTTATTGTTGCTCTGTGTATGTGTGTGTGTGTGCGCACGCGTGTGCGCGCCATGTGTGCGCCATGTGTGCGTGCTCACACCCTTCCTGGAAACCTTAACAGAAGGAGAGCTGGAAGACAAATGCTTCATGAAAAATGAGCTCTTGAAACCCTAAACTTAATCTTTACTGAAAGAACTAGCTTCACAGAAGTTCTGAAACAATGAGGAGGCATTCATGTAAATTGCAGGCAATTGAAGAGGAAAATCTAGGTCATCTGGCTGTTTGCTTTGTCATCATCAGTATTAATTAGACACTGGAAGTAATAACTGAACTTGGAGAGCTCTTCAGATTTAAAATAATAATAATAATAAACCAACAGAGCACAGCTTTACCTTCGGAAAGAAAATATTTTCACAAGTAGAGTTCTGAAAGAACCTGAGTGAAAAAAAAAAACCTTGCAATTAAATTCTGCAAATGTGCCCTGAGGTAATCCCAGGGGAGGTCTTATTTGTACTTAATATTCAAATAAATATTCTTTTTGTGTGCAGCACATTTGATAGGGTGCATTTAATTTAATTTGAGTGTATAACGTAATCAGCATTGTGAAGGACAATCACAGGGAACAGCAGAACCCTTTAATTAGGGTAAAGGGGCCACAGCTCCACAGTGGAGGGGGCGATCGCACGGGAGGAAGGACAAGCAAAGAGCAGAATCCCAAGCACAGTTTTCCCCCGGAGTGTCCTGATGTTCAAGGTGGTGCCCGAGGGACCAGCAGCATTGGCATTAATTGCAAGCTGATTAGAAATGCATCCCAGACTCTGCCCACCAGACCAACTGAATCAGAATCTGGGTTTTCCGAGACCCTAGGTGATTCCTGTGCACATTAAATCTAAAGGAGTACTGAGGTCAAGGGTCCTCACTGCAGGGCAGGGGCATCTCTGTTCCTTTGGCCCCTAACAAGGAGGGCCCTCTAGCAGCTGTGCTCCCGTATCTTCACAGATGCTGGGTACCAAAAGGCTGCCAGGGGACGTCTCTCCAGATGTTTCCTGGAAGGTAAAGCCACAGGGCTCTCCAGGCAGCCTCATCTGCTCCTCCCTCTTTCTGGCCAACTTTCTGAAGGGTCCTCAAGGTGGTCACAGTCTTTCATCCAGCTGGAGCCCAGCAAGGAGGCGGAGGAGGAAAGAAGGGGCTCAGCGTCTCTCATCTTCACCCCCAGACTCCTGGAGGGTTTATTATTCCTGACTTCAGCCCAGCTCCTCCAGCATCACACACAATCTCGCTTTCTGCCTGCTTCGTCCCATATTCACTGTCTTGTGTGTTAGGTAGTCTCATTATTATGATCCCTTTTAATAGACGACAGAACGGAGGTTTAGAGAGGCTACACTACATATCCTGAGTTAGGAAAAAGCAGAGCCAGAAGTCCGACCCAGACCCACCTGAAGCCAGAGCTTCCTCGTCCACTGTGCGCCCCCCACCAAACTCCCTGACCATCCCACAATGGAGAGAAGTCAATGAATTCATAAAATGTCTAATACAGCACCTTCCAGTTGTTCAATACTGACCCAAGCCCCACCCCAGCCTCCCTTCCTCATCTGCTTCCTTTTCTTCTGTTACGTGCAATCCTTCCGTTGGGACCAGTTCTGCGTCTTTACAGTTGCCATTAGTGTATCTCCCACTATGACCCTCTGCGTCCTCATGCTAAGGTTGACTTAAAGAAAATTCACATTTCACACTGTATTCAGGTTCTCAGGGAAGAGTTGGTGTGAGGGTGTAACCCCTAAGTTCAACACGGTTGTCGTACTATTGGAACCTGCTGACTCCACTGCCCACATGCTTCCCATCAACACAGACTCACTTCCTGACTCACGTCGCCCAAGGATAGGAGAGGGTAGGTGCTCTTTCCCATCTTCTGAAGACAAGGGCAGTGAACAATCTGTGCACAGCAGGTGCGCATGCTCTTTTTGCAGAACTGAATTCTGACGATTCCTTGTTATTCCTGTTGACTCGCATTATCTTTCCAATTGGAGCGGTTCTCCCACTAGCCAAGAACAGCCTCCTTCTCCAAAGGTGCTCTTAGCCACAGCACTTAGAGACCTTGGAAGTTGGACAAGGATTAGGAAAGAGGCTACACCTTGTGCCCAGAGACATCAAAAGCATTTTCAGTTCAACTGGACCCAAGTTGGGGTCCCTCAAGGAGGATAAAAGGAAAATTCACCACCAACAACAAAAAAGCCGGTGAAATTCAAGGATAGAGCTACTTAACAATCAACAATTTGTTCTTTGGAATTATTGGAGAATATCATCTCTAATTCCATCAAGGAATAATGAGAGGGCTTGGGAAGGGGGAGAAATAATGCTCCTTTAGCAGATCTAATATATATGTTTTAAAAAGCTTTAGACGGTAGGTGTTCCCAAACAGGAGTTGGCCAATTTGCAATTTGCTCCTGACTCTGGATTGTAATCTTTTCTTTTAAAGACAAATTAGGATTGATTAAAAAAATAGTAAAACCATCCGATTCTAATGGGGACCAAGAGGAAGAGACATCGTGGCCATCCAGAGCTTGCTGGCAGCCACAAGAGGACCAAAGCACATGCAAAGAAAGGAGAGTCGGTTTCCTTCCCTGGACTTGAGCGAAGCTAGGAAGCCATGCTAACCTCAATAATGAGCACCTTAAATAATGAGGAAGCCCGTCCAGTCAACTTGGCTGAAACCTTGCTTAGCAGCCACTGGCAGCGCTACTGGAAGAGAGGAAAGCCTCTGTAATTACACTAATGAGGAAGAGATGGATTGCAGGTCACCACGGATGAGGTGGTGGGGTTCCACGGGTGTCAGGTAGGCAAGCAGGGACCACCACGGCCAGACGGGACACAAGCTGTCTGCGTTCTCTGGGCAGAGTGGGTAATACGTGGGATGATGTTTGGGAGCCCAAAGAAGAATGTTATAAACAATCATGATAATCAGCATTTATTAAGTGACATGTACTGAATTGGGGGCTTTGTATGCATTATCTCATCACAGTGAATCATCTCATATGCCTGCTGAGGCTGATATTATTTTTATCCCAGTTTGTGGCTCAGAGAGGTTAAGCAACCTGCCCAAGTTGACACTGCAAGTAAATGGCAGAGCCAGAGTTTGAGGCCAGGCAGCAAGGCTTAGGGTCCACTTTCTTAATCACTAGGTCTTCCTGCCTCTCTGCCTTTAAAGTTGTAGCCATGTCCTTGAAACACAGCTGCCAGTCACTTTCTCTCCACTCACTTTGTCAACTATGGCGTCACCCTGACTACAGCTCTGGAAGAGGCAGCATCATAGCTCATAGACCATGTCATTCTTCTGTTCCCACCAGACAAGCTGGACCAAATAGGTTCTCTTTCTGGGGCACCACGCTGCTCCACCCCCATCATCCTATCCCTTGAGTATTTTTTTTCAAGGATAGATACACATATTTCCTTGACTCTTCCTCAAATGACAAGGATTGGAGTCCTTTTCCTATCCTGATCATTTCCTCTAAGATAAAGGGAAACTCCCCCTCTGTAAAGTCAGAGGTAAGCATAAGTCCCGGACCTGCCACTTGATCCTTGGACCTTGACTATGCCCATAACTTTCTACAGGGGGTTGAATAGCATCCCCCCAAACTCATGCTCACCCAGGACCTGAGAATGTGACCTTATTTGGAAACAGGGTCCTTGCAGATGTAATTAAGTTAAGAATAGAGAGGAAATCATAGTAGATTAGGGTGGGCCCTAGATCCAATGAGAGCATCCACATAAGAGACAGAAAAAGGACACACAGGGAGAAGGCCATGTGACAAGAGAGGCAGAGATTGGAGCAATGCCGCCACAAGCCAAGGGATTCCAGGAGCCACCAGAAGCTGGAAGAGGCCAGGAAGGTCCTCCCCTAGAGATCTCAAAGGGAACATGGCCCTGCTGACACCTGGATTTCAAACTTCCAGCCTCCAGGACTGTGAGAGAATAAATTCCTGTTGTGTGAAGCCACCTAGTTTGTGATCATTTGTTATGGCAGCCCCAGGAAACTGATACGTTGGCTATGCCTCATGTTCTCATCTGTGAAATGGGTGTGAAAGTCACGACCTCAATGGACAGAAGCACCCCACATCGTACCATCCCCGAAACCGAACAGCAGCCTTCTCTGTCTTCATCCAGATGTTCAGAAAAATGCCACCAGGACAGACCTGGGCTCAAAGCTCACTGGAGTCACTCAGTTCCAAACCACCAAGGCGTTATGGACCGATCTACTGATTGTGCCTCTCAGCTACCAATCTATCAATAACTTGTGACTTCTCCACCTCCTTTTCTGAATCTCCACCTCATCATCCTCCACCTTGCCCAAAAGGGGTCACATACGTGTCCCACAAAGGTCTCCTTGTTGACCCTCCTGGTTAACATCATATATAATGTGTCTACCACATGCTCTAAACCTACCATTTCAGGGAGAAATGGTGTGTGCTGGGTCTGGGTTATCCTAAATAAATTGATACACAAATCTCGTTATCATGCTTTCCTCTGCAATGAACTCACAAACCATGCTTCTCATGACCTTCTGACACCTGAGTGCAGGATTTATGAGACGCTACCAGCCTCTGGTTTATAGGGTCCACCAGCCTCCTTCCATCTGTTCTGAAAACTGCAATGATATCTGATATTTCTTCATTTCCAATCTCATGCCCTTCTGCTTTTTGCCACACATTCTCAATGATAGCTGTTGATCTTGTGTCCAAGTTATTCTATTGTCTTTGGATATGAGTCTCAATAAAAATACTTAGGTTTGTTGAGAGCTAACACTCTCCTAAGATAGTTTCAACAATACCAACTCCATCACCCCACCAAAGTTGATTCCGTCCTGAATGAAGAGGATTTTTCATGACGAAAAGGATACGAACCAATGAAGAGTTTTGTTTTTTCTATGTGATGCATTAAGATTCTTCTATCAGCCTCTGTTAGCCTGGTGATCTCTTTCTGCCTCTGTTTGATCAGCTTTTAGATTTTAGATTTTTCTGTTTTACCCTGATGTTATTAGCAACCCTTAGTTAAGTTCATTTGGAGGTTGGGCTACCAAACAGCTGGCTGATGTCATTTAAACATATGGATGAGGAAACTGAGGCTTAGATTATACACTTTCCCACAAACACATAGCTGCGATCATAGAGCTGGGATCATACTCAGATCCGATTGGTGATAGAATCTTCTCTCATTAGCCTCTGCCGTGTGGCTTTCTTTGTTAATTGCAAACTTTGGGATAGTCTAAGTGTTCCATATTCCCATCACCAAGCCCCACACTCCTCTTAGATTTTCTAGGTTGATCAAGTCCCGTGATACTTCACAGTTGGTTCACATTTTCCAAGAAACACAAAAGCATGCAAACATCCTTTGGGAGTCTTTCATAAATAGAAGTCACAAGGATGTTTGGTTGAATTTTCTAAAAGATGGGAGCCCCTTATTGTGATTAAATGAAGAGCTTAAGATGATCAAGCATCAGTGAGAAAAATTCCACCGCATCCAACTCCAGCCTTACACTGAGGCAGAGCAATTTTATAGCAGTCCATTCCCACCCAGAGACAGCACAGACAGCACTGACTTCTCATTTGCCAATTTGATTAGAAAAGGGCTAACACGCAGAGCCAGCCCTGTCTATTAGATGGAGAGCTGGACTAATGAATCTTGGAAATGGAAAAGTCTGTCTATCCTTCTTCAAATCTGTAAGCCAATTATCATATTGGATCTTGACTTCCAATATTTCTGCAGGCTTCTAGGCAGTGAAACTGTGCCAAGCAACAGGCAAATGAGAAGTCAGGGCTGTGGACACCATTTCTGTGCTGGAGATTAAATAAAGCTTGTCCTTTCTTTCTTCCTTCCTTCCTCTCTCTCTTCCTTCCTGACTTTCCCTCCCTCCCTCCCTCTTTCTTTCTTTCTTCATCTCCTCTCCCTCTTTCCCTCTTTTTTTCCTTCCTTCCCTTTTTTTCTTTTTCTGCATCTTTAACACCCCAAAATGCAGTCTATAGGCTACAAAGATGAAGGGAAAGAGATCTATCCGTTTTCCTGGTAAAATCAAATAATTTCACTATTTCTTTTTTCATCTGGAAACCTGCTTTGCCATGTCTTTTGAAAGCTAAATTCTGAAAGGTGGGCTTCAGGCATTAAGTTCTAGCATGCTTGATCTCTGCTTGGGTTTATCTAAGTACATTAGTCTTGGTTAGAGGACAAAAAAACTAAGGATAAGAGGAAGTTGAGTGGAGACATTTAGAGAAAAAACTCTGGAGCCAGACGGCTTGGGTTTGAAACCTGGCTTTTCCACTTACTCGTTGCCTGACCTTGGTTAAGTTACTTAACCAATTCCACCTCTAGTACTGCATCTGAAAAAAAAGGAATATCTACGTTGTCTATTATTGGGTTTCTATTGGGCATATATGAGTTTATATCTAAAAAGCACTTTGAGCAGTTCCTGGCACAGAGACAGTATTATATAAAGTTTTTAAAATAAAATAGACATAGTTAACTTATTCAGAGAGATGATTCATCCTCTCTATTCATTTCCTTGATTATTAATTGAACACATACTTATGAAAGTTGTTTAGGAGAGAGGAGTTGGAGAATCAGTGTCCCAACAACCCTCGGGCTTGCTCAGCAAGTGTCCCGCTGCCCAGAGAGAGCAGCATGGTATGGGCTGGGGCTGCAGGACCGCTAGACCTCTGGCCCCGCTCCGTCCAGGGGCAGGGCGGCTCACACTCCAGGCCTGAGAAGGGCCAGCGGCTGACCTGGCCGCCCCTGTACCAGCAGGCAAAGCACACGTCGCTCTAGGCAAATCCTTCCCTCGCAACTAGAAGATTGTAACATCTGGAGCAGCAGCTGCCACGTGTCAACTTTCTCTAAACCTGATTTAAAGGTAATACGTGCCCTCTGGCAACAGGAAGATGGGGCCTGAGAACAGAGGGGCAGGGAGAGAGGCCACAGGCACAAAGGGCCACTCTACCTGAGAGGTTCGAGTATTTCTATTTGATGGGTCAGCCTGCCCTAGCCCGGGGGATCCAGGCTTTTCTGTCTTCTCTGCATCTCCATGCATAAATGCCACAACAGCTCCAAGGAGAGGGAGAGGGACAGAGGTTTGCGAGAGTGTGTGTGTGTGTGAGAGAGAGAGAGTCAGAGACAGAGAGGGAGAAGATCTGAGGTCTCTTGGAGGTGTTGGGGAGAGGAAAGAACAGGAAAAGAGTCGACATATTCAGACATATAAGGGCTGCCCCCAACTGCCTTTTAGTCATTTAATTTTAGTCATTTAATTCTGGGGTCTGTGAACCCCAGCGTGGCCTGGGGCCGCTTTAGGATGTGGTCGCTCCAGTTCAAATCCCTGGAGCGCCATCTGCTGGCCAACTCCTACTAGTACGGAGGAGCCCCTGGACGCAGAGGCACAGACACTGCCCCTAGAGCCAAGCACTCCACGGGACCTCAGAGGAGGCGCCACCTTCCCTCCCAGTCTCCCCAGTGCAGGCCGCTTCTCCTTGGCTGCGGGCCTGGGAAGCATGCGACTGTAAATCTAAGGCTCTGGGACCTGGTCCCATCTCTTCCTTTAGTCCCATCTCTTCCTTTACTGTAAAGGATGGGCTTCTGGCTGTCCCATCCCCTCTCTGGGCCTCAGATTCCTCCTCTATAAAGCGTGGAGGTGGACAGGGCAATTTCCAAGGGTCCTTTGAACTTTGGATTTCTGTGAGGTGTGACTTCAGATGTGAAAACCAGCTTGGCTGAAGGCCAGCAGGGTCCAGGAGAAAATTGCAGGGCACGACTCTGAACTCAACCTTGAATCCACTGCTTCAAAGGCTTAACAACAAGGGAGGGACAAGGCACTGGCCAACTTGTCCAGGAGTTTTTGCACGAGGGCCTCTAATTATTGCCTATTATTTTAAAAAATGCATGAGAGAGAAGCTATGGATTATAAATTCATGGTAGATTATGTTTTAATGTTCCCCAAACAGAATAATAATTGCTAAAACTGCTTTGGGTATCAAGCTTCATTGCACTGAACTGCACTCCAAGAATTATTATTTTTAAAAATCGCTTATGGTACCAAGATGGTACAATGACACAGAACTAGACTCTCCATGGCAGTCTCTGTTGGAGCCATCATATCCCCATGTGCTAATGTCCGGGGCAGGATACGAGAGCCAGTGTTGTAAATTAAGGTGCAATTTGTAAATGCTTCATTAATATTTATCAAATGATTATTAGATGCTTTTACAACCTTTGATAAGATATTATAAAGCATATCATTAAAATGCATTAGAAGCACGTTCTTAGCAAGCCACACCACAGCCCGCTGTTAGGAAATGCCTGGTTTTATGATCCTCTTCCTAAAGCCTTTTCCAAGATATGATTATCATGAGGACACAGAAACTTAAGTGGCTGCCCTATCAAAACATCCCCTGGGATGGTGACAGATATCACCCCCATGGGCATCAGAAACAGTGAGTCTTCCTTTTTGTCAACTGCCTTTCCAAATGCTATGGTTTAGATCCAGCAGAAAACACCTACAGGGATAAGAGATTTCACCTCTGGATGATTAAAATTGGCAGCCTACAGTTCTGTGTTGAGAAGGATTCTGAGGCTCTATTTGAGAGCTAAGTGGAAAAGAATACAGTGATCAATAAGTGATGCCTGTTGTGTGCACTGTATTTGCAAGTGTCATTGTAGAGCTTGTAACACCCATCTGTGATCTAGGAAAAGGGAGATAATCTAGTCAGAAGGGTTGCAAGACATAATGGGAGATGTCCATTCTGAAGGTCGTTATTTCTATTTTGGTTGCCTCATATACACATGTCCGTGAAAGAAGGCATGAAAGAGGAAAGTATCTTCTAAAGATTATGTATGGAAAGAGGGATAGAGAATAGATCTCCATTCCTTCAGCATCAAAAGGTCTTCCTTCTGTGGCCCAATAATATCTCATTCATTTCTTGAAGACCATTAAGCCCTTCCTTCAGCAGTTTCCCACTGTGAGTTTCTTGGACTCACCAAGGCCTTTCCTACCTCAGTGCCTTTGCACAGGCTGGTCTTTTTGCTCAGAGTTCCTTTACCTTTCTTTTTTGAATGGGATGCCTTCTTATTTTTCTAACCTCAAATGAAATACCCCCTCTTGCCAGAGCATTTCACTGCCCATCTTGCCTCTGGCCTGACTGTGTTTATTTCATGACAAAGAGTGGAGACTCAAGATTCAGAAGGTGGGGTTTGAGCCCTAGTTCTGCAGCTTCCTAGCTGTGTGCACTCTAGGGCCAGTCACTCACCTTCTCTGCCCTTTACCTTCCTGGGGTGTAAATAGGGAGGATAAGAACAGGACCATCTCATAGAGTAAATGAGCTCATATACAAAGAGCATGAAGAAAGTGCTGGGCACATAGAAAGTACTCAGTGAGTACTCGTTATTCTCATTTTGCCTACTTAACTATGTGGGTTTTTTTGTTTTATTTTCTGCTTTCCTCTGCTACATGTCAGCCCTATGGGGGCATGGGCCCCATACATCCAGAACCTACCAGAGTGTCTGGCTCATAACAGTTGCCCAATAAATATTAGTTGAATTTGCCACCAGAGGCTTCTCTATGAGTGAGGCATAGTTTCTGCCCTCCTCGGGCATCCGGGCTATGAAGAAAAAAAAGAAGCATAACATTTCAATTCAACCTCATAAGCTCAAGGAGAGAGGGGTGGTCTGGTGGGACAAATCCTCTGGGTCAGGGAAACCTGAGTTTGAAAACTGTCTCTGCCACTTCTAAGAATATGACCTTGAGCAAGTTATTCCATTGCTCCAGCTTCCGTTTGGATAATAAAAAATACCTTCAAGAATTAGAAATATATATATATATATATATATACATATACAGGTAGACTTCAGAGATAATTTCGGGTTCATTTCAGAGCACCATGATAAAGCAAATATTGCAATAAAGTGCATCACATGAATTTTTCTGGTATCCTGGTGCCTATAAAAGTTATGTTTACCCTATGCTATCCTCTATTAAATGTGTAACAGCATTATGTCTAAAAAACAATGTAATACTCAATATTAAAATACCTTATTGCTAATGTGCACTGTCATCTGAGTCTTCAGCAAGTCATAGGAGAAACATCAAAGGTCACTGATCACAGGTCAACAGAACAAATAACTAATAATGAAAAAGTTTGAAATAGTGTGAGAATTACCAAAACGTGACACACAAGCATGAAGTGGCAAATGCTGTTGGAAAAATGGCACCGATAGACTTGCTCGACACAGGATAGCCACAAACCTTCAGTTTGTAAAAAAATTGGAAGCACCATAAAGCAAAATGCAATGCAACGAGTTCTGCCTGTATATATATCTGGAACATAGTAATTGCTCAATCAATCGAAGGTACAACACTATTACTAATTTTTGAATGTTATTTTCACTATTTACAGGAGGCTGGGTGAATACTATGGTGGACACTGAATCCAGCCTGTGCAAATAACCAATGTACATGTCCTTAAAGTGAAGGAATCAGACTCAGATGCGGCCACAGGGTCCTGGAAGGTCTCCAGACCGCTCAGAAAGCATCCCTGGTTTTCTACAGAACACTTTGCACTGCCACCAGCTGATTCAAGCCTTCAGGAAGGATGCCCATTGGTGTCTTAAGGGACCCTGCCAGCCTGGAGTTCTGTCACTGCCTGGAGCTTCCCCTGGGCTCCTGGCCCAGGGCCTCCTGGGGATCCCCTGGCCACTGAGACCTTATGGGTTTGGGAGAGGTGCTCTAGGCCCTTCCCTTGCCTGGCAGAGCAGCAGGGGAGAGAGCTGTGGACCAGCTGCCTCCTTCCATCCTTTGACCCACGAGACTTCCTTCTTGCCCCTGCAACAAATACACACATGCATGGTCCAGGCCGCAGGGAGCTCTCTCCTACATCACAGTGCTGTTCCGGAGCTGAAGGCGGTGGGCACCATATTCTCAGCAGGGCTTCTTAGCACGGCTTTGGGATTTGAAAGATCTAGTTTGAATCCTATCTTTGCCACTTTCTAGCCACCTGACTTCACTTAAGTTGTGATACTTAGCTCCCTTTACGCCTCTTTTTTGTTTTCAGCTTTTTAAAAATAAGGATAATGTAAGGGTAGCACCCATACAATTTAAAATGGCCATTTTATATTATATCTATGTACTATATTACCAATATACGTGCACTTAGCACATCCCTGACATGTTCAAAGTATTTAAAAATATTAGCTATTACCGTATTTATCATTTTTATCAAGGCGGCACCATTTGATCAAAACAATCATCCATTCGTATGACAAACCATGGTCTGACCCACAAGCCCCCATCACAGGAAAAAAAAAAAAAAACTGACATACTGCTGTGGACAATTGTTATTAACCAAGTGTGATAAAGGGGCATTTTCTTTTGTTTTGCTTTGTGATTCTGTGATTCTAGGTGCTCAAGCCCCAGAAGGAAAATCCAGTATGCTAAAGGAACCTGAGTACAGGAGAAAAGGCAAGGCAGGAGAAGCATTTAAGTCTGTTAATCATATTCATTCACTTTTTCATTTCATTCATCAGGGACCATTCCTTCCTACCACCTCCTCCCCACGTGGGTGACACTCGAGCTGCATGGGCCTGTGGGAAAGTCACCTACCAGGGTTGGCAGGTGAAGAGGAGAGATCCGTGGTGTGGCCAGGCCTCTGTGGCCTTAGCCAAAGATATTTTAGAGTGAAATTCAAGGTAAAAGCTAAACCAAGGGGCCCCAGGTGGTAACAAGAAAGATGGGAGCCAAAGCAGTACCTGCTGCAAAAGATGAGCCATTCAGCTGACATCCAGCTAATAAGGTTCTGCTACCCATTCATGCACTTGTTCGTACATTTTTTCTACGAATATTAAGCTCTCACTAAAACCAGGCAGTGTGGTAGATATTGGAGAACAGTAACAATGCAGTTAGGAAGGTGGAGATTTCAAAGAGCTACGGTTTTGGGAAAGATGGATGTTTTCTTCCTCCTCTGCCTCTTCCTTTTGTAATGTGACCACATGGGCTGTATCCCATTACATTTCCTTTTCTACTTGTTTACTCTTTAGGTGGACATCTCTGATCTTCTGTTTGCTTTGATAAAAAGCAAATGAATATGCATTGAATATGCAGAGCACATCTCACAGAATCAGGAGGACTGGGGGTCAGGGTGGCAGACAAGGATGCTTTTGAGACCCTAACAAAAGCTATGAAATCTCTCAGGGGGGGAAATACACACAGCATGAGCCCTCTCTCTCTCTCTCTCTCTCTTTCCCCCTCTCCCTCCCCCCTTCCGCCAATACACTTTCAAAAAGTCCATGAAACTCAGTTAAAAGGTCCTATTCCAAAGAATTCATTTCATACAAAAACTTAGGACCCTTTTAATCCAAAGCATCAACATTTCCCCAACTTACCTGCCTCTTCCTTAAGCAACAAAATAACAACCATAACAACATAACAAAACCTAAATGAAGTAAATGCACCAAATTACATTATTTCATAGCTCTCTTCCATACAAGAAAAAGGAATGCATATGAGGGCACAGGAGAGTGTTTATGACAACAGTTTTATACAAAATAACATCACGTGTACTAGGAAATCCTCTACACTAAGAGAATGGGTGTGATTTTCAAGTTCATCAAGTATCATCACCTCTTATTTTTCATACCCATACTCACACCCCTCCACATACACACACAGACATTTGAAAAAACCTAGGAGACCAGGAACAGTCCCTCCAGTTCTGAACAAGAGTGCGTTTTAATTTAGAAGCATTGTCCACATCTCCAAAACAGGATCAGTTAAGACAACACATGTAAATACATACACACATGAACATAGACACATATACACAATTACACCCAAAGGCGCATCCGGAAAGGAGAGGCTCACCCTTACTGGGGTTGACTTAAAGCAATCCTAGACTTAGAGCTTCCACGGAAGGTAAAAATCTCACCTGAAATGTTAGAAATCCCCTTGCAAGAAAAGGTAGCTGAGGAAACACCTAGAGTGAGGGCCAGTAAGAGAGAGCTTCCCTTCTCAACGTGGCTGCAGGTTTGGCACGAGCCACCAAGGGATGGAAATTCAGCAAGGGTTCAGGTGGATTCCCAAGCAAGTGGGCTTCATTCCATGAGTCCTAGATGCTCAGAGAGATGGGTGGGTGCTCACGCAGGCCAGCTGGAGGAGCTAGCAGGGCCTGTCTTCAAATGGGAATGACAACCCCCTGATTGGCACTTGGGAAAATTTCACTCTCTGAATGCGAAATGTGCCTGAAGAGGGGCAGGGTGCACACCTAATTCTCCCATCACAGGAGGTTTGCAAACATGGCATCTTGGCAAATTTATTTCCTGCCTCGCTTTCTTCTTACAAAGCCTCTGAGACTCCAAATCATAAATAAATAAATAAAACACATTTAAAAAGAAAAAAAGAAGGAGAAAACAACCATGTTCCTCTCCCAGAGGGTTATAATTCATCAGTATTTGTTTGGAAGTCAGCCTGTCGCAGGGCTGTGAAAAGGTGAAGAGACAGCTATGGAGCATATAGAAAAGGAAAAAGCTTTCCCCGCCAAGGTCAAGTATATATCAGCCGTGAGACAAAGCAACACTCATTTCAACCCAAGGCCACAATGTACCTTGACCCCAGCCTCATGAAAACAACAATTTGCAGTCGTCTATAAAACACTTCCTCTCCTTTCTCTGTTCCGTTGGCTTCTTCTGAATTCACACTCCTGAGTTAGCAGTATCTGGCTGTATTTTACAAGCATGTGTGTGCACGGGAGTGTGTGCACTGCATCCTAAGATTTGGGGCCAAGATTTATCTCATTCTCTGATGGCATTTTATCGTTATTAGAGAGCAACAAATTTCAGCTCCGTTAGTACTGCATTTAAATATGCACCAGCCAAGATAGAAAGTTGCTAGATCTATAGCACGCTATAAATTTCCATTATTTGCCATCATTCTATACTTGGGCCTTGGCAGGGCCCAGCCAAGACCGCACATTTTGTTTAGATCGCTCCTCTTCCCTAAAGGGAAACTTCGCCAACACGTGAAGCACACACGATTTGCTGGCCGCAACTCTGTTTGCACCTTAACAGCTGTTTTGCTTTTTTATTTAGAGAGAACAGGGTTGCCACCATCTGTCTTTTGAAAAATGAGTTCTGCTCACAGCAACATGGAACCATAAAAAAAAGAGAGGAAAAAGGCTGAAGGATGAAGCCAAATGTCATGAGAGAGAGAGAGGGTCAATTCCAACAGGAGACAAAAATAATGATGAAACATTTACCACTTGAAAAAAAAAGAAAAGAAAACAAGTCGGGGATTTCAAGGTTGGAAAATGAGGCTCCAGTGACAACCTGAGAGAAAACACTCAAGTTCTTTCCAACAAGTGCTGGCAGAACCCAAATAATGAATCACCTCATCTACTCGGCATCCAGATCTTCTGTCACATAGGCTGCTCATTGAATCCTAAAAGTGCCCAGGAAGGGCAATATTTTAATCAACTCCATTTTAGAGGTGAGCAAAATACAGTCATAAGCATCAATCAGATCTGGTTCAAGTCCAGCACTTCCACTTTCTAGTTTTGCCTCCGGTATCATGCCTATTCCTACACCCACCAAGCGATAAGGGTTTACTCAAGGGAAAGAATATCTGGAAGGACTTGATGAGATGATGCCTGCAAAGCCCTGTGCGTGGTACCCAGCACACAGACATGCTCAGAAAATTTCAGCTGTATCTGTTGTCCAAGCAGCTAAGTGACCCTGGTTAGGTCTGAAAGCTGGTGTGAGACGTGACCCCAGACTTAAATCCAGTCTGTAGAATTCAAGTCCATCATGGTATATACGTGTATATATCATGGCAGACATTTTCTAAAACTCAAGTTTATAGGCTAGTTCATAGCAGAGTATGACTTCATACAGAAGGTCATTGCTCACATATGCTACATGTCTAAGGTATATCCTGGGGGTGAGGCAGGTTCTGTTCCACATGATCACTCAAGGACCCAGGCTGATGGAGAGTGCAGCATCTCAACATAGGGCTTCAGGTTCACTGTAGCAGAAGAAGAGAGTGCTTGGCGATCTTGCACCCACTCTCCCATGCTGTGTCTCAGAAGTGACACACATTACTCCTGCCCACAACCCAAAGGCCAGAACAAGTCTCATGGTCTCACTTAACTGCAGTGGGGGGTCTGGGAAGTGTGGTCTACATGGGGATAACCACTTGTGTTGTCTACTACAGCAACTAATGAGAATGATGGATTAACTAGGTCTTTCCCATCACATAGATTTTTATGTTTCCCTGGAACATGCTGCTTGCTTCTACAGATACAGTTAAAACCAGACAAGTTTGATATCCCACAATTCCTCATTCCAGAATAATATATCTGTTCCCCTCCCTAAACAACAACAACAAAAAATGGCTTTAAAATGAGTTATTGGTAATGAAATGTAACAGAATAGAATAGAATAGAGATATGAAATACTAGATTTCCAATCATCAAAGAAAATTTCAAACAATCACTCTTCCTTGTTTGCTTAAAAGAACGTTTTAACAAGAGGAGACGAATCGCAAATGGGTGTCTAATTGGCTCTTAAGTTAGCCAGAAACTCAGAATAATGTAAACAGTCTCTATCCAAAGCAGTCCTGAAAATTAAGATGATGTTTGATACAGGAAGGGAAGAATGCCTGTTCCTCTTTCCAGCTTCTGTCTAGAAGTTGTTTACAAAAACCTCCTGCTCGGTGCCTTATGTACCAGGACATTTTGATCCCACGGGTCTGGAATAGCACTCAGGTCTCTGTATTTCTGCCAACTCTGTAAGGTGATTCTGATGCCCAGCGAGGGCTGGGAAGCCGTGCTCTAGATCCACTCCACAGCCTAGGAAAGCAAGCTCAGGAATGTACGGAGTTCCTGGTTTCCAATCCCAGACCATAGATTCAATCAAAGCCTCGGTGGCCTTTTCCATAACGATATAATGTCTTGACAACACCATCTGATTGTGAAGATTATACTTAAAAATATTTTGAAAACCTTTCAATACCTGTGGCATAATACAACTACTACTACAAACACCATGACAAATCCAGACCACTGATGGTGGTTAAGGGGAGAGAAAAAAAGAGAACATTAACTACCTACTCTATCCCAGACCCAAAGTTTATGCTGTCCAATGCAGATACAAAACCACAAACAAAATGTGGTTTAAAAATACAATGGGACACTATTCATCCTTAAAAAAATATGGAAATTCTGCAATATTCTGCAATATGGGTCAACATGGATGAACCCTGAGGACATTTGCTAAGTGAAATTATTTCACTGGCTTAGCCAGTCACAAAAAGACAAATATTGCATGATTCCACTTATATATCTAAACCCTTCAAATTAATAGAATCAATGAGTGAAATGATGGTTACCAGGGGCTAAGGGGAGGAGGAAATAGGGAGTTACTAATGAATGGGAATAAAGTTTCAGTTAAGCAAAATGAATATGTTCTGGAGATGTGCTGTACAATATTGTACCTACAGTCAACAATTATGCATCGTACGCTTCACAAAATTAATTTGTTAAGAGGGTAGATCTCATGTTAAGTGTTTTACCACACAAAAAATAAAAATTTTAAAAAGTCTATCCCCCCCCAAAAAATTAACCATGGGGCTTGCAAGAAAAAAATGATAAAGACAATTCCTGTTTTCATGAAGCTTGCAGTTTGGTAAATAACTTAGTCTTTAGCCTATTATCCATTCTCTCCTACCCAAGATACAATGTCATCACCTTAAAAGACTGGGAATAGAAGCTAGAATACATTTCCCAAAGCCTTTTGATGCATTTTTGCAAGGACTGTAGTCCAACCTAGACTTCAGTCTACCTGCCAATTTGAACGTTTGTTAGCCAAAGTTTCAGAACTTTGGACAGTTCTTTTAATTTATTCTGTGTACAAAAGTTCGTATCCTAACACGTCTGCCACTTTAATTACCTTATGCATTTGTTTTTACTCTACTGAGTGAAAAATTGTTACCTGACTTCCTCCGCAGTCCTCTGAAACCTCCCCTTCCTTCTTTTAGAAAGAACCTTAATGTTGGGGATAGAAATATAGGATTTGTTAAGATCATCGTCCCTCCTCTCCAATTCCAAGGAACATCAGCAGTGATGCTGCCATAATAGATTACATCAGGGCTTCCTAATCCTGGCACTATTGACATTCTGAGAGAGACAATTCTTTGTTGTGGGAGGCTGCCCTGTGCATTGCTGTCTGTTTAGCAGCCTCGCTT
Source organism: Pseudorca crassidens (assembly GCF_039906515.1). Taxonomy (NCBI): domain Eukaryota; kingdom Metazoa; phylum Chordata; class Mammalia; order Artiodactyla; family Delphinidae; genus Pseudorca; species Pseudorca crassidens. The sequence continues at coordinate 33,267,044 of NC_090310.1, forward strand.
AACCCTACCCACTAGAGGCCAATAACATCCCTCTCCCAGTTCTAGCATCCAAAAATGTCTCCAGCCATTGCCTCATGTCCTCGGGGGTGGGACGGACAAAATCACTTCCAGCTGAGAGAGACTGGCTTTTGTTACTTGCACATATACTATGAGCAAAACACTGGGTTAAGTTTTTAACACACCTTACCTCTTTTAATTCTTTCAACAGCCCTCAGTAGGAACTTTTTTTTTTTTTTTTTTTGCGGTACTCGGGCCTCTACACTGTTGTGGCCTCTCCCATTGTGGAGCACAGGCTCTGGACGCGCAGGCTCAGCGGCCATGGCTCATGGGCCCAGCCGCTCCGCGGCATGTGCGATCTTCCCGGACCGGGGCACGAACCCGTGTCCCCTGCATCGGCCGGCGGACTCTCAACCACTGCGCCACCAGGGAAGCCCTGACCCTGTCAACTCTTTATGCAGGTTCTCTCCTGAAAATGCATGTAACAATCAAGGATTCTTATGGGGGGCGGGGAGTGTCCTAGGATAAGGATCTATATTGGAAGTCCAACCAGAAATGTGGGCTCGATGCTAATACTTGCGAGTTCTTTCTTTTGCATTCTCCAAAGGCCCATGAAAAGCATTTTCCTCTGGGTCCTGGAAAATTTACCATTTAGTCCTAGATTGTCAGTGGACATGTACTGCAGAACTTAATAATGACGCATGCGTGTAAGGAAGCCTTGTAGTACCCACAGTTTATTAAGCCTCAGCCCTCCTGGAATGATCACATGCTTTTCAGCAAAGAATAGAGTTGATGCCCTTAGGCAAACCGTGATAGAAGTTAACTAAATTTGAATTCTCCCAGGGCCTCTTGAATGCATTCTTTTTTTTCTTTTTTCTTAAGAGTTCTCTGAGCTTGTATCAAGTCTAATTGATTTTTAGCACAGGAAACCTTACCTCCCAATATAGCACTGGACCCTTTTTCCTTGTAGCCAATGGCAAAAGACCCATTCATAAATTGTTAAACATGTTCACAGCTAAACGACATGAAAATAGCCCAGGAATCGTGTAATATTCATAATTGGCTTTGATTAAAATACAAACTTCTCACGTCAGCGCCAGGATTATTTTTCATACTGTAGGCAGGTTACCGAGCTGAGTGCCACTTAACTTAGTGTTTAATCAGGACAACTACAGTGGCATCAGGCTGATTAGGTTGCCTCAACTGCTGCCTGCTCAATTTTTCCCCATAATTGGGGGATATTTTTTATGGTGACAAGTGCCCAGACGGTAGGATTCCAATATGCTATACATCAGCTTCCCCATTATTGGATTAGCTCGACGTGGAGCTGTTTCTCCAGCACCCTCACTCCCACCATTGATCTCACCATCCCTTCTATTTTACAATTAATGCAGGTCTGCTGGATTGATCATCTTCTCATGCGCCTCGGCTGCAGTCAATATATTCTTTGGGCCGTGTGTGAGGGATCTGCAGTTTCTTGCGAGGCCTGTGGATTTGTCACGGGGGCAAGAGATTTTCTCATTTGAAGATGCTCCCAACCCCATCAGGCCACCTTTATGCAGTGTTTTCAAAAGACATGTGTATGGATTTAAAACATAAGAAGAAGAAAGAAAGACAACTAGAATGACATTTCATTGGCGTAGCTGACCGTTGCTGGAATTATTACTTTGTTAACTGAATTCTACTTTCTAAAACTTTATGGTGTCCATGTAAGACCCACAGACACCTGCTCACCAAAACTATCGTCCTCAAGGCAAAGAGGATAAGAAACAGAGTTTGCCAACAAATTCTTTTCTCTGGTAACAGCTCTTCCCATGATGGAGCGGATGGATTATTTTCCAGAAACGTTTCCACCTGAGACAAGGAAGTGTGACAGCGGCAGGTGTGGCTGAAAATTGGATGACAAGTTTGCTATTAGTTCAATGGAGCTAATGCTAATTTGAGTAAGGGACACAGAAGCCCGGGGTTATAACTGGTTCCTTTGCTACCCTTCCTGAGATTTGCTGCCATTTCATATGCTTCTCTGGGTACCTACTGCATTAGGAGGCCCTGGCTAGAGATCTTGATCTTGAGAACACATGGAGGTTTTTCCACCTCTCACTCTTATACTTCCTAATTCTGAAGCTTCTCTAGGCATCAGCAAGGCACAAGAGCTGTTGTAAGAACAGCCGGGCTACAGTGGCAGCAGCCCCGCCCCGCCCTCATAATTCCTAAGTAGTTTATGTAAAAAAAAAAAAAAAATAGCTGATCTTCTTGGGAATTTACCCTCTATTGCCAAGAGACTGAGTGCAGCAATTATGCAAATTCACATTCAAAAGAAGAGCTTCCAAACAAGAAAGAATATAAGTGTATTAATATACTGAAAGGATGTCTAAATCCATCAAAAGATGGTTAGAGGATGGGACAGTGATTAGCTATGTGTAGTTGGCAGAATATGCCCTCCCCAAAGATGCCAATGCTCTAATCCCCAGAACCTATAAATATGATAAGTTACATAGCAAATGGCACCCTCCATATATAATTAAGGTTGTGGACCTAAAAATGGAGAGATTATTCTGGATTTGGTGGGGAGAGCCCAATCTAATCCTAAGAGTCGACATAAGGTACTATCCAGGGCCTCAAATGATGCCATCAAGATTTTTCCTTTCTCAGTTTCTTAGATTGTGTCTCTGTATATTGGGGGCAGGATGGCCACCACAACATTAGACTCACTCACCTATAACCAGCCTAACAACCCCATGAGGAAGGATGATTTCTCCATAGAGTTTAATAGCCAAGGCCCACAGGGGACTCTAAGTGGTCCACCTGGAATGTGAGCCCATCTCTGAATAAACTGTTATGCCCAGGACTTTCAGTCACTCTGAATATCCCCACATATTCAACCCTGTTCACAAGAACCAAACAGAACTGCTCTTCTCAAAAGACAGGGAGTCTCCTATTAGAAGGTGAAATGGGTGCTGGATAAACATTAAAAATAAATAAAGATGTTCACTAACTCTCCCAAACTAAGCTACCTACTGGTTCTGGAGAGCTTCCATTAAAAAAAAAAAAAAAAAAAAAAATGACTGAGTCCAGGTCAGGGGCAGGAAATGTACAGGTTGATCTGGGAACACCTTGTCATCTCATAAAGCAAGAACAGTCTGTGCTCAGACAAGAAGAAACCAGCTGGAAGAAGCTCCCGGGGCTCAACAATAGGGCTTCAGAACGGAACTTAAGAAAAATCACTGGTCACCTCTGAAACACTCAAGCAAACTAACTCTGTCATTTGAAAAGTGGAAAAATACAAAGAAAGATGCAATGTATCCTATATTTCTTTTGTGAAGTGTACTTCAAGATAAGCAAAAACAAACACACACAAATTCACAAGAGGAGCTGTCTCTCTGTAGAAGTATCCTACCTAATAAATGGAGAGGAATGATGGCCATGGTTGGCAGTAGGGGCTAAAAATCCCCCAAAAGACTGCCAGCCAGACAGGTCATGCTTCCTGAGGGAAGTACGCAGTAACATTTATGATGTGGTTTTGCTTAAAAAAAAAAAAAACCTGAACCTACATCTCATCAAACTTCTAAATCTAACCCCCAGTTTGCAGAAAACAGAGGATAGAGAACGCAGTGAGCAAAGCCAGATGTGGGGAGGCCCTCCAATAACAAGGATCTGGTATCCTCCACAAATAGAGTGCAAGGTTCAAACAACAACAACAACTTGGGGGGGCACCAACAGAGTAAAAGAGACTCCAAAGACATATGGACTGATTTAAATTTGATCTACAATCAGTCCTTCATCTTTGCTGATGCAGAATCCGAGGCTATGGAGGACCATCATACTACTCCATTTTATAGAAGGGACATGGGCATCCAAAGTTTGGTACCCCTGGGAGGTCCTGGAACCAGCCCCACACGGATACCAAGGGATGACTGTGTATCACTCTTACTTTAACATTTGATCAACAAGCAAAATTAAATATATGGACGACAATCATGTAAAGGAACATCGATAGAATATTTGACTATATTAAGGAAGTAATGTTAAGTTTTTATTTTTTTTGCGGTTCGCGGGCCTCTCACTGCTGTGGCCTCTCCCGTTGCAGAGCACAGGCTCCGGACGCGCAGGCTCAGCGGCCATGGCTCACGGGCCTAGCCGCTCCGCTGCATGTGGGATCTTCCCGGACCGAGGCACGAACCCATGTCCCCTGCATCGGCAGGCGGACTCTCAACCACTGCGCCACCAAGGAAGCCCATAATGTTAATTTTTAAGGCCTAATAATGTCAATACAATCTGTTTTTTTCCCTTAAGAGTCCTCACCTTTTTAATACGCATGCATAAATATTTTAAATGATATGATGTGTGAATAGTTGTTTCTATTAAGGAATTATTGCTAATTTTTAATATGTAATAATGTTAATAATGATATCTTTTCCTAAAAAGTCTGCATCTTTTGAATATACATATTCAAATAATATAATAATATATATCACATATATAATTATGTATAATAATACAATGTTTGGGATTGGCTTCAAAATATTCATGGGGTAGAGGGAGAAAGGTTAAATATGAAAGGAACAAGCTTGGCCATGAGTTAATAGTTGTTGAAGCTGGTGATGAGTATGTATACTATTATATTAATTCTCCCTACTTTTGTTTATATTTGAAAATTTTCATAATCAAAAGAATTTAAAACCACCATTAAAAAAAAAAGAGAGAGTGAGTTTAGGTATCATCAAATCAGTTTGGTCCACTGATGAACTTGGAGTAAAAAACATAGCTTCAGGATTTCTGGGGATCTTGAGGAAAACTCAGGAGCAGTTCCAGAACTGAGACCATAACTAAAATGTCCTTCCTACTTTCCCTAGAGAGCCTGATGTGTTAAGTCTTCTGTACAAATAGCCTGTATCCACCCATCAAATGTCCCTCATGATTGGAATAGTCTGAGGGCAAATGACCCAAACTGTGAAAGGGGGTTGGCATTTTGAGACACTAAAAGGAAATGTCATTATTCTATCATAACAACATAACCTAAGTTAAACCTCTTCTGGTTCTCCAACACACGCAGCTTCTTCCCACCTGGGCCTTTGCAATTGTCCCCCCGCTTTCTGGAACTTTCTGTCTCTCACTCTTCCAGGGTCAGTCCTTTACCATGAGCTCTGACATCACCTCTGGCATGATGCCTTCCTTGACCACCACTGCCCTCAACTCCAAATCATACTGTATCTCACTGACTTTACTTTTCCCCCTTCCAATCAGTTATCACCATCTAAAACCTCTTATTTATTTCTTGGTTTCATGTTTAAACACTTGATCACAATGACAGCAACTAGTCAGTACTGTTCAACACTGAATATCCATACCTAGGACAGTTCCTGGAGTCCAGTAGGTAATCAACAAACACTTGAAAATTAAATGGTTAATAGATAAATCTCTACTACTCCACCAAATCTGTTGGTTTAGCTGCTGTCAGTTTACACTAAATATTATAGATTTGGCCAAAAAGTTTCTTTGGGTTTTTCTGTATATGTCATTGAAAAATCCGAACGAACTTTTTGGCCAACCCTATCTATCTATCTATCTATCTCTCTATATTTTTTCACCCTAAATCTAGGCATTTCCTACCTTGAAGGTTAACAACAGAACAGCATCATTCTTTTTCAGTGATACCTTTTTCCTTTATTTTGCTAGGACTGATCACTGATAAGTTTAATTTGAACTAATAAGAAACACAATATTAAAATAGATGTAAGAGTTGTTTTTACCTTTTTGTAACAGCTTGCATGAGAGTGCACAGCCTTCAGACAATTAAAAGGATGTTCTGATAATTCTTTCCTGCTATTATTAGCAGACGAGTTATTTGTGCTAAGAGAGCAAGAAACCCTACCTCAGAGAAATAGGGAATTGAATAGTTTGCAGTTGTGAGAACAACAAAGTTAGCATTCAATTAAGTTCCATCACAAGATTTATACTAATCATTAACCAAAAGTTGTCTTCTGTTCAGTTTCAGGAAATTGAACAATACCCTGACGAAGAGAAAGAACCTTTGAAAATTAAGCAATAATTATGGTATGTTTGCAAAATGCAGTCTATCTTTTGCATCTTGAATTTCTTGGCTGCATAATTTGCATACACATTAAACTCTGTGGGAGATTGGAAAGCAATTCAGAATTCAACAATTAAAAGATACAAATTAAAATTGTTAGCATTAACTTAAAGTTTATTGCTGGTGCAATGCTCTTGGTTTATAACTGATCTCTGATCAAGCAGCCATTTCTCTCTTAGAAGTTCAGCATATTTTCAACTACTGTCTCCAATTGTACCTTTCAGTCATTGGTTTGCTGATGCTCCTTGATATTCATAAATATGCTCTTTTAATAAATATAAACATGTATTTGCTGAAGATCATTCTTTTACATTAGAAAGAGAAGTTGGGTCCAATCTCTGTGGCATTCAAAAGAACTTTCCATCCCTTCAAACACCTTCAAATTTCAGGCGGGAATGCTCAGATAATTCTTTGTTTAAGCTAATAGTAAGAAAAGATGGCTCTTTACGGATGTGTGAGTTTGAGAGCCAAACACAGTCCACACAACAAAAGGTGTTTCTTGCCTTTTCAGTTCTCATAGGCATCTTATTATACATACATGTATATATGAAAATAGATATATATGCATGTATGTATATGTACAAAGCTTTCACTACAAAATATCGAGAACTTTCTAATCTAATTGGATGTAAAGCACAACTCCATCACCTTTGAACTTTATGATCAAAGATGTGTTATTCTTTCAGCTTCTGTGCCTGGCTCTGCAAAATAGGGATGATAATGAAAATCAACTCATAAGTTTGTTGTGAAGATTGAATGAGAGAAAAATTAAATCCCTCTATCGGACATGTAGAAAGTGCTGGATAACCGCAAACCATTATTTTTTTTATTGTAAGTCCTGGGATATGGGGCCCCTGGGATTGAATCCTAGCCTTACCACTTACTAGCTCTGTGACCTTAGACAGGTTAACTTGCCTCTCTGTGCCTCACTGGCCCCATCAGTAAAATGGGGCTATAGTGCCTACATCATAGGGTTGTTAGGTGATTAATTATTTGTAAAGCACTTACAATAGTAAGTGCTTCCTGGAGTAAGCCCTACATCAGTGTTTGTTAGGTAACAAATCTGTGTGGCTGGATAGACAGATTAACAGGTATAGATGTTATACATCTATCTATTTACACACATACACATACATAGAGAAAGAGAACTGACTTAATATAAAACTGGAAAAATTCCAGTATTTTTCCAATGTTGTTTTAACCTATAGATGCTGATCACTGTGTTTATTTTCATTGAAAAGCAGGCAGTTGGAGCAAACTTTCTAATATTCCAGGTGCACAGGAAATCCAGAACTATGGTTCATCAGAAGCTGCCATGTACCCTACATGACCAATGCTGAGAGAATTAGGATACAATAAAATGCCCTTGACATTATAACTATTTAATTGAATACACCTGCATCTTTGATGGCCCTTCGACATGCCCCAGGGCCATCAACATGGGACCAATTTAAGTCCAGAAGTTTAGATTTTTATGCTATAAATATAGTTCCAGTGGGAAAAAGTAGATAGGGGCTAGAAAGTTCCAGAGCCACAGGAACTAGGTTATTTTTCCTATATATGCATTCTAATAGGTTGGAGGTTCACACACAGGAGAATGGAGAAAAGCAGACAGTTATGCATTGAGTTATAAAACCTGACCCAGTCTAAAGTGTGAGCATGTCTAGCTTTCACTTCAAACCTACCTCTTCTGTCTCCACCAGCAAGATTATTTGCTTGGGAATTTTTGAACAACCTTATCAGGCTTATCACACATCACAGTCATAAGTACAAAACTCCTTCCAAAATCTGCCATATGCAAGAATAGAACCACCACCTCCAACACACACACACACATACATATACACAGACACACACACACAGACACACACAGACACACATACATATACACATACATACACAGAGACACACATACAGATACACACACACAGGCGCACATACACACACATACAGACACACAGACACACATACAGACACACACATAACACATTCACACACACGGGACTACTTTTAGATCACAATCACTTTGCAATCAATATAGGTTTAACTAATGCAAATTATATCCTCTAATTAATTGAGCACATTATATCCATTTCCTGTTGGGAAATGCCACACTGTAGGAGAAATGACCATAACAGTGAATTGAGATATTAGTCTACATCACAGAAGTCAGATAACAGACTATGGTTGTTCTGAAATTTTAATTCTCCACTTAGTCAAGGGAAGTTTTAGTCACAATTATGTGATACCATATATGTGACATTTATGTGTGTGTGTATGTGTATATATATATATATATATACACACACACATGAATATATATGTATATATTTATACATGTATTTTTTTTAAAGAATGGCCAATATACACAAACTAACAAAGAAAGTATCAAATTCCCAATCAGGGACATGGACTGATAAAGAGATTCCCAAGTTGACTATGGAATTTTCTATTGATAACATCTCGTCTTGTGTCTACCATGTAAAATGGATTATCAGATCTCTGAAAGCAAATGGTTTCCATGTGATTTGGCCCATAACATATATAAATATTTCAAGCATAAAAAATAAATACATATTTCAGAAAGAACTGAGGAAAATGATAGCTTTAGGACTTTCCGAATAAAACCAGGATCCTTTCTAGTGGAGAGGCGTAAAGGAGATTAAGTGGACGGTATTTTCTTTGAATTATTGATGTAATCATCAAACACTAGCAGATTCACAACATTGGTCTTCCTTGTGCTGGGGTCGACATCAAATTTTAGTTGGGTTTTGGCTTCTCTTTTTTTTTCCATTTAAAAAAAAGAAAGGAAAAGCAGTCATCTATTGTTTACCTAAAAGATAAGAGAATTTCCTAACAATTCATACCATGCAATTAAAGGGAGGTAACTAGGAGTGGTTTTCAAAATCAGATGCATAAAGCATTCACCCGTCCACCATCCAATTTTCAAGTTCAGCGCTGTGTGTGGGCCAGCACCTGGGCTTTTAAGGCACTGGAATACAGACACATATGTCTAACCCTGCATTTAAGATGGAGATGGCTTCATTAAACTGGGGGCAGAAGTCTATTCCATAAAGCTCTGCTCTCCATAGCTTAACCTTAAAGTGCGAATGCGGTATTTTCCACCTTCTAATTTTGCAGTCTGGAAAGGAACTTCCTGTGGCTCACTGATCTCACCAATACCCCAAGCCCAATTCCCAGACTCCCCTCATGGCGAGCAGATACCATTTCAACAGATGTCAAGAAAAGCGAAAGTGCACTTAGGCCTATTTGTTAAATTCCTGAGGGAGGGGGTGGATTGTCGAAATTCAGCCAGTAATTAAACCACATACTTCTTTGCAAGCTGCCTGTCTCCCCTCTTCCCTGCATAATCTCTCTGCCTTCCAGCAAATCATTTAGGCACTTATTGGCTCCAATCAATACAATATGAGATACATTAATTTTGTCCCTGAGAGGCTTTCGGGAAAGAGGTGGGATCGCTTCACCAGCATTTTGGAGTGTTCACGCAAGCACACCATCAAACACAGCAATATCGCCTCCGTGCTCTACCCTGACAGATTTATGGTCTCCCTGCCCCCCACACCTTTGCCCGTGGAACTGGGTTACTGCCAAACACACACAAATTGGATTGCCGCGAGAAACACTGAATATATTACCTAATGCACACAAATGCTAAAGAGTGCAAATCGTGGGGAAGATGTGGCCTGGCTGAGCAGAATTTTAACAATTAAACGTAAATCTTTCCATATATTCCTGAGCTCATGTGGCTCGCGGTGGAGAATAAAATTACAAGGAGGAAAAGACCTTTACCAGGTTTCCCAGTGGCAGAGTCTGTTTCTTCCATGCAGTGTGATCCCTTCTCCCACTCCTCACCCACCCCACTCCCTGGTTGATCCCTTGATTTTCAATATATTTAAGAAAAGGCTGGAGGAATTCCCAACAAACAAGAGGAAATGCATTCATTATGGAGAGGCGCTAAGTGAAGGTTTGCCCTATTCACCACTTTATCGTAGTACAAATGTGTTATTTTTGTGAACTTGGAAGTCTGGATTATCAGAAGGATCCTTTGAAAAAAAGACATGACTCCCAGGAAAGTGTGTATCACTGTGGTCTCTAATTCCAGCACCTTCCTGACAGGCCACCAGACATCTTTCAGGCTTCAATACCACTCAGCCTCCAATAATTTTATTCGACAAGTGAGACAAAGAAAGGAAAACTGAAGCTACAGTTCAGTCCATCGATGGACCCTACAGTAGAACCAAAGATGAACGCAGTGGACTAACAAAGGAAATCAGGGAATAACCGTGAGGGCCAGATGACAGCTGCAAAATTAAAATCCATCAGAAATTCAGACAAGAAACACTCCCAGTGTCAGGTTCTCAGCTTTGCATTTAAAGAAAAGAAGTAGTGTATAGCACAGGAAACTCGACTCAATACACTTTAATGACCTATATGGGAAAAGAATCTAAAAATGCGTGGATATATGTACATGTATAACAGATTCACTTTGCTGTACGGCAGGAACTAACACAACACTGTAAATCAACTGTACACCAATAAAAATTTAAAAAAGAAAGAAAGAAAAGAAGTAATTGAGGAAGCAGGATTCTGTGATTTACAAAAAAAAAAAAAAAATCACATAATTTTCTCATTAACTACACCCTGCTTGGGCAATGGGCAATGACTCTTTGATGAGATATCAGAAACGTTTCTTTTCTGTTTGAAAGAGAAGGAAACAGGCTCTCTGGTCAATGGTCATCAGTCATGACAGGATACACAATGAAACCCAGACACAAGAGAGTCAGGAAAACTGCCTCGGGGCTGGCTGCCTGTGTGGACCCCAGTCTTTCAGGAGACCTCACTGGACCCGCCGCCTCGTCTGCAAAATCATTCGCTGGTTTCTGGAGCCCTTCTGCAGCTCCAACAGCATATGGTTCACACTACGTAGCTTTTATCCTTAACTGCCCTCTTTCGTAGTCTTTACGGCAGTTCTTTCTTTGCATTTAACACCACAGAGAAATGCCACGGCTGACTTTTGAAGAGATGGTAAGAAACAACCTCCGGATCAACCTCAGCTTCCTATGGAGTGGAGAAGAAAAGGCAAACACACCTGTTTCCTCTGAGGAATGGGTGAAATTCTGAACTGCAGAGAAGACAAGTGCTGATGTTTTTTAGAGTTAAGTTTTGCTCTCTGCCAACAGTTATCAAGGGGTGGTGGATGGAGGCCCAGCATTCAAAACCCTGGGAGTTCTGTTAACAACACAGGTTCTGGGATCCCCACCCTATTGATTGAATCAGAAACTCTGTGAGTGGACCCTAAGACACCGAATTTGGAGCAAAATCCCCCAGTGATTTTTATGCCCATCAATGTTTGAGAAATGGGCAGATCAGGACAATCAGCTGAGGGGCTAATTTTACAGTTAGAGATGTCCATGTATTTGTGCTAATTATTGTGCCAATAATTCCCTCTGAGCTTCCCAAGGTACAGAGGGTATCTTGCCCAATGATGTAGCCCTAGCATCCTGTCCGGTGTCTGCACTTGCAGGTGCATGTACCTTCGTAAACGTTTACCGAATTAAGCTGAAGAAATACACAGGGCCAAAGCCCACCCTAGGTCTAAGGCATTAGAATATCTGGGCACACAGCCTTGGAAGAGGCAACTTATGAGCACCTCAGTGACTCTCATTCACAATAAATTGGGAGAACCGCCTTTCTCAACCTAGCCATACTCCATGGAAAATGAGAGCCTTATTTTATCAAAAATCATTCCAAGTAGGTACACCGTGGTTTTCCATTTTCAAGGCTCTTTGGTACGTATTTCTTCCTGGCTTTTTCCAAGTAGGTTGGACTGGAATTATCCCAAGATGGAAACAGAAGATCAGTAGTCTTCACTAACTTGTCCAAGGTCACACCCACTACCATGTGATGATATTTTGACGTGGTGAGCCTGGACAATGTTTATGGGACAGAATATGCCCTTTCTATAAATTTACCATCAGAATAATGAAAAGGCAAGGCCAGGGAATCCAAAATAGAGAGTTCCAATATGATTCATTTATTCAATAAATGTTTGTGGAATGCCCACTCTATGCCAGACAGTTTGTTAGTCATTAGGGATACATGCTGAGCCAAAAGCATATGGTATCTACCCTGCTGAAGTTTAAATTCTAATTTAGGAGAAACAAACAACTGTATTCTACATGGATTGCAAACATTTTCCCAGTTTGCCTCTTATCTTTTTGTTTCCTTTATAGTGCATTTTTAAACATTACATTTTTAAAAATGTAAACATTTATATGGTCAATTCGATCTTTTATTATACTTTCTGGCTTAAATTTCATTTTCTGCCTCAACAACCTAAGGTTATATTAAGATTCTATAGGATTCTAGAAAGAGAAGTAAGTCTATATTCATAGCTTCTGTTGCCTCACTTCTATTTAATCCTCAGCCCATGTTATTTCAGATGCCCTTCTGCTCACTTCCTGGATGAGCAGTCACCTCTTTAGTTACTAAATCTAGAGGCTAGTTTCCAGAAGGTCTCTTATTTGATCAATTCCCATTGGCCTTTCTATCTCTTGGTTTTCACATCAGTACCTCTGTCCTGGTAGGTCCTGTCACTCTGTCCCTTTATTCTCAAACCAGTGTGCAGGGCTCACTTCTGCCCACCTCTTAAAAGGTTGTATTCTCCAGAACTGCACCTGCTTTTCTTCCTATACTTTTTTTTTTTTAAATAATTAATTATTTTTGGCTGTGTTGGGTCTTCGTTGCTGTGCCCGGGCTTTTCTGTAGTTGTGGCAAGTGGGGGCTACTCTTCGTTGCGATGCATGGGCTTCTCATTGCGGTGGCCTGTCTTGTTGCAGAGCACAGGCTCTAGGCGCTCGGGCTCTAGGCCCTCGGGCTCAGTAGTTGTGGCTCATGGGCTTAGATGCTCCACGGCATGTGGGATCTTCCTGGACCAGGTATCGAACCCGTGTCCCCTGCGTTGGCAGGTGGATTCTTAACCGCTGTGCCATCAGGAACGTCCCTCTTCCTATACTTTATATCCACCCATGCATGCACTTTGTATAAATGGATGAGCAACTCATAAATCAGTTTAAGCACTGCTATATAGTAATTAAAGAGAACGATGTTGATTTATATGTACCAATGTGGGGGGAAAATCCTAATTACACTGTTAAATGATAACGAATTGTAAATCATTATATACTATATGATATTGTTTCTTTTAAAAATAAAATGGCCTTCAATAGATAGATGATAGATACATACATAGAAAAATATAATTGTAAATATATACACATATTCATAGACAAACTACCTAGATCTATGGCGCCAATAGAAATATCATGCAAACAACATATGCAATTCTAAATTTTCTAGTAGCCACATTCAAGAAGAAAAAAAAAGTAAAACTAAGTTTAAAACCTATTAAATGTATCCAAATATGTTATCATTTCAACATGAAATCAGTTTTTCTTAAAATGTCAATGAGTTACTTTACCCTCTTTCATTCTACAAAGACTCTGAAATCCTGTGTGTATATCATACTTACCCAATAGCTACCATATTAGACAGCAAGATTATAGAACATTTCCATCATCACAGAAAATCCGATTGGACAACATTGGTTTATAGGGCTTTGAGGAGAAGAGAGAGTCCTCTCACCAAAGAAACAAACAGGAAAATGTAAGTGTATTTCCCCAAATTTAGGAGGATAACTCCTGTTAGGACAACATGAACTCTTTGGGGTGTTTTTATTTGAAATTTGTTCTCTTCCTTGGATACTATGTTCTTACTGCTCTAACAGCAACCAGGAGACTGTAACCAAAGGGAAAAAAAAAAAAAAAAACTCTGGACACATTTAATTCTTGGTTTCACCATTTACTGGCTGTGTGATTTGGAGTAAGTAATAGTCTTTCCATACCTATTTTTTTTTTACCAGTCATATGGCTATCATGAGGATTAAATAAGATAATATATGTACCAGAGTGTATAGCTGGCACTCAGTCAACTCAAATTTCCTTTGGGGTCTCTTTCTAGCCATAATAAACACTTTGGTTCTGGCTTGAATAAGGATAAAATGTGACTGCTGTGAGCTACCCTCTCAGTAAAGCTGAATTTCTATATTTCTTCTGTTACTTCACTGACCACACAGTCATCCCAGCAGCCTTACGATGTTCACCTTTATCCTGCTTCCTTCTGTTAGCTGCAAGAGGGGCTAAGCTGCTGAGTAAAGTATGTTCATGTATTTGGAGGAGTTTCTATTACCAAGTTCACATTTCTATATTGCAAACAAGAGGTCATGTAGCCTCCAATCATGAGTAGTACCTGGAGGAAACAGAAACTCCATCCATTAATGAGGTTGCATATAAGTCTGTGCACATGTGTCCCTGTGTGCCTAGGTGTGTGTGCCTGTGTATGTGTGTCTGTCTTAAAAGTTGTCTGTGAATGTTCTAAGATCGGCTTGGTGGCTTGGGAAATAATCTGGCCTAAAATCAGAAACCATGGCAGCCATGAGATTTTAAGCAACTGTTTCACTCTCTCTTGTTCTCTGCTTCCTTGTCTGAAAAATGCAGGGGCTGTATCAGATGATCCCTAAGGTTCCTCCCAGCATGGATAGTTCATGATTCAATGAATCTGTGGGCAACTGGGGCCAAGGTTCTCATTCTTGTTATCACGGGTAATCAAGAGTTGGCAAAACACTTCAGTCCTCTATCAAAATGCTGTTCTTTTCTTGAGCTCCTATTATTAGGCTTCCTACACCCACAGGAGATTTTGATAAATGGAAGCAGCTAATAGACCACTTGGATGGTGCCCAGGAAGAGGGCAGAATCTCCATAAGGCTTCATTTGCAAGTTTCATACCACTTAGAACTGACTCACCAGCCCTGGAAAAAAGAAGTGGCATCCAAGGGCATACAATATGGGTATGGAGTGCAGAAGGGGTGGGTAGGTGAGCAGGGCTTGGACTGGATGCCTTTTCAGGTCCTTCCACACTTTGAGATTCTATGATTCTGCTGGGATGGGATTTAATAAATCATCAACAAAAACATGTGAAACATACAGGCATCTGCCCTAAGGCGTGTTCAGTTATTTTCTTAAAGGCAGGCACACAAGTACATCCTAGTGGCATCCAGGGCATATCCTCCTTATTGTTAGGAAAAGATGCCCAAAAAGAATTTGAAGAGAGAGAGAGGGAGGGAAGGAGGGACAGAATAAGCACATATGGTAAAATGTTAAAAATTGGTGATTCTGGTAGGGATATACAGGCTTTATTGTAACAGTCTTGCACTTTTCCACGAGGTTAGAATTTTTCAGAATAAAAAGTTAGAAAAAGGTTGCAAATTTTCCGAAAAAAAGTAAAATAAAAATATAGAAATAAGCATATCCTTTAAATTGAGTTCCTGCAAGACATTCTTTAAAGAAGACTTCTTTGGCACAGTGAGTTTGGAAGCTGCTTCATTCTATACCATTCTCCTAGAGATTTGTGATTCATATTGATGGCATATTAAAGGTACTAAGAAGTCCTGCAAAAAGAAATCGGTTTAATCTTTTTCATCCAATGTATCCCACATTTTTTTTTAAACCATGGAACTGTGTGTGTGTGTGTGTGTGTGTGTGTGTGTAGCATCTATTAACCTACCATGGAATTAACATTTCAGCAACACACACTAGTTCATTCTTTGATCCATTCATTCATCTCTAATTGAGTGTTCACTATGTGCCAGACGCACAGACATAAAGTAAGAAGCTATATCTCCTATTCACAAGCAGCACGCAGCCTAGAAGAGAAGAGAAGCAAGAGGAAACAAATACAATTAAAATAGTAAAGAATTATGTGCTTGAAACCACATGGAAGTGCAGAGGTGAGAAATGGAATTAGAATCTGTGCCTAATAAAAGATTTTAGCAATAACCTATCCTAATCCGGTGCCTGGAAAGTGCCTGAGTCTAGAAAAGAACAAACCAAAGAAAATTCACTGGGATTTGTCCAGCTCTGCCCAGAAAATAAATAATTATATCACTCTGCATATTTTCCCATAGATTTTTCAAAATTTCCCCCCTCCAATTTCCACTTTCCTCAAAAAGTATTTACAGATGAGGAAGAAGAAGTTATATAGAAAATTTAGTGGAAAGACCTAAGATTCTGTCCAGCATGAATATTCTATGATTCAGTGAATCTAGAATTCATTGAAGTGCTGCATCACTCTAATTTAGTGACGACTAAGAGTGAGGATGCTTTAGGATGTAAGTCACAAAACCTGGCTAACAGCGGCTTCATCCATAAGGATATTTGTGGTTTGCCTGATTGGAAGTCTGGTAGGAGATGCTCCCAGGTCGGTTTGATGGCTGGGCGGTGGTGCCAGGAGCACCCAGGCTTTTTCACACACCTTGCATGTGACATAAATACCATTGTAAGTTCCATTTTACAGAGGAAGGAGCTCACCAAATTTCTCCAGGTAAAGGAGGAGTCAGGATTTTAAACCCAGGCAGTCAAACTGCATACACTGATGTAGTGCAGATACCCATGACATCATACTGCCACTCAAGGATTAGACAACGTGTCTAATACTTAGCAGCACAGCTGGACCTCCCAGCCTGATGTCTTGGTCCACTGGGCATCACTAGCCTTCACCCAGGAGCAGAACTTGCATCTCACAGTATCCACACAGCCTATATCACGCACACACACCTCTCAGCAGACGACCAGACCTCCATGCCTATGAATGCGACACTGTTCTCCTGGAAACCCACAGACCTTGCCTCATCCCCCACGAGATTTATAATTGTCTGCGAAAAATTAAGAAATTAATATAAACGTTGCCGTGTTGCCAATGTTTTTATTATACTTTAATTTACTAGAAACATTTTTGCACCACCCCTGGGGAGTAAGTGCAATGTAAAATTGCTTACATCGCTCTTAAAAGCTGAAGTAAGCGTTTCCTTTTCATCTTCCATAATCATATATATATATATGTATAAAAGCTGGCAAGTCTGTGGACCAGAAGCAGCAAATAGATAATTATTTCACTCTGGATATTTTCCCCCCTGGCTTTTTTGAAGAGTCCCCCCACCTCATAATTCTCCACTTTCCTCATAATTTATTTACAGGTAAAGAAGTGATGAACTAAACGCATTGGGCAGACAACCGCACATCACTTTAATTCAATTACTAGTGATTCTGAGTAGCTCTGCAATCACCTACAGGATAAAGCAGGTGACAGGGCCAGACAATGGGGAACATGAGAGCCAGAGGTGGAGGAGGTGGGAGCTTGGTTTGCCCTGGCAGCTAGAAAACTGCGGAGTGATTAGCTAAGAGTTTGGGTACAAGAAAACCACAGCTCAGTTCCCCCATGTCCACTTCCCGGCAGTGTGGTGTTAGGCAAATTCCCCACATACTCTGAGCCTAGGTTCCAACGTCTCTCAAAATAGGACGCTAGCAAACCCACCTCTCGTGTTTATTGTGAATGTCAAAATGTGGCCACATATGTGAAAAGCAAATGTTCAACTCCTGGGAACTACTATTTGGGGCAATTAACGTGGAAAGCCGTTCTATAGGATGATGGACTGAGGGGCAAGGCCACCTCTGGGACCGTCCCAGGGTCCATCCTACCAACGATGCTCATTAACGAATGAGAAGCAGCCCGTTGCAGTATAAGCGCTTAAGGATGGACACTTGATGATCCAAGATCCGAGCCCTGACTCTGAAATGAGACTCAGTTTTCTCACTAATGGTGTCCACAAAAATCAAACTACATTTATGCGAAGGATGGCTATGGGTTTCTATAGAGATCAAAATGGGATCATATGTGTGAATGATACTTCTCACCTGGAAAAAGCTTTTCAAATTGAAATTGATTAAACTTGTCCCTGGGTACTCGCATTCTGGCTACAGAATGGTTCCCAGTCTTCTCAAATTGGAAGCCAGATAATACACAACCCAATAAGGTAAACATGGACATCTCTCTGCATCATTAATTTGGCTCAGTGATCGGCGCGGGAGCCCCGTTATGTTATATAAACCAACATGGGTATCTGATGGGAAACAATGAAAATTTTACATGTATCTATAAGATAAAGTATAAGGCTTCAAGGAAATTATATGATGCACCATTCAGGGGTATATGTATAGTCTCTTCTGCCATTAAAGGGTTAACTTAAGTGGAAAAGCACCAAATACCATCACTGTTGAACTTTTCCTTCCCACACATGAATCTGCCCCACTTTTGTCTCATTGTTCTCTCCAAATTCTCTGTAAGAGAGTTGGAACCTTGGTCATGGTGTTTTTCTTCCTGGAGAAATATCAATATCTCTTGATAACTGCAATTTTTCAGCAAAAACTTGCCACCTGAAACTTATTAAAGCTGTTTCAAAACTCTGTTTTGATCCCTGTGTCAGATGTCAGCTTGGAAAAGATTCTTCTGGTCACAGGTAGCCAATGGGCCAAGGAATGCAAGCAAAGATGGAGGATTTCGAAAGTAAGAAGTGAACTTTGTGCTTTTCATAATATACCTTTCTCTGTTTGAAAATGGCAAATGAGCTTTTGGAAGAAAATGAAAAGATGAAAAAAAAAGGAAAGACAAGATAAATAGTTACATGATAATATGTCCTCATACCTAACCCCAAATCTAATAAGTAGTATATATGGAAAAGCTAACATCCCATATCTCACACGCACACACACACAGCACTTCTATATATGAAATAAAATTTTGCAATACCTTTTTAGTTTATTTCAGTTAGAAATGCTTTTGGTTGCCAATAACAGAAATCCTAATTGCCAGGGTATAAATGAATAAGGGATTAACATTCTCACACAATGTGACTTCAGAGGTAGCCTGTCCTGTCACTGGTTCAGCTGCTCTATGATGTCAGAGCCAATGTCCCATGTGGTTGTCAATCAGTGGCTACTGCCCCACCATGGACACCATAAAAGATGAGGAAAAGGGGCAGGAGAAGGACAGATAGCGCCACCTGCAGGTGCCCCCTTCCACGAGAAAAATAAAAGCTTCCACAGACGCCCACCGCAAACCTCCGGTGACCAGACATGTCACATGGCCACTCTTAGCTGCACAGGAGGCTGACAAAGCAAAGCTGGCTTTTTTTGGTAAGCATGAGAAAATGGTGAAATACCAAGATAATTATGCATTTCTCAAAAATGTCCAGCCACTGTTATGATGAGTGATCAGAGCCCTCAACACGAAACTGATCATGCCCTCAATTTATTTACTTATGTTCTGTTGATACATGAGTTATTTCTGCAACCCAAGAGGACATGTGAGCTCCTCAAAGTGTCATGGAAAGAGTCACACCCCTTTCTAGCAGGCCACAGTCCTGCTGTCTCCTCTTTCATAAAAAGCATCACTGTATCTGCTTGAAGGTATTGATTTTAATTAATCACAACATACAGCCCCCTCCATCAATAGAACAGTACAGGGGGAAGAACAGAAGCTGTAAATCACTGTTATTTCTTCTCTTCAGAGAACTTTCCATTAACTTGAATTCAGTGGTTCTATCGTGCTCAGATTCAACTAATGTGTCCATAATTACACTAATAGCTACTCTTGACTGAATGCTATTATATCCCGGTGCGTAATCATACAGTACCTCATAGAATCCTGTGATGTTTTTACTATTGTACTGTTTTTTACTGTTATTCACATTTTAAAGAGGGGAAGACTGAGACTTGAGAATGTAAATAACCTTTCAATGTCCCCAACACCATTCATACTAGAGCCAATATTTGAATTCAGGACTGACTCTTGAAACAATTTTTTTTCTTTTTTCTTTTTTTTGCGGTACGCGGGCCTCTCACTGTTGTGGCGTCTCCCGTTGCGGAGCACAGGCTCTGGACGTGCAGGCTCAGCGGCCACGGCTCACATGCCTAGCCGCTCCGTGGCATGTGGTATCTTCCCGGACCGGGGCACGAACCCGTGTCCCCTGCATCGGCAGGCGGACTCTCAACCACTGCGCCACCAGGAAAGCCCGAAACAATTTTATTTGAGCTCATAATAATCATGTTGTGTGTCTAGGTACCATTTTACATCGATTATCTCTAACTTTCATAATGACCTTTGTATTATCTCCTTTTCTCAGAATTTATGCCTGAAAGTCAGAGAAAGTAAATGATTTGCCTGAGATCACTTGCGGGTCGGGGGGGTGGCAGAGCTGGAATCCCCACCAAGATGTGTCTGGTCCCCAGGCCAGACTACTAACTTCCAAGGCAACCTATAGCTTCCTGCAGCATCATCAGGGCATAACGCAACCAAGCAGCACCACGTGAATCATGGAAGCCACTTCTTATATGACAAAGGGAGTAGTGGGTAGCCACAAGGAGGATGAGCTCCAGAACCGGGTTACTGGAGTTCAAATCTGTCTTCCAAACTCAGTGTGTGATTTATGGCATCCTACTTAAATTCATAAAACCTCAGCTTCCAAATCTATCAAATGGAGACTACAAGAACATGAGCATACTGAGAGCAGTACAAGAGATTACTTATGGAAAAGAGCTGGTAGTACCTAGAACAAAGAAAAAAGGAGCTATATCATCATGAATAAGTTACTTAACCTCTCTAAGCCTCAGTTTCCCCTTCTGCAAAATGGGGTTAATAATACAACCTACATGTTATGAGAATATAATGAGTCAATATGCATCAAGGGCTTATAACTGTCCCGGGCAGGTATCACGTGCTCAATCAATGTTAGCTGTCATCGTCATCATCATGATCTCTATATGAGCAGTAACATCTAATTTCAAAGACCAGCCGAAAATAGAGCATCAGGAAAAAAAAAATCTCATTGTTTTTGCATAGAATGAGACTGTTAGTAACACAATGGAGACATTTAGAGGAACTAGAAAGCACAAAGCAATGCGCTCCAATGCCAGAAACTTGTTTTTCAGGAAGCTTTTCAAGCTGAAGCAGAGGGCACGGCCAAGCCTGGCTAATTAGCTGCACTGCCTTATGCCATGGGGCCCAAGACATCATGCCCGGCTGTTGTGTTGGGGGCTGGAGCCTGCAGAGTCAGCTGTAATTGACACCCAGGCACAGGGGGAGTAGGGAAGGTTAAGGGAGGGTGGGGGGCACACTTGGAGGAGTCAGGAAAGAAAAATACAAGGCAGTGCTAAGCACCTTGCAAGAAACTCTCAGCCACATTAGCGGGGAAAGTTTGTTTTCCTTTTTGTTTTTTTCTGGGGAGGCTAGAAAATGCACCTTCTCTCTCTCTCTCTCTCTCTCTTTCTCTCTCTCTCTCTCCCCCTCTGTCTCTCTGTCTCTGTCTCTGTCTCTGTCTCTGTCTCTCTCTCTCTCTCTCTCTCTCTCGGTGTTCTCAGGCCAGATGGGGAAGCACGTTTTCCAGGTACTGCAAACAAGCCTCTGGTCCCTTTGATTCATCCTGTCTATGGGAAAAGAAGACTTTTTTTTCAAAGATGCACCCTTTTTCAGCATTTCACTATCCCATTTCCATTTATTTCAAGCACTATTCACCCAGAGCCTGCTAATATGCCTGGCATTGTGCTAGCATGAGAGCTGAAGAGATCATGAGTCAGGCCCTGCCATGGTGAGGCTCAGGGTCCAGCAGGAATCAGTCTGTCCTGAGTCAGGAACTGCAGACGGATATCCAGCCAATAGCCATGGAGGTCTAAAAGATGCCTGCCTTGGGAAACTGGATTCGGAAGATAAAATTAGCTTCATTTACTCTTGGAAAGGGTTGAGCTTGTTGGAGGTAGCACGAAGGGGAAGCTGAGCGGGTGTGCTCCACACACACATGCAAATCCCTGCTCTCAGGGAAGCTAAGAGGATTTCCTTCCTCAGAGCACCCCAGTTTCTGTCTCTGAAATGATAATTACAATGCTTATCTCATAGAACTGTTGAGGTAACTCATGTGGAACTCCTAGGAAAAGTAAGCACGCAGTCAATGCTAATTTTACTATTAATCGTTAGCTACTCACTCAGGAAGTTCCTAAACATCCATGAAGTACACAGTATCAGATCATGAGGACTATAAGACACTTTCAGCCAGTGAGCACGTGAGCAGTGCTACTTCCAAGCTTATGGGCCAGGGAAGGACATCTGTGCACATTCCGACCATGTGGTCAGTTTTGTCATCTAGAAAGTGGGAAATGCACACCTGATCAGTTTTCTCCTAAGTATCATTCATAATTCGGGCACTGATAAAATAATACCCCCCGCCCCCAAAGAAATCTGTACTGAAGCTAAGTCTACAGGCATGGGCAGCGACTGCCCCTCTCAACTGCTCTTTTGAATAGTTACTTCTGTACAACTGGCCATGGCTGGGTCTGTAGGATTCCACACTCACTGCATTGGATTGGACCAGGGCAAGTTGCCCCAGCAAACTTGCCCCGTCTAGGGGCTGGCTAGTAGATCAGCTCAATCAAGATGTCCTACGGCATGACCCCTGGCAGCCCGCAGTCAGTTACTAGAAAGTGGTGTGGGAAGAAGTTGCAATTAGAGAGAAGCACAGAGATGGAAAATTTAAGCCACAAGGAGGGCCGGGATTGGGGTGAGGCGAGAGAGGTACTCTCTCATGGCATGAAGCTTAAGGAGCACCAAAAAATCTCAGTAATCGGCATGCATGATATTTGAATGCTATTTTTATTTAAAAACGAATTAATGCAAGAATCTACGATGATCAATATAAAAATTTTAAAGTCATGATGCAACTCTACACTAGTATGACTCACCTCCCTTGCCCTCTGCTAATTCAACTCTGTCAGATGCTGTCAATTAAATATTTGATACTTTATGTATCAGACTTTGACATTAATCTTGATGATTTGCATGAAAATAGGATTCATCTTGGTTACTGAGTCTCCTGGTGCCCTCTTACATCGTTTCACTAGGGTAAATGCCTCCCTCTCTTCACCTTAGTCCTACTGCAGGGACCAACAAAGCTAGCACTGGATCCCGGGCAGAATGAAACCCCTCCCAGCCCTCTCTGAGCCCAGAGAAGTTGCCAAGATGGTTTTCTGTTCTCCTTCTCCTCCACATTTTCTTATACGATGGGGGCAAAACGAAAACGTGTGAGCAGGTCTGGCTGCACCTCTCCTGCCAGAATGAAGAGCAAAAAGAGAACAAGATTCTTTTGGAATGATGCTTTAAAAAAACGATAGCGTGGGCTTCCCTGGTGGCTCAGTGGTTGGGAGTCCGCTTGCCGATGCAGGGGACACGGGTTCGTGCCCCGGTCCGGGAAGATCCCACATGCCACGGAGCGGCTGGGCCCGTGAGCCGTGGCCGCTGAGCCTGTGCGTCTGGAGCCTGTGCTCCGCAACGGGAGAGGCCACAACAGTGAGAGGCCCGCGTACCGCAAAAAAAAAAAAGGAAAAGAAAAAAAAAAAAAAAAACGATAGCGTGAGGATGGAGGACAAGCCACATTTCTCAGGTAGCTGTGCTGGGAGAGTAGGGCCTTTGGGGAGCGTTGACTATGAGGGTGGCGTGGAGATAGGAGTCAAGGGAGTGACTAGAAAGCCTTGATGAGGAAGGGAGCTTTTCCGAGGTGTGTGGAGGGGAAGCCTCTAGAGAGTTTCCGAGCTGGGATGTAGAGAAGGAATGTAAAGGGGATTTCAACAGGTGTTGCCCACCCCCCGCCCCACCTTGATGATCTTCCAGAAATGCAAACAAAGGATGTGATTTATATCACCAGAAACTGGACTATTATTTCTTGAAGTGGCATCAAACCAAAAGTGGAACACATGGGTCCCTGCATTCACACAGGTTATAACTGTCCCTCATTAATAAGTGCAGCTAGGATCCCTGAAACCTACAAGTGACGGCCACACATAACTCAACACGCTTGATTCAAAAATCCCAGATGGGTTTATTTTTCAGACTACGGCCCAGCTCTAAAAAAAAAAAATGTTTCTTTGATAACTGTCAGAAACAATAAAAAGTCCTCACCATGTACAATATCTATCTCACTATCTCCTCAGGAAGAAAGAAATAAACAGACCCTCCAAACAGAAGCTGAAAAAAAAAAATCATCATTAAGCTTCTGCTAGAAACGGGAGTATTTCAGTAAAAGAAAATTCCTGGTTGTGTCCAGAACAGTCTATTACTCGCACATTATACTGTTGGTATTACTGGGTGAAACATTTCCTGACTGATTGATGTGTTATTATCTCCTATAGTTGAATTATCTCTGAACGCCAACCATGATAATAAGAGTTGCTTTTGTCTGACAACAAAGCTGAGCTTTATTCTGTCTGCCTGGCACATAAGGGGATGCATCAGCTTGATTTCAAGTACTTCCTGTTAATCATTCATCATATTAACGGGAAGGCACCTCTGATGTCCCATCCCACCCCCCTCAACACACACACACACACACACACACACACACACACACACTTGAAGCCGACAGTCTGATCTCTAACTTCATTAGGAAACAGAATCATTCAAACAGGAATTTCTTCACCCACCTGTCACCAAATCTACCAGCCTCCCTGTGAATCTGCTCCCTGGTTCCCCACCTATTCCTGTGGATGAAGCATCCCTGACCCTATTCCTATCAGCCCCTCCACTTAGACTCTTGTGTCCTTGAAGCCAAATCGGCCTCTGAACCCTGACACTGAATTAATTCTCAGCCCTGGCACTGAATTAATTCTCGGAGACAGAGTTTTGGGTGAAGTAGAAAAGAACAGTTTCATTGCTTTGCCAGGCAAAGGGGGCCACAGAGGGCTAATGCTCTCAAAATTGAGTGTCCTGACCTGGAGGGGCTAGTGAGGAGTTCTATAGTAATGGTTCAAAGAGGAGGGCGTGATCAGCTCGTGGACTTTCTTCTGATTGGTGGGTGGTGAGCTAAGTGGGAGTCAGCATCATCAACTTTCTGGTTCCAACTGGTCTGGGGCCTAGTGCTTGCGGGCAGGATACCATCGTTGGTCATTAACTTCTTCCACCTAGAGTGGGGTTCGGTATCTGCAGAACAGCTTGAGGATACTGTTGTGTGTATCCCTTGAAGGGCAACCAGGACCTTGCCCCAAGGCTGCACTATTGTTTCTCTTGACGGTTGTTTCTCCCTTGTCTCACGTCCCCTCCCTTCCCTAATTAACAACTGCTTGAATCTGCCCTGTTGGAACTCAGGGAAGGTCATGGAGGCTGAATGAATCCTATTTCCTGTAATCAAAGAAATGGGGCACACAGACAGCCTTTTGTGCCCAGGTGCCCCTCAGGGTCCTGCACTTATCAGTCTCAAGGGATCTGCTCTTGCAATTTTCTGCTTGTTCTCCTGCATCCTCATTCTCTCCCCTTCTCCTGGATCATTCCAGGCGAAAGAAAAGTATGCTGTGATGTATGTGTACACCCATGTCTCATAGCAGCGCTATTCACAATAGCCAAGAGGTGGAAGCAACCCCAGTGTCCAGCAACAGACAAATGGATAAAGTTGTGGTATATACATACAATGGAACATTATTTAGCCTTCAAAAGGAAGGAAATTTTGACACATGCTACAGAATGGACGAACCCTGAGGATATTATGCTGAGTGAATTAAACCAGCCCCCAAAAGACAAATACTATAGGACTCCACTAATATCAGTTATCTAAAATAGTCAAGTTCATAGAAACAGAAAGTAGAATGGTGGTTGCCAGGGGCTGGGGGGACAGGGAAATGGGGAGTTAGTGTTTCATGAGGACAGTTTCAGATTTAAAAGATGAAAATGTTCTGGAGATCTGTTTCACAGCAAGGTGAGTATATTCAACATAGTCAACAATTCTAAACCATAAACTTAAAAATAGTTAAGATGGCAAATTTTATATTATGTTTTTTTAACACAATAAAAAAAATGCTGTAATATCTCCCTTCTAAAAAAAAAAAAAAAGGTCCCTGACCTCCTGCTCCCGTTCTCTCTACATCACTTCACAGCCACACTCTTGCGCCAGCCCTGTCTACAGCAGGGACCACGTGTTCACCTCACCTTCTTGTCTCACCCCAAACCAGTCCTGTTACACCACCACCACCACCCCCCGCCCGCCAAGAGCTGTGCCTGTAAGTTATCTGTGAATCACTGCACGTGACTGGACATGTGAGTTAGATACTTCTTTGCTCACATCACCCAAGTCCCAACCACATCGCCTTTCTCCAAGACCACAGCAATGGTCCTCTAATCAGAGTCTCTGTCTTCACTCTCTACCTGGTACTCCATCCACATCACCACGAAACAGCTGCTGATGTTTTAATAAACTGGAAATTTATAAACTTTTTAATAAACTGGAAAGTCATTTTGTTGTTCAAAACCCTCTAGTGGTTTACACACACACACACTTTCTCACGTTCCCTATCACGACCTAAAAGGCTCTGAGTAACCACAACCACTGCTACCCACTCCAAGCCCATCTTGTACCCCTTTATGACTCCCCTTTACTCTCCAACAAGCAAACCCCTTCCCTACTCTAGAGTGTGAGAACCTGTTCCTTCTACCTGGACCGCTGCTCTCCTGATGCTTCTCAGGAGGAGTTTATGGGGCCAATCTTGTCATTTCTATGTGTCATGACTGGAACTACAGTGACTGTCTTGAAACTGAGAAGGGACAAGCCTAGGAGCCACACCACTGTGCTCATAAAATGAAAGAAAATGAACATTTCTAGACAGAAATGGTCTCGTGACTCTTTGAGACGTTGAGTCTCTGAACCTACCCTGTCTTATTCCAGATTCTTGTTATCTAAAATAACAAATGCCCTCATTGGGTTCCACCCATTACCTTGAGAAATCTATTCCAGGCCACTGAAAACATCTTGAGAGACACACCACTGCAAACCAAACTGATTATCCTAGGGCCTCACACATGGCTGATTCTCAAAATTAGGGCCCATACCAGGGTGAGGCACAAAACTGCAGGGGCGCCAGAAAACTCAGTCATCAAGATACACCACGTTTAATGCAATAGTCTACAAAATCAAAATAAACGTAAAAAATGCACAGTGGACAAAATACCAACATTTTAAATAAAGACAGGATCTAACCCTGTACTTGCAGGGCCCTGTCTCACACGCCTCACCCTAGGCCCTGCTCTAAATATTTGTTGGATAACTGCCCAAGCATTTTAACCCAAGATCTCTAAGTTCTACACAAGAACTTCACTGTCATCCTCACTTGACAGGGGAGGGCTCTTGGGACTCAGAGAGGTTAAGCAACTTATTGGGGGGTCACACAGCTGAGAGTGGTCTGAACGACTGAAAGCAGTGCTCTTCACCAATGTGTTAGAAGGTCTTTGTGAGACGTGGCCTTGGTACCTCTCAGGTGGGGACTGTACGAAGTGGGGGAAGAGAAGGGCAGGAGCTGCCAACATCCAGGCTTTGCTCTGCTGTCTTCTGTCTTGCAAAGCACACTTCCTGGGCACCCACTAATCTGGCCTTTGAGGGACTGGACCTTTCCTCTAATGAGCTTATTATATGAGTGCTTATTATGCAAACGGGGCCAAGAGTCACAAATGGCCTCCAGCAGCCAGAAACCCTTCAGGTTTTGCTAAAAAGGCACCTGGATTAACACGTTTCAGGGTAATGAAGGTATCACCCAGTTTGCAAGGTAATAGGCAGTGAGGAGGGAGTCAGGATACGGACTAGACCGCAGGCAGCTTTCTGTGGGTTTCTTCCAGTCCTCAGGGACCTGGCACATTATGTAAATGCAAACCGATCCCGACAGGGTGGGAGGAATCCATCACTCACACCCTCACATCCTTCTGAGACTGCTTCTGCCAGACTTGCTCTGCAAATGCCCCAGACTGCTCCATGAAAATGCTCCTGGAGGACTTTAGCCAAAGGCAGGGAGAAGTCTTGAGTTCTCAGTTAGGACAGAGGGGTAGCCAGAGGTCCTCCCGGCTTCCAGCTGCATGAGCTGGCAGCAGACAAAAAATTGTAAAATGCCTGATGAAGGGGGAGCCCATAAACAGAAAGATAAGAAGTGAAAGGTCTCATCATTTGTATCACTGGTAATTCCACCAGGCGGCTTTGCAGAGATCCTCCCTCGGAGTGACAGTCCGCCTGGGGGCTTTGCTGAGTTAAAGGCATCCCGGAGAAAGAAGAGGCTGCCAGTCACTGGGAAGCGAAAGAGGGGCCAAAGCTGAGGTTCCGAGCCCACGGCCGAGTGGCGCTGTCCCCGTGTGTGGGGTGTGCAGGGTGGCAAGTGCAGAGGAAGGGATCTGTCCCAGTGGCTCTTTCACGGGTCCCAGGGTCGCTCCCCACGCGCCCCCCAGCCCTGGGAGCCCGCACTGCTTTCCTCGGAGAGCAGACGCTGTGCTTTCATGCTGTCATCAGCAGAACTGCCAGCCTCTCTCCCAGAGCACGTTCATCCTTCTGGCACCCACCGGGGCAGCTGAACACTTGGTGGGAGAAAGCAGCGCAGTGAGAAGGGGTGTCTTTTTTCAGACTGACAACCCAATTCCTCAGAAAGTACGCCTGGCTGTTTCGAACCCCTCTCTCCTTAAATTCTGAGTTTCACCGTTTGGTCACCTGCTGCCGCCCACACACTCCCCAGGGACCCACAACTCCACGGGCAGATGGGCACAGACTATTTCAGAAGGCCTGTTTTGACCAAGATCTACCGGGTCGTACGTCTTGGACCCTGCCCTGAAAAGAGTGACAGGATTCCTGAGCAAATACTTCCCTGTTCATCAGCAATCCGCGCTGAGCAGGGACAGGAGAGGGCAAATGGGGCAACGATTGAAATGCAAAGCCCTGTGAGGACACGTAGGTGGCCAGGTCTCTCACCTGCATGTGTTTCTAGTTTCATTCCTAATAGTTCTCACCCTTCTCCACTGCTACCATCCCAGCTCAAACTTCACTTCTTGTTGTAACCCCTACCCGGACTTCCCGTGGTCTCTTCACACCCTCTAATCTGTTCCCGTGTTCTTGGAAAATGATATCCCAACCCATTGCTGATAGATGATAGATAGACAGATAGATAGATTTACAGACAAATGATGGATGGGATGGACAGACAGATACGATAGAGAAAAATAGGTAGATAGGGAGACAGAGAGAGAGAGAGAGAGGATGGATGGATGGATCGACGTAGATATATAGAAATATATATTTATATATAGATAGATATAATAGAGGTAGGTAGGTAAGTAGATAAATAGATACATAGACAGATGATGGATGGATAGACATATATATGAGATGCAGAAAAATAGGTAGATAGATAGGGAGACAGAGAGAGAGGATAGGTGGATGGATAGATAGATAGACATGATAGAGATAGATAGGCAGATAAAGAGAAAGAGAGATGATAGATTTAATGGATGAATGGATGATGGATAAATAGACATATGATAGAGATAGGTAGGTAGACAGATAGATGGATGGATAGATGGATGATGGATAAATACGTGATAGACGGGTGGATTTAGAGATAGATAGATGATACCTTTGATAGACGAACAGACAGCTAGATTGATAAATACACAGGCTGACTTACGGTGACTCCTCAATGCACTTAGGCTTAGGATCAAAATGTTTTACTTTGCTCCCTCCTGCGCGGTCTGGACCCTAACAGCATCAGCATCACCTCCACCTCGCCTCTTGCTCTGGGACCCCAGGTTTTCCAGAACCACTGGCCTTACCACTGGTCTCATTTTTAACTAACATTTCTCTTTCATTCTTCCTGAAAACAAAGCCACTGCACACTCTGACCCATCTCCCTGAATCCCCGCCCCCAGCCTCACTCTCAGCAGCCTAACAAGCCCCGCTGGGCCCCAGCTCCTCTGAACGCCTGCTCACAGGGCCATCGCCTCTCCTCCCACTGCTGCTGTGACGATCTGTTTAGTGTTTGTCTTTCTGACTAGCCCATGTGATCTCTGAGAGCTAGAAGAGGCTCTGCAGGGCTCACGACTATATCATCAGAGCCCAGAGCAGCGCCTGGTGATTCGTGATGCTCCTCAGATACGTCGACCCTGGGCTTGGCACGGTGCGAGGGGCTAGGGAGAGAGACTAGAAGGTGACCACTCACAGAGGCAGGGTTTTCTCTAATAATAGTATCAATGTGTGCTTCCTTGCATAAGCCCGCTCGCAGTCAGTCATTGAGAATTGGGTAACAGAGTAAAAAGTGCTACTCCAAAAGCCCAAGTCCTTATCCCCAGAGGAAACATACATCTCGGATTTTCTATGATACTCCCTATTTTGAGCATTTATTCCCCACTCGGAGGCCCTATGCATAGCAAGTAAGAACCTGACACAGGAGCCCCTCTGCCTGGTGTTAATCTCAATCCCGCTGCCATCTCCCTTACTTCCTTGGGCACACACTGTTTGCTCATCTAAACAATGGGGTCATCATTAACACCTATTTCAGTGCAGACTCTGTGAGTGGCTAAACAACACAGGATGTTTAAGAGAGGGCTTGCTGTGTTAAAAGCACCCCAGGACACCCAAACATTAGTATTATCAGCCCCATTTGGTGCCAATCACACCTGCCTTTTTAATTCAGAATATGGTCACTCCATAAAAAAGAATGAAACAATTGCAGCAACATGGATGGACCTAGAGATTATCATACTGAGTGAAGTAAATCAGACAGAGAAAGACAAATATCATAAGATAGCACTTATATGTGGAATCTAAAAAATAATACAAATGAACTTATTTACAAAACAGAAACAGACCCACAGACATAGAAAACACACTTATGGTTACCAAAGGGGAAAGGGGGGAGGAATAAATTAGGAGTATGGTATTAACAGATGCACACTGCTATACATAAAACAGATAAACAACAAAGATTTACTACATAGTATAGGGAACTACATTCCATATCTTATAATAACCTATAATGGGAAAGAATCAGAAAATCAGAAAATGCATAAGTGAATCACTTTGTTGAACTCCTGAAACGAACACGATACTGTAAATCAACGACACTTCAATTAAAAAAAAAAAAGAATGATATGGTCACTCTATTCGTATTTCTGAAAATCACCATGAAAACTGAATTAATCTGTGATTGTTCACTCTAGCCCGGAATTCTCCGTTTTTTTAATACCTCAATAAGTGAACAGCAGTGGCTGCCTGTTGTTGAATGTTTAAATTAGTTGGCTGCGTCGGGTCTTCGTTGCCGCGCGGGCTTCCTCTAGTTGCTCCACGGCATGTGGGATCTTCCCGGACCAGGGCTCGAAACCGTGTCCCCTGCATTGGTAGGCGGATTCTTAACCACTGCGCCACCAGGGAAGTCCTGTGACTTCCTTTTAATTAGCAATTTACCCATCTCCAAAGTCCCCACAGGAGCAACCCTATAGTACAACCGCCCTTGGCCAAGACCCAAGGATCCAGAACCTGGATAAACCCACCTCATGCCCCAGGGAGGGGGCCGTATAATGCTCTGACCCCACACTCCAGGGAAGGAGGAAATCTAGAGATGATAGTGACACTCCGTCATTTCAACTCTCGTTTATTAAGCACCTAATATATGCCACACACTGCACTAAGTGCTTTGCATTTGTCATGTCCTGGAATCCCGAGAGGTAGGTATCAGCCTGGCTTAACTTTTCAGAGGGGAAAATAAGCTTCGAGAGGTTAGATAGTAAGTTGCCTGGCATCCCCCGGCAAGGAGCTGGTGGGCAGGGATTTCAACCAGGCTCTTTCAAAGCCCCTCCTAGCTTTAAGCTTTCTAAACAGCCCTGCTGAGAGGTTCTTAAGCTCTGCTCAACAGGAATTTTGTCAACCAAAACGTAAGCTTTAAGTTCCCATTGAGCCATTTGCTCCTTCACCAGAGGATCCTCTAACATGTACCCAATTATGGACCAGTGGTTCAGAGGAACACGGGATAACTTATGTTACCGCCACCTGCTTGGTCCAAGTCCAGCTGAAAGCAAAGCTTTGTGATTTCTTGCGAGGTTTTTTAAAATTCTGAAAATAGTGCTGGGATCTCGTTCCTGCAAAGTGGAGAGCCTCAGTCATAAAAAATAAACAGTCATTGTGGAAAGACGCTGGGATGTGCTCGCTTTATGGCCACACCGTTGCTGATTTTGATGCTACCTCTTGACACAATTATACAGTAAGTGACTTAAAAAAAAAAAATGTAGGTGGGGTGTGCTAGGCTAGGGACCAGTCACAGGCCAGAGCCCAAGCTTGTCCTGCAGCCAGGGGTGGGTCTTGACCCACACGGTGAAGGAGAGTAGAGAACCATGCCTGGATCAATTACTCAGGGCATTTCACACAATGATTGTGCTTCAAATCCAGGTTTTATAGAGCTGAAGTCCTGGCTGGGAGTCAATATTGCTTTATTCTCCAGATTTGCACATTGCTGAGGGGTCTAGACAAAATCTCCCCCCAGCATCCCAAGCTTTATTTTGAGGTGTTGCCTGAATTACTTTCATGATGCTTTTTGAGCTCGGAATTTCTGAAATTAGGAGGCCTAGACCACAGACATAGGGGCTACATTAACCAGGGCTCTATTATGGGGGTGGGGGGTGAATTCGTATTCAAGTTATATCAGAGAAAAACTTACTCAGGTTGTAGTGAGTTGACTTGTGTCCCCCCCACCCCCCCAAAGATATGTCCAGGTCCTCACTCCTGCATCGTGGATGTGGCTTTTCTAGAAATAGAGTCTTTGAGATTGTAATTAAGTCAAGGATCTCTAGATGAGATCATCCTATATTTAGGGTAAGCCCTAAATCCAATGAGTTTTTTTACAAGAAAGTGATACCGAGCAAGACCTTGTGGGGCACCTGGACACAAAAGCCTTTCTGTGTCCCCCGTTTCTTAATTACAGGAAATACACTTCATTCAGCCTCCCTGATGTTCCCAGAGTTACAAGGGGCAGGTTCAAACATTTGCTAATCAGGGAAGGGAGGGGATGAGGAGATAAGGGAGGAGCAGTCGAGAAACAATAGTGCAGCCTTGGGGCAGAGTCCTGGGTCCCCCTCAGGGGACACACATAATATCCTTGAGCTGTTTTGCAGGCACTGAAACCCCCACCAGGTGGGAGAAGTTAACTATATGCTGCCTACAAGCACATGGGCCCCAGACCTATTGGAACCAGAAGGTTGATGATGCTGACTCCCATTTACCTCACCACCAACCAATCAGAAGAAAGTCCACGAGCTGATCACGCCCTCCTCTTTGAACCATTACTATAAAATTCCGCACTAGCCCCTCCAGGTTGGGAGACACAATTCTGAGGGCATTAGCCCACTGTGGCCCTTTTGCCTGGCAAAGCAATAAAGCTATTCTTTTCTACTTCACACAAAACTCTGTCTCTGAGAATTAATTCTGTGTCGGGCTACAGAGGCTGGATTCAGCTTAAAAGGAGGGGGCGATTTGACACACATACACACAAAAAGAAGGCATTAAAAAAATGGAAGCAGAGATTGGAGTTATTCTGTTACAAGCCAAGGGATATCTGGAACCACCAGAAGCTGGAAGAGGCAAGGAAGGATCCTCCCCTAGAGGCTGCCGAGGAAGCACGGCCCCTGCAGACAGCTTGATTTCAGATTTCTGGCCTTCAAACAGTGAAATACTAAATTTGTGTTGCTCTCAGTCACCAAGTTTGAGGAAATTTGCTGTAGCGGCCCTAGGCGACTCATACAGAGTTTACAAATGCTTTGGAACGAATCAAGTCTCCACTGTTCTGTGGTGGGCATCCTCTGCATTACTCAGCTCTACTGTACCTTTGGTCTCTGGCAGGTTCTCCCCAGGTGGTGAGAAAACAGCCTGCCAGCTGAGGGCCCCGGGCATGCAATCTTCCTGGCCTGGCTGGGGTCCTGCATCCGGGCTCGAACCAATCCCTGCAGTGGGGGAGGAGGGTGTGCTGATTGAGAGGTCCAGCCTGGGTTCTGCACCCGCAGGGCAGGGGGGGAGCGTAATATTGTGATTTATAATAACTATATCATTATATTTGGTCTTTGTCCCTGGTTTGGGCACAGAGCTTCTAAAACCTCTGGAATTTCCAAAGAGAGCGATCAAGATGTCTTTTGTTATGTTAATGAGGTGACTTTGGGACCTCACTTAAGGATGTGGGCTGGTGGCCAGGAGGACCAACAACCACGTGGTTAGAGGGTTGGAACTTTCAGTCCCATCCCCCTGACCTCCTGGGAGTGGGGAGGAGCTGGATATTGAGTTCAATCACCAACGGCCAAGGATTTAATTAATCATGCCTATGTAAAGAAGCCTCAGTAAAAACCCAAAAGCACAGGGTTTGAAGAGCTTCCAGGTTGGTGAGCAGGTAGAGATCTGGTGAAAGTGAGGTGGATGGAGACAGCTTGGAAGCCCTGCATCCCCTTCCCATGTACCTTGCCCTATGCATCTCTTCCATCTGGCTGTTTCTGAGTTGCATCCTTTTATAATAAACCAGTGATCTAGTAAGTAAAATGTTTCTCTGAGTTCTATGAGCTGCTCTAGCAAATTAAACAAACCCAAGGAGGGGGTAGTTGGAACCTCCCATCCACAGCCAGTGGGTCAGATGCACAGGTGACAACCTGGACTTGGGATTGTGGGGCGGGGAGAGTCTTGTGGGACTGAGCCCTTATCCTACGGAATCCGATGCTACCATTGGGTCAGAATGGAGTTGAATTGTGGGACAATCAGAGGTGTCAGAAAAAAAAACATACTTGGTACTGGTGTCATTTTAGGGGAGAAGGAGAGAGAAGGAAGGAGGTCAGGGTGGTGAGAAGGCAGGAAGGGAGGAAGGAAGGGGCCTCTCCTGAAGGCAAGAGTCCTAAGTTTGGATGGAGCTGAGAAGGGCCCAGAGGAAGGAAAGGAGGAAGAAGGTGGCATCTGAGGAGTCGCTGAAGCCCTGGGTCCAATGCTTATGGAATTAGTGAGAGAGAAAGAAGCCACTCCCTAGAGATCAGCCTAGAAATGGGATTTTATTCGGACTTTCTGTGTTCATCCCTGCCGTGATAAGTTTCAGAAATAATTCTTAGAAACCCGAAATGCGCCTTTCTGAAAATCCATTCAAATATGACAGTTATCAGATGTATTGAAAACAATAGTTTTCGAGAGATGAAAAAACAGAGAAAGTTTAATATATCCCCATTCCTTCCCTTCCTCATAAACACAGCTTCACAGAATCTGCCCGTCCCCCGAGCTCAGCAAGCAGAGGTCCTTTTAAAGTACAATGTGAAACACAGTGACTATTTCACAGACGAAGAGGCACGTGCTTCCCCATCCACGGGTTTCTGAAAAGGTGGATTTTAATTTCCGAAAAGACAGAACCGAGAGAAAAAGAAAACGCCTATCTCCATGCACTTAAGAACTATAATATTACTTAGATGGGGACGTTTTATTCTGAAAAAAATGACTGTCATTTGTGATTAATATTCTCCTTATAATTAATTCAAAATCTTATTAAAATCAAACTTTTATAACTTTACATATAACCAGGCTGCCTACGTCAGGATGTAGGATAAGCCTTGTCATTAATTTTACCTGTATCATTTCTCTCGTTCTCCAAAAAGGCAATAAAAGATACCTCCTTGAGAGTCAGTAATGCCGGGCCACCCTCATCTCCATAATGACACAATTTCCAATTCACGCCTCATTTTCATTAATGTTTCTGGCCATAAATTTTTAAGCATATGATAAAAAATTTCTGAAGCAGCATAAAACTAACATGAAGAGGGAGTTCATTAGCATGTGACCCTAATTAGAAATTCCATATTAACTTCCCATTTCTACTTGTGCATATCCACTAACGTCACACCTCTATTATGGACGTGCACTCACATTGTTGGGAGGAAATATTCCTTGGCTTTATTTTTTAAAACAGTCCATGTGTTTCCTCTGTTACTGAATAAGCCAACAGACAGTTGTATCACAGAACGTCTTTCATGTCGCAAATTATCCGGAAGAATTGTGAGAAGGTCCTTACCCAATGTTTTATTAATGAAAAAAAGCATTTTTTTCATTAATAAAAAAAAGATCATAAAATCATAAAAGGTGGGGGGAGGGAATGTGCTGACTCTGTCTCTTTTCTAATGTTGGGTGATAAAAATGCTACTTCAGGATTCAGAAGGTTAAGTTCTAATGTGTATTTTGAATAGAGGGTGTTGGAATAATTGCCTCATAAAGCAAAGCATTGCCCGCCTGCTAATGGCTGCATAGTGCAGGGCTCAGCAAAGACGGCCAAGCTTACTGGAAAAAATGCTGTGCCTCAACTTTTGTAGCCCTCCCATATTAAGTTAACTTTCCCCTCCCCTTGCTTTTCAGAAAAGGTACAAAATCCCATCACCCATTTTTGCAGCTCAGATGAGCGGCTGCCTTTAACATCGTTGAGAGCTAGTCTCCAAAGACGCCCCTGCCATGGACTGTGTCTCCATCTACCTTCACCCCTGCTTTGTCCCCCTCCCATACCGTGTAACCAATAGTATGTGCTGGAGGTGACGCTATGTGACTTCTGAGTCTAGGTCGTAAGCAAGAAGCCTTGCAGCTTCCCCTTGAGTCTCTTGGAATGTGCACTCTGGAGAAAGCCAGGCACAATTTAAGGGATCCAACTAATCTGAGATGGCCATGCTATGAGGAAGCCCAAGCTATCTACATGGAGATGCTAAGAAAAGAGATGCCTGGCCATCGTGAGGTGTTCCGGCGAACCCAGTCCAGATGCCAGACAAGTGAGAAAAGAAGCCCCCTTGGACGTCTAGCTCATTCAAGCCCTCCAGTGACTCCAGCCTGAGCTGCTCTCCCATTGCAACCACGTGGAGACTCCAAGTGGGAACTGCCCATCTGAGCCACTCAACACACAGGACTATGATAGATTCATGAAATTGGCTTTTAAAGCCTTTAGGTTTGGCAATATTTTGACATGATGAGATAGATAACTGGAACAACATTTTTTCCATAAATAGCAAGTAGGGAAGGGAGGCAATGGATTTAAACACTCACTGAGCAGAGGCAAGAGCCACAGTGTCCCCAATTGGTCCCAGGTCTTCAATTCTTCCCCACTCTACATTTATTCTTCAGTTACAGTCTTTAGTACAACCTCTTGAGAAGTATGTGAGCAAGTCCAGCGTGGGGCTTTCTCTCGATACACGCAAGGGTAACTAGAAGAAAATCGAGCCTGCTGGTCCCCGCTTTGAGGCCAGGCTTGACACAGAAGCAATTCAATGCCGAAAGTCTTGGGGGGGATTATTAATGTAGGCAATGGCAAATGAGGAACCACAGTAAGACTCTCTAAAAACTCATCACCCACCTATAGTCCCACTGTTCACAGCAAAGGCTCCTCTCCACCAACTCTCCCCAAACTCCACAGGTCTTGCTTCTTTATTGGTTCTCTGGTGATTACCCCCCAGCCCTGTCCTGAGTTAGGGATTTGGCCAAGCGCTGGCCTCTGCAGCCCTAACTCAGGTTTGCAAAACAAAGTGAAGGTAATCAGCTTAATCTAAAAGTTATCCTCACCCTCATTAAAGAGTGGGTTGGAATAAGAAAGGATGGCCCAGACTATTATTTTTCTCTCTTATTGCTGTCACAGGAGGAATAGAACGCACCGGCCTATCAAACCAATATTTCACGGAGACACTCAAAGAGTGTCTCAAAGAGGAGGAAGAACTGCCCTTTACAGAAGCAAGCAATGAACTGAGTCAATGCCACGAGATTCACATTTTGCTTGAGTGTGATCACTGTAAAGACCTCTAACCAGTGAGATGCAGAACAAAAAATCTCATAATCAATTACTCCAGGACGCAGAGGGATGTGTATGTGTGTGCGTATGCATGTGTGTCTGTGTTTGTGTGTGTGTGTGCACATGTGCATTTGTGTGCATGTATGTGTTTGTGTGTGCATGTCTGTGTGTGTGCGCACATGTGCATGCACTTGGAGGATTTAAAGGTGAAGAAGGGAAAGAATAATTTATGGACAATTTACTATGGCATGCCATATTAAATTTCATCCTTATAACAGCCTTGTAAGGTCGGAATAATTAGCCTTTCTGACTTTACAGATGAAGACACCAGGAATCAGAAAGAAGAGGTGACTTGCCCAAGGTTATAAAGCTGGGAATTGATAGAAATGGGGCTTGAACTTCTTCTATCCGCCTCTGACTTTGGTTCCTAAATCAGGCCATGTTCAAGATCCTCTGGAGAGCCCACCCCCTGGTGCTCAGCACACACCTAAGGGTAGGCTTGAGAATCTGCACTTGTAGCAGACTCCCCGGATGAACTAGACTAATGACAGAGAACCACCCTAGAGAAGTCATTCCTCTCTGAGCCTCAGTTTCCCCATCTGCAAAATAAGGTAGTTGTGGGAGGTTATTTCTTTGTAGTTCAAACAATCTCGGGTTATAATTGAGATTGCACAGGGGAGAACAAAGAGTGAAGAGACGAGCGATGTATTATATCTTAACTATCATGTTTTTATTAAAACAAATAAGTGTTTCAATAAAATTATGTTTCAAATGGAGATCTGTTCCTGCCTGACAATTTACAGTCGTGTAATTTTAAAATGCCAATCATTAAGTGCAAAAGAGTGGCACATATAGGCATGCCGGCACCGCTAATGGAAAGGGCCATGTTATTGGAAATATAAATCCACTCCTCAGACCTTAAAATGCCATAAATAAGCCTGTCTCTGTGTCAGAACTGGTGAGATGACCAGAATCGCTATCCTGATTTATTACAAAGCAACTTCGTAATCAACACCCCATTGATCTGCCACTTTCTTTCTACGTAAATATGTGAATAACTTTTTGACATCGGAATAAATCTTAGCTCCTTGATCTAAAATCTAACTTCAAAAATGCCTGTGAAGGGGACTGACACTTCAGGTGTTGTCCGTTATTTGATGTTGTTGCCTTGTTGACAGAGAAGTTTTATTTCTCCCTTGTCATCATGTGAGTGATATGTGGACCTGTCTCCATACCCTGTCTTGGCTTCTGAGTAAGACCTAGCAGATTGGTAACAATGTAAACACTTTTATAAATTACAGGTTACTCTTCTGTCAAAGAGGGATGTAATTATGAGAGAAAAAAAAACAAACAACATAAACCACTGTGCAAGGACAGATTTAATTAATCCATTCAGCAACTGTTCTTTTCTAGTGTGAATACTAACTGCAAACTGGTTTGAAATCTTGATGTTCAAAGACAAATTTATAAAATTAATCATCATCCTTTATATATGTAAATACACGTGTGTGTGCACATGAGCATCCTTTGTATATGTAAATATACATGTGTGTGCACATGAGCATGGGGCGGGGCACGCCCATGTAGAACAGCGTGGTCTCTATGCCAAAAGTTAAATTATTCTTGATAAAGCCTCCTTGGATGGCCTGTCTCAGAGTAGTTCTGCTTTATTTCCCTTGTATTCATCTAAACTTAAGTAAGGTTTCATTTGAAGAAAGAGTTCCATGGATAACAACAGTCTGAAAGCATTGGACACGCATATCCAGCTTACCAAAGTTTAAAATTATGCTTTTCCCAATTAAAAGAAGCATACACCTCAGTGTTTATTCATTCGAAGGCCTTCAAAAACATTTTAAAATCTGCAGCTTGGTTTCTGCAAAATTGAAATAATAATGCTTAACATACACTGCCAGCCTAGGTGAAGATGCATAGGTTTATCAGTGCTACGCTTTCTGAGTTTAGTTTCCAATCGGTCTAAATTAACTACTTTGTCAAAAGTGGGACGTTTTTGCACATGTAACTTAAGAGACTTTCCTTCAGACACCTTCCGGGATCAGGAGAGCTTTATCCTTAGGGGGCTCTTATAGAACCAGAAATCTACAGAAGTGAAAACAAAGCTTGTATTCTTTCCTATAAAGAGAGTAGGGAAGGATTTCTCTATCAGAGGTGCCACGTAGAGGACGTCTGGGGAAATGTCCAATGAAGGCACACAATGAGTTTCCAGGAAAAGAAATGTACCTGCGTGTGATGGGCCATGTATGGGGGGCTGTATTCTTCCACAGCAGCCATGGCATTTCCTCCTCATATGCTCGTCCATAACCCTGACCCTCCTCCATCAAGAGGTGGGGTCTATGGTGCCTTGAACTTGAGTGAACCTGCTCCTGCTTCACTGGATCCACGAAGTGGAAGTGACGCCATATGTAAGACATCTGGCCACCCTCTCTCTGTCATCTCTCCAGCATGACACAAATTTTTTAGAGAGAAAGGGAGAGAGAGAGATCTGAGTAGCCCCCGCTATTTCACCTCTGCTATAGACTGAATGTTTCAGTTCCCCCCAAATTCAGATATTGAAAGCTAACCCTCAGCGTGATGGTATTAGGAGGTGGGACCTCCTTTGGGAAGTGATTAGGTCATGAAAGTGGAGCCCTCATGAATGGAATTAATGCCCTTATAAAAGAGACCCCAGAGAGCTCCCTCATCCCTTCTACCACGTGAGGACACGGTGAGAACCAGAAGATGGGCTCTCACCAGACACTGAATCCGTTGGCACCTTGACCTTGGACTTCCCAGACTCCAGAACAGTGAGAAGAAATTTCTGTTGTTTACAAGCCACCCAATGTGTTCACTTGAGCTTGTTACAGAAGCTCGATGGACCAAGACAAGCCCCTTACTGTTTGGGTTTTCCCAGCTCAGAAAAGTAAGTGAGGAAATCTTCAAAACAACCCCAGACTGAGCTTCTGTCTCTGGAACCACATGAAAAGTCCTGAATAAGAACTGCCTACTTGAGCAGACTCGATTGCCAGATTCTGGAGCAAAATAAGTGAATATTATTTTAAGCCACTACATTAGGGCAGTTTGTCAAGCAGCAGCAGTTAGGTGGAACACCCCAGAGTAATAATGAAAGATCACCCCAGTTTCTAGTCTACAGGCAGCTGAGCAGGACCCCTCAGAAAGATGAGTGACTCTACCAGGCTTCATTGATTCTCATGGTTCTTCTCTACTGGCGCAAATGAAAAAGTTGAGGTAGGTAATAGAGCCACTAACATCTGTTGTTATAGAGACCTTCTGTCCCCGTATTAAATGAAAGTCGTCTACCCAAGTTTCATGGTTCCATGTCTCTTTCCTTTCCTGTACAATAGCTGCTTCTGAAACAGACTACCGGGGGGAAGGGTGGGAGGGAAGAGATAGTTAGGGGTCAACATGTACACACTGCTATATTTAAAATGGATAACCAACAAGGACCTACTGTA
The DNA here is from genome assembly GCF_039906515.1 of Pseudorca crassidens. Lineage (NCBI taxonomy): Eukaryota > Metazoa > Chordata > Mammalia > Artiodactyla > Delphinidae > Pseudorca > Pseudorca crassidens. The sequence continues at coordinate 33,308,161 of NC_090310.1, forward strand.
TAGCACAGGGAACTCTGCTCAATGTTATGTGGCAGCCTGGATGGGAAGGGAGTTTGGGGGAGAATGGATACATGTGTATGTATGACTGATTCGCTTTGCTGTGCACCTGAAACTGCCACAACATTGTTAATCGGCTATACTCCAATATAAAATAAAAAGTTAAAAAAAAATCTGCTTCTCAGCGTAGTTTTCCCAAGCCATTCTCTTTTCTCATTCTTCCACCCAGCCTGCATCTCGCTTCTTTCTACACCACTGGGAGAGACTTAGAGCTTCTACACAAGGCACGCAGCAGCTGGATGTACACTGTATTATCTTAATGTTACAGAAATAAATCTCCTAACTCACCTATAATTTCTAAGCCAGGGGAAAGTTGCCCAATGCATTTTCTGTTTGTTCAGCTTCAATCCAATTCAACAAACATTGATTGAAAGTCAACTCTGTGCCAGGCTCTGGGGATACCAAACTCCTGAGTCATTATCCTTATTCTCAGGATGCAAACGGTGTAGCGTGTAGTGGGTAGTGGGTGAGGGGTAGGGGGACAGGCATCTAAATAAATAGCTGTGGGATACGTACATGAAGCTGTGAGATGCAGAGGGGTTCTGCTCAGGTAAAGATGGGTGTTCAGGGCAAACTCAGCTTTAAAGGAAGAATAGTTCAGCAGGCAGAGGAGGTGAGAATGGCTTTCCTTCCAGGTGTGGCCTGAGCACAGACAGGAGAATGCAGATGGGAGTAAAAATCCCATGTTAAAGACTGAACTGTGCCTCTCTCCCACAAAATTCATGTTGAAGCCCTAATGTCCCATGTGACTGTATTTGAAGACAGGCCCTTTAAACAGGTAATTAAGGTCAAGTGGGGTCATAGGGTGAGGCCATAATCCCAAGGATTAGTGCCCTTGTAAGAAAAGGAAGAGACACCAGGGATGCATGTGTGTACAGAGAAAAGGCCAAGTGAGGAGATGGCAGGAAGTAGAACGTCTACAAGCCGAGGAGAGAGGCCTCAGGAGAAAGCAAACCTTGGACACCATGATCTTGGACATCCAACCTCCAGAACTATGAGAAAATACATTTCTATTGTTTAAGTTACCCAGTCTGTGGTATTTGTTAAGGAAGCTCTACCAGACGAATACTTTCTGAAATAAGTAAAAAGTCACCCACAGAGCCTGTTTCAATGAAGGGAAGGAAAACCAACTGGCGGCACTGTTTTCTTTTCTCTTTATGGTTTTGTGTTGTAAAGTTGGGTATGTCTCTTGATGAAGTTGCTTCCTAGAGTCTTTGTTTCTGTATCCTGGACTCTTTACTTCATAGTTTCTATTCTGGAAGTTAGATTTTGTCGAGTAAAATTTATCACTTACATATCACTGTACATACCAAAAAAAGAAAAATCAATCATGAAGTGTCAGAGGAAAGAGGAACCTTAAAGATCTCTGAGTTCTTACTCCCTACTTTACAAATCACATTCCATGGAGTTGAGTTTCTTTTCTGGGCAGAATCCCTTCCTTTGGGAAACTATCCCAAACAATCCTATTCCACAGCAACCCTGCTCAGTCTGTATAACTTAGGATGGTGGAAATCACTCTCCCCTTCCCTCCCTCACTGGCAATCAGAGTATGTTTTCTCCCTGCTCACTGTGATTGGTTCATAGATGGATGGATGACTTGGGTGGCCAATTAAACACCTCCCTGGGATTTATGCCACAGTTATCAGAGAAGATGTTTCCTCTTCTAGATTGTAAGGGCATCGTCTGCTGTATGGAGAAACCAACGACAAAATAATGGAACATCCAATGATGGAGAAGGGCGTCTTTAATAACAGGTGACACCATCCATCTATACATATGTACATACCTTCATATATGTGTGCAAATATTTGTTTTTGTTCAGGATATATATATATTTACTATGTGTTAAGGCTGGCCAGTCTAAGGATTATAGGAAATACTTCCCAGATTTCTTTTCCTATTTCTCATCAGGTTTATACCCTGTGACATGTTTAAACATCAATGGCACCCCTACCTTCCTCCACCCTGACCATACCCATGTCAGACATTTCTAATCAACCCCAGCAAGATTTCCCATCGATTTCCCTACCCCTTTTCTCAGCATAGTGCTCGTGATAGCCACTACTAAACAATGGGATTTGGCCTCCCAGATGAAACCCTCTAGCCACCCTTGCGTAGTTATTCTTGTTTTCCCATGCTGGCTTCCTGACTTCCCGATGGTCAAGCAAGGCTGTCTCCAAAGCAAATGGGTGGCTTTCTTAAAGCAAAATGCACACGGCAGATGGAGGCTAGTTTGCCTCCATCACCTGGCTTTACACTGAGAAAGCACAATTGTGCTTTTTATTGGTTTGTGGTCCTGTCCCTCTCAAACCTGCAGAAAAGGGGAATGAGAAAATGTGATAAGGCAAAGGAAGAACATCACCTAATTAAACACGAACAGGTCCCAGGAAATTGAGGCTTAGAGAAGTGACACAGCCCCAGGTGACAATGACAGAGCAGAATTCAAATCCAGTTCTGTCTGGTTCCAAGAACAGTTTTCATGCCTCAAAAGGCAGGCAGCATGTAGCTAGGAGGAAAGATAATGAGGACCCGGGGTCCATCCCCATGTTGGAGGCTTCCTCTCACCTCACATCTCCTTCAGCTTTATTTAAGTGCGTCCCTACATCCTTCCTAAGAACATATGTTCCCAGCCGGTTGAAATAAGGCCAGTTGAAGACAGAAGCTCGATTCTCCCATCTGTTCCTTCTCCTCGGGAACCAGTGAGAGTGATTAAGATTCAAAGGGCTCAGGTTGCAAACTCACACCCAGGTGCCTTTGTAATCTTATCTTTTAAAGACAGTTAAATCACATCCCACCAGTGAGAAGGGTGACCTTATTTCAAAATAAAGGCGAAACATAGAAAAAAATAAATAAATAGAAAGAAGAGCCTTCAACTCAACATTCTGGCACATTCCTGAAAGACAGCCAGAGAGCTAATGCGGGGAGTCTGAACCTCTGTCCTCCACGCTGAGCACTACAATCACAGCTGGCGTTTGTTGATACTCTACCATGTGCCTGACAACGTGCTAAGAGTTGGACAGACATGATCTCATTAAAGCCCTGGAACTATTTTTTAAATGGGCACTGACATTATTGCCTCAACTGAGGAGCCAGAGACAAAAAGGGGTGAAATCACTTGCTCAAGGCCGGTAGAAAGCTGTAGGGATGAAATTAAAGATGACTCAACTGGCTCCAGAACCCAAACTCAAACAATAACGTTTAAGGCTTTTGCAGACCGAGTTTCAAATGCAAGGAGCTCGTAGGAAGGAAGGTTTTCAAGAAGCACTATCAGGGAGGGGGAAAAAAGCAGGGAGGGAAGGTAGGCTATACCACGTCTATTACCAGCTAGTTGACACTGTAGGTGGAGCTCATTTCCATCAGAGAATTCAGGGAGTAAGCATCAAGGCATGCTTTACAACGTGGATAAGCAATGTAGGGGCAGTATGGGGCCAGTCAGCTAAATCCGGCCCACTGCTTGCTTTTGTAAATAAAGTTTTCTTGGAACGCAGCCCCACCCATATGTTATTGTCCCTGGCTGCTTTCCTGCTACAATGGAAGAACTGAGTTGCTTTAACAAAGACCATATGGACCCTACATCCTAAAATATTTACTATACTCGGTCCTTTACTGGAAAATACTTGCCAACCGCTGATCTCAAGCTATCCCATCTGAGAGGTAAGAATGCTGGGATATTTGCACATCAAATCCTGAGTCACACATTGAACACAGCCAGGGGAAGGGTGCTCTAATTCCCAGGCACTTCCAACCTGACATCTATGTGGGCGGAGCTGCCTCCAGAGGCTCCCAAAAGACACATGCAGAAGACAAGACAGACTGTCTCAAGATGGTAAATACCCCCAGGGGGTCAGGTAGGGTGGGCGCCAACAGCCTCTGTTACAAAAGTAAACTTGAAAGTTGCCCACCGGTAGCCCATAAGTCACAGATTTGCTTTGTTTGGCCATCCAGTGTTTTCCAAAACTGAATCTTGGAAGATTTCTTATTTGAAAAATCCAAATATTCATCTTTTCTTTAAAAAAGAGAAAAATCTGGCACCACTGGGTCTCCATTCCTGTAAGGCCATTTAGAAATGGCACGCACTGACCAGGAGAGTAATTGGCCAGCTTTGATGGATTATATTAACTGCCTGGCCCTAGGTAAGCATCGGAGTTTGAGGCCCCTGGTGAACACATTATCACCAACATCATAGGCTAAAAGAGGTTACATGACTTGCCCAAGGACATGTGACAAGTCAGTGGCTGAGATGGAACTTTGCTGCCCATTTGCTTTCCTAAGAAATCTGAGGTCACAGTTCTATTTTGTCCACACTATCGTCTCTATGTACTACACACCCACCTCTGCAATGACCCCAGAAAAAGATCTCTGGGTGCAGAGCTGGCCTCTGCCCTGTCCTCACAAAGCCTGAATAATGCATTAGAGAACACGGGATGCGGAATGTTAAGATAAGAATAACGTTGCTAAAAGTCATGACCCTTTCCATCCAAGAGGAGCAAAGAGTATTCAATACAGCAGTCAGCCACTTCTCTGCCTGCCTTCATTCTCTCAGACAGAATAGCTGAGAGCTGCAAATTCATATCCACCCAGGAATCAGTCATCACCAATCAACTGGAGTTGCTAATTGGATTCTGACAAATCGTGTCCATGGCCCTCTACTCCTCAGGCTCGTTTTTTTTCCAGTTCGCATGGATGAGATACTCCCATACAAGAGAAAAATGGTGATGGGGGTTTATCCAAGTATACAAAGGACAGAAAAGTTGCACAAGAAACTATAGACTGAGCCATGGAAACAGTCTGGGTTTTTGTACTCTTGAGACCAGAATGTATAGACAGACCCCCTAGAAAAACTGGGCAGTGGCTCAAGATTCAGTCTAAGATCTAGGAGACCCAGTCTCTTAATGCACACATTTCCTAAGAGAAGATTTCCAAAATACACCAGAAGCTGAGCACTTGTTGCTACCACTCTGATCCAAGCCATCATTACTTACAAGGAGGTGAGAGAGGCAGGGGAGTGCAGGGGATATGCCAAGCAACAGTGTGGCCTTAAATAGGGTCTAGCTTTGTCCTGATCCAAAAGCTAGGATAGGTTTGGGGCTCTGTAGAGTAAAATGCTCTGCTGGGTTGTCCCACCTGAAGGCAAAAGGGAACGGGATCAGTCATTGACTGCTGGCTGCCCTCCTGTGGGGATTGTGTGTCATCTCTTAGGCAAAGCAGGTCAAAACCATTTGGCCAAGGGCAGTTCTGCACAAAGGGGGCAGCTGGAAACCATTAGCAACCAACAAGCATTGCATCCGGGGCCGGATGAGCCAGCTCAGTAAAGGGGTTCTGGTCTGGGTATCAAGGACATCCAGCATAAAGGCATTCAGGGATCTTACCTCCAGCTTCCTTGGTTGGGTGCAGGGTAAGAAGAGCTTTGGGGAATCCAGTTTGCTTTGTTCAGCCATGAAACATGTCACAGAGGTGGATGGCGATTTTTGAGCTTCCACCTTGAACTTGACAGTAACCCAGGGCTGTGTGTTTAGGCATGCTTCAGGCTGTTAGCACCACACTATGCCCACCCAGAAGAACTGTCCTCCTCAAATCCCATTGAAAGTCAGCCATCATCGTCCTTGATAGCGACTTGGAGGCAATATGTAGTGACTATTTGAATTCTTTTTCCTCTGTAGAGAGGCTTTGTCTCTCAAGAGAATCCCTAATTGGTCACCAGTCCTCTGAGAGTCCCCAGTCTCAAGCTTACATATAATTCAGACTTTACCATATGTACTCTTCATCCCATCCAGCCTTCAACTCTGCCCTGTCATCTCCCCCTACTCTAAAATGTCTACTGTACCTTCATCACCAAATAGCCTTGAGATGGGGTTGCTGCCAGCACAATTAAAGCTCATTTGATCCGTTAGATCCTCCTTAACATCGTATGGGTTCATCAGCCTTTTACCTCTTGGTACAGTTACTACACTTCTCAGACCTACCGGACCAAACCCATTTTTCTATGTCCATCCATCCTTCCTTTCCATCAGCTCTATCTCTATGACAGATCCACTTTATAGACAAGCCCACTCTTATAACACCTGACAGGTATGGAGGGTGACAGAAGGTGGCAGGGGGTCATTGAGCAGGGTAGGAGAGTTCTTCCCGGGATTTCAAATCTATTTGGGGGAACAGAGGGGAGAACCTTTAAGAAATTCACCACTACAATCCCCTACTGGCAAGGGAGAAAGAATCTAAGGTTTAAGATGCTCCTATTGTATGTGAGAGGATTTTCATGCAGAGGTAAAGATTTCCTAATTTTACAAATGAGAAAACGGAGGTTCCGTGTGGTTGAGTTTTTTGTTAGAAGCCATACAAAGTTAAATAAATAAATAAAGCTCATTTGAACCCAGGTCTTTCTGCCTCTGTAAACTGGGAGCCTCACATTACATCATGCTCGGGTCAAATAATGGTGACACTGATCAGACAGCTGCTGCGGACACCCTTCAAAACACAGGGAAGAAAGGACAGGAGGAATGCATATAATAGGAGGATATTTCAAACAGGATTTGATTATTGATTTAAATACGTATATGTTCACAAACATGCAAACGTACACGGTCTCTGAATATCCAATTTCTTTGGTTCTCTCCAAGAGAATGGACGAGATTTAGGGGAATTTCATTAAAGGTTCAGAGAATTAGTCTTCTCCTCATCAATATTTACCTGAATCATCATTATCATCATCCACTCATCAGTTTTTGCTGTGTGGACAGAGAGGAGATTAGAGAAGGTTTAGCTGGTCCTGAGTCATTAAGTTCTGGGAATTGTCTGAGGAGAAATGGACAGCATCGTGTTTGAGCCTTTGCTTTGAAAGACCTCACAGATTTCAGCTTGGTCACAGCAACTCAAAGCAGCCCCTTCCCAAAAGGGCAGAAACAGGGACCCCGACCCTCAAGCTCTTTCCCTTGTTCCATCTTTTTAAAAAAAATGCTATGTAAGGTATAAATTATGTAAACTTTAAATATTACCCATGCCATTTTTACTGTCTCATTTAAACAGGAGTTTTGATTAAATAATATATTTATGGAGCAGAATTCAGTAATAGGCCGTAAATTACTAGCAGCCTTGACGTTTATCTTCCACCTTCTACATGAAATCCTCTTAATGAAAGACTCTGAAACTTGGTTTAAATTCCATGCAGAGCAGGGCACATTCATTAACCTAGATAAAGATAGATGTTTATGATATATATAGTAAACATCTATTTTATATATATATATATATATATATAAAAGAAGCTAAGTAAAACTTTGGACAAAGTTCTACATTATTTGTGACTCTGGGTAATTTATTTAGTTGTCATTTTAAACAAAGCTGGCCCAGAATAATGACTCATGTTCCATTCAAGACGGAGATATTTGTCTGAGGAATAAATAGCTATGGTTTTCATATACCAAATTTCAAAACTTAATAGTTAAAATAGATTTCTTTCCCATGAAAAGAGCATGCCCGTGGTAAGGAGGCCTGGGTTTTCATTTCAGCTACGCCAGCCAATGGTGTGGCATTGGCAGGTAGCTAAATATTTCTGGGCCATGGTTTCCTCAGCAGTAAGAGGACAGGGAAAGGACAAAATCCATTCTAGCACCAATGGTCCAGAGCTTACCACGTGTCGAGGTAGACCTCCAAGAAAAGGGACTGTGAGAAAAGTTAACAGCACATTCCAGGACAAAATCTCCATCCCCCACTTCCTGTCCTTCGACCCAGAAGGACCCAAATGAATATACAACCCCACCGAACATCTGCACATAATCAGGAAAAAACAAAAAGGAAACAAAACAACATTGAGTGTCTGGTAATTCCAGAATGTTAGGTATTTGTCTCACTTTATCATGACAGTATATCCCCATATCTTGGGCAAGGCTCAGCAATTTTAGGTGTCACCAATAAAAACGATGACAAGAACAGCAAAAAAAATGACAATAGTAACAGTAGTAGCAAGTATATTTTCTAGCCTCTTATTATTTTCTGGGTAATGCTCTGAGCACTTTATTCACTTAACCCTCATGACAACACTATGGTTTGGATTCAATACCATTTCTATTTTACTTATGAAGATACCAAAGAACAGAAAATCTAAAAATGGATCCAGGAATCCATGGTGGCTTTGATTTGGGTGTTTCCTGCTGCAGAAAAGGAGAGAACCATATTTTCTTTCTATAGTTTGTGTATTACCCTGTCTCTCCCCAGATTCCTGCTGGATACGTACACGAGAAATTAAACAATACAAGGGAATAAGCCAATGTTGAGGGTATAGAGCTCATGGGAGACAGAGAACTCCCAGAACTGAGAAGGTAAACTCAGGGCAGGAACTAGGTAAGAGAGGGTCACTGGATATCCCATGGGTAAAAGTGTGTATCCACAAACTTGACATTTATATGTAATAAATTCCTGATGATAAACAATAATAAAAATGACAATGATGGTTTAGATTGGTGTAGCGCTTTTGAAATGTTTTCATAGAAATTCCTTCCATGTATATCATTCAATTCAATGGAGGGATGCCAAATTTGTTCCATCCTAAAGACTATCCCTAATTGATGGGTGGTGATTGTTGGCAGCAGTGAGGAGGGAAGGATTATTCAATCATTAAAGCTACATCCACGTTCGATAAGAAGGTGAAATAATCTATTAGTGATGTCTGCCATGGGTGCAGAAAAGCACACAGGAGTCACATACTTGCAGACTCTATCGGTGATAGAAATAGGACACGTACCATTATTCCCATTCTACAGTGACGAAAAACTGAAGCTCAAAGAGATAAAAGGCTTTGTCCATAGAGTTAGTGAAAGAAAAACTGAGACAATACAGAGCTTCAAGTTATTATTAATCTAACACTCTTTCCTGTGTCTTGTGATTCCAGAATGATGGAAGAGAGTTCCATTCCACCCAAACAATTGTAAGAGAACAAGGCAGGAGTTCAAGTTTTTGGTGGAAGTCTCAGTCTTCAAAAAGTCGACCTAGGCGTTAAGAGGGGTTGACTGTGCAGCCCTCATGGGTCCATTGATGGGGTTCAGGGTTGCCTACCCCAAAATATGCCACTTTGAGACATTGATATTTTTATTTAAAGTTACTTATGAAACAGTTGGTGTAAGAAGGACACTCTAACCATTCCCCCACCTTTGTCCCCCTGAAAGCAAGAAATAAATCTCCCATGTGAATGGTACCCTCCCTATACCAGGAGGGTGGAAGGCATCCTTATCACCAGAGATAGGGAATTTAGAGCCAAGAAGGCTGTATAAACAAACCTGGTTACTTTCTCACTAATTTACTACTCCAAGCCCAAACTTCTTTGTCTTGTCAATTCTTCACAAATTTATTGTTTCTTTGTCTAAAAAGTATAAAAGCTGCCTGCTTTGGCCACTTCTTCAAGTCTCATATTCTTTGAGGTCCTGTATTAATGCACGAATAAAATTTGTTTTCCTCCTATTAATCTGTCTTATGCCAGTTTAATTATTAGACCAGCCACAGACCTTAGAAGAGAAGAAAGGAACACTCTTCCTCCCCTACATCATCATAGCCTGTGAAAGAGATTTAGAAGGAGGTAAATATGACTAGTCCAAGCACCAATAATATATAAAGAAACAAAGGCCACAACTACCCCTTACTCAGCTGAACTTAACATAATATAGCTCGGTGGAAACACAGCATATGCGTGGGATTACTTCCAATAATTTGATACTTTTGAGCTGGGGACAAATTCAGTCATTTTCAGACAAGGTGAATACCTGCCAAGAAACATCCCATCCCCACCAATCCTAGACAAGCTTGCTTACGGCCGCAATTATTTGAGAAACATCCCATCCCCACCAATCCTAGACAAGCTTGCTTACGGCCGCAATTATTTGAGAAACATCCCATCCCCACCAATCCTAGACAAGCTTGCTTACGGCCGCAATTATTTGAGAAACATCCCATCCCCACCAATCCTAGACAAGCTTGCTTACGGCCGCAATTTGAGTAAGGGCACACTTAGCGTTTTCATGATGGATTTGTCACCAGGTACATTTTCCTGAAGATGTGACTAACACATACATTTGCAACCAAGCTGGGATTTACAGAACAGTGAGCTCATCTGGGCACTAAGTTATGTTTCTACTCTGAGAAATCAATCCACAAATTTTTTAACCATAAACTCAAGTGGTTCAAGATGCCCATAGTTTGACTTGTTTTCCAAGGTGTTTGAGCACAGTTTCTTCATGCAAGTACGGAAACAGGGGAATTCCCTGGCAGTCCGGTGGTTAGGACTCGGCACTTTCACTGCTGAGGGGCATGGGTTCAATCCCCAGTCAGGGAACTAAGATCCCGCAAGCACACAGCTCGGCCAAAAAAAAAAAAAGAAAAAGAAAAAACAAAGTATGGAAGCAGAAGTTGTTCTCAATATTGGCCAGCTCCCATTCCCACCAACAGGTCAGTGGTCAACACTTACAAGACTCCAGAACAGTAAAGCCCATGTTAATGAGGCTTTCCTATAGGAAATCCAATGGACTTTTTACAGCTCCTACTAGCCAAACTGGTTGGCCACATAGTTCATCAAGAAATCTTTATGTGAGAATTCTTATCTTTTAGAAATGAACCATAAAATACTGACAAGAGAAATGATCTGCTTCAAAAGAATGCCTTGTGTGTGCATGGTGGTTGCAGGAGGATGGGTAGTGAATGTGGGTACAAAAGAAACAAGGTTAGCCATGAATTGGAATTGTTGAATCTGGGTGATGGGTACATAGGGGATGCATTATACTATTCTCTCTAATTCTTTATAGATATGTTTGAAATTTTTCAGAATAAAAGTTTAGCAAAATATCATCATTTTAGGAACATTTCAAAGGTAACATTATTGGCTAGTGGGTCTTAAAAATTTCGGCGACCAGCTTAAAATCAACTCTAACTGCTGTGTTTTCTGGGCATTACATGCTTTGAAGGGGTCATATTTTGATCAGCTTTGCATTATCATTACAGCATACATCATAGACATTGAAAAGAAACATGGTTATCAAAGGGGAAGGGGGATGGATAAATTAGGAGTTTGGGATTAACAGATACACACTACTATATATAAAATAGAGAAATAGCAAGGTCCTACTGTACAGTACAAGAAACTATATTCAATATCTTGCAATAACCTATAATGGAAAACAATCTGCAAAAGAATAGATGTATATGTATGTACAGCTGAATCACTTTGCTGTACACCTGAAACTAACACAACATTGTAAATGAACTATCCTTCAATTTTAAAAATACAGCACAGATTTAAGAATTTAGGATTTGCCAGATTCACACCCTATCTCTAGCTGTTTGAGTTTTTTTTTAAATTATTAATTTGATGTTATCTTCTCTGTGAAGCTTAGTTTCTGTATCGATAAAACAGGAGGGAACAGTCATACCTGCCTTATGGTGCTACTGTGTATATTTCATATGCATGTCAAGTGCTTAAATCACAGCATGCAGAAAACAATTAAGCATAAAAAAAATATGCCTCGTAATATCCCCAAATCATTTCACATTGCTGGACACATAGTAGGGAATCAATTAGTCAATGCTGAATGAAGGAAAAATATAATACTAACAGGAGGAACTCTAATTAACTGTATCCATTAGGTATTCCCTAAGTTTCACAAAGTCACAAAAAAATTTTATTGTTTGTTTGCATTCATGCATCCTCTCATTGGGAGTCAGTTCAACAACTTGGTAATTAAAACAAATATCTTGCATTTCCAACGAACTTAGTGGCATAAGATGGAAGGCAATTACTCAACTCTGATTCAGGCTGAATATGCAGTATGCTTTAATTTATTTTAATTTAATATTCAAAAGAATATCCTTAAGGTAATATCCTTCCACAGCTCACAACGACTGCAACACACCAAATTAAGGCCAGCATCCATCAAGTGCATGAGAGCCGAACCCCCAGAGCAGAAAGCAAACCTCAGATCTGAGGAAATGCCCAGAGTCAGACTGGTGCAGGCAGAACACCCTTGTGCATTCAGAAGACACCCTCTTGCCTTTATCCAAACTTAGCTCATTAACCCCTCAATATGCAGTCAGTGCCTGAGTGTAAGCAAAGCAGACATATTTACATATCGACACAGATTGGTTCCCAGTCACACAAACCCAAGGGCTCCATTAGGAGCTGACATACAGGACAGCATCCCTCCTGTCTAGGATCTGGACCAGCAGTACCCTGGCCCAGAGAATCCTGCACACACTTGAAGATGCCTTGGTGACAAGCCCCCTCCCCGCTGGCTGACCCTCCTAACCCTTTCTCCAGGCATTTTCCATTCTTCTGGTTAAAATAAGGCAGACATTTCACTTGATTGCCACTTTGATTCTCAGAGCTGCTGATCATCCTTTGAATAAGGTGGGTCAAATTCAGGAATAAGATGTCCACAAAGGGTGTGCATGTGTGGGTGTGTGTGCGGTGCGCGTGCATGCTGGGGGTAAGGGATGCATTGCCAAGTATTCAAAGACAGCAGATGATTGCAAATATCGATCGCACGTACGTTGAGTTGTCTATGACTGTGAGACAGATTACCCCAAAACTTTCAGTGGCTTAAAACAACAATAATCATTTATTATCTCCTGCTTGTGGGTCAGGAATTCAGACAGAACACAGTAGACAGATGGGCTTTGCTCTACCATGTTAGGGGTCCGAGCTGGAAGACTTAAGAGTCGGGGTTGGGGGCTGTTGAGGAAGTGGGGCTGGAGTCACCTAGAGCTTTGGTTGAGCCTGGAAGACTTGCTTCTATGATGTCTTACATGTGGGCAAATTGGGGCTGGCTGTTGGCAGGAGGCCTCAGCTGCTCCTCACAGGCTGTCTCCACAGGCTGCCAGAGGATCCAGGTACGGGGCATATTCCTCTGAGATTTTCACTGGATACCAAGGTGATGAGACATAGCATTTCTCAATTTCTGCTAATACCGTTTTGTTAAAATTTATTTTTTGAATTGCAGAACATATACATAATATAAATGTACCATTTTATCCATTTTGAAGTGTACAGTTCTGTGGCATTAAGTACATTCACATTGCTGTACAACCGTCACCACCATCCATCCAGAACTTTTTTGATTTTGCAAAACTTAAACTCTGTACCCATTTAACAATAACTCCCATTCCCCCTTCTCCTAGCCCCTGACAACCACCAGTCTACTTCCTGAATCTATGAACTTGACGACTACATACCTCATATAAACACAATCATACAGTATTTGTCTTTTTGTGACTGGATGATTTCCCTTAGCACAATGTCTTCATGGTTCTTACCAGTTGTAAGATGTGTCAGAATCTCCTTCTTTTTTAACGCTGAATAATATTCCACTGCATGGATATAACAGATTTGTTCATCCACTGATGAACACTGGGTTGTTTGACCTTTTAACTATTGTTGAATAATTCTGCTATGCACATGGGACCTCTTTGCGATGCTGCTTTCAATTCTTTTGGGCACATACCCAGAAGTGGAATTGCTGGATCATATGATAATTCTATTTTTTTCCTTTTCTTTTTCTTTTTTTTTTGAGGAACGGACCATACTGTTTACATTCTTACCAACAATACACAAGGGTTTCCATTTCTCCATATCTTCACCAACATCTATCTTCAGTTTGTTTTTGTTTTATAATAGCCATCCTAATGAGTATTAAGTGGTGTCTCGTTGTGGTTTTGATTTGCTTTTCCCTAGTGATTAGTGATGTTGAGCATCTTTTCATGTGCATATTGGCTATTTGCATATCTTCTTTGGAGAAAAGTCTATTCAAATCCATTGCCCATTTCTGAATCAGGTTGTTTGTTTGTTTGTTGCTGTTGTGTTTTAGGGGTTCTCTATGTATCATAAGGGGCTTTAATCCCTGGTCAGATATGTGATGATACCTCTTTTCTTCTCTTCATCCCTCTAGCACAGAGTGAGAGGTGAACAAGGAGATGGATCACTCAAGAGCAGGCAGCAAACCAGCGTAACTGGCTGGGGGAGATTTGCTCTGGGAGGAAGAGGACTGAATAAGGATGCTGATAGAACAGGCAAGACACCTCACACTCTGCTCCCCCCTGTTCCTTGCTGGACAGATTGACAAGAATCAGCTTGATTATCTACAAACCACAAGGTAAGAAACGCACAGTGGGCATTTTCTTCCCATCCCACTTTCTGTTCCCCATAATAAGGGCTAAAGTAGCGTTTTAAAAATGTAGGTCAAGACAAAAAAAGATTTCACTTTTAATGTTTGAATTAGAACAGCATGAGCAACTTCTTTGAATACAATAAAAATAATAAAAAAAAAAACACTACAGGATATTCCCTGAAACAATCATTTCTAACTATTTTCCTCTGCATTTCATAAATAATAAATGTGTTAAAAAAATAACCCTGTAGTAACGCGTTCTCTAATATACTAGTTATGCAAGCTGGATATAACTCTAAGAATCCCTAAATGTGAGAAAAATTGAATTTGGTGGTACTTTTTTTAAGCTAAAAATTAAATTTCCCCAGCACCATGCAGACCTTTTCCCTCACAGCTATAGTCGTAACTGGATTTTTAAGCCTTCTGAAAACACTGTGGTTTGCAATAAAGCAAAACACTGTCTCAAAAACTGCTTAGAATACAGAAAAGCACACTTTTTGATGTATACCAGAGGGCCACCATTTACTCAGTGGAGGCATCAAATGGCTTGTGGATGGCATCTTGATAACTGTGACTGACTTGCCTAGGGATTCGGACTACACCCCTGCATTCATATTACAAATTAAAAGTATGAGCTCCATCCCTTTCAAGTTACCAGTGAAGTAGTTTTCCCAGCATCCTACTCCTATTTCAACCCTTAGCATCACTTCTTCTCTGTGATGAAAGTTAGGAGGCAAGCAGTGGTAAGAACACACTTGGCTTCCAAGCATGGAATACACTGGCTCTGAAGGTAGTGGGGTGTCCAGGAGAAGAGATGCTTAATAAAGCACTGAAGAGCTACAATGTAGGCCTATGAATAAAACACTAGACTTGGGATTGGGGGAAGCAAGCTGCTTTCCTGGTTTCTCCCTTCATGTCTGCTTATCTGGAAGTCAAGCATGTGTGTGTGCAGGCAGGTCAGCTGCTCTGTGAACATCTTTGCTTCCCAATGACATGAGGTGACATCTGCTTTGGGGACTTGATGCCCACTTTCTGGCAACAGATGTTCCACTGGGCTACATTTCCAAGTTTCAGTTGTGGTGATGGTGGTAATGATAGTGATGATGGTGGTGGTGGTGATGATGGTGGCGATGATGGTGGTGATGATGGTGGTGGTGTTGATGATGGTGGTGATGATGGTGATGATGGTGGTGGTGATGGTGATGATGATGGAGGTGATGGTGGTGGTGATGGTGGTGGTGATGATGGTGATGGTGATGGAGGTGATGATGGTGGTGGTGTTGATGATGGTGGTGATGGTGGTGATGATGGTGATGGTGGTGATGATGGTGGTGGTGATGGTAGTGGTGATGGTGGTGGTGATGATAGTGGTGGTGGTGATGGTGGTGATGATGGTTGTGATGATGGTGGTGATATGATGATGGTGGTGGTGATGATGGTGACGATGATGATGGCAGTGGTGGTGGTAGTAAACGGCTGATTTTTTGGTTGTTTGTTATTGTTCTGTGTGTGGGGGTGGGTGGGGGTGTGTGTTCATAGAGGAGAAAACAAATAAGAAAAGCAAATAATTTGAAATGATGAAATATGTACATGCAACTCTTACTGACTGGCATTACTTACCGTTTTTTATTTCCCCCCCAGTTTGACCTCATGCTTCCTCAATCATCTGAGGGCTATTTTCTGAAGACTCTTATATGAATGCAATTTCGCTAGAGACCTTGAGAGCTTCAGGGTAACTGTCCAACACATCACTGATCCCAAGGATTTATAATCTCCTTGGGCCAACAGGGTTGCCACAGATAAAATGATTAGGGAAGACAAGAGTGTACATAATTAACACATTAAAGGAGTCTTGTTTCTGATGTCAAGGCTCTTTCCTCAAGTGTGCGCTGAGTTCTATGCTGCCAGCTCACCTTTCATTATCTTGCAACAATCTCTGCTCTAAAAGTGTTACTTCCTGGCTCCAAAAATCAAGACTCTCTTCCTCTTTTCTTCCCTCCCTCTTCCTCCAGGCCCCCTCCACCCCTAATCCGATGGTTCATAACCTTGGCTGTGAGCTTTTAAAAATTCCGATGCCCGGGGATCCTCAGACCAATTAAATCAGGACATCTGGGGGCAGCACCCAGGCACGAATCTTTTCTCACACTCCCCACACGACGCCAGTGTGCAGCCAACACTGAGAACCCTAGTCACACACGCTAAGAATGATGCCACCTGCTGAAGGGATTGAAAGCCACAAAGTAAAGCAGCAGCTCCCCATCAGCTGGGGGTTCCTCCGAGGCTGGGAAATCATACATCTAGAGAGCGTGGGGTGGGGCTGAAGAGCTGCAGCAGCAAAGCAGAAGCTGAGTGGACATTTTAGGAAATTACACTTATTGGGTACTCGTATTACTAATAGCATTAGATTATTTCACACAGAAGCAATCTGTTGCAGGATCTACACGAATCTATCTCATTTATTTATGTATTTATTGTATTTGTTTGTTTGTTTGTTTGTTTATTTTGCTGTGTCAATGTTAGTACAGGTTCACGTGCCCAATGCACAGTGAGGCCATAGACACCGTAACGTTGGAGTTTGGAGCAGAGAAAGGCTTATTGCAGGGCCACGCAAGGAGACGGGTGGCTCACGCCCTAAAAAGCCCTGAAGGGTTTCGGCAAAGCATTTTTAAAAGCCAGGTGAGGGAGGGGGTCCCCGCAGGCTATGTGATCAGCACGTGCACGATTTTCTGAGTGGCTGATGGCGAGCTAACAGGGTGGTGTCACCGGGGTTCACATCATCAGTCCTTAGGCTCCAGGAGGCCTGGGGGCTGTGTGCTCGTGGTCATCAAGTAGTGAATATCTTCCATTTGGTGGGGGGGGGGGGGGGGGTCACATCTGTAAGACAGCTCAGGAGATGTGCATCAAATACTGTTAGCTGGGTACTTCAGAGAGGAGCTGAAGCAGAGGATACGGGGGAAGGCTGTCCCAGGAAGGCCTCATAGCGTCCTGCTCGGTTACATCGGGATATGTGGGATCTTAGTTCCTCAACCAGGGATCGAACCCATTCCCCCTGCAGTTGAAGTGTGGAGTCCAAACCACTGGACCGCCAGGGAAGTCCGTCTATCTCCTTTTGAATTGTTTCTGGTTCTCCAATTTGGCTCAATTCAGAACAAACTTTCACCACGAAACTTCAGTGTCCCAAGTTTTGTGAAGGCTCTGAGTTACACAGGTGAATGAACCCCCTACTGTGCCTTCAAACTAGCCCCCAGGTGCGGGGAAGCCAGTTTACGGAGACGCCATCACCAGTATTTCACAGGCAACAGATATTTCTCAAGCCCCCACTGTAAGTCAGGCACCGTCTGAGGAAGTGAGGACACAGCAATGAACACAGCAGAAGGGAAGGAAAAAAAGAAACCTCTGTGCTTGCTCTGGTCCATATGGAAAGAAAGGAAGAGGAGAAACATTTTTGCAAGAGATCAGCCTGTTAACCTGAGTCTGCAGTAAAGAATTTGCTTCCACTGGAGCTTGGGAACTTGTTAGAAATTCAGATTCTTGAGCCCCACCCAGACCTAGGGATGCAGAAATTCTGAGGGTCGGGCCCACCAAGCCTTTCAGGTGATGCCCGTGCAAACTGGAGTCTGAGACTCCCTAGGATGGGCAGAGAGAAAGGGTTCCTGGGAATTAGGTATTCAAGGGTTAATAACCACGGGTGGTGGATTAGCATCTGCTCTGAGAGCTGGCTAAGGAGCTGCCAGAGGCTTGGGGGAGGGAAGGGGGAACAATCGCATTCCAGCAACAACCAAAAGCACCAATGAGCACATCCTGGGGGAATACCTGCCAGGAGGAAGCACCGAGTCTAAATGAAGAATAAAAATTAAAAAGGGCCACGTGGGTTTTTATTTATCTGTTGATTTTTTTTGTATCCGCATGGGATGGAGACCTTCAGATTGAAATGCTACTTTTAAGAACTCGAGGGACCCGGAAGAAGCATTTAAAACTTGAGTCTTTGAGATGTGTATGCTCTTTGACCAGTTCTGAAAGGGGAGAAGAGCTAGGTGGCATCTTTATCTTAAATATGCATAGATGTTCCTTCAGACTACAAAGCTGTACACCTTCAAGACCAAGGGAGCCCCAGGCTCTCTGCTGGAGAAGAACACGGGAGAACAGGACCCTGTTATTTTTCAAGAGTCCGGAGGAGCATGACGCCCCACAGAACCCCCGCACCCCCATTTTCCAAGAAGCCTCTCAGGCCACGGCAAATGTCATCCACTCTAGCTACCCGCTGAACCTAATATCTACATCTGACCAGGAGCCGGGGAAATACTGACACACGCCCAGTGGTGAGGACCCAAAAGAAATTTTCTGCATGTAGGGTCCCCCGTGACAAATCTCAACATACAGAGTCGTTGGTAATTGTGGACTTGGAGACCATTTTGGTTTGGGTTTATAGACAAGGTGGAGACATCTGACCTCCAGGATTTAAAGATGTCTTTAGGTTATTTATGCAAAAATGAATGAATGAATGACAAAATAAAACTACTTAGAGAAACAGAATTACAGATTTTTAAAAATCAAGTAACTTCATGAGGAACTCACCACAGATCATTTGACCAGACTTATTCACATTTTCCAAAAAACATGCCTACTGGAGAAGATGCCCCATTCTTTGCTAGGTTGCCTGTGTCTGAGTGTTTAAAATCAACTTTGACACACTTGCTATCGAATACTTGATCAAATACAAGCCCTTAATACATTCTAAGCTCTGTACTAAGCCCTTTGTGGCCCCTACCTCATTTATTGATGCCCCCAAATGTTTACTGATGGCTACTCTATGCCAGTGATGGCTTTTCCACTGAAGATGTGTCAGTGAATAAAAGACACCCAAATCCCTGCCTTCATGAAACTTTCATTCGAGTTGGAGGGTGGAGGGGTTGAGACAACAAAAGAGTAAGTGAATATAGAGTATATTCAATGAAATGTGCTAATGAGAAAAAGAACATAGGGAAGGGGAGCGGAGATGGGAATATTTATCATATTAAGGCCAAGAGGTTAGTACTAGTGTTACATTATTATTTAGGTGAGGAAATGGAGGTTCAAAGAGATGAAGTCTCTTGCCGAGAGCCACGTGGCTTGTAGGTGATGGGACATTTATTTGACTCCAAAGCATGATGCTTAATTATTGGGCTCTGATGTCTGTCATACTAGCTACTTCCCTGGTCCTCTAGTGCTTTAAAAACTGGAAGGGAAGGTGTGCCGGGGTGTTGGGCAGAGGGTGTGCTGTTATCTTCCAGGGACCTCTGCGGACCCTCCCTCCATCCTTCTGCACGCTGCTCCCTGCCCTGGAGGATGGCCTGCAGACATCGTAACAGGACCAGCTCCTTCTTGCCTGTTGGTTTGGACCAACGGAGAGTTCAGGAAGGTGAGGAGAGAACCAGAGGAGGCCAGGGTATTTATTCCAAAGCTCATTTTAGGCCAGCAGCATAACTAACTCTTCCTGAGTTCTGGAAACAACTTTCTCTCATTGCCCTCTAGGCTTAAGGGTGATAACATCTTTTATTTGAATAGCCCAGGGCACTCACCGTTTCTGGTATCCTTACACCCATAGATGTATAAGCAGGCTGTGTATTAAAACTCTCCTTAAATCACCTGATTCGGGTGTGTTCTGGTTAGCCAACACCAACAATAAGCAAAAGGAAATACAGATACATTGTTTAATGTCACAGAGTCACACCTGGAAATGGAGATGTTAACAACACCTGTGCTTTATATCACTGTTACAACATAGTCCCCGTGGAGATGAATGCTGCCTTCCTAATTTACCTACAGTCACCCTACAACAGGGCAATTAGGAGAGGATGTTTCTACCTTCTCAGAGACTTTCATATTTTTGGAGTGGTGGATGCTCTGAGATTAACATGCTCTGCGTTCACTCAACACTCCCCCTGGCCCAGAGGGGCTATGAATGCACGTTCAGCAGCCAGCAGGTAGAATCACAGGTTCATTTACCCCTTGAAATACGAGCCAGCTCTTTGCTGGGAATCCAAACAGAGACGTGGGAAAATAAAGGATATTAATCATGGAAAAGAAAACAGAAAGATTGGCAACCAGCCTTAAATTCAGGAAGAGGTGTTACAGACTGCTAGAGCAGAGAGCAAAAGACTGCATTCACTGCCCTGTGCAGGCTGGCTGGGGTTCTAGACGTCAGCACGCACAGGGCAGCACTGAATGAAATACATCTTTACCACTCAACACTCGGAAACGAAAGCCAGTGCTTTCCAATTTCTCCATCAGTCATAGTTTATATCTGAGGTCTAGTCAGTGCCGTATATTTCCCTATCAGTGAGAGCCACTGAGTTCCACATATCCTGGGAGTTCCATTCACATTCTACTCCATGTGAATGGCGCCCCCTGGAGTTGTGCAGTGCACAGCCTGTGTAGGGATATGTACCCGCTGAAATCAGGGCAGTGATTAACCTGGATAAGCATTCCAGCTACCAGTTAACAACAGCAGTTATATGCATTAAGGATCTGCTAGGTGTTAGGCACCATGCTAGGAGCTTTATGCATATTCTAATCCACACTGTGTTTCAGTGTGGTGTACAGACTTTCAAGTGATACTTAATGATACCCGACTTCTGGTGTCCGTGCCCTGGTATGTCTTCCTTTTGAGTGTGTGTGGGATATGTGACTTGCTTCCAATCAACAATGTGGCAAAGGGGATGGAAAGTCACACTGTGATTATGAGATATATACATAGATAGGTAGATAGATACATAGATAGGTAGATGGATAGATAGATAATTTTGTTTCTTTCTCTAGTGTTAGGCTTGAAGAAGCAAACTGCCATATCATGAGAGAGTCTCCGTTTTTTGTTCCGTTTTGTTTTTTGTCTTAAAAATTTTTTTTTTGTTTTGTTTTTTGCTTTTTTTATGTTTTTTGTTTGTTTGTTTGGCCACGCCACACGGCTTGTGGGATCTTAGTTCTCTGACCAGGAATCAAACCTGAGCTGTTGGCGGTGAAAGCGCAGAGTTCTAACCACTGGACCCCAGGGAATTCCCATGAGAGAGTCTCTGGAGAAGGCTGGGGCGGGGCGGGGGGGTGGGGTGGGCAGGAAATGTAGGTGGCCTCAACAAGCTGACGGCAACCTCTGGGAGCTGAGAGTGGCTTCTGGCCGAGAGCCAGCAAGAAGGCTGGGCCCTCAGACTCACAGTAACAAGGAAACAAATTGTGCCAAGCACGCTAGTGAGCTTGGAAGCAGACCAATCCCCAGTCAGGCCCCCAGGTGAGAACACAGCCCACCTGCCCTCTTATTTGCAGCCTTGTGAGACCCTGAGCACAGGATCCAGCTAAACTCAGCTAAACTCTCCCCAAATCTGACCCATCCAAACTGTGAGATAATAAACATGTGTCAAGTTGCTAAATGTGCAATGATTTGTAACAGAGGATAGAAGATGCATGCATTTGTGAAGTCAATTTACTGTCACCACTTCCCAAATGAAGAAATGATACGTTGGGGAAGTTGAGAAACATATCCAAAATTGCACAGCCCGTGAACGGTACTGGAGCTTGAACCAAGGCCTGCCAAGCTCTGAAGTCTGTGGGCTTCACCACGACAACCTGAGATTCTATACTCCACTCACGGAAGTGCATCCCCAGAATCTGTTCTCTGTCAGTCATAGTAGGAGGTTGAACCGTGTCCTCTGAAAGATATGTTCAAATCCTAGCCCCTGATGCCTGTGAATGTAACCTTATTTGGAAATAAGGTCTTTGCAGATGTAATTAAGTTAAGGATCTCAAGATGAGGTCATCCTGGACATAGGGTGCTCCCTAAATCCAATGATGAGTGTCCTTAGAAGAAGAGGACACACAGAGACACAGAAGAAAAGGCCATGTGAAGACGGAGACAGACTGGAGAGATGCAGCCACAAGCCAAGGGATGCCAGGGATCGCCTTGAGCCACCAGAACCTAAGAGAGAGGCATGGAGCAGATTGTCCCTCAAAGCCTCCAGAAGGAACCAACCATGCTGACTTGATCTTGGACAAAGAGCCTCTCAACCTGTGATAGGATGAATTTCTATTGTTTCAAGCTACCCAGTTTGCGGCAATTTGTTACAGCAGCCCCAGGAGACGATGACAAGGGCCTCTGTTGTCCTTGGTGCTTTATTAACTGCTGGGATCTACCTTTCTAAGATAAAATCAAGTAAGCCATTCATGCCTTGAGAAGTAGACATTAGAAAGGGCTCTGGTTCCAGGCAGGAGAGTGGAGATCTCATCATGGCCATGTCATGGCCCAGTCACTCAAACTCTTGGAAATCCTTCTCCTTACCTATGATGTAAAGTATCACTCCCAATTCCAGTACCATATGGGTCTATCATGGTGATGGTTGATTTTGTGTGTCAATTTGACTGGGCTAAGAGATGCCCAGGTAGCTGGTAAAACATTATTTCTGGCTGTGTCTGTCAGGGTGTTTCTGGAAGAGATTAGCATTTGAATCTGTAGGCTGAGTAGACAAGATTGCTCTCACTGATGTGGGTGGGACTCATCCAATCCTTTGAGGGCCTGAATAGAACAAAATATTTGGAGGAGGCATGAATCTGCTCTCTTGCTTGAGCTGGGACATCCATCTTCCCCTGCCCTGGGACATCAGTGCTCCTCGTTCTGGGGCCTTAGGACTCAGAACAGGACCAGGACTTACACCATTGCCCCCCTCTGGTTCTCAGGCTTCTGGGTTCGGACTGGACCTACACCACCGACTTTCCTGGGCCTCCTGTGTGCAGACGGCAGACTGTGGGACCGCTCAGCCTCCGTAATTGTGTGAGCCAGTCACTCATAACAAATCTCTTTCTATGTATCTCCATATATTCTACTGGTTCTGTTTCTCCGGAGAACCCTCATACAATTATCTACCACTTAGGAGCCGTGTGCCACTGAGAAGTTTACTACAACTCTGTGCTTCAGCTTTTTAATATTTTTTTAATCTGTAAAATACAGCTAATAATAGTACTAACCCCACAGGGCTATTCTGAGGAATTAATTTGGAGAAATTAATATATGTAAACTCCATGATAAATAGGAATCATTCAATAAAAATTAGCAGTTATTAAATGGAGAAATGGTGTTTAAAACAGGACCCCTTATAGCCAATTAGAGTGTTTTCCTCCCTCTCCTCTTCCAACCCCTTCTTCTTTTCACCATCTCTTACTTCAGGGAAGGGCTAAGTCTGCATTTGTTACAATGAAAATACTTGTTTATTGATGGAGAATGCCAGTAGTTAATGCCCATGCGTATTTCTGTGCCCACGATTAATTATTAAGCATTATATAAACGGGAAATTGCTGCTTCATCTTATCTGCCTTTGGAGGGCAGGGAGTAATTTCTTTCTCTGGAAGGACCACAGATCTCTCCCATCAGGTGGGATTCTCACTGAGAGGGAAAGGGGGTTTTGGAAAATAAATAATTCATGTTTACGTCCCTAGTTACTCATTCATTAAATGATGCCTCTGGACGTGGGGAAGGAATTACAACGTGAAAGTTATGAATTGGGGTCCAGGCAGACATTTATTTAATTAACAATTAATTTGATTGGATTTAAGATGGTTTTGCCTGGCATTTATGAAGTACTCCTATGGTCATAGTTTATCAGCGTTAGCAGGCGCTGGAACCACCTGGGCAGCTTGATAAAGATTCAGATGCACTGGCCCCAAATCCAGATGATGTGATTCAGTAAGTCTGTGGTGGAGTCCCCAGATCTGCATGTTTCACAGATTCCTAAGCTACCCTGAAACCCTCCTTGGGAAACAAATCCCTGCAAGGATACCCAGGACTCCTGCATCTCTCTGAAGACTTGTGCCAGCTTTCTTTCCTCTCTTGTATTTTTCCAGGATTCCTGATGAAGGATGAAGCAAATCCTACCTAGCATGCTCTTCTGTGAGAGGCAGCTGATTGTCTGCAGCTGGGGGAAGGGGCGCACTGAGGTTGTGTAATATTTCCACCTGGGATGCTGAGGTTCCTGGCAAAGCAACAGAGAGAGTCTATTCATCAAATCGTGTACAGTCCCTACTTCAAGAAGAGCAAATTCAATCTGGAATATCTTAGCCCTCGCCCGCATGCAGAAGACGGAGTGGGAGCCTGTGTTAGATCTCCCTCACTTTCATTCCAGGAGAGGGCTGCACTTAGGAAAATGAACATTATTAACATTGATCTTCCTTTGGGGCAAAATATTTCCACCAGCTCGCTTCCTTCCTTTCAAATTTAAAGGAGGAGGAGACAGAAATGGATGTATTCCCCAAACGGAACACATCAAGGAGGAAAGCATTTTTTAATGTCTTTATACAATATAGAGCTACACTCACGTTCAGAAACTCTGTTTCATGTACGATCCCATACACTAGTTTCACCAGACTGGTTTAGTCTCCAGGTGCAATATCATCTGTTGAGTGTGCCTGTTACAAATGAATACTCTAAAGATACCTTAACACAATATAACAGGAGCCAGGACAGGCTCTTTGCAACAAGAATAGGAACCAAGGCTCTAACTGGCATTTTCTATATAGATACAAGTCAAAAACAGAGATTCAGCCCATCCTTAACTTGGGACCTTGAAAACAAAGAAACAAAAAATATTTGCTCACACAAAAAATTAATAGTTGGAAAGACAGTAAGAATGCTAGTTTCTGGAGCTGCTAATGGGTAAAACCTGAGATGAGGCAGAATAGAATTGACTGAATAGAATTTATCTTGTGTCATGGAGAGGTGATGTCTAGAACTAGTAAAAGGCCAGTTCAGAATCTCGGAGCTGTCTTAAAGACTCACGGAGGTCTTGGAAAGAAATATTCAGTGGAAAATAACTTGTTAATCATGTGATGAGAGATGAAGGGGTGATATTTACATTCATTTCATGAGCTGTACTTACTAATAATCAACCAGTCACGAAAAATGCATTGAATAAAGCGTTAATAAAAGTGAGTCAAATCTGACTTTGAATCCTGGGTCTACTCTTTATACTGACTTGGGAGGTCAAAACCTCAATTTTTTGATCTGTAAAATGGAGACAACATATATTCTACAGCAGGGTTGTCCACTAGAAATATAATGTGAGCCTCGTACACACTGTTACATTTCTAGTAGCCACAACAAGAAAAAGTAAATAAGGAGCAGGTGAAATTAATTTTAATGATGCATTTCATTTAACAAAATCTTATCAAAATCTTATCATTTCAACATTTAATTAATATGAAAACTGTTAATAGGTATGTTTCTTTTTTTCTATGTTAGGTTTTTGAAATCTGGTGTGTAGTTGACATGAACAGCACATCTCAGTTTGGAACAGGTTCATTTCAAGGTCTCAAGAGCCCCATGTGGCTGGTGGCTCCCGTATGGGCCACTGTAGATTTACTGTATTACTATGCATATTAAAAGAAATTGGGCATGTCAAATATTTCTATCAATATAGTAGGTATGTGGTAAATAGTTGCCATTATTTATTATTATTATTATTATCACTCATGTGTGCAGCAAAAATGGAGAGAGCTATAACGCTTTCTCAGAGGAAGCTATCAATATGGGCTTGATGAAATGTTTATTGGTCCAAGCCAAAATGACTGTCACAAGGACAATGGATTGAGTTTCTATGAAACGACATATGTTCAACTTTTAATTTCAATAGACTATTTTAGTGTCTCTCCTTCTATTTATAACACCATATTATTCCAGTGTAAACATGTATCATACAACATAACTACAAAAATTATTAGTGGGCACATACTTTATAACTTTCATTTTGTTAAACTGACTTGTGACAGTCAGAAGGAGGGCAAAATCACGGCCCAGGTACAAACCAAAACTCAGCCTTCAATGATGGGTAAGAGGTCAGTGGGCAGAAAAGAAGCTGGAAGGAAGTATGGTACAAGCAAGGGTCTGTAAGCAGGCATTGGCATAACTGTGGCAGGTGAGAATATGACCAGGAAAGGTTAGATGACAGTACAGGGAAATAAAAGCCAGGCTGGTTTTTAGGGTTACAAAGTAGAAGGCCTTAAAAGCATGTAGGTAATAGTTGTTGGTGATACTTCTCAAACTGCACACGTGCCATCAATGGTCCTCAAGACAGTGGTAGGATGGCAATAAAAAAACAAAAGCAAAACCGAAAACCAAAACTCCAGAACCATTATTTATTTAATCAAAAGTGGGTTACAACCTATGACCCAGCAATTCTACTCAGTATATATCCAAGAGAACTGAAAACTTACGTCCACAGAGAAACTTACACATGAACATTCACAGCAGCATTGTTCATAACTGTCAAAAAGTAAAAACGACTCAAATGTCCATCAATAGATTAAAAGATAAACCAATTGTGGTAAATCCACACGATGGAATATTATTCAGCCATGAAAAAGGAACGAAGTATTGACACAGGTTACAATGTGGATGAAGCTCAAAAACATGACACTCAGTGAAACAAGCCAGATACAAGAGGTCACATATAGTATGAACCCTTTTACATGAAATATCCCAGATTGGCAAATTCATAGAGACAGAAAGCAGATTAGAGGTTACCCAGGGAATGGGGGAAGGGGAGGATGAGGAGTGATTATTTAATGGGCACAGGGTGTTATTTTGGGGTGAGGAAGATGTTCTGAAACTAGAGAGAGGTGGTGGTTACACAACACCGTGAATGCGCTAAATGCCACTGAACTGCACACCTTAAAATGGTTGATTGCATGTTACGCGAACTTTACCTCAATAAAAGAAAAGTGTATTAAAAAAACAGGTTGAGCTGGTAGCCACTTTCTAAGAACTCAGTTTAAGGAAAAATCTCAAGGAAATGATAATGTGGTATGCGGATTTGGCATAAAATATAAAGGTGACACTTCAACTAAAATTCATTTTCTTCTTTATATGTAAGAGAGAGCTGCAGTCCCTGGAAAGGAAAGGGCAGGACCCCCTCAAGTCCACAACACATCGAATGGAAGCAGATAAAGGTCCTTCTTTGATGGAATTCCAGCAAGCCCAGAGGACCAGGGGCCTTATCCAGCTGGCAGGAGAACAAGGGAGAGGGTCTTGTGGTATCTGCTGAAAGCTACAGGGGAACACCAGAGCCTTGACCCTGAGTGGAGAGAGCACTGCTCCATCACTAATTAGCTGGATGACCTTGGGCACGTTTCCCCAGAACTGATGCATACTCTGCAGTCCTTTCTCTGTGGTTGAGCAGGGCTGACTTCCACCACCCTGGGCTGGCTTTCTCCTTGGCAATGACACTGTCACAATGATAATTTGCATATATTATCCCATCTATTGTCTAACCATCACGTGAGAGGAAGGCTGTCTTGATCTCTGTGATATTGTGATTTACTACAAGAAATATATATTTGGTCTTCATCCCCATTTCTGGCACAGAACTCCTAAAGCTCTTGGAATTTCCTAAGTGATAAAAGGGTGAAGGTGTCCTTTGTTATGTTAATGGAGTGATTTTTGCCCTCTCAGGGAGGGGAGAGGGGCTTGGATTAGTCACCACTGGCCAAGGATTTCATCAATCAAGCCTATGAAATGAAGCCTCCATAAAAACCCGAAAGGATAGGGTTCAGGGAGCTTCTGCAGGGAGATTTGGGGAGAGTGGTGTACCCTTTCCCCACACCTTGCCCTATGCCTCTCTTCCATCTGGCTGTCCCTGAGTTATATCCTTTTATAATAAACCAGTGATCTAGTAAGTAAAATGTTTCTCTGAGTTCTGTGAGCTGCTCTAGCAAATTAACTGAACCCAAGGTTGTTGGAACCTCCAATCCACAGCCAGTCAGTCAGAAGCCCAGGTAACAACCTGGACTTGAGACTGGCGTCTGAAGTGTGTGGGGAGTGGGGAGAGGGCGCAGTCTGGTGGGGCTGAGCCCTTAACCTGTGGGATCTGAAGTTATCTCCAGGCAGAAAGCGTCAGAGTTGAATTGTAGGTGTGGGAAACTCCTCCCACCCACATTGGAATCGGGTGCAGAACCTTAATCCCCTTTTTGCTGAGCTGAAAACTGAAGTTCTGGGAGATTCCATGACTTATCAAAGGTAGCCCAGGTAGCAGGTAGAGTCAGGACTCGCACCTGGGTCCACCTGTTCGTAACCACTATTCTATACCAAAGAAGCCACGGGCCCTCTGTAATGACTTTTCTCCTTCCTCTTTCTCTTTTCTCTGCCTTCTGGCTTCCAAATCATAAAAGTCAGATCATTTACCAGTCAACACTGTCATCTGTGTTGGGACACCCTCGGCTAGGTAACCACTAAGGTCCCTCTTAGCCCTGAAATGACTATTATTATTATTTTCTTTTGTATTGCAGTACACAGCCAACATTCCACTGAGGAATAGATATGCTAAAGTTGGCGAGGTATTTTAGAAGGAAATTACGATCCGGTCTGAAATCAGAAATGCACTTATTATGTTCGTATTTCCTTCACAGAAGCATGCAGACATATCATTCCAAATATTTTGGCACTGGCTAGATTAGACATAAAACAAAAGATGGGTTTCTAACCCAGGCCACAACAGTGTTTTTGCTTAATGTTTCTGGCTACGTCAAGTAGAACATTCTCATAAAGTGCAATGTATACATTACCTGGGGAGTATAAATCATCCGTAATTATAATATCCTTCACCCTGAGAGGCCTTTAGTGTTTCCTTTTTAAAAGCTACACAGTTGAGAGCTACACCTGGCCAATAGATCAGCCCTCCCTGAAAATACAATTATGCCACATGCAGGGCAGGGAAGTAGTTTTGCATGCCTGCTGTCACTGTGTGTTTCACACACAACGGCTTCCCAAAATGGACTTCGCCGCTGGCTGCCCGGAAGCTCTGTGTAGGAGAGGATGGCAGGGAGGGTGGGACATGGAGCCAGTTCCACAAAGGGCCTCTCACAGAAAGAGCATGAGGCACCCCAAGGGGCTCTGAATGGCAGTCATACTAGGAATCCCAGGACCCTGGGGTTTGAGCATCTCTGGGGAAGACCTGGAGATGCTGTTGACTCAGAACCTCTCCTTCAAGGTATGGGCTGGGTGCCAGGCTCCGTGCCAGATGATGTGCATGCAAAGACTATGAGGACCCTACTGAGAGCAGGATGGGGTCGGGGGGAGCCTGATGTCAATGTGCTCACGGTCTGGTGGGGGTACCAAGGGAAAAGACATCATCACACAGCACGGTGGGTTTGCCACGACAGACAGAGGGATGCAGTATGGACACAGTGGCCACTGACCTGGGCCTCACCTTCACATGGCTGTTAAATGGACCACTGGCCTTATGCAAAAATGAAGCTTCTGCTGCACATCACACAGCCTGTAATTGTGGAAATGAATTAAAAGTGCCATCTTATTCCATTTAAATAGGAGGACGGAGAACAATTTCTGAAACCCCTTGCATTTCTTTATATAAATAACCCATGGAGAGGCCTTGCGGGTAGACAGACATTGTTTCCCACCATGGTCCTCCCACTGGGGGCCCTCTTTCCAGGGTCTCCTCCATCTTTCAGAAGCCCATCCCTCATCTGGCAGAGACTGATGGCTGCCTGCCCAATAGCCACTCTTAATCTTCTTTCTTTTTTTTTTCAAACCAGGAAGCTCATAAGTGAACTCCTTTTTTTTTTTTTTTTTTTTGCGGTACGCGGGCCTCTCACTGTTGTGGCCTCTCCCGCTGCAGAGCACAGGCTCCGGATGCGCAGGCTCAGCGGCCATGGCTCACGGGCCCAGCCGCTCCGCAGCATGTGGGATCCTCCAGGGCCGGTGCACGAACCCGCGGCCCCTGCATCGGCAGGCGGACTCCCAACCACTGCGCCACCAGGGAAGCCCCTTCTTTCTTTTTAAAGTGTTATATTTCTGCAGTCCTGTAGAAAAAGGACTGCACTTCCCAGCATCCTTTGCGGCTAGGTTTGGTCTCAATATCCTGGATAATGAGATATTAGCAGCAGTTTCTTTGGAATGCCCAGAAAGGCTGTCTGATAAAGGGAGATTTTTCCACTGGGAGGAGCACAAATTCTGTGTCCTCCTGGAACTTCCAGTTCAGCTTATCGTCCCCATCACTCATTTGGCCCTTTGTGCATTCATGCACTTCTCAGGCATTTATTGAGCACTTACTATATGCAACTAAGATGAATAGCATGAGATGTATAAAACAGATAACTAATGAGAACCTACTGCATAGCACAGGGAACTTTACTCAATGCTCTGTGGTGACCAAAATGGGAAGGAAATCCAAAACAGAGGGGATATATGTATACGTATAGCTGATTCACTTTTCTGTACAGCAGAAACCAACACAACATTGTATAGCAACTATACTCCAGTAAAAACTAAAAAAAAAAAAAAAAAAAAAAAGACATTGAATAGCATGAGATCCTAGACTTCCGGCATCCACAGCCTAATAGAGGAGAGAGATGGGAAGGGTATAATTTCATACACGGTGTCTGTCAAGGGCCAGATGAAGAGACATTTGCCTCAGACACAGTGAGGATAAAAGAGATTTTTGATTGTAATGGGTCAGGGACAGTTTCAAAGAGAGAGTGAGGCCTGAGCTCACTTTTGGAGTCTCTAGGATGTAAAATTTCCACCGGCTTTTCTGGCATGCATTTTTCCTTTCTCTAATTTGACTGGAAACTCTTTTCAGGCAAGAACCGAACCTGAGACTGGGAAAGCATTTAGCATAGTTACCTGCACACTCCCAGCACCTTGAACTCTGATCTGTCAGAACCCTGCGGCTGGAGGGATCCTGATACACCTGTGCTCACACAGGACAGACATCTCACCTTACTAGCACAGTGGTCCTCAAGTGCAATGCCTCCAGCAGTGTCAGCATCATCTGGGGACTCGCTAGAAATGTAAATTATAGAGCTCCGCCCCAGAGCTGGTGAATCAGAAAATCCAGGGGTTACTCTCTTTGCCCTTCCAAAGATGTTCCATGCCCAACTCCCAAAATGATTCTGGGAGTTTGGTGAAAACACATGAACCACCGGTGTGGGTTCTTATCTCTTCAGACTCCACTTTTCCCATTTTCTGCTCGAGTCTGCTTTTCCTCCTTCTGGAGTGTTCCACCAGAACCCCGCCAGTGTGCTCAGTCTCTCTGTACACCCCCAAAGTTTCAAGCTGCCCAGGGTACAATCGCCATGCTTAGCATTTGCTCTTCAGAGATTTGGTACCTCCAGAGGCAAGACTAATGAACAGTAGGTAAACAAACCAAACAAACGACATCCTAGCTTTCAAGAGAGATCGGCCTACGGAGCGCTATGAGAGATCAGAAGTGCCGCACGAAGTTTGCTAAGCAAACAAAAAGCAAATCCTGCCCAAACATAATTTGCCAAGGCACCAAGATTGAGGCGAAGGCAGAAGGCTGCACGCATGGGGTGGTCAGGGCAGACAGCCTAAATCGCATACCTTGCTTCAGACAAGCCGAAGGTTGTTGGCTGCAGGCAATAAGGGAAGGGCTAGACTTGGGGGGAGAGAACACGGGTAAGGGTAAAACCAACAGTCATCATTCTAACAACCTCTAGCTGCCAAGCACAGGCTTGGCCAGACACAGGCCTCTCCTGCTCCCCTATCTTCACTGCATGATTTCTTACTCCTGTTTTGCGGAAGAGAGTATGAGCTCAGGGAGGTTACGCGTCCTATGTAAGGCACACAGCTTCTGGGCAGCAGAGCCTGAATATAAACCTGTGTTGGCTGGCTCCAAACTCATCTTAGAGGGTGAATACCTTTAGAGAGTGTGGTAGGCAGCTTCACAGCTGCCCCAAAGATGTCCTAATGTGGTATATTTATTCAGTGGAATATTATTCAGATTTAAATAAAAATAAGGGGATACTGCCCTCTTTGACAACATGGATAGATGTGGAGGTCGTTATGCTCACTGAAATAAGCGAGTCACAGATGTACCAACCCCTGGAACCTGTGAATATGTCACATTCCACGGTAAGAGAGGCTTTGCAGATGTGATTTGGTTATGCATCTGGAGATGGAAGATTATCCTGGATTATTCGGGTGGGCACAATATAATCACATATATCCTTACAAGAAGGAAGTAGGAGGTCCAGAGAAGGGGGTGTGATGACCTGGGCAGGGACTAGAGTCAGAGATTTCAAGATGCTAAGCTGCTGGTTTTGAAGATGGAAGAAGGGAGTTAAGTAATGTGGGTACCAGGTAATATGGGTGCCAGATAACGTGGGTATCTACAAGCCAAGGAAAGCCACAGATTGCCAGCAAACCACCACTCGCTAGGAGAGAGTCATGGAACAGATTCTCCCTCAGAGCCCTCAGGAAGAATCAACCCTGCCAACACCTTGATCTTGGACTTCCAGTCTCCAGAACGGCGAGACAATAAATGTCTATTGTTGACGCCACGCAGTTAGTGGTACTCGGTTATGGCTACCTTGCAAATGAGACATGGACACAGGAGTTCTCCTGAGGTCAGTTCAGTGCAGTATTTCTAAAGGTCAAGTCCACCGGACACTGGGAACGGTTCAGAGATAAATTGGTAGATAGCTCTCAGCCTCAGCACTA
Organism: Pseudorca crassidens; assembly: GCF_039906515.1. Lineage (NCBI taxonomy): Eukaryota > Metazoa > Chordata > Mammalia > Artiodactyla > Delphinidae > Pseudorca > Pseudorca crassidens. The sequence continues at coordinate 33,340,846 of NC_090310.1, forward strand.
GGGACCCTCTGTTGGAGAGGAATTCCCCTCCCTGTAGGATGTTACTCAGCATCCCGGGCTTCTCTCCACCAGAGGCTAGTAACACCCCCTCCCCCTCCCAACTTGCAGCAACTAAAAACATCCCCAGACATTTTCACCAAATGCACAGGGGAGCATAATCACCCTTGGTTAAGAAACACTGGAACAGAGGGATGAGATGGAGATGCGACACAAATAATGTTTTTAAATTTAGTTCTGCAAATATTTAGGGAGCACCAGCTCTGAGCAGGGCTAGGAGCAAGTACCAAGAGTTCAAAGGTGAAGGAAGGGCAGCCCCTGGCCTTGAGCTCCAAGTCTAGCCGGACTGCTTTTGATTCACTGCAAACACTACTGACGAAAGCATAAAGAAAAGGTTTTGGAGATTAGAGTGTGGTTATGTAAGTTGACTTTTTTTCACGCGTACGCTGATATTTCAAATTATTTCAAAATAAAGCCACATTTCCACAGGCCAGAGGCGATTTTCCCATACTTTTCTTCCAGCATTGTTTATCCTGTATTTTTTATGAGTTTCGGTGTTGTTAGCGAGTATTCAGCAATCATTAGGTTGCGCCTGTGACATAATCGAATACCATTTTATTACCCCAGCGAGCAGATATAAATATTTAACCCTGATACTCCTCATGACACTGTATATTTTTTTGGGGGGGCTAACAAATTGTTTTTAGGGGTTGCCAGCGGATGAGTACCTTCTGCGAATTTGCCTCAATATTTTCTCTGATGGGCGGTTAAGCCCATCAACACAGTTTGCAGTCCTAAGTGGGGCATTTGAAAAAAGATAAAGTGTTCCATCCAAGATGAGGTAGCAGGTGGAGTTCTGCTCCCCATTCCTGGTTCTGTTGGGTGGTTTGGATGACAAGTGGAAAGTACAGGATTTCTCCTCAATGCGGCAGAGGCCCCCTGCAGCCTGGCACCCGACAAAGCTCATCTCGGAGGCATCGGTGTCACTTCAGAGGAAGCCTGTGGACACTGACCTCACTTCTAGGGAAGAGCAGAGGCCCCGAGAATGAACAGATAGCCCTCAGCTATTAATAACATGATGTGCAAACAGCATGTTCCCTAGGTAGGGCTGGCTCAAAGGTACCTTTTCTCTCCCGGCAAATGACTTCACCCCAGGCATTTGTGAATTTCTTTCTAATACGATGGTTAACTGCTGCCTGCCTTTCCCCGCCTTTTGGTGGTTATAGGGGAGAAGGGGGGGGGGGTCATTCTTAAAGGAGAAAGAATTTGAATATATAGGAAGTCCAACATGCTATAGCTATATGATTTGCAAAGGTAACCAGCTTTGTTTTGTTTTTAAGTTACAGTTATATCAGTTACTTAGGAAGCACTGCCTAAGAAACAGTTGTTATTTTAGCAAATAACTGTTGAAGAAATAGGGTTTGAACAGTCTGCCCCAGTGCAAAAAAATGCTAATGCTGCAAAATAGCCTGATTGGATTTTTTTTTTTTTTTAACTTCACTGACTCCCAGGGAAGAAAGTTCCACCAAGTTTATTAAGTAATTCAATTTTGTACAACTTGAAGGAAACCTCTAAGTCTTTTACCATGCTAACAAGCACAGCGCCTCTGACAGACTGGCTGCCAGGGAAGTTTCATCCCCACTGTTTTTGTTTATCCAGCAAATTGTAGTTTTGTTGTCTGAGGGAATTGGGATCGGGGGAATTTGTAGAAAAGTGTAATAGAGAGAAACTTTGCCAAACACAGAACAAAACAATTCTTCTCTAACAAAATTAACTGCTTTGACTTCACCCCTTTGCAAGCTTCCTGCAGAACTAGTGGGAGAGCTGGTCTTCCCAGCAGTTGCAAAGCAGAGGGTGCCTGTGAACAGAAACACCCAGGAAAACCGAAGGGGCGAGAGGAGATATTTCCCCAAATGGTAATCGGACCCCAAGATCGATGGATTTCATAAGCTCACCCCTTGAGACTCACTGAGAACAGGGTTCAACAGCAGATGTCCTGGAAATAATAGTCTAGGACACACACGAGTATGCATAAGGCATGCAGTGTAGCAGGAAGGATGCTTACACACACACACACACACACACACACACACACACACACACACACAGCTTTCATTTAGACTTAAAAAAATCTGAGAAACAAATGGACAAAGAAATGTGGCATATTTAATCGGTGGAATACTATTCAGCCTTAAATAAAAAGAAGGTGATGCTGCTCTTTTTGACAACATGGATGAACTTGGAGGTCGTTATGCTCAGTGAAATCTGCAAGTCACAGAAGGACAACTACTGCATGATTCTACTTAAATGTAGAATCTAGAACAGTCAACTCACGGAAGCAGAGGGAAGCATGGTGGTTGCCAGGGCTTGGGGGGAGGGAGAAATGGCAAGTTGCTGTTCAATGGTATCAAGTTTCAGTTATGCAAGACGAAAAAGTTCTAGAACTCTGCTGGGCAACATGGGGACTGTAGTTAACTATATGGCCCTATGCACTTCAACTTCTGCTAAGATTTTATATTAGATCTCATAAGGTCGATCTCATGGTAAGTGATCTTACAAAAAGAAAAGCAAAAAACAGAGAGACACAAGAGAACTTTTAGAGGCATGGCTATGTCTATTACATGGCATCAAGGGTGAATACATATATCCAAATTCATACATTAAATATGTGCACCTGGGGGTGTAGCAATTATACCTCAGTCAAGCTGTTAAAAAAATTACCTGAGAAAGATCTGCACTGCTAGGTGGGAAGGAGCCACATATGAGCTGTGTTTTGTGAGCTCTTGGTAGCTCCCTGCAATGTGGACCTCCCTTGGGTCTGTAGGGATGTACGTCCAACTGGCCCCAGCCTGCTCGTGGCTTGATCCAGAAGCTGTGTACTTCCAGCTTCCACCACCCTGTCCAAGTGGTGAGCTCCACCAGTTTACAGCCCGCGTGCCGCTGGGGATGCAGCCTCTCTGCTTCTCTGGCTTTGCAGCAGCAATCTTCACCCCCAACAAAGGCACTCGGACCCTCTTCCTTCCTCTTCCCTTTGCCCCTCTCTCCATCTCCCACTTGCGTCTGCACTGCTGCCTTCAAAACTTTCTAAAAGCCACCTCTTTACTTGTGCCTTAGGTAAAGATGACACCAGGTCGCCTAAAGGAATGTCCCCAGGGACATGTATACAAGTTGACTGAAACTTCCCACCAGTTTCTGGGATAAGTCATCCTGGGGTCCCTCTCTAGAACGCCCATGGACATCTCAGCAAAGTGGTTCCCTGGCATCGTGCGTTTACTCCACAAGCATCCACTGACCCTAGACGTTAGGGAATTCAAAGACAAATAAGAAATGAGGGTAGACTTCAGGGATATTTTGAAAATCAGAATGGGATCATGTAATCCTCGTCTCTGTTAGAATCTGAGCAATGGTTTCCCACTGTTCTTGCTGCATAAGCACGAGGCTCCTTACCCCAGCGTGTAAGGCCCTGGGGTCTGGGCCTGCTGAACTCTCCAGATGCAGTCAGCTCTTCTCTCCACTGAGCCCTCCTGGCTCCAGCCAAACTGGGCTCTGAAGAGTTCATGAAATGCTGCATGAGCCCTCTGGTGCCCAGACGCTGACATATGGTTACATTCACATCTGAAAGACTCCTTCTCCCCTTCTTTGGCAAGAAAGATTCTTGCTCACCCTTTTTATGGTGGTTTCTGAGTCACCTCCTCTGAGAAGTCTTCCTTGAATTTCTGGGCCAGGCTCCTTCAACAGAGACTCTTATAGACCCCTGGGTTTTCTTGTTTTGTTTTGTTTTGTTTTTAGTAGGAGCTCTGATCTCAGTTTAAGTTATACATGAATCACAGTGATTCTTTGCTTTACGTCCTTCTTCCCTGCTCCCCTGTAAGCTCCATGACAGTATGACACAGATCTACATCTTTAATACTTGGCACACTTCAGGCGCTCTCAGTCAATGTCAGATGAGGGAAGGAGGGAATGAACAGGGCATGCGATCTAGCAGGCAATGCAAAAGCCTGTATTTGGTGCAAATTCTTGATGCAGTGTCCTGATGGTCCAGGGGTTCTTCTGAAGCCTGACTTCCAAGGAAACCATTTCTTCTTCTTGGGTTCTCTCCTTACATCCAGGAAGCCTTCCCTCCAGGTAATGCTTGTTTGACAAACAAGGAACCACCGAGGAGTTTTACCATGAAATCCGTGTTAACTAAGAATAGTTTCCCATTGCATCATAAAAGACATACTGGGAACCAAAAGGAACACCCATACAGAACACTGGAGTCACATGGAGTTCCATAGTTTGATTTCCAGAAATGAAGACATCAAGAACCACACGGGGCAGAGCAATTAATATCCCAAGTACTAAAGGCGCCACCTACCAAGTTGCAACACTCTGGGTTTTGACTATGACACCTGATTTTATGTAGACAGATACATGCTGACATTGAGTATGCAACTTTATATTTCCATATGTCAGGTAAAGTACAACCTTAAGCATATTCTGAATAATTCATTCAGGCAAAGGTCTGATAAACAGATGTCTGTAACGCGATAGTTCTGAAGGTGCCATTTTTCTGACATGAAAAAAAAATCCCTGCTTAAAAGCCAGATGGCAAATAAACCCCAGTTCATCACTTAGGCTCACACGGGGAACTCCAGCACATTTTTCATCAATTCCCACTCTATATTTAACACAGTAAATATAACAGTGAAGTATTATGTCTCTTCCTTCTCAATCCATCTCAACCACGAGTGTTAATCTCTACTGGGTCTGAAGCCGTGTTTACTCCAAATAAGCAAATGAGCTTCCTCGTACAAATTATCTCTTTGCAGAAACAACAGAAAATTCTGTATGCTCAACTGTTTTCGTTTATTGAAGATTGCCAGAAACAGCCTTTGCAAAAATGTCTATTTTCCCCCCTCAGCCTCTCACAGTATAATTGAGGAGCTGAACACTGCGTTACATAACCAAGAGTCATATCTGGATTGGCTTAAGTAGATATGAACTTGCTGTCATGGGGGGGTCAGGGATTATGCTCTAAGGGTCAGCCCCATGCCAGGCACCGTTTGACTCCTTGGGCTCTGGTTGCAGTCTTCTCTGACTGCAATAGACATATTCTGTTTAGTCTCTTGACTTTGTCCTACCAGGTAGGGCATTTCCAGGATGAAACTTCTCTTGACTTGCCATGTTACTACAATGCACCCAGGGAGAGGGGCGGACTGAACTCCAAGAGGTCAATAAGTGATTCTACTCTTCATGGACTGGTGTGATCTTTTCTCCTCCCTTTCTCCTTCTCTTCTTCCTTCTGAACATATTTCTTGAATACCTATGTTAGCCACTGGGATGGGAGAAATTGATGAGACCGTCTAAGGGGGAACACTAAGTCTGTCAGTAGATAATTTATAACACAGGGAGGTGAGCAAAATTTAGAAGTATACAGTGGTCATGCTAGGACCACAACACCCAGCTGTACATGATGTAGAGGGATGAGAGGGATATCAGGAAGTCTTCCCGGTTCTAATGAACCTTATGGGAACCTCTTCAATTGCACTCATGCAATAGGCAAGTATTTTTCTAGCAATTATCATGTGCAAGATACTGGGGATGGAGACTTCCCTGGTGGCACAGTGGTTAAGACTCCACGCTCCCAATGCAGGGGCCCCGGGTTCCATCCTTGGTCAGGGAACTAGATCCCACGTGCATGCCGCAACTAAGGAGCCTGCCTGCCACAACTAAGACCCGGAGCAACCAACAACAAAAATAATGATGCTGGGGATGCAGAAGTGAACAAGACACTGTCCCATGTAGCTCACATGCTAGCAAGGAAAGCAGAAGTCAACAATAATAATGCAAGTGGCTAATTATGAACTGCACTGTGGGCAGTGCAGGAAGAGGGGTGTCTTATAAGAGTGGACACAGGATCCCAGTCTACACAATAGATAGGAAAGTCACTCTGGAGAAAAGGATATTGATTCTAAGACCTGAAGAGTGAACACTGCTGTTGACCAGATGAGGTAAAGAGAGGGGGGTCACTCCAGGCAGAGAGACCAGCACGTGCTATGACCCTTAGCACGTTGGCAGAACTGGAAGAAGACCAAAGGGAATCAAAACCATGAATGAGAGAAAGCAGCAGAGGAATGTGCAGAGAAGGGCAGAGGCCAGACAATGAGGCCACGTAGAGGAGTTTGCGTTTGTCGTAAGAGCAACAGGAAACCAATGGAAAGTTTTAAGAGGGAGAGTGGGTAGTGGCAACATGACCCGATTTGTATTTGAAAAGATTCCTCTTCCTAGTGGGAGCATGGAGGGAAAGCATCCAGAGTGGCCACAGAAAGATCCGTCGAGGACTTGGTGGCAGTTCAGGTGGGAGATGATGACAATTCAGACGAGGATGCTAGTGGAGCAGCTGGTGAGAAATCGACAAATTGAGTACATATTTGATAATGAGATGTCTGAACCTGTTTAAACAATAAATGAATCATTCACTAATATGTTCCAAGTCACCACACAGCCTCATTATAACAATATCAACAACATCAGTAATGATAACAACACAAAACCCGACTCCTATCGACGTTCTATTCTAATAATTTTATGAGCATTAGCTGACTTAATCTTTCCAACCACCCTAACAAGTTAGTACCATGAGTATCCCCATTTGATAAATAAGAATACGGATGCTAGCATGGTGAAGTTAAATAAACCTCGCCCAAGTTCTCCCTGCTATTAAGGTTAAACATAATTCCAATGTCTGGGGCCAGAACGAGGGCAAAGAAATCTTTCCCACTGCTAATTTCCCATCTGGGTGCTAGTAAAATTTACTTACAAGATACCAGTGCCTGCCTTTGGTTCCCTATTGCAATGAAAGGGTGCATATACTTCAAATATATAAGTATGATGCAATGTATTCATACAAAAAGTCAAGGGAGTCGTAGGCATTTAGTACTAGGGTAGCTCAAAATGAAACACCCATGTGCTCAGCAGTGTGTGGTTCCACTTCCATGTAGGACTTGGTGAATATGTTATTCTCCCCACTTGGCAGATGGGGAAAATGAGTCTCGTGGTGTTCAATGACTGTGCCCAAGGTGTCACAGCTGATAGGAGATGGAGCTGGGATTGACTCCCGGGTGTGTCTGCCTGCAAACTCTTTGCACCTAAGATGGTATAGCAAGCAGCAGACTCTGTGCTCCTGACAGACCAACGAATAGCCATGAGCGGCTGATTGAAGACTGAAAAACTGTAATGTGTCCAGTCTTGGTGAGAAGTCTGAATCAAGAGGAAATCAATGCCTGGGGCAGGAGAAATTTCCTGCTGTCAAATAGAAAAAGGAACGCAAGGAAACCCCAAAACAGACACAGGAATGCACACATGTGTACACACACACACACAGCTGAATAATCTCTTCCAGAAATCCTTGTTTTCTTTCAAATAGTCTATTTCCCTTAACGTTACTTCCACTGACATGAGCGATTTATATACTGTGTAACTTTGAGGGCAGAACCTGCGTTCTCTGTTTCCTTTGTGTCAGTGCTTTGTTTTTCAGTTTGTTGCAATAAATCTTTAATATGGACTGAATTATGGGTGTTAAATAATTGATAGGGCTGATCCCAAACGCTCCCGACCACAGTCATATAACAAGCTCGATCTTTGGGGGGCGGGGGCGCACTCAATACCCTCACCATCTCCAGCCTGCTCCCCCCTCTCCTGACCCCCTCATCCAAGAGGAAGGGAAACTCTGAAAGGTCATGGAGGGGCAGGGGGCAGATGGCAGATCTGTTGTGGTCAGTGACCACAGTTGGATACAGAGCCTGATGCCAACGTGTTGGTCATGAGTTCAAAGCCCACAATGGGCTGTAAGCATTCTGAACAGAATCGGCTGCAACCTCAATTATTATGTATGATTTGGCAACAAGGTGGCAGGTTGCAAGAGTGGTGCAGGATTTATTCATTCAAGTCATTTTTATTGAATACCCACTAAGTATCAGGCATGGAATAAGCACTGGAGAGACAGCACTGGCCAAAAGCAGACAGGGTCCCTTGTCCATGTGGAGCCTGAAGTTGAGTAGGGTTACAGATACTAACTTTAAAAAATCACAACACACAGCACTGATATAAAATCGTAACTGTGTTAAATGCTACAAAGGAGAGAGGTGGTGCTGTAATTTACATACAACAGGGGATTCAACTTAATCAGACATGTAGGGCGGGAGGATGTCTGAAAGGATCCCAGGGGATTTGGGATGCAGAAGACAAGGGCTGCAGGTGGGTGATAAACTTGAAACCTGCGGGGCTAAGTCCTAGTAAGCATCTGTTCATTTTCTTAAATGCACTGGGAGGCCACATCTTCTTTTAGCCTGTGTAGGGATGTGACCCAATCAATACAAATGTTTTCTACTCTAGCTTAGTGGAAGAAGTGGGCTTTTGGAAAGAGCCAACCTGGGTTCAAATTTCTACTTTACTCTCTATAAGCTGTGTCAGCCCAGGTGAGTTCTCCTTCAGCTTCAGTTTCCCTTATGTCAAAGAGGAATAGTTCCCACCCCTGTCTTCCTTCAGTAGGTGCTGCCAGCACTCAGTAAGCAAATGTGTGGAAGGAACATGGTACTTCCCACTCTATACTGCTACCGCCATTGCTATGGTCACTGTTACCATGATAATTCCCTCTAGGTGGGTTGTTAGCTGCTCTCAGGGTTGTAGCACACTTTCCTCACTGCTTTTTACTGAATGTATTTCTGAAAATGTAGCCTAAATTCCCTTCCCATTTCTCACCACTTTTCCACTCATTCCTACTATTCGCCAGGCCCTCTTCTAACACAACCGCCACGATAGCAAGTTCCGTAGCGTCAATTATTTCCAAGCATTGTCCTAAATGCTTTACAAATACCATCTCAAAATGACATGGGAGGAAAAGTACTAGGATGATCTTCATTTTACAGATGGTAACACTGATCCCAGGGAGTTAAAGCAAATTGGCCAGAGTCATGCATTTAGGAGGTGGCAGAGCTGGGATTTCAACCTGTCTTCCAGTTCTATCGTGCTCACTGTCAAAACTCTACTGGATGCCTCTCAATAGTGTTCACCCTTCTTTCCTTGAAATGTCTCCACTGTGTATAGTCTCATGGGTCTCCTTTAACCATCTTTTATCAATCCTGCCTTTCCCCTCCTTTCCACCAAACATTGGTATTGTCAGGGATCTACAACTCTGGATCTTGTCATCTTCTCCCTCTTATTCTTCTTTAAATTTTCTGGACATACATTCTTTCCCTTCTCAATCTTGTACAGTTGCCTTGCAAAAGCCATCAGAGGAATGGGCAGTTCAGTTTTATGAACCCTTGTTCATCCAGCAGGGAAACAGACAATTAGAACAACTAGTAGTAGAGGTCAAGAAACAGGGTAGACCAGTTGGTTCTTCTACTCCGTGAATCTCCTTCCATACTTACTAAATAAAGATATTCAGGGGAAGAGGCAAGAGGCCTGGTTCTATATTTTCTTTAAAGCTACCAGGAGATTCTGGTAATTAGAAACCACTAGGGTATATAATCTGGGAGTTTTGGACTTGTTCTTTGATTCTAGAAATGTTATAAAAGTAGACGGTTTCACTAATATATTTTATATTCTTTGATATGGTGCTTCTCTGAACTGAACTTCCATGGGTGAGAGAACCAGAGTTTTTTGGGTTTTTTTTTTAATTTTTAAAAATTGTATTAGGTTATTCTAGGGTTTGTTGTTGTTGTTTTTAATATTATCTATAGCCAGCATTTAAGGCTGGTGAAAAGTCTGAAATAAACGAACATTTTTAAGTGGTAATTTTCAGTGTCTTTGTTAGCTCTGGATGGGTGTATGTTGTAAATTGTAGACGGAAAACATTTGGAAACACTGAGACATTTAATTTTAGCTGAGCGAGCCACGTGTTACTTATGAAACATCTATTTTGAGAACTGCAGCAGAGAATTAAACCTGACACTTCTTATTCTGGTCTACTACCTTCACTGATAATCAAAATAAAATTACAAACACACAGGGAAAATGGCTTTAAAGGATACTAGAAAAAAATAATGAAGTAAAGGGAGCTTCATCTAGACTGATGTAATCTGGTTGTGACTGCTTTATATAAAAATGTTTATATAAAACATTTTTATACAAAAATGTTAGTTTTTTATATAAAATGTTTAGTTAATTCATAAATATTTCAGTGGGATCGAGGCTGTCAGTTTAAAGTTTCATGAAAACGCATTCAGAACCCCTCATAGGGCCACTATTTGGAAATGGATTCCAGAAATGCTTTTTGTCTTGGGTGTGCTTTGGGAGTACCTCTAGTTGGGATGGACAGACGGTTGTGAATAGAAACATGAGACAGAGCCCCAGGCTCGAGATAAGGGATGACACAGGCACAGATTCAAGAAGGAGCTCTCAAGTGCTCAGAGTTGGATAAGATGTCAGCACCCGTCCTGCAGCAAAAGAGATCCTTTGTTCCACCAACTCATGGGCCTCACTCTCAAAGTCACCCAGAGCCCAGTGCCACTGGGAGCATTTCAAGGGGATTGAGTTTCTCTCTTTACATGAGCAGCCTTATATGTGGACAGGTAATCTGGAAGTACATGCCAAATTGCCTTTTGGAAATAGAGGCATCTTATGAAATTGTGTTGAAATGACCAGCGCTGGCTGTGACAGAAAGTGCAGTAATGGAGTGTGGGAGGATTACTGCGGAGACAAGGTTGAGGAGAAAAATAGATAGATAGTAGATAGATAGATGGATTGGGACTTAGATAGAAGAGATAGAGATTATCTGTCTCTCCCTCTTTATCTTTATTTATCTGTCAATCATCTAGCTAGCTAGAGATCCAATATTATCCACAAGGAGAGAAACATATCAAGAGCTGTGTTTTGGATATTAGTAGACAACATCACAACTTTCGATTAATTACCATACTCTCGCTACAGCCTTTCTCTGGGTCAGCTCTCTCTCTATCTGTAATAGTTGACCCTATCAGACTAGCTAAAAAATCCAGCCCATTCCACTGGCCCTGCGATATTAAGCATACATTTTTTTTCAGTGATCATGATTTTTTGGTTTCTAGAAAACAAATTTGTTTTCAACAGAGGATATACTCATGATAAATGTAAATGTCCTAATTCATCAGAAATATCCTTGAAAAGAATGCTCAACATCATTAATCATTAGAGAAATGTAAATCAAAACTACAATGAGATATCATCTCATCCCCGTTAGAACGGCCATCATCAAAAAAACTAGAAATAATACATGCTGGAGAGGGTGTGGAGAAAAGGGAACACTCTTGCACTGTTGGTGGGAATGTAAATTGATACAGCCACTATGGAGAACAGTATGGAGGGTCCTTAAAAAACTAAAAATAGAACTACCATACGACCCAGCAATCCCACTACTGGGCATATACCCTGAGAAAACCAGAATTCAAAAAGAGTCACGTACCAAAATGTTCACTGCAGCTCTATTTACAATAGCCAGGACGTGGAAGCAACCTAAGTGCCCATCAACAGATGAATGGATAAAGAAGATGTGGCACATATATACAATGGAATATTACTCAGCCATAAAAAGAAACAAAATTGAGTTATTTGTAGTGAGGTGGATGGACCTAGAGTCTTTCATACAGAGTGAAGTAAGTCAGAAAGAGAAAAAGAAATACCATATGCTAACACATATATACGGAATCTAAGAAAAAAAAAAAAAGGTCATGAAGAACCTAGGGGTAAGACAGGAATAAAGATACAGACCTACTAAAAAATGGACTTGAGGATATGGGGAGGGGGAAGGGTGAGCTGTGACAAAGTGAGAGAGTGACATGGACATATATACACTACCAAATGTAAAATAGATAGCTAGTGGGAAGCAGCCGCATAGCACAGGGAGATCAGCTCCGTGGTTTGTGACCACCTAGAGGAGTGGGATAGGGAGGGTGGGAGGGAGGGAGACGCAAGAGGGAAGAGATATGGGAACATATGTATATGTATAACTGATTCACTTTGTTATAAAGCAGAAACTAACACACCGTTGTAAAGCAATTATACTCCAATAAAGATGTTAAAAAAAAAAAAAAGTAAATGTTAAGTACATTCGAGGAAAACACTGCATTACCAATTTGTTAAAACTTGTGGAGATGAAGCAAGAAAACTCATGCTGCCAGCTTCAGTGATGTGGAACAATGGTGTTGAGTAATGCTATGCTGGAGACACTGAAAATATTAACCATCAAAGGTAAAGAAGTAGGGGACTAATACATAAGGCTGGATTTACAAGAGTATAGCTGGTCTCTCTCTCTCTGTCTCTCTTTGTCTATCTCTGTATCTGTCTCTGTCTGTCTCTGTCTCTCTCTATCTCTCTCTCTCTCTCACACACACACACACACACACACACACACACATACACACACACACAATCTCTCTCTCTTTCTCAGTCTCCCATTATCAACATGGTAGTGTTAAGCAGAAGTGGCAAATGGGTTTTTGGGTTTTGGGAATCAGGCAGACCTGTATTTGGTTCCTACCTCTAGTATCAATTGGCAAGTTGATTAACTACTTGAAGTTTCAATTTCCTTACCACAGATGGTATCACCCATCTTGCTAGGTTGCTGTAAGATGAAGTTCTCAGAGACATAAAGCCCCTAGCAGAGCTCCTGATTCATATTCTATAATTTGTAGCTGTTACAAATATTGTGTAACCATTATTATTAATAATAAAAATGGATGTACTAGCACCTGTAATGGAATGCATCAGTCAGCTTTAATTGAAAGCTGCTAGTGAATGGCTGGATGCTGGAACAACTGCTGGCTTCAACGGACAAAATGTTTATTAAGCAACAGGGGAACATAACTGCGAACTAGACACAGTTGCTGTCCTCAAAAAGTTCACAGTCTTGACACGCCAGAGACACAAATAATGAGGTGAGTTGGACCAATTCGAAGCAATACTTAAACATGGACACAGGCAAGCGGAGTCTGTTCTAGGCTTTTCAGCTTCATGCTTCCCTGTCCTCACACATTTTATTTAAAACTCCACTGAGTCTGTTAATTGTTCTTTTCACTCACACCAATGTTTCCAGTAACTTCTCCAATTGGACAGGAAGTGGGTGTAGAAGGTGAAAAAATGTTAAATCAGAGGGTGACAGTAAATCTGTGCACCAGCCTCGTTCTCCACTTGGAACAGGCTAATAATAGGAAATCAGCCGGGAGAACAAATGGAGGAAAAACTCCCTGGACGGGAAAGAAAAACTCTGCTGCAATCACCAAAACCATCACCAGTTACCACAGTGATGATTCCTTACATCTATTTATCACTTTACCATCCAATCACACTTCATCTATTTTGGCTTTTATAACAAATTGTGTAGGGTCCCAAAAGGCTTATAATAGGGTTTCTTCCCCCCAAATTTCAATCACTTGCCATACTTTTAATTTTTGCCATATCACCTTGCTGCCTATGCTATTATTTACTTGATATTTTTCTGTATCTCACTCTTGACACTAAACATAATTTAGTTTTTTCAAAAAATTCTGTGAAAGCCAACGACTAGTATAAATAGGAAGCTACTGCACAAATATACACAGATGAGTCTTATTATATTCTAGTTATTACCATTCCTCACTAAAGTGTATGGATATGACACATTTTTGTTTGTTTTTGAATGCCATAAGATGTATTAGAAGGGAATTGAAAAGGGAATAGGTTTCCCATGATGGGATCTGATGTTATTTTCTGTGATGTCTGTGGACCACCCGAAATACACTCCTAGAACTTCTAAAGTCTCAACCACCCTTTGGAAAAGGCTGGGTTTGAGAACTGAAAAGGTGACCCGAGATGACCCAAAGCATTTCAGTATAGCGCTTCAGGCATTTATCCAGCAGGCAGTAGGTGCTAGGCAATACAGCAGGTGCCGGTGGGGTAAGAGTGAGCTTGCAGATAGGAATCCACACTCCTCCTATCCTCCAAAGGCTCAGAGACTGCTTGGGAGCTGGACTAACAGAGGCAGCAAATACTACACACTATCACTCAACACAGTTAAACCACACCCTACGAACAAATGACCCCAACACACGGCTTACAGTAAATGTTCACTTTCCCTCTAGTAGGATATCCATCCTAGGTCATCTTCCATTCTGCTCCAAGCCCTCTTCTCTTTGGGACCCCACTCTGATAGAGCATCCCTTACCTAAGACATCACTGGCCTCACAACTGAAGGAAAAGAGACCCCAGTGAGGTACAGGCTAATCCTTACATTTTTCCACTTGGAAATGACATATACCATTTCCGCTCACAGTTCATGGGCCGAAGCAAGTCATGTGGCCAAGGACGGCAGGGATGGGGTGGGGAACAGAGCCCCCTGCACGGAAAGGCAGGCAGGAAGGGCCGCACAGGAAGGAGCAGTGAAAATCGCGCGTGATGCTACAACCCACCGAATATTGTGGGAATGAACTTGAGATTTGAACCCAGGTTTCTTGGAATTCTTGTGATATCCCCATAACCAACCTGCATCTACAAGAAGAAAGTACAATAGAATCTGAGCACACACACTTCTCAGCAGAGTTGCTTGCAATCTAAGTGGACAGAATTGGATACGCTCATATACCTACTGCAAGTTACTTCTGTGCTTGACGTGGAAGGAATTCAGATGCTAAAATGATGCTTATAATCAAAGAATGAGATTGTAGAACAATGCTGCAAATAGTCTCAGGAGGCTCCACTCCCCTTCTGCTTTTCTACAGAAGCCTTGGATATTAGAATATAGGGGACTTCTGGGTCAGGGATAATTTAACTACTGACCTGCAAGGAAGAAAAGAATGAACCAGAAGACCTCTAAAAGGCACTCCCAACCCTATGGATCTGTGGTATTTTACCCAGAGGACAAATAGCAAATAAAAACTACGTGGAGATAAAATTTCTTGGGTAGGCAGATAGTGCAATTGCCAGGGAATTTAATTTCCCCCTGAACCAAAAATGAAACCCAAGACAATAAAAGACTTTATAAAGAGAACATTGCTTTCTAAAGGTTGACATCAGTAAGCTCTTTCCACTCCAAGTTTGGATCTTTACACACAAATGAGAAAAAAGTTTTCAAACAGCTTCAGCCCTTTGGTTTACAGTGCCTATCGGGTGAATGCCGCTGAGAGTGTGGGACTCAGCTGTCAGAAACATAAATCTATAAAGCCTTGTTGTCCCTGATTTTCTTTTGATTTATTTTTATTGGTTTTACAAAAGTTAATTATTTTTTGGTAAAGAAATAAAATGTTCAAAATGTCACAACCACTGCCTAATGTTCTTGGATGCTAAATAAAACTTGTTCTCCAGGGAAATGATTCTAAAGCTTAGGAGACACATTGAAAATTTTATAATTACTGGGAAACATCTACCTCAAATCAAACACACAGCAAACACCCCAAATGGAGTAAGAAAGGATGATTCTGGAGTTCTGGAGAGAGAGCAAGAAATGAAAATCCATCAAAAACTAGTTTTACTGACTTGATGAAGGACTCTGTGGTGATTTGGTCAAACTACAAGAAATAAAAAATAAAAAGAGAGAGAGTTTGTGTGTGTGTGTGTGTGTGTGTGTGAGAGAGAGAGAGAGAGAGAGAGAGAGGGAGAGAGGGAGGGAGAGAGAGAGAGACAGAGTTTGTGTGTGAGAGAGAGAGAGAGAGAGAGAGAGAATGAATCATCTACTACACATGACAGAAAAAGTCAGAAAAGACTATGAAAAGTTTAGGGAATGATCACTTTTTTCAGGGAGGCTTCTGTTGATGTTACCTTATCCTTTCTGCTTCTCAAAAGTCAAGCTGAACCTGTAAAACTAGGGTCAACTTCTCAATTTAATTTATCAGGCACCATCTTGTTTTTATCAGCAGAGCCCTTTTCATCATCCCACCTCACTCTGAAATATCTTCCATGATAACTTAGATTTCAAACCACAGGTATCAGCTACTTTGTAGTCTCCTGTCAAGTAAAAGCGTTGCAAGTGGATAAGAAAGAAGCTGTGAAACAATAGGAGCAAGAAAAACGAAGTCCACAATGAAAATGGGAGGGAAGGTCATGAGTTTGGTACAGGGCATGATGATTTTAAAACTTCAGGAAAAATCCAACTTAGAGAACACAACAAAGAGAGCAGGTTCATCAGCATATTGATGGCAATCAAAGCTATGGGAGTGGATAAAACTGTCACTAACAAGATCATTTCTTTGTTTTGTTTTAAACTGACTAGAACAGAACAATCTTGCTTCAGTAGACACCTGACCACACTGACTAACAGACCCAAAGGAAGAGGTTTTCCAAGCTTTCTTGAACTATCATTTCTTCCACACCAGATTTCATTGGGTCTAAGGTATTCACTTTTTTTTTTTTGCATTTCAATGTCTTGCAAATTGGGATGCCATTTACAATTAATGATGAGACATAATTTATTTGATAGCGTTTGTTTCTTTTCTCAGTGGTAACATACACATATATTCACATACAAGTGCACAAACACACACACAGACACTCCAGATGCTTTAACTGAAGTCAAAAGTATCTTTGATGCATGAGGTCCAGGTAATATTTCACTGCCCTCAAATAAGCATAGTTTTTAATTCTTAACCACAAGTGATCAAGAGAAATCATTTTTATTTTTTATGGGCTCAATAATGTCAATATTTGTTATTCAATGTTGCATTGAATAAATAGGACCTACGCCTTAAATTTCTTAAAAATAAGGATTGCAAGACTGGACCTAATCAACCGTTCTTGCAATGAAAGCCTCAGCTTCAACATCAGGCATCCCATGTACCAAAAGGCAGGATGGAGCTGAGCGGTTATCAAAATTTGTTTTGGAGACTTAAGGCCAGTGGTTTTCACGCTGCAGCACACATTAGCATCACCCGGAGGGCTTATTAAGATACAGATTTCCAGGCCCCAACCCTAGAGTTTCCGATTCAGTTTGTCTGGGGCAGGGCTGGAGAACGTGCATGTGTAACAAGTTCCCAGGTGATGCTGATGCTGCTGGTCTGGGGACCACACCTGGAGAAACACAGCTCTAGTTTGCTGGGGTGATGGCTCTGTGGTCCCCTCAACATCAGGAAAGGATAATGAGGCCGATCCAGAGCTTTGAATTGTCCTCACTCTGCTTCAATCAAAACTTCAATCTCCATGAGATTTCATATCAACTGTAAGTTTTGCTGCTTAAATTGTTTAAAGGCAAACCACTTCTGAAATAAAAAGAACCAAAGTCTTACAATAAGACAGGTCTGGGCTGGAATCGTGGTTGCACCATTTAGCACTTAAATAAGCCTGTACTTCATCTTTTTATCTCTTCAAAATGGGGGTGACAAGACATATTTGCAGTCTGGAACTAATGAGGACATAAAACCTAGTAGATAGAGGGTCCTGCATACTGTAGGCGCTTAATACTTTGTAGCCACTGACAATAAGAAGCCTGGAGCTCTGATCCTTGAAGGCGGAGACTTTGCTGCCTTCACACCTTCCGTGAATGTGTGCTTACTTGCAGCAACCCAGGACAGAGCATCTGTTGTCAACTGACTTTGGAACAGCCTGCTGGTTCCCCAGCCCCAGTTAATCAAGGCTCAGAGCTGCAGTTGGGTCACAGTACCCGGAGTTTGGAAAGCTGGACGCACACTTACTGCCTGGGCCTCTGGCATCTGGAGCAAGGCTGATTGCCAACTAGCCAAAAGTCATGCTCTGTGGGCAGAGGGAGCCTGTGAACCAGCTTCTGTCTGCCGCAGCTCTGCTTCGTTCAGTACCAGACGCCTCTTCCTCTGCAGTTCATTACAGGTGCTTGCAAAACACAGCTGCCAGACACTCAGCAGTGTACGCTTAAGAGGATCTGCTTGTCACCAGCATAAAAAATACCCCCTCCTCATGTATGACTCCCCAGTTTTCCCTGTTCCCCCATCTGCTTGGTGCTTTGGAACTCGCCAAGTGGCAACATCATTTACACCTAGGGTAAAGATGTTCTATTCTAACTTAAGTCTAAGCTTCTATTAAAAACAGTTAACATTTTTGGCTACTACAAAGAACAACACTTATTTCTAAAAAGAAGGGCAGAAAAGACAAGAAAGGAAAGGAAACAAAAAGAAATCTCTCCATTTAAACATGTGTTTTCAGCTCACAGCATCTATGAAGGACTATAGGAAACATTTGGACTCTATCATTCTAAGAAATGATCTCATCTCATGTTTGAACAGCCTGGATGTAGGAGGCAAGGTTTCAATACTTACTACAAAGATAGAAATCTAGCTCTGAGTTCTCAACACGAAACAGAGCAGCTCAAGGGTGCTATTTCAATATTTTCCCTTAAAGGTAAGCTGAGTAGTTACATATGGCATCAGCCTGAGGAAGATCATTTTTACACAATAAATTATAAGTAAATATTCTTGCAGATGAGTGTCTATGGGAGAGAGACCAGTGAAATCAAATAAAACTTTTCCCAGTGTCTATGAACTAACACATAATTACATCAGTCCGTCTTTGAAGTTTGCGACTTTAAAGGCTGTGATTTAGTTGATTATACGCTTCTATTAAAAACCTACCTTATTAACTCATTCGGATTCCCAGAGGCTCCAACAGTGGAGCATTAAGCAAGCAGGAAGAGGGTCCACAGCAACTTACAATAATTCTAAAATGTAGCAAAATGAGATTTCTAAGCTAAGCATTTTCTATTGCTCGGGTTCAGAGCATAAAATGGATCTTTAATATAAATGGCTACATCTCCATCTCTGCCTTAATGACCTGTTTGATATGTACTGTAGCCATTCATATTAATTACATCATTAATAATGGTTTTCTTAGAGAAGCCATCTATGAATACAGCGATGTCAGGAGACGCATGGGTCACTGAGAATATCCACAGATCAGCCTGAAAGAACCAGATCCTCACCCTTAGAGATGGCCAGGTACTGACAACTAAAACAAGAAAGTAATCTGCTTAAGACTTCCAATTCATAACTCCTGGTGGGGTCTCGTGGAAGAGAGAAAGAAGGGAGAAAAGGGGGCTTTGTCACATCTGGGGGTGGACATTTCATGGAGCAAAGAAACAGAGGATGAGTGCCCCCAAGAATGCCACCTGCATCCTGATCTTGTGTCTACATGTCTGGCTGTTCTTTCCCAAACTGAATGGTTACTGTGGATACAGCCACATGCTAGACACTGGACAGAGCTCCCTACATAGGTTATCTCATTTAATCTCCACAGATATTCCTGTGAATGTATGGAAGCACATTATATCTACTGTATTCTACAAGTTGGGAAGCTAGAGAATCAGAGAGGTTAAGTAACTAAACTGTGGTCACACAGCTGGTGAGGGAAGTCAGTAGAAAACAGAAGGATGAGATTAGGTATTCATGCTGTTCTCCCTTGAGGTCCTTCATACCCTCCAAACCCCTTCTCCTTCCCCTTCCCTGCAGTGGAGAGACTGCAAACTGTTTAGTTTTGCTGGACCGCCAGGAAGTAGTTAGAGGCAGCATTAATGAGGCATCAGGATCATGAGCAGCTTTGATTTTCCTGCTAAATAATTTAGGTCTTAACCTGCAGAGAATAAGGAGCCACTGAAATATTAGGGAGAACTGATATCACCATTTTTCCAGCAACCAAGTCCAGAGATGTTGGTGATTCTGTTTTGTTTTGTTTTGTCTTTTTTCTCCCGCTTTAGATGCAATATATAACCAAGTTCCCCTCTTTTTCTGTCAAAGAACCAGTCAGGAGCCTGGGTCTGAATCCTGGTTCCATCAACAATCCTGGCTGTGTGACTCTGGATACAATTCTTTGAGCCTCAGTTTTTTGTTCTGTAGAATAGGGACAATAAAACACTCAGCATGTTGGTCACTTTCAGGGTCAAGTGGATGACAGTATATCAGCTCACGTCTATGTCTGGCCCATGGTAAGCACCACTGTAAGTGTTATGGGCTGAACTGCATCTCCCTAAAACTCATATGTTGAAGGCCTAACTCCTAGGACCTCAGAATGTGACCTTATTTGGGAGAGGGTCTTTACAGTGGGAATCAAGTGAAAATGGGATCAGTAGAGTGGGCTCTGGTCTAATATGACTGGTGTCCTTATAAGAAGAAGAAATTTTAGGTACAGACACATACAGAGGGAAGACAACGTGAAGAGACACAAGGAGAGGGTG
This sequence comes from Pseudorca crassidens, assembly GCF_039906515.1. NCBI lineage: Eukaryota > Metazoa > Chordata > Mammalia > Artiodactyla > Delphinidae > Pseudorca > Pseudorca crassidens. Next base: position 33,360,962 of record NC_090310.1, read on the forward strand.
GTTATTTATAAGCCGAGGAGAGAAGCCTGGAGCAGATTCTTCCCTCACAGCCCTCAGGAGGAACCAAGCCTGCCAACAACTTGATTTTGGACGTCCAGCCTCCAGAACTGTGAAACAGTAACGTTTTGTTTAAGCCTCCCAGTTGTGGCACTTTGTGGCAGTCCTAGCTGACTAATACAAGATTTAGGTATTTATTCCTTCCATTGCTCCCTCTCTATTTAGGTCCAGTCTTGAGAAACTTGTATCTGATTATTGCTCAGATTCCTACTGTTCTCCTTGCCTCTGAGCTCAGGAGAGCAAATGGGTTTCATTTTGTGAGCCAGTTCTGCGTATCTACACTCTCTGCCTGAAGCACTGTCTTGAGAAGGATGTGACTCAGTGGATAAAAGTGCCCTGATTGATTAGCAATGTCTGCCACAGGCATAGATGGGGAAGGAGAGGATATGTGCGCTATGTACTTTTGAACCCTGTTCTAGACTTTCACTGGTGTATTCATCTTAAAAAACCATTACCAGATTGAGCCTCTTAATGTAGCACATATCTTTTCATATCTCTGCTCAAGAGTTTAGAGTAGCTTATTTCCACCAACCACATAAAATGTATATACTTTGGTCTCCAAAAACATGTAGGCATTGACTCATTCACTCATTACAAGAAATCATAATGACTGGGGTCCATGTAGCCCACAGCCCCCTTTCTCTCCATCTGGTTTTCACCATTGCAAGCTTTTTGGGAGTTCATTTCTTCTCTCACACCGCCTTTTCAGTTCATATTTTAGAAAGAAAAACAGCTTCTGGCATCTTCCAGTTCACATTTCTGAGGCTTTCAAAGCTAACTTCCACCTCCCATTTGAAAAATGTCCAGGAAAGCTGTATTTCAGGTCAGATCGGGTCACATGCCCACCCGGGACCAATCACCAATGCAGGAGAAAAGCAAATGCTGATTGGCTGGGCCTGAGTCACGTGTTCATCCTTGCAGCCAGAGCAGTGGGTTATAGTGATCAGAGAAATATGACTGCAAATCAGGCAGTGGTTAAAAACACCAGAGGTTCACTCTACCTCCTTCAACTACCCCGCCAACTTTAGCTCCTAGTTATTCCCAATTTCCTATGCTCTTGTCTTCCGTCCTATCCTTCCTGTCCTGTTGCTGTCCCAGGTGGCAACATTTGCCCTCTCTTATCCCCTAATAGATCATGCAGGTTTAGGTGAAACATCACATGACCAACAGCTGTGAATCTACCACCGACAAATGGCAAGAAATACCTCGGTAGCTTAGGGCAGGGGTCCTCCAACCCCAGTCCGCAGCCTGTTAGAAACCGGGCTGCACAGCAGGAGGTGACCAGTGGGCAAAGCTTCATCTGCCGCTCCCCATCATTCGCATTACCGCCTGAACCATCCTCTCGCACACCCCGTCCACGGAAAAACTGTCTTCCACAAAACTGGTCCCTGGTGCCAAAAAAGGTTGGGGACTGCTGCCTTAGGGCACTACCACGAAAATCCCTGTTGAGGAAGCAGTTGGACCCAGAAGAAAATTTAGTTGAGAGGAAGGGGGGGGGGAATAAAAAGGCACTCTGAGGGCTTCCCTGGTGGCGCAGTAGTTGGGAGTCTGCCTGCCGGTGCAGGGGACACGCGTTCGTGCTCCGGTCCGGGAAGATCCCACATGCCGCGGAGCGGCTGGGCCCGTGAGCCATGGCCGCTGAGCGTGCGCGTCCGCAGCCTGTGCTCCGCAATGGGAGAAGCCACAACAGTGAGAGGCCCACGTACCACAAAGAGAGGTTAAAAAAAAGGCACTCTGAGTGTGAAAGATTCAGAATATTTTAGAAAATTAACAGATAGATATGTAGAAAGAACTATAAATGGGATTGGGCAGGTAAGAGGACTGATTCAACGAAACTTTAAATGGTAATCAACTTTAAATGGTAACCTTTAAGGAAATCACCAGATCTGAGTATGAGGCAAGACTGCACGTTTACAGATAATTCAAAATGTTTTGAGCCTCTTTGTAAATGTAACACTCAACAGAACAGAGAGGGAAAACAAGAAATTGGTAGTGGCTGCCTGGAACACTGTGTTAAGAAGGATTCAGAGGTTGCATTTGCTTGCACAGAAAAGAATGTTATGATTACACAGAAATGTATGATGTGGATAATATAGTGCAATAATATAGTTGGGTCTTACTTTATGCTCCTAAAACAGCTGTTGACAAGTTGTTGTTTCGTAGATAATATTTGTTTGAAAAATGACAATGGAAACCTATGGTAAATCCACCTGCAAAGTGAATAATCTAATTAACCTCTCCCCAACTTTGTAGTAAGTGACTATGTAAATTGCAATTAAGGTAGTGATGGGGCCCATGTATAAATGGTATGAACAAAGATAGAAGAATTGTTTTCAAAAGTAAAAGGAAAGCTCTCATGATTAAGTACCATATCATCCAATGAAGAGCAGCAAGGTAGAGAGAGGAATTTGGGGGTGCTTGTGCTTCTGAGAGGGGTAGAGCGAGAAGAGAGATGAGGCTGGGGGAATAGGAGAGGTTGAGTGTCTGAAATTAGTCACATTGAATAATTTGTAGGGCCTGTCGTGTTGAACAGCCTTTCAGGAAACAGGCTGATATGTTGATAAATTAATGCACTAGAAGCCAAGTCAACAAAAATCATCCATTGAATAATAATAAATATATCATATTACTGGACAACTTATTAAAAAAGTGTTAGTATTCCAGCAACTATTTTGTCAATGATTTGTCAGTCCTCAGATGAAGGTCAACCAGTGATATATTCAGACACTTACTCAATGATTTAATGTGAAATTGTGGGGAGAGAATGTATGCGTGTGTGTGTGTGTGTGTGTGTGTGAGAGGCTATTAGTCCACTGGCTTTCTGAGAACTTTTTTTTATTATTATTATTTTAATTTTATTTATTTTTGCCTGCGTTGGGTCTTCGTTGCTGCGTGTGGGCTGTCTCTAGTTGTGGAGAGGAGGGGCTACTCTTTGTTGCGGTCAGCGGGCTACTCACTGCGGTGGCTTGCTTGTCTTGTTGGGGAGCACAGGCTCTAGCCATGGGAGCTTCAGTAGATGCGGCACGCAGGCTCAGTAGTTGTGGTGCATAGGCTTAGTTGCTCCATGGCATGTGGGATCTTCCCAGACCAGGGATCGAACTCGTGCCTCCTACATTGGCAGGTGGATTCTTAAACACTGTGCCACCAGGGAAGTCCCCTGAGAACTTCTTAAAAGAGTGGACTGAAAGACCACTTAACAAGTGGTCAAAGGATTTAGTAGTCTGGGCTCTGCTTATTAGTAATTGCTTGACCTTTTCCAAGCCATTTTATTTATCTGAATTTTTAATTTCCTCATCTGTATTATAGGGGAAAAAAATCCTCCTTTCTCTCTAACTTGAAAAACGCACTGGGAGAAGTGGCAGAAATAGCTGCTGATGCCTTACTGCCCCCTTAAGTCCAGACACTCAATCTATACTTTGTGAAAGTCTAAATCTTTCTTAATATTTCTGTAGATTGCCAGGACCTTACACTCTCACGTGCATATCGGGTTCCCATCTTTTGTCCTCACTCTGTTTTGGTTCTTGGGTTTCTAGCTCTTGTCCTCACTATGTTTTTGTCTTTTTCTCTGCCTCTTGCTATGGTTGAGTAATGTTTGAATTAAAATTGACCCTAACATGAAATGCAGCCGCTTTCTTTGACAACAAATATGTAAGGAAAACATTCACATAAGGGTATTGCGTATTTAGCAGTCTGTATCAGTCAGGATAAGCCAAGGAATGCTGTGGTAACAAATGAATCCAAAATCCCAAGGGCTTGTTATATAATAACAGAAGCTTGTTTCTCGCTCATATGACCCATCCATCATGGACGTGGTGGGACAGCGTGGGGCTTGCTCCTCAAAGCATCTCAGGGACCTAGGAAGAGACATCATCTCAAATGTTTCTTGCATCAGCAATAAAATGTCCCACCACTTGTCATTTTCATTTATAGCTCAGTGGCCAGAACTAGTCACATGGTTCCACTCAAACCAAGAAGGCCAGGAAGTGCCCAGCAGAGAGAGGAAGCAGAATATTTGATGACGATCCCTAATGGTGACCACACGCCACTTTGTATGGGGGTGTTGAGGAGCTGACACTGTAGCAACACACATCTCAAACATCAGGCATCACCACCCCTGGAAGAACATCAATACACACCGCCATGCTGTCCAGCCATTTCTTTCTCCTGTCCCTCCCACCCCAATGTGACTTGGGGCCCTATCCCTCTTAGAAGTGAAAACATCAAATTCCTCTCCTAGGCTTCTGCAGAGCAACTCAGCTCTCTGCAACCCTGATCCTCCAACTCAGCTCCAGACGGTTCTTTGCTAGGCCAAGGCTCTGTGTAAGTTTTGAAACTACCACTTGCAAAAGCCAGTTTAAGCTTTTAGTCTGGAGCCAACCCTCTCCCTATGCTCTTTGAGTGGGTATCTTGGGACCTGGAAGAAAACTGTTAGGTGGATTCTCCCAGTTACACAACGCAATGTGATTGTGTATGTGAAAGCAATTTATACTGTTTGAAGTCTCATGGAAATAATTCTTACTATTTGGGTGACTTCTTTGAACCTTATTTTCTCATTGCAGAATGGGAATAACAATTCCTGCTCTGATTATGTCACCATGGCCTTGGATGTGAAAAAGCAGTATGCAAACATAAGGCATGAATATCGCAGACAAACAAGTCCCTGGTGCAGCTAATTCAGAAGTCGTCCCAAATTCCATGGAATGAGCGCTTCTGCTCTTATTTCCTCTGGTTACAGTAAGTAGGCATTTTATGGTCTGATATCAAGTGGAAGTCAAGCTTCTCCACTACTCTGGCTTTGTCTGTCTCTGTGATTTAATAATGCAGTCCGTACTGGAAGATGATGCTGTTATGTCAGCTATTAGAGAATCACATTTTTGTGTTCTGCTAAAGGGAAGTAAAGATTAACTCTGTCAGATACACACATAAAACTAGATAGAGGCATACCTCCAAGTCGACCCATCCATCTTTCTCTAGAATATGTCAACATGTGGAATTTATGAAATATGGACGGTATTAAAAATGTTAAATGCACTTTTTCAATGTAACAGAAACAGGCTCCCCTTGGTTCATCTGTTTGTTTTTGGTTATTGTTGGTTGCTATTATTTTTCCTCAACTGGACTATCTGTGCTTGCTAAGCATCAGTAAATGGCCAGTTATGAAGCAAACACAAAATATACATATAAATATTTAATAAGAAACGATAGCAGAAATATAGTGTGCATTTGTTGCTCCACTGGAAAGCTATATTCATTATTCTATGAATTATTCTCACATAAATATTTCAGAAACTTGAAAAAAGGTTAGAGGAGTGTATCCAGAGCTTGGAGGGTTGAAAGCACTTTTGTATTTATGTGATGATGAATTCCAATCCTGCTTTCACTGTTGAGGTCTGAAATCCATCTTTTGGTCAGTTTCAGGAGATGGAGTTATTTCATGTTTTGTCATAATGCACACGTAAATAAGAAAATAACACCAATTAGCATGCAGGGACTATGAGTTCTTTCTTGATAAGATGGCAGACCAATGACTTTCTTGATACCAGTGAAGATTAAGGAACAGAACTCTTACTGTGAAAGGTAGTCTGAGAAAGAAAACAAAAAATTGCAAGCAGTCTTTTTATCCTGGCATAATGCATTATGCAACCCAAGCCTGCTCAGTCAATTGATCAGGAGAGATTTATTTCCTAACCAACAAATATTTATGAAGTGCCTACTGTGTGCTAGGCACCACGCTATGTATTGAATATAAATAGTGACCAAGAAGAATATGGTTATTTTTGATATCATTGAATTTCTGAAGAGTGAATTTATTCCAGTTGGTTAACTTTGCATAGAGTATAAACTCATTTGGGGAGGTTGAATTGTGTTAATATTATTTTCCTTTAATGGTGGAAGAGCCAACAAATCATTCATTGTGCACTAAATATGGTAACCAGGAAGTAATTAGATGATTCCATGAGCATTCCCAAGGAAGACTGGATGTGAGGAGTCTAAGATGGATTGTTTTGGGCTCTTTTAGGGTATCCATACCGGGGAACTTACAAGCATCAAGAATGTAGCTTAGAAACAGTCAGGTGTGCACTGATTCTAACCTTCTCTTCTGAAAAGCAGCAAAGTCTTAACAAGGCTATTCTCCTTAACCAAAGCCTTGCTTTGGCCATAAACATAATTCACAGCTCTTGCCAGAGCACTGATTTGATGTATGTTATAGTTACTGGTGACTCAAAGGATCCTGAGACTCTGGGCTTTCATGTGAGTTCTGTGGAGTGGCCATGCATACTCAAAGACCACTTCCAACTTGAGAGACGTGGGTCTTGTTGGACAGGAGAGGTCAAAGCCTTCAGTATGAAGGAGAGATCAAAATAGAGAATTTTACCTAAGGAACTTCTCCCTCCACAATGACGTGCACCACTTAGACAACTGAAAAGTGGCCAGAGATACTGAGAGTTTCTGAGTAACAATAATGAGAGCATCGTCATCACCATCATCACCACCAAGAGCAGCACAATCATAATGACAATGAAGTCCATTATGTGTACAAGCATGTTAGGCATTATACAATTAAGTGTTCATAAGTCATTTGCCCAGGGTCAAACTGTCAATTGATGATGAGATTACAACCTAGATTTTGAGTCCTTCTGTTCCATTTTTTCAATTCCCTGACCACGTTTTGTTCCCACTCACCACTCCTCTCCATTATCTGGCCAACTCTGAATCACCCTGATGGTTAACAACATGAGCTGGGAAGTCAGTCTTCTTGGTTTTCTGTCTTAGCTACTACACCTCCTAGCTATGCGTCTTTCTGCAAATTACTGAACTTTTCAAAGTCTCCTCATCTGGAAAATGGGGATAATAAAGATCACAGAGTTATTGTAAAGATGAAATAAATGAATGCATGCACCCTATTTTCACAGTGAAGACGACAAGGATAACAAGGATGGCGGTAACGACTGGGATGATGCCATAACATCCGTTTTCCACCTTAACCTATGAACGGAGAGAATCCTACAGCTGACATCGAATCTCACAGAATCCCAATGCAAACTCGATGTTTAATGTGTTTAACTTAATAGTTTATGCAGCAAACATTTTTTTTTACTTTTTTTTTAAACTGAAAATAATTACAAGAACATAGCTATAATTCACTGTCATAGCCTTGAGGAAGCCTCATGCAATTGAAGAAGATACACATAAAGCTGTGATAAATTGAAAGCCTATTTGAAATATGTAGACATAGTGAGCACTTCTTGTTTAATTGCATTCTGTTTACATAACTAAAAGACCTAAATTAAAGCATAATCATGTTTCTAATGATTTTGGACTCTTCCCCGCACCAACGTAAGAAAGCTCAAGGTGTTAAAACAGTTATGTGTTGGGACCGAGATAACTAATGTATGATGGACATACATTTCATACACTGATTTATGTAAGTGAAAAAAGAGGTAAAAAAATCCCCACTCCTTAGCAGTTTATTCCTTCTTCATGCTTCAGGAGGAAGACATACTAATAGATTTTTTCCAATGCATAAAAAACTGAAAGTTTCTCAAGAAGGTAATACCAGGTACATATTTCAAAAGATTGGGTGGCTTTGCATAGCCTCTGAAATGCTGAGAATATAGAACACACTCCAGTATATCTAATTATCTTTATGAAATCTCTCAAAATCAATGGCATTATACTCAAAACCAGCTGCAGCCAGGGAAGTCAAACAGAGCACAGTGTCACTGGGGTTACTGAGACGTATGGCTTTCTTCGTAATAGCACTATTTTTATGGAACATGGAGTTTTTGAATCATCATATTCTGTTAACTCTTTTAAGGACCCAAACAGAATTCAACCATTTGGTTGAAGAAATGAAGTCAACTCTATCTCGATTTTGTGGGGCACTTTTAAATCCTTAAAGGCAAAGAAATCTTGTTTTGAGACACAACCCTAGACCCAGCTCATACTAGATCATAATTTTGCTAGCAGGGCTCATGTGCAATCATTCTATGGTAACCACTGCTGTTGCAGGAATATTCAAAGCACTTGATTATTAATTGGGTGTTTTGTCCTCACAAATCCTCTTTTCTCTTCTTAAAAAATGATTTGAATATAAACAAGCATTACCCTTCAAACAGGAAAAGGCTCGGGAATTCAGAGAACCTAGAATACTGAAGAAATGGGCTATTTCAGTTGTTTTCTAAATTGAGTTTTAGGGAATATTCATAAAGTGGTAAAAGCTAATAGGTAAAGAAGCGTGGTCACAGGTCAGGTGTTATTATGGAAGGAAAGAGACAGAGAGAGAGAGAGAGAGAGAAAGGGAGGGAGGGAGGGAGGGAGGGAGAGAGGGGAGGGAAGGAAGGAAGGAAGGAACTGAAGAGAAGCAAAACCACCCCAAGCCATTTGTCTGGATAGAGGTGATTTATTCATTTAGCAAATAATGATTAAGTGCCTACCATGTGCTAGTCACCACACTAAGTGCTGAGCATAAAATGGTGACCAAGATAGACATGGCCCTGCTCTAGCTGAGTTTGCCTCCTGGTGGGGGAATTAGGAAATCATATTGAGACAAAACAGGTGAAATATTTAAGGGATATTTAACTGAGAAGGCTTCCCAGAAGAAATGGCACCCACAATCTTAAGGAACAATGGGATTAACTTCATAAAGTGGCTTTAGAGCCTCAAACATTGCAGAGAGAAACACACACCATACAAAGAGCATGGATGTGTGAGAGTGGTATGAGGTGGGGATACAGGGCAGGAGAGACCAAGCAGGGACCCAAGGGCCAATGACAGAATTTTTAGACTTGATCCTAAAATCAGTGGAAGCAATGACAGGAATTTCAGCAAGAGGGAAGAGTGATCAGCTTCGTGTTTCAGAAAATATTGTTCTGGCTGGTATATGGGGAAGAGATTGGTGAAGGCAAGCCTGGAGGAAGGAAGGCCAGTTGGGAGGTGAAAGAAGTCAGAAGAGTAGAAGGACAAGTAAAAAGAGGAGACAAGTAAAAAGAGTCAAGAAATATTTAGGAGGAGGACAATCTGTTGGACACAGTCACTGGACATGGGAGATGAGAGTAAGGGAAGAGTCAAGAGTGATTTTCAAACACATAGAATAAAGCTTTGGTTGGTTCATTGAAAAAAAACAAAAGCAAACATACAAAATATTTCCTCAAAGGCTCAGTTGAAAGAATGTAAGGAGAAAAATTAAAAAGTCAATTGGTATACCTGTTAAGATGCTGCCTTCTTTATATGTGAATTCATTCATTTATTTTTCCAACATTTCATGACTGCCTATTAAGTTCTTGATACCGGGCCTCACCCACTTATAGCCAAATCTATAAGCCTATGGACCTCTCTGAGTAGAAGTAGAAAAAAATCCTGAATTTTTACTCTCTGTATAAATGAGTTTCAATTCATGCCTCTTGAAGTTAGGGCCTTTTATTAGTGCCTATAAATCTCAGAGAGACAAGCAGTCATGAGATTCTGAAATTGCCTTATAAATTAGTTGCTGGTAGTGAAACAGTTGTTTAGTTTGTTGAGGGGCTGGGGTGGGGAGGGATTTTGGTGTTGAAATAATTATTGAACATTACTGAACCAAATAATTAAACTGTGCTGTAAAATTACGGTTATGGTAATATTCCCATCATCATTTGTTTTGTTTCTCCTAATCTAAATTATGGCTTTTTTGTTATTGCTTTGCAAAGCTACAATATAACAGTCAAACCTGAAATTAAAACCAGCCTGCAGAAGTTATACAAGGTGATCCAATATGCTCCACTAGCAATTATTCATGGCAAATACAATCACGGAGCTCTTAAATCCTTGTTGTAAAGCTAGCTGGACGTGCATCAACTAAAACCTTAGATATTTATAAGTATCAGAAGTGAGGTATGACTAGCTGAAACAATCAAAATGCAAAGGAGATATCTGAAAGTCCAAGAGGAGCATTTTGGAATATCAGATTTCTGTTTCCTAACAATGTTAAATCTCAGTAGTGCCAACAAGGGAGAAGACACTGATACTTTCAAGCAACCAAAGGGAACACCATTTCTCTCCTTCACTGCCCCATCCCAGGCTGCTAACTCGCTCGGCTTTGCCTGTAAAATTCTAGAGAGAGAACAATATATTCCAGGCAAACACTGGACTCATTTCTTAGGGCTCTATGAGAGCACAGAACTGGGTGGTCTATGAGCCCCATACAAAACCCATCCACATTATCATCCAAAAAGAAAAGAGATTGGTAACTTGTCCATTTAAAAAATTTCAAACTTGTAGAGTTAACTCAGAGAACGATATGGCTAAATCTCACAGCCTCAATATGCTGTTTCTCTTTGTCCCTTATTTTGCAGATCCTAACAGCAGGGAGCAGGCTCCCAGATACTGGGATGATATAAGTAACTTCTGGGTGAATGAGCGCTTTGGATTATTTTTAGTGGGTGGGGAAGCAGCCACATACTGAACCGATTTCCCTCCCATTCCTCTGATTTCCATGAAGAAATCGGCTCTTGTGACTTCAAAACGCCCTGGGATTAAGTATTTGGAAATTCAACACACAGCTGCTGCTGTTTAGAATTTTATCCATTTCTAATCATTCAGGGTGGACCTCTAAAGATACATAAGCCTTTGAAAATCTGATGAATGTGTGTCTTAGAATTTGTTTTGAGAAGAATAAAACCCTAATCCTAAGAAATCCGAATTAAGATAAAAGATTCCGATTATAGTTTTCCTCTTCACCCTTTCTCTAATCCTTAGTTCTCCTGTGCACAGAAGTCCATGTTAATCTCCTTTTCTTTTTTTTTTTTTTTTATTTTTTGGCCATGCCACGAAGCATATGGGATCTTAGTTCCCTGACCAGGGACTGAACCTGCGTCCCCTACATTGTAATCACTGGACTGCCAGGGAATTCCCTCCTTTTCGTATATGGCCCAATGCATGCCATTGATTGGGTTCCTAGAGAGAGTCCTCTTGCTGGCTTGCTGACAATCCTCTTCTTGCTGTGTCTGCACATGACAAAGAGAGAAAGAGCTCTGGTATCTCTTCCTCTTCTTATAAGAGCACTAATCCTATCACGGGTCCCCACCCTCTTGATTTCTCTAAATCTAATTCCTTCCCAAAGGCCCACTTCTGAAAACCATCATACTGGGGATTTCAACATGTGACTTTCGCGGGGGACAGAAATATTCAGCCTAGCCCAGAAGGGCACTGGAAATACTCAATCAATGGCTCTAATGACAGACACACAAACAGAGGCAAATGTGCACTCCTGCTCCACTCACCAGTTTAACTACCGTTTCCCCAAATCAAATACTGTTTGATCGGAAAGAAATGTTTAAAAGGAAAAGGAATCAGAAATTGCTAAAGACAAAGAATTGGCTTGATTCTTACTTCCTTTTTGCCTTGGCAACTTTAATGGTTCTGAGGCATGGTTTCGAGCCAGGAGATAGATGGGCCCTATGAGCAGCTGGAGTTTGTCTCCTGTGGACAGATACTCCAAGATGAAGAGAAAGAGGAGCAGAGCCCTTCCCAGATAAGAGACCACATATTTCTCATTCTCAAGGTCAAGGAGACCTTCCCAGCTACACATGCTCAGGAAGGCTCCTTGGAGGTCAAAAGGGAGTGATGTCAACCTACCCATAGGCCTCTTCACTAGAATCCATCTTGGCTAAGAGATGCATGTGCACACATGGGAGGACCCTGAGACAAACCAAATATGGACTCAGAGCCAGGCAAAGCAAGACGATTGGCCAAAGGAAACCCAGAAGAAATGCCCCATATAAGTGATTCAAACTACCACGAGGGTGTGATTCTCTCTCTGAGACCGTCCGTGTGTCTATGCACACGTACTCTTTTTTCCTCCTGATAAACACTTTACTTGCTTCACTACTTTCTGTTTCTTTGCAGAAATTCATTTTCTACAAAGCCGTATGAGCCAGGGCCTTGTCAATGATCATCTGTCTAGTGGCTGGGATTCAGTGCTCTCACTGCCACAGCCCGACCTCAGTCTCTGGCCAAGAACCAAAAACCTGCTTCAAGTCACTGCAGACCGAGGCCACTGGAGATCATTTTCAACACTAACCAGCATCAAGGCTTCTAGAAGTATCTCTGGATCTATATTCATTCCCTTTACAGGCCCTATAATATACTAATCTTTCCTGTTTTATCATCCCCTTATTTCACACCACTTCCTGTGTTCTTTCTCTCATTATGGTAAACCACTTCCTGTGTTCATTCTCTCTTTACAGTAAGCCACCACGTGTCCACTTCCACTGGCTGGCCAGCAGTTACTTCTAGTTCTCTGATGAAAGGTGCTGGAGGCTGCAACATGCAGCATCGTAAGTCCTGGATGAGAAAATATAAATTAATATTCGCTAATATGAAATGACTACTTACTATTTAAAGGATACTTTGATAGGAATTTCACACACATCATCTTATTTAATTTTCTCAACACCTTTATGGGCAATACTACTATAGTATTCCCATTTTTCAGGTAAGTTAATTGAGATGTAGTAATGTTAAATAACTTGCCAAGCTTCTCAGAAGCAGCAATTGGGGGAATCAGAACTCATTTGCAATTTTGACTGATCCAAGGTTCGGGATGTTTAACCTTTCTGTTTTATTACTGTTGTGTTTAAGAGGGCTGTCATAAGTGGCCATATAATTTATTCTCTAAATTGGGACATGCGTGAGTGAGAGAAGGCATTTAATAATTACATCAGGATAAAGGTATAAATAGAGCCTGTCCCGAGCGTGTGTAAAGGTAATGACACCCTGGTAATTGACACATGGTGATGGATAAATATGTATGGGATATCTTTCCTGACAGTTCCTTCCTTCTCTTAATGCTCAGTAGCTTCTCGGAAGTGGGAAGCTTTGCAGGTGGCCGAAAGTTCTGGATTATGGGGCTCGCTAGAGAGAATAACTGCTTTAAGAGAGTGATTCCTTGTATAAAACCACATTCTGGAAGCAATGACATTCCAGAAGGATCCCTCTCCCTGCCAGTACCCATCAGAAAGCAAAGGTTCCTGCAGCTGAATGCAGCTTCCCAGCAAGAATGTGCCTTTCTTTGCAAGACCAAGATGGGAATTCACAAAGTATCTGCCTGTTAGTACATCTCCAAGCTGAAACCTGATTGCTTTATGGGGAATTCCCTTTGGACTTGTCCCTGCTGGTTAGACTGTAATCATTAAATACAAGCTCATAGTAAGAGCAAGTCATGAAAAAAAAATTTTTAAGACTAGATAATACAGACTCTAACTAAAGGCTTTCGTTTTGTTTTGTTTTTGATAAGCTTAAAACACTGTGACCTTTAGATATTTTCATGAAGCTAACGATCCTTAAGGGCCTGCTTCCTTATCTTGATGGTCTGTATGCCAAGCAGTATGCACACAAAAGTCACCCGCTTAGAAATCCCTCGTCTTTTAACAGAGCTTTTTACAAAAGACATTTTTGGCTTCATCTATTTTCTGGTTAACCCGAAGATGCAGATGAAAGATACCAGCAGGCATGGAGATGATGGATAGGGTTTGGATTCTTTTTTCCTCCTTCTAACATCCATCCATAGCATTTCATTATTACACAACAACTATTGACATATTTTATTATTGTTTTGTCATAGCTTGAAACTTAAAGTCCATCAGCCACCCCACGCACAAAATCAAAGTGGTAGAAGGTAGTTTGCGTTTCACGCAACATGAAAAAATAATGAGAAGAGATTGAAGTCATAACGAACCACTGGAGATAAGGTGAGCAAAGACATTTTTAAGATAAAGAAAAACGCATATTATGCAGAAAAATACTGGGAGAGATGGATTATTTTATATAAAAATATCACCCATTAGCTTCTATTTCAATCCTTCCATTTTCAGATTTACCCAAAGATGTTGTGCTAGTCAATATTGCTTCCTTTTTTCCTAACTGTTTTTTCAATGTATTCTTTACTTGATTTAGACATTTCTGGAGGAGAACAAAATGGGTTAGCTTTATCACGTGGTGCGTTAACACTAAGTTATTCAGAAGGCAAGAGAACTGTCAGAAATAAATAGGACTATACACAAGAAAGAGAGAACTTAACTGTACCTGAAAATTTTGTGTACCATTGTGATCAACACCACTTACTAAAAAAGCAAAACAAAACCCATTTGTGAAAAGTGATAAAATGGTGAATAAGAGGAAAACTTTAAGAAGTTAGAGTGATCTTATGAATTAAAGAGATTAGGGAATACTATGTTGTCATCGTATATCATGAAGAACACTAATAAATCTCCTAGCCCATAATATTTTGTTCAATAAAAAAAATTCTGGAATACAAAATATTATCTACAGAATCATATAAATTGTATTGCTAACACCTAACACAATTCCTGAAATGCAATAGCAGATAGCTAATTAACCAGGCACTGCCTAAATAGGTCTGTGTTAGGGTACGTGCAGATATAAAGATAAGATCAGAATGGCGTATGCTAAATATAAACTGCTAACATTACAAGTGCCTTTTCTTCTTTGTTTTTTTTTTCTGTATTTTTCATGTTCTCTACAATGAACATATATTAAAGTAATTATACATATTTGTAAGACTCACCCCCACCTTCAACACTGGGATTGAGGAAGAAGGCTAACCTTGGACTGTAATGTTTTGAATTTATTAAAAAAAGAAATCCAAACCCTCCCTTCTGTTTTGATGAGTATCTATTTTCACAACATCAGAAAAAAAGCAACAGGCTCCCAACAGAAAGACTCAGACTAGCAAATGCCTCTACCTACTGTTTAACGCTGGCTTACAGGAAAAGTATATGTAAAAACATAAATTAGGTTGAACATAGCAAGTATTCTAAGAAGCAAACTTTTCTTCAGGATTCCATGCATTATCTAAAGGTTTTTAAAGCCAGTTTGGAATTTTCCATTGTGAGCAAGATAGAATACATGAATTAGGTCATTGATGCTATAACGTCCTCCTTTGACCCATACAGCCTGTGATGATGTATATTTTAGTCCACGATAAAAACATGAGAATAGGGGATTTTAAAACTAAAGCTAAGTTTTTAATGAAGTTTTCTTTTTTTTTCCTTTATTCTGAGATTATATCCTTCCTCCTCTTTTGGGCATGACAATGTCATTTCTTTTCTGAAATGCTGATGATTTTGTAAAATGTCTGAACCTCATAAAGTAAAAAGAGAGTCTCCCTATATTTGCCCTGTTTGTATTTAATGTATTATTTTATTATTTGTTTAAATGTCTTCGTGTCTTCAAATCACTAGATTGGATGACTAAAGAATGAAGGGTCACATCAACTTGCTTATTTTTGAAGGCATCTCAAAGCGGAAGAGATATATTTGGAGAAAAGTCTAGGAATCTAGCAATTTGAAAAGAAAAAGTGATGAATTATTTACGAAATGGGATAAGAAGTATTAAAATAACTTCACTGAAATGACCCCTCCTTCTGCCTGGTAAAGAGAATCCTGGTCTTGTCTGTCAGCTTTGTTTCCCACCCGCCGTGCACTCCAACGCAGGTTCAGCCCTTGCTAGGGAGATTAATTAGAGGTTTTGCAAGGTGCAAATCTGGACAAAAGGAGGAGAGACAGAGAGACAGGAGAAGTTGTGAGCGTTTAGCAAGAGAGAGAAGAATGAAGAAACGGAGTGAAGGAAAGCGATAGAAACGGATAAGTAATTTTTAAATAAATATTCAAAATACGGGTAAAGAACTTGGTATTTCATTTCGGTTATGAGACTTGCTTCCTTCTGCCACGTGCCCGAGACTGTGCCACGTGGCTCATTACCTCCTTAGGGTTATATCTGGCATTGCCAAAGAGAGATGCTGACCTCCACTTTGTGCCGAGTCAATTTTTTAAACCAAAATATTGATATTTTGACACCATTCTCTCTGCCTTCTACATCATCTTCATCTGACAAAGAAGATGACAAGGGTCATCCAGAAACAGGCTACATCTTTACTGACCTTTATATTGATCTCCACAACCCAGAAATAATAGGAGTAAGTACTTCAACACTATCCCTGCTGTGTATTCTACCTGTACAAGCAACATAAGGAATCAAGAGGTGGTGGAAGGCAAAGCTTGCTCAGGTTCTTCTTTTATGGGTCTTTTCTAAATTCCAGTAATGAACTTGGAAGTTTTAACTGTAGCGTCTTCACGATTCCCCTGTGCGTTTCCACAAATTCATCTTGACCGTTTGCTCTTGGCTATTTTCTCTAATCTACGTCCAGAAGATGCTGTGTCTCCAACCTTGAGTGCTTTGCCTCCAGGCTGGAATGTTTTGTACCACGTCCTTCTTACCCCAAGAACAAATTCAAGCAAGCCCTTCTCAGTTACCCCCCGGAGCTTTGATCCCCTGCTAACTGACTTCCTTCCATCCAGTCTCCCACAACTAATCTTTGGAAAACTCCTTTACTCCCCACTAGAGAATAATGTACCAACCATTTTACAAGGGCTCTACAAACCCTTTCAAAAAGCAGCTGCAGCCTACTTTTTAACACCATCTGTGGTCATTCCCCTTTCACCTCCAGGTCTGTTCCTACTAAGTTATTCCCTAATTCTCAAAGGCATCCCTCACTTCATTCATGCCATTTCATCTTCTGAAACACTAACTCTCTTTTCTGCCTGAAAATCTCTTCATTCTTCAAGAAGGCAGATCTAGGTCAAATACCACCTCCTTTCTGCAGTTTGCCTGCGCAAGACAGAGCAGTTTGTTCCCTTTCTGTTTCTGCGATGTTGCTAATAACTCTGCCATTGCATCTCCCCATAGCATTGAATGAAAGAGCTTTGGTTTTACTTTTTGTTTTGTTTGTTGACTCTCTTCCTCCATTTCATCAAAACCTACTCTAGGGCCTTGCTATTCGAAATGTCCTTCCACGGACCAGCAAGATGAGCATCACCTGTGGGCTTGCTGAGAAGAAAAACTCAAAGTCCCACTCCAGACTTTCTGATTTACGATCTCTGGGGGTGTCCCAGGAATCCGCGTCTCTATATGATTTCCAGGGGATTCTTATGGCCAGCAGATCTCTACAGCAGGGACCAGTACTCATTTAACTATGTCCCTAACCACAACACACACAGCAAGCAAGCCCTTGATAAACCTGAAAGTGAAATTTAAAAATCCCTTTTTTGTTTTCCTGTGGAGTGCACCCTTTCTAAGCCTCCCCTGCAGTTCAATGACATGGTCTTAGTTTTGCCCTGCTTTTTCCCATCAGTGTTGACTGAAGCTTATTGAGTTTGCCCAACACACTCCACAATCTACATCCCAGCCCTTGTCTGATTCTCTCCCCATTGCCCATTCCAAGGCTGTTCCTTCTGCAGACCCCCTGCTGGTGCCAAGGGGAACACTTGGTAATGTTAATGGCATTTCTGGGCAGAGAGAAAGTGCAGGCTAGACAAAAAAGGGGACACTGGCTAGAAGAGAGGGAGAGAGCATGAACGTGAAAACACTTTCGCCAAGTATTATTTATCATCCATGGTGTCTTCAACTAGCTGTAAATCTGGAAGACCTCAGGGCCTTCCAAAACACATTTGACCTCATCACACACTCTGCAAAATACAGGAGGGTGCATGCCAAGTCAGTAATACTGCAACAGAAAGTCCCAACAGAGGAGCTGTTTACTGGAACAACTGCGCAGTTTAATATGAAATGAGAGCCTTAACTGCTGACGTTGGATCTGCCCAGTTAAAGGAATATTGAGAGTTGATGCAATTATCCCAGTAATTGAGTGGGGGAGAAATTCATTCCTTTTGGAAAAGAGAGTCATGCCTTTCAATTAGTGGTTTACATTGATCAAATACATTAGGAAACGGTTTCGCTGGTCCAGCTTTTGCCCTGTGGACCAAGAGTACTTCGTCCCATTGCTTATGTGCCCCCCAAAATCTCGATGAGACACTGCACTTAAAATGAGCATTGCTTTTGGACAAAGCCTTTTTGCAGACCTGAAAATGATTATAGTTATCTGAAAAAAAAAAAAGCGATCTGATGCTGAAAACTCAGTGTGTGTGCACGCGTGCACGCACACGCACACACACACACACACAGCAATGATTATAGATTCTTAGATGTGCTTTTTTTTATGTAATATATCAGACATATGAAAAATACAGAAGATGCTAAAGCACATACCATACGTCCACTCTGCAGCATGCATCATAAATAAGACAAATATAATCGAATCTCTCTCAGATGCCCTTTCTCATTGCAACTCTTTCCCCCATTCCCCCAAAGAGGTGGCCACACTGCAGATCTCAGTATTTCTCATCACCACTCATGTTTCTCTGGTTATCCTATACATGCCTATACCCCAAGAGAATACATAGTATTTTTCCATGTCCAAAAAATGTACGTAAGGGGGCTTCCCTGGTGGCGCAGTGGTTGAGAGTCTGCCTGCTAATGCAGGGGACACGGGTTTGGGCCCTGGTCTGGGAAGATGCCGCATGCCGCGGAGCGGCTGGGCCCGTGAGCCACAACTACTGAGCCTGTGTGTCTGGAGCCTGTGCTCCACAACAGGGGAGGCCGCGATAGTGAGAGGCCCGCGCACGTCGATGAAGAGTGGCCCCCGCTTGCCGCAGCTGGAGAAAGCCCTCGTACAGAAATGAAGACGCAACACAGCCAAAAATTAAAAAAAAAAAAAAAAAGTGTATGTAAGTGAGGTCACACTGCATGTCTCCCTCTGCAGATTACTTTTTTGTTGTGGTTCAGAATTACGGTTTTGAGATTAATCCTTGCTGACACATAGAGATCTAATATATTAATTTTATTTATTTATTTATTTATGTTTTATACAGCAGGTTCTTATTAGTTATCTATTTTATACATATTAGTGTATATATGTCAATCCCAATCTCCCAATTCATCCCACCACCCCTTCCCCAATGTATTAATTTTAACTACAGCATGGCATTCCAGAGACTAATTTTGCTACAGTTTATTCACTCTTTCCCTAGTGATGGGCAATTAATGTGTGTATGGCTGATTGTTCTTTTCCCGACTTTGCACTTCCACAATGGTAGAATCGATGTTTTTGTGCATGTCTCTTAGGGATGAAGCGCTGTGTTGAAAGTACATGCATCTTGAACTTTCCATAATGTCGCTGAATTGGTCTCTGAAGGAGTCACATCTGGTTAGACGGCCTGCTGACCCCACATCCTTGCCAACATGTGATGTTGTCTAACTTTTAGTATTTGCCAAAGAAATGCTTTCCAGAGATGAATATTTAGCACCCCCAGCAAAGAACACCTGGTTCTATTAGAATTGAGACTATTCCGTAATCAGACGTATTAAGTAATTGCTTTCTACCAGTAGCATTACCTGCCTAATGTTTTGTCTGGAACACGATGGACATTCAATACACACTGGTCGAATGGATTCGTTTGAGCTATTGTAGGTGACTCAGAAAACGAGGCAAAGAAAATATGTGCAAAAAAAAAAAAAAAAAGAAAGCAGCGAGTAGCCAATATATGACTATTCTTTTAAAAAGAGAAAAAGAATAATGCAATCCCAAATATTCTTTCTTCACTTACCTCAGCAATATAGCTTGTTCCATCAGGCACCCTTGTGGTTTAAACTCATACATTTACAGTCAATGAGCAAAAACCAATTCCACTCCTCAAATGCTGCTCACTTACTATTCAGCTGTCTCAATTCATTAATTTGCTTAATCAGCCCTCATCAATAACAATTCTCTTCACTGCATTCCTCTAGCTGAAAGGAAAAGCAAGCTCCGAATACTCAAAAGTGTGACTCTATAAAGAAACAAGAATGGCAGAAAAAAATACTTGTATAATGTCTTTTGGGGGATTGAAATAACTTCAGATTAACATGTCTGCTATTATCAGAGGTCAAGGCTGGAAGACGTTTTCTCATTTTGCTGATGCTGTAGTCACTTTCAAAATTTGAATGAAATGGTTACAACATTTAAAGACTAGCAAATGACAATCCTATAGGGGTTATGTATCAACACAGAGAGACGTTCCCCCACCTTGGAAGATGTCTGAAACGTATCCGACAAAGTATAGCTCATTTCAATTCATAGTTTTACAAGCAGCATGAAAAAGACTTACATTTGGGAAATTTGCCAGTCCATTGCCATTAGGTCTATACACCTGAACAAGAACGTCTTAGAATCATCCAGTTTTCTGGTGAACAGATGGCCAAAAAGTAAAAGAAATTATAATCTTAGGGTCAATGTAAACCCTGAGAATGAGCTAAAGGATCATAAAATATAAGTTCCCTCATTTGTCTGAAGAGGGAAGTAGAGAATTATGCACAGAATCTTTGACCCTTTATCATAAAAAGATAACAGGTAACAGATCAACGGATGAGATGAGAACAAATTACACTCAGAAGATGGCATTTTTATGAAGAAGAAATATCATCTTCTCATTAGATGGAGGAAATAATTTGTATTTCTACCATTCTTAAAAAAACGACCTGCTAGCATCGGTGGTATTAAGGACACATAATCTATTTCCTTCTCCCAACCTCATTCCTGACCTCCTATACATAAATGGGTGTGCATGATTGTGACTCGGTTACACTACAATATTTGAATGTGTTTTTACCTACTTTTGACTGATAGGGGAAAAAAATTCTTCCTTCTGGAACTGCAGGAGTTACCGATCACATGATACTGCAGTTAGATCTATGCTTCAGAAACAGAGTGAGTCTGAATCTTGCATGTTGAACTGAGGATTTTACTCCTAACCACCAGAGAAGAATGCTACTGCTCTAACTTTTGGGTTCCCTAAATCTTTCAACTCAGAGTAGAATAAAAACCTTTCAATAGGGTAGAATAAATGCTGTGTTTTTCAAATATACATCAATCCATTAAAAAGGTCAAGCTGAACAGCCTTATTCTGACATGTCATTCCATACAAACATCGCTCCTCTTCTTTGATGGGGATACCTAATGGGTTCTCAATCTTGTATGAAGCAAATGAAATCATTCTTGGGAAACTCTGAGCTGTAACCACACAAGTCTAAGTAAAATGAACACGCCTGTTATACAAACGCACCTTCAAGACATGTTCCTTCTACCTCTGTCCTGAAACCAAATTGCTATGCCTGAGTCCTCCCTATATAAAGATTATAGAGTGACTACAAGTTCACCATTAGAGAATGAAAGAACCACACAAAAAGTAACAGCAAAAAAGAATGCTTCCTGGATCCACTCTCATTTTCCCCATAGTTGGGACGAAAATTTCCAGTCCAGAGATGATACTTAGCACCACTTTGACAAGCGCACTTATGAGGGAGCTATTTCATCCTTCAAGTATTAAATCGTAATTACAATAGTCATCGGGATACTCCTACGTCTGGTTTGTCAGACAAAAGTCAATGAGAAGCTCTAAGTGAGTTCTTATTCTTGGCATGAATATGTGTGACTAGAGGATAAAAGCCTTTTCTTTCCCATAAACTGGTTTAGAATCTCCTTCTTAACTTCATCTGACCTAAGAAAACCAGTATCGTCTTGATGCTTAAAAATAAAATAAAATAAATGCATCGGGTTCTATGGGACAGACTCATTAGCTGGGGGCTTGACAGGTTGCTAAATCGTAGCTCAGAATGAAGAGCTACAAACGCACTATAATTAATCACCAAAACAGGCACTGCTTGGGCTAAGCTGGGGCAAGAAAGTGCTGACGGAACAAAATTCGCATTCCACTGCTCTCCCTGCCTCTCCCAATTTACAGGAGAATGGGAAATCATGAACAATTGATACACTCCGTTAGCTGCTATCACAGAGAGTAACTTTCCATGTAGCCTTAGGGGTATTTTACACAGTTTAACACTGAAAATAAAAGGTAATGTTCTTGGAAAAGAGCTAGGGGGATTAAATTTGGGAGGCTTGAAGCAGCCTTGGATTGTAGTCAATAAAAAAGGGACCAAATAGTAATTTTGTAATTTAACTGTGTTGGTTATGCCCAATGAGTCAGACACTTGTGAAATATACCATGTAAATAGAAAAATGGCTTAACTCTTTCCGACGGCACACATGGTGTTTGCTTTCTCCCATGCTTCTTGGGAGTGGATTCTCTGATTCAATACAAATAGTGTGATTATTTTGATGCGACCAATAAATCTTTCTAAATAGTTCTTCAGCAAAGGTGTTGACTTCTTCTTTGGGATTCTTCCTAATAAGGGCTGAACATATTTAGAGATCAGAAGAGCCATCAATATGGCGGAACGCAGCTCTGGAAATCAGCAAGAACTAGAAAGTCTTTTTAAAATCCCAGAATTCTTGACCACACCAAAAATCACTCTACGGAGGTTTGTGTCAGGGTTTTTGCAGCAATCACTTCACAAACAAAATAAATAAGGCAACCAGATAAAAAAGAAGCGCAACTGACTGCAATGTGCAATGATTTATTCAAAAACTAACTCTAGGAGATACCTAATATCTATCCAGTTTCCTTCCTTCACCCCTCCCTCCGTTCCTCTCTTCTTCCTCTCCTTCTTCTTCTTCTTCTCCTCCTTCTCCTTCTTCTCCTTCTTCTCCCTCTTCCTCCTCCTCCACTTTTCTTTCTCTTTCTTTCTTTCTTTCTTTCTTTCTTTCTTTCTTTCTTTCTTTCTTTCTTTCTTTCTTTCTTTCTTTCTTTCCTTTTTCATGGTCATTTTGCAGCTAAATTAATGGTATCCAAATTGACAGATTTAGGTGTCTGTCAATTAATGGATTGAGAATCAAAATGCTTAAAATGCAAGCTGTTATACACATCTACCTAATGCTATCAGTGGTGTTTTTTGTTTGTTTGTTTTGCTTTGTTTTTTGACAGATGGAATCATTATAATTGCTTCATGGTAGTACGTTATTGAGGTAATTACTTTGCTTCTTAAATGGAATGTGTGACCACACCCAACCTCTTGAAGAGTCTGGAATATGAAATATTCCCATCTCCCTGTCCTGAAACACTCTTTGAAGAACATCCATAAAGGAACATTTCTGTGTCTTACCCATTTGTTATTTTAGGGGCCAAGCATGACCTTTATATCCTGGGTACAAAGGGCAATGGCTCAAGTGGCAACACTGTAGTCTCCTTAGTAGGATCAGCGTTTTTCACCCAGATCCTAACCTCAAACAATGGCCCTAAAGGTTCAGCATCCACAATCACCAGAGGTACTTAGAATTCCGAGATGGTTTCAAAATAATACTCATTGGGAATAAAACTCCTATACCATCACACTCAACAGTAAAATAACTCCTGAAAAACATCTTTCTTGATCAATCAGAAGTTTCTCCTCGCCAGTTCAGTAGGTGGTTCCCAATGCATATTTGAGGAAGGAAGGAAGGAAGGAAGGAAGGAAGGAAGGATATTCAATGATCACTCAATATCCTCTAAAGGTACAGGATACAATTCCCTAGAGCTAATCAATCAGAGGACTCCAAGCAGTGTAGGAAATGCAATCTGGGTTTCCATCATTGAGATATCTCTCCGGATTTAAAGATCTCTTATTCTTATTCTGTTTTGTACGATTGCCTGCTGAAACTTGCTTACTTTGGCTTGGCTATGTCAGACCCATATCTGGAATTTTAACCCCCTTCCCTGTCTCTCCCTTCCTCCTGCACGCGTTCACTGTGTGCTCATTATGATGCCAGGCTCCATGCTGGGTACTGAGGATTGCAGGTTAAGCAAGACAGGCGTAGTTACCACCTTCAGTATTGCAGTGGAATCTGTTGTTTTGTCTACACAGCATGCTTCCCTAATTTTGGGACCATGCCTCTCTCTGCCCAGGAGCCGCTCCTCTCTTTCCCAGCATGGTGTAACCCTGTTCTCGGCCATCATAGGTTAGTCCAAGCATTGGTGTGAGATTCCAATCTCAGTGGCCATTGTCTTCCCCTGTCAAGTATGAACCAGAGCAAGGAAAAGAAAGTCAGTTTTTCCTGGCAGCAGGGAGGTTAGATGTTAATTTCAGGGAATGTTGGTCGCCAGGTAAAACAGGTAAGCTGAGTCAGAAAAAGGGGAGAGGAAGACCTAACTTCACTAGAGTTCCTATTTCATATGGTCTCAGAGGTCTGGATACACCCTTCAGTCTCAAAGAGTCTGCCTCCTCAGATCTTCCCATATTTATATAACACATTACTTACTTATATAAGCCTTTTAATAATTAACCCCTTTTCTCTCCACAGGTTCTGCCATTGGTACCCAAAGACACCCGCATAAATTAGGCATATTGATCCTCCATCTTCCTTACATTCTCTAACTAGAAAATGGTGCTAATGGTATTGATATATATCCCTCCTCGCGTTAATGGAAACAGTGAAGATGAATAACGTGACTACGACGAAATGCAGGCTCCATCTAAACCCCAGAAACCATTATTGAAACAAGTAAAAGTCAGACCCTCATATTTTGAGTTGCTTCTGCAGTACAGAGCAATGGCGTTTTGTAAAAGGAAACATGATCACATTTGGCTTCAAATAAATGAGGATTTCTGGAAGGAACAAAGACCTAACTGCCTGAGGTCTTTCCTCTTTCTCCTTTTCTTTCTTTCTGGCCTGCAGACTAATAGCTCATTATGGAGATGACTGTCTGAAAAAATAAAAGTTACCTAGACATGCAGGCCACTACCCGGGAGGAGCTAATTATTTGCATAAATCATATGGATCCCGGCCCTGGCTATCTTAACCATTTACTGTACTGATCATTTGTCACCACTTTGCCGGTCATCAGTTGCAGAGGAAATTACCCCACGGTGGTTTCTTCAAGTGAGGTCGGGGTGCGGGTCCTCTGTGTGCACAGCAGGACACGTCATGCCAAAGACAGGTGTCCTGGTAAACAAATCCAACCAGGATGATGTTGCCAGTTTTACAAATTAGCCTCTGTGCAAACTGAGAGCCTTTGCTGCTGGCCATGCACATTAATTTCATCCAACCGTTTCATTAGTGCTAGGAGGTAGGAACCCATGTGCTAACACTCCTCAACCATTCTCAACTCAAATCCCAGAAGCATCCACCACTGTCAGATCCTCAAACTGGGATTGACCTCAAGTACCATATCGTGGGTATCTTCCTCCATCAGGACTATTTGCCTTTTAAACCAGGAAGCCCGATGGTTAAGGGAAAGGCGAAAGAACTGACACTGGTAACTTCTCCCCACTTCCTGAACTAAAATTCAATTTGATCCAGCCAACGCTTAAGGTATTCCTACAACAGGCATGGAATGTTGTAGGAATTATAACATTCATTGTTGTAATTCATTACCATCATTATTATCGTCATCAAACAACATCAACAATAATATAATTCAGTCAACATTTATTTGTCAGTTGCTGTGATAAAAACTATAGACATGATCACTAATGCTCACAAAAGCCCTAAGGGTTGGATTTTAGTAGTATCCCCCTTATGCACAAGAGGAAACTGAGGTTCACAGAATTTAAGCAGTTTGCCCATGTTCACATGATCATTAAGTGATGGATGTGAAAAGAGGGACAGAGTTGTCTGAGGGATGGTCCCAGAGGCTTTCTCTGGGTTGCCTGGCAAGAAGCCAGCTGGGACTAGAAGTTCCCCTTCCTCCAGTGTGAGAGACTACACATGATGTCATCTTCTCCCGATGTCATCCATCAGCACTGTTCCCAGCATGCACCTCGCCTGGACAGCTAGTTCCCGAGACACAGAAATTTATTCCCTACTTGCAAGGCTATTTTCACACTTACTGCAGTAGGCTGAATAATGGCCACTCAAAGATATCAGGTCCTAACCCCTGGAACCTGTAAATGATGTGAGAGAAAACGTTCTTTGCAGATGTGACTAAATTAAGGGTCTTGAGATGAGATATTATTCTGAATTATCTGAATGGCCCTACATCCAATCTCAAGTGTCCTTATAAGGGAGAAGTAGAGACACACACAGAAGAGAAGACAGCGTGATCACAGAGACAGAGATTGGAGTCACATGGCCACCTGTCAAAGATGTTGGCAGCCCCTGGAAGCTAGAAAAGGCAAGAATGCATCCTTCCCTAGAGCCCCTGTGATTTCAGCCCCGTGACATTGATTTTAGACTTTTGGCCACCAGAACTGTGAGAGAATAAATTTCTGTTGTTTAAAGCGACCAAGTTTATGGTAATCAGTTACAGCGGCTAGAGGAAAGTAATACACTTACCTGCCCCTCCTAAAAAACAAAAACAAAAAACCAGAAAACAAAAGAGAAGTGAGGTCCCTCTCCTGGAGCACAAACACATGCTAGATACATCTGTGCCTGGTTCACTATGCTTCCTCATAGAAAGCCCAGGGGATGAGGGGTGCGGTGTGCGGGGCACAACCTGCTGGCCTTTTGCCCCGTGAGGTCCAGTCATGATCAGGGTTTGCCACAGCCTTTTCCGTGACATTGGATCTGGGATTCTGCCCATGCCTTCCTGACTCCAGAGCTTTGTTTTTGCCATGACAACAGGAGGATTGTTGAGAGGAGGTATGCAAAGATAATTAAGACAAGATCTCTGGAATAAAAGCTCTCACAATCTGGCAGAGGGGACAGACATTTAAATAAAAACATTTAATATGCTAATACATTAAAAAAGAGCTCAGAAAACTAATTTGCTATACCAATGGATTTTTTAAGTTAAACTTCTTGTTTTGAGATAACTGTAAATCCACATGTGGTTGTAAGAAAGAATACAGAGAGATATCACATGCCTTTAACCTAATTGCCCCAGTGGTAACATCTTGCAAACTTGTAGGACAATATCACAGCCAGGACAGTGACCTTGAAACAGTCATGACACAGAACAGTCCAACAACTCAAGGATCTCCTGTGTTGCCCTTTTATAACCACACTCTATACTCCAACTCTGCACCTCATTCCTGACTTCTGCCAGCCACTCATCTGTTCTCCATTTCTATAATTTTATCATTTCAAGAATGCTATATAAATGGAAGCATAGAGTATGCAACCTTTCAGGACTGGCTTTTTTCCACTCAGCATAATTCCTTGGAGTTTTATCAAAGCTGTTGCACGTGTCAATAATGTGTTCCTTTTCGTTGCTGAGTAGTATTCCATGGTGGGGATGTACCATGCTTTGTTTAGCCAGTCACCAACTGAAGGACCTCTGGGTTGTTTCTAGTTTTTCATTGCTACAAATAAAGCTGCTATGGACTTTTGTTTGAACACGTTTTCATTTTTCTGGGATAAATGCTCAAGAGCAAAATTGCTGAGTTATACGGCAGTTGCATGTTTAGTTTTACAAGAAAATGCCAAACTATCTTTCAGAATGGCTGTACCATTTTAAATTCCCACCAGCAATGTATGAGGGATCCTTGCCAACACTTGGTGTTATCACCATTGTTTTTTATTTTAGCCAACAGATGATTTTTATCTGTGCACAGCTGTATGCAATGCAAGTCAGAATGAGGGAAGGTAGAAATAATGCAAAACTGTGAATCAGAGACAAACTCATAGAAAGCATGGGAAGAAGAGTTTGGATTTGTCGAGGCCAGTAAGGATGCTTCAACAAAGGAGAGAATTTCACCTGGGTGGGCACTGATCTGGTCTTGCCTATTCCTGAAACTCTTCCCATCTTGTCTCTCTCATTACATCTGGCCTCCTTTCAGGATCTCTACTCAACCCCATTCTTTACAGCCTGGCTCCTTGCCATCCGTTATTTATTAGCTTACCCATCACCTCCTCGGAGAAGCCCTCCAGGACTACCTCATCTAAGTAGATTTCTCTTCTATCGGCCCCCATCTTTATCTTCTTTTGTGGGGCATCTTATTTTATCCTTTCATCATACCCATACCTGTCCCCATTTGTAAGTAAATAACAATTTGTTTACTTTTTAAAAGCTTCAAGCCCAAGAACAGGAACTAGTTCTTTTTCATTCCTAGGACATCATCAGAATCCAACTCAGTCCTTGGCATCTAATAAGACCTCAATGAACAACTGTTGAAAGAGTGGTTGAATGATGGGGGGAGAGGCACCCCAGGCTGAGGGTACTTGGAATTTCACTTTTCAATCCAAGAAGCTAAATGCTTAAAGAGTCGGTTTCTGTTAGCCCAGTTTAGAAGGTGTATATGTACGGGGAGGTAGAGGGTGGATTTCTTCATTCATTTGGGATTTTAAAATGTCACTCGTCTCTTTTGTTCATCTACTAAAATCAGTATCTTTATCAAAGATAAAGCCCGAGGTCCCTAACCTAAATCAACTTCCTATTCTACTGGGGAGACACACACATGAATAATTATAATACAAGGTAGAGAGAATGAAGAGACAAGACAGGAATGCAAACAAAGAACCATGGGCAGAGAGAAGAGAGAGAGAAGGCTTCCACTAGGGGAAATCAGGGTGGCTTCTTGGAGGAGATGGCAAGGACTCATGGGATTTAGACATTTAGTCATGGTGAAAGGGCATTTCAGTTCTATATAAAGCATGAGGATATATTTTTCCTCTTTTGTCAGAATGTATTCCTCTTAAAAATGAACCTAATTCCTGTCAATGAGCAGAGTATTGCAGGAGCTGACTTTAGGTGCCATAGAAAATAATTCTTCAGTATTGAAGCTCAGTCCTATCAACATGCATTGCTGACACTCGGACATTTTTTTTTCCCTCTGCATTCAGGAATTTTCAGTAAGCTTTTTGGTTCCCTTGCTTCATCCTCTGTGGATGGTTATATCTGAATCAGAAAAGAAGAATCTGGAGAGGGTCCCATAAACGCCTGAAGACAGCTGTTTCATTTTCCCTAAATCTGCAGGCTCAGGAGAGCACAAGCCTAGCCAAGGTGAGTACTAAATGTGGTTTGGGAGCAGGGCAGTCAAGTTGCCTAAAACGTGTGCCCTGGGCAAGGCGGCGTTAGCCAGGGTAGGAAATTCTTCGGCCTTTCCTTGCCATCCTGTTGCTTTCTGTTCTAATTCACACACAAGGAAATGTGATTGGTGAATTCAGGTCATCGTGTTTGACATGGCCCTCTGACCCTCTCGTTCTCTGCGTCTAGAACTTCTCTTAAAATGCTGGGTATTGAGGTTCTTCTACTTTGCAATGTTATTTAGCCTGTCACATGCAACCCCGCATTGGGGAGTTTCTGTCTTTCTGTCTATCATCTATCTATCTATCTATCATCTATTTTTGACCTTTCTATCTACCTATTTATCATTCTTTCTATTTATCTTTTTATCTCTTTCTCTCCCTCCTTCCCCCTCCCCTCCCCCCGCCCCCCCCCCGCCCCCCATCCCCCCGCCACTCAGCTATCTAACTAGATTTGACCAGACACTGCCTTCAACCTAAAATTGGCTGGCTATCTGTTGCCTGCTGGTTGTGTGTAGTCAACAAAAGTGTGGGGTTTTTTGGGGCATGCAAAGCGTTTTTATAAAAGTCTGTATTCCTGGCCAACATTAAAAAAATTGGAAATTTGAAAAATACAGATGCCAGACTTCTCCTGGCAAATTAGAAGCTGTGGCCACATGATGCCCACTTTTCCGCATGGTCACAAACAGCTGCAGTGTGGGGTCACTCTACTGAACTGTCATGGGCTCCCCAGATCACCAGAGTGTCACCCACTTGCTGTGTCACTCCAGCTGGAGGCTACCATCAACTGCAGTTTGCTTAGCATTAGAAAGTCTTGGAGGGGGTAACTTGGTCTCTTCGTTCTTTTCCTAGTATGATGATATCATTAGGTTTTGTTAATTACTGCAGCAATACATGATTGTTTTAGAACAAAGAATACAAATGCATAAGCATCCGCAGTTTGATAAGCGCTCTAATAACTATGATCGCTGCCGTCTAATCACCACCTCAGCCTCCTGGGGTTAGGCTGTGGTTGACTGGATTATCTGTACCAGTTCTTCACTGCCCTTCTATTCATGCCCTTTGCCACCAACTTTAAAGCTCCCCCCACTAGCAGTGGGATGCACTTCCCTATAGCTAGATTTTGGAATCAGCCACGCGATCTGCTTTGGCCAAAAACATACGGGCCACGGTGAGGGGGCTCCAGCTCATCCTCTTGTGCCTCCCGTTAACACGATGACAACGGAACATGAAGCAGCCCTTCCAGAAGGCTGCTGCCCCAGGTCTGGGTTCCAGAACGAGCACACACAGAGCAGACTCCGGTGCCCCCTTCCCTCACCCACCCCCAGTAGTGAAGAGCCAGGTTGGGTTGGACCTACCTTGTGAAGCACAGCCACGAGGCTGAGCCCCGCCTGGAAGAGCCAACCCTCAGCTGACTCAGAGAGGCACGAGAAATACATGTTAAGTGCGTGTCATGAAATGTTGTAATGCAGCATTACGTGGCCGAAATCATGGTCCTGGAGGTGGAGGTTTGGGGTGTCACGTTCCCCACCTGCAAGACGGGTGTGGACGAACCATCTGTGGGAGGGGCAGACTAAGGAAGGACAGAGAAAGTTCTAAGCTCACAGGAGAGACACTTCACTTCCCAAGAGAGGCAGAAATGAACATATTTTGCAGCTGTGTGATTTGAGACCTTCTCCTTTCCCACTACAAGTCCGCAGGAACAAGGAAATTGCCTTGGCCCACAGACACGGTAACACTGCATCTCTTGGAAGGGTTAGCCATTGCCTTTGTTTCCCGAAGGTAATTGAGAGGCAGGCTTTCCTTCTGTAATTTTCTTCCAGGCTTTACCAGAACTTATGAGCATGCCTTCCAAGATCATGCAGGATTATTAAAGCAGCTGCTTACAAATGAATAAATAAAAAATAAGGAAGTGGCCATCTCCTATTGAAGACAAATGATCTAATTTTGTTAGCAGATCGTGGTGTAAGGTCAGCTTTATTTTCCTGGAGCCTGGCGAGCATTACCATTCATGAAATTTTATTGGTTATTTGACGTCTGTAGGTGCTCAACTGTTTCCCTGATACATGATTCATAGGGGCAAAGGTCTCTGAGCATTTCCACATTATAGCTCCAATCTTACATTGCAGAAGCTCTCCAAACAGCTCCCTTGGTTCTTCCCCTACCTGGTGTGTCACACGCTTTATATTCCATTTGCTGGGGGCTTATTTTTCTCTCCCTGATTGTGACCCAGCTGTCTTCTGGTGGAACACAACGTTGTCTCTTGTTTCCCATTGTTCATGGACATGGTTAGAAAAGCCTGGGTTTAAAGCAGCACAGCTTGCTTTTTCGGAGTCATCTTTACTTGGTTAAGTGGGCCAAGACCTACAGGGCATCCACTTTTGCTGATGACGTGGGATTGGAAATCACTGAGCCTGGTCATCTAATAGAAGGTAAAGGTGTCACAGAAACTCAAAAAAAAAAAAAAAAATGCACATCTCATTCCTTCTCTCCATTCTTCAATTCAAACAGATGTATCCAGGGCCCGCTATGTAGGAGGCACTGGGCCAGGCAATGAGTGTACTATAAGCATGAAAAATATAGCACTTTACCTTCGTGGAGCTTGCATTTTAGTGGGAGAGACAGACGGAAATATGCAAGGGCACAGATTACAAGCTGTGATGTGGCTAATGCACAACACAAACACAGCCTGACCTCCGTGCGTGATACCCAAGGATGGATCATCTCCTGTTGATGGTCTCTTTGAGAAGGTGACATTTAAGGTGAGATTCAAGAATGAGAAGGAATATTCATCCAGAACAGGGCCCGAGATCATCCCAGCAGGGATGAAGAGCAGGTACAAAGTCTTTGAAATACATACGACAGAACTTCCCTTCTTTGAGGACCTGATAAAAGGCCAGTGTGAACAGAAGCTGAGGGCAGGGGAGGAAATACAGGGGGCTATGTTGGACAAGCAGGGGCTGCAAAGTCCAAGTGAAGTCTCTGAAATTTTCCCCAAGTGGAACGGGAAACCACTGAAGGGTTGTAAGCCAAAGAGTGACCTGGTGAAATGTATAATTTAAGAAGATTCCTTCAGAAGCCATGGGGAGAATGGGTTGTAGGGCAGGGGAGGAGGTGGGGAGAGCATTAAGAGGCCATTGCAGCCATCTAGGGATGAGGTGATGATGGCTTAGATGATAGGGGGGTGGTGAGGGGAGAACAAGTAAACAGTGGGCACATTATTGGGAAAGGGTTCAGCCCAAAATGGCGCATCCTTTGTTGTTGGTGAATCCTAGCCATCATGACCCAAGCAAGCCTTATGATTTGAATGAGACAGATGAAAACTTGGGTGAATTTTTTTCCTTGTTCTTAGACACTGAAGACTTCTTTTTCCTCTAGTATTTCCAGTGATTTGTGGTGCTTTTATGCACCTTAACTGACCAAATGGTACTTGATTATTTTCATGAAAGATAAACTCGCCAAGAAGCAAGCAGGTCATTTCAACCGTATTGATAAATGTTTTAATTTTTAAGTCGGTGGCAGGTTCATGGATTTTTGTTTGACTGTGCTTCCCAGTGTCCATATTTGTTGCAGGTATTCTTTTGTTTAAACCAAATATTACCTAAATTTTAAAAGGAAAAATAAAGACTGCAAGAGCACCATGTGTTCAAGCAAATGTATATAATAAAAAAAAAATCTGAAGGCCAAGAAATCTAGAGGCTTAGGATGGGAGAGGGGAAATGCCCAGAATATCCAGTAAGAATGGTACAATGCCCACGTGGATTGAGATAACAGTGCACTCTTTTTTTTTTTTTAATTTCATTTATTTATTTAGGCACATGGAATCTTTGTTATGGCATGTGGGATCTTTTGTTGCAGCGAGTGGGCTTCTCCCTAGTTGTGGCTCCAGAGCACAGGGCTCAGTAGTTGTGGCACACGGGCTTAGTTGCCCCGCAGCATGTGGGATCTTGGTTCCCCGACCAGGGATCGAACCCGAGTCCCCTGCATTGGAAGGTGGATTCTTAACCACTGGACCACCAGCAAAGTCCCAACACTGCACTCTTTAAACCAAAATGTTTCAACTGCTTAATTTTCTCTTCAATAGTCTGCATATTACAAGAAAAATAGTGTGCTTTCTAATATCCCAGTGAACAGCAGCTTAATTAAAAAGAAGAGAGTTTGCAAAAACACAGGCTGTGTTTCTCACAGCTAATTGAAATAGCTACAAAGGGCCCCAAAAAGACAAGTTCAATATCATGGAAATACCAGCAGGGCTGGCATTTCAGTGTTCTCAGATACCCTCCTTGTCTGTCTGATTAAAATTTCACTTGGCCTTTCTGTTCATAATAAAAGAAACCTATTTGTGCCCAGAGCTGTTTGGCAGACAGCAGACGCATGTTAAATTTCAGGGCATTTATTGAGTCTGCGGATGGTTGAGCAGTGTTGCTGCTGAGAACACCTCAACAGGCTTTCTACAGGGACCGAGTCAGTGGAGTTGATAGTGGCGTATGGCATAATCATTTTCAGACAGAGGCATCTGTACCGAAAATGATGGATACACCCCCCTGTTTTTCATTAAAAAATAGGGTGCTCTATCTTACGCAGTATTCAATAATGAACACCGAATGGGCAGTTGGCCCCTCAGGGCAGTTTTCAGAGTTGGATAGGAGCACCAGGGAAAATTGAGCATCGAGACTTCTGGTATACCCTGACAAGGTACGTCTGTCTGTGTGTCTCTAATTGAGAGCAACTGAAGGGGCAAAGCTAACATATTACTATTACTACTACTACTACTACTGTTACTGCTACTACTACTACTACCACCACCACCACCACCAATAATGACAATAGGATTGTAATAATAATTGTTTTAAGTATTAACATTTAAAAATAACTAATACTTTTTGAGCTTGTGCAATGCCAAGTTCACTGATCTGCACTGTAATTATTTAAAACTATTATTCTTCCCAATTTTCTATGAGGCAAGTGAGGCTCAGAGAGATTGAATGACTTGCCCATGATTATACAAATCATCCCCAGTAAAGGCTCAGACTCAGGCAGTCTGAGTCCAGTGTTTGAATTCTGAACCATTTCTGTACTGTCTCCTAAGGAATCAGTACCACATTAAGACACGGTTATTTTGGTCCACGTTCCTAGCGTTCCCCCATGTCTAACTCTCCTATTGTTCCTGGTCACTCAAAAGGCTCTTGCATTGGGGTGAGGCAGGGTGACTAGTTCTGGCCAATAGACCATGAGTGGAAGTCACCTCCATCACAGAGAACCTGAAAGCAGTCCTCTGACTCTCACTTCCCCTGCAGACTCACCCTGGGTGATGGAGCTACAAAACGGAAGCAGCCTGGACGCTGAGGCACATCATGGAAGAGACCTGCAGCATAACCGTATGAGCGCAGGAGACCCTTGAAAGTGTTAGAACATTGAAATGAATGGTTTCTATGTTACCTAGTGTAACCTAATCTGATTTTATAGTTATTTATATACAGAAAACTAACTTTCCCAAAGAACTTTAAATTGAATTGTTTGCAAACTACAGGCAGAGGCTAACCAATATATTTCACCTACAACTCATCCTTATCTGATCCTGGCTTACTCTAAAAAGAGTGGGAATGCCCATCCGTGAATAGCTAGATGGGTCCTCTAGCCATCCATCTAGCCACATTTCCATCCTTCTATTTTTATGGAGGGTTTCACATATGTCAGGCTCTCTGCTTGGCAATGGGGGAATCAACCACAAAGGCAGGAGAGAGACACAGCCCCTGTCTTCAACATGCTCTCAGTCTAATGACAGAAACAGTGTGGTACAGTAGTAAGTGCTTTGCATAGCGGAACTGCACGATTTTCACTTGCTTTGTTTTTTTCTTTTAATCTGTAATTTCTAAGTGTTTCTGCAATGAACTGGTGTTATATTTTTAATAAGAAAACAAAGAACTGCATTATAGAAGTAGACAAGCTATCACAGGGGGCTACACAGTTTAAATTAGAGACACAAGAAAGAAACAATTTGTTGTATCTGTAAGAGCCTGAGAGGAAGCCTGGAAGAGACACCCCTTCAGCCACATCCTGAAAGATGACCTGATTTCCCCAGAAACAAAAGGTTCCTGTTTTGGGGTGCCATTCTAGCTAACATAGAAGGAAGATCTGAAATGATACGGAAGTCAAGATACCTGTAAAAGGAGTGAAGCAGAATCCCCAAATGAACCCTGAGTTTGTTGGGAGATGTGACAAAACAAGGTGAAAACTCTATGGGGTTTCTGGTTGTCTCTATTCCTGTGCATTTTAGTTCCTAACTTCGAAGGCTGCTTTCTTTCTGTAGCTTAATTCAACTGCAGAGGTGAAATCCTTAACTATTTCATTGTTTGTAAAACAGATATTAAGGAGTGGATGAGAAGACAGAACCGTAGGGCAACTTCTCATTTGCCAGAATTCATGAGAAAAAATCGCCTAATATAGTCAGTAACGTTTTACCAAGTTAGTTGAGTAGTTCAGCCATTAAATATTGTAAATAGTAGAAAAGGCACCTCGAGTTTCTATGGAGGGTGTTCAGTGGCAGAGCTTGGCTGGCTGTTCATCAGCAGGTTTCTTTTACCTCCAGGGACAGAGACTGTATTTCCCAGCTTCCCTTGCAGCCAGGTGTGGCCATGTGACTGTTTTTGGCCAATGGAGTGTGAGTGTGGGGGGGTGCTGCTCTGCTTTCATGTTAGGCTTGGCCCATGTGATCCTCCCTGTCTTGTGCAACCATCATGACAGAGCCACAGAGGGAAGGAGGCTGGGCCCCTGCATCACTTCATGGAGGACAGCTGCCCATCCATCAGGAATACCCATTTTGAGCTGCCAGGGAAGAAGACATAACTTTGAACGGTGTTAAGCCACTGAGATTCGGGAGTTTGTTACTAAAGCTTGTATCACTTTAACACTAGCGCTACTTTGTTTCTTGTCTTGATTATGCAGAATAAAATACGCAAGAGTCCATGCTTACATCAAGGTTTCCTTTGTACATTGAAACTCAGAAAAGGATCACCACAGGTGACTGTGTTTGTGAAGGCTGGTCCATAGTACTTGCTGACAGAGCCATCTTTACAAGAGAAGCTGGGCTTTTGAAGTCAATTGACCCAAATGAAGTTTGGCTTCCAGGTGGACAAAACCACAGAGACCAGAAAAAAAAAAAATCTGTAAGAATGACTCTGGGAGTCAACGACATGCAACTGTGTCTTGGCAGGAGTTTCAGGTTAAGGAAAGAGAATGCCTGACTTTAGAAATTGTGTAGAATGATCAAATTCTCCCCTGGCCCTGCATTCCCAAACAAACAGAAAACTTCCAGTTTTAATAAGGTTTCTTTTAAGACCAAATTGCCTCCTAACTATTCATTCAGATAGTTATTGTCCTTACTTAACAGGCTGTTTCTGAGCACTTGCTCTGTGCCAGGCAATGTTCCGGGCATCCTTTCACCCTTCCTCTCCCAAAGAATTCTGCTCACAACAGTCAAAGAGCTCTTATTAAAATATTTATAGGGTCATGTCCCTGCAATCCTTTAAATTCCTCCAGTGGCTTCCCAAGGTCCAAACTCTCCCGGAGCCTCCAAGGTTGGCTCCTTCAGCCCCTTCTCACACCGCCTTTCCCTCACTCCCTGGGCTCAGGGCATCCTCACCCATCAGTTCATTGGACATGCCAAGCTCTCTCTCTCCTCAGGCTGTGCCTACACTGTTGCCTCAGTCTATACCACCGCTTCCTCCTCTCTCTTCCCATCTAATCCTACAAACCCATCAACTTAAATGTCAGTCCTTCGCAGAGGTCTCCCCTGCACCCTCCATCGAAATTAGGTCTTTCCATTATAATTTTCTGTAGCATCTGGTGTTTTTCTTTTGTCACACTTATCATGGCTGGCAGCTGTGTCCATCAACAACTAATGTTTATTGAGCATCCGCTCAATTGGAGGTGCTAGCAGTAAAACACGAGGAAGACAGAATGCCTGCCCATATGATACACAGCTTCTCAAGGGATAGACAGACAACACATTTGTAAATAAGCAAGATCTTGACATATTTATGAGTGCAGTGAAGGAAATGATCAGGGTGACTGGTGGGGAGTAACTGGGCAGAGTGCCACTCTAGGTAGTCAAGGAAGGTGGCACTTAAAATAACTTTTGAAGGATGAATAAGAGACAGCCACAGGAAGGGCCTTCCAGGAATAGAAGAGTGAGTACAAAGGCCCTGAGGTGAAAAATGGCTTAGAATATTCAACTAAGGGAAAGGAGGCTGGTATGCCTGGAGCATAGTGGGGAAGTGGTAAGCATGACAGTAAGAAAGTAAGCAGGAGTTACATATAGACTTGTGTGACTGTATGTTAAATATCTGTTCCCCCCCCGAGACGGAAAGCCCAGGGGCTGGACGTATAGTGACACTAATGTGCCCATCACTCCAGAAAGTCTAGTAAAGGTCTTAACACATAGCTGCGACTCTATTTGATGAATAAATGAATGAACACAGCAGCTGGGAAGCTTGGCAGCTCAAAATAAGTAAGAACAGTTAGGGAAAGCTGCAAAGGTAGACACTTTCCCGTAATGGAAAAGAGCAAATGGAGAAACGTACTTTTAGTTGGTAAATGATGACTGCAGTGTACATACACGGCAGTAAGGAAGCAGGAAGAGACAAAAAGGTAAATAACTTGGAAATCTTCACTTGCATCTGTAGTTGCTACGAGCACTGAACCTCTGGGACCCCAGGACATTTATACTAAGCAAGAGGCATTCAAATGAGGCAGCATCTCCAGATTATACCCAATAGGTCTTCCATTTCATCGCCGTCAACCACTGCTGGGTTTTGGCACCATTTTCATTGCAAATATGAATAATGCAGACCCCTTAGTCACTATTAAGTAGCAATCTGGGGAAATCATCTACTTCCAGTAATCCATTTCTCTAATTTAGAACACTCTGAAACCATATAATGAATAATCCTTTCGCCAACTCTCCGGTAATGACATATGACATATGTCTGCAATTCCTCTTTTCAAGACAAATCCCACTGCGTTGTTTCCCTCAGAAACTCCTACTTATTTATTCACTTGGGTTCCTCACACACAAATACAGTAGATTCATTTTTGGAGATGAATTTAGGAACAAAGTTGAATCCCTGGCTTTGAAATACCAGGAAAAAGTTTTATCCACACATAATAAATAGCATTAAGTTTTGTCTACAAATGGTTGATTACTATGCAATTATATTCTTAAGGGCAGGCTGTCAATTAATTCCAAAGTGCCTTACTTAATTAGTGATACCAGTCAGTATATTCCCATTAGCAATATCTGCCCATTTCTTACAAAAGTAATTTTATTCCACCCCCTATTAGAGAGCGCTAGGTTCTCTTTTAGAAGTAAGACTTTGCTTTTCCTATTCCCTTCACTGCATAAATGATGCTCCCTTGATATTCACAGCTGGGATGATCATAAAAATCCCCCAAGTTCTGGGTTTTGTGCTTGTGGCAGCTCCTCCTTCCCAAAGACGTGGCAATGGGATGAAAACATTGCCCAAAGAACCAGCTCTTTTCCAACCCAAGAGATGAACGAAGGGGATAAAAGTTATAAAAAATAGAACTAAGTTGCTAGTGATGAACCTTGTGTTAAAAAATGCTTAATGCCCTGCCATTTGAGGACACTCTTCACAACCCTGACTCTGGGTGAAAAATAATTTCCCTGCGGTCGTCATATAATCGTGTTAAACACTCACCCCACTCTGAATGTAATGATCAGAAGGGGAAATCTCCTGTAACTGATAATGGAAATATGTTGGACAAGTAAAAAGTATATAATAGACATTTGGGTAGAGGGTTTGAATGGGTATAATTATATGGTTAAATGTGTTTCAGGGTATTTCTACTTTATGTTTAAGATAATAGAACTGAAATATATTAACTCAGGTGTATGTAGAGAATATGTATCATTCAGCAAGACGCTGGGAGAAACGAAGGAGTCCAAGAAAAGAAAGTCTGAATGTTTACATCTGGGACCATGAGACTTGGGTGAACTGAGAATCCAGTTAAATCTTTATGAAGTTGAGCCAAGGTTTCAGGTAAGACTAAGCTGTGCCGGCGCCTCTCCCAGCCCCACCCCCAATGATGCTAACGAAATGATCACGGGCAAGACTCCTGCAAATCAAATGAACCCTGATGAAGGCTGAGTGTTAAGGATCTGTCCAGCTCTGCCTTGAACTTGAGATACATTTGACTAGAGGACGAAGAGTGAGGTGAACTGGGGAAAGGTTGAGGTAATCAAAGGTCTATATGGCATCCACATTCGGAGAATTTCTTAGAGACTGCGATTCAATAAAATATCATGGATCCACAACGTGCTGTCGTAATTACCACTTCTACTGGCTGCTACCAACCTGATGGCTTTCGCAAGTGGTCTGCAGTCATGGCAGTTTGTATCTCGATAACTCTCCCTGCTCCTTGCCATCATGATAGAGGAACTCATCCTCCAAAATTTACTGGAACAGGAGGGGCAGGGAGCCAGCAGAGAGCAGGTTTTCTCAATCTCCGTATTGCTGACATATAGGACAGGATAATTCTTTGTCATGGGGGCTGACCTTTGTACTATAGGATGTTGAACAGAACCCTGGCCACTACCCACTAGATGCCAGGTGCCCCTGCCTCACCCCACATTATAACAAACCCAAATGCCTCTGGACATTGACTGCCAAATGTCCCCTGGGTGCAAAATTGTCTTGGTTGAGTTGGCATAGGGGATGGTGTTGTGTTCTTTCCATCTCTAAGCTCTTCCTCCTAGGTTCCTGTGACATTTTTCTTTACCCGTCTATTATTATGTCTTTGTTAGTTATTAAAATCCAAATATAAACAAGAGAAAAAGAGTCAAAGTTCTCCTCATCAACCTTAATTCCAGGAACTAACCAGGAATAATAGTTGCGTATCATTTTAGACTTTCTCCACTGTGGGGAATACATAGACTCTCTTAGGCACCCGAGTCTGTACACACTTCAAAAAATATATATTTATATTATGCACATAATTATGCAAAAATTCTGTTTTCATTTTACAGATAGTACTAACACTTTTACGTACTAGTACCTGTAAATGAATGTTGTTCTTTTTAACGGTTGAGTAGTGTTTCACTGTATGGATGGGCCAAAATGCACCCAAGCAAGCTTTGGTAGACTTGTGTGAGTGTGTACACGTGTGTGTGTGTGTGTGTGTACATGTGTGTGTGAGTGTGTACATGTGTGTGTGTGTGTGTATATGTGGGTGTATATATAGACTTTTTAGTGTATAGTATAGTATATACTATACTTTTAAATGTAAGTATATATATATGCTATATATATATTTGTATATGTACAAAGTATATGTATAAAAAAACACATTGAATTTACTTCCTCACATTTCCTTCCTCCTCTGGGTACGTATTTGTATTTATGTAGATTAAATTCCTAGAAGTAGAACTTCTCAGGTTTATCTTTGTTTAATGCTATTTTTTTTCCCTGACTACATTTTATTACCCCTCTTTCAAATGCTTTCCCCTTTGGGGTCCAACAGCACATCTAGCATTTCTTTGGTTTCTTGTGAGTTCTCACCTTCCACTCATTAGACAAGCACAATAAGGACTCTGCAAGGAGCAAGGGACAGGGCTAGGGTCCCATCTGTGAGTCACTGACCTTCCTCCGTAAGCCCAACTACTCCTTGGCACCTGTCCCATGTCACATGCACCTTGTCCTCTTCCCTGCTGGGTCTCCCAAGCCTGCAGAGCTTAGAGCCTTTTACTCATTTTCTCCAGGGTCTACTATGTGCCAGTACTGAGCTAAGTGCTGGGGAGGAATTGATGAGCACAAAGCAGACAGAATTTGTCCCCTAAGGACCATAGAGTTCAGTGGTTAAAAAAAAGGCACTAATCAAAGTTGCTTAGAAATACATGTAAAATTACAGTTGGAATTTCTGCCACCCAGGAGAGAAACCCTGAGTTCTCTGAGGGATAACAGCATAGCCTGACACAGTCGGAGGTTTGGGGGCAGGAGTTCCTGGAAAAGTAGAAGTTTCTGTGGATCCAAAGACTAGAGAAGCGTTGACTGGGGGAGGAGATGGAGGTGACGGAGTCAAGGTGCCGGCTCAGCCTATGCAAATGGCCCCCGGCGGGAGGGGAAGGGGCCCTGGGAGATGAGAAGGGGTCTCAACACAAGGGGAGGATAAGAAGCAGGGTGGCCTG
The DNA here is from genome assembly GCF_039906515.1 of Pseudorca crassidens. Classification (NCBI taxonomy): domain Eukaryota; kingdom Metazoa; phylum Chordata; class Mammalia; order Artiodactyla; family Delphinidae; genus Pseudorca; species Pseudorca crassidens. Next base: position 33,401,932 of record NC_090310.1, read on the forward strand.
CAGTGGGGGGTGAGGCTGGGGGCAGGATGCCCTGAGCCCTGTAGGCTGAGAGGTGAGTTTGACAGCCTGAGCAAGGTGCTGGGTTTTGGGAAAGCGCTGGAGAGAAGGAGTAGAGTCACATGGCCACATCTGGGTTTTGAACAGATTACCCTGCTGACGTGTGATGAATAATACGCAGGCAGCCACCAGCTGTCACCCTAGGGAGGCCTCCACAAACAGAACAAAACTTGTCTTCCTTCCTATAAGCCCTTCTCCTCCAGTGATGATTCTGGGTCTGATAAGGGGCCGAACACCTCTTCCCATTTCTTCTTTAATGGATTTACTTTCTTCATCTGTGACCACTGGCTTTTGGGCGGGTTGTGTTTTCTTGTTGTTTTTTATTTTTTGTTTTTTTTTTGTTGTTGTTGTGCCTCACGGCTTGCGGCTTGCAGGAGCTTAGCTCTCTGACAAGGGATCTCACCCAGGCCCCCAGCAGCGAAAGCACCAAGTCTTCCCTTGGCATGCTTTTGAGGAGAGCATTTTCAGCCCTTTGGAGATCATATTGAAGGGAAGAGCTTTTGGAGAAAACAGGATTAAAAAAACGAACTGGCATCTACTTTAGTTAGCCTCTAACAAGGGAATTCATTAATTTAAAAATGTAAAAATAAATAGAACATCCTCTTTTTAGAAGAGTATGATATCTTATAATAACCGATGTTAAACTGGAGGTAACCAAGAGACTTAATAAACACGTACGCAGAAATCTTCACGTTTCATCTGCTTAACTCTGTGCCCAGGCTGCTTTCTCCCCAAACTGAAAAGTTAGTTTAGAGCATGGCTAATCTATTGCGGTGCAATCATATTTTCATCTTATCAAATATCCCCACGTATTTCTTCCACCCGCTCAAACATGGAACATCAGAGATTTAGATTTTATTTGGAAAATTCCTTATTCATCATACGGAAACACATTCAATTGCATTCGAGGAATTCAATTTAAAACTAATTTATCTTACATTAATGTTTAAATTCATGAGATTCTGCATAGAGTCATTCTTGTAGTGTAATAAATTCAGAGTCAATACGATAATTACTAAAACAGAAATGAGCATGAGAAAAATAAATCGCGTGGTCTGAGGGTGAGTTTTCTCTCGCCTGAGCTCTGAGGCTTGTAGCAAGGAGGGTGAGAGAAGAAGAGAGAGAAAAAAAAAAAGGCCAAGAGGGAGAGGGATGAAAAGAGAGGAGGAGAGAGGGAGGAAGGGAGGGAGGGAGAGAGAGAAAGAGAGAGAGAGAGGCAGAGGGAGAGGGAGAGGGCAAGACAGCACCTGTGCTACCATTTATCCGATGCATACTGTGTTGCAGGCAGTGTTTCAGAGACTTTTCCTTCTCTAAGCCTTACAACAAGCAATAGGGATTGCTCCAGTGATAATAATACCAGCTAACAATTAGCACTTCCTGTGTGCCAGGCAGTGCTGTAAAACTCTTTACAAGCGTTGTCCGGCTCAATCTTAACAATCTGATAAGGTGAGATGACTCCTGACCTCCCCAGGTGAGAAAAATGAGATGCAGAAGCATAAGATGACAAGATCAAGGTGAAATAAACAGTAAGTGGAGGAAGCAGGCGATGAGCCCAGGTCTGGCTCTATGCTCTTAACCACGATGCAGTACGCTCACCCCACCTGTGAAGAAGGTAGAGCATTTTTGCAGATGCAGCCAGTCAGATCCCCAAAATGTAAGCAGCCCACGGGTATGGCTAAAATTTGAATTCAGATGTGCCATCCTCCTAAGATCTTGCAGACACCCACATCAGAGAGCTCCCCAGGGACCTTAGTTCCGCCTCTGGATGAAAGATCAAAGTTCCTGAGTAGGATCCCTGTTCCTGTCCCACCCCCCCGCGTCTGGGAACCTTTCCCTGGTTGCCAGGGTCTTCATGATTCCAGTGCATTTTCACCGCATTGATTGCCTCAGCACTCCCTCCCTTCTTCATCCCCTACCAGTTTCTTTCCTGTGTTATCGATTGAGGACTCATGCTTTCTGCAGTGATACAGAGAATAAATACCACTAACTGGGAAATGATATCACAGTTTTAAAAAGGAAGAGAAAATGGAACTCAAAAGTGCTTCGTAGATGTAAATCTTTGGACATTCACTATCAAAATACTGTTTCAAAAGGAAGGTTTCTTCCCTCTTCTCAACTTGCTTGTTCTAAGTACATAACTCCTTTTTCCTGTAATGAATTTTCCTCGCCCTTTGCAAATCAGCCCCCAAATGTCCAATAACCTCTGACTTTTCCATTGATTCTTGCATTGCATGTGTGTACTTTAAAACATCTAGAACAGTCGTTTTCAACAGGGGCGATTTTGCCCCCAGGGGACATTTGGCAATGCCTGGAGACATTTTTGGTAGTCATAGCTCGAGCCGAGGGGGTGGTGCTACTGGCATCTAGTGGACAGACGCCAGGGATGCTCTTAAATATCCTACAACACACACAACGGTCCCTGCCCCCAATAAAAAATTAACTGACACAAAATGCCAACAGCGGAGAAGTGAGGCTGAGAACCCCTGATTAGAAGGAAATACTTATAGCTGTTGACAATGGCTGCCTCTGGGAAAGAGACGGAGACAAGAGGACAGTACCACTTTTTAATTCTTTCATTTCTGAACTGTTAACGACTTTTCTTTACAACCCACATGTATTATTTTTGAAATGTTATGACAAAAGTGAAAAGAATATTTTAACTGTTTTTAAACGTTCTCTTTAGGGAAGGGTAAAAAAAAAGTTTAAGTGAACTTTTTAAAGGAAGGCAAAACATATAGTAAATATAGGAAAGATTATTTTCAAGGAACTGGGTGATGAATCCAAAGAGCAAATTCCTGTGACAGGGCATCAAGCAATTTACCCTTCTCAGTGCTGTGCTGACAAAGGACGATGTTAACTTGTAGACTTTTATTATTATTTATTATGATGATGATTAAGAAAAATAGAGATGTGATCAACATATTAATGAAAAGCTAAAGTCCGGAATTTACTACAAATCACCACTTTGTTTTCAAAAGAAAGTGACATCTTGAGTTGTTGCTCAGACAACTATTTACGTTCTTGAAATTTCTCTTAACCATTCTATGACTTTAAGACGCAAAATGTAGGGACTTCCCTGGTAGTGCAGTGGTTAAGAATCCACCTGCCAATGCAGGGGACACAGGTTCGATCCCTGGTCCGGGAAGATCCCACATGCCGTGAAGTAACTAAGCCCGTGCACCACAACTACTGAGCCTGCGTGCTAGAGCCCACAAGCCACAACTACTGAGCCTGCGTGCCACAACTACTGAAGCCCATGTGCACCAGAGCCCGTGCTCTGCAAGAAGAAAAGCCACCACAGTGAGAGGCCCGCACACTGCAACGAAGAGTAGCTCCTGCTCGACACAACTAGAGAAACCCTGAACTCAGCAACAAAGACCCAATGCAGCCATAAATAAATAAATAATTTTTTAAAAAAAGACGCAAAATGTGGACAAAAATTTGGAAATCCACAGGAAAGAGAACAGTATACCCTGTTCATACTTTCGGTCACATGGCCAGCTCCTTATCCTTCAAGATGCAGACCAGATGCCACCTCTTCCAGGAGGCTGCCCCTTGCTATAGTCTCCTGGGATTCCCTCAATCCAGCCCACAGCACAGAACTTTATTTGTCTCTGATTACCTGTCTAGGTCCCCTAAGGCAGGGGTATCTGATTATCCATCTTTGATTCTGCCGCAACTACAACAGTGTGTGATACTTAACAGTTATAGAAAACATCAATGGGATGGTAACTAACTGAATGAATGAATGAAAAAACAGACATGAGGATGAGGAATCAAGAATAGGGAAATTCAAAAGCAAGGGGGATGGGGTTAGAATATAGTTCAGAAAGGAGGGAGGTAGCACACTCCCTTAGTGGTAATTTGAGGTGGGTGGAGAGCACAGGAGAGAGGGCCGGTTAACACAGGCCCCGCCCATCCTGGGGTCCAGGGCTGGTCCTGTCTTTCACCGGCTCAGAGCTTGATACAATGGCTACCACCCCCGGATGCTCCGTTTCCCATTTGTACAATGGAAATAATAGTAGCGGTAAATTCATGTGATGGTTATGAACATGCAATTGGAATCCTACCTATGAAGCACCGAGGAGAGTGTGTACATATGGAGTAGCTATTAGGGATTGCCGTTTTCGGCAATGAATTCTAATGGCTATCAGAACAATTCTTAGCAGCACATACTGATTAATACTAATCCATGCCCTTTATGTGGCTGACTCTGCCAGGCATTTTAAGGCATAAAGAGATCTAAGACGCAGCCACTGCTCTCAAAAGGCTTAATGTAGTTGCAGAGTCAGACTATCCCCACCTTTGTCCACGGGGTCTTTTCCATCCCTCTCCCTTCCTCCAAGCCTGGGTCACCCAGGAAAGCCAGCACTTGGACCTTGAAAAACGCACCACCGTGTGTAAGCGTGAATTAGCATGGCGTTGTCTAACCTCATACCTTCTGAGCAGCTTCATCTGCCGTAACTTAGATTGTGATGGGAAATAAAATGCAAGCACGGCAAAGGGCTCACTGTGCATGGCAAGACATGTTTTATCTCTAGCCACGGAGTGCAATTGCATTCCTGTTGTGAAACCCAGATTGATGCATGCGTTTTACTTATAACCCTTTCTCTCGAAGTTCCTCCAAGTTACAAGTTAGCAATGAAAGTTTGCAGTGGCTTTTCAAAGGCCTGCTGGCATCTCCCTTGATAGCCTTATTCTTGCAAGTGTCAGTAACAGACCACAGGACAGTCGAGTCAACAGGCACTGGAGAACAGATGCATCCAAGAAAGAATAATGGTGATGGAAAGGGAAAGGCAGAACGTAGAAGTAGTGAGCACGGATCTTCAGGCTGAGACTACCAAACCAGCACCTCAAACTGGCTGCCATCCAACCATTGGTGCTTTTCCCCTTTGGCATCACCTGGACTTTGAGCATGACAAGAACCTCTTTCTACTTCCATCTGCCGCTTCTCAGTCTATCTCCTCCAGTGGCCGCGGAAAACCCACACAGAACCATTTAGCTGACAGTGCACTCAGTTTGGTGACCATTTCTCAATTCTATACATTCGCACTGCCCTATTTGGCAAGGCAGAATGTATGGTAGCCAAGAAGCATCAACCCCCAAATAGTAGAAAACAACCTAATTAAAGAGTAGGGCTCTGGAAAATAGTGAAAGAATTAAACATCGTGTTACCGCATGACCCAGTGATTCCATTCCTAGGTGTATACGCAAAATAACTCAAACAGGTGCTCAAACACGTGCACACACATGTTCATAGCTGCACTATTCACAACAGTCAAAAGGTAGAAACAATCCAAATGTCCATTAGTGGATGAATGGGTCAAATCATGGTCCATCCACACAATGGAATATTATTCACCCATAAAAACAGATGACATACAAATAGATGCTACAACATGAATGGTCCTCAAAAATATTATGCTAAGTTTAAGAAGCCAAAGACAAAAAAATCATGTGATATGAATCCATTTATGTGAAATATCCAGGAGAGGCAAATCCACAGAGACAGAACGCAGATGAGTGGTTGCCAGGGGCTGTGGGAGGGAGGAAATGGAGAGAACCTGCTTTAATGGGTATGGGGTTTTCTTTCTGGGTGACGAAAATGTTTTGGAACTAGATAGAGGTAGTTGCACAATAGTCTGAATGTACTATGTGCCACTAAATTGTTCACTTAAGCATAGTTAATTTTATGTTATGTGAAATTCACCTCAAATAATAACCAAAAAAATATATATCAAAGACTAGAGCAGTTCTCCAATTCTAGGACATAATAGGTCAGGTACCAAAACCCAGTAATGGAGAAAAAAAATAGAGACCAAAGTCATGGTCATGGTTAGATGTCAAGCGACACTGAGCCTGACACAGGTACAAGAGGAGAGTCCATGGGTGTGAACTTATAATAAAGGGCCTCAACACAGATAGAGGCACCTGGCATTGAATCTCAATACTACTATTTTTCTAGCTGTGTAGTGCTAGCTACTTCACGTTTCTGAGTCTTGCTGCCCATATTGGAAACAGACGGGAATCTTCTTTGTTGGGTTCCCTCAAGAATCCAATGACAATGATTGCAAAACTCTATTGTAAGTCATTGTGTATAACACATAATAAGTGTTCAGTCAATGGTACCTTTAATTATTATGTAATCGTTATGCATGGAATGTGTGGTCAAGGCTGCCAAGGATGACAGAGGTCAGATCCATGCATTTCTTCCTGAGGCCAGTGGACTGGGTAGAGACCATTATTCTCATGCTGATAACAGAAGCCCGTGAGGGTGAGCCCAACTGCACAAGAACTTCTAATGCCTCTGCTGACATCAAGCTTGCTACCATTTCATTGGTCAAGTTAAGTCACATGGTCAAAACCAGCATAAATGAGACAGGAGATATATGCCTGGTACAGTACTCTAATGAGAGGAACACAGCAAAGCACATGAAGACAGGGAGGGATGAAAAATTTGAAACGTTAATACAAATATACCATGACATCCCAAGATATTTTTATTCCCATTTTAGAGACAGGAAATCAGACACTTAGCAACTGTGCCGGGATCATTTAGCTTAAAAATGACAGAGCTGGGTTTAAAACCAGGTCATCTAACTCTAAAGCACAATAAAGGGACACAGTGAGATTCTGGGGAGATGGTGCAGGAATGGGGTATGAGGCAAACCACGGAGGGCATGGCCCCCATTGTCTGGTATGAATCACATTCAAAGGATGTTTTACGAATGCTCAAATTATTGCCAGTAACAGGATTTCTGTAGCCAGACGTGAATTTAAGAAAGAAAAGTTCTCATACAATAGAAATGTGCTGAAAGCACCCAACTTCAGGGGGACCTGCTCCAAAGCAAGTTTTAAAACAATTCTTTCCATCACTAGCCACGTAAAGAAGGTGACACCTGCAGCTGACAGCTAAGCAGCACCCTCCTACGTGAAAGAGGTGTTCTGGTTAAGTGTGTTTGAAATTATGACAGATTAAAGCGATCAGAAATGCAGTACCCGGGTGTCTGCTTTCACTTTAAAATCTCCAGAACCAAAGTTCCTTGTCTCCAATCATGTGGACAATTTTATGTATTACAGGTCCAGTCAAGGGGTGAGCCCTTACTCAGAACCCCTACTCAGCCACATGCATGCTGCCATGTCAAAGCTTTCTTCCAGAGGGCGTTCCTTCTACGAGAACCTAGACTTAAATTCTAGTTCATCAATGTGCAAGAATCGTCTGAAGGTAAACTGGGGCCAGGCCTGCAACAACAAAACCCAAGACTGACTTTCATCTAGAAGCCTTTCTTCAATAGGCAGAGTTGCCACGATTCTTTTAAAATGGTACAACACCCAAAAAGGAGCTCTTCTCCCTGAAGTATTTCCCCATCTTATTATTGCTCATACTCTAGATCTCAAGGTCTTCAAGCATCTTACTTCTAAAAGCTCAACATTGCCCTCAGCATCAATGGAATGAAATTATTTTTCTAATTGCACCCAATGGCATAGACACAGTGTTGACACATTTGGTAGGAATTGAATTTTTTTCTCCTAAAGTAATTATTAAGAACAGAATATTAGATCATTAGCACTTGAATGAGGGTTGTCTGCAAACAGCGGGAGAGTTTTTGCTTAGCAGTTGAGCAACGGAGTGTACTGGTTCAGAGTAAGCGCTCTGGAGTCAGGCCGACCTGAGTTTGAATCCTGGCTCCCGCGAGTCACAAGCGGGCAACCTTGGGCAGTCACATAATGTCTCCAATATTCAGTTTACGACTCTGTAGGAGGATTCGATGAGATACTGTATGGATAGAGACTGCACAACATCTGGCACAGAGGATGCGGGAGTAATGGTTGAAAAATAAAAATAGATCACAGCACTCATTTACATAACGTCTTTCAATGGATTCCCTGCTAATAGGACCCAACCCATGACTGGACATGGCCCTGCAATGCCCAGCATTTCTCTCCTCTCCAACCTCACCTCCAGCCCCATCCCTCCTCCCGTGTTGCAGCCTTAAGGACATTGTACTTCACTTCTTCAGATTCCCGAGACCTTTTCAGATGCTGCTGTCTCTCCTCCCAGTTTAGCCTACTGAACCCCACTCATCCTTCAACCATCTTTTCAAATGTCACTTTGAGGAGGTCTCCCTGCATTTGCATCCATCCTCTCTGTTTTCTACTCTCGCGGCCCCGGTGTAACTTCCTTTCATGGCTCAGATTAAGGACTGTAATTATTGATTGTTTTGATTCATGCCTGACTCCCCACCCCAGTTAGACTCTAAGCTCTGTGAAGCTGGAGAACTTGTCTAATTTGCTCCTAGAACCCGGCATCAGGCCTGATACATAGTAGGTATTCAACAGCTAATTATTCAGTGAATGGATGGAAAACAATGTCACAGAAAAGAAGTAAAAACAGGACTAGTGCATGAGCTCTGTCTTAATGAGCTTTCAGTTTAAACAGCACAAAAGGGTATTTCTAACTCTCTTTAACTCCCTACCCCCCCATTTTCCCTTCATGTTACTATATCACAGAAGGAAATAATAATAATAATTATTATAATGTTGATGATTCAATGAGACCGTCTCATGATGTTGGCTGGTTTGGTGTGTTGTTTTGTAGTTTTAAATAAGCTCCCTATGTGGGCTGTTAAATAAAGTAGGGAGAAATGAGAGGAATTATGTATCTGCTTTTCACCCCAGGACAAGTTGTTATGTTTGCCTGAATCTAATTTCCCTTTGTCTAGATCACTGAGCGGAACCTCAGATATTGCCTGTGCCAAGATGAGAGTGTTGGTGGTGAGGCCTGGTTAATAATTTGCTGGGTAACTTCAGGGAGGAAATGCACCTGGTCTGGGCCATTATTTCTCTTCCTTTATATAACAGGGCTTTGGGGGCTGAGCTGAAATGGAGGCAGTGAGAGGATAAGCATTACCTTCTTGATCTATCCCATTCATTCCCAACGGATCCTTCCCAAACTGTGGATGTGCTTCTGCCACTGACAAGCCCAGGAGGTTTTATTTTATTACTAGAGGAGGGAGAAGGTTTTGATAGGGAATGGGATTTGGGGACTTGGAAAGGGGATAAGAAAATTCAAAATGGAATGAAATGGCACCTGCCCCCTACACGGTTCCTGGGGTTGATTCTGAGCCACCTGTGGATGGAGGGGTTTAGATGCAGAAGATGGAGGAGACTTAGCATTGGCACAAGCAAAGCTACTTTGGGGAGCAGGTGACAAATCATAGCACAGAGCTGGGAAGGGGGCCATTTGCCCCGTCTCTAAAGAAAATGGAAGGATGGTCTGAGATCCCAAAACTAGAGCCATGGGAGCATCCAGAGGTGACATCTGGGAATGGACATCAGAGTTCTCCAGATACGAAGTAGTGATGGTGGGACTTCTCTGGTGGCACGGTGGTTAACAATCCACCTGCCAATGCAGGGGACATGGGTTCGAGCCCTGGTCTGGGAATATCCCACGTGCTGCAGAGCAACTAAGCCCGCAAGCCACAACTACGCCCGCAAGCCACAACTACTGAGCCTGTGCTCTGGAGCCCGCGAGCCACACTACTGAGCCCACGTGGCACAACTACTGAAGCCCGTGCGCCTACAGCCCATGCTCCCCAACAAGAGAAGCCACTGCAATGAGAAGCCCGAGCACCGCAAGGAAGAGTATTCCCCACTCACCGCACCTAGAGAAAGCCTGCGCGCAGCAACAAAGACCCAGTGCAGCCAAAAATAAGTTAAAAAAAAAAAAAAAAGAAGCAGTGATGGTGAACCCCTCAAAACAGTTACATGGGTGGGGTCAGTGGGAAACTGGAAAAGGTATTTGATTTATGGAATACGGACTTAAGTTACACCCAGTAAAGGCTGCCAGAAATAATTTGGGTTTTTTTTTCATTTTTTTAAAATTGAAGTATAGTTGATTTCCAATGTTGTGTTAGTTTCAGGCATACAGCAAAGTGATTCAGTAATTCATATATATATATATATATATATATATATATATGAAAGAATATATATTCTTCTTCAGATTCTTTTTCATTATAAGTTATTACAAGATATTGAATACAGTTCCCTGTGCTCTACTGTAGGTCCTTGTTGTTTATCTATTTTATATATAGTAATGTATATGTTAATCTTAAACTGCTAATTTATCCCTCCCCCTGCCCCTTCCCCCTTTGGTAACTGTAAGTTCGTTTTCAATGTCTGCGAGTCTATTTCTGTTTTATAAATAAGTTCGTTTGTATCATTTTTTTAGATTCCACATATAAGTGATATCGTATGATATTTGTCTTTCTCTGCCAGAAAAAAATTGGATACTCCCTAGGGTATGGTGGAAGCCCAATTTTTAGTAATAAGCCAGTGATTTTTTTCCCTACAGTCATAATTTTGGTATATAAAGTAATTGTGACCTGATTTTTCAGCCATAAAACAATGAGTCCCCTGGACAAAGAGGCTGCATTTCTTTTTTTAAATGGGAGTGAACAAAATTCATGGTTTTCTTCATATATCTCAGCATTGTTTAACTGGTTGCCATGACAGTGTGTCATTTTTCTGAAATATAATTTTGTAAAAAATCAAACAAACAAACCAAAAAGCAAAAAAAAAAAAACAAAAAAAAAAACAAAACAAAACGGAGGGAACTTTTAAAATTCCTCCTTTCCTTCCCTATTTTTCTAGTCTCAACAGAAAGACAGCAGCAACCTCTAGAAGCATCTTAACTCTGACATAACTGGCCAAGGATTCAGGGACTCTCCACCACTGTGTAATGCTTTATCTTCCACGATGCTGAGTGGAAAACCATATATGGTAAAGCAGGGGATCCACAAGAAAAATGCCAGTCCTATGCACAAATGAGGGCCCAGTCAGCAAAACTCCAGTTTGCTCAGGGCCATCCTTGTTCCTAAAATATGCAGACAAAACCTCGGCATTAAAAACTGAACCAAATCTTTGCGGTGCAAACTAGCACTTGGCTTTCTATGCTGCCATTTCTAAGGTCCTGTTAGGAGAATCTCCTTGCTTGGTCTGCAGGGAGTAACATCCATTTTGAATGAAGTTCCAAACAAAACAGGAAATGAAAAGAGCTTCTTAAAATTCACAGACATTCATTCTAACAGGAGGGAAAATAATTTATCCCTTGGGGCCTTACTTTTAGGAGTCATTAATTAATTAATTTTAAATGACTTTGCTTTGATAGCAAGTTTCTTATAAAGGCTACATCATCTGGAGACTAATGAAAGCAACCTTATACATTGATTCAAAAAATCAAACCAGCAAACATGTATTGCACTAGGTCTTTGGAGAAATGGCATGGCTGTTCCCATTCATGTTGAGAAGAACTAATACATATATATGTTCCAATACATATAAGTTCCAGTCTACAACCTATTTCAATATTTTTCCCCTTCGTCTTGTAAATATCAGCACTCAGGTTGTTAATCTTCCCAAAGCCAGAAATAAGTCATGCTAATTTTGGAATCATATGAGGACTAGCTATGTAATCACTTAAATACCCTCTTCTCCCAAACAGAACAAGCTGGAATTCTGTGATATTCATGGAGAAAAAAAATATTCTATAATATCCAATGAAAAGATAAAAATGTTAAATGTTACCGGGCTCAAACCTAATCATATTAACAGAGGTGATTTTATCCAATACCATTTATCATCTTGGCCAACATCATTGGGTCCAATTCTATTGGTGCAGAGTTGAATGATAATTTTCCTCCTCACCACTTTTGCTCTTTGGTTCATTTTAAAGGCATCTCAGGCTTTCCCTACCCTAAGTCAAATCCTGCAAAGGCAGTTCTGTACAATGCTTTTCAATCACTTCTCTCAGAACCGTGAGGCCTTAGAAGTTACCCCGCAAAACTGAGTTTCCAATAAAGGCATCCTAGCAATGGCATCCCAGACAGAAGTACCCAAGTGTTTTATAATTATTTCCACAAATTGTTTAAATCCATTTTGGAATGATAGTGAATTATCTGGTAGTTCTATGGTTATAAGTAACAGAATCTATGGCTAACTTAAGAAAAAAGGGGGATTTATAGTAAGGATATGGGATATTTATGGAATCGAGGCTCATGAAAGGGAACTGTTAATGCAGAAATAAATACCATTGCTTCTTCACTATACCAGACCTTCTTCTAAACAGTCAGAGTCCCAGGAGAAAGAGGACAGCTGGCTAGGCTTAGATTCTGTGTCCATCTCTTCACCATACTTGGTCAAGGAGGAGAAGGAACTCACAGAAGCTGTCTGCATGGCCCTCAGGGGAACTCTTCATCTTTTAGAACATCTGCATTGACAGGCCCATTTGGATCACAGTGTGGTACAAAGGTAATCTCTCCAAAATAAAAATTTAAAGAAGGAGGGCTGGCTATTTTCTGGATAGCTAAAAACAAAACCCCAAACAACAAAATCTACTCCAAATTGTATGGACAAACACATGTAAACCAATGAGGGTGATTGAGCCACAGTGTTCACTGTTAATTACTATCCCTGGAAATTAATGCCTGTTAAGGAAGAAAAGATAGATAGGTGTTTCTTTCCTGGGATCTTTCAGAGCTGATCTTATATGGTTTATTTGGTTATCGAAAGAGAGAGAGAGAGACAGAGAGAGAGAGAGAGAGAGAGAGAGAGAGAGAATGCATTTCAGAGAGACAACCAGTGGAAGAAGCTCTACATGGCTGATCATATCAAGCTCAACTCAGGACAAGTGGGTCAGCTCATCTTGGTGGTGTCTATTCTTTTGGGCAAAAGCAACTCTCTCCAATTTCACAACTTCCAGAAAGGCACTGGGCTGGTGAATTACCCTTGGTACGCCAGCACTCTTCCAGAGGATTGGAATGAGATTTCTGGCAGCTAAAGTGTTTTTTAAAAGCTACCGCTTTCTATGATTGCCCCCATCTTGTAAATGACTCTGTCGCTGAGAATGACCAATTCAGAGACAACGCAAAACTTTTCCAGAGCTCCACAAACCTCCTCTAAACTTCTCAGATTGCTGTTTGTTCTGCGCCGCATTCCTAAGGATGTCTGATGGGGTCGTGATTCAGCACCAAGGTGCATGCCACTTCGGGTTTGACTTTATATACAACAGACTGAAGTCTTGGGTGCTTAGGAACTTACTAAACTCTGCCTCCTGGGATGAATCACTGCTCTCCAGTGTAGATGGAGAAGAGAACGGGTTTGGGAGTGAGCCAGACCTGGCTTACAGTGTTACTTTACTTCCTCACTGTGTCTTTAACTTCTGAGCCTCAGTTTCCTCTTTTATGAAATAATATGTGTCTCACTAATTAAACGAAAGAGCATATAGAAAGTGTCTGGCACAGTTCCTGGTGCTTAGAGGAAATATACAGTAGTTTTTTTTCCTTGGTTTTCGATTATCTGACACTGTTCCCTACTAAGGGTGTCACAGTAAGTACTGGCTTGGCTAACTACATATTTGCAAGGGATGGTGATTTTCTGTATGTTGGAGATTCTCTATCTCATGTCTTGGAGAAGATGGAGACACAGAGTTAAGAGTGTTTGTCTCTGGAAAGAGAAACAGGGATACTTGGGGGCAGGAATTGGAAGAAGAATTGTTCTTTATTGTGTATCATTTTATAACGTGTGAAATTAGATATGTATTAGAATGTATTACCTATTAAAAGTTTAACTTAAAATAATAACCACCATCACAAACCCCAAAACAGGATGATGAATTTGCCAATCATCGCCCATCAGGCAATACTTACTGAGTATCCACACCAGTCACTCTCAAGATTATCAGAGAAAATGACGCTGTTGTTCTTTCCATCTAATAGTTACTCATTGGAGAAGCAGGGGGTAAGCTCACTGGGATATAGTTTACTCACTTAAAGAACTGTGCTTTGATGGCTTTTAGGAAAATTATCCTGCAAGAGGAGAATTAAAAGTCTGCTTCAATAACGTGGGCATAATCAGAAGGAAATCAGAGTGAGGGAGATAGCAGCAAGGAAGGAGAGAAAAAGAGATGAGGCAGTTCCAAAGGTATGAGACCTGAGCAGAATATAGACACGACCTGCTGGAAGCTACTAGACACCTCGATAGGATTAGATGCACACATAGGGTTAGAATATATGTCTCAGTATCATATGCCAAGCAAGTCCACAACAGTGAATGAGCACATGGACTCAGGATTCCAACCCTTTACTCAACCCCAACATTATTCCAGCGTTTCCCGTCTCAGTGAATGGTACCACTATCCACCAAACAAACCAGAAAGCAGAAGTCGTCTTTGACTCATCCTTCTCCCCAAATCCCTATTACAAACTGATACCAAACTCTCTTGATTTTATGCCTTAGGTCTGTTGAATCTGTTCATACATTCACTTCTTTCCATCTCCCCCAACATCTTAGTCTAAGACAGCATCACTTCTTATTTGAACTATTGTAACAGACTGTAACGGGTCTTTTTGTTCACTCGCTAATCTATTTCTGAAATTGAAACCAGTGTTTCATTTAAGGAGGAGGAGGAAGGGGAAGAGAAGGAAGGGGAAGAGGGAGGCGGAGGGGAAGGAGGGAGGGGGAGGGGCAGAGGGAGGGGGAGGAGCGAGGGGGAAGAGGGGGGAGGAGCGAGGGGGAAGGGGGGAGGAGTGAGGGGGAAGAGGGAGGGGGAGGGGAGGAGGAGCTGAAGAAACAATAAAGTTAGAAAGATATCCCTCTGGTAATACAAATAAAATAATGTTATCTCATTAATATAAACTTTACCATTTTAGCACACTATATATGACTAAAGGATATGTAAGAAAAAAACAATAAATGATAACATTTGCAGGGAGCAATCCCAGATTCCTTAAAAACTAATTTTTTTCAAGTACTCTCCACCTAAGGTGGTGAATACATACATACAGTTTTATTTACTCATCAGAATATCCCCAGCAACAATTCTTTCTGAAATTATTTAACATTTATTAGCTTAAGGTAATACATGAATTTGAAAAGAATGCAAATTATAACTATGTTTGTTCTGACTGATTTTTCTTATCATAAAGGACAATTTCCCATTCTATCTTTGGAAACAATGATTCTCTGGTGATATTAAACTAAGTATTCAACATCATCAGACTAGTATAAAGCTTTGCAATGATTTTCAGAAGAGTACTCACAAAAATCTTTAAACAAATACTACCTATAGAAGAGCACTGATTAATTAATTTGCCAATTATTCTCTTATATTGTGACCTGTGACAATTCTATAGTGATTTTTATTCCAACTAATTCTATTCTAAATCATGTAAATGTTCTAACTGGTTCTTGGATAGGTCATCTTTGTGAACCACATACATCTCCAAAGTGCTGGATGATGCCTTAGACAGTTGGAGCGAGGAAATATTATTAGCATGCACCAGCTTCTCCACTCCCCAGCCCACCAAAGATAACTCTTTTTCCAGCTTTGTTTCTGGAATTTTATTGCTTGGAACTAGCTCAATGGGTAAAAAAATAGATCAGGAGATGAAAAGACTAGGGATTCACGTTGCAAAGAGCCAAATTTTACTCTCAGAGAAAGGGTAGGAGAGAAGATTCAGACAATGAGGGGAAGAGAAGGATGTGAAAGGGCTTCCTATGGCTTGAGTATTAGTGTTTTGGGAATTGATAGTGGAGGGAAAAAATGTTTCTGAAAAGAGCAGTGGATATTGTATGAAGGATGCAAAGACTGGAAAAGATGGGTCAAGAGAATTTTAAAGGTGTTCTTAGCATAATTA
Source organism: Pseudorca crassidens (assembly GCF_039906515.1). Taxonomy (NCBI): domain Eukaryota; kingdom Metazoa; phylum Chordata; class Mammalia; order Artiodactyla; family Delphinidae; genus Pseudorca; species Pseudorca crassidens. The sequence continues at coordinate 33,417,687 of NC_090310.1, forward strand.
ATAATTGACTTCTCCTTTGTAAACATCCTTCAAGAGACACCAAGAACAATTTGATGTGCTCTTGTTGTCTGGTGGTCTGTATTTCTTTGCATGGGATCATAACTAAGGCAAGACATTACTGGGTCTGTTTTTTTGTTTTCCAGTTAAAACCAAGCCTCACTGTTTGGGATAAAATGGACTCTGAAGGACATAATTCCAGGTCTCACAGTTTACCTAGGAGAAGTCAGAGTGAGCACACATACTTGGCAACAGGGGGGGAACGGGCCTCAACCGCAGCCTCCAGTGTTAGGGATCTCCTTGAATGAGCACCACCGCACTTTGCCCCAGCCATCTGCAGTGTCAGCACTTGTATTCATCAGGAAGCTAGCTCTTCTAATAAACAGTTCATTCTCATTATTGACACTCTTATGGAAGAACACATTGTGAAACCTGGTATTTTTCATCCAATTAATATCCCCCAACTTCTAGAGTAGCCACATACACTCTGTAGAGTCCCATTTCAAAGTCTTTATCTGTAGCAGTAAAAATTATTTATGTGTCTAGAGCTGTTGAGTCAGTTCTATTAAAGGGCATAAACTATCCAGTCAATCTTCAATCAACAAATAGTTATCTACCTGCAATGCGTCAGGGGTAGATGAGAGACTACGGGTGGATCCGATTAGAATTTAACCTCCATGAAGGAAGGAACTTCTGTCTTTGTCCATTGCTGTGGACCTAAGTACTTAAAATAGTAGGGATATTGGATAAGACAGTCATTTTTATTTGACTTCATTAAATTTATCACATCAAGGCACACTCTAAGGTAAAACTTATCAATATACCTTAGAGTATAAATTTGTATACACAGCTTAGCTTCATATATAACACATAGGTGTTAGGAAATTCTGGGTTCCGACCAATATCCCAAGTCTATAATAGTGGTAAGAGCTTAGCATTGGTTTTATACTGTAGTGGGGGTTCTTTAGGAGAAATTCAAAATGTAGGCTGTGAACCTCCTGGTGCAACTATACAATGAATTTTCCTTTTATGGGAAATGATATTCTGAGAATTACTCTTCTTTGGCGCTGGGGTTTGGAGATTTGGGTCATTGGGATTTGGATTTTATGTATGGAGAACATCAGAAACATTGCTTAAGGAGCATTCATATTTATAATTTACAAAGTATGTTGGGATCTGAGTATTACTCTTAACAAGCAGACCCAGGTCTCTATTCCCTATCTGGTAGACTATCTGCATATTTGTACAAGGGAAAATGAGTAATGGGGAATGATTCTTTGGCTAAAGTCCCATTGGTTTAGGAATCTGGTTTCCTTGTCCTTTAGATAATTACATTCCCATAAATAATTTAGGAAAACAAGCTTTCCTTTAGTTGTTTTCCAAGTAGGATTAACGGAAATCATAGGTAGACTATACTATGTATTCATAATTTTGGATTTCAGAAAAGTAATAACAAAGTTTTTGGGTTTTTTTTTTTTTAAAGCCACAATACCACCCTCCCTTTCTCACTTCACTGGGAGGGAAGGGTTTCTTAATTGTGCCTGTAGACTGGCATTTCTAAGGCTGGTGGTAACCTTTCTCTTGTAGTTTTCTGCTTCCAAGGACTAAGGACAAGCAAAGTTTCAAAACAAAACAGTGCCAGTCCTGGGACTCAGTACCTTTAGAAAAGTGAAGTTTGCACTTTCAGGCAGAGAGCTAAAACGCAATGAGGATCAAGTGAAAATTGTTGACTAATTTCCATCATCTGGTTTCCTAAAATGTGCAGCTTATAGCAATTTTAAAAACCAAGGCATGATCTAGCTCATAGGGTGTGTGTGTGTGTGTGTGTGTGGGGGGGGGGTACATAAATGGAGAAACTAAACACACACACATACCCAGGATCATTTTTGAATACAATATCATTTTTAACACAGTGAAAATTAATAGTCCCTTTTCTCAATGGCAAATCATCTAAAACACTTTTAGAACCATTTGGGAAAGGAGAGAAAATAACATTTTCTGTTGAAGAAGCTATCTTTCCCCCTTCAATAGTTAGCACTGAAGAACCTCAAGTACTTTTTGCCTAATCCTACATTTTTAGTTCCTTTAAACAAAGGCAACTAGGATGGTTTATAAAATTCTTTCATAGCTGAGTCTCTGAAAATCTCTCAAGCCAACCTTCATCAATAGCCTGATACCATTTCAACAACTGATTCTTGCAACAAGAGGAAGGTAACATTTTATATAAACTAATAAAGAAAAATAAAACCGCCAAATGAAATGGTTCTTCTAAATTTAGGTATTAAAAATAAACATCCAATAATAGGCAAGCAATGAAATTCCCCAGAGGAGCACAGGAGAACTCTTTCCAGCTCAATTAGCTGATTCAGTGTGGACACGTGTGTCTCACAGCCCTCTCCCCAACCTCCACCCCAATTATGGGTGTACCTCTGCTGTACCTTAACCTTAAAGGGCACTGACTTTCACTTATGTATGATGAGCAGAATTTTACTGGGTCACCATGAATTGGCTCAATCATCTTTATATTTGCTGATTACTAGTCTATATGTGTGTGTCTTGTTTTACATATTTATCTTGAACTGGAAGATTCAAGATCTTCCACTGGAAGATTCCCAGTGGAAAAAAAGCGAGCATAACCTAAATGCAACTGTATTTTCAATATACAAGTCTGACCATGGCAAGAGACTTGTATGGTTTTATTTCAACGTCAGGTCTTATTTGTATGTCCTGAATATCACAATTAGCATCACACTTCCTAGTAATTTAATAGTATGGTGAAATACATATGAATATACACCTTTAAATTTTTCTTTCATGTTTAATCCAGATTCTTGCTACTCAAAGTGCCATCCAAGGCATCAGCATCGCCCAGGAGCATGTTAGAAATGGCTAACGTCACGTCAATCCCCAGATCTACTGACTCAGAATCTGTACTTTTAACAAGATTTCCACGTGATTCCTCTGTGCATTAAGGTTTGAGAAGCACTGCTCTAGATAAACCTCTCACGTTTTCATTTATTCAACAAATATTTATTGATTGCCCACACTGTTGTCAAATACCACGGAAAGACACTCACCCAGGGGTAAGACCAGTAGTGAAGTATTTTCAAGATTTCCTCTGAAGAAGTGTAATAACCCACCTTCGTGGCAAAATAACCAGAAGAAAATGGGGAAAAAAATCCCCCCATCTTGTATTCCACTTATACAAAAATCACTCCCATGAGATACTAGTTTAAAAAGCTTTTCTGTGATCCACTAGCTTCTGGAAACGCTTACTTAGTACTTTATCCAAAAGGTAAAGAGAGCACTTTCAGTTAAACTGAATGGCTCATGGGCCAACCCTGGTGCTTGTTTAAAAGGCAGAATTCTAGGGAGAGAAAGGGCAAGAGATGGGAAGAATCAGAATGAGCAGGTATGCTGAATTTGCTCTTCAAACAAGCTGGCCAGGTTACCACTGTGACCTCTAGAAGCTGGTCACATACATACCTGGACGGGCAGCTTTCGCGCCACCTGGAAGCTTGTACAAATGCAGAATCCCGGGGTCTCACCCAGGCCTACTGAGTCAGAATCTGTGTTTAGCAAGACCCCAGGTAATATCTGATATCTAAGTGAGAGTTTGAGAAGCTCTATACAGAAGTATAAGAACCACGCCCTTAAGTTATTACATAAAGAACAAATATGCACCCCCAGACTTTTAGGGTGATTGATCCTTCTTCTGATTCGCCCAGGACCAAAGTGTTTCCAGGATGCTGGGTTTTAAGTGCTGGGCACGGCAACTGCGGCGATCCAGGTAAATGGAGATGGTTAGTCACCCTACACCATCTTCACAGCACGGCACAGAATGAAGATCAGGTGCTCCCAGATGCCCCCAGCCTCATTCTCTGTCCCCGTCTCAAGATGGCATCAAAATAAGCTCATTCTTCCTTTTGTTTTAAAGTAAAGACCCCTTCCCCACTCCAAGATGGAATAAATGGCCATTTAAAGAGAAACTTGAGATATTAAGAACAAGAATTCTGTTGTTTTCCCCTAAACCTCTACAGAAAAGAAGAGTCATCAGTTCAAACTGCAGATTGAATTACAGTCCCCAAAGCGTACTAGGGAATACAATCCAATCACAGACGCTCGATAAACTATGGTGCCGCTAAATCTGCTTTACTTTTACTCCAATTGTTCTATTTATCATGGATTATTTTTATTATCCTGGGCATATAAATATTTTAGTTCACATATGCAATTTAATTAGTTCAAAGCGCAAAATTAAAGCCACAGGAGGACATTTGTTCTGGCCGCAGAAACCAAAGGCACTAGTCAACCAAGAACAGATATATGTGTGTTTGAGTGGAGACAGCTGTTATCCTGGGTAGCATGGCTGCAGTTAGAATGAGGGGTTTTATCTGGGTTTCCTATTTAAACATCAGGGGTCTGGAGTTGTTGCTGCTTCAGAATTAGGCAACGTTTCAGCTCCCTGCCATTCTGAATTAAGGAATATAGCTGTTCTCGGTCTCTCCCTATCTATTAAACAGGACCACCTGGTGCTAGCCTCCATTCCTTTTGTCTCAGAATGTTTTTCACCTTTCCCAAGTTCATCGATTCTCAAGCTCTAACCTTTTTAAGAGTTTTATCAAAAGTACAAATGTCCAGGTACAATCCCCAGGAATTCAGGAAATGTGGAGGAGGATCCAGGAACTTTTCTCTAGAACAAACACCTCCTGGTGGTTCTTAGGATGTGGCTGGAAGAACAGACGTAGAGCAGCCCTGTTTGGATCAGTGCTGCTGATCACAATGAGAGATAATATTTATTAGGTGCCGACGACATATCAGGCACTGTTTAAGGGTGTGGCACATATTTGTAATCTTTCTAACGTCCCGATGAGTTGGGTGTTATCACCGTCATCAACATTTCGAGTTTGTAGATGAGGACGCAATAGTACAGAAAAAGCCTAATCACCTTCTTCAAGGTCAACCAGCTACCAGTTGGTAGAAATGGGACCAACACTCAGGCAGAGTGATTCTAGGACTCATGGTTTCAGACAGTAAGCTCACCAAACAATTTTGAGCATTCAAAATGCATGAAGCCAGGCATGATGGACCCAAGCGCCACAGTTCAGAAAGACTGGACGCTCAGTGTATATAGAAGGAATGGTCCAATTTACTCATAAATCGCTAGGTCTCTCCCAGGACCAAGGACAGTGGTTACAGTGAGTAGTTTGCTGTTGTTTTTGCTGCTGCTGCGGCTGTAGTTTTATCTCTTGTTTCATGAAAAGGCTTATTTTAGCTCACTGTAATATGGCATATGCAGTAACTGCATCAAGCCAGAGGAGCCTGAAAGCAGGAACGTATTACGCACGTGCTTGGGGAAATGGTATACGTTATATACATTTAACTGTTACACCTCCCTGACATCGCGTATTATTAAGCAATAAACCTTTCTCTCTCTTTCTCTCTCCCCCTTAAACAGGACCACCTGATGATAACCTCCATTCCCTGTCTCTGTTTTTCACCCTCATGGCTCTCAAACTTTAACCTCCTCCAGCCTTGTTTGTTTCAGATTCACCAGGATCCCAAGAGGGGTTCTGGACTAACAACAATAGCCATCCAAGGCATTGCAAAGCTGGACAGAGATTCCTTAGCAGATATGGGTGATTCAGGCTGATCCTCGCTACCAAATGCTGCCAGTGTTGCTGGTAATCAGGGTGGTGACTCAAGGGATGGCAGAGCCTTCAACCATTGAGAGGATTGACAGGTTGCTTTATTGATTTGCTTCCCTAGAGCATCCCACAGAGTTGAAAGCTTTCAGACCAGCAAACCAAATCTCAGTGCTGTGCACAGCATCTTACATTTGCCTGCTATATGATGCCCTGTTTTCTCCCTCTTACCCATCAAATGTTCCAACCTGAGATGTGGAAGAAGAAGGTAGATAGAGATCATGGTCCATTTACCAAATAACAACAAAGATGGCGATCATACAACTTGTTACCTTTTCCCTATCAACCCCCAAAATTATCAAAGAGAGAACGTTGATATGGATAGCTAAAGGATACAGAAGAAGCTGGGAGGCAGACACAGACACATCTCCATGGAGAGTTTATTATAAATACGTGCTCAGGGGAGGGAGTTCATCATATAAGAACCCGTAGCCCATAAGTAGTATCTGTTTACCTTTGAGAATTATAATAAATAAAATTTAAAGAAAGAGATGGAAAGAGAGGGCTCTCCTTTCTGGGGTGTCTATGATAGATGTAGATACAGACAGAGTAAAGCAGCTACATGAAAAATTAGATAAAGAAAACACAGACGACATCTATTCTGTTATTGACAGTGAAAGAAGAAGTTATTTCTCAATCGCAGGAAATGACCCAGAGCAGTGAATATATATTTGGCAGTGGGTGGGGTGCTTTAATTGTTTTAAGAAATTAGGCTCAATTTTTCTATTTCTTGGTTTAGCCAGAGAACAACTGTGGTAACCATGACATGTAAAAGACATGATTTCATGGAAAATAAGCCCTTATCCCAGTGATTCTTTTTTTTTTTTTTGGTCACGTCACGTGGCTTGTGGGATCTTAGTTCCCCGACCAGGGATTGAACCTGTGCCCTCAGCAGTGAAAGTGTGGAGTCATAACCACTGGACCTCCAGGGAAGTCCCCCAGTGGTTCTTAATTTGTGAATTTCACTGACGAGCAAACACATTACAAACATATGACAATATGAAGGGGAGAAAGACGAGGGTTGGGTGATTGGGGGGGGGAGGCTGGCATCTGTGTGCCATTCCTTGTTTTTCTAGTGAAGACAAAACTCCCCATGCTGATTTATTTCTTCTTATTTTGCTGTGGACTGGGGAGAAACTGGAATAGTGCATAACTGGCCCTCAAGTTAGCATTGGAAAAATCACTAAATTAGATGAGCATTCAAAGCCTCTTCTATGAAGGTGAGTGTGTAAGTTCAACAAATGTAGGTGGTATGTGGACACAAGTGAGTAACCTAGAAGCCACAAATTATCCCAGCTTGGAATCAGCACTGTGAACTATCTGGTCCTTCCTATGAATCAACAGAACGTGGCTTTCAGAAGAGGAAGGTAGGGCTTCCCTGGTGGCACAGTGGTTGAGAGTCCGCCTGCCGATGCAGGGGACACGGGTTCGTGCCCCGGTCCGGGAAGATCCCACATGCCGCGGAGCGGCTGGGCCCGTGAGCCGTGGACACTGAGCCTGTGCGTCTGGAGCCTGTGCTCCGCAACGGGAGAGGCCACAACAGTGAGAGGCCCACGTACTGAAAAGAAAAAAAAGAAGAGGAAGGTAGATAAACTGTAACCAGAATCCCATCTTTAAAAACAAGTGACATCTATCTTATCAACTCTCAAGAGAAAACGTGTAGCATGGAGGCACCAGAATTAGACTGGCCGCCAGGAGAGGCGAGCTGTAGTCCTCACTCTGTCTGAAACCTAGTGATCTAGGGGAAATTATTCAATATTTGAGGTCTCAGTTTGCTTGTCTGTAAAATGAGTGGGTTGGCCCAGAAGCTTTATGTCTCTCTCTTTTTCCATAATAGAGGAGGGGGGGAAAGCCCTTGACAACTACCTTGGACAGCAGTGCCTGCACCAGATAAAATCCATGCACCATCTGCTACTGAAAGAAAACATTAAAACCTGTTTCCCAACATCAACCACGCGTCCATTGGAAGAGCAGTGAATCCAAACTGCTATTATGATTTACATTGAACATTCTGGAATGCATACATTGGAGCCATGAATGATGTTTGGGGGGTTTAGGGGGTGGGTTCTCCCACCTGCTTTAGATGCTTAGAGAATATTCAGTGATTTATATGTGGTCACTGAACAAAATAAGTGTTCTGCTAAACAGCCTATGCAAATGACTATGCACCAATCACTTAAAAGAATTAGGAACTTATAAAATGACCATATGTAGTCATTATGAATAATTATATTGAGCCACAAAGGAAACCTCTCTCCCAACCCTCCCCCTGAATCCTGAAGGGAACCTAAGCCATAGAGAGGCAGCAGGTAATTAAACACCAAAAAAAAAAAAAAAAAAAAAAAATAGAAGTCTACAGTTATGGAAAGCAATTTCCTGCAGTTGAGAATGCCTTATACTTGTACCAGCCTGGTTTGAAAGTCCTCATGTTAAAAAAAACCCAAAAAACTATAGGGCAACAGGAAGATCTCACAGAAGACCTGAAAGTCCCATGTCTTTGCCCAGCAATCCTGGGTCAACTTCTGCAGGCAGTATTGAGAAGGTGAAGCTTGGGAACACCTTCCAATCCAGGAGTAATCGAACAGTTCACCTCATCCCATACTTCCTAAACTTGTAGTTCGGTTATTTCCAATGGTAGTTGGCAGCATGTTGACTCCTGTTTGGTTGAAATTCCCTGGCATGCTTCATTATCTAACCAATAAAGCGATCTAGCGGAGTTATTGAATCATACATTGCTTGCTCTATTACCACCCTCTTGCTTTTATTTCGATATGTGATTGTTCTCCTGGACTATTGCTCAAGAGGGAGATAAGTGTTTCATAACATTTTTTTTTTAAATCATTCCCATCGGCTATACAAGACCTCGACTTTAATACACCACCTCCTCCTAAATGAAGCAAACAAACAAGCAGCCAAAACCGTACATCAACATAAATCCAAAATAAACCACGGAAACTAATGCCTGTTGCTGTGTGATTTTAATTTAATATAGTCCAACAACAGGGTGAAAACTGCAACGACTCATTATTTTCATTTCCTACAGAGCCAGTCACTTTGATTCCATATTTCTTTTTGGCCTGAGAGTAAAGCTTCCATTTTACGTTTGTGAAGAGTCAATGATTTTGCATTGGCAGGAGGGCCAGGAGTTGAAACATTAGCTAGTCAGTGATGGGGGGGGGGGACCCAGAAATGTTTGGAAATTGACTAAAATGTCTAAACGCTTTAGAATGCCAACGACAACCACTGGGACCCTGCGGTTTAGTAGCATTTCTCACGGGGTGTCCTGGGTTAAGAACAAGTGTGAAAATTAGCATCTTGTAAGGAACTTATGGAGTCTGATCAATCTCAATGGAAGAAAATCAAATTTCAGGGAAAAAAGGTCAATATATCTGCCGTCAAATTTCATTTTAAAAATTATATGTGAAATCTATGGGTAAAAGGGAGACTACATTTCTCTTCCCATTGATCCTTTAGGATTTCCTTAAAATTACAAACACTATCTTTGTAAATATGATACCATTTGACCAACAGGATCACAGTATCTGTTTTAAATTCTGGGATCTTAAAAAGAAAATGATGAACTTGTCTGGCCAGGGCTATTGTCTTGTGCAACTATATCAGGGACTTCTGTGAGATCTGGCAGATAACATCTAGTGACTGGTTAACAGATGCACGGCATCTATTTTAATCCCCTTCCAGAACAGCCTGTTTTGAACTTTGGAGAGTGTCAGACAAGGCAGACATGAAAACCTGCAGTCAGGAAGACTTGACATCAAGTTGCCATAGAGAACATCATTACACGACAGCTTTTTCCAACCCTGAGTTAGTGCTGGGTGACTGGGAACTGGGTGGCACTGAGTGTGTGTGGGGGGACACTGCACAGTTTAGAGTCTTTAAATGGAATGGTTTGAGGGAGAACCGGGAATATGGAATTTATCTCTCCGCCAGTCTCTCTGGAAGGTGTGAACATGTTGACTCTTAATTATATATTTTAAACTCTCCGTCTTTTCCAAATTAGAAAAGATATACTCACCATTTTGTATAAATACATGCAATTATAGAACTCTAAAATGCTGAATGGAACTGAAAATGTCCTCAGGCATTATCCTATGCAAAGTTTCCCACATTTTAGATGCTGTTATACCATCTTCATGATTTTTAATATACGAGTATCATCTCTACTTATGACTCTTCAACAGCATCTTAAAATTGACCTTGTTTTTGTTACAAATTACTCACTTTACCCATGTATTAAGAAGTAATATACATAAAACATAGTTTTCGTGTTCTGCAGTTTTGTCTATTATGTAATAGAATTAATGTGACAGTTTGTGTAGCAAAATTCAATGTAAATTCTTTCATTTTTCAAATAGGAAAACAGAATTCCAGAGAGAAAATAACTTGTTCAAAGTCACACTGTAAATCCACGACAGATTTGGGGACAGAACTCAGGTCTCCTTAGCCCCAGTCTCAAACTAACACACTCTCTCTCTCTCTCTCTCTGTCTCTGTCTCTGTCTGTATGTCTGGAGGTGAGAGATAACACTTATAAAGTTACTTAACATATACAAAGTACTGCACCAAGGCTGACTTCATGGCTGTATGACCTATACAGTCACACAGTCCCCCACACTCAGAAAGGTCCAGCACTTGGTTTAATGCTTTGCTTTTGCCATCTTAAAATTCTTAACAATTTTTTAGCAAGAGGCCCTGAATTTTCATTTTGCACAGGCCTTCATATATTATGTAACCAATCCTGCCTGGAGGGCGAGAAAACAATGCAAAAAATCTTAAAATAAATAATCAATAACCAACCATACATAAATGATGTAATAAAAAAGAAAAACAACTTCCGCGTAGCTGAGGTGATGGCAGCTGCAGAAATTGTAATCTCCAGCACCTTCTCCAGACTCTACAGATCAAGAAGAACAAACCAACAATGTGAATTCCACACCTTTAGCATAACTTCAAGACAAAGAACAGTATAACTTTACACAACCTATGATTTCAAAATAAGCACCACATTCTAGTAAAACTATTTCTCTTGAGTTTTGACAAGAATAAGGAGAGTTCAGAAAAATATAGGGAAGAGAAGAAAGTGAAATAGAGGTGTTCATTGAATTAAAATCAGTCTGAGAAGGAACATCTGTCTTAAATGTGAAAATATGGAGAAATAGATCTGGCGGTTCACAGCACTAACTACAGGGAAGGGACATAACAGTGTTCTCAGAATGTGGGGAGGCAGTATTGGAAAGACAGTGGTTCTGAGAAATGGACAGTAGTCAGGATGAGAGAACTGACCTTTGGAAACTCTGAAGTGAAGGGAACACAGAGCAAGATGGAGGAATTAAGGATCCAGTAACACAAAGAAATGCAAAAGAACACAATACACATAACTCCTCCTCTTGAACCTCGCTGTCCACAAGAAAAACCAACCATTAAAGAAAACACACTTCACTCTACTGACAGAGGGGAGCATTTGTGAACTTGAAATCTTGTGAAGCACCCCCACCAGTAGCCTCATAAGCCAAAAGAGATAATCCAAGCATATCAGCTACTGAAAGGCCTCCCCCAGGTTCCAAGCATGCTACAGAAGAAAACTGGAAGACAACATCCCGTACTGAATTAAATATCTCAAAAAGGCATTTGGGAATATATTAATCATAAATTCAAAAATATAAAGTGGAAATGGCCGAGACACAGGAAGAAATGAAATGGGCATTGACTGAATTAATGAATGAAATAAAAGAAAAAAGAAAAATTATATAAAAATAAAGTCAAGAGCTTCCCTGGTGGCGCAGTGGTTGAGAGTCCACCTGCCGATGCAGGGGACGTGGGTTCGTGCCCCGGTCCGGGCAGATCCCACGTGCCGTGGAGCGGCTGGGCCCGTGAGCCATGGCCGCTGGGCCTGCGCGTCCGGAGTCTGTGCTCCACAATGGGAGAGGCCACAACAGTGAGAGGCCCGCGTACCACAAAAAAAATAAATAAAAAAATTTTTAAAAAAAAGTCAAAATTATAAAGTGTCCCAGAAAACAAAAAGGGGTTTGAATGAGAGTTTAATATGAGCATTAAAGAAAAGCAGTAAAACAATCAAGAAAGTAGACACAGTGGAGGAAATAGAAGACATGCAAAAAATATCCAACTTATGTAAAATGGAAGTCCATGGGGAAGAAAAAAACAAAGTAACAGGATGGAATAAATATTTGAAAATATAACCAGCTTTGGAATAAAAACAAACAATCAAACAAAACTTAAAATTACAGAGTTTTTAAAAAATAACAATAATAAAAATATTACACATTAAAATCCAGAATCTAAGTGTTACATTTAAAACAGTGATCAGAAGAAAACTCATAGCATAAACACCTTCAATAAACATTTTAAAATGTCAATAAATTCATTAAATTCCCAACTCAAAAAGTTAGAAAAAGACCAATAAATTAAAACACAGAAGCTTAAGGAAGGGATTCATAAAGATAAAACCAGAAATCAATAAATTAGGAAAGAGAAAAACAATGGATATAATCACCAAATCAAAATTATATTATTTTGTAAAATAAAACCAACACAAACTAACCACCACTTAATGAAGGGACAAAAGGAGAAAACACAAATATACAAATAAGAAATTACAAGAGAGAAACAATTAAAACAAAGTAGTTTTTAAAAAAATCATGAGACTACTTTGCACAGTTCTATGCAAATTAATGTGAAAATCTTGATGAAATGGAGAAAATGAAAGAAAAAAAAGAATGAAAAATCCCATAGAAAGATGGGCAAAAGAAACGAACAGACATCGACAAAAAGAAATCAATATAAAATGCCTCAAGTATATAAAAAAAGATGTTCCCAGCACTGAATCAATATGGATCGGGAAAGGGGAGCCCACTGGCTTCAATAATTTGCTTAAATTCATACAACCAGTACAAGTAGTAACAGACTGTAGTGATTGCCTGGCTCCAAAATGCTTTTTTTTTTTAAACGTATTGCCCTGATTCTATCAGTGGTTCACTTACCCTCGACACACTTCGGTTTCTTTGCCTTAAAAATTATAGAATTGAACTAGACAACGTTTAGAAGCTCTTAACATTGTAACATTCTGGGATGCATCTCAAAGACTGAACCTCATCCTTCTGATATCAGCATCTGACACCACTGGCCACAAAGACCATCTATTCTGTTGAAGTCCTGGTAAACCATGGTGTGGTTACCATGGCTCGGGAAAGAATTCAGTGACATTCATCCTATCATGTCCTTTTCATAGTTTGTAGTCTTCAAACCTTAAGTTCTTTCTCAAGAAAACTCTACTTAAGAGACAGGGGTCCTGAGCTAAAATCATGATCTCCTAAATTCAGGGAGGTTGCTTAGTGATGTCCCCTAGGAAATTTCATGACATCCGTATTTCTGTACAGCAGGAGAATCATTTTCAGACTGCACCCATCCAGGTGGAGTGACTTTTCAGGCAATAAAACCTCACTGCCCCATCATGCAGCAGTAAGGAGAGAAAAAATACAAGGAAAGAATAAGGCAGTTTGAAAAGGGACTCTGAGTTCTTGAAGCTTAAAGACAGCTATAGAGTCACGGCATCTCTCAAACACAGCAATGCCATTTCAGGACACAGGCTGGAGACGGACATGACCACATGGCACCACAGAGGCATCTTTACAGATTAGTTGAACATTCTGTCCCCAAAGCAGGTTAAACATTTTTAGACAGGCAATAACAATTGTTATGAAATTAGAATTAGTTCCAAGAGAATTAGACTGGTGTGGAACCCAAAGGAAATACTCTACAGATGGTAGGAAATTTAGGAAAAGGGAAATCCTATTCAAATCAGAACAGATATGATACAGGAGACCTCACTGACTTATTTTTCACCAGTTACTTAGTAAACAGGGATGGGATATTAATATTAGAACTTATCTCTTTAGTATAAAATTATGCTTGTGTTAACTCTACAGTATAATAGAAATATAATTCGATTTTAATAGACTTGGGTCAAGTCATTGTATTATTCGGGAAGAATAAGTTCTGTAACACACAACTCCAGGTCACTGAGATTAACCCAAGAGAAGTTCATTGCTCATTTGCAACTCTTTCTAGGGAAATGGGTGAGGTGCTATGATCATACAATCACTTGGGGACTCAATCTCTTTTATCTTGTAATATGGTGCTATAGACTGAATATTTGTGTCCCTCCAAAATTGGGGCCTCTGGGAAGTGATTAGGCTGTGAGTGTGGGGCCCTCATGAATGGGATTAGTGCCATTATAAAAGAGGCCCCACGGAGCTCCCTCATCCCTCCCACGATGTGAGGACTTAGCAAGAAGAAGGGCCCATCTATGGACCTGGACGCAGGTCCTCACCACACATCAAATCTGCTGGAGCCTTGAGCTTGGACTTCCAGCCTCTAGAACTGGGAGAAATAAATTTATGTTGTTTATAAGCCACCCAGTCTATGGTATTCTGTTATAGCCCAAAAGGACTAAGACATATGACATCATCAGAATTAGCCTTCACTGTCACTGTGGATGGAAAACAGGTTGTGAAGGGTCACACGGGGGTTTATGGCTATATCTGGAAGTGGCATACCTCATTTATATCCACTTTCTGTTGTCTAAGAGCAGTCACATGACCTCAATTTGCCATACGGGGATTGGGATGCAGTCTACCTGCAGGCAAGCCCAGGAGAAAAATAAAATGGATTTGGAAAACACAAGGCATTGTTAATGCTGCGGACTTGTTAATCGTTTTGCTATTTCTGCATAAAATTCCAAGTAAAAAGAGCTTCTTTTTTTTTTTTTTAAAGACACCAATTGTGCTTGAACATTTGTTACTTTTTTTTTTAATTTATTAATTTATTTATTTATTTTTGGCTGTGTTGGGTCTTTGTTTCTGTGCGAGGGCTTTCTCTAGTTGTGGCAAGCAGGGGCCACTCTTCATCATGGTGTGCGTGCCTCTCACTATCGTGGCCTCTCTTGTTGCGGAGCACAGGCTCCAGACGCGCAGGCTCAGTAGTTGTGGCTCACGGGCCTAGTTGCTCCGCGGCATGTGGGATCCTCCCAGACCAGGGCTCGAACCTGTGTCCCCTGCATTAGCAGGCAGATTCTCAACCACTGCGCCACCAGCGAAGCCCGAAAGAGCTTCTTTATGTTCTGTTATTGATGAATTCCTGAACAGGATGGGACCAACTTGGCTCTTGCTCTTAAGATTCTGCTGCCTAGAATGGTCAGATCGGGTAGGCACCTGTCTTAGAGAATGCTGTCTCCTCTATCCAGCTCATTTCTGACCCGGAGTGCTACACTTGACCTTAACTCCACACACCTGATAAATGTTTCATCAATGTTTCTTGGAGAGCTCAGCTGGGGCAGGAGATATTGGATCTTAGTGGAGGTACATTCTACTAGGGATGCTTTCTTTTCACATATTCAGAATTCAAACCAACTGCTACATTGCTGACTTTCCAACCTAAGTCCCAAAGCAGGGGGTTTGCAGCCAGATGGGTGACCTGTGAGGTGGGCAGCACATGGTCATCTGAATTTCAGATAAGATCCCTAAGAGTTAATAAGCCCTTTTTAGAAAAGAAACTGCTGACTAAGCAATTCTTTTCCTTCTGGTCTGAAACGTGCTGTCCTCAAATCAATTCCCACTCCCAATCAATAGTGACCACGACCCTCACTGTGACCTCAATGTCCACTTCTACTGGGTGGGCTTTCTTCGTCTTATTTCCAACAGTTTAAGGAAAGTGCTAGATGTGAAAACCACAGTGCAAGGGCCCCTCACTCCTGGAAAACAGCCCCTTCCCTACATTTCTGACCCCTAAGTGAGCACAGAATCCCACTCTCCTCACCATCTCCTCATGGGTCAGGGAAGTGACATCTCGTTTATTTTTTTAAAGAGACTTCCTGGCTCACGTGGTCCACTTTTGAGTACCTCTGAGCTCTGTCTGAAATGTTCACGGCTGCCATCTTTAAAGGGGCTACATTGCTTTTCTCTTGTTTTGCCTTGCACTTGCAAAAATATTTCTCTCACTTGCTCCATGTCATGAAAATGTTGGCATTGAGTAGGTCCAAATTTAGGAGAAGGATGCTGGCTGGAACAATGGGAAATCCCATCATCATGGGGGAAAATGGCATGGCCCTTTGTAATATGAGAGGGGTTACAATTGGGGGTTAAGAGACGTTAGACCCAAGGAGCCCTGGCTCCTCTCTGGGCCCATACTTGAGAGCTTCCCATTCTGACACCCGCCCCCCACCACGAATGAGGAGTCCACAGGGTCAGGGGGACGCTCACCTGGATTCTGAACCCCACTCATTTGGGGGTACCCAGGATCCCAACATTTTTGCCACAGTAGACAGGCCCACTCCAGTCCCTGCACATAGACTTTTTTCCCAGGTAGGTCCTCCCCAGGGCAGACGGCACCACTTATGTATGTATCCCCACGTCCGAGAGCGTGGGTCAAGGAGTAGCCACTGGGGAGGGTGGACAGAGCTTGTAAGTGCTGGCTGGGAGACCATACACATGCATGCAAAGTCCCTTACACACAGCGCATCTGGCCAATGATAAGAGGAACCCAATCAGCTGCATTGGTTTTAAATTCTAATACAGTTTGGGTCAAATTCCAACTCTGTCACTTACGAGCTCTGTATCCTAAAACCAGTTGTCATTGTACTGTTGTTGTTTCCTGAACAGGCTTTGTATCCTCACCTGGAAAATGGTGATCACAGCAATAGGAAGGGCACTTTGGATTTATGTCATATGAAACTGGACACAGCCAGAAAGTGCTCACATGGAGCACGTGGAATATGATGGACATTCGGTAAGTGGGTTTTTTGTTTTGTTTTGTTTTCTGTTTTTATTGGCGTATAAATGCTTTACAATGTGTTAGTTTCTGCTGTACAATGAAGTGAATCAGCTATATGTATACCTATATCCCCTCCCTCTGTGTTTTTGATTGTGATTTTGTGGTTGGAAACACATAAAACATGGCACATTCAGTGGAGAATTTGTCCAGACATTTTGAAAGTGGTTGCTTAAGTGTTAAGAAGAAATACTATTGAGTGTGCTCTGGTGACATTAGGATGGGAAGGTGTTACACAGACACAAGGGATTCTCAGCGCCAATTGTCTGGTTTAGATTCTTACTAAGGATCAGTGCATTTTTGCTCAGTCTGGAGACACCCCTCCCTGTCCAGCACCTCACTCTCTCAAACTCTATATCCAGGACCCTGGGACAACTTGCTGGACCACAGAAATGGCTTGAGAAGTGAGGTGGCTCATGGCCCACCATCCATGGTGTTTTGCAGGATCCTTGTTTTGTTTTGCATCAACACTTAGGGGAGTTAGGAAAGTAGTGGGGGGCTTTTCAAATTTGTCTCCTTTGTCATTTTTCTCAAGAACAGACCAGATGGTATAAACCTTAGCTCAGGAATGAAATATAACACCACACTTAATAATGAATACTTTTGGGGGAGAAACCATGACCACTTTCTAACGTCATATCCTGTATTTCATATGAGTAATATATTTTATATTACTGAAATGGTGGGCCTATTTCATTTTAAGTATGAAATGCCCATACTTACTTCACTCAGGAGTGCAAAAAAAAAATCAATGTCAATGGCGGCCATAGTTTATCCATGAAAAGAAAAATCCCCCATCTAAGCAGTTAAAAAATATTGCTTGTGCCAAGCAGTATTCAAGCAGCTGCAGAAGAGCGCTAGGTGACAATAATTCTAAACCACCTTAACTTAGCTCTTGGGCAATTCTCTCAACTTCTAGCTATGTTTCTTCCAAAATATCATAAATATAAAATAGTCATTTAACATCCAATTGTTGCCACCAATATTCACTCAGTGAACAGAATGAATAATAGGTATCATTAGTTCAATCAATGATTTATCTGGCTAAATTCTTGTCTTGGAAATTACAAGAAAAAAAGACAAAATTATGATTGAGGGAAAATGTAAAGTAAAGAAATGCAGACCTATCTACTAATTGTATCCATAGACCTCATTTGGATTTCAATTCAAATAAACTAACTTTAAAAATATGTAAAGTAATTGGGAAAACGTGAACACTGACCAGATCAATGTTAATGTTGTAGGGTTAGGTGTGCACCTGTCTAGAAAATGGACCTGCTCTTTCAGGGATACATCCTGAAACATTTACGGATGAAATGTATGATGTCTCACCTTGGCTTCAAAACAATCCAGGAATGTGGATGAAATAAGTGGGGATAGAAATGAAACGCGATCGGTTGTCCGTTGATAATTATTGAAGGATCTGAAGGTTCATTTTACTATTCTCTACTTTGACATATGTTTGTTGTTTTCTATCATAAAACACTGAAAGATATTCCTGAGATAAAATGAATATTTTAATTTACTTACAAAAGTGATTAGAGAGACTGAATTGTTATCATTGATTGTTTGTTTGATCTTCGGAATTCAATTCTCATGAAACCATCAGTGTATGACTTGGCACTGTGAATCCAAAACATGTTTTTTTCAACAATGCATCCTACTTTCAATCTATTTGTTATTCCACTTATGTTGAAATGACAAGATTTATCCCACACGATATAAGTTCACACATGGAGTATGAATGTATATTTATATGAGTTTTAAACTGATATCTTTACTGCCATTCACGCACAGATATTACCACCTGCACTGAAATTGGAATTTGGGAAAGCTCAGACGAAGCCATTTCAATATGGATGGAAGTCAGCTTTGGGTAGGACCGATGCCTCCCAGGAATACGCTTAGTGAAAAGAGGGAAAATGAAACTGGAAGGCTCCACTACAAACAAGGTGCAAAATACAAACCTCCCCTTGTGTTTTCTCATCGTATTTAACTTCCTGGTTAAAAATTTATCAAATCTACCAGTTATGAATATCAAGCACTATCAGCATGCATGAGACTAAAATATCAAGGTCTACAGATTTAAGAAATTGTCAGGGCAAGAAACTGGATTTTTTGAAAAAACTGAATAACTTGTGAAATTTCCATTATTCTGTCCCTTTTTTCTTCTACTCTGATAGGAATTGCAAACAGACCTGCAAGGTCTAAAGTTGCCTCAGGGAAATGAATTACAAAATGGAATATAGAAGCCTTCCTAATAAAATCATTAAAAAATAAGTTGAGTGTACATGTAGCTGAAAACTGATCCCTCGTGTTTTTGTTTGTTTGTCCTCCGCCTCCCCCCCAACTCTTTACCAGTTTGCCTTCTCAGGGACAAATAAATACTATTAACTTAAACACTCTCTGCTAGATACAGGAGGAAAGTAACTTGTTCATGCACTTACATACCAATCAATTAGTATTTAATTTTTTAAAAAGGCAATGCCAGAGTATACGTTAGAATTTCTTCGTGTCTTGGCAATTATTTACCTTCAGTCCTAGGTCAGATTATAATTTTGCTGAGGGTCAGGATGTAGGGGAATATCTGGTGCATAGTATAGGGGACTGCTTACTCTAAGTCTGGCATTTTACTAAATTGGGAATAACATACTTATTTAACAGAATTCCTATCCTCAGGTAGCTTTCAGATCACTGTGCCATGCATGAGAGAAGAATATTAGTTTCTTCACTTTAATTACAATTGCTAAGTATCACCAAAAAAATCGTTTTAACCTCAGGGATAATTCAGGAACTATACGAAGACAGGTGTAAGTTTCCCCTTAAAAATTAAAATTTGCTGAAATGAAAATGGGCCATATGCCTGTTCACTTCACAATGCTAGGAAAAAAATAAAAATACAATGCAAGCCACTTCTGCTCCCAGGTGGTAACCTGTTACAGCATCAAATCTAACTTCTAATTTGACTGCATCTGTGCAGTAGGTTTAGCACCCTAGTGTGGCTTAGTCACAGGAAAGCACTGAGCCTCAAAACACGTGCACGGATTTATAGCTTTGTTGCTGTTGTAATAATTCAAGTATGTAGAGATGGCATACTGTTTTGTCATGGATAAAGGAAACTCTGCAGAGAGGCTGCTGAGTCTCCAAATCGCAAAGGAAAGAGCGTAAACCCTAGATGGGGTCTGGTCAAGCTCTGTGATCCTAGCGAATCTTCCATGTGTCTTAATCCTATGCATGTTAAATTTCATCCTGTTGCTTCTCCTTAGTGTATTCTCTCCTTTCTTCTCTTTTCTCCCTCTGTCTCTTTCTTAACTTCCTTCCTACTTAACATTTTAAAACCCAGGCTCCAGCAAAGGAAAGTGTTGATTTCTTCTTCAGAACCTAGGAAAGAAATGTGTGGCTGTGATCAAACTTGGAATCGATACGCCTGTGCTCACAATCCCTGGCTAGCCATTCCTCTGTCACTCGCAGGAGACTTAGAAAGAGGCGTGCACTGCAGTTTACCAGCCAAGCGAAGGCTGTGGAGGCTTTGCAAATAGCTTTCCACAAGAAGGGATTTTCATAAAACACAAGGATTTCGTCTCAGAGACTGACTGACTGTGGCTTATCACGCATTTGTTTACGTGGCTTCCTCCTTCCCTCACTGTTCCGGGTCTTCGGGTTCACAGCCGTGAAAGCCACTGAAATGGTTGTTTTTCAGTGCTGATTGCAGAAAACACAAGGGCTGTATTGGCTGAGACCCCAAATTCACTTCCTCTGAAATGACTGGGACAAAGGGGGAGAGGGGGTTGCCTGGGATAACGGAGATAATTGTATAATCCTCCATCTTTCTTTTTTGAGGTTAATTCACGGAGATAGCTTGACATAATTGACGCTATAATTGGTCTCATTTTATTTGTTTGATTAATTTTTAATTCCATCACTTTTTCTTTTTGGCAAAATAAGATGTTAAAATTCTCTCTTTACAACTTTCTAATCCCAACCTGATAGGTATTAACAGTTTGATGTGTATCTTTATAGGCTTTTTGTACACACTTGTAAGTATATTGTATGTACATGGAAAATAAAGGTACATATTCATACTTTTTTAAAGATATGAGATCAGGCCATACAGAGCTATGTTTCCCAATATGGTAATCACTCCTCAAGGAGGTTATTTATTTTTATATTAATTAAAATCAAATCAAATAAAAACTTCAGTTCCTCAGTTTCACTAACCACATTTAAAAATGCTCAACAGCTACGTGTGGCCACGGCTACGATATGAGAGAGCACAGATATAGAACATTTCCATCGCTATAGAAAGTTCTATTGGACAGTAGCTGATATAGCATATGCCCAATTATCAATAAATTGGAATTTTGTTCTTTCCCCTTAAAAATAATTTTTGAACAATCTTAGACCAAATTCGAGAAGTAAGACTATCTGAATTCACACTCAGTGGCAGAGATTAAAATTGGGTTGTAGATACTTAATTTGGTTCAAGAACCTATTTTTGGAGGTCCTAGCTGTAAGGATTGTTATCTCTACCACAGAATGCAAGTGCTCAATTTGTTATGCCTGTGTAGTCTATCGGCTTTGAAATGTCTAGTTTTAATGACTATATTCGGATGCTTTCCTGGAAGGACAGTATTTCGGTTGGGACAGGATACAGTAGATGTGTTAAAAAATACTCCCTCAAAAGCTTCCTCTCAAATTTAGGCAAAAAAAAAAAAAAAAAAAAAAAAGGCCAATCTGCATCGTAGAAACTCTGGAACCTTTCAACTACCTTCCCAGAGCGCCATTCTTTGTTCTGATAACTTGATATTTTGCCAAAAGCCCAATACTGGGTGGTTTAAAGCTGGGAAATTGACAAGAAATCCAAAAGCCAAATGAGCATTTACAGGTAGAAAAAGCAAAGTGTGATTATCTGGTCTCTGAGGAGCTAATTACAGGGTCAGTTGAAACTTGGAGGATCATGGGAGGACGCACACGCACACACACACACAGACACATGCAAAAAGGCACAGGCACACATATACACACATGCATGTGCGTGTGCAAAACTGTTCTTCGGTGCCCACCTCCAAAGAAGCAGAGAGCTGCATTGCTGCATAAATAAATCATGTGGAGGGCTCACTGCTTGAGCACAATCGATTGCTCCCCCATACTAAGGTCAGGCACTGTATACCCCTAGCCTGCGCTGACCCACAGTTGTATATAAAATATGATATTAAAGGCAGCTTCCCACCAGCCTGCTTCTACCTGGGAGGCTCGCCATCCATCAATCATTCATTCTCCTTTGCCTGCACCAGCACCATCCCCAGGCTGCAAACTGTGGGAAGTTAATAGGATTGAAAGGAAGACTGGCCCTCAGGAAACCCTAAGTCCATGTCCTCGAAATGATGCAGCACCGAACAGTTTTTCTAGAGTGTACTGAGCAGGAACTAATGGGCCAGATCTAATGGCTGAAGGGGCCCTTAGTTTAAATTATTTTGACGATCCTATACGGACATTATACACATTGCTCAGCATGGGATGAACCTCTTCCAGCACTTTCAAAGATCACCAAAGTTCTGAGAGGGAGAGGAGAGCAGAGACGTGATAGAGATGAGTCTTTTGCTGCACCAGGATTTCTCAGCCTTAGCCTGAAATATGCAGGATAGCCCATTCTCAAGGCTCTGACCTTTAAATGTACACCACTTTTCCATCAATATAGAGATAAAAAGTTGCAGAACAGAGAATAACATTTGTCTTGGAGGTTTATAGGAACACTGTGACCTGACCTACATGGACAGCTGCAAGAACAAAGGATTCCAGCACCAAGAAGTCTGCAGCAACCAACCACACCTGCCACTTTTAGTATAAACGAAGACTGAATCCTAACTCAGAGAAGATGGTTCTTTGGGACACTAGTCCATCAGCTTCCAGGTCTGCTGGCTTTCCAAATAAAGTCACTACCCCTTGCCCCAACAATTAATCTCTCAATTTATTGACCTGTCGTGCAGTAAGCAGTAAGAGCTTAGACTCAGAAACATAAGGACACCTATCATAGTAGATTAGGGACCACCCTAATGACCTCATTTGAGCTTAATTACTTCTTTAAAAAACCTTATCTCCAAATATAGTCACATTCCGAAGTACCAGGAACTAGGATTTCACCATATGAATTTATTGTCTCCTTAAAAAGGAAACAATTCAACCCATAACAAGAGGCAAATCCCAGACCCAAATACATGATGTTTCTGTATCACTAATAACTTAGCTACATTATCTGTTATAGATTCAGCCCTGTTATTTAGAGTCAGGCTCTCTCCAATGTTCATTCTCCTTCTGTTAAAGAAAGAGTAACTTCCTTGACCAGGGAGGCAAGGAGAAAGAATTGCGCAAGTGTACAGCTCCAGGTGGTTGAGAATCCTCCTGCCAATGCAGGGGACACGGGTTTGAGCCCTGGTCTGGGAAGATCCCACATGCTACAGAGCAACTAAGCCCGTGCGCCACAACTACTGAGCTTGTGCTCTAGAGCCCACGAGCCACAACTACTGAACCCGCATGCCACAACTACTGAAGCCTGTGTGCCTAGAGCCTGTACTCCGCAACAGGAGAAGCCACCACAATGGGAAGCCCACACACCGCAATGAAGAGTAGTCCCCGCTCACCGCAATGAGAGAAAAGCCCGCGCACAGCAACAAAGACCCAATGCAGCCAAAAATAAAAATAAAAAAATTTAAACAAAAAAAAAGACGGTACATTAAAAAAAAAAAAAGTGTACAGCTCCATCTCCTTTCTCTCATCTGCATCTCCCTGTCAGGCAGAGAGAGAATTTTCTGGTCCCTTCCCTCCTCCCAGGGCTGCTCTGGGGCCAGACAGACTTTAGGCTGGACAGCTATCCTACTACTCAACTATGCCATTGTGACACAAAATCAGCCACAACCCATAAATGAATAGGCGTAGCTGCATTCAAGGAAGACTTTACTACCCCTGCTTTAGAACATTATATACATTATTGGATTTGTATAATTTCAGTTGATACTAGACTTGGTGGCATTTAAGTAAAATCGGGGCACCTGGAAAAGTGACAATCGCTCTCCTGTTAAGAGAGCACCAAGGCCCCACCCTCCTATTTTTCTCACCCATAACTATGAATAGATATATATAAGAATATTTACAAGAACAACCATTTTAAAGGGCATTTAAACTAAATTTCTGTTCCTTGTTTCCTTTTTTTTTTTTTACTGACCATGTTGCCTCCAGCTCTGGTTTCTAATTTCTTTCCTCATTAAAAGTCCTGTCAACCTTCCCAAGAATAAAGTCGTTCCTTTAAAAATACCCATCTCATTAAAGCCCTGTGCCCAGAAGGCATACGATAAATAGAATCGTTCATGAAATCTCCCTCCAAATAACAGACGTATGAGAAATAAACCTGAACTTTGATTTCAAATTGCTCCAAACAAATCATCTTCAAACTTGAGGTGAGTGTCCTCAGAATGTGTTTTGCAGCATCATCCCTGGGCAAACACTCCACATATCTACAGGTGCATTTAAAACACATCTCATCCCTTTGTTATATCCATGCACAAATCATCAGCAAAGGTCAGGCCACATGATTATGTCCTATTTCAGCAGGGAACATTAGCAGAGAGGGCTATGGAATACCCCATGTCACTGCAAGCTGGAGTCAACTGTCACAAATTGGGGATGCCATAGAGAATTCTTGCTTATGTACAAGGATGCTGTTGTAGTACTATTACCAATAGGCAAAAAAGTTCTTACTCAGAATAACAGTCCAATGTTTGTTAATAGGGGGTGAGTAAACTATTTAGAAACACACATGAATTACTGAATATTGGGTTATTGCTAAAAAGAATGTAGTAGATGGATGTGTACAACATGGAAAATATTCATGATACACTGTTAAATGGAAAAAAGCAGATAAAATATAATATATACATGTATGTATGTATATATATGCATGCATATATATGTGCATGTATGTGTGTATATGTACATATACATACATTATCTATCTATACATGCACTATATACAGAGAGAGGTCATTTTGAACAAAATTGTATATGTGTTTGCATGTTTATTCAATAAATATATATTAATACATTTATTCATCTATCTTTCTCTCTCAGATATACTCTTTTTCTCTCAGATACTCTAAATATTTTTGTCAATGTATAGAAAATAGATAATATTTACAGTAGTTTCCTCTGGGAAGTACATTTAAAAGGTTTGTGTGGGTTGGAGAGGGAATTTCATCTTTCTACTCTATGTATTCTTTTTTTTGATTTTTTAAAAAAAATTTATTGAAATATAGTTGATTCACAATGTGCTAGTTTCAGGTGTACAGCAGAGTGATTCAGATATATATAGATATAGATATATACATACATACATATAGGTATGTGTGTGTATATATATATATATATATATATATACACACACACACACATATTCTTTTTTAGATTCTTTTCCATTATAGGTTATTACAGGATATTGAGTATAGCTCCCTGTGATATACAGTAGGTCCTTGTTGGTTATCTATTTTATATATAGCAGTGTGTATATTTTAATCCTGAACTCCTAATTTATTCCTCTCCCCCTTTGGTAACCATAAGTTTGTTTTCTATGTCTGTGAGTCTATTTCTGTTTTTTGTATAGTTCTTTTAGATTCCACATGTAAGTGATATCATATGATATTTGCCTTTCTCTGTCCGACTCACACTTTTATTTTTAAAGGAAAAAAAATAAACCATCCACCCTAGGAGAAAAAAACTTTGAAAATGCTTTTAAATAGCATTATTGTTTTAAAAATTACAAATGCTTGTTGTTTGGGAAAAAAAAAAAAACAGAATGAAGTCATCATTTTCCCTAACTCTCTACACCCAGGACGCTGGGGGCAATGCACTGCTAACAGTTCAGTGTGTGTCCTGAAGGACCTGCTTTTAATTAAATCAGGAAAGATGTTCCTTGGGAAAGACCAGCTTCTTGAAGCTACAGACAGACCGGTCCTAAGAAACATTGGCCTCGTAACAGAGACCGGAGGGAGGGTAGCTGCCTCGTGTTCCACACAGCCCCAAGCCTGGTCAGGAGGACGGAGCATCATTAGGTTATCCCTGAAGATGGCTCACACCAGGCTGAGATGGGTCCCAGAACTTGAGTGAACTCGGTCACTTAGGGACGTCACAGGTAAAAGACTATTATGGGCCACTGTGAAAGCCCCAGGAGATCTCTCAAACGCCAAGCCTTTGAATTATGGCTGGTGTGATGAGGCGTGTTTCAGGCAAAGGTAAGGAATGGGAAATGTGTTAACAGTTCCACATACTGCTCATTTGGAACTACAGAGCCGACATAAGACAGAAACTGTGCCAAGGGCAGACACAGGACTGCTGAGAAACACACGTATTTATTTCACATGAAAGACAAAATTCCTGGGTGTGACTCGGGGGTTTAATTTAGCAATCATCACTGAGCCAATGTGTGGGTACACAGAAATGGCAAAGGAACCGTGCCCCATTGCAGCACTATTTACAATAGCCAGGACATGGAAACAACCTAGGTGTCCATCAACAGATGAATGGATAAAGAAATTGTGGCACATATACACAATGGAATATTACTCAGCCATAAAAAGAAACGAAATTGAGCTATTTGTAGTGAGGTGGATGGACCTAGAGTCTGTCATACAGAGTGCAGTAAGTCAGAAAGAGAAAAAACAGATACCGTATGCTAACACATATATATGGAATCTGAAAAAAAAAAAAAAAAGGTTCTAATAAACCCAGGGGCAGGACAGGAATGAAGACACAGACATAGAGAATGCACTTGAGGATACGGGGAGGGGGAAGGGTAAGCTGGGACGAAGTGAGAGAGTAGCATTGACATATATACACTACCAAATGTAAAATAGATAGCTAGTGGGAAGCAGCTGCATGGCAAAGGGAGATCAGCTCAGTGCTTTGCAATCACCTAGAGGGGTGGGATAAGGAGGGTGGGAGGGAGGGAGATGCAAAAGGGAGGGGATATGGGGATAGAAGTATGCATATGGTGGATTCACTTTGTTATACAGTAGAAACTAACACAACACTGTAAAGCAATTATACTCCAATAAAGATGTTAAAAAAAAATCACATACACACGAGTGTGGACACACACACACACTCACACACACAAATGAGTTCACAGTCATACATTTCCTCCATGGTCAGTCTTCTCATAAGACTGAAATTAAGCACATCTGGGGAATAATTTGATAAGAACGGACTTCCTTTTCTGAAAGAGTTTACCTCTCATGCCCTACCTAGGCAGATCCAGAAGAACATCTACACTGTTTCAAAAACATCTTTATTTGGCTCATTCTGACTTTTTTTTTATTCCAAAACCATCTTACTCTGAGTCTAAATCTTAGCCCAAACTTAATTTTGATCATCAATGGGATTGTAGCAGTTTCACTCCATGTAGGATGCAAAAGTAACAGCCTTTGTTGTCAGATTCACTGCCCAGCTAAATAACTAAGGAAGAAATTCCACTAGCTCCCTCACGATATCATTTCCCACATTCTCTATTCCTGGCTATATCTAGTTTTCTATCATAATTTCTTAGGTATCAGTTCTGTGGGATTTAAGAAATTTATATTTTTCACAAATGCTGGTCTGCTTGTCATTAATCATTGTATTCATCAGAACTTGTTTTGGTTTGGTTTGGTTTCCAACACAACATTGATTCAAACTAGCTTAAGCAAAACAGAGATACCTTGGATCATAGGAGTGAAAAATCCAAGGATAACTCAGGATTTTGGCGGAGTGAGTTTCAGGGGCTTGGCAATCAGTCTTTGGTGCTACTGGGCTTTCTATAGCATTGGCCACACTCTCAGGGAAGCACAGAAAGTGCCAACAATTCCAGTCTCAACGTGCTCAGTTACCAACGGTTTTGACAAATGTTCTGAGACTGAGTCTTCTTGTCTGGATTTGGGTCACGTGCTCATCTCCTGGCCAATCCCTATGGTTCGGAGATGCAGCTTTGCCAGTTGGCCAGGATTAGATTACATACCCAATTCTAGAGCTAGGCAAGGAGTTGGTCCCCTGTAAGCATGGGGAGCGGGGATGTGAGATGTGGTTCTCTAAGGAAAACAGAGGCATATAACCAGAGGGAGAAGACATGGATGCTGGAAAAGGTGAAAACAAGTTACTCTGTAAAAAGTCGCTACAAGCAGAATTGATCCACCCCACCAAGTCAATAACCAAAATCCTTCATGAGGACCACTGTGAATTCCAGTTGTGAATTCTGCTGAAACCCCAGAAGGACATTCAAAAGAGGCTCTAGAGCTATGCTGTCCAAGATGATAGCTACTAGTCATGTGTGGCTATTTAAATTTTAACTAATCAAAATTAGGTAAACTTTAAAATTTAGTTCCTCGGTAGCAGCAGCATGAGTTCAAATGCTCAGCAGTTGCATGTGGTTAGTGGGTATCTTATCGGACATCAAAGATGCAGAACATCTCCATCATTGCTGAAAGTTCTACTGGATTCGAATATTTTCTTCCCTCCACTCCCAAAATAAAAACAAACAAAAAAACCAAGAAGGACATTTGACTGGGCTAGCAAGTACCAAGTGACCTTTGAAAGGTCCCAGAGGCTGCAGAGACTGTAACAGTTACAGTGAAAAAACAAACAAACAAATGCTTAAATGGAAAAAGTTATGCTCTTCTCTGAACATTAAAAAAACAAAACAAATTAAAAAGGAAGAATTCTTTCTTTTCTCCATCAGAAAGAGACAAAGAGCATATATAAAAGCAAAGACAATGAAGGGATAACTGAATCAAATGTTAGTTGTACTGAAAGCCTCCTGTTTCTTTTTGCCCCATCTGAAATTTTGCAATAATAATGATAGTTACATACATATAGACTTCCGACAGGTAGTACTTGCTCTATATTTTATCTCCAGTGGTTGATGGAATAAATTTAGTTGTGTGCAGAGTTGAGTTGAGGTATATGTGATGTTTGCAACAAAATCCAAACTCTTGGCGTGTTGGATCCTGATTGCTCTGGTCTCTGCTTGTCCCTCCAACATTCAGCCCCTCCTCCCCACTTGCACCACGGGCTTAATTCACAGCTTCAATGTCTTTTTACTTGCTGTTCTATCAGCTGAGAACATGCTTCCTAAATTCCTTTCTCAAGCTCTAGATCTCTGTTTAAACTTCATGTCATTGGGAAACATTCCTGATCACCTTAGCCAGCACACACATTATTATTCTCCATCACGATATCCTAGCTATTTAGCCATAATATTTACAATCTCTGTTTTGTTTACTTTTTTTGTTCCTGCCGTGTCCAAGTAGAAAGTTAAGTTCCATGGAGCAGGGAACCAAGTCTGTCTTACTCCCCGTGGTTGCCCAGAGCTGAATGGATGGACATTCAATGAATATTTCTGGGATGAATGAATGAGTGAACGGACAGAGAAGGAGAGTCGGAGTGAAGACTGGGATTGTGCTCAGCAAGCTGGCCTGCCTTTCCTCTCGGTAACAGAACTGAGAAACAGACCCCCAGGTGTTGTCTGATGCTATCACCATTAGGAAGTAGAGGACTCAGAGAAAGTATTTTAGGCTTTTCCTCCAGGATGGGCCATTTCTAAGAGCGCTGTGCTTGATCAAAGGTGCACAGCCAGGACAAAAGGAGGTGCACTCGAATGTTCTTCTGTCTTGCTTAATTTGTTCTCTAGTTCCCGTTATAAAAATAAGATGAAGAATTAAGATGCTTAACTGGGAGATTTTAGGGCATCCAGAGCTTAAGTTGACTAGGGAACTTCCCCTCTCTAGATGCGAAGGCTGGGAGGCAGGACAAATGCAGATACTGTAGGTCACGTTATGAGAGATTCCTAAGGCCTATCATCCTTCACGGCATGCAGACAGTGTTATCGTCCTGCTACCTCATTCTCCTGGTGGCCACTGTAAAGAAACTTACTGAATCATCTTTGTTCAGATCTCACTATTATTTGGAACCACAGGATCTATCCAAACACTTAGTTCAGGTTCCTGAGCTTAGCAGGCACTCAAATACACAAATTAAATACATACATTTCAGAAGATCTTTGAAAACTGTAGCCAAAGAAAATTTTCCACGCTCACACGTTTTGGTGTACACATATCTAAACATTTACTATTTGTTTGCAATCTGTCAGGTGTTTTTGGAATGATAAGGGTACTATCAGGCTAACATGGGCAAACATTCCAGTAAAAAAGGAGAGTCTAAAACAGACCTTTGATGGGAAGCAAATCAGAAAGTGAAATTTATGATTGGTGAGACACTAGAAAAGAAAATGGCTGTCGATGACTATTGGTTAACTACAGTTCATTTACCAAGAACGTTACTCCAAGCTAAGCTCATTTCCTCTGCTGCTGGAATCCTAAATCAGGCTATAGGAGAGGTCAGAAATCCCGTATCTGCCCTTGTGTTTGTGAAACCTCCAGGAATAAGAGAGAAGTGTGGGCCCACATGAAGATACTGTTTGCTGGCTAAATGGCTGTGCCAAAGAGTGTTGATTAACTGGACTGATCTCCACCAGCAGGTGATTGCTGGTGATGAGCTGTAGGTCTCCACCCCTGACCCCATCCAGATCAAATGGTTTTACCAATGACTTTGCTTCCCACTAACAAGAGTCAACTGTGATAAACCATCTATTGATCAATTCATTTCTTCAGCTAATAGTTATCGAACACTTTCCAAGCGACACACATTGAGCTGAGGGTCTTAGGTTAACAAAGATAAATGGGACCACTTCTGCCCTAAAGCAGCTCAGTTTAGGGGTGAAGAAGAAAGTGATCTGACATTTCTATAAGTCCTCAGAATACAGTCCTAGTCTATTTAAGGGCCTCGATAAATACCTGGAGATTGAACGTGGCACAGTCTGTCTGACATCTTTCTACTGCACATCCCTGAGCACTAAAGAACTTCCTTTCCTCTCCTCCTCCACCTTCGTTTACAGAACTCCTTCTTATCCTTTAGCTGCCAGCTTAGATGTCATCTTTTTCAGAAAATCATTTTTTGGACTCACCCACAGCCATCCCTGGCAAGGAGGTGCACCCATCTCTATATTTCTTTGGCAGCTATGACCCTGGTGACACTTGATTTTATTTTGCAACGACTTCTTTACTTTCCTGTCTCTCTGACTAGTCTATATGCCCCTTGGGGTCAGGGTCTGTGTTTCACTCATTTTTTATCTCTAGAATTCAACCTACTATGTGGCCAATCACAGAGACCCAAAACATATCATTTAATATCAGGTTTAATGGCGTCCTGGCACCGAGACTGAATGTTGATGACTTTTACAGTTTCTTCTAAGATTTTTTGAGGGCAATTCAATATGGTGGCCTAGAATTTCAACTTAAAAAAAAAAAAAAAAAAAAGATTGTTAGAGCACAGTTTGTAAAGAGCCCGTACTGGTAAGTCATGAACTAATCCAAAAATCCAAACCTTTCCTTTTCGTTCTTATGGGCAAGTGACTTGTAATTCCATCGTCTGTGGCATCGTGTTCAATTAAGTACTGTTTACCAACACTTAGCTTCTAACTGTGTTAGTAAGGCTTGCTAAACATTTGTGACACAAACCCCAATATTAACATGTTGCCAGTTCACTGAGGACTAAAGTTCAGTATTTCTACTAGAAGTCAGAATTCTACACAACAGTAAAAGTATAATCCATCACTCACTACTAGGTTCTTTGTAAATTGGTCTTACCTAATTCTAACTACAACCCTATGCAATTTTTATTTACTATTACCCACATTTTAGCGTTCTCCTGGCTATTCCCCTTCCTTTAATGAACTGGGGGCATTGAGTGATTCTTAAAGAGACTCTTGGGCTTCCCTGGTGGCGCAGTGGTTGAGAGTCCGCCTGCCGACGCAGGGGACGCGGGTTCCCGGTCTGGGAAGATCCCACATGCCGCAGAGCGGCTGGGCCCGTGAGCCATGGCCGCTGAGCCTGCGCGTCCGGAGCCTGTGCTCCGCAACGGGAGAGGCCACAACGGTGAGAGGCCCGCGTACCACAAAAAAAAATAAGAAGAAGAAGAATACATTCTAAAACTACACACAGTTTAGCATGAGATGCAAATGCTGAATCAAAGCCTACTACGGAATATTTTCTTAAGCATATATAAATGATCTTTTCAGACAAAAACGTCTTAACGAAATATTCCAGTGTCAGTTCTCTGAATCACTTAGCTCTTGAGACTGATTATAGATTACTTTTTTCCCAATTACCTGGGCATCAAATTAATTGCTCTTTTGCCTCCTTTACTTCTAAAATAAAGTGCAGATCCACCATTTATGATCTGATGAAAGTCATCATGATGAATATATTTTTAGATATCGTCAGACATGCTTGTGCTGATTTTTAATAACAGCTCCCAACTAATCAATAGATAATTTAATTCAAAAATGTGAAGCTGTAAACTTTAATGCTCTGTTTGGTATTTTCGTATTAACTGGAAAGATGGCAAGTCAACTTTTAGGCCGAGGGCTAGGAAGACATATCCATTAATATCAGATCTTGAAGGGTGCTGTGGTTTAAGGCGGCTTTGCTCCCAAGGACCACGCTCTAGTGGGCTTGGTCTCCAGTGGGAATCTTTGATCCTCCTCCATGCAAGTGACTAAGGTCATCTCTTTGTCACGTGTCAAGGCTGCGACTTGCTCTAAACACCCCCCTTCCAATAATTTTTTATAACCTAAACACAAACTCTGCAGAGAAAGAGAGGGCTTTGATCTACTCCAATGCATGATCTTATCTTGTTTTACCCCAATCAATCAATAAGGCCATGGCTATAGTAGGCCAGCGTAGAACTGTCTTGAATGCTAAGCTGTCCAGGAAACTAATCATTCCTTCTAAAACCCTTTACTATGGCGTTTGCACATACCACGTAGTTCAGGATGACTGTTGTTATCATTTTTTTTTAAGGATTTGTTTTAAATATATGCATTTCCTTGGTATCAAAATATCACAGGTTATAACATCAAGAGTCAAAAGATAGGTAATTTGTCAACGTCTTCCATTTGGCTTAAAAAGGAAAGATTAAAACCATCCTGAAGGCAAAACTATGGAGACAGTAAGAAGATCACTGGTTGCCAAGGGGTGAGGGGTGGGGGAGGGAGGGAGAGATGAATAGGCAGAACTCAGGATTTTGAGGGCAGTGAAAACACTCCATAATGCTGATTATGGATACATGCCATTACAGATGTATGCTAACCCACAGAATGTACAACACCAAGAATGAACCCTAATGTAAACTATGGACTTTGAGCGATTATGATATCATTTGGGGTTCCTCAGTTGTAACAAATGCATCCCTCTGGTGGGGATGTTGATAATGGTGGAGGCTGTGCACGTGTGGGAACAGAGTACGTAAGGGAAATCTCTGTGCTGTGCTCGTAATTTTACTGTGAACCTAAAACTGCGCATGTAGCTTAAAATGCAAAACATGAACCTAAAAGAAGTGAAGTCTTAAAAAAACCCTCCTGATTCCCCTTCCACCTTTATATATAACAGAAAAGTGGGGACAAATATTAGCAGGGTGCTAATGCTATCTTCTAGCTCCGGAGACAACTGCCATTTAAGATGTTTACAATTAGGATTTTGCTTAAAGACATGAAGTGTTCATTATGGGCGATTTAGAGAATAAAGACCAACAAGTCAAAGAAATCAGCATATCTTTTACTGTAGGTGCATATCTTTTTCTAAATAAAACAAACTCCTACTACCTTTTTTAAAAATTTTAATGATAAGAAGATCACACTGACTTTGGACCCCCTCTTTAGCCCTTTAGCAATACGCTGTGTGCCTTTTTCTGTACCAGTGACAATTCTTCGACTCTATCACATTAAGGGACTTGAAGGCTACCCATTTCAAAACCTCTACAAGGCCTGATATAAACTGCCTACTCAACTAATATTTTAGACGATGAACAAATACATGAATGGGAATTCCAGTGTAGGCTTATTCCATGTTTGATTCAATCAACCCCTGTTATAGGCCACTGGGTAATTTTCAGGTTTTTGCTATAAGAAACAACCTTGTAATGAACATCCTCACTGCCAAAGCTTTGTACATATTCCTGATTGTTTCCTTAGTATGAATTTAGTCAAGGAAAGGGAATGTGCACGTTGAGTCTATTAAAGACTATTATCAAGGCTGAAATTTAAGAAAAGATAAAGTGAAAATAGATGATGGATCTGTATAAAACACTGCGTGTAAAAGAAGAGGCCCGGACACAGAGATACTGGGACTCAGACCCCAAGAATGGAAATGACAGTCAAGTGGGCAGAAGCTGAAGGCAAAACGTGTGCACACGATGTGCAGGCTTGCACGCGCGCACACACGCACACACACACGGGGCACCGACATACCTTGAAATGAAGTCGGCTGTGTAGAGAATTAACCGGCGAGACAGAAGTAGGTAATATGAAACTACTGATTCTCCTACACTTAACTTTCCTTCCAGGAGAATCTAATCACTCTCCTTGTTCATAACAGAAAACTTAACCACCAAGAAAGAGAAGACCTATTCTCATGATAATTTGAGCAACTCATCGTCCAGAAGGATATAAGTTAAAGATCAATTTTCTAGTCAAAAAAGCACAGGTTCTTCCTCTTTCTGAACTTTTCCCCTTCCCTCCCTGAGCACTCATCACCTTCCAGTCCATAAAGTTTATTAGGAAAAGGTTTCTTATCTCATTAGGGTAAAGCATGTTATCTGGAATTTTTCTTATTTCTAAGATGAGGTCACCTCTTGCCCCTACCACAAGTTTTAAAACGCCTGGGAAGGGTAAGCTGGGACGAAGTGAGAGAGTGGCATGGACATATATACACTACCAAATGTAAAATAGATAGCTAGTGGGAAGCAGCCGCATAGCACAGGGAGATCAGCTCGGTGCTTTGTGACCACCTAAAGGGGTAGAGGGGTGGGATAGGGAGGGTGGGAGGGAGACGCAAGAGGGAGGAGATACGGGGATATATGTATACGTATAGCTGATTCACTTTGTTATAAAGCAGAAACTAACACACCATTGTAAAGCAATTATACTCCAATAAAGATGTTAAAACACACACACACACACACACACACACACACACACACACACAATAAATAAATAAAATAAAATGCCTGTAGTCAGACTTCCTGACAACTGATGTAGACTTTTATGTAAATTTCTTTCCTTTCAATTAAAAATGATTAGACGGATGGCGTGTCTGGCTACTGATGCATTTTAGGGTCAAGAACGTTTTGTGGTTGCTTGGTACGGCTTGGGGATATTTCGGAACATGGTTGTAGGCTGTTTTGAATGATATTTAAATTGCCCTAATATATTCCAGGCTGGACTCCCATGTCAATTAATCAGTGCCAAGGCTCTGCCTAACATTTTGCTACAAACTGGGTTCAATTGTAATTTGTCAACTCTAGCACCCGTTGCTATGACGAATAGCTTCGGTCTGGTTAATCTTTTGAACATAATAGCATTCTGCTACTTTGATAAATCTATTATGTTGTGGTTTACATATGCTTTGAGGAAAATTTTTATTGGGACATTTTACACTAAATTATCTCTAGTTACACTAACAAAGCAAGCAGAAGGGCTGATGCTGGTGGTGGCTTCCCAGGTCTCAATAATGCCAAGTTGTCTTGATCACAAACTTCTCAGGGGCTGGTGAAGAGCGCCGGCTTTAGAGTCAAACCACGCAGTTCGGGAGTTTGGGATGGACATGTACGCAATGCTATACTTAAAATGGATAACCAACAAGGACCTACTGTACAGCACAGGGAACTCTGCTCAGTGTTATACGGCAGCCTGGATGGGAGTGGAGTTTGGGGGAGAATGGATACATGTGTATGTATGGCCGAGTCGCTTTGCTGTGCACCTGAAATTATCACAACATTGTTAATTGGCTACACTCCAATACAAAATAAACAGTTAAAAAAATAACACGGGCTTCCCTGGTGGCGCAGTGGTTGAGAGTCCGCCTGCCGATGCAAGGGACACGGGTTCATGCCCCGGTCCGGGAAGATCCCACATGCCGCGGAGCGGCTGGGCCCGTGAGCCATGGCCGCTGAGCCTGAGCGTCCGGAGCCTGTGCTCCGCAACGGGAGAGGCCACAGCGGTGAGAGGCCCGCGTACCGCAAAAACAAAACAAAAAAAACCTTAAAAAAACAACATAGTTTCAAATCACAGATCCATGTTGACTTACCTACATCTTTTACCAAATTTTCCAAGCCCTGTTTTTTTTCTCTTTAGTAAAATAAAGAGAATAGTTTAAACAGCCTCTCAAAAATGGAAGCGTTCAGAGTGATAATTCATGGAAAGTACTCAGCAAAATGCCGGGCACATTAAAAAAGAGCCAATAAGCCCAGGATGTTGCTGCAATTTTTACATAAAACCTCTGATATGTAAATGTCAATACAGTACCTTTTCCATAACTGCTGAAAAAGTTTAGATTTCAGAAGGTTTCTACTGTCGATGCCACAATAAATAAAACTCGCAAAGGGAGTCTGCTGCCAGTGGAGGCTGCCAGGTCCCCAGCGGCAGCTCCCTGGGAAGGACCTCTCCATGCGCTATCATCCAAACCAGGCAGATGTGATTGCAGAAGTGGGCACTTACTGACCTCAGCTACCCATTGGAAACTGGCTATAAATTGTCCCTTTCGGTCTTAACACACAGGATGTTTCTACTTGGGGAAAGTGCGACGGCTGCAGTGTTCAGCAATACATTCTCAAAAAGTCAATTTCACCTTTTGGCAGCTCTGAAAGAATCCAGATTATTTTAAGTATAATAGCTCTGAATGAGGGCACTAGTTAAAAGAAGGGTTGGGGGCAGGGGAGAGAAAGAGCTTGAAGGGGTGACAAGCGGTTGTTTTTAAAAGGGGAAAAGTAACACTACAGGAAAAGAATTATCCTGTATTATATTTATAGAAAAGTGATTAAAAGTTTGGGTTTTAAAAAAAATTTCTAATTCCTTACAGTGAAAAGAGCCATGGTGCCCCATGATAAAAAATTGAAACAACATGATGCCCTGCTGACTTAGAGATAAATGAAACATCAAAACTCTGGTAAATATTTAAGGCATTCTGACAGGTTATCTTGGCATTAAAAACATTCCATTTCCTGCTTCTCTCCTCTCTCTGTGACTCTCTGAATCTCTTTCCCTTCCGGAATCTGTCTCTTCTCTCTTTCTCTCTGAGTCTCTCTCTTCCAGAATCTCTCTCTCTCTCTCTCTCTCTCTCTCTCTCTCCCCAACTCTCTCTCCAACTCTCTCTGTCTCTTTGAATCTCTCTCTCTCTCTGAATCTCTTCAAAAGCATCCCATATATAAAAGCATATTCCTTAAATATTCAATTCTATGCAACCAATGAAAAAAGATAATTGAGGTCAATTTGTAGAGGGAGATGGTCTGTGGCAATTAATGTCGGGGAGGGCACAGTGAGGGCACAAAGAGTGTTTTAATTTTCCTCATAAAAAAGAGGACTTCAGATACTAAATCCTCAACAACAGTTCTGAAATACAATTCCCAAGATGGCTTTGCATTCACAAATCAACTTGACCCCGATTTAGATTAACTTTTTTTTTCAGGGAGATCATTATGTTCAACACCACTTAGGCAATTCGGATGGAGGTTATTGAGTGGGGGGTGGGGGGAGGAATCAGAAAAGCATCTCTGGAACTTGATCGAAATAAACCAGGTGAACATTCTGCTCCAAAACCCGAAGCCGAGGCCCTTGTATAGCTGGAGCCGCCAAGAGCTGAGTTTTGCAATCAGTTTATATTCAAAAGAAAATACTACCGCAGTACGAGGTGAAACGATATGTGTGCACACATCTCTGACTATTTAGGTAAAATTGAGGGTGTCTTTAGCTTTTATTCTGAAGGGTGGTATGTATATTATACACACAACCGGCAATCACTGGGTACCGGATGATAAGTGATCTCCAAGAAAGCATGTAAATGAACACCCAGCTCCAAAAGGAACCGTTCTCCTCTCCTTCAGTAATTAAGCATTCAAACCAGTAAACAGCTTGGTTGGAATGATTTTATGACAAATGACCGAGAGCATATCAACCGTAAAACTCAGCTCGGCAAAAAATCCCTCAAGCCCAGGAAGCTCAATCAATGTAGAGCAGACAGCAGCCTGGGCAGTGGCAGCATCCTCTCACCCCGAGCCGCATAAATCCAGCGAGGCCAGAATTGCTCCACTAACTTTGACACAAGAAAGGAGGAGGGAGGGAGGGAAGACGGGAAAGGGAGGAGGAGGGTAGGCAGGCTCAGGGTGGAAGGAAAGAGAAGGAAGATAAGAAACGCATTTCTCTTTCTGCCTCTTGGTTCGATGCTGCTTCTCCTCTGAGGAGTTGATGAAGAGACCAAATTGCACTGTTTCTATTAAGGCAGACAAAAGAAATATTCAAAGAGAAGAAGAAAACGAGCCAAGAGACATGAATCAGGGGGTAAAAGGGGAGGCATGGGGTGAGGGCAAGATGATCCTGCCACAAATACGGTCCCTAAAGCATCCCCAAGTAACAGAATGGATGCAAAATGCAAACACACAATTTTAAACTCCGTCTACGAGCTATCAGTGTGATTGTTAACTTTGGTATCACACGCTCCCAATGTTTTATTATGAACATTTCCAAACACAGCAAAGCTGAAATAATTTTATGGCAAACACCAATTACCCACCACATGTGCTCTACTCTTAGCATTTTACTACACTTGCTTTATCTCAGAACTTTCCATATGTCCATCCCTCTACGCATCCATCCACCCATCTTATTTTCAGTGCATTTTGAAGTAAATTTCAGACAGCAGCACCTTTTTAGCACACGTGATCTTAACTGAAGTTCAGTGTCTGCATTTCTCACGACAATACTTCTTCATGTAACTACATGACAACTATGAAATCGTTAACATAAATTTGGAAATTTGCACAAATTGCCAGACAGAATGCACATTTAGTTAAAATGAGCATTTTTCCTTCTCCAAAAAAGCCAAATTAAATGGCTACGTATCCACTGCTTATAAACCCACGGCCAATAGGGATATAAAGATTCTCTGGGAGAACAGAGAAACTGAACTATGTGGTTCTATATAACAGTGAGCAGGGCTTCCCTGGTGGCGCAATGGATAAGAATCTGCCTGCCAATGCAGGGGACACAGGTTCGATCCCTGGTCTGGGAAGATCCCACATGCCGCGGAGCAACTAAGCCTGTGCGCCACAACTACTGAGCCTGCGCTCTAGAGCCCGTGTGCCACAACTACTGAAGCCCTTGCGCCACAACTACTGAAGCCCGAGCGCCTAGAGCCTGTGCTTCACAACAAGGGAAGCCACTGCGATGAGAAGCCCGCGCACCGCAACGAAAAGTAGTCCCTGCTCACTGCAACTAGAGAAAGCCGGCACACATCAATGAAGACCCAACACAGCCAAAAATAAATAAATAAATAAAAATTAAAAAAAAAAAATAGTGAGCAGACCAGCTGGTAGGAAAGATAGAACCCCACTCCGAAAATGAGGGAAAAATTAGAGTAGAAATAAAGGTTGATGATTTCATAACCAGCACGAAAGTGTGAAACTCAGGAAGCAGTAAGGTGAGGAGGGGTAGGCGAGTATCACATCAAGGCAGATGCTTGCCTTGGATGAAACAGATACATACAAAGGTGTGTACCTGTTACTATCGTTACTTGTATTCCAGGGCAGGGGAATGGAAGAACATTATGATAAGATGATCTGGAAAGCCTAAAGAAGTTTACAATGTTTAGTTGAGAGTATCACCTTCTTCTTTAAAGATGAGCAGACACAGAAGAGAACACCACTTCCAAGCAACAGCAAATTCCCGCTATGGGGAGTATCCTCTCAGATCTCAATATCCAACAAGTATTAGAAAAATGTGAAGTTTTTTGTGGCCAATTTCTTGGTTCATCCTCCCAACTTCTCTCACATGGATGTAGCATATTAATTAGACTGAGATCATTCCATTCTATCCAAGAATGTCAAAGTTATTGGAGGTTTGGAGCACATCCAAATTTCATCTCAATCTATCACTTCAGTATTATAGATGACAAATCAATATTTTTAATACTTTTTCCATCTTAATGTTTTCTGATGGAACGGAGCCAGCACATCCTGCTAGAAATATGCAGATGACTAAGGCTATACCTTGAACATAATGGAATGCAAAAACACTGGTTTTATGGTACGTGCAGGCAGTGGGGTCACTGGAGTAGATGGACGCACAGCAGGAGTTAGAGAAATTAACACCTTTCTGATGTTGAAAGCAGCAGTAACTTGTTACTGAGTCACCTATTCCAACTGGGATCCTATTAAAGTGCTTGATTTGAGGGCAAGGACATAAAATCTCAATTAAAAATATTGTTTGCTAAATCCTAGACACATGCTGGCACCTGTGGAAATTTCATATAAACCAGCAGCGCATCTCCATCTAAAATTCAATTATGTTAAGTCCAAGGTTGTACCTGGTCGGAGACAGCTTCGTTATGAAAATAATAACAAGTGGGTTACGATAATCGCCCATTCTTCCTAAGATCAGGAGGGTAGTAAACTGTGAGGGTTCAACACCCGGGAGTGCAGCTCCTGGCTTTATCAGCTCATACATTTTAAGTAGCAAGCTTAGGATAACCAAGGGACTGAAGAAATAAAGCACCGTTACTGGCTTTCTTCAATTGTTGTCCATAATTTGCCCCAACTGTGCATGTAAGCAGTTACTTTTAGTCCCTTATAATTTCTTTGTATTCTGTTGCTCAAGGAGACAACGAGATGTTTGTCCAGGTGCAAGCACTGCAGCAAAGGGTCTCAGGGCCCAGCCTGTCTTAAGGGCACTTTCCACCGCATTTCTCTTTGATTAGCACATTTTCTAAATACATCTTCAATCCACCCACTTCTCTGGTTTGGGCCACTGCTCTTTCTCTCCCATATCACTGAAATACTTCCCTCTCAGCCCTCTACACCTTATCCAGGCTACAGTCAGCAAAAGTGATCTGATAATCTACATCAGAGTGTGGTACCCTCCTACTTAGAAGCTGTCATTATCCCTCACTGTATTTTAAGTAAAACATAAACTCCTTAAAAGGCCTTTCTCTACAACTCCATTTCCTACCCATCCCCTGACTCATCCTCTATGCTTGAGGGCATCAGCCTCTCTTAGGTATTTCCCATTCTGTCTCTGTTTCTAGAATGTTCTCTGTCCTCTGCGACCAGCTGGCACCTTCACATCACTTAGATCTCTGTTTCAATGGGTCCTTCTCCAAGAGAAGGCTGGCCAGCTGACCTGAAGCAGATGCCACTGTCCCTTCCACCAGCATTCACTATTTCAGCCTCTGGTTTCTTCAGGACACAAGTCCCTCTTGGCATTACTTGTTATCATTTGTTTTTCACGTTTTTCCTGTTTCCACCAATAAAATAATCAGTCCATGAAGGCAAAGGCCTCTCTCTCACTCACTACTCTACCCCCAGTGTATGTGGTAGCCCCTCAACAATATCAATAAATAATAACCCACTGACTTAATGATTGAATGTTTCTGTCCTAGGGTCATGGCAGATGTCACTTTTTATATCAATTATCAAATTTATATCTATCAGAGTGATGGACAAGGCATACCTGTAGATGCCATGCTCTGGTCACCAGTTTATTGTAATGCTCTTCACTAGTTTATTTTAGTCTCTGATACACTGCTGCTGACACCACACCAAGAAACATATGTCAAGAAATATTAAATTCGAATTAAAAAACAGAGTATTTGAGTAGTCTGAAAACATAAACTTATGCTGGAGCCAGCCCAGTTTCAGCTCCTGCTGCTACTTTAAGTCCAGCTGCAATTAAGTGCCTAAATGCCATAACATCACATCCATCACCAACCTCCTCTCTGTGACCCATTATTAAAACCAAG
The DNA here is from genome assembly GCF_039906515.1 of Pseudorca crassidens. Classification (NCBI taxonomy): domain Eukaryota; kingdom Metazoa; phylum Chordata; class Mammalia; order Artiodactyla; family Delphinidae; genus Pseudorca; species Pseudorca crassidens. The sequence continues at coordinate 33,459,165 of NC_090310.1, forward strand.
AAGTGCTGTGAGGCTATGAGAATTATTCAATACAAATGACTTAACAGCTATTGATAAATTTACCTTTAACAAATGCCCTCTGGTAGAGCCCATGATTCAATAGGTTTTGTTATTTTTTCCCCTTTTCCTGGATCCCATTCTGCTTTATCCAGCACACCACTCAATGCAGATACACAGCTGCAGTTCTGACAGTAACAGAAAGATCATAACCCGATACACCTCTACTGAAATCTTAATGTTAGCCCCTGGGTGATAGCTACATCAATTTCAAAGATGTCCTTCCGACCCAAGACTGTTAGAAAGAAAAATTCATAAAACTCTGAGAGTACCCTCTTTTCATTTGTGTGTCGACTAACTCCCAACAGTCGGAGACAGTTAGCTTGGTCCTTATTATATTCTGAGGATGTAGAGAAAGAGAAGTCTTTCAGAAATGTGTTTCCTTCTATTATTCCAAGGGAGACAGAAAGCAAGAAGAAATGAAAACATTTTCCATTGCATTCTTCAGTGATTTTAATCATAAGCCTGCTCTGTTGACACTGAAAAACTTTCCAAGTCGCTCTTATTCTTAAGCAAGAATCTGTGCATGGCAACACTGTGGGCCCATTATTCAATGAGGTCACTTAGATTTGTTACCTGTGATATACCGATTAGGAAAGAGAGCCTGGAGATGAAGCATGTATAGGAGGTCAATAAACTGTGCAATGAAGGGAGAGAGAAGGAGCTTTGAAATCAGCTTGGCTGCCTCCTGGGTACGTGCTCATGGGTGGGTTATCTACACTCCCCTGGACCTCAGTGTCCTCATCTGTAAAGTGGGGAAAATATAAGCGCCACTTCCTGGGACGGTTATGCATATAAAGCACCCGAGTAACAGGGACAACAGCAAGAACCAGCATCCACTGAGTGCTTCTTGGGGGAATAACGATGGTGATCACCTCGCCCCAGGCACTGTGTGAAGTGCTTTATATTTGTCTCCATTCTCGCATTTAATCAGGTTGATGTCATTGCTTACCTACTGTAAGAATGAGGAGTTCAGACTCAGAGGAGAGGGGCAGCTTGTCCAAACAAAATCTTGCATCTAATCCATAGAAGACCCAGGACTCATATCCCGATCTGTCTGAGGGCACAACCTGCTGTTTTGAACACTACATGGCCCTCCTAGTAGATTCTCACGATATATTGGCCTTCGATATCACCTGTGGACAGGTAGGTCTGACTTTTCATGGATACCCAGATTAGGTCCTCCCAGCATATACCCTCATGATCTTTTATTCTTCCCTTTCAAAAGCATTTATCCCACTCATAATGATTATCTGAGGTCCATGTTCTTCCTTAGACAAAGTCAGGGACCTTGCCAGTCTTAGTGTGGAATCCCTGACATCTTGTAAGTAACTCAACAAAATCTTATTGAATGAAGGATAGAAACTAAGATGAGCAATTACAACCTCTGAGAATTCTTAATACATCAAAACCATATACAAGGGCTTCACTGGTGGTGCAGTGGTTGAGAGTCCGCCTGCCGATGCAGGGGACGCGGGTTCGTGCCCCGGTCCAGGAAGATCCCACATGCCGCGGAGCGGCTGGGCCCGTGAGCCATGGCCGCTGAGCCTGTGCGTCCAGAGCCTGTGCTCTGCAATGGGAGAGGCCACAACAGTGAGAGGCCCGCGTACCCCCCAAAAAAACCAAAACAAAACAAAACAAAAACCATATTCAAATGCTCTATACTCCAAATAACATATGTATATACATATATATGTATGTATGTATTATATATGTATGCGGGTGTGTGTCTGTCTGTCTATCTATCTGGGGTGGTGGAGGAAGAAGAAGGAAGGGGAGGAGGAGGAGGGAAGACCGGGCTGTATATCTCTGGTATCTACACACAGCATGGCACGGAACCCATAATGGTACTCAGTCAAAAATACATTTATTGCCTAACTGGGATGCTAGTAAATCACACCAAAAGTAATATCAGAAAAAAAATTCTTACCAGATTAAAATTAGAGATACAAGTTCAGTTAACATAAAAAAGTATCAGCAAAATGGCACAATAAATAAGAGTGTCACTACTCGTGAAAAATCCATCAAGTCACACAACCAAGTTCTGCATGTGTCTTTTAAAAGGGGAGGGCGTTAGCAAACACAGCCTAATCCTCACGATGCTGAGGCTGACAGAGTGTTATGTTTTCCAACAGTTTTACAATTGTGAAGCTATAAGGTATGGATTGCCTATGAAAGTTTTATGTGGGGAAAATGACTTTGGATGGTGGGTCGGGGCTGAGAATAAATTGTGATTCAGATGCATCTGGGCATGCAGGTTGACAACTCCAGGAATCTATTCGCAGGAGTTGGTATCCATAAGATAGAGAGTGTCCAGAATATGTGTTTCTACTTGTGCAAAAGGGGGAAATAATTGGGGGTAGCATGGCACAGCAAGGTTTTTTTTTTTCTTGTAACACACAATATCTGAGATTTTTAAAGAGAGGAGCCACAGAAGATGCTGGAAGTACCACTTTTAGGAGGGATTCTGTGAACATTCCATCAACAGTACTTCTTACAATATATCCCAGGTGACACCATTGCAGCCTGGTAAAGTCATTTAACAGTCTCCTCACTTGGTACAGCACACAGGCCTGCTCTGGTAGGATGAGGCATACAGAGGAGATCTACTACAACACTGGTGGGCTGACTAATGTCTCAGAAACCTGTGGAGAGGGGATGACCGCAGCGTAGCAGAGCTCCATGGGATGGAATGAGACTAGAGTTTGCACACAAATGACACACCTGGTAGCGTCTGCCAAATACTTTGAGAAGATGGCTGGAAGATGGAGTTCCCATGGGCTAGACATCAACGTTTGAGTTATTCTGTTTAATGAACCCTCACGTGCACTTACAGACGGGTGAGCACTAATGACATTTGGAATATATTCACTGATATTCCTCCTTTCTACCCTGTACACATTTGATATAGTGATAAGCCCAAAGTAGGAGCTCAATGAAATTGATAATGGTTAAGTTTTAATAAGACAACAACAGCACCACTGTCTGATAACTATGGCTTTATATCAAGTCTGGAAATCATGTAGTATCAGTCCTCCCCCCACTTCTTCATTTTTTTCAAAGGTATTTTAGACACTCTAGGTCATTTGTATTTCATTATGAAATTTAGAATCCCTGTGGCAATTTCTACAAAAAGAGTTGGCTGATATTTGATTGGTATTATGTTGAATCTATAGATCAATTAGGCAAGAACAGACATCTTAACAATAATGAGTCTTTCTTGAGATATAATTGACATACACCATTGTGTACCTTTGAGGTGTATACTATATGTATCAAATAACATCAATTGCTTAATCATTAAAGAAACAACGCTTTCAATCTACGCACATGGTATCAGCATATGTGTTCATTTTTTTAGGTCTTCTTTAATTTACTTCAGCTGTTTTGTAGTTTTTAGAGTGTAGGAAGGACTTGAATATCTTTTATTAGCTTTGTCCCTCTGAGTATCTCTCTTTTTTAATGCTATTGCAAATAGCATCTAAAAATTTCAATTTCCAAATTTTTTACACTAATATATAGAAATACAATTGACTTATGTATATTGATATTGTATCCTGCAACCTGATAAACTGTCTCCTTAGTTCAAGTAGCTTTTTTGTAGGTGCCATCGCATTTTCTACATAGTTGATTATACTATGAATAAAGATTGTTTTATTTCTTCCTTTTCAAACTAGATGCATTTTTATCACTTTTTCTTACTTTATTGCACTGGCTAGAACCTCTAGTACAATGTGGAATAGAAGTAGAAAAGCTGATGCCTTTGTCATGTGCCCAATGTTAGGGGTAGAACATTTAGTATTTACCCATTAAGCATGATACTGTACATTTTTCATAGATGCCTTTTATCAGATTAAGGAATTTTTCCTCTATTCTTACTTTGCTGAGAATTTTTATCAGGAATGGAGATTGGATTTTGCCAAATGTCTTTTCTGCATCTATTAAGATGATCAAGTGTTTTGACATTTTTTAATTTGTTAATATGATGAACTATATAGACTGATTTCCAAATCTTAAAGCTTCTTTGCAATCCTGGAATAAAATCTACTTTTTTCATGATATATTATCTTTTTATATATTAGTGGTTTTGATTTGCTATATTTTGTTTAGAATTTTCACATGGGTATCCATGAGAGATACTAGTCTGAACTTTTCTGGTTTTAGTATCAGAGTATTGCTGGTCTCTCAGAATAAGTTTGGAAGTAACGTTTTTCTTTCCTATTTGTGGAATAATGTTTTTATAAAATTCATCAGTAAAGTAATCTGAGCCTGGAATTTTCTTTTCAAAAGATTTTTAACTGGAGATTCAATTTATTTGATAGATATCAGGAAAGTCAGGTTATCTAATTCTTCATGAGTGAACTCTTTGTGCCTTTCAAAGAATTTGAATTTCATGGCATAAAGTTGTTCATAATAGTCCCTTAATACCCTTTTAATATTTGTAGTGATGTCACCTCTTTCATTCCTGATACTGTAATTGGTATCTATCTCTTTCTTTTCTAAGTCTGGCTAAAAGTCTATTGATTTTATTGATCTTCTCAAAGAAAGAGATTTTGGTTTTATTGATTTTCTCTATTTTTGGTCTGTTTTCTCTTTTGTTGATTTCTACTCTGATCTTTATTATTTCCTTTCTTCTACTTAACCTGAGTTTAACTTCTTCCATTTCTATTTCTCTAAGGTCATAAATGAATCAATTTATTTGAGAGTTTTTAATTCTAATATGGATGTTTAATGCTATAAAATTCTCCCTAAGCACTTTTTAGAGACACCACACAAAATTTGATCTGCTGTGCATTCATTTTCATTCACGTCAATGTCTCTTTTGGCTTCCCTTTAGATTCCTCTTTAACCCATGGATTATTTGTAAGTGAGCTGTTTAGTTTGCAAGTGTTTGGAGATTTTCTTTCTGTCAGTTATTTCCAGTTTGATTCTGTTGTGATCAGAGAACATATTCTATGACTTTTAACTCTCTTAAATTTGTTGAGGTTTTTTGTTTGTCCTGTCCAGTCTACTAAAATAGGGCCTCTTTTGCTTTTGGGGTAAACAGTTCTATAGCCGCTACCTAGAACAAGTTGATTCATAGTGTTGTTCAAATCTTCTATATACTTAATGATTTCTGGCTACCTATTCTATCAGTTATTGAGAAACTAGTAGTGAAATCTCTAGCTATTTCTCTTTGCCTTCTCATTTGTTTTAGTTTCATTTATTTCAAAGTTCTATTGTCAGGTGTATAAACATTTAAGATTGTCATGCGGTCTTGGTTAACTGACCATTTTTCATTATGTAACAACTTTTCTTATCCCTAGTAGTGTTCTTTTTTCCTAGCTTCTTGAGATTAACATAGCTACTCCAGTATTCTTTAGAGTACTGTTAGCATGGCTTATCTCTTTTCACTTTTTATTGTTAACTTATATCTTTATATTTCAACTGTGTTTCCTGTAGCAGGCCTATAACTGGGTCTTAATTTTTTATTCATTCTGACAAATTCTGCTTCTTAACTGGACATATTTAGATTATTTGTATTTAATATAATTATTGATATAGTTAGGTTTAAATCTATAACCTATTTGTCCTATCTGTTCTTTGTTCCCTTTTTCCTCATTTTGTCTAGTTTTGGATTAATTGTGTGATTCCATTTTATCTCCTGTATTGGCTTATTAGCTTTAACTATATTTTATCATATTAGTGGATGATTTAGGGTTTATAATATACACTTTTAAAGCTATACCTTTATAACTTTTTATTTTGAAATAATCAGAGATTCAGAGATAGTTGCAAAGATAGTACAGGGAGGTCCTGCACCCTCTTCACCCAGTTGGTGACATTGGCGATTCACTGGGTATGTGTTTTAGTATGATGTAGTATAATATCATAACCAGATATTGACAAAGATGTGTCTGTATTGTTTATACCATTTAGCCACAGGTAGATTTGTGTAACCACTACCACAAGCAAGATACAGAACCAGTTCATCACCACAGAGATCCCCTTCATGCTACTCCTTTATGTCACAACCATCTCCTTTTCTTCCACAATCCTTAACTCCTGGAAACCACTACTTTTTAATCTATACAATTGCTATGAAAATTGTGTGCAAGTTGGTTTGCTGTTGTTTGTTTGGACATAAGTTTTCGTTTCTCTGGGATAAGTCCCTAGAAGTGTGTTTGCTGGATCATATGGTAAGTGTATATTTTCTTTCAAACACTACCAAACTATTTTCCACAAGGGCTCTGTCATCTTATGCTTGCATCAGCAATGTACCAAAGATCCAGATTCTCTGGATTCTTGTCAGCTCTTGGTACTGTTCCTATTTTTGATTTTATCTTTTCTAATATGTATGTAGTGGTAGCTCATCATGTTCTCAATTTGCATTTCCCTAATGGCTAGTGATGTTGAACATCTTTTCACGTGCTTACTCGCACATACATATTCTCTTTGGTAAAATGTCTCTTCAAGTCTTTTGTCCATTTCCTAATTGGATTTATCTGTTGACTTTTGACAGTTTTCAAAATATATTTTTGATACTAGTTTTTATCAGACATCTACTCTGCAAATATTAGTAGCTTGTCTTTCCAATATCTTAATGGAGTTGTTCACAGAGCAAAGGTTTAATTTTAATTAAGTCCAGTTTATCTTTTTTTTTTTTTTTTTTTTTTTTACAGTACGTGGGCTTCTCACTGTTGTGGCCTCTCCCGCCGCGGAGCACAGACTCCGGACGCGCAGGCCCAGTGGCCATGGCTCACGGGCCCAGCCGCTCCGCGGCACATGGGATCCCCCGGGACCGGGGCACGAACCCACGTCCCCTGCATCGGCAGGCGGACTCCCAACCACTGTGCCACCAGGGAAGCCCCCAGTTTATCTTTTTAAAAAATTTTTATGGGTAGTCCTTTTGCTATCATGTCACCAAACTCTAAGTTCTAAATATTTTCTCCTATGTTATCATCTAAAATTTTATGGTTTTATATTTAACATTTAATCAATGATCCATTCTGAGTTAATTTTTTATGAGATATGTGAGGTTTAGATCAAGATTCTTTTTTTCTCTTTTCGGCCTATGTATATTTGGATATCCAATTGTTCCAGCACCATTAGTTGAAAAGACTGTCTTTCCTCCATTGAATTGCTTTTGCACCATTGTCAAAAATCACTGGCCATTCATGTGTGAAGCTATTTCTATGTTCTCTATTCTGTTTGATTGATCTATGTGTCCATCCCCTAGCAAACACCACACTGTAAGGACTACTGAAACAACATAATAAGTCTTGAAACTGGGTGGACTGATTTCTCTCACCTTATTCCTCTTTTTCAAAATTGTTTTAGCTATTCTAGTTTTTCTGCCTATCCATATAAATTTTAGAATAATCTTGTCTACATCTACAAAAAAGTCTTGCTGGGATTTTGATAGGAAGTGCATTAAATCTCTACATCAATCTGGGGAGAACTGGCATCTTGACTATTTTGAGTCTTTCAATCCATGAACACAGTATGTTTCTCCACTTATTCAGATCTCTTCTTTTTCTCATCAGCATTTGGAAGTTTTCAGCATACAAGTCCTGCATGTGTTTTGTTAGATGTACACCTAACTTTTTTTTGTTTGTTTTGGGGTTTTTGTTTTGTTTTGCTTTGTTTTGTTTTGTTTTTAATCTTGTATCCTGTGAGTTTGCTGAGCTAACTTACAGTCCACAAAGTGGTCTTTCTTGGTAGATTCCTTGGGATTTTCTACACAATCATGTCATCCACAAACAGGGACAGTCTTCTTTCTTCACTTATAATCTGCTTGTCTTTTGTGCTAGCTAGAACTTCCATAATGTCTTGAATAGCAGAGGTGCCTTGTTCCCCATCTCAGGGGAAAATCATTCAGTCTTTCACCTTTAAATACAATATTAGCTGTAGGTTTTTTGCGCATGTTCTTTATCAAGTTAAGGAAATTGCCCCCCATTCTTAGTTTTCTGAGAGTTCTGGGTGGGTCTTCAATTTTGTCAAATGCTTTTTCTGCATCAACTGATATGATCACATGATTGTCCCCCTTTAGCCTATCAATACAGTGGATTATGCTGATTGAATTTTGAATACTGAACCAGTGTTGCATCGCTGGAATATTCCCCACTAGGTCATGGTGTATAATTGTTTTATATACTGCTGAATTCTGTTTTCAAATTTTTGTCAAGTATGTTACATCCATATTCATGAGGGATATCGATCTGCAGGGTTTTTTTTTCTTTTTATATTGTCTTTGTCTGGTTTTGGTGTCAGGGCGTAATGGCTTCATACAATAAATTTGGATATGTTCCATTCTCTTCTATTTTCTGGAAGATATTGTGTAGAATTGGTGTTAATTGTTCTTTAAACATTGGTAGAATTCTCCAGTGAAACCATCTGGACCTTGTGGGGAAGTTTTAAAATTACGAATTCAATTTCCTTAGCAGTTATAGGGTTATTCAAATCATCTCTTTCATATTGGGTGAATTGTGGTAGTTTGTACTTTACAAGGGATTGGTCTATTTTATCTAAGTTGTCAAATTTACGTGTGTAGAGTGGTTCATAGTATTCTTTTATTATCCATTTTAATGTCTGCAGGGTCTACAGCAATATCCCATTTCATTCCTGATGTTGGTAATTATTGTCCTCTTTCTTTTTTCCCTGTCACTCTTGCTAGAGGTTTGTAAGTTTTTAAAAATCTTTTTAGAGAGCCAGCTTTTCTTTATTGTTTTTCTGTTTCCAATTCCCTGACATTTACTCCAGTATTATGTCCTGTCTCATTTGTGCTTGCTGGGGGTTTATTTAGTTCTTCTTTCTCTATTTTCTTGAAGCAGGAGCTTATTTATTCATTTTTAGACTTTTCGCTTTTTTATTGAAAGCACTTAATACTATACATTTCCCTCTCAGCACTGCTTTAGCTGTATCTCACAAGTTTTAATATGTTATATTTTTCTTTTCATTAAGTTCAATGTATTTTTTTAAATTTATCTTGAGATTTCTCGGACCCATGGATTACCTAGAATTTTACTGGTTAGTTTCCAAGTGTTTGGAGATTTTCCTGTTATCTTTATATTCAGGACATGGTCTATCTTGGTATATGGCCCATGGGCTCCTGAAAAGAATGTAGATTGTGCTGTTTTGGGGTGGAGTTTCCCACAAATGTTGGTTACGTCCTGTTGGTTGATGGCGTTGTGTTCTTCTCTAGTCTTACTGATATCTGATCTAGTTGTTCCATCAGTTGTTGAAAGAGGGATGTCTAAGCCTCTGATTATAAGTATGGAATTTTCTACAATTTTTTTTGGTTCTATCCATTTTTGATTCATATTTTACAGCCCTTTTGTTTGGTAGATACACATTTAGGAGGCCTATAAATTATCTCCTGGGTTTTGACTCTCCTCTCTAGTACTCTGCCCTAAGTATGATAGGTGCCTTGGTGTCTGAACAACCAGCTCTTTGTTTTCTGGGTTTTTTTTTTGGCTGCACTGTGTGGCCTGTGGGATCTTAGTTCCCTGACCAGGGATCGAATCCATGCCCTCGGCAGTGGAAGCATGGAGTCCTAACCACTGGAGCTCCACAGAAGTCCCCTGGACAACCAGTTCTGATCCCTCAGTGCAGGGAGTCCACCAGCCTTCACCTGGGTTCTCCTTCTCTCTGCATGGAAACTCTCTTAAGTCAGTAAGCTAGGGCAATAGTAGGGCTCACCTCATTTGTTCCCTGTCTCTTAAGGGTCACTGTCTGTCACTGCCTGGTGTACAGTGCCATAGATTGAATGTCTCCCCACCTCTCCCCCTCAATTCATATGCTGACACTTAATCCCCATTGTGATGGTATTTGGAGGTAGGGCATTTGGGAGGTGATTAGTCATGAGGGTGGAGTCCTCATGAATGAGATTCGTGCTCTTTTACAGGAGACCCCAAAGAGCTCCCCGACCCCTTCCACCATGTGAAGACATAGCGAGAGGATGGCCCTCTATGAACCATGAAGTGGATTCTCACCAGACACTGAATCTGCCGGAGTCTTAATCTTGGACTCCCGAGCCTCCACAACTGTGATAAATGAATTTCAGTTTGTTTTTAAGCCACCCAGTCTAGGTTATATTTTTTTTTATATCAGCATACATGGACTACAAAACAAACACTACAGTGTTATGCAAACCATCGTTTGCATAACAAACGATGCAAACCATCGTTTCATGCATTTTGTCCATTATATAGTCATTTAAGTTGGGAGATTAAATCTAGTCCCTGTTATTCCCTCTTGGCCAGAACTAGAACTCCAACCTCTTTTTTTAAGAATTAGTGAAGAAAAGGAAAGCAAATGTCCTTTGTCATTTCTGTTTTCCATTGTGGAGACACATTGTTATACATAAAGGCAATAGTTGGCATTTATTTAACACTTTGCTCTGGGCCAGGTACTCTGCTAAGGAATGCTCACTCATTAGCCTACTTAATAAATATTTTGAAGGCCTCATAGCTTCTGCCATCATTAAAAAATACAGTGCAAGCGTTTTGTTTAAGAAAAGTCTACCATATCCTAAGTGAAAGGGGTTACTCACTGAAATATAAATAGCCATGATATAGGATACTTCCCCTCCGTTGAATAAATGGATTGTTATTGACATCTCACACTTCATTTGTGTACCTGGACACAAAACCAACATAAGGCTTCAGGACATTAAGAAACCAGCTCATCGTGAATCTGATTAACATTCTTCACTCTTTTGAATTGAATTTCTTTGCTCAGCCCTCACATCAAATAAGCCTCAGGTGAGACAATGCATCCCAGAAGCAGAGTTCAGTTTAAAACAGGAGGTCAGTAGGAATGACCACTAGAAAGCTGATAGGCACCAGACAGTAAGGTTTCTAGCCAGTTGGGAAGGAAGAGAAATAGCACGGTTTTTCTTCCAACTTTCAATATTTGCATTCTGTTTCAGTACTGTGATACGTGCTTACATGCACACCCAAGATTTCTTCTAGTGTTTTTGCCTGGTAATTTAAACAACGGATCAACCCAGTTAACTTTTAGACTTCTAAAAAGAAACAATAATGAATAAGTACAGGGCAAATCGCAACTGGTCTTTTGCAGGAAAAATGTGGGGAGATGCAAAAATATTATAACTCCTTATCTGTTCAAATTATATTGCCTTATCATTTGCTGGTCTTAGCCAAATATCTCTAATTCTTGCCAACATCCTTAATAGCTTCGCCTCTCTTATTTCCTTTATTGTAAGCTTCATGAAGGGAAGACCCTATCTGTCTTATGTACTGCTGATTCTTCAGTGCCTACTATGTGTCTGACACATGGCAGATGCTCACTGAATACTGTTTAAAGGAGATTCACCTCTTTCCGAAAGTCTCTAGGTCAGGGATACATGGCAGGTACAGGACTTGGACGCTCCTCCTCCTCCATGCCTGACCCGTGACATACATACATCACTAATCAGTCATGGCACTCCTCCCTGCTCAATCTACACCCAGGCTCAGAATCCACTGCTTCAGACTCCAAGTAGCTCACTTGCCCATCTCCCCTCCCCCTTTCCAGTGTATCCACATCTAGAATCCAGTGTATGAATAAATCATTCCACACATAGTCTGAAGAGGACAGAGTAAAACAGAGACATAATATAAATAACAACCTCTCCTTCTAAACTGCTTTTCTGTGTTAACAGCACACGAGTGATTTCTACCTATTTATGCCCCCATTTTCCGGCAAAAGTAATTTGAAGCAGCAATAGGAGCTCTTAGGTAGGTCAGAAAATATTTGAACAACCATGCTGATGCTTCCCCCAATCCCTTTCAATAAACAAGTTAATCTACCTGAGCAGATCAACTAGGGAAATAAAACACAATTATTCCAAAAATTATAGCAAAAAAAAAAAAAAGCCCTCTCATTGTTCAACCATCTGCTTATTCCAAGTGGTCACAGGAGGAGGGCCTCTGAATTATGAAACCAATGGTCCAGTTCCAGGATTCATTTCCTCAGATTTCTGTTCTGCACAGTGGGAGAGGACCACCACCCTGGCCCACTCCCCTTCCTTTCATGCCACCTAGGGGAGTTTCTCATAGTTTCTCCTTTACTGGAGTTTCTCATATCCGGGCTTGAGTGTCTGGGGCAAATGCAACCCCAAAGGGGCAAGACACAGTTAAATAGAAGACAGCACCTGCCAATCGGACGGCTCTGAATAAATACTGGTGAGTAATATCTATTTTCTGAAGGCTTACTCTCGGCCATGCACTGCATGAAAGGTTATCTATCTAAAATTTTCTAATCCTAAAAAAAGCCCTGAACAATAGATACAATTTCCCTAATTGACAGGATTGAGTAACCAAGTTCAGAGTTTAAGGAACTCCCCAAGACCACCCCATTGGTTAATGGTTGAGTTGGGACCGGAACTCAGGTTTATTTAACTCCCAAACCCACACTCTTCCCACTAAACCATATGCATATTGTCCCATAAAAGTAGAGACCATGTTCATTATTGATAACATCTAGCAATACATCACCGATTTTATTTTTAAGACGCTTTTTCATAACATTTACGAGGCATCAAAAACTTTTGGAAAATTAGTCTTCTTTATATGTTGCCCCTGTTACGTTTTATGGATCCAGATTTTGTAAGAAATCTTTTATGCATATTTTAAGTGGAATTTATGTGTCCCTGTTGGGTAGAAGTAAAGGAAGAAAGTGAGAGGAAGAGAAGGAAGGGAAAGGGGGGAGGATCTGATGCCGAGTGCTACATGCAGAAGTCTTCCTTGCAAACAAGATACCTGTAGAGACAGACCAGGTGTTATCCCAGAGGCAAGAACATCTGGGTAATAGAGATGTCATCCCAGGTGGTTTAGGAAAGCCGTTAAGAATGCAATCTTCTGATTGACTTGGACTGAACTCCCAGTTGGTCACTTACTCTTTGAGGCAATTTGAATGAGTTACTTAACTTCCTGCACCCAGGTCCTCTTCTCTAATGTGGGGATATTAATACCTTCACCCCCAGGTTTATTGACAGGATTAAATGAGATAATCCATGTCAAGGAAATGGCCACCTAAACACAAATGTTCTGTGAATTTGAGCTGTTATGATCAATGATTAGCAATCTTGTGAATTCAAAACTCAGCCCAGAGGATGTTCTTTTCTTCCTCTTGAACAAAGCAAATACATCTATACAAACCCTTCAATGTTCAGTACTCAACAAAGGGCCTTTACAGACATTCAATGAGAGTTGAACGGAGGGGTCAGACTTCACACAGCTGCCAGGCTTACGGATGTGGGCTGGGATCCAAAGCAAAAAAAGAGTTGAAATTAAGCTGTTGAACTCTGTGTAATTCTGGCAGAAGGCTGTGCAAGCCAGTAAGATGATTGGAACTTCACATTCAGGCGGACTGTGTGGAAGTTCTTTAAGACATCTGTGGCAAGAAGAAGCACATGCATGTGCTCCATCTCAATGATGCCAGGACTGAGCCTTGAGTCCCCCAAACTCTTGGATAGATTTTGTCTTTATTGTAACCCTTTGGGCAAAGACGCTATTCAGACTGTTTAACCACCAGTCCCCTGGACAACATGGCACCACCGACTGGAAGGGACCCTGGCCGTGCACCCCAGGACAACATCAGCTCTGCAGTGAGGACCTCCTCTTCTGTCTACCAGCAAGGCATCGAGATGGAATTAGAACCCAGCTCTGTCAGATTCCCGAACTCAGGGTTTCTTTGTTTGTTTGTTTGTTGAGGGGTTGTTTTGTTTAAGGATTTTACCTGGAGGGCAGTTTTAGGTTCACAGCAAAATTGAGAGGAATGTACAGAGATTTTCCATATCCCTCCACATACATAACCTCCACCACTATGGACATCCCCCACCCGAGGGGTACATTTGTTACAATTGATGCACCTACGTTGACACATCGTAACCCCTCAAAGCCTACAGTTTTCATTAGGGTTCGTGCTTGGTGTTACATATTCTATGGATTTGGACAAATGTATAAGAACATGTATCCGTCATTATAGTATCATACAGAGTATTTTCATTGCCCTAAAAGAGCTCAGGTTTTCAACCACTGTAGGTTATAATCATCATTTATATGGGCTACATATTAATTATGAAGTGGTTTATTACAAAAATATTTGACTAGCTTGACTTAGCAAATTCTTCTGTTGCACTAAGAAAACCCACGATGAAATTTTTTTAAATTTAATTTTCGGGAGGCTGTAGCGTTGAGGAGATTTAGCTGACAGGTACAGTCTCTGCTCTGATACGTGGGTGGCGTAAATCAGGTAAGCACATCCCGCACATGGGAGGACTATAGACCTGCTTAAGTCATGGTTCTTTTTCCACTACATTGAAGGCCACATTTCAAAAATAGAGTTTGCCTGGGCTCTGGCATCTGCTAACAAGCACATAGTTTAAAAAACAAAACAAAAAAACCCCACTTTCTAATAACATATGAGAGGTAAGAGGTTGCTTTTGCTCATTATTCACATTTTGATATTTGTATTTCAGTGTTGTGTATATTTATGTATTTTTGGCATCTTTTATGTCAAAGGGAACCCTATAGGTTTACATCTCTTAATAAACTAGTATTTTATTCAAAATAATTTTATTTATTATTTACAATTAAATTGTGATCACTTTTTTTTTTTTTTTTTTTTTTTTTTTTTTTTTTTTGTGGTACGCGGGCCTCTCACTGCTGTGGTCTCTCCTGTTGTGGAGCACAGGCTCCAGATACGCAGGCTCAGCGGCCATGGCTCACGGGCCCAGCCGCTCCGCGGCATGTGGGATCTTCCCGGACCGGGGCACAAACCCATGTCCCCTGCATCGGCAGGAGGACTCTCTACCACTGCGCCACCAGGGAAGCCCGTGATCTCTTTTTAAAAGGGTAAAATTAGCTTTTACTTTGTTCAGAAATTGGTATTTTCCTCACTTGTCATGAAATAGGACTCATGGATCAACAGACCTTAAGACATGAATATGTTTTGAAAAGTTTAAATTATGGTTGCCCAAGGTTAAAAAAAATACTCATTATTTACTCTTTAAAAATGTAGGTGTATAGCACATATGGCTGCAGTAACAGAACATGTGTGTTCTCCTGTGGCATAAATCAGGCTTATGTGCTTTAGGTAACAGAAGATTTCAACATCCTATATAAATGCTAAGCACTCACCTTGTCCTTCCCTACAATTTCCTTCTGTTAGCATACAGGGCTGTTGCCTTGCAGACCTAGTGTGCACTGATCATTGTGGATAATTTGCCACGTGATGGAGGAAAATTCACCTATTCGGGATGAAAAGCAATTGCATGTCACGCCAACTCTGCTCTAGATTGGCATCCTATGTCTATCCCCCGGAAGAGCTACTCAACGAGCCTGGTGAACTCACTGTCCTCAGTCGCCCCTCCCAGGGTGGCAGTGAAAGTGGCTGAGCCAGGGGGGTCACCCGCCTTAGAGCAGCTCATTCCCAGGTGGGCAACTGAGTCAATCAGAGGCTCTCTTCCCGCCTGAGAATCTGAGCCAGGGCCTAGGGCTCAGAGCTGGTGAATGCTGGAGCTGGTACTTCATTGTGGATTCTGGACCAGATTTGGCACCGCTGTTATCGAGGAATGAACCAGCTGAGGTTGTAGAGAAGCAGGAACTACGGGTAAGTAGGGGAAGCCAGCCTTCGGAGAGAAGGAAGGATCAGGTATAGAGAGAGAAGAGAACAGAGACCATGCAGAAGAAGCAGAGGAAAGAGAGAAGGAGAAAAGAGGAATAGACCTCTAAAGTTTCATTTGACTTCTCACAATTGGGTTCCCTGAGATTCTCCTGAATCCTTTAAAAAACTACAAATTCATTTTTAGTAGGCTTGGCTAGCCTCATACATTATTCCTATATGTTGGATTTGAGATGAGCTGAGGATTTGAGAGCAAATAGTTTATTTGGGAGCACAGGGAACCCAGCAGGGGAGGAAGGAAGGTGCACAGGGAAGTAAAGGCATCCTTTAATAAAGGTTCACTAAGAAGCCAGCTACACAACGTGGGGAAATCTGTATCCTCTCACCCATGGGTGAGGGAACTGGAGTATTTATACACCAACTCCCAAGAGTCATTGGTTCAGGGCTGCTTGCTGGGGTGTTAATTCCCTCACAGTTCTAGTTTCCTAGGGACATAAGCCAAGCAACTTGCCATAATCCTGGGAAATGCCCTCAGGCAGAGGGATAGAGATCCTGCAGCTCCAAGTCTGAAGGAGCAGAGGGAAATGGCAAGCCCAGAGACAGAAGTGGGGAGGGCAGCTTTCTGCAATGTGGAAATTTTGGGTCATTGTTTCCCTGTTTCTAAAGTGTAGCCATGCACTGGATGTCAATGGTTCACAACCATAGCATCTGCCCACCATTGTGGCAATATTTCCAGATCCTTCTTAGTTGTGCTGGACTCTACTTCCTGATCTAGTTTACCATTTCACATTAGACTAGAGCATCTGAATTAAGTCCTCTAGGATCTGACTTTTGTTTCTTCCCTGTAGACTTGCCCCTTTCAGCAACTCATTGGCCATCCTCAGCACTCCCACAGTATCATCCTCTAATTCAGGCTTTCCAAGGGAGGGATAGAACCAGTTTTTGAAAGACAAAGGATATTCCTAAAATAGGAATCTAGAGTCTGGCTTCTGATCTGGGTTGCAAGATAGAAACTTCTGACTGTAGCATAAAAGGTTCCAACTTGGCCAGTGGTTCTTAAATACTTGTTCTTGTATCATAATAAGGCCCACTGAGGACCCTGTAAAGATAAGAATCTCTAGAGGCTATACTTGGAGATTCTGATTCAGGAAAACAGGCTGGGGTCTGGGCATCTTGAGCAAAGTTCGCCTGTGGTTCTGATCCCCAGACAGGAATGAGAAACAACTAATAAATGACTAAAGTGTCTTTCACCTCTAGAATTCCGTAATCCACTTAAAAGTCAGTTTGGTCTTAGCGTCTCTAATGATGACTCTGAAAATAGTTTGGGGACTCCAGGAGAGCGGCATTTCATGTGAAAGTCCTTACTTACTCATTAGTGGAAATTTGCCACAAAATGATCAATCTCCTTGGGCACCAATAGCATCGCTAGCATTCCTGAATCCAACTCCTTTTTCAGGACTGTATATGTGGATCTCACATACTTACTGCTTACTATATGATATGTTTCATGTTCTAAAATGAACACAAGTGAGATCAAATGAATTCTCACTGTCCTTTGCTCCCCCCCATTTTTAGTGTTTGCACTGGCGAACAATTCTACATCTTCCCATAAAAATCCTTCATATTTTTTCAGGCTTTGTTCCTATGCCCGCTTCTCCTCTCCAGACAGATAAAGAGTTATAATTATTTAGGCTTCTTTTAGGGAAGCAAACACTCAAATCTAAGCAAGCAGGGATTGCAGAGGTGGAAAAAATGTCCTTTCAACCTACAGCCCAGGCATTTCTAAAGAGCATTAAGATTATCTCCATGGTTATTCCCACACCCTCCAAATTGTTTCCTGGAGGAAAATGCTCAAGAAGTTGAAACACCTGTCAACACATTAAGTAAGACCTGAGGTTTTGATAAGCCATTCTTTCTTCTTTAAGTGAGGCATTCCATGCAAGTTTTAGGAAGACACATCATGGGGCCATTCTCTCTTCTAAACAGCTTTCTCCCAAACCTCATTTGTTTTACAAGTAACAGCACTTAACCATGAGAAGTATCACTCTTTCACAGAGGTAGAAACAACCTGATCTAAGTTAACACAGAAGATGACTTTACAATTCAACTTGCAAATAGGCAGAATTCTGCTTTCACATATATTCTTACTTTCCAACAAACACATCTGTGATCATCAACAGTCATCCCTCGCTTTCTGCTGGGGATTTGTTCCAGGATCCCCACAGACACCACAATCCGGGGACGCTCAAGTCCATTATTGAAGATGGCATAGCATCTGCATATAACCTAAGCACATCCTCCTGTACCCTTTAACTCATCTCTACATTACTTATAATATCTAATACAATGTAAATGCTATGTAAACAGTTGTAAATACAACGCAAATGCTATGTAAACGGGTGCCGGCATGCAACAAATTCAAATTTTACTTTTTGGAACTTTCTGGAATTTTTTTTCAAATATTTTCAATTCATAGTTGGTTGAATCCATGAATGTGGAATCCACGGATTGAGGGCCCAACTGTATTAAGGTTTACAGGTCTTAACTTAGAACAGAATGAAGTAAACTCTGCAGACAGCCAGAAACCCTTCAGTAGCAAATCACACTCTAGGGTTTTAATAACAGTCCTAGAGGCAGAAGTATTAGGCTGACCGGGCAGCTGCACACAGACTTTGTCTTTGGTTTTGCGGTCTACATCAGCATTTTTAAATTTTCTATTGGACTCCTTTGAAGGCTCCTGGAGACTACCCTGCTCATCTTGTTAGCCACTAGAACACCTGCAGGACTGTAGAACATGGCAGGCACTTGATACGCAATTTTTTGAATAAATGAGCGAATGAGTGAATTAGATTCACCATGGTTGTTACTCCAGGCTGAATATTAGAATCAACTGGGGAGCTTTTAAAAAACCCTGATGCTCAGACCCCAATCTTAGAGAAATCAAGTCAGAATCTCTGGGGCTCGATGACTCTCTCCCTTTCTCTCTCTCTCTCTGAAATGTATAATATTACGTATTTCAGGCAATCCTACTGTGCAGTGGTAGCTGAGAAAGAAGAGATCAGAATAACCATATAAAAAACTAAGCTCCTTAGTTTAGTATTTCCATTGCCACAGAAGCTACTCATATCTGAGGCCATGAGAATATCTGAAAAACAGGATTAAACGAATATCTAAAGTTATCCCCATATGCTTTGTTGATTGTGTTAAATGAAATGAATGCTGGTAAAAGCAGCACTACTTTGTGTGTGTACATACAGACACGTATACACAGATACACATACATGTACGGGACTAACTGAAAATTCATCAGTTCTTCTACGCCACTGTTTTGAATGGAACTTGAATTAGATTAACTATCTCGATTATGCAGAGAAATTTAGCTTAATGACCTACCATTACTTTAATGGCTTTGAAATTCAGAAGGTAAGAAGACACTGTGTTTCTTCCATTGAGCATTAAAGATAAAATGCCTCTGACTGACTGTCATGAAAACCCAATTTTATTGCCATTTGAATTATTCAGAATCAATATCCGGCATTAGCCAGCATGGGGAAGCTCAAATATAAGGCAGCGTGTGAAAGCAATGTTTCCCTATATTGAGCAATCATGCTTTGTGTGAGGGATAATGAGCTGTTTGCTGCATGTCACCGCTTCAGATGCATCGAGAATTAACAACTTTATCTTCCCTTTATATTATGTAATAAAAGGATTACTTCATAGAGACGAACAATTTTCAAGGTTATGAAACATTCAAAATACAGTTGGGCTCAAGGACTCTTGCCTCCTCTCTAAGGAGAGAGAAAGGGTTTTAACTGTTTACACAAGAGAGAAATTTGCGAAAGTTATGTTTTTGAGTTATTTGATGAGTAAACTGCAACCTTGTATCTCCCCAAGCTGAAAATTGCTTACAGGCAAAAATATGACACCAGAGTCGTCTTGTAGAAGCTTCGCTTCAGATGTGACTGTCAGAAGTGGCACTGCTTGAAGAAATTTGCCAAAACGCATAAAGAAAAAGTTAGGGAACAACAGTATAAAAGGATAAACAGAAGATGTTGGATTGCCTTGTGTTTAGGGTATGGCTGGCCCGATGCTAATAACCCGACTGTGTTACTTCATACAAGTCTCAGAACAAACTCATGAAGGCAGAGCTAGTACAATCTCCCCATTTTACAGATGAGGAAGTTAAAGGGACCTATGGGAATTTTCTTCTCTCCATCTCTAAGGGCATAAGGGCTACAGCTGGGATTCCAAAATAGGCTGTACGATTTCAAAAGGAAATCATGAAATTTGATACTCTAAGAATAAGCCTGCTCACATGCCATCAGAGGAGGGACAGAGAAACAAAGTAAAATACAATGGAAAACACTGAAGACTGAATTGCCTGTCAAGGCAAAAGTCGGATGGGTTCTAGTGAAATCAAGGAGGTACTTCAGGGAGGTGCTTACACGTGTCAACCTATGTGATAAGTGCCTGGGGCCTCTGTAAGTGGACGCATTCCTCATTCCCACATCAAGGAAGCAGGAGCTAGCATCCCCCCAGCCCCAGTTCACACCGAAACTCAGTGTAGCTGCCCAACTCCACTCAAAGAGATCTCCCAAGAGCTGTTTACACTGTTTCCTTTCCCCTCATTAGAGTCCTAGCTCAGGCTAATAAATCAGTGTACAATTTGTGTATAATCTAATTTTTGCTTTGTGCTTCATCTGGTGTAGGTGGAAGCACGGGAAAAATGAAAAAAAGCAACAACTGGAAAATGAAGACTAATGAGAACTCGGATCCTTAAGAAAATATCCTTCAGAGATGCCCAGTTGGAATTATAGGAAAAAACGAGTGTGAGCTCTTCCTTCTATGGAGTTGTGACTTGCGAGGGTCTATGTATAGCCATATATCCAAATATTTGAAAGGCACGATGAGTTTTCGCTGTGTGCAATCATTTCTCTGGGTCTGCCCTGCCTCCCAGTCTGGGTAGCACACAGGCTGTGCCATTAGGAGGTGTGAACTGTGTCCTGGGTGTGTCCTCTGTTTCTCTTCCCAGACATTTATAGCGCAGCCAATAATAATTCCCAAACCACCCCCAAGTCATCCCACAGAGAACACTTGGCGTTCCTTAAAACTAGCCAGATATATTAGGTACCCGGGTAGGGAACATAGCAATTACATAAGCTAATGGTATTCAAAGATATAAGTTTAAGGAAGAAGGAGTCATAGAAAAAGAAAAGCATGTTTGCACGCTGAGGGTTTCAATCCAAACACTCCTTGCTAACTTGGTCTTTGGGCGTGCACGCATGATTGAAATCACCGCGTTTGCTGAAGCAGTGGAAGATTACAAGGACGGTGGCTGTTTACTTTAAAGGCATCATTCTCTTCTCTCATTTTTTACCGGGACCTGCACACGCCAAAGCATCTTACTTTGATTTCAGTTTATGTGCTAGCATTTCCACCGTCACCTAGATAGGGCTGAAGACAAGTCATGATTTTGTCTCATTTACAAAGTGGGGGTGGGGGTGGGGGAGTTTTCTTTTGCTAGTGGAAAATTTGTTTTTGTCCATTGACAGGAAGTAATTTGGAAGGACTCTAATTAAAGCCTGAGACTATTACATAAAACCAGAGTCACAATGAAGCTCAAAAATTTCCCTCAACAGGGGAAAAACTGGTCGAATTCTAGAGAAAACAGGTAAGCTCTTTCTATGCATGAAACCTGGATTCGGTTTTAATAACAGTAGAAAAGGAAATGTACTGCCCCCTTCTGGCTCTGCAAAACAAAGTCCTATTATATTTAACACTGAATAACATAATGATGTAGGAGTCAACACTGAACAAATCTTAGATCCTCTCTCTTAGCGGAGAGAGCAAGGTTGATTTGCAATTCTGAAAGGATAATGAAAGGGCCAGTGTTATTATTTAATATAAAAATAGATTTCCTGGTTTCTCTCAAGTGTTTATCATCAGATACAGGGAACAATATGAAACTGAATTACCAAGGATCATCTCTGATAAATCAAACGAAGAACGCTGCTGGAAAAAAGGCAAACTGCCCCATAAAACAGCTTAAAACGATAGACTTCTCAACATTTTTGGTTCGTTTACAGAAGAAAGAGAAATATGTCCTGCATGTGGAGTTTGAGAACTGATGACTCAGCAGAGCTCTCAAATGTTGACTTTGAGGAAAATACCCACTTCTCCCGAACTGCTAAGTAGGCATCTCACATGCCTTCAGCTGAGGGCCAGCGTGGGGTCCTGCTAGTTCCCCTTTTTCTCCTTGGTTTATACCTGGGTGAGTGCTCTCTGCTCAGCCAGGGAGTGAGGCTGGGAAACAGTGGTGTGAAGCCTAGGGCAGGACACCCAGGTCCCTAAAGTTAAGACCGAAAAGACATAGAAAGACCAGGGTCTAGGTGAGCTCATCACCAGCTACGAAAAATGTTTCTATTCCATTGTAAAAAAATATCTTCACTTGGGACAGATGTATATTACTCTACATCATTCTTTGTTTTAAAAATGAAAGCTTGCCTTTAAAAATATTAATATAGTCACGTAATAAAATCAAACAAAAAACCCACAATGTAAAATAGGAAAGAAGATATCCCCTTACTGCCGTCTACTTCTGAGGAAACCAGATAGTTTTCTGTGCAGAACCTTCCAGAAATGCTATGTATATGCAAACAAATTCAATCTATAATTGTATTTTTTTCTACTCAAATAGGAACCTACTCTATATAACATTTTGCCCTTTGTATTTTCATTAATAGCAGACCTTTGAGATCACTCTGCAGTGGTACCTCTAAATTGTTATCTTTTTTTATCCACAGTTGTATGATGCTCCATTTTATGACCCACATGTTTTCAAGAAATCCTCAAACCACTCTGTACAGTAGGTACCTGTATTATGTCATTGTCCAGGTGAGGAACATGAGGAAACTGCTTGTCCAAAGCCACACAGTACTTAGTGGGGGAGCCAGGATTTAAGCCCCAATGTCCACAATTTTATCCATTGTCTTAGTCTATTTGGGCTGCTATAACAAAAATACCATAAACTGGATGGTTTACAAATACCACCAATACCATAAAAACATGTATTCATCATAGTTCTGGAAGCTTGGAAATCCAAGATCAAGGCACCAGCAGATCCAGCGCCTGGTGAGGATTTGCGGACAATCATCTTGTACCGTACCTGGCAGCAGAGGCTGGGAAGCTCTCTGGGGTCTTTTTAATAAGAGCACTAATCCCCTACATGAGGGCTCCATCCTCATAACCTAATCACCTCCCAGAGGCCCCACCTCCTAATCAGATTGGTGATTAGGTTTCAATACACAAATTTTGGGAGGACATAAACACTTGTACAGTAAGTGCCCCACATACGAACGAGTTCATTCTGAGAGCACATTCATAAGTCCAATTTGTTCATAAGTCCAGCAAAATTAGCCTAGGTATCCAACTAACACAGTCGGCTATATAGTACCATACTGTAATAGGTTTATAATACTTTTCACACAACTAATACATAAAAAACAAACAAACACAAAAAAATAAAGAAAACATTTTTAACCTTACAGTACAGTACCTTGAAAAGTACAGTAGTACCAGCTACATCACCACTGCTTTATGCTTGCTTCCGGACATCCTGGGCTTGAAATAAAGATACTGTACTACTGTACTCTATACAGTACTGTACAGCAGTACTCTGCAAAAGCACAACCACTTGTAGAGGATGCACGCATGTGACAATGTACACCAGACATGTGAACTAAATTACGTGACTGGACATGTGAACTCACATTCGCATCTTTGAAAGTTCGAAACTTGAAGGTTCGTATGTAGGGGACTCACTGTATTCTAGCATCCACTGTATTATACTGCCTTCCTAAATATTTGCTGTTGCTATTATTCTGTTTTACACTAGTATTCAGAGCCAAGACGCATGGGTTGTGAAAATATTGGTGTCAACATCAACACTCAGATAACGTTGCCTATCCTTCCCTGAAGTCTTTGCATCTCAGATCTTTTCTACTTAGCACTGATGGGAGCTACTTAGGGGTGAGTAATCAAGTCTCAACAACCAGAACTTGCAGCACCCCTGAACTGCCTAGAAGCAGAGGGCTCCCTCATCCCCAACCGCAAATATGCACTCCAGCCCCTGGGTGGTCAGACTAGGCACAGATGTCAGTGTGCCAAAGCTGTATTTGGATTTCCTACTGATGAATATTACAGCCAATGTACCCATCTGGCCACCGAGATAAATAATGTAAAAATGAAGATATGCTTACATAATTCATGCAGTATTGATGAACGGGGCCCTTAATTCAGACTGCTCCTACAAATCATTTAATTATGAGCTGTGCAACTCTAAGTCAGAAACAGCATTTTAGCCATGTGTAAATGGGTATGGTTTGGAGACTTGAAGTGCACAACACAGAAACTCAAGCGCCCCCCCCCCCGTTGATTATTATAAAGAAACCTGTGGATTCTCATAAACCCCAGACGAACATGGTACTGAATACAGGAGACTATACTTCTGGGCAAAATGCCATTCGTTTACTTTCAAGGTAAGGATTCCATCAATGGCTTACCACTTTCACCAGGAAGCTGTGGACGGAAGTGAGAAAATGAAACGTTGCCAGTTATTCTACAAATGGCACACTTCCTGAGGAGATAGCCAAGATTACATGCCCTGAACACTTCACTACCATTTTGAAAGCTATGGTAAACAAACAAACAAACAAAAAAAAAAGGAAAAGAAAATAACAAGTGTTGGCGAGGATGTGGAGAAATTAGAACCTTTGTGCGCTCTCAGCAGGTATGTAAAATGGTTCAGCCACTGTGGAAAGCAATATGTCAGTTCCTCAAAAAATTAGAGTTAGAATATGATCCAGCAGTTCCACTTTCGGGAATAATCCCACAAAAACTGAAAGCAAGATCTCAAGGAGGTATTTGTACACCCATGCTCAAAGCTGCTTTATTCGCAGTAGGTAAAAACTGGATGCAGCTCAAGTGTCCATTGAGGGATGAATGAATAAGCAAAGTGTGGTATATACATGCCATGTAATATTATTCAGCCTTAAAAAAGGAAGGAAATATGACCCATGCTACAACATGATGAACCTCGAGGATATTACACTAAGGGAGACAAGCCAGTCACAAAAAGCAAACACTGTATGATTCCACTTATACAAGGTCCCTAAAGTCATCTAACTCGTGGAGACAGATGGTAGAATGGTGGTTGCCGGGGCCTGGCGGAGAGGATACGGGGACTTATTTATAATGAGTATCAATTTTCAGTTTTGCAAGATGAAAAAGTTCTGAAAATTGGTTACACAATAATGTGAATATACTTAATACTACTGAACTGTACACTTTAAAATGGTTGAGATGGTAAATATGGTATGTGTATTTTACCACAATTAAATTTTGTAAAAAATTATGCAAAGTGGAGACTGGGCGTCCCGCAGAGGACGCATCCCATTATTTATCATGCACTGACTCTGCCTTTGCTGAGCTAAGAGATCTACAGTCACGATCTCTTTGTAACCCTCATGATACTTATGTTAAACAGGCATTGCCCCATCTTCTATGGGGTCCATCTGTAGCTTAGAAACCAGTTCACATCATGGCGGCAGCCTGTCAGGGTGAAGTAGATGGATCCGGCAGAAAGAACTAGGGAATCACAGTTGTGCCACCCAGCGATATCCTCCTTCCTTTGGGAGCACCTGCTTCATCAGCAAATAGGGTAATGCACTCATGAATGAATCTCAAGTTTCCTACCACTTGTATGGGTCCCAGCATGAGCTGACCCCCTCCCGTCTCTAGCTCCATCCCACACATCTCTCCTTCTCACCCACTATATTTCAGAAGTACTGAGCTCACTTCTGCTTCTCCGCCATGCCAACCCCTTTCTAGCCTCAGGGCCTTCGCCTTTGCTGTTCTCCCCACCTGGCTCATCCTTTCTTGAATTATCCTTGGTTGGCTCCTCCGTCACCTGTAGGTCTCCATTCAAGGGCTACCTCCTCCGAAATGGCTTCACTTTGGAACTAACTGTTCTGAAGATGGGCCTCTCCTACCACCACCAACTATCACCACCATCAATTACTCTATTGCGTCGCTGTACGGATTCCTTTACATCGCTTATCAAAACCTGTAACTATCATGTTCACATATCGGCTTACTTCTTTACCATCAATCTCTCCCACTAAAACATACGCTTTATAAGAACAAGGATAGGTCGGTATCATTCACCACTTCATCCCCAGGACTTGGAATAGTTCCAGCATACCTGCTACATGGAAAGGACCAATAAATAAATATTAGCTGCTGTTATAATTCTGTACGGTGACATTCTTTCGATAAGACGATGAAGGTGAAGGTTTGAGATAGCTTGGCAAGGAACTCAGTGGTCAGGTTTTCTGCAGAAAATACCCACCAGCTGGGTGAGAACTGGTCACTGGTGCTGAACGAAGACAAAGACATACACCTTCATGCCTTCAACTCCAGGACCCCCTGGGCAGAAGCCATTCTCCCTCTGGGTCAATCAAGGGAATGTCTAAAGAACCCAGTCTTTCCTTTGGGTCCATGTGCAGACTCACATCCCCCACAGCACATGCTAATGGCACATCCCTGGTCCAGCAGCAGCACCAGTAATCAAACCACATGACTGGGGCTTTCAACTGGTTCATCACTTGTCAGTTCCGAAGACACTTGCCAAGCTGACAGAGAGAGTTGTCTGGGATGTGACCTATAAAAATCACTAGATTTCTGGGTGAAAGATGACTTACACGTCTCAGGCTATCTTAATTCATCTGGTGACTATGCACGATTTTTGTTTGTCAAATCTCTGCCTCTGAACTTCTGAGTTTGGCAGTTTTGAACTTGACATGATGAGTGCCAAAAGGTGTCAAGCAGATTCACCATCCTGCTCAGAAAATCTTCATGTTCTAGTAGATTAGACTCCATTGGCGGGTACACAGTCTAGTGCTACCTTATACACACACAGCAAGGTGGGGGGGGGGGGTTGATTTGTCACAAAACTGAAAAGTTCAAGGCTTCAGGCTCATGTCGATACAGGTGCCAACATTCAAATGATCTCAGAAATGAATATCTTTTTAACTTTTTTTTTTTTTTTTTTTTGCGGTACGCGGGCCTCTCACTGCTGTGGCCTCTCCCGTTGCGGAGCACAGGCTCCGGACGCGCAGGCTCAGCGGCCATGGCTCACGGGCCCAGCCGCTCCGCGGCATGTGGGATCTTCCCGGACCGGGGCACGAACCCGTGTCCCCTGCATGGGCAGGCGGACTCTCAACCACTGTGCCACCAGGGAAGCCCCCTTTTTAACATTTTGTTTTGTGTTCAGACTGGCTTTCCCTATTGTCATAGTCCATTCAGGCTGCTATAACAGAACACTACAGACTTAAGGAACAAGCATTTATTTCTCACAGTTCTGAAGGCTAGGAAGTCCAAGATCAAGGCACCAGCAGAGCTGATGTCAGGTGGGAGCCCACGTCCTAGTTTGCATACGGCCACCTTCTCCTTGTATCCTCACATGGTAGAGAGCAGAGAGAGAGAGAAAAAAAAAAAACAAAAACACTCCTGTCTCTTCTGATAAGGGAACTAATCCCATGCATGAGTGTTCTATCCACATGACCTAATTGCCTCCCAAAGGCCCTGTCTCCAAACATCATCACTTTGGGGGTTAGGTTTCCAACATATAAATTTTGCAGGGGTGCAAACCTTCAGTCTATGGCACCCATGTACTACAACGTGGTCATTAGATATCCGAAGCCAGAGTCCTATTCATTTCATAACCCCAGGAAAAAGAGTTTCTTTCCAGGAACAAATCTCATTGGATAGAGCTGGTCACGTGCCCATTGGTGAACCAATCACTGGGCCCGGAGAAATGGAAAATGCTGATTGGACAAGCCCGAGTCATGGCAGATACCCATGAGTATAGAGGGAGGTGTCAGTCCTGTCTGAATGACAGAGACTCTAAGAAGGGAAAGTGCAGCTGCTCAAACCATTCCAAGATGGGTTCCATTCGCAGAGGATGGAAGAGTAAGTTCTGGGCAGGCAAGCAAGCAAGCAAACAACTAAACAATCAGATTTTAGCTGCAGAAATGGGCCTATGAAAGTAGAGTTGGCCACAAAATATGAGAAACACAATGAAACAAAAACATAACAAAACAAAACAACCCCTACCCTTCAATGGCACTTCTAATCTCCCAGTTGCATACGTATATTTACATGTAGTAAAGAAGAGGGAACTGGGGCGGGGGGTTGGCTACCAGAAATACCAAGAAGATGGTATCCGAGGTGGATCTGGAAAGGTGAAGAGGGCCTTGCCCAGTTGGGTAGTCTAGGCAAAGGGAAAGTATGTGCAAAGGCAATTTCTTGCATCATTTCTAACAACAATGCTATGAGGAAGAGTATTATAATCCCCATTTTAGAAATGAAGAAACCCGTCCATGGTCACTCTTTTTGTGGGGTTTGCCTCAGGCCAATCTAATTCCCCAAAGAACTCATCTTTTCACCAGGACCACCATGTGCAGTTGAGCACGGCGAGCTCACACAAGTGTAGTGGCTCCATTCCCCTAGATTGTGAGATAAATAGCGCCCCCTAGAGTCGGGCACTGGAACTCTGGACAGCTGTGCATGGTAGCCCTGCATTAACCCCTGGACCAAGGAGACAGGTTTACGAGGACAGGGATTAAGGCTGAACCTTAATCCCAAGGCACCTTCATACTCTGCTAAGATTCTACCGGGACAGTACTAGTTAACGTTCTCATGAAACACATCATTTTATTTCCCGATTCTGCGTAGCCTACAAGGATTTAAAATGAATTCTGCCATGCAATTCACTTCTTTCCAGTTCTCAGGATAAAAGCCACCCACAAAGAACAAGCCAAGCATTACTAGGCCAGGTGAACAGCGGCATTTTAAAGAAACGGGTTTTCCAAGTGTCTTATCTGGGTGGGAGAAGAAGCCAAAAAAAGGAAAAATCGCTAGAGAAACCAAGCTCAGCCAATCTGGGTTTTTAGCGCTTGACTCCTTGGGAGTTCACTGCAACGGAGGCAATGAAGTTCTGTTAGAGAATAAATTGGTTGGGACACAAAGCTCCTTACAGATTATAACCTCCTTCCTTGCCAATTACAAACTTGGCAATCATTTGTTTATTAACCTGATGGCTTGCTACATTAAATAGCATCACATATTTATAATGCACCAAGATGAAGCTGTAGCATTCAAAATCACTAACCCCATCTGTCCCTCCTCATCTGGGTCCCACACGCTAAAGAACTTTTGAAGATAATGCAACAGAACAGGGTTTTTAAAAGTGTAAAACTTTCTCCTGCATTGCCTCAGGGAAAGGTTCCCTGTTCTGTGTGTGTGAGTGATAAGGTTTAGCCCCTTAAATTCATCCTAAGGAGTGTTTGTGAAACGTCTTTATTTGGAAATGCTGTGGCTTAGTCCCCAGAGGCAGGCATCCCTGCATCCCCACTCCCCACTGCTGCACACAGACTTCAGGGGAAGTAGCAAGGCCAATCCCAATTACAGAATCTTCTCCAGTTATCCCCCCCACATACTTTCTACCTCTATGACCACCTCTTCCATCTTTAAGGCTTAACTACCATCTCCACAAAGATGCCTCCACACCTAGATTCTTCAGTCGCAATCAGTTTTCACTCTTAGCTTCCTCATTCTCAGCTGCCTTCTAAGACCCTAGGCCAACTGCCACCAGAACCTCAAGGGCAACCTCTCAAGGATGTAGCATTTGTTATTCTAAGAAACAAGCCAGCTCTCCTGATGAGTTCCTCTGTTTTGAAAATGGCACTGCTCATCTCACAGTTTTGTAGACTCCAAACCTTGGAGTCACCATGTGGAGCAGACATGGGGGGACATGCCCTACACAGATAGCCTCACTTTTACAATGTCAGGGCTTGCTGGCCTGATACTCAATGTACTCATGTTCAATGCCTGAATTTCTTTTGCTAGATGATGAAACTGCTTTGCCCACCTGGAATGCTGGAGAAGCATAGTTCCTCAACCAATGACTAATGAGAGCTGGGGTATAAATACCCCAGTTCCCCTGCTCTTAGGTGGGATAACTCTATGGTGTATATCTACATGGTTGCATGCATTCCTACAGTGGGATTAAACTCCAGTTACACAAAATGGTCAGTGGCTTGATAAAACAAACTGTCCATCACCTTCTCTCCTCTGTATCACTTTACCATCCCACCACCACCACTGCAAGGATTTCCTCCCCAATAAATTGTTTTTACATGAATCCTTCTTTCAGGTCTGTGTATGGGGGACTCAACTGAACCACCAGGAAGGTGGCCCCTTCCTATCCGTATTTCCCACATGCAATGTGTCTCTAAGTCTGATCAAACCTATCTCCGCACCACTCTAAGATTGATCTCCCCCATAGGGCCATGAGGATCTTGCCATATCCCTGCTACCTGGGGAGAAGTCAGGAAAGCTTCCCATAGGAGGTGTTGTTAGAGCTGAGCTATGAAAGGTGGGCAGGAGTTACCAGTCAGAAGTAAGGAGGTGGATCAGAAAAGAGAAAGGAAGAAAGGTTGTACAGTGGTGTGGAAACAAGGGAGAACACTGTATTTTAAAGAAACTGACATTTCTATTTTTTTGAGGGGGGAGCTGTTGTTCTCAGCAAGGGCAGGAGTTTGCTCTCTAAGGAACATTCGGCAATGTCTGGGGAGATCTGGGGTTGTCACAACTGGGGAGTGATGCAACTAGTGGGTGGAGGCCAGCAACGCTGCTCGACCTCCGACGATGCACAGGACACCACAGAAAATGACCCAACACAAAATACAGATACTGCCAAGGGTGAGCAACCCTGGTCTGGAGTTTAGAGTTTAAAGGAGTTTGGTGAGATATAGAGATAGGGAGGTTAGCAGGGGCCAGATCATGAAGATTACTGTGAGCCTTTGGGGCTCAACCGCATGAGCAGTGAGGGAGAGTTACTTTTGGTGTCTTTTGGCCGCACTGTGTGGCATGTGGGATCTTAGTTCCCCAACCAGGGACCAAATCCGTGCCCCCTGCAGTGGAAGCGCAGAGTCTTAAGCACTGGACCACCAGGGAAGTCCGCCGAGTTACTCTTGGAGAACAGGGGAGTGATGTGATCAGAGTTGCAGGTGAGAAGGAAAAGATCACCCTGGGTCTGGGCAGGAGACAAAGCAAGATAGAGAGAGAACATGAGGCTGGTGAGGAAGATACTGCATACAGTCCACCTGCAAAATGGAGTCTGGACCCAGGAAGTAGAAAGAGGGGGCGGAGATAAGTGGGCATATTTTTAGTGATTCTTAGGAAGTATTCTGACTGCAGTGCCTATCAGGGTGCCTATCCTATGGCAGGACTTCAATGAAAGTTTTCTGAAAAAATAAATGCAAGAATGAATGATTAAATTATGTTTTCCAGCCATGGAAGGCATTGGACTGAGGCTTGGGTGCTCAGCTTGGTTGAGCTTTTGAAGATGATGCCCTGGGCGACTGGAGAGATGATAATACCATCCACTGAATTGGAGAGGCTGGGGAAAAACAATTCTAGAAGGATGAGAAGAAGGGTCAGGATGGTGCCCAGTAAAACTTCCCAAATGCTATGAGGGTGGCCCAGTCACGAGGCAGACTGGCCCGTCCACGCCTAGGACAGATGCGCCACTGCAAGAATGTGGTGTCAGGCACACGTGGTAATGAATACTTAGCAGACCCAGACTGCAGGCGGGGCGGGGGGTGCACTGGCACTTACATGTTCATAGCAGCTTTCCCTTTTTTTTTATCCTCACTGTATGTGGAAACAGCCTCTGACGACAAATAATGATGATGGCTACTCTTTATTGTATATTTCCACATTCCAAGTACATCAGTAATTCATTAGATAAATATTTGTGGAGCCTCTTGAAAGAATCTGTTCTAGGCACAGAAACACTGCACTAAACAGAAATATCTGCCTTCAGGAGCTTACAATGTAGTGTGTGTGTGTGTGTGTGTGTGTGTGTGTGTGTGTGTGTGTGAGAGAGAGAGAGAGAGAGAGAGAGAGAGAGAGAGAGAGAGAGAGAGAGAGAGAGAATCCTTAAAATACATGCTATGTTATAAAGGCCAAATGCAATAGTTAAAAAGCAAGAATGCAGAGTGAGAAATGTAGGGAAATGCAATGCAATTTTGAGCATGAGAAGGTGGTATTTGAGTAAGGACCTAAGTTGGGAGGTAGCAGGAAAAGGTTTCTCCAAGCAGAGGAAAACACAACTGCAAAGATTTTGAAGGAGGACCGAGTCTAGACAGGGAGGCCAGGGTAGCAGGGAGGGGGGCGGTGGTCAGTGAGGAGAAAAGTAACAAGAGACAAGGTGAGGAAGCTGGTAGGGATCGGAGCGTGGGGGTCTTGTGGGAAATGGCTTTTATTCTCAGTGAGATGGAAGGCATGGGGGAGGAGAGGTTTCCCTCAGTGAAAGTAGAGGTAGGAGGACGTACCAGTGATCCAGGCAAGAGATGACGGGACCTGAACCACAGCGATGGCCCCCATGGTGGGAAGGAGGATATTTCTAGATATATGTGGAAGTTAACAGGATTTCCTGGGGGAGAGGTTAGGTGCACGATATTTAAGAAATAGAGGTGTCAAGAATGACTCCAAAGTTCTGGCCTGAGCAGTTCTTAATGTAACTTTTAAAGCAGATTGTTATCATTGCATTTGCAGTGGGTATGTGTGGATTGATGCAACAGTGTTTTTTGGGGGGATGTCCCTGTATGGAGCCTTGATGGGTCTGGCCATCAACCCCTTTTCTTCTCTTCTGGAAAGAGTACTCCCTGGCATGTGATACAAGCTAAGCCTGTCTGTTTACTCAGTGAATTTGTTTTTGCCAGAACTATCGGGGAAGATATTCTCTCATCCCCTGGGGTCACAAACTTAAGGTCCACATAGGCTTGGGGTTGCCAAGGGTCAATTTCCTACCATCTAATGGTCCACATAAGGGCAACCAGAGCCTATACATGGCAACTCTCCTGAAGGCAACGTTTGGGTTTCTAGATTCAGTTACATTGAAATCAAATGGTCTTTTCTTGCTGAAGCTAATTTGAGGCTAGTTTCCTTCACTTGCAGCTGGGAATATCCTGATCCCTTATGAGCTAGAGTAGCACCATCCAATATGGCAGCCATCACCATAGGAGGCGGGTGACTCCTGGACACTTGGGATGCGGCTGGTCCAAAAGGAGAGGTGCTGGTAGTATAAAATACACAGTGGAGTTAAAAGAACTCGTATGGAAAAAGGAATGTAAGCTATCTCCTTAACGTTTATATTATATTAACTCTGACATGATAATACCTTGGATATAGTGAACTACAGGGAAATATATTATTGTATTTAATGCATTTTCACCTGTTTCTTTGCACTTTTTTAAGAATGTGGCTACTAGGAAAACTAAAATGACATATGCATCATGTTCTCTTGGCCAGTGCTGTTTTAGATGAACGTTTTGGTTTCTAGAATTTGAACCCTGCTCAGTCCAACTCAAATTCCAGGGTATTTCTGGCTGTGGTTGCCTCCCCACACCCCATCCCCTTAGGCACGTCGCCTCTTGCAACACCCTGCCATCCCTCAAAGGGTGAGCAGCATATTTCAGACCACTAGGTTGCCCGTGTCTCATTTCGCGGTGAGTACAGGTGGCTGTACCGTCTGCCAACTCACAAAATCACCAAGTGATTCACCTTAAAGGGACCTCTTAGAACAGCGATCCATCTGGCCAGTGGCCCTGGGCCATTCGCTCTCCGGCTGCCCCTTGCCTCTGGGCTGTGTACCAGCCAGCATTCTGATCTGGCCTGTGCGCTCCCGGCCTCAGAGATATTTGCCTCAGTGTCTCTGGGGCTGGGTGAGCTTAGTGAGAATCAAACCCACACTTAAGGTACCAGGGAACCATTCCACTGAAACCCACAACACTATAATTACCATAAACCCTTCAGCACCACTGGCTCTGAGAGGTAGAAGCAATTAAATCAATGGGCATAGATCGAATCAGGAGCAACCTTATGGGAAATGCATGTAAATGCACCATCTTACATTGGAAATGAGTTTTAAGATTAATACCCTTCACAAATGGAAAAGTAGAAAGATATATGTAGGAGAATACGCTTTTGCAACAATAGGTCAACGCTTCTTTTTACGAGCTGCCAGCTATGTTGTACGAAGAACTCGTGAAGCTTAACATTCTCGTTTTTTTTAAAACCCTGTAATGCAAATTCTTCAAGAGAATAACAAGTGATGCATGCTTGAAATTTATTTTTAAATCAAGAGCAAAATGAAACCCTTTAATTAATCTCGGAGAATTTAGCTCCTTCCCTTTCAGATCTGTCTTTTGCACAGTTAGATGCTTAAAATAATTGCATCCGCTCGTGTGAAACTGCAGCAGTAATTCAGTGGGTTTATACTTGTGCAACCTTTTAAAAACAGGCCTTAAAACATTCATCTGTTGAACCAATTTACCAGCTTTCAATAAAGCATCTTTAAGATACTTTCTGTTACATTTATATGACATAAGCTATATTATTTTAATAATCTGTGCTTGAGATATATGGTGATGAGGGAATTACCGCTCACCTGGGGACATGGTGTAATTAGAAAAGAGGCACAGTTGGGAAATAAAAATGATTAAAAAAAAAAAAAAACTTGTTGAAATT
The DNA here is from genome assembly GCF_039906515.1 of Pseudorca crassidens. NCBI lineage: Eukaryota > Metazoa > Chordata > Mammalia > Artiodactyla > Delphinidae > Pseudorca > Pseudorca crassidens. Next base: position 33,493,491 of record NC_090310.1, read on the forward strand.
AACCAGCCACTGCTACTAGGATGTTCTGATGTTGGCTTAAGTTGTTGGGGATGCACTGGAGCGAGAAGCAGAGAAGAAGGAAACCAAGCAAACTTGTGGTGCCTGAAATAATTACAATTTCTTACCCGTCATTTCTCAAGGCTCACGGGGAGTGAGGCTGTGCACCCAGCCAGGACAGACAAATGAGCACTTTCCCCGCAGCCAGTCCGGGGGGCTGTCTGAGTTGAGCTAATGTGCTGGGGTGAAAGATGGGAGCAGGTGTAATTATACTAATGATTTATTGAATGTTTGATTAATTGGAAATTAAGTGAATGCAGAGTGGCAGAATTGTCATAGCAAATCGCTCAGCTGTTGGCTTAAAAAGTGTTCTATTTCCCTGCAGTAAAGCAATTAAGAGCATCTTAAATCGTTGGGGGGAAAATATTGGTGTGGAATTGTCCAACGTAGGGGCAGGAGGAACATGGCAGAAAGATCTTAACGGGTCCTCGTTGGGTGGTGTTTGGAGAAAGGAACGTTTTTCACAAAAACGTCAGCTACAAAACCGTATCATTTTAGAAGTTCACTCCTGCGTCATCGAAGAAAAGAGATAGGAAAGTAAGAAAATAGATGATGACCTCAAGGTAGCTGGAAAGACAGTGGTTTTTGCTTGTTTGCGTGTGTGTCTGTTCCTGATCATCCTGGGGGTCTCTGCAGCTCATACAATAACTAGGCTTCATAGAGAAGGGGGGCTCTGTAGGGCAAACTCAACACAAGAGAGCAGGGCTTGGTGAGAGAAGGTGGGGCTGGTCTTCTGCCCCAACTTACCTGCTCGGCCAGATGCCTGTCGGCAGCAAACAAACACAAAAATTCACTGTGACCTTTCCTTCTACCCATGCAAGAGGGAATCAAGAGTGGGATGAAAAAGAGCTTTCCTTCTGGACCTAGGCTTTTGAGAAAGTACCTCAAATGAGCCTCAGCCACCTGAGTTGATAGCTATTCTGAGATTTTACTTTGCAGTGTAGCACGTTCCTTCCATCTTTACCCTTCCCCTCCATCTCCCCTTGGCCTCTCTCTCAGACCAACACAGCTAAGAGTTACAGGCTTGATGTTCTCCGTGCGGTGCTTCGAGCTTGGGGCGGGGGTGGGGGGTGGGGAGCCTGATGCAAATTGAATACATAAATAAGAATTTAATAAACTTTCTCTTTTGGCCTCCTACATCACCACTAAAGTTGCAGAACCTGGAATTAAAAATGTACTTCACAGCAGCAGTGGGAGGGGAGTCTCACATATGCCTGTGGCTTTGTAAATGCACCTGACCTTCGGGAGACAGAATTCCCCAAAGTTGATCCACAACCTTAAAATAGCCATGCCCTCTGACCTCTGGCTCTTCTAGGGATTAGATATAGCAAAGATGTATATGTAAGGATGTTCACTGCAGCGATGTTTACAACAGCGAAACAAAATAAAACAAAACAAAAACGGGAAAGCCCTCTAGATGCTCAGAGCTTTTTCCGAAGTACAGTTTAAGAAAAATGGTTCTTAATATATGATTTCAGGGAAAATAGGGGCTTTTATCAGCTTAATTCTCAGAGCATAGACCAGCAGCTCCCAAACTTCAGAGGAAGACAGTTTAGGATAAGCTGGTGTGGGTTCAGTTCAAAATCTGCTGCTAAGAGCAAACAACATGTTAACAGAATAGTGTGTACATTACAATTCCAATTTTGCAGATAGAAATCATATCTGGATCAATAGTTATATGTGCACAGACCTGTGTATGTGTGTGTGTGTGTGTGTAAAACTTAAAAAATATTATACCAGAATGCTAATATCTCTCAGTTGATGGGTGATTCGAGTTAATGTGTTTTTGTTTTCTTTTCTCTCTGTGTTTCTATGTTTTTTTTGTAGTTGTTGTACTTGTTCATGTTTTTGCTTTCTGTGACTATACACACATCTAGCATTTTATTGTAACAGACAGGAGTGCCCTGGGACACATGGAGGTGATAGACAGCTATGCCAGGGTGACTGTGGTCACCCATTATTACAGATACACAAAACAGGACAAATTTCCTGTTTCGAACATGTCAACTCTGGCCACGTGTCTTATAAAACTGGAACTCTGCCCCCCAGTCTATCAAACAAACAAACAAATAAATAAATAAGACTGAAATGTAGCCATTACAACAACTCAGCCAATTAAAGAAATCTCAAAAGTGTAACAGTGTTGCCCTTCAGCAAAGCCAGGGTTGGCAAGACCAGAAAATGAGCACAGCTCTATTAGACCAGTGGCACATCCCAGGATCTAGAAACAGGTAAATCTGTTTTGTCCCCATGCACAGAAAGATACAATTAACATGGCTGCAAAGTAAGTGATACTGCCTCATTACCAGCCATCAGGCTGTCCTGCAGGGGCCCCCATCCAAAGCTGGGAGGGGAGGTTACTAATTATCATGCCAAATTAAGCCTTGATTATTCCCCAAGAGACACCTGTTAATTGGGCTGCTACATTACATCACAGTTCTGCACATTAATAATTGAGTTGCAACGACCTGATTTTCTCCTCAGAAGTGTGATTTATTTTTCACTCTCCTCATTTCAAGTTGCCTTGGTCTCCAAAACTGGGCTGTGAGAGCCCAGGGACGTTACTGTGGTTGTGAACCCAAAGAGAGGAACTCACGTCCCACCAACTCACATGAGCAACAAAATGATATCCAGCACAAACCCCGTCACAACAAAGAGTATTTAAGTCAGCCATTAGTGGCAAGAGCCCAGTTTTTAATAAGAGTAAAAAGGGGTCAGTGACGATCCATCTAACTCATGTTAAGCCTCTTTATTTCCCATTTATGACATATTCCACCATGGTGCTTGTGCTGCTGTTGTTTTGAGCATTTCCTTATTTTCTTGAACTATAAGATGTTCAGTACTAGGCTCATCTTGTATATTTCATATCCCAGTCCTAAAAGCAGTCATTTCTCCATGGAGCCCTTGTTCCCTTTACTGGAGAATGGTATTAGAAACCAAGATCTGGGTGCTAAGTGTGCTCCCTGCTGCTGGGGTATCATTGTTTCTAGCTCCTCTTAGCTGACAGAGCAAGAAAATATAAGTGCCTACTAATCCATGTATATAGACATGTCTACAAATATTTCTATACTTAAGCATCTGTGTCTATAGGAGGCTAAATATGAGTTCCTACTGATGTCCAACTCCTATCCATTATCTAAATAAATCATCATCTAGCCTTCTTCCTTTGCTTATCTGCAACCTCCCACTCAAACAATGAGAAACCTTTGCGCAGTATGTTCTAAGTAACCTTCCTGGATTTGTAGTCCCATTAGATGAGTGCCAACCCATTTGTTCATTTAAAAGGACTCTGGAACCACGTAGCAATGCCTCGGCTTGGTCCACCATGCTCATCTCACGGAAACATTTGCCATAAAGGCACTGCCAAGAAATTCTAAGACCACAGGGTCCTACTGCTTCCTCATTACCGACCATCAAGCTGGTTGATGCCTCTGGTTGGGGCATTAAAAAATACCCACACCTCACTCCGAGGCTCCAGATGAAGGTCAAAACATAGCCATGAGGTAGTGCCATGCCAAATAAAGAATCTGGCGTAACTTTGACTAACAAGAGCTGGTATTTCTTTTTCAAAAGTAAAACCCAGAAACAGTGAAAGGAGCAAGCAACCGAAGGCAAAACAAACCCCAAAACGCAGCCAAGAAAAGATGATGGAAAGCACAAAAAGGTTGAGAAAGGAACACAACAAAATTAAATGAAGCTACAGTTCTTGGGAAGGTTCTCAGAGACCAGATGGCAAAAGGAGTGATTTATCCCTTTGCATATTTCTACAATACTGAATGTTCCAAAATAATATATGGATTTGGGATAAATACAGAGGCAGTAGGCAGCCTCTCTCTCTCTCCCCCTCCCTGCCCCACCACCTCTTGGCTCCAGCTAGGTGGAGGGAGAAGCAGCCATATCACAGACGGTCTGCTGTGCCTTCCTCTAACAGTTTCCAGACCCGAGAGGGCTGGAGAATACCAAGGCAGCTGCAATGGCCTCCAGGTTTGCTACTCAGCACGCTGTGAATAGGGAAGACCTAAGCCCAGCTACAGCACGTGGACAGAGATGGCTAGAGCAGACTCAGCATGATAGCACCGCCTCAGCTATGTGTGTCTAGGCTCGGCTGGGGGGATGCTGTGTCTACAGGTGGGTCTGAATTTCTGTCTCGGTCCGAGAGGCAGCATGGTATAGTAGTGTGGAACACAGACTGTGTTCACCTCTGCCACAGTGTGAGCACATAGGCAGGTTTTTAACTTCTGTGCGACTCCATTGCGTCACACACAACGTGGGATGATATTAACAATACCTGCCCCATCAGGTTAGTCAGAAGCTTAAATGAATTAAGAATTTAGAATAGTAAGGGTAGTGCCTGGCATGATAGATTTCCTCAGCTTGAAGGAACTCAACAAGGAGGTAGACATAGAACAATGAGACAGAAATCAGAGGGCAAAGGACCAATAGAGAGGGTTCACATCAAAGGTGGGCAACAGAGCCTTGAAAAATTCCCTTTGCTGAAGGGGGAAGCCAGAGCAACTTTTCTGTGAAATAGCTGTCACTTCCCATAGCCTCGGGCTTGACAGAGGATATTCAGGCTATCCGTCCTAGCTGTCAGAGAAGGAAGGTGACAGAGACGGCAGTCAAGAGCTTGGATGTAGAGCCAGACAGATATGAGTTTGGTTGCTAGCCTTGTCCCTTGATCTGTTGGAGCTGCGTTTTCTTATCTAGAAAATGGGATGAAAAATTGTACCTGCCTTGATCTCGAAGAGATATCTGCATCTCCACATTTGTTGCAGTGTTATTTACAATAGCCAAGATATGGAAACAACGTAAGTGTCCATCAACAGACAAGTGGATAAAGAAGATGTGCTATGGCGTATGGTGGAATATTTTTTCAGCCATGAGAAAGAAGGGAATCCCGATGTTTATAATAACTCGGATGAAACTTAAGGGCATTATGCTAAGTGAAATAAGTCAGAGAAAGACAAATATTGTAGTACACCACTTATATGGAGAATCAAGAAAGCTGAACTCAGAGAAACAGAGTGGTGGTTACCAGAGGCTAGGCAGAGGGAGAAATGTGAAGAAGATACTGGTCAAAGGGTACAAACTTCTGTTTATAAAATTAACAATTCTGGGGATCTAATGTACAGCAAGGTGATTATAGTGAATAATACGATACTATACACTTGAAACTGCTAAGGGGTAAATCTTAAATGTTCTTACTACGAAAAAGAAATGGTAATTATGTCACAGGATGCAGGCGTTTACTAATGCTGAAATGGTAATCACTTTGCAATGTACAGATGTACCAAATCAACACGGTGTATACCTTAAACTTACACAATATTATATATCAATTTTATCTCAGTAAAGCTGGAAACCGTTTTTTTTAAAAAGAATAGTATCTACTTGCCCATCTATGTTCATAGCATTATTCACAACAGCCAAAAGGCGGAAGCAACCCCTGTCCATCGACAGATAAATAGATAAACAAAACGTGGTATATCCCATACAATGGAGTGTTATTCAGCCTTTGAAAGGAAGGAAATTCTGATACATGTTACAACATGGATGAACCTCGAAGGCATTATGCTAAGTGAAAGAAGCCAGTCACAAAAAGACACATAGTGTATGATTCCACTTACACGAGGTACCATATATTATAAGTAGACTCGTTATATGAGTTCAGAGTCTGAAAGTAGAACGGCGGTTGCCAGAGGCTTGGGGGGAAGGAAGAAAAGGGACGAAGTATTTAACAGTATGAGGTTTTCACTTGGAAATAAGGAAAAATTCTGGGATGGACAGTAGTCACAGTTGCACAATGATGTGAATGTACTTAATGCCACTAAACAATACACTTGAAAATGGTTAAAATGGTAAATTTTGCGTTATGTACATTTTATCAAAGAAGTTAATTTTAAAGTATTTAAAAGGCCAAAAAACCCCACAGAATTTGCTGTACAGGTTTAAATAAAAGGATTACTGAACAATAATCCCTCCAGCTACTGGGCTGAGTAGCTTAAACATAAAATCTCATTTAATCCTCACAACAACTCCTTGGAATAGGGACGGTTGTCTTCCCACTTTATGGAGTTAGTGAGACGGTAGCAGACACAGAGATGCATCACCCAGGCACCCGTTCACGGCAAGATGAGCTGCCCAGCTGTGGGGTGTGAGGTCAGCAGGCAATCACAGCTGTCAGGTCCTCCAGGGTCAGCCTCAGCTGCAGAGAGCCTCCTAGCTCAAGGTCACACCCTTCTCAGGGCAGCTGCATCCAATGACTGAGAGGGGTGAGGGATAGAGGCCCAGAAATTTCAACCCAATGTGGGAAACTCAGACAGGATAGCCACTCTGGGGCTCCTTGTTGGCTCTGCTGGGCTCACATCACAGCCCCACTTCTCCCTCTGCCCAAACCCGCTCCCTATGTCTTTCTTTCACAGACGTGCATCCCTAGTAAGCATCCTGCACGCAGAGCCTTCTGAGCATCTGTTTCTGAAGAACCCAACCTACAACAAGGCCCGGGGAGTCCAAGGACATGACTAGTAAAGGAGGCAAAGAGGACATTTAGAGCGTTAAAAATACACCTTCAAGTCCTCATTGCAGCGCTCGATGGATCAAAAATTCTCCATGCCTTTACCCATGACTTTTAATCACTTATGAATACATTGTATAGAAAATATGGTAAATGTAATAATAATGAAAGCTTGAGTTTCAAGGTGTTGTCTTATCCGGTGACTAGCTTCAGGAATCTATTTATGGTCACTTTTTAATATGTCCCTGATGGTTGTACTTGCTTCTCATTTCAGTGAGCCTTGGGTTCATCTATTGAGAGGAAGGCCTGGGACAGGGGGATGAGGGATGTGGGGGTCTCCCAATATCCTCCACCCAAATGGAAAAACTGAGTAAGTCCCCAACTCTGGCTTTGATAAGGAAGCAAATCGCCTTGGGGAAAACCCTCTACGATTTCCAGGCGCCTGCCTAGTTTGTGCAGGACCGCTGGAGTGGGGGAGGGAGAGGTATTTGATGAGAGAGAGATTTTAAGTTTTTCTTGCCAATCATAAGAGTAGGAAAGGATACCCTGAAAACATTTATGACAGCTAGCTCCCTCTATGTTCCAGGGCAAATTATGTTTTGACTCAATAACTCAGAAAAATTTGTACCTGTCCACCCATTTAACATTGCCTTTGAGCCCAAACTGAAGGACTAGTAGCAGAATAGCTATACTTTGTGCTTGGACCACTCATTTGGCACTTATAGACAAGCATCACAAGTCTTCCTTTACCGCGTCTGTATGTGTTCATCTCTTTATGCCTCATTTTCCCAACTTGGTCGTAAAAGCCTTCTACGCAAGAGCCATGTCTGGTGGTTCCTTTTATATCCCTGACAGCAACCCAATGCCATGTCCATAATGAGAGTGGGGCAGGGGCTGATTGACAGGTAAGTCTCCATGACAATGAAAACACTTCTCTCCCCACTGTAAGTTTAAACAGCCCATTTGTCTGTTATGACATATCGCTCGCTTGGTGTTTATTACCTGAGTGCCTGACCAGTCAGCATGTACGGGCTACGGGCACATTACATAATGTGCTGAAATCAACTCAGTTAATACTGCCAAACTTGGCTTTTTAAAACCAGGCTTCTCCTGCAAAGACAAGCAGCCCTGTCTTGGCTGAAGCCTTTGCTTTTGCATAGAAAAAAATACTTATATACCATGATCATTACTGAGAATCTTATTTTAGTTGCTGGTCCTTACAGCAATTTTAAAAGAAGAGGGAGGAGGATGGAGGAGGGATGGATTGGGAGTTTGGGATTAGCAGATGCAAACTATCATATTATAGACTGGATAAACAACAAGGTCCTACTGTATAGCACAGGGAACTATATTCAATAACCTGTGATAAACCAGAATGAAAAAGAATATACATATAAAAAAAGAATGTCTATATGCAAATAACTGTGTCGCTTTGCTGTACAGCAGAGATGGGCACAACATTGTAAATCAACTCTACTTCAATACAATAAATTTTTAAAAAGAATAGGGAAAAATTTTAAAATAAAAGAAGAGGGAGGATAACTATGGGGGAGGAACCTGAACATAGTGAACTTGAAGAGAGTGCAAAGCCAATGTCCACCAGAATGGTCATCATTGTTCTGTCTGCCATACTGATAAAAACGTTTTTAAAATTGACATGACGAGGTGCCTGCATGTGCTTTTGAAACGGGTTGAAGATGCTGCTACTAAGGGTGAGGATGGCTGCCCACTGATTATGATTGCCACTCACCTGCCCATTCTAATCCATCGATAACCAAAAAAGTGTCCATTTCTGAGTATTAAATATGTGCCAGGAACTATGCCACACTCCCTACCTTTCATCTCACTTAATTTTCACAACCATCATTCCGTGCCCTAGAACCTCCATCTATGTAGACACATGCATTGTGCCTCTTTTATGGATAAGGGGAACAAATGTCAGAAAGCTTCCAAAAGTCCCCCAAGGTCACATAAACTAGAAAGTAGCAGAGCTAGAGTTCAATATCTGAGTACGGGATCTAAATTTTTCACCATTGTGTAATGCTGCGAAAGTCAAATTGTGGAGGAGGGCAACAGGGCAGAACAAAGGTGTGGGATTTGAGAATGCTTGGAAGACAGCAGGTGGGAGATGCTGAAAATAGCATATAACAATGTGATTCAAACCAAAAAGGGGTGGGACCACCACATCTGCATTGGTGAATAACAGATGGAGAAGTGACAGTTTAGACCCTACGGGCCCCCAGCAAATATTAATTGATGATGATGATTTCAGAAGAGCAAACAAAAATTTGAAGAGACAAGAGGAAGAGCACATGGTACGTGCACACCGGGAAAGACGGGCCAACCAGGGAAGAGATACTGATGGAACTGATTTGGGTTATGGCTGCCACAAAAGGACTTCAGAGGAATACTCTTACTTTAGCATCTCAAGTTTATGCAGCTGAAGCATCCATTCTGTGCTCTAAAAAAGTTGCACTTGAGGATGAATGCAGGTTTTGCCACATTCTCGTAAATCTTAGAAAACTGAACCAGCTTAGATGCAGAAATAGATTACCCCCACACAATTTGTTTAGGTCCTAATGCTGTGTTCTTTTACCTAATGATATTTACATGAGCCGGTGGTCACACTGGAACAGGAGGGAAAATAAAATTTTAAGGGAGTTGAAAAAATATAAGTGGATTTCTGGCTTCCAGCTCCTAATACACAAGTAATGAAATGCATATTTTATGATCTCTGAAGAGCTGAAATAACTCCAAATTCACAGGCAGTGTTCTGTGAGACAAGAGATGATTCTAGCTAGTTCAATTACCAAGGAAGATGATCAGTCAGGACATAGTTATTGAGTACCTTCCATGGACCAACGGACTCTCTGGTTGGTTCCTAAATAGAACAGATATGAATAATAGACTTGAGTCTTAGGGCCACATCCTACACTTGATTAGAATTGATTTTCTAGTATCTGGGGTTGGTATGGCACCCCTGGAGATGGCTGAAGGTGGGTTATATAGGGACATCTTCCAGTATCAAGGTTGGGTCTTCTAATACACATTTGTTGTGGTGGTTTGTCCGGTATCCATTCCCTGCCTGCTGTTGACGACATTGTCTGTTTCACGAAGGATCACCCCAAACTTCTTCTGTTTTAGATGGGTCACCCCTATTTCTTTAGCTTCAAGTTGAGAAAATGGCCTTGGCTTGGTGCTTCAATATATTCCAATCATCCATCCTAGCAATTGGTTCAGGGGGAAGCAACTGACCCAAACTAGTCCAGTATTAATGAATCAGGTGGCTACAGAGGGGAAAACGGATTTACGATCGTGAAATACTAGATTTGGGACAACACTGAGATTCTGGATTCATCTATTCTTAAAGTCAGTACCGCCCTTGGACTTTTTTTTTTAAGATTTATTATTTATTTATTTTATTTATTTTTGGCTACGTCGGGTCTTAGTTGTGGCACGTGGGATCTTCATTGAGGCATGTGGGCTTCTCTCTAGTTGTGGCATGTGGGTTTTCTCTCTCTAGTTGTGGCGTGCAGGCTCCAGGGCGCGTGGCCTCTGTAGTTGTGGCGTGTGGGTTCCAGGGTGTGTGGTCTCTGTAGTTTGTGGCACGTGGGCTCCAGTTGAGGCGTGTGAGCTCAGTAGTTGTGGCACATGGGCTTAGTTGCCCCATGGCGTGTGGGATCTTAGTTCCCTGACCGGGGATCGAACCCCAGTCCCCTGCATTGTAAGGCAGATTCTTTACCACTGGACCACCAGAGAAGTCCCCACCCTTGGACTTTTCATATGAACCAATATATTTCCTTTTATGCCTAAGCTAGTTTGAGTGGGTTTCTGTCACTTGCACCCAAAGGATTCCTGGTTGGTAGAATGCTTACTATGAAGTTCTCTGGCAAGTCCAAGAAGCAAAGTCAAGAGTCATGAATAAAGTCGGTGGGCAAAGACACAAGATGTAGCAAAACTAAGAACCTAGTCCACTATTGCAGCCACTGTTATAGTGACTACGATATTATCACCACCAAGGCAGAAGCCTCATTACTCTAGTCAACTCTTAAATATCCTCATGGAATATATATGTATATTTTTTGTTTGTTTGTTTGTTTGTTTTGTTTTGTTTTGTTTTGTTTTTTCATTACCTGGAGGAAGCTCTGAAGGGAAAGGAATGAAGAATCTTGCATTGGCCAAGCAATGGTGTGAAATGCCTAAGCTTTTCTTTATGGAAGTTTTTAAATGCAGTCACTTTTGATTTAGTATAGAATTATAATCAACTAGAGGCTACAGGCATTTTAAGCCACTGGAGTTTATTTTGGGAGTTTTGCAAGACAGCAATCTCCATTTCTTAAACATGTGCTTTAGTAAGACAAAATACTATTTCTCAGTAGAGCACAGCCTTAAAGAAAATCAATGTAAATGTTATTCTGCTTCTCACCTCTTTTCCCCTATAAAACTAAACACTCCAAAACACAGGCACAGCAAACTCTATTTCTAAAGGTTTTGTAAGTTAAGCAATCCAAGGAAGTTACATGAAAAAAAAAAAATCCCCTTTGAGATATAAAAGTATTCATATCTGAACACGACTGCACTGATAGCAGAAGGGAATAGAGTACAATATTTGATGAAGAGACGTAATCATCATTTATGAATGAGGAAGCTCAATGTTTTCCTAAATTACTCAAATTAAACCTCAAATAAATATTTGAAGTTCTCCATCTAATTCGGCTGCAATGAAAAACTGAATCTCATTACCTTTGAATTTACATCGAATCTAATTTCAAAGATCATATTTATTTCAGAAAGGATGAAAAAGCATTTTTCACCAGGAAGAAAACAGATTGAAGTTTCAATATAGAACAATACTCATTGCATAATATAAAGGAGGCACCATTCTAAAACTTATTTTTTTCCAAAGAAAATCTCTATGAAAAAGGCAAGGACATTTCACTTATTTCAGAGATAAAAATTTATACTGTAACTATTAGTTGTTTAATTAAATGATCATTATGTATCTCTAATAGCAATACCTACTGATACTGTACATCTCACTTTTAGATGACCTATTATAAAAGCTGGAGGATATTATGCACTTTACAAAATAATTCCCCTCTCTACAAAAATATTCAGAATAGAATTTTATTTAATAATGAGTTCCCCAGTGTATTCTACCTATAATTTAATTCAATTTTCACATTTTTCTAGATACAAGAATTGCCTCAAGCAAGGTAAATTTCTTTGTCAGTTTATGTGCACATACAGTCAAAAATCAGATGAGTATGTGTAAGTCTGGACATCTCTTGAAAAGCTTACGCAATGTAATTATCTAAAGAATAGTCGATTGGTGGCCATGTTCGCCATATCCAATCTCCTCCCATGGTTCTATGGCCATATGGAGACATTCACCCAGAAGCACCCTTAGATTTCAAGCAGGGAAAACAAAGAAACAAACAAAATAGGACACTACGACAAAGACATCAGAGACATGTTATTTATCTTTGCTACAAGATGTAGAGAGAAGATTCACGATTATTGAACTACATTTCCCAAAGTAAGCAATAGTCATTCTTTCATTTAATGAATATTTACTGAGTAACAGCTCTAAGCTGGACAAAATAAGAGTATTTTGCAAGGGTATTCTCCCTGGAGAGAGAGAGAAAGGGAGTTAGAGAGAGAGAGACGAAGAAGGGGTTTGGGGGGGGGAGGAGAAGAATCCAAGAAAAATATATTTAGAGTTCACATCATTCCACATTCCATTTTTTGAGTTTCATAATAGGTGTGTTGATCTCTTAAGGGCTCTGAGAAATCTTGCAGCACAGAAACTTATTTAATCCGACAGTTTCCAAATACAATTAATTATGCCACTCTATTATTTTCTTTTTAATAAAACTCATTAATATCCACAGGGACAAGCGTTTCCTAAAATATCAGTCATCTAAAAGTTATATGATCCTCTCCATACTCATCAACAGCCTGCCTGATTTACTACCAAATCTTCCCATGCATCTTGTGGAATGCCTAGAGTTTAGTTTTCTTTTTAAGTTCACAAATACTTCTGCCTGTAGTGACACCTACGCTTTGATCTAGGTAGCCTCCATCCCCCCAGCGTCTGGTAACAACTCCTCATTCTTGCTCTCAAAGATGGCCTTCTTTCCCATCCTGCCTCATAAGTGGTACCCAGGGTTCCAGAGGTGGAGACGTGGACCAACTCTGTCCAATCAGTGTGCTCAATCCCAGTGACTGATGCAGGGGAAAGCCCATGCCCCGAACTGGTCAAATGAGAGGAAACTCTGGAACTTCATTTTTATATCTCTTACTGATGTAGTTGCTGGGAGGATATGATTCAGCCTGTGACTCCTGGTGCCCATCTTGCTACTACATGGGAAAACAACAGCAATTATAAAGCTAACACAGAAAAGCAGAGGGAAGGAAGGTATGAGACTCGGTGAGTTGCTGCATCTTGGTTTGTGACAAAAATATTTTGGAATTTCCTTGGAACAGGTATTCTTTGATAACATTTCCCATTTGTGTCCAAAATAAATTCTTTATGTGATGAGAGAGGCCAGATCCCTCTTCTTCTCTCTATAATGGAATTTGGATGAGAACTGTGGATATAATCTACATAATTACGCTGAGCCAACTCCAAATGGTGGATAATCTCTTAAATTTTTTGTCAAGATAAATAGGATAGAAAATTGATTCACATCCCAGCCTCTGCTCTAATTTAACAGACATTGGAGACTTGTACAAGGGACAGAATATTGACAGTGTGATATAACAGCAGCCAAAAAGGGATTATTTAATAGGGGCAAAGAAACCCTCAACAGATGGTAGCTGCATTGTGATCCTATATAAAAGATGAAATTCTTCTCTGAGTCTGGGAGTCAAGTTACGGACGTTTGTTTCAAATATTTCAGCATCTCAGCAGTTGACATATGTTCATGTTACCACAGAAAGTTAAGCTTGTCATGGGTAATTTTTAAAGTTGACTCAGTTTTCTCATCTGTAAAATGGGAGACTAATAGTGTCCTCTTCATATGGGTGAGCAGTAAATAAGACAATCCACATAAATGAGTCCGGGCTCATTGTCAATACTAAATAATTGTTAGATGGTGATGGTTGTTATGATTATGGGGATGATGATAATCTTGATAATCTTGACCATCATGATGATGATGACCACATTGGTGCTGGAGGTGATTTTGAATGGATCAGAAGAGAGAGATTACTCTGATTTGGAGGAAGGGTGGCATTTCAACTAGCTGTCAGGGAAAACACATTCCAGATAGAAGAAGCAGTAAGAAGAAAGGGGTTCAGATGTGGAGCACATCGTGGGGCATGGACGAGAAATAATTTTCCAATTTCGCTAGAGGGTAGGTGAATAAATGATTTAAGTGAGAGATAACTCTGGAGAGGGATACCGGAGGTCAAACCATGCTGTCTGTTTCCTTTATTAGGCCATGGGGTCACTGAAAGTAGTCAAGAATTCCAATGTTTTAGGAAGAACAATCTACCAGTGATGAGTAGGATGGTTTGAAATGGGAGGAACTCTAGGCAGAGTTATCAGATAGCAGATGGTTTCAAGGATAAGAGGGTGAGAAGAAAAGAGGGTTGAAACATGAGTGAAGTTTCGTGAGAACCACATCAGCTCTATCATGTGAGAAAGATTCGAATTCAAACCACAGCTCAGATACCTACTGAGCCACTGGGTGACCCCAAAGGTAGGTCACTGCATTAGTTTCCTGTGGCTGCTATAACATGTCACCACCAATGTAGTAGCTGAAAATAATTACAAATTTATCATCTTATAATTCTGTATAGTGGAAATCTGACAGGCATCTCACTGGACTAAAATCAAGGCATCTGCAGGCAGCTTGCATTCTTTCCTGGAGGCTGTCGGGGGGAATTGTCTTCTAGCTCTAGAGGTTGCCAGCATTCCTTGGCTCAGAGCCCCTTCCTCCTCAAAGCCAGAAAAGCTACATCTGTCTGACATCTTTTTTTCCATTGTCACATCTCCCCTCTGAACACAGCAGGAGAAGGTTATCAGCTTTTAAGGACCCTTGTGATGACACTGGGTCCACGGGATCATCTCTCCATCTCAAGGTCCTTAGCTTAGCCACATCTGCAAAGTCTTCTTTGCCATGTAAGGCAAAACACTCACAGGCTTTAGAGCTGAGGACAGGGACATCTGGGTGCTCTAATTCTGCCTGCCACAATCACTTCCCACTTGTTCATTTAGGTCATCTTGGATAGTGGGGGCACACATTCTTACTTCCTAGGGTTGACATAAAGATGATGTGAAATGCTATGTATAATGCACATAATGTGACACCTGCTCCACAGCACTAACTTAAAAAAAATGTTTTCTCAAACTTGGGTGACAGTCACACACACACAAAATAAATAAATAAATAATAATGGCTTTGGATGCCAGATGTACCGAGGAAGTAGAATTAATAGGTCTTGAAAGTGACAACGTTGGATGTGAGTACAAGAGAAGGTGGAAAGGAAGAGAGAAGAGGGCAGGGTAACAGCCAAATAAGCATTCTTAAAATATCAGCTACATTTATTACGGGTTTAATCTATCTCCTTCCTCCCCACCCCCCAGGACACAGACATTCGGTTTTTCTGGGAACCACAAGAATAATTTTATAGGGACAGGAAATCATCTTCTGATGTGAGTGACATGTAGCTCTTTTTGATATAAAAGACATGATTGGGAGATTCCCAATCCCTTTCACCTTCTCCAACATCTAACAAGGCAAAGTGACATCTTCATGTTAACAATCAGAATGAACATGATGTCACATGGATAACAACACGAATGGATGCTGCATGGGCTGGTACTTGTTTCCACCCTACAAATTCGAAAACATTTTGCTTCATGATGATCCCTAACCAATCTCATCACAGGTTGACAGATTTAACTGGAGGTGAAAATGGAAACCCAAGCTTGCCAATTCCACTGATTCTGTTTCAGTGTCCAAAGGGGGAGAAATTCAGTAATGTGAGTTTATAGGAAGGAAAAGGATGGTCTCAAGACAGTATATTTCTTGACTCATGCTCCTTCTAAAGTCAAGAAAAACAAACTTGAAATATCTTGGGGTTGGAAATATCTTTTTTGGTTCAACCCCTATCTCATGAGACTGTAACTGGCTAACAACAGAGGTTTATGACTACCAACCAACGAATCAATCAATGCATCTCTCCCTAGTCTGTCTTAATAATGATGCATTTTATCTTAGTATCTAATGGTTATAGTTTTGGAAGGATGATTTTTGAGTTCTTACCTGTCTTTCACTTATACACCATTTTTAAAACAAACAGGTTGATTTTCTTTAATGTTAAACTATTTGAGGCACTATCATTCTGTATTTAAAAACCTCTCCAGTTTTTTTTTAAGTATGATAACTTTTCATGTCAATTTATGTCAATGAACAGATCTGTACATGATTTTCTTTCTATATTGAATGGGTGATGTTATCACTCTATGTACACTTAAAAGCATGTGTGTTATCATTATTTCTCCACATCACAGAATTCCAATAAAACAAAATGAAATCTCTTCTTAGAGAGCAATGTTATTTAAAGTAAACTGCTGATGAATTAGCCCATGTTTTAAGCCACGGGTAATTATTAAAATCCTTATAAGCTAGAGGCTCAAATCTAAGCATTTTTATTTCAGTCATGGATAATTCCCTACAGGAAAAAAATGATATTAATAAATAAATAAAGCAAGCTTTGTTTTCAAAAGATTACCTAAAGAAGATTAACTTGTTTATCATCAATACCCCAAACTAATTTTCTATCAGCTTGCCCATATGCTCTGGGGACCAATCAACTCTTATACCTCATAGGTGCTGATTCTCAATTGATAGACAGACAGACAGACACACACACACACACACGCACACACACACACACTCACATTCACAAGCACCACCCAAAGGGAAGCCGCGTTCAGAGGCTAATCACTTTGCACAAGATGAAGTTTACTGCCCTCACTCAGGAGGCCTGGGCAATGAGTCTGGGAAGACGGAGAAATAAAATAGCTGGGCTCTCTGTTTATTTCCACACTGTGGGAGTTGCAGCAAGGAACCAAACACAACGTGAATGATGGACATGTCACCGAAGTCCTTCCAGAGACATTTATGACAACTGTTCCCAGCGAGTGTGTCTACATGCAGGAAGATCTCTGCTACAGAAACCCTTCCATAGAATTTATAATGGACATTGCCATGGACGGACTGAGGCGCTTTATAGGAAAGACAGGTCTCTGATAAGCATCACTTATGTAACAGTAAAAATTATTTTGCACATTAAATAAAATGTGTTTAAATGCATGTGAGGAAGTTACCATTTAAAAGGTTTTTTTTTCTTTTTGTAAAACAAAAAGTTATCCATTAACCACATCTAATACATCCCGATTTTCATATACAATAAATATGGAGAATAAGTCTTAAGAAAATTGCCTTCCTTATGTTTCAAAGTCTATTTTATCACTTCATAGGTGTTATAAACATGTACAAAAACAGGAAAACAATTCAAGCCAGAGGTCCTACGACCAGTTTGTATAACAATTCCAGACACAAGCAGCCTTAGAGGATAAGTCTGGGGTCCTTCAGCTCTCTGTCAAGAATCTGCAGATAGAAGGTCTGGTAGACCTGAGTTTGAATCCCAGTGTACCCACTGCTAGTGCTTCATAAGTTACCTGGAGAAAATAATCATCCCCACCACTACAGCAGTGGGATTTAAATGAAATAATGCAGGTAAAGTGCATAGCACAGCGCAGGCCATGTAGTATGTTTGCAAAGAATATTTTTGTTAGCACGTGGCATCTGCTATTTCTAAAGCTTATGCTCAGGAGGATCATTCTGCAGTGTGGCGGAGATAAATGATAGATGATTACTGAGTCCCAGTTCATTCTGCTTTTCCCGAGCACACATTTCCCAGACTCCCTTGCAGCAAGGTTGGGCTCACGTAATTTGTTCTGGGCCATAGGTAGTAAGTGGGAGTGTCATGTGACAACTCTGAGCTGACACATAGAGAGCAGGTGTGAGCTCTCAATGCCCTCTCCTCTCCTGTTACTACAACCCGGCAAAAAAGCCATATAAGACGTGAGTATAGCTATATAATAGACACAGCCTGAATCCTGACATTTACCCTCGGAAGAGAACTGCCTTGGAGGGCAGCTGTATCTGCTGTGGGCTTTTGAGGCAAGAATGAAACTTC
This sequence comes from Pseudorca crassidens, assembly GCF_039906515.1. Lineage (NCBI taxonomy): Eukaryota > Metazoa > Chordata > Mammalia > Artiodactyla > Delphinidae > Pseudorca > Pseudorca crassidens. The sequence continues at coordinate 33,511,282 of NC_090310.1, forward strand.
CAATGGATAAGCTACTGAGATATCAGGGTATGTTTGTTACTGTAGCACAAACCAGCCTATCCTGACTAATACAGATTATCACCTGACTTAATTTTATTTACTTTTATTTTATTTAATATTGGAGTATATTTGATTAACAATGTTGTGTTAGCTTCAGGTGTACAGCAAAATGATTGAGTTATACACATACATATATCTATTCTTTTTTGATTCTTTTCCCATATCGGTTATTACAGAGTATTGAATGTAGTTCCCTGTGCTATACAGTAGGTCCTTGTTGATTATCCATTCTCTATATAGTAGTGTGTATATGTTAATCCCAACCTCCTAATTTATCCCTCCCCCCACCTTTCCCCTTTGGTAACCATTATCCCCTGACTTTAAACCAGGAATTCAGAGGGTGTCAATTCTAATTTGTGTTTCTATAAATGCCCCAAGTCACAGAAATGTGTTCCTTCTCTAAGTCCAATTCTTTGAGGAACCAGATATCTGCCATCCTATATGTTAACATTGCAGAGATTAGTGAACAGAGTTTAGCAGCATTTCTGTATGATGTCATATAATATTTGTGTTTACATAAGGAACATTTAAAGTCATATCATCATGAGAAGAATCTGCGTGCACATACACACACAGAGTGCAAATCACGTACATACAAATTATTCAATCAAAAACATTTCTTGGAAGATTATTTATCATTGTCGTAGGCACCCAAAACACAAGTGAGTAGCAACAGTCTGGAGAAGGTTTAGAAAGAACAGGAAATCTGCATGACCCCCAATTTACATGGGTCTCTTGATGTGTGGAAGGAAGGAAGAGAGACGGGGTTATGGGGAGAAACTGGGAAAAGGGAATGAATTGCAGCTGGATATGTGATGGGAAGCTTATACTTGGGAGTTCACTTTCCATAGAGTTTAAAAAGAAAACGCCTGTCTCTGTGCCACGCGGTGGCAGGAGAGGGAGTGGCGCTCTTTGGGGTAAGCTCTATCAACACGTGTTGTCTCCCCCTTTTGAAGAATGTGTTCACCCCTTTAGTAACTGCAAGTGTTCCCAAGATGTATATAATTTCATGGATGGGAGAACACCAATTTCACAGAACTTAAATGGCAAAACTATGTAGTGCTTAAATTATGCAAAAACAAGCTGCCTCCTAGGTACCGGGGGGCCTGAGCATGGTGGTCCTTGGACGTGCTGTCCTCTGTGCGCATCAGGATGGTCCTCGGGGCTTCCCAAAGCATCAGCAGAGCAAAAGGGGAGGGACAAAGGTTCAGAATAAGCCCAGGAGAGTCTGCAAAGTTCCCATTTGGAAAGAAGCCTTCTGATTGCTGTCAAAGGCGCCCCCCTCACCCCACCCACCCCCCGCCACTATCTGGTCTGGTTGAGACCTCCCTGAGTGACAAGAACCTGGCAACTGGAGTGGCAGGTCTGGGATGGGTGGAAACCTGCCTGATTGTGTTGAAGGGAATTGTTCCTTCACATTCTCTCCGTTTAGTCCGTGAGGAAGTGGTAGCCCCACTGCTGTTGCTGCAGGGTTTAAATAAAACAATGCAGACCACGTACATAGCCCAGTGATCGGTATGTGAAACATCTTCAAAGAATCTTTTCGTTAAGATGTGGCATCTTCTATCAGAGGCCAGAGGGAACCTATTTCTCCCAAGTTGGAGTCAACCTAGTATACAGATCAGAGGAATCACTGAAAAAAATTAGGAAATATTCATATAATGGGAGAGGACACAAAACCACTAAAGTGGTGTTTCTAAGGAAAATAATATTGAGACAGGAGGTGCTTCCATGATGGAATATAAACACAACACTATATGAATGCTGTTTGTCAACAATACAGGTGGTTTGGGGAAAAACAGAAGGGAAAGCATCAAATAATATAGTTGTTATTCCTGAGTGGTAAGATCAATTTACTTTCCTGTATTTTTCTATGTTTTTAAAATATTCCGCAATGAATGTATTATTTCTGTGTAATTAGCAAGTGATGTTTGGGCTTAGTTTATATTAAAAGTGTGATTTTAAAATCTGGAACTCTCCTTCCAATAAACTTAACTAAGACCCATCCATTGCCAATATAATGGCCAACAGCACCTCTTGTTTTTATTTTGTCAGTTAATAAGAAGACTAGGAATAAAGAAATTGAAGAGAATACAAAAGGAGACAGCACATATTTATTTAGAAGCCCTTTCTGTCCACGAAGGAGGCTGGGGAAGAAAAGGAAATGACAAGGGATCGAGGTCTGAATCTCCCCTGAGACTTTTTCATCATGATGAAACCTTAAGCAAGTTACCCGATGTCTCTGAGATTCAGTGTTCCTCATCTGTAAAATGGTACTCATACTACCTGACACACAGATTAATTTGAAGATCACTCTAAGTAAAAACAGAAAATGTATACAATGTACTGAAAATATACTAGCTTCTTTCACATCAAGCTTTTCTCACTCAAAGGACAAAGGAAGCAACTAGAGGAGAAATCATCGTTAAGAATTTTTTTTCTCTTTTCTTCCAGCCTTCCCATGTTTCAATTACTTTGCTGACCAGTTAATGGTAATTCATTCCAGGGGGCTAGCCATCAGGTACACATTTAAGGCGATCTTTAATTTCTTCCTCTAGGGCTCCAGATCAACTTCTAGGACACTGACAAAGAAGCCAGCCTCCCATCAGGATGGCCGTCTCCTGATCGCACCCATAGAGTCAGCTGGCTTGCTTTTCAAGGACAGAGGGGATGGCAGCCCTAGAAGTAACTGATAGCTCCATGTCTCCTTCCGAGGCAGCAGTTTCTAAGATGGCACAAGCTGATGATGTTTGCAAGACTTAAGTTCGGGGGGTGTGCCGTGGCCAGTGATTGATTGCATCTTGATATTCCCTCTCCTCTGATATTTCAACTGGGGAAAGGATGAAAACAGCTGCCCTCAACGGCTGCTCAGGAAAATTACAAAATCAAAAACTATATAGACGCGTACCTGTCTTGCTTTTTAGCTAATTAAAGCTGTGGCCCTGCTCCCAGGAGCTTTTCCTTGGTCCTGCGCTGCCATCTACTGGCCATGTTAGCCTCTGCACCAGCAGCCCACAGGTTAACAAGCATGAGACTAGTCAGGAAACATGTGCCTAGGCGGGTGTGTTTTAGAAGCAGACCTTAAAGTTGAACTATAAAAACATGCTAATAGCCCAGAAAGCCATAAGGATATTCAATTATTTTCTCTGTGCTTAAACAATCAAGTGAAATGCAAACAAGTTTTAAGTGCCCACAATGAGCTGGTAATATCTCCCCCACAATAGTAACAAGGCTGCGTATAACCTGGAGAAAGGAAGGGGACAGGTATGAGCAGGTACCTACCACGTGACAGATGTTTGTGCCTAGGTGACCTCATTTCATCCTTACAGCCATTTCATGTAAGGGAAATTGTGATTCCCATTTTACTGAGGCTTCAAAGTTATAAAACCCATCGAGAAGCAACTTGCTATCAGTTGGCAGAAGGAGGCTTCGAATTCAAGTGTGTCTGTCCAGGAAGCTCAAACTGCTGGACATCGCCCAGCCTGGGCCTCAGCATCCCGTACTCCCATCTGTACCTAGACCCACGGGCATGGCATGCAGACCTGAGGGCTTGTGGTCCCCTTAGACTTGATGTGATCCACTTGGTCTGTGCAGTTTGCCTACATGCACACACACACACATCTGTATATACATACATATATATACAACATATATATGTATACGTGTGTATAGGTCTGTCTAAACTACATCTATCTTTTGTTTTGCTAAACCATATCTCAGCATACATGTCCTAATAAGAACAGTCTCCTACAAACCACAATTCTATTTTCACAATGGTAAGAAAAAAACACTTGAATTCAAAATTATTATCTAATATCTAGTGTCGTATCTGAATGTCTCAATGGCCATTTAGAGCCTTTCCGAAAAACAACCTCAGCATTGCAGTCGATTTTTTATGCCCTTTTTGTTTCTCTTCATCGAGAATAGGCTCCTCTCTCCTGCCTTTCTTGTTTGTTTGTTTGTTTTCATAACATGTTAACGTAAGTCTTCTGGGTAATGCAGAAGAAAAAGTAATTTTGTAGTTAATACTTTGCCATTCGATAAATAAATATGAAGTTGAAGTAAAGTCTTCCGAATCACTCTCTCCTGTTCCTCTCCTAAAAACTGCTCCCTATTGATCAGAAACTGTCATCACCCCACAGTGACTTGTTGAGGTGACTTGTTGGCCTGTGACATTTGGCTCTCACATTTCTTTTCCCTTTGGTTCCTTTCCTTTCCATTCCTTTTTTTTTTTTTTTTTTGAACTGTGATACTTCCCCCTTTCCTTTCTTTGATCTTTTTGCCTTTATTTTACTGTTTTGCTTGTTTGTGAAACCATGTGAAAGTCGTAGAAACTTCACCCTGAAATACTTGAGCATGAATCTATTACTCATGGAAACATTCCCCCACATCGGTGATTCTCCACCAGGGACAACCTTGTCCGTAGGGAACACCTGACAGTTTCTGGTGACATTTTTAGTTGCCGTGACTTGAGGAGAGGGGGATACTCCTCACATCTAGTGGGCGGAGACCAGGGACGCTGCTAAACACCCTACGTTGCAGCCCCACACCGGCCTCCCGACACCAAAGAGTCATATGGTCCAAAACATGAATACGGAGGAACCCTGTTCTAAATAACTACAACATCATTTTCAAACACATGAATGATAAATCATTAAATGCAATTATTATCAAATGCACGTCTAACTTTCCTTGTCCACAAAACTTAGGTCACCTAGATGCAAGCATCTATCATGTTTTTCCAGTCTTCGTAGTTCCACAAAAAGGGACAATCGGATGCAAAGCCTGGTAGCCAAGCAATGGTGACATAAACAGGCGAGATGCCTCTAGTGGCCAGCTTGGGGACCTGCAGGTGAGAGTTCGATTTTTCCTGTGCAGACAGGGCTGAGTGCTTCAGTGTCTGAGAACGCAAGCAGAAAGCACTGATTCTGTTCTGTCGTTTTGCTGTTTTTGTCTTTTTTAATCACCCTAGTCCTAGTGCACAAATGATGCATTTCTCGCACAAAAAAATCCATACTTAAGGTACAGGGGTTTCGCTATTTCCCAGGAAGAACTATGAAAGGATCCTAACATCCTTTTTTTGGGGGGGGGCGGGGTAGAACAGACTGGATCTAGAAAATACATACGTAATAGCAAAGAGTTCTGAGTCAGGGAGAACGGGCCATCTTTTTGAGATAAGTTCAAAATTTGAAAGAAGAAAAAAAGGTTAAAAAAAAGAAAAAAGAAAGAAATTAACATCAAAACTTGTTTTTAAGGAGCATATCTTACTTTCTCCAAGCATAATCCTAGTGAATTACACAAGGGGCTCAGTAAATGTTTACTGGATTGATCTGCTAAATTGCTCACTTTATCTTCAGAACAACCTGGTTGAGTAGAAAGGGCAGCTGTATTTCCACCTTACTCATGTGAGAACTGAATTACAAAGAAAGAGGTTATGCTTATGACAACAACACTATCAGATGAAAACTGAACATTTACTCCATTGGGCTAAGATTCTATTTGTTGGTAAAATGACTTGACTGTTTTTTGGGGGGGGGGGAAACATTGTGATTATGTGTATTGTTTGTTTGTTTTTACAACTTGAATTAATGGGTTAAATTAGCCACAATTTGTTATCTTAATTTTTTCTCAACTGACTATATTTTAGGAATGGAAAATACCTGTATATGTCCCCTCTTCTGGAGACAAGGAAAACCTCACAAACTGATCACCCAACTACTTCTGCTAAATCTGGTTATACCTCAGAATCCTTCTCAACACAGTTTGCCAGGCAAAAATTACTGATTTATCTAAGTTTGCTACCAAGATGGAGATCAAAGATTTTTAAACAAGATAGGATTAAGAATAGACTTCAACTTACTCTAAGACCAGGATAGAAACCTGAAGTTTTCTATAAACTATGTTAAAAGTTCCTCAGGCCCAATTATCATGTGGCCCCATTTGCATTTATATTGTGATCTTTATATAAGTATTAATCAGTTCTATGCTCACAATGGTAGCTGAAACAATGGAAGGCACTTCATTAATGTTTTGACCAGGAAGCTTGTAAATTTGCAACATTTGTTGAATGAATAGCTTGCAAAGTTAGGTGGCTATGTTACAAAGATGAAACACAAAGATTTAAATCATAACCACAGCAGTGACCCTTGTCAAGCATTACTTCTACTACCTGCTAATGATCAATTTAAGTTTGACACTGGAAAAGTAGAATAAGAGGGAAAAATCCAAATGTTGTTATTTTAGAATAGAACGCAAGTAACAATATCCACTAGGAGGTCAAGAAAAAGCAGAGAAATGAATGATAGTAGTAGTAATAATTATAATTCTACCATTTAGTGAACACACATGCACAGTCCCATAATAAGTACTATCCTATGTCTCTTCCTTAGCAACCAGAACCCTACATGATAGGTCTCCTGTGAACCTATTTTACCAATGAGGAAACTGCAGTTCAGAGAGGTAAATTAATTTCCTTTAGACCACTTTATCAGGAAGCAGCAAAACTGGGTTTAACTCCATCACAGTCAAGAATCTAAACCTTTAATCACCGTGCCTTGCCTGTCAGGCAGAAAAAAAAAAAATACTGCTTTCGTAAACTACACGAGATCACAAAGTAAAACTCAAAGACATATGAAAGAAAATAAACAGCTAGACATTGTGGTTTTTATGATGAAGAAAGTTCTAGTATTTGTTTAGCCTCTGTAGCATGAGTTAACAGTTAACAAACAGAACTTGAAACCAGAAAGGAAAGGAAAACATTGCATATAAAAATACTTCATCTTTTTTTTTGCTCAAAGAACACACTGGGGTCCTCCTGGCTGGTGTGGGTGGTGAGTTTGGACTCGGATGAGTCCACGCTTTGTGGAAGCATTTAAGATTTTTGAGCAAAGGAGATTCTCAAAATATGTGACTCCCTTTTCAATCCATTTGTACTTAGCTAAAAATGATAAAGAGGCCACCTCCTGAAAGGGAGGGTACCATTGTAAATGTTTGCTCATTTCAAGTGCTACATCTTACAGGTCCCTCCATGACCAAGAAGCATCACTCAGATGCTCAGTAGTTGTGGCTCACGGGCTCTAGAGCACAGGCTCAGTAGTTGAGGCACACGGGCTTAGTTGCTCCAAGGCATGTGGGATCTTCCCGGACCGGGGCTTGAACCTGTTTCCCCGGCATTAGCAGGCGGATTCCTAACCACTACGCCAGTGGAAACTGGCCAGGGAAACCGAGACCAAGAAATTAAGCAACACAGTGACGTCTGAAACAGGCATAGACAAATCTTCCCTTTGCATCACCAGGACAAGATGAGTACGTACTTCCTGAATATCAGTTCATTCACACATCAACTTCACTATTTTTGCCTTATCCATGGGTCACCTTTACAATGCTGAGGTTATTATTTTCCTTTAAATTAACTTCTGTGCTTCAATAACATTTAAGATGCTGTTTTGTATCACTACCAAAATGGAATAGATGGAGCCAATCAGACTAAATGGGTTGAAAAGACAGCAGTGCTCCTCAGTTGTTAAGTTCTGGCTGGTATTTTTGTCTGCTGAAAGCTCTCCCTCTTTTCAAAAAAATTAGCAAGGGTTAGAGAGGTGCTGGAGACATAATAGCAACACGCAGAGATGTTCTCTTTGACGTTAGAACGACTGAAATGGACTTGCAAGGGAAATTATCTTCTCACTCTGGGCTTCAATTATATTCAATGACAAATCCATGCACCACCCAAAATGACTTCATCTGGGAAGGATGAAACGGTTGCCACACTTGGAAACACTCTATAAACCACTGATCTATCAACTTTCCTGGCTAAACTACATAACAAGCCTTATCAGCTGTTCCTGGTCAGTGATTAACTTTGTGAGCTTAAAGTGGGGGACACTTCAGCACAATTGGTCGGAGCCTCTATTCCAAGATACACAGGACTTAAAGGATGTCCGACCTCAGATCAACATACCATGTGTCTTAAAAGTGTTGTTTCCCAAAGGCACAAGATGGAGGGAAAATCTGGTATACAACCGTTTCTCCAAATGTAAACTCTTTTGTTATTGGAGAATCTCTAAGAGATCTCTCAGATCCTTAGTTTCTCTCTTTTAAATGACAGGATTGGGTCATACCTAGGCTGCCCAATACAGATGCTACATGTGATTACTGAGGGCTGGAAATGAAGCTATCCCGAATCGAGATGCTCTGTGAGTGTGAAACAGACCAGGTTTTGAAGACTTAGTACAAAAAAAAACAGGAATATAAACTATCTCATAAATATTTTGATATTGATTACATGTTACAATGATAATACCACATAGGCTAAATAAAATACATTATTCAAATTAATTTCATCTGCTCCTTTTTGCCTTTTTATTGGGACTATTGGAAAATGTAATATTTCATGTGTGCCTTGCATTCTATTTCTACTGGGTTAGTGCAGGATTAGAGGCTCAGTGTTGTTCCTTACTGATGAATCAGTCAAGTAATACATAAAAAGTCTTCCCTAAAATCGCAACAGACGATAAAAATAGGCCTTTTAATTTTACCAGGTAAAAGTCCCTGGTAGATATTTTAAAAGCTTTACCATCTCTGTTCAGTCTTCCTCTATATTAATAACCTTTATAACGATGTCAGAAGATAAATAGCACGCTGTCTTTAAAGTTAGAAAAGAGGGAAAAAAGATTTCATGGCTCATATGTCTATGGATAAAGCAATCCAACTTCGGAGCGGTCCAAACGTGTTCCCTAATCAAAGATATACTTTTAATGAGATTTTATCTTTGATTGAAAATGTAAGCCTGTAATGAACTGCTGAGTCATTCCTCTGATTCCAGGCTTAATTTTTATTTAATTCTAGCTCCCTGACGTTTTTGATACAGAGCTCTTAATTTTTGCTGGATATTTAAAAAAATTTTTTTTTTTTTTTTGGATCTTTTGATGTAGGTAGGCTTTTGGGGCAAGAAGTCCATTTTGAACTCACAGTAACAAAATAAAGACTTCCAGTCTGCATAGAAACATGCCACATAAATCTATATCTTTATATATATATATTTGTATTAATAGAGGTAACCAGCCAAGTGTTACAATAGGGCTTTAACTACTGGCAAGTGGTTGGCCGCCCTTAATTTTATGGCAGCTGGGAGTACCTGAAAATGAATGGTCTCTGGGCTTAGAGGGACCTAGGATCTAACTGTAGCCCTGCCATCTACTCACTGTGCGAGCTTGGAACATTCATTTAATATTTCTGGAATTCCACTTCATCATCTGAAACATAAATTGTCTGCTTTCTTGGTTGGGCGCGCAGATTAAATGAATCCTGCTTGTAAAGCAGTTAGCAGGTAGTCTTGTGCACAGAAAATACCGAGTAGTCAAAAAGTCGTTGTTACTCTTTAGATTCCATGCAGGAAAAACAAAAAAAGGAGTCACATCTGGAAAGTGTCCAGGCCCTTTTATCCCCAAGGGCATCAGTCCAGTTCAAGCCCTTTTCTCTGTCTCCAAGCCACCCTGTCCCCAAACCTTCCTGATCCTGCAAGCCTTCCTCAGAACTCCCAGGAACTGTAATTCTCACCTCTCGGTTCACTGTTTCTCAGGCTGCTGCAGGCTCTCTCTTCGTTTTTTCCTATCCATCATTTTTCAAGTTGCTACAAACCCCAACAGGTCCTATTTCAGCAAGCCTGAAGCATGTTCATCTGGATAACTTTACCTGGCTTGAATCTGCAACCAGATCCACGTTGGCACAACACATTCAGTCCGGTATCAGATACAGTGTTGGAAACCATTCGTCCCCAACCTTTTTGGCCTCAGGGACGGGTTTTGTGAAAGACAATTTCTCCTCGGACGGGGGGATGGTTCAGGCAGTAATGTGAGCCATGGGGAGTGGTGGGGAGCGGCAGATGAAGCTTCACTCACTCACCTGCCACGCACCTCCTGCTGTGCCACCCGGTTCCCAGTGGTTGGGGACCCCTGTTGTAAACTCTAGCCCTGCTTTGCAAAAAAATGAAGACACCTCCCTAGGGCTGTCTTGGCAGTGGGCGAGTTGTCTATCTCAAGTGTTTGGATCCTTGGTACCATTTCAGTTGAGACACTCATCATAGACTATGGTGTCTTGTTTGGAGATTCTTTTCATCTGTGATATTCTAATTCTCAACAGGAATACCAGTTGTGTATCATGATCTCCACTGTTACAACTTCCAGTCACGTGACTGCTATTAGTAACCACGCATTGAATGATTATTATGGACCAGGAACTGGAGATTGGCCATTGAGACACATTATAGAGAAGGTTCACAACAACCTTAAGAAGTAGGTGCTTCTACTTTCATTTCTTTACAGAAGAGAAATCAGAGATGCAGAAAGGTTAAGGGTCACACCCAAACTCAGTCCTACGCTCCATCCTGCATGGCTTCCAATGGACCTCTTCCAGTCCTTCCATTATGACTGCATTGGTCAGGGCTCTCCAGAGAATCAGAACCAATAGGATAGGATAGGTAGGTAGGCAGGTAGATGGGTAGATAGATAGATAGATGACAGATGGATAGACAGACATATGATGTAGATAGATGGGTACTAAATATATGGATATATAAAGACTACGGAATTTTTAAATTTATTTATCTATCTATCTGTCTATCTATCTATCTGAAAAACAGAGAAGCTGCTGGTGTAAATTCCAGTCTAATGGCAGAAGATGAGATATCACAGCTCAAACAGTAAGGCACAAAGACAAATTTCTCCTTCCTCTGCCTTTTGTCCTATTCAGACCCTCACTAGGTCGGGTGACGTTCACCCACACTGGAGGAAGCAATCTACTTTACTGAGTCTAAATTCAAATGCTAATCTCATCTGGAAACACCCTCATAGAACACTCAGAAATAATGTTTAATCTGGGCATTCCACGGCTAGTCAAGTTGATATATAAAGTTAACCATCACAATGACTTACTTCCTAATTCTCAGATCATAAGCTAATGAAATTATGTGCAAATATGAAAATAATTTTTTTCTCATACAAATTTTATATATAATCAGGAGCACATGCTACCTTATGGGATACGTTTTACCCAACATTACACCTATTATTATTTCATGGGCCTCCGACACAAGCACATTCATCATTTTTAATGGCCACAGAATATTCCACCATGTTCTATACTCAATGTAATAAGCCATCACCTTAAGATTGGACACTTAGGGTGTTGCCAATCTTTTGACATTGCAAATAAAAGAAGAGTGATGGCTTTTGTTTCTATTGAGTTGGAATAATTCATAGGAGTCAGATTGGGTCCAAGGAATAATCATCTGCATGGTTGTTCATGGTTTTTAAATGATTTTCACCAAATTGCAGCACAACCAGTAAAGAACATGGGGGCCAGTTTCACTGCAACCCAAGGATGGGAAAAGGTAGTATTCTTATTTTATGTTATGTGGCTAATTTAGTACGTAGAAATTAGTGTCTCACAGTGGCTTTAATGTGCATTTTCATACAGCTATCAAGGACAGGTGTTTCCCATGTGTTTGATTCTACTTATGATTTCCTTTGTGTGAACTGTCCGTTAGTTCCTTAATGGTCACTCCCAGCTTTCACAATTTCCCCACGAAAACACTCCTATCATAGGGGCAAAACTGATTTTTGTCAATTTATGAACTGATGAATTGGATCAACAGAAAAGCTCAATCTGAATAGATCAATCTAAAAACTATCTTTTTTCCTTATTGCAAGTTAGCGTGCTATTTTGAGGGGGGATACAGAGATGCACCTAAAAGTTTTCAATTACTCCTGGGACTTGATTTTCTGTGGCCCGTGGGAACTAGGTGTTTAATCGGATCAGAGGACTAAGAAAAGCTGTCAACCTCCGCGGCTGAGTCAAAGCCTGGGAGCCCGGCCCAGGATGAGGCTTTGCTTCCTGACATTTGCTCCCTTAACCCAAAGCCAGAACATCCTGAGTTTGAGACCTCTTCTGCTCTCAAGGATCTGTCTGCCAATCCATCCAGAAAACCTTTCGGTTAAAAAGAAAACAGGAAAAACCTCTGGCTGATCTGCAGATTCTGATAGCTTTTGGTTTGCAATGGCCGCAGTAAAAGATACTGCATTTGTGATGATTTTAACAAATTCTAACCTATAATGAGCCTCCTCCCCTCCCCCCCCCAAAAAAGCCTTAGTTACATGATAAGAACTCCATATAAAACGTGCATTGATTTGTGTGTGTACATGTGCATATGTGTGTCTACACACGTGTGCATGTTTTCCCCACCCCATCTTTGAATTCTGTTGTTATTACATCAAGTCCCATCAAAATTTATTGCAGCCCTCTCGATGCTGAGATGGATGGCATAATCCGTGGGTTTTCTGACCTTGATGAACACGAAGAAAATTTCAGCTGAACTGTGCAAAAGTGCTGGGATAACATAAATCACATTTGGACAGGGCGTGCTTTCTATCTAAAGCGTACAGTTGCCCAACCACATATCACAAAGTGAGATAATAAAACACATCAACTCAAGAGGAAGAAATTAACTAATGTTCACACCACTCACCACAAAAAAAGATGATGACCATTTTTTTGGAGAAGAAGAGATGACAGAGCTACCCTAGAAAACTAGCTCTGCACTTAATTGTTTCCTAAATGCATTTTAATTCAGAGTTTAAAGAAAATGTGTTGCTACAAATTACACAAAAGGATAGACTTGCTTCTTTTAAATAAATGACAAATGAAAATAATAGCTTTAATTAATGGTATTAAAATGTAAGCAGCTCAGTCCCAATTAATACATAATTGCAAAGAGATGACAAATATCATTAGTGATAAATCACACTTTTAAAATTAAGGTATCAAAATCTTAACCCTACCCATCTGAGGCTGAAGTCAGGTAAATTACCACCAAAATGTAACCAACAGAGTAGGCTTCTCAAGGGCCGAGGAAAGCGTGGTCACACGTGCCTGATAGAAAGCTCTTATACGTTGAATTGTTTTTAAGCCATGTTTGGCTTAAAAGCCATGTTTTAATTGTTTTATAGCCATGTACTATCTATAAAAATGTCTCTGCCTTGATGGACTGCAAATCCATAACATAACAAGAGAAACAGGCATGCTCAAAAATAAGACCAAGTAGTGAATGTCACAGAAGCATGAAGTGTCTGCCTTCTCTTCATCTTTGGGCTTAAACACAGAGCAGTGTTTGTTTTTCTTTAACATCTTTATTGGAGTATAATTGGTTTACAATGGTGTGTTAGTTTCTGCTTTATAACAAAGTGAATCAGCTAAACATATACATATATCCCCGTATCTCCTCCCCGTTGCGTCTCCCTCCCACTCTCCCTATCCCACCCCTCTAGGTGGTCACAAAGCACTGAGCTGATCTCCCTGTGCTATGCGGCTGCTTCCCACTAGCTATCTGTTTTACAACTGGTAGTGTATATATGTCCATGCCACTCTCTCACTTCGTCCCAGCTTACCCTTCCCACTCCCCGTGTCCTCATCAGTTGCCAAATTCCGGGCCGAGCACAATCTCCTCCTAGCACACATGCTGTAACTCCCACTCCTTCGCCTTTGGCAGGCATCACTAATCAATCATGTACTCTTTCTGGCAGAACCCACAACTCAGACTCCTCATCAACACAGCATTCTATGCAACCACTATCAATCAATCTGAGTTGACACCAGAGATGAAATCTGTTTGCAATCACTGGCCTATACCTTTCACTATGCTTTCCAATCCTCTCTAAGCACCTTCACCCAGATTGATAAGTACCTGCAGGATACAGAAAACCCAACACTTTAAATTGGAGACCCGGTATTTAGTTTGCTATTTATTTACCTGGTCCTAGATGTGACTTCTCTGATTCCACCAGAGATCTAGGAAACTGAGATAAGATTAAGGAAGAGTAGGAGGAAAACAAATATAAGAATGCAACAGTAAGGCTGCTTGCCTTTATTGAAGGCACATCCTGCACCCAGCCAGGATGCTAAGTCCCCTAAGTATATTAGCTCACTGAATTCCACCGCCATCCCAGAAAGGAGCTTCTCTTATCTGCTCCATTTTAGATAGAACTTGAGCATCTGAGAGGTTAAATAACCAGGAAGTGGCCAAGCTGGGGTTCAAACCCAGGCCTTTGAGAATCCCGAGCTAAAGCTCTTAGCCACTCTGTTATACCCATGATTCTTTAGACTAGCTTCCCAGAGCCAACTTCAAGGCTGGCGGAGGGTATATCAGACAAACGGCCTGATCCACCTCGACAGCTTTTCACGGCGCTGTGTTACATCTTTGCCCGGGATACTGCTGAGTGTGCCCAGCAGCCCTCATCCTCTGTCATCTGGGTTTCCGGCCCATCAGAGGCTAATTTAACTCCACACCACATCCATTTTAGAAGCTCTTCTCGTTTTTGCATGCCTTCCCCCTCCACCACCACCTTCGGAATTTTCCTAAAATAAATGAAAGAGGAAAGTATGACTAACAGCTCATTTTCAAAGTTTAGTAAAAGGGAACGCATCAGTTAACCTGCAGATAGAATCTAAAAGGCAGGCACAGAGGCCCCTCCTGGAGTTAAGAAGCTCTTGTCTACAAAAATAACTCTCAGTCGTGCGGGGAAGTGAAGAACTGACTGGTTCCATGAGTATTCTGATCATTCTGAAGAGCAGACCCCTTGAGGACCTCGAGATAATACCATAGGATAAGTCATTAGGGGAAATTAAACGCAGGGATACATCACAGAACGCCATTTGGCATTAGCCCGGGCTATTTCTGTTCCGTTGAGCGCTCTGTAACGATAATTCTCATAAACAGAGCTTTCATGTACTTGGGAGCCAGGCACTGAGCCTGTGGTGCCTTCGAGGTCCGTTTTTTTGTTTGTTTTCTCCTGTGCAGCAGCCTCAGAAGAAGTGGCATAGCCTCGTGGTTAAGAATCAAAGGCAGACTGCCTGGATTTGAACCGCATCCTACACGGACTACTTGGGTGATGTCAGGCATGTTAGTTAACTCCTCCTTCCCTCAGTTTCATTGTCTGTAAAACAGGGATCAGTATTGTAGTATCTTAGAGGATCTTTATAAGGATTCAATCATAGAATGCACAAAAAACTGTCTGGCATATAGTTAAGTGTTCCATTCATGCTAGTTGCAATTATTATTATCCATCTTCTCTTCTGGAAAAAAATAAGTCAGGGTTTCCTTTAGGAACTTCATTCTACTTTTGGTCCATGTAAGTCATTCAGCTGGGGCCCATCCTACTTCTGATCGTGGTCAAGGCAAATGGACAGTCAGAGGACTGCTTTCCACAGCTAAGGGACTGGTGTGAAGCCAATAGGCATCCCTCAGGAATTGTGCTCAAAATCATTGGAAAAGAAGCTCTTTCTTTCCATGGTAATCTCATTTGAATTTTAAACCCGAGGACCAGTTATACCAGAAGACAGCCCAATTCTACTGTCATTGGACCCAACAACTGTCTCTTTCTTTTGTCTCTTTGAGCTGGTACCACTTGGTTTTCTCTTATGCAGTGGAAGATGTCCTGACCAACAGAGCTCACAAGAATGGTATGCAGGCTCTATCCCCACTTTACAGAGGGTGTGGCTGTGGACCAGAAAGCTACTGTGACTTTTCTAAGATCTCACAGCTAATAAAGAGCAGAACCAGGATCTGTGTGCTTCCAAAACTCTTTTCCACGACACAACACTGTCTTCTTGAGTAAATGATGTAGAAGTGAACAAAAATGCTAACCTTGAAGGGGGGCATGTTTCTCTGGATGGCAGAGAGAGTTTTTAAAACGTCATTTCTTTCAGGTAAACACAGTTCAGGTATTGGTTTTGCCTCTCAGTGTAGTTTTGCCTGAATCCCAAATATCTGGATTTGTGCTTTGGCTGATATCATTTTAAATGTCTTAACTAAGCAGACATTTTTAATGAAAAACATCTCTTTGGAATTTTATTTCTTGACATTTAAAATACATATTTTGTGCACCAACGGCATTCATGTTAGGTGTATCTCCTCGTTCTTACCAGTCAGCTTAACTGGGGTAACTGAGGATGGAGGCTGCGCTGGTCGACATGAAACTCCTCTCCCCTCAGATTTAGGGCTCTAAGTGATGGTCTGAAAGTCCTCCCCGCATAAATAGTGGAGTCAGCTTTCAGGCTCCGGAGGATTTCTTGGCAGCCACCCAACTCTGCCATTCTGGGGGGGAGGCTCTTTTCCAGAGTTGATTTCCATCCCCTTCTTTCTGAGGTTCTGAACACACAATTCCAGACATTGGGATATATCATCCCTACTCCTGGCTAGTCCCCAAGTTTAAGTAAAACTGATGTTGGTGGGCTGCACATGTAGCTCTCCCTTCTGTTTCCCAGCAGACAGCAAGGGTAAAGCAGGGTCTACTTGTAGTGGACACAGCAAGTCTCACCCAGATCTTGGCCACAAATCCATGCTGAGCACAGAAGCTGAGTCAAGTTCATAGACGTAAGTGGCTCTGCCCGTGCTAAATGGCGCCACTCTTTGGCTGGAGATGGTAGGAGCAAGAGTGAGCACCCAACACAGCCAAACCAGCGGCGGGCGAGTGGCTGTGAACTCATTTGGAATGAGCGCCTCACCCTATAGGAATGAGAGTTCATAATCTGCAGAGGAGTCACAGTCTTGAGGAATTTGCATGAGATGCAGAATGTGGCGCAAGAGAAAAGCCAAGCAGCACAGGTCAAGTCTTCGCTGGTGTTAGAAGGCTCTGCCCTACTCCACGGTCAGAGACCGTGGGGCCAGCGTGACCCACTGGAGGTCTTAGTGGTCAAGAATACGCTATGAGCAAGCAGACGCCACAACATAATGGCACTGTCTCTCTGCATCTGATCACTTCACATCATCAGATCCCATTCCAGATAAAATAATATCATTCTAGGATAAAGGACAAACTTTCCCCACGCTTATAAGGCTTCAGATGGCCTGGGCCTTGCCTGCTTTCTAGCCTCATCTCAAGCCACAAACCTCTATTCAGTTCCCGAGTCCTGACATGCTTCCTCCTCCAGACTTCCATCTCTGTACCCCACCCAGGATTCTCTACCCCGGTCCCCCTTCTATTGCAACTCAAATAGCATTCTTCGGGGATGCTTTAAGTTTCATTTCCACAGCCTTGGGGAATGTCGGAGCATCTTCCCATGTAATGCATACACACAGGCAGCCTTCAAAAAGGACATTTGGAGCAGAAAAGAAATCCAATCTCCAGACGCATTCTGTGAGTCTCGCCAAATTGTGCTCACGGCAGCAGGCTTTGCCCCGGTCTGCCCTGAGGATCTCATTTTGGCCTTTAATGAGAAACTCTTCCATGAATGCTTCCCATTCTGGGAGAGCCCCTCTGGATAAGGAGCGTGCCTTCTCTTCTGTCTTTGTTCTGCCTGTCAGAGCCCAGAGGACTAATCCACTCCCATCCCCACAGCAAGAGAGCGGCGCTAATAGAAAACCAAGCCTGGTGACTGTTTTGTGCTCATTTTCAACCTCACTGGCATCTAAGCCTCTGAAATCCAGGAGATTAACTTATTGTCCATGTTGATCAACTCCCTTACTCCTCATGGCAGCCAGCTGAACATACAGACTTAAGCTGAGCGTCTCCAACACATTCCTCGATGAAGTTATCCATGACCCGTGGTCAGAATCACCAAACCACGTGGGTAGGGCTGATTCACTCTCTAGCAAACCCAGACCTTCCTCTTCACCTCCTGTGTGGCTCTTGTTCCTGTGCCCTCTTGTCTGCACTCCGGCCTGGACCCCCAATTTCATCCTTGCCCCCTTCTGGTAACCCTTGCAGGTGAGTAGAGTTTGAAACGTCTCAAAGCCAAACCCAAACTTCTTCCCTGATTGCAAACCCACCATTAGAGAACAGTGTTTCCTAAATGCTAGTTATTTGCAATCTGTATGCACACTTTTTCTACATCCATCTGATTTTCATTAAATTAACTCAATTGTTTTGTCCTTAATAGACTTAAGCTTACTTTTAAAAATCATGAGTAGAATTTTTTAAAAGAAAATAGTTTATTGACGTGAAAGGACAGAGCAATATCCTTTATCATATAAAGAATGTAACCCTCATTCAAAAGTAAAACAATGTTACTAAATTATAGCTAGATATTAGAATTGTTTGTCAAGGGTCCTGGGTCTTTTGGTTAAAAAGGTAGATGAGCGAATGTGCCAGACCTCTGGGTTTGTTACAGAAACAAAAGGAAACATAAGTAAACAAAACAAAAAACAACCAAATTATGTCTCCTTGATGTAATCCCAAGGTCTGAAAAATAATTGACAAGAGAATAACTGCATCACTTCTTCACTAGGTGATTTGATCTGCAGATACCTCATCCGTCATCTGAAATGTTAGTCTCATCCTTGGGCAATGCTGGACCATAGGAAACATGGTCCTCCTTCATCAAACATCTTTAAAAGGAGGGCACCTGGCTGGCCATCCAGCCCCACTATTTTTCAGAGTCCTGGCTGATATCACCTTGTTCTAACCAAAGCCTTCATCTCCCCTGCATCCCTGCACTCCACCAGGGCCAGCCTCTGGCTCCATCTCTGTGCTCTGTCCCCATTCTCTCCCTCCTCCCTCAGTGACTCCCTCTGTGGCTGACTTAGTCACCCAAAGTTTCAAAGGCCTCCTTGGTTCCATATCATTCTGGCCCCATCCAGCAAGGACCTGCCCTCCCTTACTCTCTCTTCCACCTGGAGGGAGACTGACACAAAACCCCAGTCCATCGGTGTGGCAAACAACACCCTCCATAACCTTCACTGCGCCAGTCCCCCCTTGGCCACTCTTGGACACGCATGCTGGACCTTGATCTCTCCTAAACATACCACATTCTTTCCCACCTCTGTGTCTTCGCCTATGCTGTTCCCTCTGCCAAGAGAGCCTTCAACAGACCCCGCCCCTGAGATTACGCACACAAGACCTCTTCCTAATCCACTGAGACTTGGCTTGTAAATTTCAAGCCGGCAAGTCTCTTGACTCTTTTCTGCATACGTGTTTTACTTGGTTTGCACAGTGTTTTTAAAATGAGTAGTTTTATATTAAATCCAGATTTCCAGATTGGCTTAGAAAATGGCAGCACTGACCCTACACTCCACGTGGCAACAGGCGCTGTACAGAAGCCCCTGCACGTGGGGCCACTGCTCTTGAGTCCAAGGCTGCCGCGACATTTCGTATTACTCTACAATCATCCTCTGTCTCCCTTCACTAACTTATGAGTCCTGCCTGGACCCGGCAGCTAGGTGACTTTGTTATTTCCTGACGTAGGCCAAGCATCTCTTCTTCTGTAAAATGTTCTCAAAGCCTACTAGGTCCCATTGGTTGCCCATTTCTCTGAGCCCCCATAACACTTTCTGGGGGACTCATTTTTTAAAAGGAATTTGATTATAGATGACATGGAATGCCTGTGGGTGTGGGCTCTAGCAAAAACAAAAATAAAGGTAGCTGCAGTTGATTGAGTTCTTGTTTGGGGCCAGGCACTATATACACTGCCTTGTAGTATTATCTTGTCAATTCCTCAAATCAACATTTCAAGTGGATTTTATTACGTCCAATTTACAGATGTGAAAATAGACAGGGACTTGAGGTAAGAAAGGCTCTCGAAGTCACAGAGCTGCTACTGAGAGAGAGAACTCGGATTAAAGCCCAGGACTTCCCGGCTCCAGAGCCCATGGTTTTAACAACTGCACTCTGTAAACTCCTGTGTTTTGAGCACGTAATTTCTAATCCACGCATAGAAGCTGCTAGAAATGCAAAAGTTAGGAACCGAACTGGGTCTGTTGAAAACTGAAGCCAGAACTGCGTCCTGGTGCCACTGTCGCTTGTCCTCAAGACCAGAAGAAGTCCTGGCAGCCCCACGGCCAGGTGCCAGCGGCTCTCCGCAAGGTCAGGCTTGACAAGGCTCTGATCAATCTCCACTGTGAGCCAGCTAGAGCTAAAACATGGGGGCCGAAAGGATGCCCAGACTCAAAACTAGACTATTTACTTGGCAATGGGTGAAGCTACCAGTGCAGGTACAAATTCATCAGTTGGAAAGGGCGATTCTCATATTCTACACATTTGATTCTTTGTGTGTGTGTGTGTGTGTGTGTGTGTGTGTGTGTGTAAGGCACTAGAGCATCAGGGCTTAGAACACAGCTTCCAAAATAAGAACCTCTGAGTTTAAACCCTAGCCTATGATGCACCTTGAGTGATCTTGGGCAAATCACTTAACATCTCTGAGCTTCCCTTTTTCACCTGTATAACGGGGATAATGATGGTGCCTTGCACATCAGCTGCTGTAAGTATCCAG
Source organism: Pseudorca crassidens (assembly GCF_039906515.1). Lineage (NCBI taxonomy): Eukaryota > Metazoa > Chordata > Mammalia > Artiodactyla > Delphinidae > Pseudorca > Pseudorca crassidens. Next base: position 33,531,598 of record NC_090310.1, read on the forward strand.
AGGTACTTAAGAATGCCTGGTCCAGAGTAAGGATTGCAACAGGAAAAGTTCCAAACTCCTAGTATTTACCACGGCACCACAGCATCACCAGTCACGAGCACAGCTCCACTCAGACCCAATCTGAAAGGCTCCTTAACTTTGAGAACCGCTCAAACGCCTTCCATGCAATTTTAGAGTGGATGGGAAACTGTTTAACCGCACCAGGCCAGGCGGTAAGTGAGGAGAGGAAGCCCTGTCTGTGTTTATAGCCTTTGACAAATGGGCTCTCATTTCCTCTGACAGATTCTCCCCCTGACTGATCCATCAGCCTCTGTTCTCATCACCTGAATCGTGGTCTTCATAATAGTGTTGAAATTCAAATGGATTTTACACCACAAATAAAAATGAACTTAAATGCCTCTGTTTTCCGTCAGCAACACGGGTCATGTAAATGTCACATGCAGGAGGTTTTTCAGGGCCGTGCAGCTGCCCCCAGGGACGGGTGACCTCCCATCACCTTTGCTAAATCTGCATTAGCTCCGTGGCCTTGGCCTGTGGGAGGAAACCACCTGAGCTCTGCTTCCCACTTAAGGGGGAAAAACGCTACCGGCCTTTCAGATCTCCCTGTGACATCCTCTGGGTGATTTTAGGAAACAGGCAGGAAGCCATCCAAGTGCAGGTCCAGTCACAGGGGCGCTGCTCATTGCTGGGCTTGGAAGCAAAAGAGAAGTGTGAAATGAAACCACTCTCTGGTACACACCATGAATCCCTCTATGAACAACCGGGCAACGTTCTCCAAAAGACAGTGAGCTTACTGTCTGCCTATGGAAAAGAGGCGTCTAGGATACAGAAAAACAGAGAAATGGAGAGCAAAAAAAAAAAAAGATTCTCTCCTTCTGTCAACAGTCTCGGATGGAGTACAGACGGTGCACAGACCAGGAAGAGCGAGTCTATGGCTCTTCATTAAGATGAGGGCTCTCTCCGCCGCTTGAAATTCACCGTTTATCTCCCATCATTACATCCGGTCTAGGATTCAATGGGAAAATGACTCATCTCAAGGTAAATGGCCCTACCGAGCGGAAGAGAATGGGATGAGGCTTGAAATTGGACGGGTCTGGCGGGGAGGGACCCTATTAGACCCTATAGAAAACTTGAGATCTTGTGTTTTCTAAAATTCTTCTATCGAGAAGATACTCCAAAATATTTCAGAAAAAGGTACGGATGTAGGCATACAAATATATCCCTATATACAGAATATAGGGAAGAGAGGTAGCCAAGGAGGAAGGGAGGTGAAAGGAAAAGGAAAAAGAAAGTAATTCTTGGGAAGCCATCCAGTCTAACAGGTATCACGTTAAGCTTTCTTAACTAAAGGAAATTGAGCTTTAAAGAAAACACTGCTGGTTCTCCTTCAGAGCACTCAGCATTCCGTAAAAATCCACACGGGCCAAGGGGCTGCCTCTTCAGAGGCAGGCTGACTTATTATTTTGGCACCTCTGTCATTTCCTGTCACTTCAATTCCACTTTATCAAATTACTGATTTTGCCAGAAGCATTCGGAATGAATGGAGAGGGACACACACACATACACGCAGGAGCGAGTGTCATCACTTCGATGGTGCAATTTCATAATTATACGTCAGGGTGACAGAAGTACCAGAGCTGCATCCCAGACCGTGGATGAAGAGGACTCCGGCTGTCTGCCTACGTGACCTCACGCCACATCACTGTCCGGAGGGGTGATACTGGCACTCCTCTGCTGAGGGTGGAGGACACTGGCCCTCCGGGATGATCAGGCTGCATCCTGATTTCCCCAGAGACAGGACCCTGATATTCACAGCCATCTCCAACACCTCACCCCACCTCCAACCACATTAGGAGATCCAGAGAAGGGAGAGCCCCGATGTGAGAATCACAAAAATAAAATTAAAAAACAAAACAAAACATCAGAACGGAACTCAGAGGAAGCAAAGCCCTTCTCTCGAACAGAGGGAATAAAAAGCATTAGAGTGTAAGACAGCAAAAATGGAAGTAGGCATTGTGGTGGTTTGTGTTGCTAGGAGTCATCCCCAGTTAAAGACAGTGAAAGGGTTAGTGAAACAGAGCAGGGCCCTGTGGTCCTTCCCCCACCCCACGTCCTCCGTCTGCCTTTTGTCTATAGAACAACTTTAGTCAAAGAATAAGTTCCATCAGAGAAGTGAGAAAACGCAGAAGCAAAGGAAAACAGTCAAACAAGACCAAATCGTAGTAGTTTAGTCATGGAGCAAAGTCAAGGACCCTTAGTTCCTCCTCAAGGGCCGTAGATAACACTCTGAGCCGTATCCTGTGAGCTGTCTTATAGATACCAAAACCCCACTAGGCGCAGAAGTTAACTACATGATGGCCAGGCTGCAGCCATGACATAAGCTGCCACAATTCTGAGAACTGGCCTCAAAGAAATGGGAAGAAACCGACCCTGGAACTTAAGACTAACTGTACTTAGCACAGTCCAGATGACGCCGACCAGACCCACCACAGGACCAATTTCAGGACGACTGTCAGAGCTGACTGTGCTCTTTCTGCAGGTAGCCCCTCCCTCCGCCCGTGCACCCCAGAAGCTCGCCTTGAAAAGCTCTTGCCCACTGATTGCTGGCGAGGGGCGGAGGCGCAGAACTGGCCTTTGGACCTGAGTCCACGCCCACCACTCACCCCTCTGGTTGCCAGCCTCCGAAACAAAGCAAACTTTCCTTTCCACCAAACTTTTTCCTCTTTATTGGCTTTAGAATGGCAAGCAGCCGGGCCCCTCTTTCGGTAACAATCAGTCATGTGTGGTCAAGGCTGGAAAACAACAGGACAGCCCTCCAGATACAAGGCTTCATTTGAAGTGTCTGACTCAACCCAACAGTCTGTGACACAGCACAGAAATGCATATGTGTGTGTATGAGTCTCTGTCTGTGTTAGTCTTTTTTGAGAACAGCTGAAGTTATGTACAGAACGATCACCTATGATTTCTTCCCCTGCGCCATCACCAGAGAACATCCACAGTCTTGGGGCGGGGAGGGGTCATTATCGTCATGATACATGAACCAAAGGCAGTTTGGATAGTTATTATGGAATGGAGCTGTGCGGCGGGCTGGCATTGCCCAGAGGTTATCCTGGTTGTTCACTCGTTTGTTGGTGACAGAGCTGATGTTGCTTTAACAGTCCTCCTGGTATCTTTCAAACACTACTGGCAAAGAAAGTAAAACAAAACAAACAAACCAAAAAACTAGACAGAAACATGCTTGTGAATTCCATTAAAATCCAAGAGAAGTGAAGACATCCTGAACTTTGGAAGCAGGGCAGGGAACATGCTTTCACTGGGACGTGGTGAGCAGAGTCACTGGGAAGAGATTAAAAAAGACTGGAGACACCTCTTCAGCCTAAATTCCATTTCTCCAACTCACAGAATGCATGCGTGCAGGGATACCAGCACATCAAGACGCAGCGAACGTAAATGTGAATTGAAACACCTCTTCGGCAAACTAGACACACAACTGGAACTAAGTTAGGATCGTGTGGCTCGAATTTAAGATACTGTATCATAATTCCCTTCAAAGTGAGGAGATTAAGGCTCCTTAAAATAATGTGTGGCAACTGTCTTCTATTTAAAAGCAAATTTTGTTCTGAGAAGTCCTCACCACCTTATTAATCAGCGGATGACCAAGCTATCACAAAATCAAGGCTGAAAAACCTCTGCTTGAAATAATAACCACCTTCAACAATAAAGGTACAGCTGCACAGAGGAACATCTTTCAGAATTGTGGAACGGTGTCAAAAGTAGCCAGGAGATATGTACCCTCAATTCAGTTATTTGACCTTTTCTTATCCAAGGCTTTAAAGGTAAAATTTGATCTGCTCGGATGCGCGCTACCACGGAAACTTCTGTGAACTCTGGTCAATAAAGGGAGAACGAAAATATTAAAGTGAAGAACAATTGTCTAGCAGTTGCATTTCCTGAGGGGGTCCACACCAAGTGTAACAAGAAGATAAACGGGGGAAAACTTTAAAACATGCAGGAAACGACCTCCCTTTCCTGCCCCCCCGCCCGGCAAAACATCATGTGAACAAATTTATACCATAGAAAGTCACTGCTCATGTGACTGTGTCATGAGGGAAATCAGGACAGGCTCTTTATCAAGCCAAAGTGTATAGATCAGATATATTTTTCAGGATACACCCTGAAAAGCCCAAGAGTATGTATTCTGTAATATATGCAATGCTCTATAATTCTATGTAGTATGTGGCATATTATATATAATAATCACCCATAAGATTCAACTAAAATGTGAAACGAGTTAAGGATAAACGAGCTATTTTCCTGAAAAGAAGCAAACGACTAAACTAAAAATCATCACTAACTTTTTAACACAATTACATTATGCCATCTTCATTGAAGTTATCAGGTCTAACACAGATTGCGAAGATAAAAAAAACAGCCATTTAAAAATATGATTGTCTTCAAGTCATACCAGCACATGAATCACCTTTGCAAGCCGTCGTCCAGTAAGGCACGCCTTAAACAGCTGGGTTTAAATCACAGAGTTTTCGTTTTGCTTGAAACCAAAAAGATGAAAAATATTGACTTACCTTTCTGTCCTCTATTTCCACACAGGTATTGCAGTCTACTTTGATATCCTGAGAGGAGGAGAAAAGAAAGAGAAAGGACAGGAGTCAGACTTATGGCCAGAGAATGTTCAGTGGTGTCGTTGAAATGCCCTTTAAAATAATAAAGAGCTCACGCTCTTAACGGCTGCTTCTCGAGCCACTGCTCTTTATAGCGCTTTTCAGAAGTATATGCCCTGGTGTTTGCGTTAGAGACATATGGATGTCATAACTAAGCTTTATTACATGCAGATGTGGGGTGAAGGCAAAAGCTGTGGATCAGAGGCCACAACAAAGAGAAGCTGATGGCTCATAAAATAATATGCCCCCAGACACCTTGCTCACATCAGCAGAGGCTGCCCTTAACTGGACTTAATTTCTCTCTCCCATTCCAGATCTGGGATAGTCAAATCTATCTCCCTTCAACTCAAAGACATCACTGTCTACTTTTTATCCTTCCCTCCATCCATCCATCCATCCGTCCATCTATCCATCCATCATCCATCCACATTTATCACACGTCTACTTTTTATTCAGTTTTTTCTTGTTGCTTTGGAATGTAAAGGTGAAAGAAAAACCAAAAAAAAAAAGATGATTTCAACCCTCAAGAAACTCCCCAGACAACATGGCAGATACACGCACAAGCAATTGTGATATTTATTTACTCATTCAAAAGACAGGCAATCAGCACCTACTGCTTGCTTCCACATATGTGTGATATGATACAGTATTTGCCTTTCTCTGATTTATTTCACTAAGCATGATTTTCTCTAGGTCCATCCATGTTGTGGCAAATGGCATTATCTCATTCTTTTTTATGGCTGAGTAATATTCCATTGCATATATGTACCACACCTTCTTTATCCATTCATCTGCTGATGGACACTTAGGTTGCTCCCATGTCTTGGCTATTGTGAATAGTGCTGCTATGAACATTGGGGTGCATGTATCTTTTTGAATTAGTGTTTCTGGTTTTTTCTGGGTATATACCCAGGAGTGGAATTACTAGATCGTATGATAGTTCTATTTTCAGTTTTTTGAGGACCCTCCATGCTGTTCTCCATAGTGGTTGCACCAACTTACATTCCCACCAACAGTGTAGAGGGTTCCTTCTTCTCCACATCCTCACCAACATTTGTTATTTGTAGATTTTTTGATGATGGCCATTCTGACAGGTGTGAGCTGATAATTCACTGTGGGTCACACAGAGCTTAAATCTACACCTGGAAGGGACACCTGACACCAGGCACTTTCTATCCTTGTCAGGTGATTTTATTTTATTTAAGTCAAGAGGGTTGGTCAGTCTGGATACTGCAGGCCACATGTCTCAGCCTTTTCCTTGCTGTGGAAATGGAGAATCATCTAATGCAAGAATACCCAGACAAGAAGTACAGCTGGGATTCCCCAAGTGTGGTCTCCACACCAGCAGCAGCAGCATCACCTGTGTATTCTTGGGCCCCATCCCAGACCTAGTGAATCTGAATCTCTGGGGCGGGGACAGTTCAGTCCTTGCATCAGACTCCCTCCCTGAAAGTTCGGCTCTCCCATCCAATAGCTGGAGAGCCTTAGGCAAGTGACTTCACCTTTCAAAGCCTCAGTTCCCTCATCTGTAACATCGAGGCAATATGAGAAACTGGCCCTTCAAAGAGGGGTCTCCCCCACCAGCAACCAGGGTATCATCCGGGAGCTTGTTAAATGCAGCATCTCAGGCCCCACCCCAGAGATCCTGAATCAGAACCCACATTTTAATAAGTGTTATGGATAGAATGTTCATGTCCCCCAGACGCATAGGATGAAGCTCTTAAACCCAAGGTGGCTATATCTGGAGATGGGCCTCTAAAAATGTAATGAAGGTTAAATGAGGTCATAAGGAGGGGACCCTGATCTGATAGCATTGGTACCCTTATAAGAAGGGACACCAGAGAGTTTGTCTGATCTCTCTACACCCATGCACCGAGAAAAGGCCACATGTGGACACAGAGAGAAGGTGCTGTCTGTTAGTCAGGAAGACAGCGCTCACCAGACCTCAAGCGTGCTACCACCCTGATCTTAGATTTCCAGCCTCCAGAACCGGGAGAAAATAAATTTCAGTTGTTTAAGCCCCAGTCTGCAGTATTCTGCTATGGCAGCCCCAGAAGATTAAGACCAGTTCCCAGATGACTGTAAGGTACAGTCATAGGACTCGGGGTCATGATTTTCTCACTCAAACTCCTAATTAATGGCTGTGATCTCTGACTGACCTTTGCACATGGAGACAGTGAAGTGTCCCTACCACTTACTCAGAACTCTTTGAATTCATCCTCTAAAGAACATGAAGAGAAAGTAGAGATTAATTTGGTATGGGAGTGATGAAAGCGTGGATTGTTTTAAAGCTAGGAGATGCCATCTAGAAACAAGGTAGGAAAAAACAGTTCCCTGTCTGTTTGATGCCATTCTGACCAGGGGAAGCACGCATTTTCTTTCCTTCCTTGAGTGAAAATATGTTGAGTTTGCAAGGATGAGTCCAGATCCGACTTTGACTTACCCACGCAGAAATGGCAGGTGTTAATCAACTAACGAACGAATCAATAAACCCAAGGCAGGTTTTTGTTCTTTAATCTGCACCAAGGACCCACACAAGGGGCAGGAAACACCCATCTGGCAGGATCCAATCTCTTGCCATTTCCCGAAGATTATTCAATTTATTCTTGTCAGGATTAATTTCCTAAACCCACGCTGGATTTTTTATTTAGGTGATACTGTTGGTTTGTCATCTGCTGCAGAATGACTCTGGAGGCACCCCAGGGGACATGCACTTGCTTCTGAACAATGTTGGACTCAAATTGGAAAAATGTCACTCTGGCAGGAACAAGTTATTGTTCGGATCACTCCACGGAAAGCGGGTGTCTGCAGCTGGGCTCCGACCTGCCCTTTTCCAAACCAGAGGAGTCGAGTAAGTACTTCGCTTGGAGAACAGCTCAACTACTTAAGAGTTAAGTATGAATTTGGAGTCCTGGACTCATCACCAAGCAATCAATTTCCTTAGAGGAGTCAGCCATGCTCCTTTCTGTAGCTGGAAAACCCTGAACAGTGATCAACTGCCAAAGTATATGGAAACCCGCACACGCTATGGAGTCATGCTACTTGGGTCCATATCACTGGGCTCTACCAGCGGTGCCTCAGCTTCTCCATCTGTAAAATAAAGGTAATAATCCTAACAGCTGCCTCGTTTGTTGTGAGGCATATCGACAAGGGTCTTAGCTTACGCCAAGCCATCGAGAAACGTTAGCTGTCGTTGATGGCAACCCCCAAAAGTCTCTGGGAGACCCAGTTCTGAGTGGAGTACTGAGAACTTTAAAAGCAGTTCTATTTTTAAAGTTTTCTCCCCCAAGGCTTCTGACATCTCTCTCTGGCTTTCAGACATCAAAGCACGTGCGTGTCTGTTCTTTTCAGAAGCTGTTTCATCTCCCAAGAGACCTTTCTTTTCTTCTGCGCTTTGTGTGTCGGTTCTTTCTGATGATTTTTATAGGTCAGGGTTATTTCTGCCCACAATGCAGGGGCACCATCATCCTGGATCGTGGATCTGTATCATTCACAGCTCTGAAGAGCCCAGAAGGTAAAGGTCCCCGTGAACAGGTGGAGGGAAATGTCCACCAATGAGATTCCAGAGGCCTCGGAAGATTTAGAAGCTAGGAGCCTATAACGGGTTGAATAGTTTCCCCAAAAGATATGCCCATGTCCTAACCACTGGAACCTGTGAATGGGACCTTATTTGGAAATAGCGTCTTTGAGGACGTAATTAACGATCTTGAGATGAGATTGTCCTGGACTATCTGTATGGGTCCTAAATCCAATGACAAGCACCCTTTTAAGAGACAGAGATGGGACTACCCTGGCGGTCCTGTGGTTGAGACTTCACCTTCCAATGCAGAGGGTACCGGTTTGGTCCCTGGTCAGGGAGCTAGGATCCCACATGCCTCGCGGCCAAAAGACCAAAACATAAAACAGAAGCAATATTATAACAAATTCAATAAAGACTTAAAAAAAAAAATGGTCCACATCAAAAAAATCTTAAAAGAAAAAAGACGGAGAGACGAGAAGCCCATGTAAAGACAGAGGCAGAGACGGGAGTGACGCAGACACAAGCCTGGAGCCCCCAGAAGCTGGAAGAGGTAGGAGGGATCCTCCCCTAGAGCCTTCTGAGGGAGCACGGCCCTGCTGACAACAGTCCTGCTGTTACGCCCATGGTCCCTTGTGTTTTCAGAGGACAGTCCCTGGAACTGTCCTAAAATTAATGATTTTAGTTACCAATACTGGAAGGGCAAAGGAAAGAAAAGATCAGCGTCCTGATGTTTGATGTAAGAGTTAAGTAAGGCTAATGTATTTCTGACACGCCATTGTTCTCTTGGACTCAGATACAAAGTCCCAGAGTGTTTCAACGGGAATACCTGCAGCTTACGTCATCTCTTGGGAGCTGGGGGAAACGCAGCCAAAGTTTCACCTAACAAGTCCAACTAGGGCTTATGATCAACTACTCTTACTGAGGGAAGAAATCCAAGTGTTTTGAGCTTCCTTTTCAAACCGAAGATAAACACTCCGGCGAGACAGTTTATAACATTAAGAAACAGTACATTTCGTCATCACACTCCAAAAAAGAACTCAAAAGTGCATTTTAAATTCTTAATCAATGTTATATGGGGTGGGGGGAGGAAGAATAATTTCCCCTCTACCTTCCTAGGTTCTTGGCTGAAACCCCCCTGTAATAAAGACAGATAAGGAGAGGAAAAGAAATAGAAGTTTAATAACATCTTTGCCCCCTGTACACGGGGGCATGTGCATACACATGGGCCAGAAATGGCCCATCCACCACGTCTAGTAGCGTCTCCAGCTAAAGATAAAAGATGCTGGCCAGGGGAGGCCGGTCATGGGTGGTGACCAGGAAAAGCACAGTAAACAAGCGTATGGTTGGGATGTAGCTCTAAGTCCTTGCCTTCTCCATGGATAGGAGTTTCTAGAGACTTGGAGCCCTCCTTCTCTACAGAGAGGGAGACACCTTTACAAATGGAGATTTTCCTTCTCAATGCAAATTTCCCTCACAAAAGGGCAACTTCTACTCTGTTTTCAGAGATTCTCCAGTATCATTAGCCTCTCAAAAATAACCATCCCCTAACAATCCTTCTGCCAAAGAAGCATATCTTGGGGTGTCATATTCTGCTCCCCTTCAATGATAAACGGTTTCTCTCTTTTTTTAATACTTCACTTTTTTATTATTTTTTAAATTTTATTATTTTGTGTGTGTGTGTTAGTTTCTGCTTTATAAAAAAGTGAATCAGCTCTACATATACATATATCCCCATATCTCTTCCCTCTTACAGCTCCCTCCCTGCCACCCTCCCTATCCCACCCCTCTAGGTGGTCACAAACCACCAAGCTGATCTCCCTGTGCTATGTGGCTGCTTCCCACTAAGTATCAGTTTTACATTTGGTAGTGTATATAGGTCTATGCCACTCTCTCACTTTGTCCCAGCTTACCTTTCCCCCTCCCCATGTCCTCAAGTCCATTCTTTAGTAGGTCTGTGTCTTTATTCCCATCCTGCCCCTAGGTTCTTCATGACCTTTATTTTTTTAAGATTCCATATATATGTGTTAGCATACAGTATTTGTTTTTCTCTTTCTGACTCACTTCACTCTGTAAGACAGACTCTAGGTCCATCCACCTCACTACAAATAACTCAATTTCGTTTCTTTTTATGTCTGAGTAATATTCCATTGTATATATGGGCCACCTCTTCTTTATCCATTCATCTGTCCATGGACACTTGGGTTGCTTCCATGTCCTGGCTATTGTAAATAGAGCTGCAATGAACATTGGGGTACATGACTCTTTGAATTATGGTTTTCTCAGGGTATATGCCCTGTAGTGGGATTTCTGGGTTGTATGGTAGTTCTATTTGTAGTTTTTTAAGGGACCTCTGGTTCCCTTTTCAATAGCAATTTTTCTGATAGTTTGGACACTTATATTTCTTATTGTTCTGAGCATTACAATTACTTCTAATTTAAAAGAAACCAACCAATGTGAGTTGAGAGTCTAGAATTTAGAACATTATCTGCGATTTGTTGCATCCTGAGTCTTTAATTTTTTTGACCTTCACAAAGGCTCAGACTCTGAAAATAACTACAAGCCATAAGGACCACTGGCCCAATGTTTCCATTTTGAAGATGAAAAAAAAAAGAAAAAAGAAAAACAGTATCTAAGAGAGAGAGAAAGTAGGGAATTGGCTTTGATAGTTAATGTTAATGTTATGAGAGGGATTGAAATCCATCTGGTCTACCTACTATGTATTTTAGGCTTTCCCCAATACCCTATATTGTCCTGGAATCTGAGTATTTAGATCAATGTTCTAAATTTAATTGCCTTATTTAAGGGTAATTATTCTGCCCAACTTTTTTAAAAGTTCAGTAACTGTGTAGTCTTGCAACAAGAGTTGGTGCAAATGTGACATCATGTGTGCCTTTAAGCTGAATTCTTCAGTCTGTGTCCACTCAACTCCAAGGACTAAGATTCAAATAAGGTCACTTGATACATGAAGAATAGTATACAAGGTCTGCACTGACATATTTCACGCACTTGATAACGTCTTCATTCACAAATTTGCTCAGCCCCTGCAATACCGTACATGGCCAGCAGATGGTAGCAAATAACAATGAAAAATATCAAAAGCTCGAAGCAATATCTTAGAACATCCAATTCATCGGGTCTGTAAACTTGAAGTATCACAGTCTTTCTGCTCCCTCAAAATTTGTCTCAAATGACTATGTTTTAATTAATAAGCCTTAATTACTTACCAGGAATGTGATCATTTGAGGAGGCATTTTATTAGTTTGTATCTAAGGTTCAGCAGGACAGAGTTCCTGTTTCCAGGTACAGGATATTCTGAAAACACTAAGGTTTCAATCTAAACCTAAAGAAGGCTGAGAATTTAAGAGCTATTTCTCCTGAAATGATACAAATGGCAAAAAATGTATGTAAACTAACCAAAATCTAAACATAAATCCATTCAACCAAGAGAGTAGTCTAGTTGGCTAGGTCAGAAAGCAATGGTTTTAACTTTATAAATGTTTGGAGGAATTTTAAGGAGGAGGGGGGGATATTTTCCTTGAGGGGTGGGGAGTAGCAGGAAAGACGATAAAACTATTTTCCAACCCAGCTTTTATGCAAATAAAGATAGCAGGGCATTCATCTTAGAATTTTTTACTTCTTTCTTGGAGAATTACACCCTCAGCCCCATGAATTACTTTGTTCTCTTCACGTCACGTTCTTTGCAGCTTGGTTATCAGGGGATGCGAGCAAGCTGGCAGCAGCCAGGGCTGCCGGCTCAGCACAATTAAATTTGATACTGAGGAAGGCAGCCCCCTCTCAGGTAGGAGCAATATGTCACAGAGGTGAGCTCAAACTAAGGGTCTGTTTGCAAATAAGAGCTATGCATCGGCATCACAGCAGGAGTTTAATGAGAGCGCTTTTAATTAACTGTAAAAGTAATTACCCATATTAGATGGAAATCGCGCTTGTTTTTACATGAGGTGAATAATTTCAGTGCAGCTTTTAAGAATACTACTTCTGGAGGAGCTGTCAGCTGCAAACTCTCAACAAGAATGATTAAAAACAGTATCGAGAGGAACCAAGATGGCGGAGTAGAAGGACGTGCTCTCACTCCCTCTTGCGAGGACACCAGAATCACAGCTAGCTGCTGGACAATCATCGACAGGAAGACACTGGAACTCACCAAAAAAGACACCCCACATCCAAAGACAAAGGAGAAGCCACAGTGAGATGGTAGGAGGGGCACAATCACTATAAAATCAAATCCCATAACTGCTGGTTGGGTGACTCACAAACTGGAGAACACTTATACCCCAGAAGTCCACCCACTGGAGTGAAGGTCCTGAGCCCCACGTCAGGCTTCCCAACCTGGGGGTCCGGCAACAGAAGGAGGAACTCCTAGACAATCAGACTTCGAAGGATAGCGGGAATTGATTGCAGGACTTTGACAGGACTGGGGGAAACAGAGACTCCACTCTTGGATGGCACACACAAAGTAGTGTGCCCATTGGGACCCAGGGGAAGGAGCAGTGACTCCATAGAAACTGAACCAGACATAACCTGCTAGTGTTGGAGGGTCTCCTGCAGAGGCGGGGTGGGGGGGGGGGGGCGGGTGGCTGTGGCTCACCGTAGGGACAAGGACACTGGCAACAGAAGTTCTGGGAAATACTCCTTGGTGTGAGCCCCCCCAGAGTCTGTCATTGGCCCCACCAAAGAGCCCAGGAAGGCTCCAGTGCTGGGTCGCCTCAGGCCAAACAAGAAACAGGGAGGGAACCCAGCCCCACCCATCAACAGTCAAGTGGATTAAACTTTAACTGAGCTCTGCCCAGCAGAGCAACAGTCAGCTCTACCCACCACCAGTTCCTCCTATCAGGAAGCATACACAAGCCTCTTAGATAGCCTCATCCACCAGAGGGCAGAGAGCAGAAGCAAGAAGAACTACAATCCTTCAGCCTGTGGAACAAAAACCACATTCACAGAAAGATAGACAAGATGAAAAGGCAGAGGGCTACGTACCAGCTGAAGGAACAAGATAAAACCCCCAGAAAAACAACTAAATGAAGTGGAGATAGGCAACCTTCTAGAAAAAGAATTCAGAATAATGATAGTGAAGATGATCCAGGACCTCAGAAAAAGAATGGAGGCAAAGATCGAGAAGACGCAAGAAATGTTTAACAAAGACCCTGAAGAATTAAAGAACAAACAAACAGAAATGAACAATACAATAACTGAAATGAAAACTACACTAGAAGGAATCAATAGCAGAATAATTGAGGCAGAAGAACGGATAAGTGACCTGGAAGACAGAATGGTGAAATTCACTGCCGCGGAACAGAATAAAGAAAAAAGAATGAAAAGAAATGAAGACAGCCTAAGAGACCTCTGGGACAACATTAAACGCAACAAGATTCACATTATAGGGGTCCCAGAAGGAGAAGAGAGAGAGAAAGGATCCAAGAAAATAGTTGAAGAGATTATAGTTGAAAACTTCCCTAACATGGGAAAGGAAAGAGCCACCCAAGTCCAGGAAGAGCAGAGAGTTCTATACAGAATCAACCCAAGGAGAAACACACCGAGACACATAGTAATCAAACTGGCAAAAATTAAAGACAAAGAAAAATTATTGAAAGCAGCAAGGGAAAAATGACAAATAACATACAAGAGAACTCCCATAAGGTAAATAGCTGATTTCTCAGCAGAAACTCTGTAAGCCAGAAGGGAGTGGCATGATATACTTAAAGTGATGAAAGGGGAGAACCTACAACCAAGATTACTCTACCCGGCAAGGATCTCATTCAGATTCGATGGAGAAATCAACAGCTTTACAGACAAGCAAAAGCTAAGAGAATTCAGCACCACCAAACCAGCTCTACAACAAATGCTAAAGGAACTTCTCTAAGTGGGAAACACAAGAGAAGAAAAGGACCTACAAAAACAAACCCAAAACAATTAAGAAAATGGTCATAGGAACATACATATCGATAATTACCTTAAACGTGAATGGATTAAATGCTCCAACCAAAAGACACAGGCTTGCTGAATGGATACAAAATCAAGACCCAAATGTATGCTGTCTACAAGAGACCCACTTCAGACCTAGGGACACATACAGACTGAAAGTGAGAGAATGGAAAAAGATAGTCCATGCAAATGGAAATCAAAAGAAAGCTGGAGTAGTAATACTCATATCAGAAAAAATAGACTAAAGTAAAGAATGTTACAAGAGACAACAAAGGACACCACATAATGATCAAGGGATCAATCCAAGAAGAAGATATAACAATTATAAATATACATGCACCCAACATAGGAGGACCTCAACACATAAGGCAACTGCTAACAGCTCTAAAAGAGGAAATCGACAGTAACACAATAATAATGGGGGACTTTAACACCTCACTTACACCAATGGACAGATCAACCAAAATGAAAATAAACAAGGAAACAGAAGCTTTAAATGACACAACAGACCAGATAAATTTAATCGATATTTATAGGACATTCCATCCCAAAACAGCAGATTACACTTTCTTCTCAAGTGTGCACGGAATGTTCTCCAGGATAGATCACATCTTGGGTCACAAATCAAGCCCAGTAAATTTAAGAAAACTGACATCATATCAAGCATCTTTTCTGACCACCATGCTATGAGATTAGAAATGAATTATAGGGGGAAAAAACGTAAAAATCACAAACACATGGTGGCTAAACAATACGTTACTAAATAACTAAGAGGTCATTGAGGAAATCAAAAAAGAAATCAAAAAATACCTACAGACAAATAACAATGAAAACACCACGATCCAAAACCTATGGGACGCAGCAAAAGCAGTTCTAAGAGAGAAGTTTATAGCTAAGAAGCCTACCTCAAGAAACAAGAAAAATCTCAAATAAACAATCTAACCTTACACCTAAGGGAACTAGAGAAAGAAGAACAAACAAAACCCAAAGTTAACAGATGGAAAGAAATCATAAAGATCAGAGCAGAAATAAATGAAGTAGAAACAAAGAAAACTATAGCAAAGATCAATAAAACTAAAGGCTGGTTCTTTGAGAAGATAAACAAAATTGATAAACCTTTAGCCACACTCATCAAGGAAAAGAGGGAGAGGACTCAAATCAATAAAATTAGAAATGAAAAAGGAGAAGTTACAACAGACACCGCAGAAACACAAAGCATCCTAAGAGACTACTACAAGCAACTCTATGCCAATAAAATGGACAACCTGGAAGAAATGGACAAATTCTTAGAAAGGTATAACCTTCCAAGACTGAACCAGGAAGAAACAGAAAATATGAACAGACTAATCACAAGTAATGAAATTGAAATTGTGATTAAAAATCTTCCAGTAAACAAAAGTCCAGGACAGATGGCTTCACAGGTGAATTCTATCAAACATTTAGAGAAGCGCTAACACCCATCCTTTTCAAACTCTTCCAAAAAATTGCAGAGGAAGGAACACTCCCAAACTCATTCTATGAGGCCACCACCACCCTGACACCAAAACCAGACAAAGACACTAGAAAAAAAAGAAAATTACAGACCAATATCACTGATGAATATAGATGCAAAAATCCTGAACAAAATACTAGCAAACAGAATCCAACAGCACATTAAAAGGATCATACACCATGATCAAGTGGGACTTATTCCAGGGATGCAAGAATTCTTCAATATATGCAAATCAATCAATGTGATACACCATATTAACAAACTGAAGAATAAAAACCATACGATCATCTCAATAGATGCAAAAAAAGCTTTTGACAAAATTCAACGCCCATTTATGATAAAAACTCTCCAGAGTATGGGCATAGAGGGAGCCTACCTCAACATAATAAAGGCCATATACGACAAACCCACAGCAAACATCATTCTCAATGGTGAAAAACTGAAAGCATTTCCTCTAAGAATAGGAACAACACAAGGATGTCCACTCTCACCACTATTATTCAACATAGTTTTGGAAGTCCTAGCCACGGCAATCAGAGAAGAAAAAGAAATAAAAGGAATAGAAATTGGAAAAGAAGAAATAAAACTGTCACTGTTTGCAGATGACATGATACTATACATAGAGAATCCTAAAGATGCTACCAGAAAACTACTGGAGCTAATCAATGAATCTGGTAAAGTTGCAGGATACAAAATTAATGCACAGAAATCTCTTGCATTCCTATACACTAATGATGAAAAATCTGAAAGAGAAATTAAGGAAACACTCCCATTTACCATTGCAACAAAAAGAATAAAATACCTAGGAATAAACTTACCTAAGGAGACAAAAGACCTGTATGCAGAAAACTATAAGACACTGATGAAAGAAGTTAAAGATGATACCAACAGATGGAGAGATATACCATGTTCTTGGATTGGAAGAATCAATATTGTGAAAATGACTATACTACCCAAAGCAATCTACAGATTCAATGCAATCCTTATCAAATTACCAATGGCATTTTTCACAGAACTAGAACAAAAAATCTTGAAATTGGTATAGAGACACAAAAGACCCCAAATAGCCAAAGCAGTCTTGAGGGAAAAAAATGGAGCGGGAGGAATCAGACTCCCTGACTTCAGACTATACTGCAAAGCTCCAGTAATCAAGACAATATTGTACTGGCACAAAAACAGAAACATAGATCAATGGAACCAGATAGAAAGCCCAGAGATAAACCCACGCACCTATGGTCAACTAATCTATGACAAAGGAGGCAAGGATATACAATGGAGAAAAGACAGTCTCTTCAATAAGTGGTGCTGAGAAAACTGGACAGCTACATGTAAAAGAATGAAATTAGAACACTCCCTAACACCCTACACAAAAATAAACTCAAAATGGATTTGAGACCTAAATGTAAGACCAGACACTATAAAACTCTTAGAGAAAAACATAGGAAGAACAGTCTTTGACGTAAAGCACAGCAAGATCTTTTTTGATCCACCTCATAGAGTAATGGAAATAAAAACAAAAATAAACAAATAGGACCTGATGAAACTTCAAAGCTTTTGCACAGCAAAGGAAACCATAAACAAGACGAAAAGACAACCCTCAGAATGGCAGAAAATATTTGCAAACCTATCAACGGAGAAAGGATTAATCTCCAAAATATATAGACAGCTCATGCAGCTCAATATTAAAAAAACAAACAACCCAATAAAAAAAATGGGCAGAAGACCTAAATAGACATCTCTCCAAAGAAGATATACAGATGGCCAAGAAGCACATGAAAAGCTGCTCAACATCACTAATTATTAGAGAAATGCAAATCAAAACTACAATGAGGAATCACCTCACACCAGTTAGAATGGGCATCATCAGAAAATCTACAAACAACAAACGCTGGAGAGGGTGTGGAGAAAAGGGAACCCTCTTGCACTGTTGGTGGGAATGTAAATTGATACAGCCACTATGGAGAACAGTATGAAGGTTCCTTAAAAAACTAAAAATAGAATTACCATATGATCCAGCAATCCCACTACTGGGCATATACCCAGAGAAAACCATAATTCAAAAATACACATGCACCCCAATGTTCATTGCAGCACTATTTACAATAGCCAGGCCATGGAAGCAACCTAAATGTCCATCGACAGATGAATGGATAAAGAAGATGTGTTACATATATACAATGGAATATTACTCAGCCATAGAATGGAACAAAATTGAGTCATTTGTTGAGACGTGGGTGGATCTAGAGACTGTCATCCAGAGTGAAGTAAGTCAGAAAGAGAAAAACAAATATCGTATATTAACGCATGTATGTGGAACCTAGAAAAATGGTACAGATGAACCGGTTTGCAGGGCAGAAGTTGAGACACAGATGTAGAGAACAAACGTATGGACACCAAGCGGGGAAAGCCATTGCGGGGGGCGGGATGGCAGCGTGATGAATTGGGCGATTGGGATTGACATGTATACACACTGATGTGTATAAAACTGATGACTAATAAGAACCTGCTGTATAAAAAAGTAAAATAAAATTCAAAAATTAAAAACAAAAACAAAACAGTATCGAGGAGAAAAATACCATCCCAGGAAATTCAGGATTTGTCACCTGCTTCTGTCAGCTATGCTGCTTCTCTTTGCATTTATAACAAGACCCAGCATCTAAATACATCCTCTCTACAGCTGTATAGTCAGAGAGGCACCCCAACGAAAGCTTTCACATCTTGTAAGGTTTCAGGGAGTTTTCTTTTTTGACTTTCAGTTTTTAGCCCCCTGGATGATCCCAGCTCTTCTGTGGATGGGCTTGTGTGAATAATGAAGGGACCCAGCCAAAACAGGCACTAAAGCGAAGATGAAGAAAGATAACAGGGCTGTGGGTGTGCCTTCCATGAACTAAAGTGGATGCTGTCCAAAGAACAAAATAGATTATTGAGGAGGAAGCAAGTTGCAGGAGCTGCTAGCTTAGGCTCAAAGAGATCCTGGTGCCATTCATGGATTGCCATTGTACGTACTTGGAAGTCCCAGGGCAGAACTTTGATGAGGATAGATGTCTGCATCGTCAACACCAAAACAAAAAGGCAGCCCCCCCCCCCCCGGATTTATAAACAGCACGAGAAAACGACAGAGATCAACGTTAACAGGGAATGAAGGTGAAACCGGACTCCTTGGGTAGGGAGCTGTGTTAAAATGCCATCCATCCTCTGGGCTCTGGAACTTCCCCCGACTTAGAAAAGAGTGGGCTCCCGAACTTCCTATTTGAACCACAGTGAAGCATAAACAGCTAGGATAGAGTTTGCAAATACAAAATTACTGGGTAATTATTTATATGTGGATAGGCACCTTCATTAAGGGATTTGAGGATGCAATTATAAAATTGAAATTTAGTGCACTCCAGTGAAGCAACTGCACGGAAGATCAGGAAATCGGGATGCAGACAGGTGAGTTTACACCTGTCGTGTCAGCCAGCAGCTTCGTAGCCAATCAGGTCCCTTCTAAAAAGACACTTGGCCTTCTATTTGAATAGTGTGTCTGCCATTGTGATTATTTTCCTGTCTATAGCCTCCTTTGGGTTTTTGTTGCTGTTGTGTTGTTATTAATGCTTTTTGATCCTTACCTTAAAACAGCCCCTAGAGGGGGCTAGAGCAGGAAATGTACTGGTTTGATAAGATGCCCGGAGAGCCCGGAGAACTTAACTGGTCCAAGGTCAACTGAAAGAGGAGCCAGAGCTGGAACTTGTATCTCCCACAGGGAGATTTTATTTTTTTTTTATGGGGCCACCCAGGTTTTCCTAGTATCTCCTATATCTGATATACCCTAAATGGAGCTGCTTCTCCCACATGGTCAATGTAAAAGATTCAAAATTAAGAAAGAAAAATAAAGAATATAGCTTGGTTCTTCATTAGTATACCAACCTCTTGAGGGAATGTGACATAGTGAACATTTGGCAATACTAAGATAATGAAATAATTCACAATGATATTTGAAGGAAAATGCAATGAGGGGATGCATTTTAATTTCACTTCCATGTGTGGATCAAAGTATCTATACATAAGAGAGAAGACTCAAGAATGAATCTACCTTGTTTCAAATGCTGACTCTGCCACTTAACAGCTACATGGGTTTACAAGGCAGCTTATCTGTGCTTTAGTTCCTGTATTTCAAAAGATGGGATTAGGGCTTCCCTGGTGGCGCAGTGGTTGAGAGTCCGCCTGCCGATGCAGGGGACACGGGTTCGTGCCCCGGTCCGGGAGGATCCCACATGCCGCGGAGCGGCTGGGCCCGTGGGCCATGCCCGCTGAGCCTGCGCGTCCAGAGCCTGTGCTCCGCAACGAGAGAGGCCACAACAGTGAGAGGCCCGCGCACCGCAAAAAAAAAAAAGATGCGATTAATATCAGTCCTGATACCACGAGGCTGGTGTTAGTATTAAGTGAGATAAAGTATGTAAAGAGCTGTCACATTGGGACTTCCCTGGTGGTCCAGTGGGTAAGACTCTGCGCTCCCAGTGCAGGGGGCTGGGTTCGAATCTTGCTCGGGGAACTATATCCCACATGTATGCCACAACTAAGAGTCCACATGCTGCAGTTAAAAGATCCCACATACCACAACGAAGATCCTGAGTGCCTCGGCTGAGACGGGTGTAGCCGAAATAAATAAATATATACGTATATATGTGTGTTTGTATATATATATATATATTTTTTTTTTTAAAGAGCCGTCACATAGTTAGGAGTCAAAAATGTTTGTTATTACAGTTGCAATTTTAAATTTTCATTATATTTATCTGTTATTTTGTACATTACATAATGAAGGAGAGCAGGATATGCCACCCCAAAGGGTGCCACTTTAGCATACTGATTATCTTGAATTAAAGTTACTTAAGAAGCAGCCAGTGAAAGAAAGTACACTGACCCTCCTTTGTCCCCCTGACAACAGGAAATAAGTCTCCCATGTGAAAGGTACCCTCCCTTCTACCAGGAGGGTAGAAGGCATCCTTATTTCCAGAGACACAGAATTAAGGGCCGAGAAAGTTTTATCAACAAACCTTGTTACTTCCTCACTAACTTACTATCCCAAACCCAAACTTCTTTGTCTTGTCAATTCTTCACAAATGTATTGTTTCTTTGCCTATAAAGGTATACAGGCTGTCTGCTTTGGTCATGTCTTTGAGGCTCATATATTTATGAGCTCCCATAGGTATGAAATTAAATCTGTTTTTCTCCTGTGAATCTGTTTTTAGGTCAATTAATTATTAGGATAGTCAAAGATCCTAGAAGGGAAGAAAGGAAAAGTTTTCCTCTCCTACAGTATTGGCACCAACGTAGGGCTCCTCACTGGCGGGACCCTGCTCCATCCAAGGCTGCTATAGCTGAGAGTCCTGGGCCCCCTGATAAGCATGGGCAGAAAGCAAGAATTCTGACCAGGTCCATCTTCTGGATCTCTGCCTGCAACGTCCAGTGGAAATAAGAGCGGTACAAGTCCTTTTCTTTTTCTAAATTTAAATTTGCAGGAGAAAATATTTGAGTGAATTGATTCCTTGGTTCTAGTGACTTTGGTCAAGATTTGTTATGAATACTCTTGTTTTGTATTGATCCCTTTCCTCCCAGAGATGGTCAGTGTTTTCCTTTGTCTCTGACTTTTGTGTCATTTGTCATACAGAGAAAAACCATAGAGGAGAACACAGGCATACATCCTATAAGCGCGTGGTTCAAGCCAGCCTCACAGACTGGTGTATTCACGGTTCTCACTGGACTGGCATTTGTTTGGACAAACTTTGCTGTGGGTCCCCCACCTAAAATCAGATAAGGTGCTCCTTTCAGCTTCTTCTGTGTTCTGAGAGCTCGGCTTTGTGGCCAATGAGAATATTCTCTCTGGTCTCTGCCACCCAGAATGTTCCTGTACCAGTTGCACAGGGTGGCCAGTCAAACAGACTGGGATTCCTAGTCACAAAGTCACAAGCAGCAATCTCTTTGTCCAGCTGAGCCAGCTCTCAGGGGAGCCTGTCCTAAGGGGTCCCGGTCCATAGGGGTCTTTGTCATCTCAACCTTTGTTAGTGCTGGAATCATCCCATTCCAGCAGCCCAGTGTCATAGATCAGCAGGTCTGTAACTGGAGATGTATCATGAGAGACCAGAGACACCGTTTTCACTATAAAATTCTTACCCCCATGACAAAAGGAAGGTCTTTGCTTTCTCAGGCTAACTCTGGGGATGAACTTTCTGGATCTTATAAGGACTTCATCCATTTCACCCTCTTTTGGAATACCTCTCAGGTCCTTTGTTAAGCCACAAAAAGGCTTATTGGTTTGACTTGCCATTGATATTAACATAAGATCCTACTCATCAGTGGCCAGATGATGCATCCTTTGAATTGGCTATATTTAAAAGAAACAAAAAGGGAATTCTCTGGCAGTCCAGTGGTTAGGACTCTGTGCTTTCACTGCTGAGGGCCCGGGTTCAATTCCTGGTCGAGGAACTAAGATCCCACAAGCTGGGTGGCACAAAAAAAAATAAAATAAAATATAAATAAATTAAAAATATAAATATTATATTATATGAATATTACAAATACAAATAATATAAATAAATAAAAAGAAAAAATGTAAATATAAATAAATAAAAAGAAAAGAAAAGAGAAAAACGTTTTTAGTGAGCTCTCATCCCAAACAATTGTTTTATTGGAAAGACCAAATTAAAAGGTGGACAAAGGAGTGTAACAGCTAGCCTTGGGGACTCCCTTAATAAAAAGAAGAAACGGACATTAGATTCAGAACAAAAAATAAAGCCCATATTCAACATAAATTTCCATTCTTAAAATCCAGCCCCACCTCCTCAAAAAAATTTCTTTAACTCCCAAAACTCCTCCAACTCCTCCACACCCCAAATTCCTTAAACACCCAGCAGCCTGTTTTAACTTCCCTTTCCCTACAAGATTTTGCAAAGAACACACCAGCCTGACCTCTAGATCCAGGATATACAGGTGATTCATGTAAACGCTGAAAGCCAGGAAGTGAATTTAGCAGAAGCATCACGGATGGACAGTGGGGCTCACATTACCGTCAGACTCCGCCAGCTCCAGTTCCTCCCCTGCAATGTTCTTTGTGGACGGATCTTAGCCCCTCACCCAAAGAATTCATGTTCCCTGGACAGCAGCAGATCTGTGAAATTATAAAGCCCTTTCCTTCCACTTTCAGAGAATCCTGCTGAATTGAGAGAGGAAGTAGAAAGCTTAGTAGCCATTCACAGCCCCCCTCACAGAAGAACAGATGGCCAGAAATTCTCCCAGGCCCTCTAGCAAACGAACGGGAAATGGCTCAGATGGAGGCTGGGTCTCAGGCGCTGACAGAAACATTAGCAGGGGCTTTCCCCTCTAAGGTGAATTGGTCTAAGGTTAAATTGTGCACTCAGAGAGAAGAACATCTGAAGGCCTTTGCTGAATGCATTATACAGACCTTTCAAAGGCACACTGCACTAAACTCTTAAGCTCTGGAACATAGAAATCCTTTAATTTCTGCCTTAGTAGGAAATTTTCTCCCTGATATAAAAAGGCAAAATTCAAAACACTGTGGTTGAGTGGGCTAGTAAAACTCTAAGTATTATAATGAAAGCAGCTACCCAATTCTTTGAAGATAGCTTGCAGGAATGCAAGAGAAAGAGTTAAAATGAACGATTTTTGATTTGCAACAAAAGCATAACTCTGAAAAACTCAAAGTCCACTCAAACCCTTTCTGCTTTGCCTTCAGACATTTGCAGATTTTCTAAAAAATCAGGACACTGAAAATACAGTTGTCCTGCACTTAAGAAGGGAGAGTCTAAATAGTAATTACTCCAGCCTTGTGATAATAGATAAATATACTCCACAACGCTTAGAAGAAAACTTGCATTTTTTTTTCTGTGTCCCTTGAAGATGTAAATATTTCCATGTCTTTGAAATGTAAATTCTCCAGGAGGTATCTAAAACTATGCCCACTCTCACCTGAGACCGAAGGAGAAAAAAAGAGAAAAGAGGTTTTTTCGTTAAATACAGGTTGCTATAAAGACACCCTTGATGAAATCTAGACCACAGCTTCCATAAAATTACTTGTGAAGGACAAATACAAATCTTAAGTGTCTTCTCCACAAATGTTATTAAACTTAACTCATTCCAACTATTCATTTACAAGCTAGTGAGTTTTGCATTACCATACCCACCTCATGACTAAAATCTTAGAACAAAAACTGTAAGGTCTCAAGCAGAAGCAAGAAGAACTACAGTCCTGCAACCTGTGGAACAAAAACCACGTTCACAGAAAGATAGACAAGATGAAAAGACAGAGGACTATGCACCAGACAAAGGAACAAGATAAAACCCCAGAAAATCAACTAAATGAAGTGGAGATAGGCAACCTTCCAGAAAAAGAATTCAGAATAATGATAGTGAAGATGATCCAGGACCTCGGAAAAAGAATGGAGGCAAAGATGATGCAAGATGAAAATCGAGAAGATGCAAGAAATGTTTAACAAAGACCTAGAAGAATTAAAGAACAAACAGAGATGAACAATACAATAACTGAAATGAAAACTACACTAGAAGGAATCAATAGCAGAATAACTGAGGCAGAAGAACGGATAAGTGACCTGGAAGACAGAATGGTGGAATTCACTGCCACGGAACAGAATAAAGAAGAAAGAATGAAAAGAAATGAAGACAGCCTAAGAGACCTCTGGGACAACATTAAACGCAACAACATTCGCATTATAGGGGTCCCAGAAGGAGTAGAGAGAGAGAAAGGACCCAAGAAAATATTTGAAGAGATTACAGTCGAAAACTTCCCTAACATGGGAAAGGAAAGAGCCCCCCAAGCCACCCAAGTCCACCCAAGAGCCACCAAAGTCCAAGGAAAGAGCCACCCAAGCCACCCAAGCCACCAGAGAGTCCCAAACAGGATAAACCCAAGGAGAAACACGCTGAGACACAGTAATCAAACTGGCAAAAATTAAAGACAAAGAAAAATTATTGAAAGCAGCAAGGAAAAAATGACAAATAATATACAAGGGAACTCCCATAAGGTTAACAGCTGATTTCTCAGCAGAAACTCTGTAAGCCAGAGGGAATGGCATGATATACTTAAAGTGATGAAAGGGGAGGACGTACAGCCAAGGTTTCTCTACCCGGCAAGGTTCTCATTCAGATTCGATGGAGAAATCAAAAGCTTTACAGACAAGCAAAAGCTAAGAGAATTCAGCACCGCCAAATCAGCTCTACAACAAATGCTAAAGGAACTTCTCTAAGTGGGAAACACAAGAGAAGAAAAGGACCTACAAAAACAAACCCAAAACAATTAAGAAAATGGTCATAGGAACATACATATCGATAATTACCTTAAACGTGAATGGATTAAATGCTCCAACCAAAAGACACAGGCTTGCTGAATGGATACAAAAACAAGACCCAAATATATGCTGTCTACAAGAGACCCACTTCAGACCTAGGGACACATACAGACTGAAAGTGAGAGAATGGAAAAAGATAGTCCATGCAAATGGAAATCAAAAGAAAGCTGGAGTAGCAATACTCATATCAGAAAAAATAGACTAAAGTAAAGAATGTTACAAGAGACAACAAAGGACACCACATAATGATCAAGGGATCAATCCAAGAAGAAGATATAACAATTATAAATATATATGCACCCAACATAGGAGGACCTCAATACATAAGGCAACTGCTAACAGCTGTAGAAGAGGAAATTGACAGTAACACAATAATAGTGGAGGACTTTAACACCTCACTTACACCAATGGACAGATCATCCAAAATGAAAATAAATAAGAAAACAGAAGCTTTAAATGTCACAACAGACCAGATAGATTTAACCGATATTTATAGGACATTCCATCCCAAAACAGCAGATTACACTTTCTTCTCAAGTGTGCGTGGAAGATTCTCCAGGATAGATCACGCCCTGTGTCACAAATAAGCCTCAGTAAAATTAAGAAAATTGACATCATATCAAGCATCTTTCCTGACCACAACACTATGAGATTAGAAATGAATTATAGGGAAAAAAACGTAAAAAACACAAACACATGGTGGCTAAACAATACGTTACTAAATAACCAAGATATCACTGCAGAAATCAAAGAGGAAATCAAATAATACCTAGAGACAAATGACAATGAAAACACGACAGTCCAAAACCTATGGGATGCAGCAAAAGCAGTTCTAAGAGGGAAGTTTATAGCTATACAAGCCTACCTCAAGAAACAAGAAAAATCTCAAATAAACAATCTAACCTTACACCTAAGGGAACTAGAGAAAGAAGAACAAACAAAACCCAAAGTTAGCAGAAGGAAAGAAATCATAAAGATCAGAGCAGAAGTAAATGAAATAGAAACAAAGAAAACAATAGCAAAGATCAATAAAACTAAAAGCTGTTTCTTTGGGAAAAAAAAAAAACTGTAAGATCTCTGTGTCTGTCTATGTGCACTTATGTTATGTCTATGGATGAACGATATAATATATATGATATGTTTCTACCTGTATATAGCACTGCCAAAATTAGTGTGTAAAGAGCTCTATTTAATTTGCTTAAAGACAAAGAAATGCTTCTTAAAGTAAGTATTCTAAATCTCAGAAATATAATAGAAACTGACCCAAATTTTTTCAAGTTTACGTGATGTAGAACAATTTTCAGTAAATAAAAGCTAGTTTAAGTTTGTTGTTTTAATTAATACAGACATGTCTTTAGGTTTATCAGCATTAAGTATAATACTTTTATTCTACCTAGGTTTCCTGAAAGTCTCGTAAGTTCATGCTATCTCTGTTACAAAATTTATCAGCAAGAAAAAGAGCTTGAGATGATAGCGGACTTTGTCTAGTGTCTCATGAACTGTTCATGGGCAAGCCAAACATAATTGTTGGGAGCAAATAGTTTAGATAGACGTAAGTAGGATAAGAGTTTTTAGGTGAACTTCTCAGCAATAATTATGTTTTATGATGTGTCTACATTATAAATAGTTTCCCAAAATCGTTTAATAACTTAAACCTTAAAATTTTGCTAAGTTAAATTAAATGATGGGAATTCATTGAATATATAGATCATTTACAAATAATATAAAATGCAGAAACACTGATTATTAAACATGTTTATCCACTTTTGGCTTCTTATTACAGAGTAACCAAAGATAGTTGGACCTTTCAGAAAACATGTATTGGGCCACATTTTTGAAAAGTGTACTGTGAGGAAGCATATGCTTCTAGAAATTACTAAATATATTCATAAGTTGGCCAATCAAAAGGATGCTGGTATAACAGGTAGTTCACAACTGTTTTTTTCTTTATTTTCATTAGAAATTAAGGCTTTTAAGGGTTAAAAACGTTAATATATGTAATTAAAGTTACCAGAAATAATAAGGGAAACATCTCTGCATGCAAGGAAAGTAGAATGTGTGCTTTTAGTAAGAGAGGTTATGAGGAATAAAGATGCACTTTTTGTTGAGGGAAAAGAAAGTAATTTTTTTCTAAAAATTTGTGCTAAAGTGAGGCTGGTTATTTCAGAATGGGAAAGAGGAAAAACGTAAGACAAAATCTGAATGTAGAAAAGAAAGTTATATAAAGTTTGTGGAAAAAAGGAATCTTGGGAAATGAATTGGGATCTTGGGAAATGTGATCAAGTTGGCTAAGATTGGAATGGCTGCAATTAAATTAAAAATTAATGAATGAACTTTAATATCAAAAATACACTGGTGAAAAATTAGAATTTGGTTTATCTCTGCTAAAAGGAAGTTTCTTAGACTACTAGTCTGCTCTTGATAAGAGATTATGAAAGTTTTTGTTTCTTTGTTTGTTTTATGTTTTAAGTAATCTGCCTAGAAAGCAAAAATTTTGTGTCTTACCAAAATAATTTCCTGTGCTTCATGTTATCTTTATGATCAAACCATTTATAACTTAACTAAACCTAGTCTTTTCAATATTAAGAGTTGAATTTTGCTCAGAAATATGTAACTTTCCATATTTTCCTTTGAAATTTTTTTGTCACTTTGGTTAACTGGATAAGATAATTAAGTTTGTTTCATAATTATCTGTGACCCTATCTAATCAAGTATTTTAAAAACTTGTTGATATTTTTGACAAACTTCCCAAAATCAAATTCTAATCTTTTGATCTGGAAGTAATTTTAGGATTTTCCTGGAACAACTTAAAAAATTTGTTCTCTCTCCTTATAAAAAGGGATATGTTAGACTAATTTGGCATATTTGATATGTTAAATTACATGGGAAGCATTGTCAAATAAAAAGTAATACTAAGCTTTTTAATGTTGTATTTGTATGGGTACATAAGTAAAGAAATTATACGAAATTCCTAGAAATCAGACATCCTGGTATAATATTATCACCTGTATTTCTAGTTATTATATTGAAATATTGTGTGTCACAGAAATAACCAGATTTTCTTGTGATAAAATCTAATCAGATCTTTAACCATGACATTTTTAAGTCTCTTGTCATTTATAGACAGTTATTGTTTTACTCTGATGCTTTTACAAAAGTGCTTCATCTTCAAGGAGATTCAAGGAAAGAATTCTATCAAGTACAGGTTTCCAGTAACTGTCAGATCATACCACTGAACTGGGTAGGAAATTACAGAACTCTATGGGGAAAAAAAAAAAACCCACAACTGATGACTTCATATAATTGCTAATAAAAGATGAAGAAGATCAACAAGAATTACATGGGACTAAATTAACTGATGAGGATGATTATGATTTTCATGACTTTTAATTTGAAACATTGTTCTTTTATGTCTTGCTTTTTCCAGATTTAAAGAAAATTTATTTTGTCATTTCTCGTAAGCTATCAACAATTTAATAAAATATATTTTTGAGAATAAAAATAAAAATTTATCTTTTTCAATCTACCTGATCCCTCTAGAACTTGGAAACTCTTAGTGAGTATTGTTATTTTCATGGCAATAGAGTTATTTGCACAAACTCAATAAGAATCTGTTCTCCTCAGGCATTTTGCTAATTGAAATAAGTCAGAGAAAGACAAATATTGTATGATATCATCTATATGTGGAATCTCAAAAATACAACAAACCTGTGAATATAACAAAAAAGAAGACTCACAGATATAGAACACACCAGTGGTTACCAGTGGGGAGAGGGGGGAAGGGGCAATACAGGGGTGGGGGAGTGGGAGGTACAAACTATTGGTTGTAAGATAGGCTCAAGGACATATTGCACAGCATGGGGAATAGAGCCAATATTTTATAATAATTGTAAATGGAAAGTAACCTTTAAAATTGTACAAACAATTTAAAAATTTCAAAGTAAAAAAACTAAATCTTTTTTTTTTTTTTTTAAGAATCTGTTCTCCTCATCACAGGACACAATTGAAAACACTAATTATATTACCAAGGTTTTGACTGGGATGTCATATTAGACTCAGATGTGACCAGACGGCCTTAGGGAACTAAGGTTGATTTTAAAGCCCCTTTGGAAAAACAGCCTGGTATCTTGCTTACAGGGTTCCAGAAAGCCTTACCAGATGAGTAAGAAAGTTCACTTCCTGGTAGGCTCAAGAACCTCAGGGAATTCTGGGGACCTCTAGAAAAATTAACCCAAATTTACAGGTATTGCAGGCAGTGTCTAATGGCGAATCCGTTGGCAAGTTCTTGGCTTGGCTTTCTAGCCTCAAGAAGTTTTTAAGAGTCCAATCTGAGATTCCTTATGAGAAGTTCCAGCAAAGCAGATATTAAAAAATTTATACGATCAACTGCTATTCTTGTTGCACTTATGTCAATAACCAAGCCAGGCTCATTAAAACTAGACTAAATTGGCAAACAAACTAGTCTTACGATGGTTACCTTTGATAGAAATGGGGGTAACTGTGGGGGGGGGGATTATGATTCAGTATTATACCTTTATGAATGTCAGATTCGAGTGCTGTTAATTATCTTTGACGTTCTGTTTTCTATCTAAAAACTAACTGGATCTTGAATGATTCCCTTTTCCTCCAACATCTGGCTATAGCCCTCCAAACTAATGTTTCCAATTTTCTCCCACCTTTCTGACTTGAAATCACTGAGAACTAAAACTGCCCCTTTTCCCAAGCCCTGCAAGCTAAAGTTGGACAACTTGATGTAAACTTCAGAGAAATTACCACGACAGCTCATGTATAGGCAATCTTGGAGCTTGTTGCTGTGGGTCACTCAGAAATATCACCAGAGACATTCAAACTGCAAACTGGGAAAATCCGTCTGGTTACTGCTGCCTGCCCTCACTCCCCTGAGGTTGCTTCGAGCCTGACATCTAGAAATCTTCTCCACTGGCTGTCCTCAGAACTCAAAAACTACAATTAAGTGTGCTCCAATTATTAACCATTGGCTTTCTTTTGTTTCCACAGAAATGTCTCTTATTAAATACTTGATTTGGGACTTCCCTGGTGGCACAGTGGTTAAGAATCTGCCTGCCAATGCAGGGGACACGGGTTCAAGCCCTGGTCCGGGAAGATCCCACATGCCATGGAGCAACTAAGCCTGGGTGCCACAAGTACTGAGCCTGTGCTCTAGAGCCCATGAGCCACAACTACTGAGCCCACATGCCACAACTACTGAAGCCTGGGCGCCTAGAGCTTGTGCTCCACAACAAAGAGTAGCCATTGCAATGAGAAGCCCATACACCGCAACAAAGAGTCGCCCCCCTGCTTGCCGCAACTAGAGAAAGCTCGCACGCAGCTATGAAGACCCAACACAGCCAAAAAGTAAATAAACAAATAAATAAATTTATTTTAAATAAATAATTGATTACTTGAGCAACATAGGCTAAATTTAGGAGCCCACTTGCATCACTGCCTCCTGAAATGAGTTTAACTAAACTGACCTATTGTCAAGAATAAGAGACTGGTTCAATGAGATGGAGCAATCCACTGACTCAGCCACTGAATTGTGAAACTTCTTGGAAGTTTCAAAGGCGGGATTGAAGGAGAGCAGAATATGTCACCCCAAAATACACCACTCTGGGATATTGATTATTTTGAATTAAAGTTAGTTAAGAAACAGCCAGTGCAAAAAGGACACTCTGACCTTCCTTTGTCCCCCTGAAAGCAGGAAATAAGTCTCCCTCATGAAAAGTACCCGCCTTCCACCAGGAGTTAGAGATATCTTCATCAGAGATAGGGAATTTAGGGCCCAAAAGACTATATGAAAAACCTTGTTACTTCCTCACTAATTTACTACCTCAAGCCCAAACTTATCTGTCTCGTCAATTCTTCACAAATTTATTGTTTCTTTGTTTAAGAAGCTACCTGCTTTGGTCATTTCTTTCAGTCACATTTGTATGAGCTCCTGTATGTATGAATTAAATTTGTTTTTCTCCTATTAATCTGCCTTATGTCAATTTAATTATTAGGCCAGCCAAAGATCCTAGAAGGGAAGAGGGAAAAGTTTTCCTCCCCTACAATTATTTTACTGTAATTAATATTCTTCCTTCTTGATATAAGATGGTTCTAAAAACTGCCTGACTTCTTCCAGGTCACTGCTATTCCAGTCCATTAAATAGACCCCTGGTAGCAACAAAAGATGCAATTTCTAAAAGGACAAGTCTCCTGGTAATTGATGCTGATAGATCAATGGTCTATTTCAACAGCCACTAAACCATTCTTGTAAGGATCCTAACACTACAAGGACTAAACAGAACCACTTAATTGAATAGTTAGTTTCCTCCTATGAATCAGATATTCCAGAAAGACATCCAACAGTCAAAGCAAGATTTATGCCAATTAGAGAAGGCACAGCACAGCTGAAGTTCAGCAGAACTGGTACAAACTACTTGGAAAAAAAAAATTAGTATTCTTATGCTACCTGTTGAGTATACGGAGACGAGCTTCCACTGCTCTAAGACATGGACAGAGCTTTGTTGATTGCTAGGTGGCGCCACAACTCTCTTGGAAAATTAAATATTTATAGTATTCACTTGGACTGTAGCCATCCTGTCAACCACAGTTTCTTGGGCAGCAATATTTCTGTCCCTGTGACCTTGGTTTGGCATTTCGCTTTCTGGTAGAAAATGGATAGTAGCTCTTTCCACAAGATTAAGTAACCAACTCTTTGCTCCAGGAATGCAAATTTTATTGTCTACAGCCTTAAGTAATCTATACTCCCACCTCTGCTCAAACCAAGCCAGCATGGAGTTGGAATAGATATATTCCAATAGATGTCTCTTTTTTTTCTGTCAACTTTCTATACTTTGGAATGGGTGTTATGAATAAGACAACATGAAGTGTAGAATATTTGCTAATGGAGGGCTAAACACTATATAGCTAGTGTAATGGGAAAGTTACTCAATCTGTGTGTACATATGTTCACTCATCAAAGGACATACATTTAACCATCTTCTTGGTTTAGCTTCCAGTGGAGTATTCCTAAATTTGAAAATATGGTACTACGAGTTAATATGCCAAAAATAAATGTTTTTAAAAGTATAATGAGTGTGTAAATCCAAATAATGTGGGTGCTGAACTTCTGATCCCCGAGAGTGAATTGAAAAAGTCACCAGGAAATAACCATTTAAGCTTTTTCAGAAAAATGAAAAATGATGCCATGTGATTTATTAGTAACTCGTTCTGCAAAACACTCATTACAATTCTTACATGAATGCAGGGGAAAAGTACCTTAAAAGAGACAGTTTAGGATAATTAAATTTCTCTCTGCTTGTTCACCCTCTCTCCCAAATGCCACGTTTACTTGCAGAGCCTGTCATTTGGTTTTTATACCCAAGAAGAGAATTAAGAGTATTCCCTTTAAAGTTTTGATTACTTTCTCTTTTGTGTTGGCAGGCCTATACAATTTATAGGACATAGACATTGTGCTGGGAGAAAGTAATAGAAATTTAATTACCAATTATCTAATACTGTCCTGGGACTGAGATAAGAAAATAAATGCTGACTATTTCAAATCATGAAGGCTGATCTCTTTAAATATGGAAACTTTGTTATGCTAACCATTTTGGGTGAAATCCCTGTAAAATTATTTCACTGCCTCCACTCCCTAAAACATGGATGGTTGACTTTGGCCTTGTAACTCAGTACCGTGCCACCTCCAAGATGCTGATAACCCTAGAATGTCTTGCTCTCCTGCTAAACAGCCCTGGATTGCTGTGTTCCTGAAGATATGTGGATATGTGTCAATGTTCTTCCAGCGCCTGCCTTCATGGTCAGCTGTACTTCCTGCTGTCATTTCGTTTAATTTGGTTCCAGATTCACAACCGGTTTTCTGCAGAGTGCTTTAGAGTTTCAAACTTTGAAAGTTAAACGATGTTCTGGTTTCTTGCTTGCCTGTTTATTTTACGACTTCCAGATTTGTGAGTTTCAGGTGATCAGAAATAACAGAAATCTATCTGATTTCTGGTATATTAATTAGAGGGTTAGTAATTTTTTCATACTTAGTTATTTTTTGTTCAGATGCATCAACTACTGACCTCAATGTATGAGCTTAATTTGCCAAGTGTGTTAAAGGTTTATGTTGGGTACAATATATTAATATATAAAATGAAAATAAATAAATCTCATGACTCATGTTCTGACTAATCCCACCTACTTTCCTAGACTCACATTCTATGATGTTCCTCCCCAGACGCTATGCTCCGTCCGAATGTATTTGTCCATAAACATTCTTTATGTTCCAAAAACTGGGTCACCCTGTCCCCTCCCTCTGAATCACCCTCTCTCTGCTTACCCAATTACGTGCTTACCAAAGCTAATCTCACCTCCTCCTCCGCTCTGTCTATACAAAGCTGATTTCTCCCTCTCTTCCTGGAACCATGCCCTTTATCCGGCACTTCTATTGTAGGGTTGATTTCCTTTGGGTGTGTATTTACAGTGCATTTTATATGTGCCTGTGTCTTCCATGAGATTATCAGCTTCTCAAAGGCGACAACAATGACTAACCATCCTCTAAAAAATCATTCTTAGTGATAAAAATTGATATAAATACAAGATTATATTACACGTAAATGTGTATTGATTAATATAACATAAAAAAGACTTCACTTAATCCTGTGAAGCAGACACAATGATCATCTCCATTTTAGAGGAAATAAACCCAGAGAGGTTAGGTTTCTTGCCCAAGGTCACAGATCTGACAAACGGAGGCTCTGGGATTCACACCGGGTTTGTTCTACCCCAAAGCTGGTGAGATCTTAACTACTCAGCCAATCTGCTTTCCTGTTGTACTCATAATACAGTCCACAGGGAAAAAAAATGTTTTTAATAGAGGAATAAATGAACACACAACAGAAGGCAGTCTTGCCATTTCTTAGCTTTCCTAACCATTTTGAGCCTCCATCAATCACTAGTGTAACTGGTACAACAGAATGAATATTATATACATATATATATGCAGTTTGTGTTTATGAGAAATGAACATAAAGGGTTTGATACAGAGCCTGGATTTTAAAGTCACTAATACACGCGGCCAATTACAAGTCACTGAATGTCTACCAGACTAAAAAGTCTGTGGATTTAGACATTCAAGAGCCCTTTCTGCCTACCTATGGAAGAATACTCTTTCTCGGGCTATAGCCATAGACAGCAGTGCTGAACATTTAATCCGACCTCCTAACCCCCGCCACATCGACATTGGGGTTCCCACAACCTTCATCTGTAAGATAGATACAGCCATTGAGAATTTCCCCCAAAGGCTCGAAAAAAAGGCACGCCCTGGGGAGAGACCAGCCAACCCCAGGAACACTTATGCTCCGATTTCTCTTTCTCCCTCTTTTTTTTAAAGTAACCTCCGCCAGGACCCCAAACAACAGGAAGCTCTCACCCTATTTTGGAGGCTTACAATTTCCCATCAGCTTCCGGTCTGAGAGCTCAAATGGTCCCTTCCCCTTGTCTAAATAAGGTTAACAGATTTTAAGAAAAAAGATCAGCTCTGGTAATAAGAAATATAATGGCAAATAAGAGGCACCACTGATGAAGTCAGACTGAGTAACTCTCTGAGGTCACAGGCCCTGAGGGCTGCTTAAGCTTTATCACTGAATCCAGGCTGGGTGGCCTCGCAGGCACTTAGGTAAAGAGATGCTTTTCTGGGTGTCACAGGGGCACGGCACCGTCAAAAGAATACCTCAAGCAAAATACCCCAGTGAGGCTGCCTTCTCACGTCGGAAAGCTTATTTCCGCTCCACTGAAATCCAACAATATTGTCAAAAGACGCATGTCCCTGTCTCCCCCAAGACGGAATTTCCACACATGGACAGCAGCCACAGATACATAGGGGAGGAACTGCTGTAACATTGTTCTATAACCAAAGGAAGATCATCGCAGCAAGACAATGGATAAAAACAGACACGTGATCTCCATACTGTTTATTATAAAGTCCTTTTATTTCTCCATGGATTTCAGATTTTTCCCCAGTTTTATTGAGATATAGTAAATATATAACATTGTATGTTTATGGTGTACAATATAATGATTTGATGTATGTATATACTGTGAAATGATCACCACAATAGGTTTAGTTAACGTCCATCACTCCCCATAGTTACAAAGTTTTTTCCTCATGATGAGAACTTTCGAGATCTAGTCTCTTAGCCATGTTCAACCATACAATACAGTATTGCCAACTATACTCATTATGCGGTATATTATATCCCCAGAGCTTAATCATCTTGTAACTGGAAGTTGGTACCCATTAACCATTTTCACCCAATTCCCCCTCCACCAACCCCTCACCTCTGGCAACCAGGTATCTCTTCTCTGTTTCAGTGAGTTCACTTCTTTAGATGCCACCTATAAGCGGGGGTCATACGGTATATGTCTTTCTCTGTCTGACTTACTTCGGTAAGCATAAGGCCCTCAAGATCCACCCATGTTGTCGCAAATGTCAGGATTTCCTTCTTTTTAACGGCTGTATAATACTCCATCATCAGTATATACCACAGATTATTATCCATTCGTCGGTTGATGGACACTTGGATGTTTCTGCATCTTGGCTATTATGAATAATGCTGCAGTGCACATGCAGATATCACTTCAAGATAGTGATTTTGTTTCCTTCAAATGTATACTGGGAAGTGGAATTCCTGGATCATATGGTAGCTCTATTTTTAATTTTTTGAGGAATTTCCATACTGTTTTCTATAGTGGCTGCACCATTTTACATTCCCACCAACAGTGGACTAGGGAAGATTTTGTTTTCCAGATATCTTTATAACAGCTGGTCCAAGGTTCCCCAAATGTTTTGTTATTGTTTTGATTTTTAGCTAGCATATAAGAAACCTGACTATACGGCAAGCCCATCCCCAAGTGGTTTACCTGCATCACTTCTACAGCAACCCTAAGCTGTAAGTTTTAGTATCATTTGTGCTTCAGGGAGCAGGAAGCTGAGGTTCAGAGAGATGAAGTAATTATATTCAGAAGATTCAATTAGTAAGTGGCAGATACAGAAATAAAACCCAGGTCTATCCTCAGGAAACATTCATCAAGCAGGGAAACTCAACTCCCCATGCAGCCCTATTGGACCCATTCCCTAATGACTATCCCCACCTCCTGCCGCTCACTCCCCTTCAGCCATGCTGACCTCTGACAGCTTCTCAATGCAGTGGCTCATGCCCACCTGGGGCTGTTTGCTTGCACTCACTCCACCCTACCCCTGCAAAGCTCCTGCTTGCTACATCCACGTGGATGGATCCTTCATCCCATTTTGGTGTCATTTCAAACACCAGCTCATCGGTGAGCCCACCTCTGAAACGCAGTCATGTTCCACCATCTTTGTGTCTTATTTTGTTTATTGCATTTACCATTATTTGCACGAAAAGGTTGATTTTCTTATTTATTTTTCTGTCTCCGTAGCCACTAGAGTCTGAGTTCACTTGTTTTTTTCCATGCTGGATTCTCACCTAGGATCAGTACCTGACACTTAGCATCCAGTTAGCAACACTTGGAGTAACTTATAGAATGTGGTGTCAGAGCCTGCATTTTGCCCACCTCTCTATACTGCTTGCCTTTTCATTGGGGTACACCCCCCAAAAATATGTTTCATGATAAGGAGGGCTTTTTTTTTAATCAAAAATTATTTCTACTTCACCTTCTTATAAGGAACTACCTTCCTTTTCCTTAAGTAGGCATTAAAGATGCATTTTCTTCTCTTTCTCTCTCTGTTTCACATACACACCTATTTTGGTTTTATTCAATTTGTCTCTTTACTTTTCCTTATCTTCTTATTTACCTACCCCTTAACCTCTAATTCTTTCTCAGATCCACAATTTCCAAAGTCTATTTCAATTACTCTGGCTTTGACCTTCTACATTTCCATCTGCCTTCTCATGTTAGTGTTTCTTTCTCTTTCCCTGTGCACACAACCCCCTCCACTACCCCCCCTCTTCTACTTTCATCCATGTTAAATGTCTTATTTATTTCCAGCCAGGTCGACAAACAACTAGCTAAGTCCAAGTACAGTCCCCTCCTCCCCACAAAATCCATATATATTCAATAGGGTACAGTTAAACAACTTTTATTGGATTTACTGTACACACATAAAGGGTCATATATCATAGCTGTTTGGCTAGATGTCTCTGGGGGACAAAACTGCCCCTGGTTGAGGACCACAGCCCTAGAGGAAAGTCAGCTTTCTCCAACTGTCACTAAGAGATCAAGAAATGGAGGTAACCTACCATTTAGACATCCTTCTCATACTTTCATCATAAATCCCTACCCACCAAGTTTAGGAATATAAACTCGACTACAAATACACAGATATCTAACCGAGATGCCCTTGATATCATGAATGTTACGAATCACGATGGATATATGTATATGTATAACTGATTCACTTTGCTGTACACCTGAAACTAACATAACAGTGTAAATCAATTATACTCCAATAAGAATTTTTTTTAATTAAAAAAAAAGAATCAGCTAGTTCTGGGTTCAAATTAAGTTTCGGATGCCTACTAGCTATGAGATATAAATAAATTAGTTTGCTCAATTAAATCTTAGCTTTCCTATCTGTAAAGTGGGGCTATTTCTCGTGCTTCCCTCATAGAGCTGCTATGAGTATTAGATAAGATCACATGAGAAAGACACCTAAAACACTGCCTTGAATAGAGTGATGTTATGATTATCATCAAGATATATCATCACCATCATCAATCTTCTGAGTATAGTTCTCATCTTCTGAGTATAGTTCTATTAAAAAAATAAATAAAAATAAACAACGCACTCCAGGAACTGATGGTTGATTAAGCTGATAATATCCTCTCTTCTCTTC
The DNA here is from genome assembly GCF_039906515.1 of Pseudorca crassidens. NCBI lineage: Eukaryota > Metazoa > Chordata > Mammalia > Artiodactyla > Delphinidae > Pseudorca > Pseudorca crassidens. Next base: position 33,569,471 of record NC_090310.1, read on the forward strand.
CTGCAACAAAATTTCCTCTCCTGCACTTTTCTTTCTCCTTCTTTGGGTAGAAGAAGAGAAAGAAGAGGCAAGAGGAAGTGGGAGGAGGACAAGGATGAAGAAGCATCCCCCATCTCTCTCTGTCATGGACAGGGGAATCAAAACTGAATAATACATTCAATGAGTTACTTAATTAACTGGGTGAAGGTGAGGCTGAAACAGCTGAGTTAAATAATGAGACGTCAAGCACAGAAGCTTAGGCCAAGGAGGGATTTGAAAACCCTCTTCCTGTCACAAGAAACCACAGGACTTTTCAGGCAGATGACAGTAAGGGGTTTAATCTTTCTGTTTTTGTCCTTCTGAAAGCAGTGGTCTTTAAAAAAAAAATCTCCTGAAATAAGGCCAAATGTAAAATTAGCATTTGTGTAGCAGAGGTCATTAAAATGAGTTAGCCCAGACCCTTTATAATGTTAAGCCAGTACAAAATGAGAAGAATAAAAAATAAAAAATAAAAATAATAAAAAGTCTAGTTAAAAGGATCTTAAATGGAGATGCTGTTGCTAATAGCAAGGCTATCTCAGAAGGACTAATTAAGCTGGAAATAAATGTGGTACAAATGGAAAGGCTTTTGTGTGATCCACCTAAATGTCAGATGGCTGACCACAAGACTCACTTGCTGTTAATTAAAACCTAGTTGTCATCCCCAGTTAAGGGGCTGTAAGCATCTCTCTCAATACTCTTTCTAAGAATATTGCAGCCAGACACCCGTCCTCTCCACCCTCATTCCTCCTGCCAATTAATGTTGATTTTTGTCTACATGTTTTGGGGTCAAAAGATGAAAGCATAACCTATTTTCTTTTAAACCAAGACAGCTGATCCCAACTTAAGCCTCCGTGACATTAATGAACACTTAAAAAATACAATGTAAATCAAGGCTGACTTTGAAAAATTGTAGCTGTTGGTACTCTCAGAGCAAAAAGTCGTTCAACATCCTCAATCGGACAAGTAACACTGTGTTTCTTTGCATTCATCCTGGGCATTACATCTGTGTAGTCCTGCACTTTCTGTGTGCTATGTTCTTCCTGAAGACAATGCTAATAGGATGAGGTTACCTCTTCCCTAGGCTTGTAATTACCAAATACAGGGATACTTGTGGCACACTTAGAATTTTTGCCACATCTGCACACTGCCTGTATTATTTATCCAGTGCAAATCATACACACACATACGTATGCACACATACATACACACACGAATATATATACACATGTGTATACACACATACCTGTGTACATATATACACAAACACATTCAGTTTTTAATTTAAACTATTCATGCAGTCATAGGTTTGCTATGTGAATTATTTTTCTAATACACATACAAATCACACCTAAACTTTTGGAGGAGACAGTTCTATAGCTTCACAGAAGTTCACGTTATACAAGTATACTCATTTGTCAAACCTCATCAGATGATGCACTTAAGATCTGTGTATCTCAATGTAAATAAATATATCTTGAAAAAAAAGCCACGGGTAAATAGTGACCTCTTGTTAACAATCTGCATCCGGAAGTGTACAAGGTGAAGTGTATTGATGTTGGCAACTCACTTTGAAATGCATGAAAACCAAAATAGGGCGGACAGATGCATGCATGGCTAGATGGATAAATATGTGATAAAACAAATATGATAAAATCTTAGTTGTGGTATCTTGGTGGTGGATATATGGTATGGCTCTTGATCTTTTCTATATTTGAAAAATAATGTTGAAAAAATAAATACCTAAAATGACGACAAAGTGCTTATCCATACATCACGGAAAAAAAAATCACATCCCACTACTGGAATACACTGCAGTCTTAGGAGAATCCCAGTGGTTTTCCATCAATAAACTCTTCATGAACACATTACCAAGTTTTGAGCAAGATGCAAAATATACTTTCGCTACCACTGAGTAAACATTCTTAAGGGTTTATCCTCCAGAGAGAACAGTGAACTGAGCAGGACACACACGTAGGCTGTACGAGGCAGAATGAAACACTCAACTGATATCCCAGAACAGTATCTTGTCTACCGGCATGTCATCATGAACAAATAAGAGAGTTGATCAGCCTCCTACATGGTTATGTTCAAACAGTGACCCAGATGCCTTTATGGACACTTGGAGACACTGACACTGCGGCAACAATTATGTTTTTACTGCTGTTGCCAGATTTAGTGATATTTACTGTGGGCCTTGCAGAGAAAAAGGTTGAGGATGATGACTATGGTGAGTGATTGTTTGAAGCCACTTGCAATTAGAGAATGTCGAAAAGTTTCATGAAGGTTCTCCTTTCACACCAGGACACATTCCATTTTATTCAAACATCATCCCTGCCTTGTGGGACCCACCTGTCCATTCACTGTTTGGCTCTAGCATCATCTTCCTCTAACTCCCCACCCTCCCTCAGCCTCACTGAACGGTTGACCCTTCCCACTACCATGACTTCATTTCAGAAGGTGCTGCCTATTTGTCCGAAAATTTACTTCATCCATCACATGTCATGGATTCCTAAGATTCAGTCTAGATGTTAACAATTCTCATCTTATTCCTTTGTGCATTCCCCCATGACCCACACACTAGGGATTTACACCAGTCCTCCACTGGGTTATAAGCATCTGGGGAAGCATGTCTTCAATCTTCCCCCTCACCCAATCTTCCTCAAGGGGGCTGGAAGGACTCTTCTGATGGGTGAGCTTCTCTCAATATATCTCTCTCTCTCCTCCTTTCCCCCTCTCTCCCTCTCTTTCTCCTCCTCCTGCTTGCTACCTCCAAACAATACCTGCTTTCATTTTGACCCCATCTCCTAAGCTCACCTAGGACAGGTAAGCGGTATCTAGGACAAGTAAGTACACCTAGGACAGGGGCCAGGGCTCTACCTTCTAGAGACCAGCTTCAAGCTCCCTCTCTTTGGATCTCATTCCCATGTTGGGAGAGGTAGACCAATGCCCTCCAAACCTCTCAGTCACTTCCAAGGTCTAGATATGACTTCAGGGGTAAAGGAGGTTGAGCGACAGCCAATTTCAGCTTTAGGAGAAGCAACAAGGCAGCGTGTTTAGGATTACAAACTCTGGAACCAGACCACCTGGATTGGAATCCTGATTCTTAGACACACCAGGTGAGTGGTCCCAGGTAAAATAGTCCAGCTTTCTGTCCCTCAGTTTCACCTTTAAAATAGGGGTAAGGGGAAGAATAGTAGTTTGTTTTTAGGCTATAATAACGATGAAGTGGGTTTCTGTTTGCCAAGTCCTTTAAATTGTATCTGGCACACAATAACTATTAAATAAGTGTCTGATGAGCAAATATAAAAGCACCATTTTCCAATGGGTAATAAACAGAATTCTGTCCTTTAAACCCCACTGGGTTTGTGTACCTATTTTTGACTTGGTTGAGAATCCTTAGGGAAGGAGGAAGAATGACGACTCAGGTCCCTCCAACATCAGCACCAGCTCCTGAACACTCACTGCTCCCTTTCTGGGGGGCTTCCCTCCTACTCTGAGGACCCATCTGGGCATTTAGTACCAGGTTCCTGTGCCTGACACTTAAGGACACTCAGACAATGTTTGCTGAACAGGACACAAAGCTCACGGGGGCACAAATTGTCAATCTGATCTGTATCAGAAGCTCAGGACCCAACCACTATGCAATGTGAAAATTAAAAAAAAGAAGCAGCAGGAAGGAAAAAAAAAGTCTATATAGAATTTTAGATATTGGTGAAATGGTACAAAACTAAGAGACGCACATCGGTGTGACTTCAGAGGCAAGCAGTACTATAATCAGCAACTAAATTATGTGAAGCTGTTTCTTTATTCCTGTAATTTGATTGCACATAAATCAATTTTGATTAGATTCAAAACTTACTGAACATGCACCTCAATGAGCTGTCAAGTTTTGTCTGATAACGTAAACTTTACATGGGATCAGTGTTAATTCTACCTGGAGCCAATGGAAGAATCCCCACAACGATGGCAGACATCATTAAATGCTGCAAATGTAGAAACATAATTAAATTAGCTGATAATCATCATTCTCCCTCTATAGAGGCTCTAATTTAATGCACTTGCAAATGTAATGAGGCTCGCTGGATTGAAAAATATGTGGAAATAACAGAAACAAGATTACATTAATTGGAAGCGATACTGATAAGGCAGATTGCTCTGCATTTTTTTTTTTTTTTTCGCGGTACGCGGGCCTCTCACCGTTGTGGCCTCTCCCGTTGCGGAGCACAGGCTCTGGACGCGCAGGCTCAGCAGCCATGGCTCACGGGCCCAGCCGCTCCGCGGCACGTGGGATCTTCCCGGACCGGGGCACGAACCCGTGCCCCCTGCATCGGCAGGCGGACTCTCAACCACTGCGCCACCAGGGAAGCCCTTTTTTTTTGAAAACCACACAGTTCTGAAAACCATGACAAGACTTGCTTCCACCCTAGTTGGAAAGAACTCAGGGAGCATCGGAGTAAGAAGGAAAAAGGCAAGAGAATGTCTTCTTAAAGTTCTAACAAAATGAGTCAATTCCATCAGAAATACCTGAAAACGGAAAGGAGCCTTGATTTTGTGTCCCTTTTTATAAATGGCAATTTGGCTCCAGGAAGATCCTTATTGTGCAAGTCTACACACCTCCACGAATTCATTTATTCATTCAAATTGTTACTGTCGTTGGCAAGCACCTACTATGTCTCAAACTCTGGGGTTACAGGGGTGAAAAAAAAAAAAAAAAGCTGTGTTTTGGGGATTTCCCTAATTTAAATTGACTTGGCTTTCTGTACTTCTCAGTTTAACACTTAACCCAACAGCAGTTAAATAATTGATTGTGAAATTGTTTTCGGAATGCACCGCTCTCTCACTACCCACCAGAAGGTAATTTCTTAGAAGACAAGGCTTGTCCCTGGGGGTGTCTTTCATGGTCGTTTACATGGTTCATGTTCCTTAGGTGTTTACTGAATAAATAAAAGAATTAATTTAAAATTACCCTCCTGGGCTTGACATTAGAATAGTGGGAAGGGGCTCTAGCATTGTTCTTCTTCTGCCATGGTTTTACAATCACCTTTAGAAGTTTTCAGTGACCTCAAAGAAAATATCACAAAACGTACCCCCCCCAAACCCATTTCCATTCACTTTCATTTAAAACACAGCTTCCCTGTGGCTACTTTGGAAATAAGAGATGGGCCTGTAAAAATCATCCGAAGTGGGGCTTCCTTGGTGGCGCAGTGGTTGAGAGTCCGCCTGCCGATGCAGGGGACACGGGTTCGTGCCCCGGTCCGGGAGGATCCCACATGCCGCGGAGCGGCTGGGCCCGTGAGTCATGGCCGCTGAGCCTGCGCGTCCGGAGCCTGTGCTCTGCAACGGGAGAGGCCACAACAGTGAGAGGCCCGCGTACCGCAAAAAAAAAAAAAAAAAAAATCATCCGAAGTAAAGACATCCTAACTGTCAAGGGACAGAACATCACTGCAAGCAGAACAAAAGTAAGTGGAAGGCAAGACACTCTGTAGAAGGCAGTTGTAAGAGCCCCAGAAGGTCCATGGTTTATTCACTATCATTACTCACTTCTGAGCTCCCTGACAGCTATAATCAAGGATACAGCCCTGCAAGAAAACCAATCTCACCAAAATCAGAAAAATAGCCAAGGATTTCAAGTAGGCAAGGGACAGGCTTTTTTCTTTGCTTTAACAACTCCGAGGACAAACTACAAAAATGTTGCTTAGTAAAGGAAGGGATGAGACATTTCACTTACCGAAGTGTCTTCCCCTGGTTTCCTCTTTAGGAAAGTGTTACCATATCAGCTACCTATGCGACCTATCTCCTGCCTCCCATGCAAGTTGTGTTCCTTTGCATACTTGAAATTTTTTCCCCCACATCCTCCTCTTCTGTGGCATGGAATTGTGGGAAGAACCATAGAACAGAATTTGCATGTAGCAATATGCGGCACAGAATCATTATCAGTTGTTGTGTAAAACCGACAATGACACACCCTCCCCATCATTGGGTTTCACTGTCTGTCAAGGGTATGGTCTCTGCTCTCCACTCTCATCACAGCAGCCTAGCAAACACCGGCTTCCAAAATTCAGGTTAGCTCTGTTTCCTTCACAAAGCACCCCCTTCTCCCCTGCAATCTTATTTATTAACTTAATTTGTTTGTATCATTTGATATCTTCCTACTGAAATGGAAACTGCTGGAGGGGGCAGGGGTAGGGGAAGAGCCTTTGTAGTTCACCAGCACGTTCCCAGTTCCCATGTCACTGCCCAGGACATAGTAGGTGCTTAATAAATATGAGTGGAAGATGAACAAAGGTCATTAAATAATGCATTTGGTCAAAGAAGCTTTGCTAAAGATGTGGCATGCCCATAAACAGCTGGTGTTTTTTAAAATTGTTTAAGGATGTGAAAGAGTCTAAAGGAAGAGGTCCATAAGAGAATTAAATGTATTAACTAGCATCTTCTAAGAACCCACCGTGTTGCGCAACCTGGCAGAATAAGATCATGGACAAAACAACCAAAACTGAATTCCTCATTTGCTCTGTGCCTGAATTGCACAACAAGCTTTAAGCCCATCAGTGACATTGATTATCATGATTTTAATAAGAAGGCAAAAATCCAAGCACAATTTCTAAAAACAGGGAAACTCAAGAGGATTGAGATGGACAAATGCCCATTTACTCATTCATTCATTCATTCATCCTTTTTAACCATTTCACATTCATATATTCATGTACTTTTCCTTCCCTTCATCCAAGAAACTCCTTAAGAGATGCCTACAATGCCTACAATAACTCAGTAAAAGATTCAAATGTTCCATAAACATTCCCTTTCCACGTAGATACCCACTCAAACCGATATAGCACTCCTGGATCTTTTAATGGCCTGAAAATGAAGCAAGCACCTTTGGCCACCATGAACTTTGCAACAAATATGCAGCATTTTATGTTACAACTTCTTCCAAGTTCACTTTCTTCCAGACTTTCAGTTATTTTTTAATCAATTCATTCACATTGAGTGCACATCTTCTTTAAGTGTCCCTCAAGATGTTTTCTTTGCTCTCGTTGTGTTTGTCAAACTGGTATGGACTGGTCAGCCCATGTCCTCGGACTGGCCAGTGAGAGCACTGAATTCTTCTAGCTGCAGTGATTAGCATAGAAGTGGAGTTATTCCTTAAACCAGGTCATCAGAGCTGATGAGCATTAGCCCAGGACTTCTGAGGTTTGCTCTGTTTGTATTGCAGTTTATACATCGGTATGTGTTGTGAGTTGCAGTGCGTGTCGCCAAATAGAAACATCCAAGTCCCAACCCCTGGCACTTGGTAAAGTGGCCTTATTTGGAAAAAGGGTCTTTGCAGATGTAGTCAAGTCTCTTGAGATAAAGTCATCCTGGATTTAGTATGAGCCCTAAATCCAAAGACTAGTGACCTGATAAGACAAAGGAGGGAGATTTGAGGCAAACAGACACAGAGAGAAAGTGACGTGACATCAGGGGCAGAGACTGGAGTGATGCAGCCACAAACCAAAAAACGCCAAGGGTAGCTGGCAGCAGTCAAAAGTTAGGAGAGGTGCATGGAAGGAATTCTTTGTCAGAGCCCCCAGAAGGAGCCAATCCTACAAGCAGACTTCTGGCTTCTAGAATTGTGAGAGAATGAATTTCTCTTGTTTTAAGTAGTTTGTGGTAGTTTGTTACTACCAAGAAACTAATACGGTGGGTGTGGGTCTGGAGTTTCCAGGACATACATGGATTACCTTGAGAAAAAACCAACAAAGCTGAAAGCAGTTCTAAGAAGTGGAGAAACAGAGCTTCCTAATAGCATACAAGGTCTAGGCACAGCCAAAAGCCAGTCCCACCCTGAAACTCTTTGGTTGCAAGAGCATGAATAAATCCTTCCTATTTCCCTTGTTTGAGCTGAGTTTACTTAGAATTCAGTCTGTTGCAACCTACAGAGTTCTAAGGAAGCAGAAAGCCATACATTTAATGAGAAAAGAGGTAATTGGGGAGCTGACTGAACAGTGATTGTTGTAGTTTCACAAATTGGTCTGCAGGAAGAGGATACATCACCACGCTCTCCCCGCTTTTATGTGAAGCTTGGCATGGACAGCTTTTTAAAGAGTCAAACTGGACTGGACGTTTTCCCTTGTATCAAGATATGCCAGCCTGAGTGATGGGGCTGCCAACTCATTATCACGGAACCTGGAATTTAAATTAGAGTTGTGTTGCAACAACAGTGTCAGACAGGCTGCCTCTCTGCTTAGGGGGAGACATCAGAAGTTGTTTTTCCTTCCCGGACAGAACATGTCCTTGATCGCGTGCTAAGTGCCGTGCGTGTTAAGTGTCTGGAAGTCGCTGTAATTGGTATGCAGCCCTGACCCTTTGGGGGCTCTTTATTGCCACCGTCCACTGTCCTCCCAGATTCCCTGGGAAATGATTCAGCTCCTCGCATGCCTTCTTTTCAGCCTGGGATTCTGGACTATAAATAACCCTCTTGCGTTCTCTGTGTTGTGTTCTCACCCTATAACTCTGCTTTTGTGGACGGCTGTGCTCCTTCCTCATCTACTGGGAGGACAACAGCAGAAGTAAACACAGGGTTCCAGGTGGTGAATTATTCATCAAGAGAAGCAGGACGCAGCCTCACCTGGCACACACAGCAGCTCCAAGCACACGGCGTCGGTGGATTCTGCCGAATGTTTACCTTGAGCAGCCAGCTTTATAACAAGTGGGTACTGTTTTTCCCCCCCTTTTCTGGTGCTAACACATCACGTTCAAGTGTTGGGGTGAAGATGAGGATTCTGGAACCAAGTACAGATGAATCTGAACCCCAGCTCTGCCATGCATTAGCCATATGCGTTCTTGGGCAAGTTATTTAAGCTTTCTGCATTCTCATGCCTTCCTCTGTAAAATGAGTATCTTAACAGTACTTTCTCCAAAGCGTTGTGTGAGGATTAAAGAAAACAATCCACATTAAGTGCTTAGTGGTAACATAATAAACACTAGTTATTACACTTGTGTATGATGGTCATTATAAATGTGGGACTCCGGACACACTCCTCTAACCTTCCTGTGTTTCGGTGTCTTCTTCCATAAATAATAATAGTCTCTATCTCATGCGGTTATTGTGCATGTTGAATGAGCGTGCACATGTTAAGTATTTGGAACAGTGTTCTAAGTAAATGTTCAGTAAGTGGTATCAATTATAATCAATGGTTTTGTTGCTCTCGTTTTATTTTTCTAAGGGATACGCATAATCGCATTCAGTAATCATTAAGTATCACTATGGCAGGTCACGATGCAGGATGCCTGGAGATAAGACGGACAGCCAGACCCAAACTACCCCTCTTCTTATGTCCATGGAAACACATAAATATAACTGGGAACACAAACATTCAAGATACAGTGAAGAAAAGGAGTGAGTGGAAATTCTGCCTAGGGCAGTAAAAAGCATCACAAAAGTTGCTGCATTTGAGCCGAGTCTTGCATGACAATGAGGAAGTGGTTTCCAGGTGGATAGGAAAAACAGGGCAAGCAAGGCTTCCAGATGCTCATATGAGACACTGACGTGCACGAAAGCACGGAATGGGGCACAAACAGTAAACGGTTCTGGAAGGGCAAGTTTGCACGGAAGCATGCTTGAAAGGCCACCTTAATGTTTGAAAAGCTTCATTTTTGCCCTTACAGCTGCCCTGACACCCTCCAGGTCTCCATGCGACTTTCTATCCTTATCCAAATCCAGGTCACCTCCTCAGGAGACACTCCCTGACCTTCCTAAATAAAAGGACTCCATCACTCACTCTCCACGGCTGTGGCTCATCTCCTCCAGCTGAGATTATATAACACTTCCGTGCTGTGTCTATTTATGTATTGACTGCCTTCCCTCCATCAGACTGTAGGCTCCCTGAAAGTCAAACCTCATTTGTGATGTGCACTCACCCTCAGCACCTGGAACACATGTGGGGCACTGAACAAATGTTTTTGAATGAATGAATGCAAGAATGTTGTGACTCCTAGCTGGAGGTTCAGGCCTTCAGACCGGTCTACACCATCCAGGTAAAGGTGACTCTTTGAGGCTTTCCAGACCTCCAAGGGAGGAAGATCAGGATCTACTTCCTTCACATTCTGGACATTAACGGTTTCATATAATCAATTCCAAACTTGACTTTTCTTAATGGAACTTTACACAGAACCCCATAGAGAGATGAGGTCAAGATGTCGATTCTAGGCTGAAGTTATCAAATGTGATCTCCAGGCTTTCATAATCCCCTCCCACCTGCTGGATGCAGATGCTGCTACTGCTGACGATGATGATGAACACGATGGTGATGATGCTGCTGACAAAGAGACCCAGGGCAAGGCTGATCCACACGATGGGCAGAACCTGGGCCCCTGAATCACTGAGGAAAGGAAGCCAACTCCCGGATCCAGCATGCCCAACTTGGACTATGAGATAACTGAAAAAAACACTTCCATTGCCTTTCAGTCATCAGCATTTGTGGGGAGGGGGCTCTACAGATTATCGCATATGGTTACCAATAAACTAGTTAAAAATAAACTAATAAACTTTTAATTTTTATTTATTTATTTATTCGTTCATTCATTCATTCTTAGCTGCGTTGGGTCTTCGTTGCTGCATGTGGGCTTTCTCTAGTTGCAGCAAAGAGGGGCTGCTCTTCATTGCGGTGCATGGGCTTCTCACTGTGGTGGCTTTTCTTGTTGCAGAGCAGGGCCTCTAGGTGCATGGGCTTCAGTAGTTGTGGCACACGGGCTCAGCGGTTGTGGCTCATGGGCTCTAGAGCGCAGGCTCAGTAGTTGTGGTGCACGGGCTTAGTTGATCCGCAGAATGTGGGATCTTCCCAGACCAGGGCTCGAACCCATGTCCCCTGCATTGGTGGGTGGATTCTTAACCACTGCGCCACCAGGGAAGTCCCTAAACTTTTTAAAAGAATGTGAAATATGGGCACAGATATGCTTTAATTATTGACTAAGCCGGCGCCCAAAGAGGAAAAAAAGAAAAAGTGAGTACAGGTAAAATGATGCAAACCTTGCTTCTGCAAAAAAGCCTGACAACTCCCACAAAAGAGTTCCTGCTTTGGGAACGGGGCTCTGCCCCGACCTGCTGTGTAGCCTTCCATATCGACAGCAGCCCCCTGACATTCTTCACGGTGAAACTGGGCAGTGTCCTTGTCTCTGTATAGGAGTTCAAAATCAGGACTCAGCAAGTGAAGCTCTCATGTCAGGGGGCTGGTACAACTGGCTCACAAAGAGTTCCTGGAACTAAGGGAGGTTATGGGGGCCGTGGCGGGTGGGGGAGAGACTCGCGTCGCTGAGGATTAGCGAGCAAGGGAATGCAATTCCACATGCCAAGCAGACCGTGCCTGTGAGAAGGGAAATATGGCTGAGCCTGATCCATCTGCTGTGAATGGCAGTGCCGACTCCTCACGTGCATGCCAACAGACAAAAGCTATAAATAGAGACCTTCCAAGAAGGGGGAAATGGGCATTTGCATTGATCTCCTCCTGGATCTAGAGAGTGTGATGGAAAGCACATAGTCATTTCATGGAAAAGGAGTTCTTTATTTTGAGGGAATGATGGCCTGTCCCATGGCCATGCTTATTGGGAAGGAGGACCTCAACTAAGCAGGTTTCTGAATTATTAGCATGGGTGACTGAAATTCTAGTTTAAACCCACTGGGGAACCCTCTGAACAAAAAAATTTCTTGACCTTTAATGGAGTAGAAAAATGCTATTCGTAGAAGGAAAAATAGTCACTAACAAAATATCTGTGTTGTCAATGTAAACTGCATTTCATATAATGAGCTTGCATTAAGCAAAGGAACAACTGTCTTCAGGATACCATCTGAATGGTCCTTAGTCTGCAGCAGGGGACTAGCAGACCTTGTTATTCATCACATGTTATTTCTTGGAATGCTTGTGTCTGGGTCCCAACTGCAAATAACTGGATTGAGCAGCTGGGATCCAGACATCTATATCTTTTTTATTTTTTTTTAAGTATAGTTGATTTACAATGTTTCAGATGTACAGCAAAGTGATTCAGTTATATGTATACATTTTTTTAGATTATTTTTATTACAAGATATTGAGTAGAGTTCCCTGTGCTACACAGTAGATCCTTGCTGTTTATCTATTTTATATATAGTAGTGTGTACCTGCTAATCCCAAGCTCCTAATTTATCCTTCCCCCATTTTCCCCTTTGGTAACCATAAGTTTGTCTCCTATGTCTGTGAGTCTATTTCTGTTTTGTAAATAAGTTCATTTGTATCATTTTTTAGATTCCACAAATAAGTGATATCCTGGTATTTGCCTTTCTCTGTCGACTGACTTCACCTAGTATGAGAATCTCTAGGTCCATCCATGTTGCTGCAAATGGCATTATTTCATTTTTTTTATTGCTGAGTAATATTCCATTATATATATATTTATCCATTCATCTGTTGATGGACACTTAGTTTGTTTCCATGTCTTGGCTATAGTAAATAGTGCTGCTACAAACATTGGGGTGCATGTATCTTTTTGAATTAGAGTTTTCATCTTTTCCAGATATATGCCCAGGAGTTGGATTGCTGGATCATATGGTAACTCTATTTTTACTTTTTTAAGGAACCTCCATACTGTTCTCCATAGTGGCTGTACCAATTTACATTCCCACCAACAGTGTAGGGTTCCCTTTTCTCCATACCCTCTCCAGCATTTATTACTTGCAGAATTTTTTGATCATGGCCATTCTGACCGGTGTGAGGTAATACCTCATTGTAGTTTTGATTTGCATTTCTCTAATAATTTGTGATGTTGAGCATCTTTTCATGTGCCCTTTGGCCATCTGCATACCTTCTTTGGAGAAATGTCTATTTAGGTCTTCTGCCCGTTTTTCAATTGGGTGCTTTGCTTTTTATATTGAGCTGTATAAGCTGTTTGTATATTTTAGAAATTAATCCCTTGTTGGTTGCACCATTTGCAAATCTTTTCTCCCATTCCACAGGTTGTCTTTTCATTTTGCTTATGGTTTCCTTTGCTGTGCAAAAGCTTTTAAGTTTAATTAGGTCCCATTTGTTTATTTTTGCTCTTGTTTCCAGCTGGGATCCAGGCATCTATATCTTTTAAGTGTCTGTTAACAGCAAAAAGATTTGTTGAAGTCCTAACCCCCAGGACCTCAGAATGTGAACTTATTTGAAATAGGGTCATTGCAGATGTAATCAGTTAAGAAGAGGTCATACTAGAGTAGGGTGGGTCCTTAATCCAATATGACTGTGTCCTTATACGATAATGACCATGTGAAGACAGGGACATGAGGAGAATGCTACATGAAGACAGAGGCCGAGATTGAAAGGATGCTTCTATAAGCCACAGAACTTCAAGGGCTGGAGGGAAACCACTGGAAGCTAAGAGAGAAGGCAGATTCTTCAAAGCCTCCAAAAGGAACCAAAACTGCCAACACCTTGATTTTGGACTTCTGGTCTCTACAGCTGTGAGGGAACAAATTTCTATTGTTCATCAGCCCTAGGACGCTAATTATAGTGTCCCACAAGTAACTGCTCTATCCATTCCTGGTTAAAACTGACCAGATCCAAACAATCAGATCTGCTTTTATTCTTTAAAATAACCATCTACTTCCTGGATAGATGCCCACATTCATCATGAAAAATCCCCAGTGATGTTCATTCTTGACACTCAGAATGATATTTAAAGATGCTTGGCAGGCAGGAAGTACACCCAACAGAGTACTTAGAGAGAAGATATTCTTCATATCTTCAGTCTATTATTATTATCCATGCAAAATACCCTTACATGTAGCAGGTGATTTGAAAGGCATCAGACATGATAATTATTTCACTATTTAGAAGGAACATTTTCTGAATGATACTGTCTATAAAAATATTATGTTACATCGAGCATTCAATACTTTTGGTGAATCCCCAAAATATTACACGTTCGTCATAAAATCCTCAAAAAATAAAGACATTTACAGGGCAGAAGGTGAAAGTTATTTCTAAACCTACTTCTCAAAGGAAAACTCTGGTTAGTAATTGATGTATATTCTTCCATATATTTGGATTATCTGTACCTACCTATCTTCACATGGTGGAATTAGATTTCTACCTCACCATGTTTAAAAATAATCTCGTATTCCACAGCATTAGATAAACATGTCATATTCTATCTAGCAACCACTAGGATTGTGTTACATAGTTCCCACTGTACAATCAATTGTCCTTCCATGGAAATGATGTCATCATTTACATGTTTTGGGGTGGTTTAACCTACTAACCGCCCCACTTCATATAGAAGCTACTCTGCTCTTTTGTGCCAAGTACTATTCGATGGACTTTTTGGGTGTGTTATGAACTGGCCCCCACCGTGGGCATTCCCACAAAACTGCTCCCCATCTTTCCCAAGTTCATCCTTGAAGCAAATTATTTTTCAAACTGAAAATCCTTTAGCAAAGATGACAAATAAACATATGACACAGAGGAGAAACACTCAGCAGAGGAGTTTCGGGAAAGCTGATGCTGACGGATGCCTCACGGGGGACCGAGGAAGCAAGTGTAACGCCTAGAGGTTAAGGCACACGCAGCGTGAGAGTCGAGTATTAATCAGGCCTGACAGCTCCTGTATCAGGGTATTTATCCCGTGAATTCCAAAACACACACAGATGCTGAGATCAGCACCCGCCTCCAATCTCTTTGCTCATGAACCACATGGGGGCTTGGTTTGTCAAATTGAGTTTGGTAGTTTGGACGTTTGGTTTTAAGGAAACACTCCTCTGGAACAAACATCCAGGAAATTAACTGCGCTAGCCCCATGGAAATTCCAGCGGTCTTGTAAAAATGGTTTCTGCTGTGTGACAATGCACCGCTGAAGCTTACTGAAGCCAATACATTTCATTAGAGATGAACACATGCATATACAGCACACACACACATACAAATATATATATATAATATATATATGTGTGTGTGCGTGTGTATTTATTTAATATTTTTGAAAGCAGAGGCAGTATTTGTTCTATTCAAAAACATGTAACTGGAGGAGTCCGCTATCTGGCATACAACTGTTACTCAATAAATACCTCTTGAGTGAACAAATGCATTATTTCATCTTTTGGTGAATGTGATAGAGGCACAAAAGGAGGGGGAAATGTCACTTGAAAATTTGGGCCTATCCTAGGAGAAACAGCTGATTTCTAGGGACAGGAGAAACAAAATGTGCATGAACCATATTTTAGTGCAGAAAATAAGGAAATTCTCACAACACAAAGGGATGGCGGAAGGTCAAAGGGACACAGGAGCCAACACGAAAGGGCTCCCCTTGGCCAAAGCTGGACCATCTGAACAACAAATACTTTGAGATTATAGCCCAAAGTATAAAACAACTAGATACAACTAGATATGAGTCCACACTTATATATATAAATAATTGAATTTAAAAATGAAAGAAAAGAGACAAATATTCTTTTTTTTTGCGGTACGCGGGCCTCTCACTGTTGTGGCCTCTCCCATTGCGGAGCACAGGCTCCAGACGCGCAGGCTCAGCGGCCATGGCTCATGGCACAGCCGCTCTGTGGCATGTGGGATCCTCCCGGACCAGGGCATGAACCCATGTCCCCTGCATCGGCAGGTGGACTCTCAACCACCGCGCCACCAGGGAAGCCCGAGACACATATTCTTTACTAAAATTTCCAAATAATACAGAGATCTAGATAAAACCCCTTCCACTTACTTCCCCTCACCCTGAGCGTGGGCTGGACTTGGTTACCTGCACTCAAAACATCACGTACGGAAAGGAGGGAAATGGTACCCACGCAGGGGAGAAACCTGGCAGATGCGATTCCAGGTGATTTCTAACTTGAAGTACTGGGAAGGGCACCTCACCTCTGTGGTCTTCTCCCCCCAAAACTATAACTCACAGCTAATCATGAGAGGAACATCACACAAACCCAAATTCAGGGACGTTTTGTATAATACCTGACCATTACTACTTAAAACTGTCAATGTCATGAAAAACAAGGGAAGACTGAGAATCTGTCGTGGCCAACAGTAAGTGAAGGAGATGTGGTGATCATGAAATGGGGTGCCCTGGACTGGCTCCTAGAACACAGAAAAGGAGAGTAGTGGAAAATCTGGTGAAATCTGAATCCAATCCGGAGTCCAGTTAGTATGGTAGCAAAGTTGCTTTCTTAGTTTTGATAAATAAACTCTGATGATGGAAAATGTCTATATTAGGGGAAAATTGGGGAGGGGTATATAAATCTAAACTTACGGTAAGCCTGAAATTATTCCAAAATAAAAGTTTATTAAATTTTTTAAAATGAGTATATTCTTACCAGTGATAATACCTAGATCTGTAAGCTTTTGTGTACAAGAGGGAGTGCTTTTTCAGAGGTAGATATCGAGGTAATGCAAGAAACAGAAACAATTCTCGGCTTTTTAAACTAAAGGGATTTAACCCAGGGAACTGGGAAGAGTCAAAGAGCGGATGGTGAGAGAACACAGAAACTGGAGTCTTCAAAAGCGGCCACAATCCTTGAAACTGAAAGTCAATGGGAACCGGGGGTGTCTTCAGAGCTCAGGAGCCAGGGCCACCTGCCATGGTAGACACTGCCCAGGGGAGCTGGAACTATGGAGGAGGATGCTGAGGGAGCATCTGGAGACACTCCAAGAAGCAGAGAGAGGGAAAAATAAGCCCGGGCTTCTCCTGAGCTCAAGTTTTCCACCTATACCTCCCATTGTCTAAATGCACCCAAAAGCCATAGGCAAGGTACCCCAAGAAGCATCCTTCTCTGAGATAGGAACAAGAGCAGAGGAAGAGAGAGGACAGCTCTGAGTGTCCTCTGGCAGTTTTCTGGAACAGTGGGACATGACTATGAAAAACCATGCTCGTTGCGGAGTCTAATGTCATGAAAAAGGATGTTGATGTATGAGTACCAGAGTCAAGAGTGGGCAAGGAGCTTTGACACACACCTCTAAGAGGTCAAAGATCGGCATCATATTCAGGTAGATGAAAACTAACAAAGCCCCTTATAACCTCCTCCCCACTTTTTTTTTGCTTCTGAGGAATTAACAGTAAAATCTTATTCTGTAATAACATATATTTTGTTACAATTTGGCGTTAAGTATGTCTGTGCTCCGGCTAAGGAGAAAGTAGCTCTTGTTCAAATGAAGAGGGAGGGAGGGAGGGAGGGAGGGAGGGAGGGAGGGGAAGAGAGAGAATGGCTCCTAAGTGTTTACAATGACTGGGAAATGTTTATCTGACGACAGTAACATATTAAATGAATTATTATATAATAATGCTTAATTTTCAAGGATCTGGATATCAAAGCTAAGACTTCCATTCCATTGTAACTGTAATAAACACAGCGGTTTACTAATTATTGTAGCAATTAAACAGAATTGTTTCTGAAAGATTCAAAGTCTATTCCAACATCTTTCCGATAGTCACCCAATGCTTAGTCAGATGGGTGCTGGACAGGCCACCTACAGATTCTCTGGGGAGCCTGCTAAAAATCCAGAATCCTGAGTTCCCCTCTTAGGGATTAGGATTCAGTAGGTCTTGAATGCAGTGACCTGAGATAGACTTAAAAATGTACCAGTGTAGCAATGTGGTACCCTAGAGTCGTCAAGGTAACCATTTGCCTAGATGTGTGAATTCTGGGAAGAGAGGGCTTTCTGATGCAATGGTATGCAAGGAGAATAAGAAGCAATACCTTACATAATCCCCACCTCAGGTTCTGTTTACCTCTTTAAGTCTCTGCCTTTCTTTCTCCCCAACACTTGTATTCCTGAGTTACTAGAAATACACTTAGCACTATAAGGTGCACAAGCAAGAGCAAGAGATTCACTCCAATGACAAATCCACTGGATGACTGCATTTGGGCAAAATGCTGTCACTTCTGGTTTCCCTCTTCAGGGCTTATTGATGATTGTAAATTCAAAGCAGCTAGAAAGCTGATATGGCCACAATGCAAGACCCAGTCCACAGTCTGTGCTTGATAATATCATCAGTAAATATAGCAGAAACCCAAACTGTATGTAAAACAATGGAAACAACGCCAGAGGGCTAACTGTAAGAGCTAATATTAGTCGTGTTACGAAGATGCAATTGTGGATTTTTATTTTCCTAATTGGACTGGTTAACTGTATTATGAAATGACTCATGCGTTTTTAAAAGATGATCCACTCATTTCTTTGGCAGTGACATCATTCTTAAGCAGATTAAGTGACAAGAAAGAAAGAATCATAAACTCTTGGAATCACATAGACCTTAGAATTTTATGTGTGTGTGTGTATAATAAAATATTGAAGATGCTTGAAGCAACTCCAGAGTTCATGTCATTTCACTTCTACTTCCTAATTAGTTTGTACCACTAAAAATTAAGGATACTTTCTTATATGACCAAAATGCTATCATCACAAGTGACAAAATCAATGACAAGATTCATAGAGTTTTGGGAAATAAAAGCTACTTTAAAGATCATCTTGTCCTTTGGTAGTTTCCTGTCCATACTAATTTTTTTTTTTCCTGTAAGCCTTGCTGGGGTTATCTCAGTGACTCCAAAAAGCTGGCATGGAAAGGCGAGGGGAGTGTTTGTACAAACAGCAAGGAGTCAAGGCAGAAACAGATGGGTGCAGAACAGGAGCGTTCAAGGGCTCGCAAGAACCAACAGGGGCTCCCAGTGTTTCAAGGGCAAGGCTGCGAATTCACAAGACCAAAGGCAGCTGGGCAAAGCATCCTCTCTGGCTGGAGAAACCCCAAGGCTAAGAGATGAAAAGGAGATCAAAGTTAAGAAGTTACAAACAAACTTCACTGAATAGCCCACTTGCTCCAGAGATGGGATAAATCACGAAGTTGGGGATTGAAACTTTCCAGAAGGGTAACGTGGCAAATGAAGTGAAAGGGACATCCGTCTGTGCCTATAAAATGCCCCCCCAAAAGGACAAGAAACAAGAAATGCAGCCAATTACCCAGATGTGAACCCTAAAATTAGGGCCATCCTGATGTCCAGCAATCACAGTCCAGATGTCCTGATGGATGGGAAAGAGGTGGGAAGCAGAGGATCCTGTCTGCCGACACTGCCTTGAGCCCGGTGGTCCTTAACGCTGTTGTACTTTACAATCACCCGGGGAGCTGTAACCAGTCCTAATGCCCAGAACCCACCCCAAGAGACTCTGATGCATTAGTCTGGAGTCGGGCTGACTGAAACACTGGCAATGTTTTAAAAAGCTCTCCAGATGATTCCAATGTGTGTGAATGTTGAGAAACACAGATCTAGCTGTAAGAGCAAGGATCTCAAATCAACGGTCCATATTCATTGCACAGATCGTTTTTGCTTTCTTACAGGCTTTCAGACTAGAGCTTTTAAATTGATTCCTTTAAAAATTTAAATTAAAAAATTGAGATGTTTCGTACAAGAATCTAATTTCTGTGTTCTCTTGAAAAAAATCAGAAGCTCTGGTAATTTGGGGCCGCGTTCCCAGGCAGCCACTTGACCCTTTAAACCGCTGTGTTCTGCTCCAAGCTTAGCCCTGGGACATTGGAGTTCATGAGGCTTATGCCCTAAGGGATGCTGTGATTCAGATCTTCCCGTGCCCACTCTTTAGATAATCGCATATTGAAACAGTAATTCAACTCAGACCACAGTGGCAAGGATTATTTTCCACTTGCAACTCTTTTTATTTTTTTGCCACTAGGATGGAGACTAGAGTATGAGGCTAAGCAAAGACTTAACGAAATTCACGAAATGGTGAGGCTCCTTGAAGAGCACTGTCTTGAGTCGGGATTTCTAGTATCCAGCTCTGGTTTTATTGCACTTTAGTTACAGGAATTTGGGCAGGAATCTTAACCACTCCAGGCTTCAGTGATTTTTAGTTGCATATTATGGGGGTGGGCTTCAGTTGTCTTTTTGTTCTAAGATTCGACAATTTTCTAAGTGCTGAATGATGGCGACAGAAACCCACAGACGGGAGAAAACAGCGAGTGGAATCAGAAGAAATGCATTTCCAGCTCCTCTTACGAGCGGATGTGGTTCACAGATGAACATATGAGCTGTCCATGCATCAGTGAGTCCCTGACCACCTTGGAGAGAAGCCAGTGGGACTGGATGAGAGAAGCTTCTCCCAGGAGTCCCAGCCTGGCCTCCCAGCATCATGTACATTCCCCCTGCCGGTGGCCTTCTTGCAAGAACATCATGGCATCTCGGGGGTCAGCAGTTGGGTTTCAGCACACACTGCTCATCTCCCCTGCCAGCTGGAGGTCTAACCACTGAATCATGAGATTTAGCTGAACTTCCCTTCCTGTTCTGGAGAGAGCACCCTGGATTCAGGCAAATAACAGTTTGCTGCTGTTTTTCTAAACAGCTTAGGACCAAAAACACAGGCAAGGAAAAGAAAACAAACAAAAAGAAACAGACACGTTGGACTTTATCAAAATTTACAACTTTTGTGCATCAAAGGACACTAAGGACAGAGTGAAAAGGCAACCATAGGATGGGAGAAAATATCTATAAGTCATATATCTGATATGGAACTGAGGTGCAGAATATATAAAGAACTCCTAAAACTCAACAACCACCACCAAACCCCATTTAAAAATGGGCAAAGCATTTGAATAGGTATTTCTCCCAAGAAAATATACAAATGTCCAACAAAGAGCTTAAGAAATAAACAATGAAGGGAAATGGAATCCATTCCTCTCCCCCTGTCAAGCCCTGCTTGTTTTCACTTTACTTCTTGGTCCCCTGTCCCTCGCCTTAGGAGAGAATAGCTGTTTATCTGAAGAGTCTAAGTTAATGATGTGACCAGCTGGCAAGGTCACTGTGCTTTTTTTTTTTTTTTTTTAACTTTTTATTTTATATTGGAGTATAGTTGGCTAACAATGTTGTGTTAGTTTCAGGTGTACAGCAAAGTGATTCAGTTACATAGAAATGTATCTATTCTTTTTCAAGTTCTTTTCCCATTTAGGTTGTTACAGAATATTGAGCAGCATTCCCTGTGCTATACCGTAGGTCCTTGTTGGTTATCCATTTTAAATACGGATAGCAAGGTCACTGTGCTTTAAAAGACATGATCCTTGGCCTCTCTAACATGCACTGCTTGGGTAAAACCCAACCACATCTTTTCCACTTTTTCTCTCTTGTCCTCAACAAATACATCTGGGAGGGCAAGTTAAGATGGAGCCACGTCTACAGACCTGATCTCATCTCTCTGTGTCCATACCTGTGCCTGTGCCTGTGTGACCTGGTCCAAAGGCTCAGGTTGGGGACAGGAGGAAGACTAAAAAAATCCCCTTAAAGCTTTGTACCAGAGCTGACTTCGGGGATGGAGAGCTCACAAAGCTACTACGGAGTGTTCCTGAGATTTCTGTCCTAGTGTTGCTCCCTGCATCTGGAATTCCCTTAGGGTCCCTACAGCAGGGAAGGGGAGTGCCAAAGACTGATTCATGACCCTCTCAGCGTTGACCGTGCTACCAACAAAAGCCCCAAGACTCTCACCTTAATCTCCAGTAAATAATAAGCAACGGAACAAGAAACTCTCATGAAAGCCCATCAGAGAAGGTACCCCCAAAGCAGCTTAAATGCCGAAGCTGTATCTTCCAAACGACAACCCAAGTTGGAATCATATCCTTGCTCAATTAGTCAGTCAAAATGACTCCTCCATTTCACAATCCAAAAAAAAAGTCCTAAATTGAATCTCTAATTCCTTTCTTCTCTTCAGTTTAAAGCACAAAGCCTTCAGAATTGGGCTAAAGGGGTTATTTAAATCCCTAAGCTGTTGCTACTCTATAATTTCTGGTCTGACACAAAAGTTTTCAAACATTTTTTTTCCTTTCATTCCTCTACTTTCAACGCCCTTTCTCGGGGAGTAACTACAGCTCTGACTATAATCACATTTAAGAAGCTGTATTTTCACACATTCTTCTGATCCAGAGTATTACCTGAGGAACTTTGTTTAGTCGTATTAGAGGCTTTTTCACAAATCTAATTCCCCAGTTAATAGCCCCAGGTATAATTCACATGAGCAACATTTAAGTTCCCCTGAAGGGATTTTTTTTTCTTTTCTTTCTCACACTGCCTGCGTCCTTGATCCACATAAAGGGATATAATCTTGCTTGTTACTTATATTGTCTGTCTGCAAGGATGAATGTTTCATAACGGGGCTGTTTCTTAAACGGTAAATCTATAAACTTGTAATTCTATCAGACCGAAATATTTAGGTGGATTCAGATTTGTCCTATTCCTTTTTTCGGCTCTGATTTCCCCAGAACTGATGACAGGTTTGTA
The DNA here is from genome assembly GCF_039906515.1 of Pseudorca crassidens. NCBI lineage: Eukaryota > Metazoa > Chordata > Mammalia > Artiodactyla > Delphinidae > Pseudorca > Pseudorca crassidens. The sequence continues at coordinate 33,591,750 of NC_090310.1, forward strand.
AGTAATATTAACTGTCTTTTGTAGTAAATTACATCTTGTAATCACCGCAGTGTTCGTCTCTGGCCAGAGCAGTTATCAGCTGAAGCAAATAGAGGGTTTGGAGACTCTGCTATCTGTTTCCTTTCAGAATGCCTGAAGTCCTCTATAAACACGAATGTGCAGAATGAGAGGTCATCTTTTGAAAGCTATAATAAAACATGATTGTTAAAAGATGATTGTAACAGAACATGTGACAGGCTGCTTAGCAGAGCGGCCTCCTGACAGGGGCGTGGGGAGGAAGGAGAACAAAAGCTCCAGGAATTCTGTCTGTTGGATGTCCTGTCCATCAGCAACATCATTCATTTCAAGGAAAATCTGTCTTGGAGAGGAACTGAAAAGTAACCAGAGTCTGTGTCCCACCAACTTGGGTCATGGATCCTATGAGGGAGATGAGACCAGAGAGCCAAGGAAGGGACCCCCAAACTCCTTTCCTGATTGTACCAACACCTCAGCAATGACAGCCAGGTGTTGGACTTTTGGGGGGAAGATGATGATATAATAACATTTTGCATACAGTACTACGTGCTTGGGTCGTGTTCAACACTGTGCTTCCATTCTCTTAGTCAATGTCATTGACTGACACTAACTGAACACCTACTATATGCTAGGTATCAATCTAGTTGCTTTACGAGTGGTAACGCGTTGAATGTTCGCAGCTCCATAGGCTAAGAGTTCTTGTTACCTGCATCTGAAAAATGCAGATGTGAGAGCTGTGTTAAAGTACCTGCTCAAGATGACCTAGCTAGGAGGTAAGCAGCTGGGATTTGCCCCTGTACAGACCTGCTCTTAACCACTCTGCCATACTGACACTGAGCAGTATTAGTGACACCTGTTAGGGGTGTTTTGGACTGAATGTTTGTGTCCCCTGACCAAATTTATATGTTGAAATCCTAAGAGCCAATGTGATGGTATCAGGAGGTGGGGTCTTTGGGAGATGATTAGGTCATGAGGGTGGAACCCTCATAATTGGGATTAGTGCCCTTATAAAAGAGACCCCAGAGAGCTCCCTCTGTCATCTGAGGACACAGTAAGAAGACAGCCCTATGAACAAGAAATGGGGCCCCCCAGGCACCAAATCTGCCTGTGCCTTGATCTTGGACTTCCAGCCTCCAGAACTGTGAGAAAGGAATTGCTGTTCATAAGCCACTTACTCTACAGTATTTTTGAGCAGTCTGAGTGGACTAAGATAAAAGGATATTATGATTAGCACCATTTATGTAGGAAAAAGATGAGTCTCTGCAGGTAATAAGTGGTAGGAGGCCCCCTGCTGGCTGGAGAATGGAAGTCCCTAACCATTAGGCTCTCCTGCTGCCTCATTAGTATCTGAGCCTCTTAGGTGTGTTGCTTAGTAGTTTTGTGTTTGTGTGTAAAGGTGCCTTGTTATTCTGAGGTAAGCAGGGGATTCTGAGATGGATGGTGCATATCCCCAGAGGACTTTAACTCACAAGCAAGGAAAAGTCTGGGACTGGGAAATATTTGGGGAAGATCTTGATTAGCTTGAGGTCACTGAAACTCAAATTCTGTTTCTAAACGAAGATGCTACTTCTATGTCCGGAGTCACAATTGCACAAATACATATAACCACTAGAGGACCTCTGGCCAATTGCAAATTTAAAATGCATTCAACAAAAGCAGATTTGCCTTATTTAAACTTCTGTAGGGCAGCAAGAACAGTGCAGTCATCAGTACTCAGGTTCTGTACAATGATTTGAAACATGCTTTGATGTGAACACTGGGTTGGAAGAGTAAAATTATTCACTACAAGGCCATGGAGAATGCCAAACATTCATGTCAGATTATTTGGGACATACAGACTGGTATAAAGGAAAACATTTATAAGTACTCATCATCTCCCAGAGAGAACCACCATTAACATTTTTGAAACCCAGCAGGACCCTGTGGGGGCTTCCGAAGCACAAAAGCCTTTCTGTGTCCCCCATTTCTTATCTGTGGGAAAAAGGTTTCAGTCTCCTAGACCTTCCCTGGGTTGCAAAGGGCAGCGTCAGCTACTAATTAGAGGAGTGAGGGAATGCAGAAACAAAGGAAAGGCATCAAGAAACAACAGTGCAGCATGGGGTGGGTCCTGGTCCTCCTGGGGCATGTGCATAACAATCTGACACAGATCTCTGAGTTCTTCTCCAGGAAGGAAGGGCCCCACCCAGGTGGAGGATGGTGACTTCAGGCTGAGCACAAGCACTTGACCCCAGACTGGTTGGAACCAGAAGACTGATAATTGAGATTCCTGGGTCACCGACCTGTTACCTCCCCACCAACCAATGAGAGGAAGGTCACACACCCTGCAGCCCTCCCCCCAAGTTTTGCCTATAAAGACCTTTCCCTGAAAACTATTGGGAAGTTTGGGTCTTTGGAGCATGAGCCACCCATTCTCCTTGCTTGGTCCTGCAATAAATCTTTCTTATCTCCAAACTCTGACATTTTGGTTTTTTGGCTTCCCTGTGCATCAGGCACAAGGACTTGGGTTTGACAACATTTTTAGATAGGTCTTCAGGTTTTCACCCTATGCTGTAAATATAATAAATACGATAATACCTTATGGTTTTGATATATGGTTTTCTTTCTTTTATTGTGAAATTTTCTTTTGACACTAAAAATATTCTTAAAAACCATCATTCTGAATGGCCACATACTGTTTGATCATATGTATATATCATAATTTATTTAATAAGTCCTATTATATTGACATTTAAGGTGTTTCTAATTTTTCGCCATTATGCTTAATCCTGGGCTAATCATCTTTGTATAGACCCGTCTCATCTTCTCTGTTTATTCTCTAAAGATTAATTGCTGGGAGATGGCAAGAATATTGGTCGTATGATGCTGATTGCATCATTACTTGTAATGGCCAATAAAGTCAACCGAAATGTTTATTAGTAGGAGAATGGTTGGATAAACCACATCCATACTTAATGTGTGGTCATTCAAAATAGTAAGTTAAAATTTTATCTCCAGACAAGAGAAGATGTCTTAGCATACACGGGAATTTAAAAGCAAGTTAAAAACTATGTGCAATCCGGCCACATTCAAAAACCCTCCATATCTGTGGACATATGTACTGCATAAAGAAAATGTATGAGCATGTAAATATGTGAATATGTATGTGTTTGGATGTGTGCAGACACATCTGTAAAGGTGCCTTTAGCTACACGTTGCAGAAAGCCAAACCTGACCAACAGTGACCATACCTGTCAGGATATTAATTATGTCTTAAACAAAAAATCCAGAGAATCGACAGTCCTGGGCTTTCTCAGCAACTCTCAGAGGCTCTCAAGGACCCAAGCTCTTCCCACCTTTCTGTTCCACCACCTTTAGTCCAACAGGCTTAACATCCTAAGGATTCACCTCCTGGTACCAAGGTGACCATGGTGGCTCCAGTCATCAACACAATATCCAAAGGCAAGAAGCAGGCAATAGCACAGCAAAAGATGAGCTTCTTATGTGATTTCTCCTATTAAACTGGAAGAAAATCTGCCCATACTTTCTATGGACTTCTTGAGGCCTTATCAGCCAGAACTGATAGGGGACAGGGTCCCTAGTTGTAAGGGAGGCTGCAGTACTGAGGATCTGGCTTTTCTAGGTGGGTATGGGAGGTAGAGAAAGAAAGGGAGAGGACAGGATGGCTTTGGGGTATACAACTGACAAACCTTACTAGGGAGATGCAAGAGGGAGGGGATATGGGGATATATGTATGCATATAGCTGACTCACTTTGTTATACAGCAGAAACTAACACAACATTGTAAAGCAATTATACTCCAATAAAGATGTTAAAAAAAAAAAAAACTTACTACAAAATAACAAATAAACAAAAAGCCTGGATGAATATGCACCAACCTACTTCTCTGGCTACACTTGAATGCTAGAGTCTATATGAAGATTAAAGAATTTTCCTTAATAATTGATAAAATTGACTGGGTGACATTTTATACAATGGATGTAAACTTTTGCAATTTCTCCAGAGAAAGGAAAGAAAAGAACATGGTATTCCTAGTTGCAGTTATGATGACAAACGGCCACTGTAGGGGGCAAAAAAATCAGATTTTCATCAAGTTGAAAAAAGGCTGTGCAGTTAAGTTTCCCTCTTGAAAGCCCATTCATTAAGAAAACTACACCAGTGTCAGAAAGCAGTAGCTGCCCATGCTGAATTTAAAGCTGTGTGTATGTGTGTGTGTATGAACATATTATAAGTACATATCTTTACATCTATATCTATCTATTTATCTCTATAAAACCATATTTATATCAGCAGTTCTCAACTGGAGATGATTTTGCACACCAGGGGACACTGTGTGTGTGTGTGTGTGTGTGTGTGTGTGTGTGTTTTATATGTGGGTCTATACATACATATCCAAGAAGGGAGAATGCCTTTTCTCAGAGCCCAGCTCAGATGCGCAACGCAACAGACTCTATTAGAATCAGTTCTATTTAAGTTATGATTATCCAAGTCACTTATATACAACGTATGAGAAAGTCTATTAAAAGCAACTTACTCTATTAAAGAGTAAGTTGTTTTTACAGCTTAGCCTTGTATTCTGCAGTTCCATCCTCTTTAAGAGTTACCTGTCCCTTGTCACAGAGTTCAGGTCAATGCAGAGAGTGAAAAAGGCGGACACAAGAGTAGGACTTCTTTGGTAGAACCTTATTTTTTGCTAGATGAGAGAATTAACACACCCTGACATAATGAAAGTTTCCAAGCAGACCATCACAAAGAGGCACCGGAGTGTCAAAATCACTATGAAGTACCTAGACAGTTCAATGAGGAGTGAACAGTGTTTTCAACAAATGGTGTTGGGACAACGGGATAGCCACATGCAAAAGTATAAAGGTGAACCCTTATCTTGCACCACACACAAAAATTAACTCAAAATGTATCACAGACTTAAATATTTGAGCCAACAATATATGACTCTTAAAAGAAAACATAGAAGCAAATCTTTGAGACTTTGAGTGTAGGCAATGTATTCTTAGATAAGACAACAAAAGAACAAGCAATAAAAGAAAAAAATAAATAGGACCAAATTAAAAAACAACAACAAAAACTTTTGTGCTACAAACAATTCCATCTAAAATGTAAAAAGGCTACCCACAGAATTGGAGAAAGTATTTTCAAATCATATATGGGATAAGGAAACTTCTACCCAGAATACATAAAGAACCCTTATAATTAAATAATCAAACCCAATAACAAAAAAGACAAATAGCCCGGTTTAAAAATGGATAATAGGAAGATTTCACCTTAAAAACGTAGATATTGGGCTTTTCTTGGAAAATCAGAAGATCTGGTCATGGGTCCTTCATCCTTACGTGTCCACAGTCTACTAGAGCCGAGCAGCCTCTTCACCTGGAGTACTTACTGTCTGGTAAGCCACAGAGGGCACCACTGCCTTTTATACGGTAACCCGAAATTAACAGCCAGCTGCCATTTACAATCACGTGTGCACTCTGCTTTTTCTCATGACATTGCTATGAACAAATGAAATCTCTGGTCAGCCTGCTTTCCTGGAGCACCGGGCATGGCTGTGTAGATCGTTCTTGTGAATCCTGAATGCCACGTTTCCTCCTTCATTTACCAGAACTGAAAATTGTTTTTATTTGCTGACTGCACCTTCCTGGGCACTTTATCCTCTCACTAGACTAAGGATTTGCCTCTATCTGTTCTTGATAAGGTCCTGTCATTCCTTATGAATTACTTCTCCACTTCAATACGATGAGGACTCATTCCGTGGATACAGATCAACTCAAGTGCCCTCAAACAGTCTTATGTTCCCTGGGTAGTTAATAAATATTCAATCCAAGCTGTAACATTGGAGGAGGGAGGCCACAGTCTTCCAATGTGCAAGACTGATCGCAAATGCCAAATTCAACAAAAGCAGTGGGGTAGCGTGGTGTCTGCGATCCCAGTAAAAAGCTAGGCAGTAGGAGACAAACACCCTAAAAATGTTCCCTAAATCTCCCTCCTTCATGGACCGCCTTTCCAGTGTTGCCATATCTGTGGTCCTCATCTAAAATCTGACGTATGTTCACACCACCTGCCTTTCTGTTTACTAATCAATTACTCTTACGACATGTTCCAGTGCTATTGAACGGCACGCCTTTGTCAAATAAAGAAAAATACAATCAAACCTTACTTCTGCTAAACAATTCAATTTTTCATTCAAATAAATTTTTTTTTAATTAGAAGGGAACTTTTGTAGTACTACCATAAATTAAGAACCAGGAACGCGATCATAAAGAGAAGGTAACTATAAAAATAAAAGCAACCCCAACAAAATAATGTGAGTCATCTCGCTAGATCCTCCCACCAGCCTGAGGCCCAACTCTCCATTTATTACAAGGGAGACTGGAAAATTTCATTAAAGGTAAACTCTTGCCAAAATGAAAATTCCCCTTAAGGTAATCAGGAGGCTCATAAGAAAAATGAAAGCCTGATCATTTCCCTGCTCTGTGATTCTAGATTATTTTAATCCTTTCGTTAAAACCTAAACTCATTGCAATGACCCCTGATGAACTCACGCTGAATACTGAGCAACTTATGCCGGAGAACACGTAAGGATGCAGTGGAGCCAGAAGGACACATGAGAAGGGCCGGTCCCTGTTTTCCATCCACAATCCCACGCTCGCTAAACCCGGGAGGAGCAAAGCAAGCCAGCGACTTGCCTTGGTGATTGAGAGAATTGGAATCTCAACATTAACTGCCAGGGTAAATCTGCCTGGGGAGGTCTCTGTGTGTGTGTGCTTGCACGTGTGCGTGTGTGCATGCGTGTACACACACACACACAGAGTCTTAGAGGACTCTGAGCTTCAGGGTCAGACAGGCATGCAGATTCCATCACTTAGGAGCTAAGCCTCAGCTGCCTCATATGCAAGGTGAGAATAAAATTACTCGTCATGGAAGATGATCATAAATAATATGTATGTATTGTAATATGTATTGCTGCCAATCACCCCATTGGAGCCTAGTAAATAGTAGCCATTATTCTTTCATTTTTCCTATATTGATATATTGCAAAGCAAAGCTAAACAAAGAACAGCAAAAACGGAAGTCAGAGAGATGCACTTGAAATACAGACTTAGTGACTCTTCCCGCCCTGTGATCTGTGGCTAAACTCTCTGAATCTCCAATTTCATGTATATGGAACAGTACAAAAATGTCCAGCTTTATAATTAACAACTATATGATTAGATAGTAGGATGGTTAGGAAATCACCCAGGACACTGGGAATGTGAGTTGATTCTCTATCTGTAGTTGAACCAGTTACAAATACAAAAACCCAGTTTCACAAAGCCAGTGTATTTTCTGATCTAAGGGTACGAATTCCTTCAAAAAGATTTTTGTGTATACACGATGATCTGCTAATCTGACTTTACATAGTGACTTTTGTTAGTCCATTTAAACTACATCTCTTTCTGTATTTAGAACTATAGACCCTGCCTTCTGGGCAATTTTCCAGTTCAACATAACACAAATTAAGGATAGAAACTGAACAGTAGAGAGAGCAGACATTACCAGAAAGATGTAGATAAGGACTTCAGCATCCACTGTGTGTGTTGCAGCAACTGAGACTAAGCCTGAAAGATCTGGTGTAGTTTCTAGAAGCCCCAACTCATGCGAGGTCTACCCTCCTTGCCTCACCACCAGAGGCTCAGGCAGGGAGAGCCCCCACTGTTTGTTATAGAGGGGGCTCTGCTCAATATATTGAACATACAGTTCCTTCAATTATTATGTATTTATTATATACTATGCAGTGTACCCACTCTTAGGGAAAGAAACCCAAGTATAATCATGGTACTTATACTTCACATTCATTTTCATCCAAATATCCATGTAGGACTCCAGTGTTGGCTACATGTATGGCTGTTATAGTTCTGCACCTGCAAAGCTCACGTAGATGGTGCAATGCATGCATGTGTATCAGTTACTGACACAGAGAAAAAAGTGGGGAGCCCATTGCTTCCTGTATTAGCGGCCAAGGGCAACCCTTCAGCCTTGCATCTCACCTGTTGTGGTAGGCAAAGTGGTCCCCTAATATCTGGGACCTGTGAATATGTTGTGTAACATGGCAAAGGGGACTCAGATATAAATAAGTCTCCAGAACAGGGAGATGACAGAGGATTATGTCTGATCTCATCACACAAAACCTTAAACAAAAGGAACAATCCCTGGCAGTAGGTAAGAGGGATGAGGCAGAGAGGGAGAGCAGAGCAGGAGAAGGACTTGACCCATCACTGCTGGCACTGAAGATGGAGGGAGCCCCAAGCCAAGGGATGTGGGTGACCCCCAGCAGCTGAGCACCATCCCTGGCTGACGGCTGGTAAGGAATCAGGGACCTCAGTCCCACAATCACATGGAACTGAGTCTGGCCAATAACCTGAATGAATCTGGAAGCAGATTCCCCCTCAGAACCTCCTGGTAAGTTCCCAGACCATCTGATACCTCGATTCCAGTCTTGTGAGACCCAGAGCAGTGAATCCATCCAAACCGTTGTCCCAGATTTCTGACCTACAGAACTGTGATATAATACAGTTGTCTTGCTTTAAGCTACCAAACTGGTGGTGTTTACCATGACAATAATTGCAATCAAATACAACTGTGTTCCCAACACTGGCCCATGGACTACAAAGGGTTTGCAAGCAAGTTGTACCAACCCTCTGTAAAATTAAGGAATAGCTAAAAAATAAATTGATTGACATCTTTCATGTCTAGAGAACAATTTGATATAAGGGAGTCAACTGTCCTTTCAGGAAGAAGGAGTATGGTTTACTCTGAGGTGACGGCCTTTCTAATTCTGTGATCTTAAACTGTCCTCATCTGTTTTATGAAATTATGATGCAGGAGTGGACTGCCTTTATTGGGAAAGACAGCACGATGGTAGTTCTATTCTGCCTTTTGGTTCCCTCCCACGTTTTTATTTTTTAGATCTGTCCGTAAATTTTCTTAAAAATAAAAATGTGGGGCTTCCCTGGTGGCGCAGTGGTTGAGAGTCCGCCTGCCGATGCGGGGGACGCAGGTTCATGCCCCGGTCCGGGAGGATCCCACGTGCCGCGGAGCGGCTGGGCCCGTGAGCCATGGCCGCTGAGCCTGCGTGTCCGGAGCCTGTGCTCCACAACGGGAGAGGCCGCAGCAGTGAGAGGCCCGCGTACCGCAAAAAATAAATTAATTAATAAATTAATTAATTAAAATGTGGGAGAGAACCAAAAGGCAGCCTAGATTGTTACTGGACTTACCCTGGTGAACATTTCATAATGTAAGCAAATGTTGACTCATTATGTAGCACAACTGGAACTAACATAATATTGTACATCAACTATATTTCAATTTAAAAAGAAATGTTATGGATCTGTGAATTCCCAGTCTGAGAACCACTGTCATACATCACACACTTTCTTCTTCGAAGCCAGGAGTTGCAGAAGTGGTACCCAAAGGGACACAAGAAATAGCAAGGGATCATTTGGGGTATCTGGATATTGAATTTGCCCATATCCTTCTGTCTAGGAAGATGGGTATATCTAATTCTACCATGTACATATATTCTCAAAACCATGGCTCTAAAGTGTTTTGGACGTTGAGAGCATGTGGGTTTGTGTGTGGGGGTTTGCGTGTATTTGTGTGTAGGTGTAAATCCATCTATGCCTCAAAGAAGGAGATAAAATTGTGCTGCCAACAAAATGCTATCTATCTATTCATTCACTCGTCCATTCATTCAACAGATATTTATTGAGTACCTTCTAGGTGCCAGGAACTATACTACTTCTGGGAATTAATGGTGAACCAAAATTAAGTCATTTCAAGGAAGCTAAAAAATCTCATGAGGAAGATGGAAATCAATGAATTAATCTCACAAATAGATGACAAGCTGAAACTGCCATTCATGCTAGAAAAAGAGGCACATGCGGTCCTGGAACATCTCAAAGTGGGGTTTCATTTGGTCTGGCTGGGGTGTCAGAGATGACAGCCCAGAGAAAATGATGTCTTAGCCAAAATCCAGAGGATGGGGGAGCCGGCTAGGCAAAAGCAGAGAAGACCAAGTGTTACAGGCAAATCAATAATATATAATCCTTATGGAAATAGAGACATATTCTGAAGATGAGAGACGGTCATCCATTTTTAATTGTTTTACTGGCGCTACCCCTGCCAAAGGAGGCAAAAGGAAAGAAGCCCTGAACTATGAGGCTGGAAATCTGGGTTCTATTCTAGGTGTTTTAGTATAATTGTGACTCAACCTCTGGCCACTGTTTCCTCATTTCTGAAATGTTGGAGTGGGGCTCTAGGAATTCTAAACACTCTTTATCGTCCTCAAAAGCCCCATGCTTCTACATCATCATTGTCAGGAAGAGATAGGATGAACGGATACAGATGATGATACCTATAGCAACAACTAACATTTTATTGTGCACTTACTCTGTGACCAGACACTAAGCTAAACGTTTTCCGTCAATTATCTCATTTAAGCCTCATAACAACCCATGAGATAGGTTTGTGTGGCAGTGATGGACCAACAGATCTGGCTCACTGATCACTGTTACTTTGAGTTGCCTGTCTCTGGTCATGTGCGAGGATGGCAATTCCTGACCCTCTGAGGTCTGGCAGTACTCAATGACCCGTGTTGGCCAATGAGTTTTGAGCAGAACTGATGGGGACCACTTCTTGGTTGAGCATTAATTTTGGCACTATACCCTCTGGAAGACTCTTTCCTCTGCTGAGGTGACCAAGGATCATTTAAACGGTGGCTTCTCCGTAAGTCTGGGTCCAAGACATGGGGCATAGCCCATGGAGTTGATGAAAAATACACCGTCGTTATTTGAAGCTAATGAACTATGGGGCTGATTGTAACTACAACACATCCTGGGTCACCCTGACTAGCACACAATTACACTCATCCACTTCTTACAAATGCCAAAACCAAGTTCAGAGCGGTTGCGCAACTACTCAAGGTCAAGAAAATGCTGACGTGGGAGAGCCAGCATTTGGACTCATGCAGTCTGACGCCAGGTTCTTTCATCTTAATCATTATACGGAGCTAAATGTGTGAATGCATGTCCCACTAGGCCACTGGTCAATTCTTAAGAGTTACGTGATTCTTCCCATAAAAATGCACCCACTAGTATGGCATTCACTTTTCTGCAACATGAAACAAATGCTCTCCCTGATTCTAATCCAACCATCCCAAGACCCTTTGGTGATAGCAAAGAGGAAGTTGAGGAAATGTACACCTGCAGACAGTCCCCCTTCTCATTTTCTAGAAAGATTCCTTGCAAGCATGTAAATATTCTCTGAATTCAGAGATGAAGAGGCCTCCAGCTAGGCACAATAAAGCCAATTTAGCTTCTTAAATTGAGAACTGCTTTGTGAAATAATCCTGTAGAACTCTCTGCTAAATGAGTTACAAACTAGTCACGCGGGGCTTTCATTGATTTACTGGAGAAAGCTATAAAGGACCATTGTCTCTGAACCAGGTACATCAAATACAGGCCTGCTACTGTGTAAAAGCTTGGAATGCTACACCACCTACACACACAAAGAAAATTAGCTTTTGATTGAAAGGAAGCACTATTGAAAAACCCCAGGGGAGGAAAAAGAAACAACACAAATGAAATGACACCTGCAGGCAAACCCAATGGTTCAGGCCATTTGGCTAAGGACTTTCTTAGTCTGAAAGGGAGAGAAAAGTACAATTTCTGAGGATCCTGAAAGGTAATCGAACCAAATCAAAGGAAAAGCAGCCTCTCTTGAAATTCTAAACAAGGCTAGTTTTAAATATGCCACGTGGATGTAAAATAAAAGTTCTCCATACTCCATTTTAGGTAGTATTTAATGCTGGAAAAAAATGGCGACATGCATTCAACGCTTTCATTCTTCTCTCAACTGTCATTATTCCAGCTGTCTCTTTTCTCTTTACTTTTGTGTTTTTACTTTCTTTTTAAAGGGGTTCTCAACCAAGCCTTAGAACTACTTCTCAGTCTGCCAAACACTGTTAGAAGAAGTGGAATGAGTTGTAACCACAGTCATTACCAATCTTTTTCTTCAACTCATGACGTAGCTACAGGTAGAGTTCTAATAATTTTTGCCAAATACTATCAAAGTGTGTTTTCTTTTCTGGCGGTTATATTCCAACTGGGTGTTATGGTTCTGCTGCAGCAATACAGCCAATATTTGGTTTTATTTTTATCATAAATAGAATGACAGAATGACCTTATCTCATGATTATTGGTGTAGTAACCAATTCCAATAAGGATTCTCAACAGATGAAAAGTTGATGAAGAAGAGGATATTTATGTAGTCTAGGAGTTTGGGCCCACAGATTACTTCTTAATTACTAGACTAGCTTACACTGGGGAGAGCTGCCAGTTATCCTGTGATCAACTTACTGTCATCAACAATGGGACAAATTGACATGAAGTGCCGCCCCATACAATGCAGTGGGATATAGTCAACATCACCTGTGTGGTGCTCTTGACAAAACAAGGAAGTCAAATCTAATCGCCGGGAAACATTATAATAAGCCCTCATTTTAAAATTCTACAAGGAAATTGTCCAGGACTGTTCAAAATGTCAATATTACAGAAGACTTTTTAAAATGGTGTGGGGTACTTTTCTAGATCAAAGGTGAGAAAGAAATAGGACAACCAAATGGAGTTCCTATTCCTTAACTGTATCCAGGATTAAAATAATAACAACAATAATTATATTGTGGTTGCATAAGAAAATACCCCTGTTTTTAAGAGATCCATGGTGAGGTCTTCGGGTGTAAAGTGTTCATGGTGTCTGTAATTTTCAAATAGTGTGATACACACAGGGGAGAGAGCAGAAAGAGAAGGTCATTGTCACAAAATGTTAACAATTGGTGAATCCAGGTGAATAGATGGGTCTTCATTATACGTTAATTTTTTAACAGGTTTGCATTTAAAATGTTTGAAAAGAACAGACATTCTTTCCTCAAAATATTATTTTTATATTTTTTGCATTAAAAACCTGTACTACAGTAGACTTCTATTTTTTTACTTATCCATCACTCCTCTAGCTTCTAATACTAAGACTCCTTGAAGAAACCCTTTCCCCTCTTCCTGCAATTAGTTCATATGTGATGGTGGGGCTCATCCAAAACCTTGCTTCTTGGGATGTGTAAGCAACTGAGGTCTGGCCAGGACTTATCCTGAACCACTAGAATGAGGTTCTCTTTTTCACCAGGCTCCTGAGCTGGTAGGATGAAAGTTTGCACCTGTTTGGTAGCCATCTTGCCATTTCAAGGGAACAGCTTGAGCACACAGCCAACACAGAGGAACATGTAATTGCAGGAGGAGATATTCCTGGCAACATCATTTGAGCATCTTGATTCAGCCTTGCTCCAAACCTGCTATATATCTAGATGTTTCAGTAACATAAACCAATATTTCTGTTTTCTTAAGCCAGTACAAGGTGGTTGTATGTCATTTACCACCAAAAAGATCTATGGGTAAAAGAATAACAGAAAGTCACAAATGTGTGATACACAAAGTTATGACACACTGGAGATCACTATTGGCTTATTCTGTGCCGCCAGTTTGACTCATTTTGTGGGAATCTTAGGAATTAACTCTTCTTCAGCTATCTCTGCATAATAAAGAATACCCTGAGGATGCAAGGTGGGCTGTCAAAAGAAATCGCTGGTTCTCCCATCTTCCTTTCTGAGTGAATTGGGATTATCCTGATACTATAGGCTGAACACACATATAACTGCCTACAGCTGTCATCCACAGCACTTGATTCTAAATGTCTTAATTTATCATAACAGATTCATTCTATTCAACAATGGATGTATAAGCAAATGCTACAAATTTCAAGGTAAATATAAATGTTTACTATTCAATACACAAGTACCTGTTTTACACATTGCACTATACAATTTCACTTTTGGGGGAAATGTATCTCACTGTCTTAAATTCTAAAACCTATTTTAAAGCTATCTGTAGATGCCTTAATTATAAGAGAAAGAATTGCATACATTCTCTACTATATATGTCTGCAATACTCCCAAGTATAGGAAGTTTACAGAACTTCCCTAAAATCCTCCATTTTATTGCACAGACTTCTACCCATATCATCTGATCAGCAGAGAAAAAAAAAATCTAAATTAGTTTTACAGTGATGGCCAGCAAGGGTGCAACCAACGCTCCAACACACACTATCAAGGGCATGGAAGCACCCCACGCAGATCATTGCCGCAAATTTAACAGAGCTCAAAGTCACCAAGGCAAGAGCCTTCTAAAATATGTCAGGATGAAAAATGGGACTTGAAACATTCGAGTGTGACGTGGAGGAATCTATGCTTCTTTTCAAAAGGGACAGGGAATGCAAGTCCACCTTAGAATTAAAATGGAAATAAAATCAAAGGAAATGCCAAGCAAGGAAGAGAAGATTCCAAAGTTTTCAAGAGCATGAAGGAGCTCCCCACACGGTAAAACACATGTGGTTAAAATGCTGGACGACTGCACTACGAAAATATCTCTTATGTCACACACATGCATGATGATAAAGGTTTCGTCTGCTCTAAGATGGGACAGATAATGACTAGCTATTAGGGAGGTGCTTAGGAAAAATACCCCAGAGGGCACTAGGATTCCCGGCACTGTCACGGAATGATTTTTTCCTTTGCGTGAGGACAACTCAGATTAAGGTTCTGACCACTGTGTATAATGAAGGCCTATGGAGATGCAGGGCCTCTTCTTATTTATGAGAAGTGACACCTTCAAAGCCCTCAACAGGTGTCTCTCTGATTGGGAATCCTGTTCCCTTGCTCTTTTTCTTGAGCATAAGTACCCGATTCCCTTTTACCTAAGTAAGGCAAAGGGAAGTGGTCACTGGTTCCTAACACAGTGCATAACCTGTGCCTAAGGAAGGAAGAAAATGACCAAACATCCTCATCTGTTGCTGAAACTATGGCCCAGTGTGGGGAATCTGCTGGAGGCTGGAGGCAAAACCATTCTGGTTTGTCCCAACCCCTCAGTAATCAGCACCAGACTTACCCTGCCAGGTTGGGTGAGGATTCCTATTTTCTAGCCCAGGGTGGAAGGACTGGGCGTAACTGGGGGTTGTGTTGGAGTATTGAATTTTCAAGGGCCTTCCTACTGTTTTCATGTTCCCATCTCACTGAGGGCAAAATAATGAATGTGTGGTTTGATCACACTCAGAACACCACCTTTGCTGGGCCCTAAAACTCCAGCTAACAAGCCTACCGTTACAGTATATTGAGAAAATGGATGTGATTCCACTGAACACAATGCTTGCCACAAGTAGGAATACACAATACATCAGAGGACACTGACTTAGTTATGTTTCCTTCTGATGGTCTTTTAGTATTTGTGATTGATTGATTATTTAAAAGAGCTCTAGACTCAGGAATCCCAAGTTTTTAAAACAAATTATTACTATCATTTTTATTTTATTTTTGACACTGTAGCTTTCTCATCTACCAAACTGGACTGCTGATGACACAATCGTCTTTCTTTACAAACAAGTGCAGCCAAACTCATTAACCTTTACCATTTTCCAATCCTATTATTTGTAGATTCCCCCACTTTTCAATGAGTAAATAAAACAAGCTGGGGATGAAACATTTATTTTGGCATCACACCAACCTAATTAAACTGCAGTTTCATTAGGCTGTAGCAGGCTGCTGAAGAATAATGTAATTGACCTATTGAAAGTTACTACTTCAGCTCAGTTTTCTGAGCTACCAGAAATTACACTGTGATTTAAAATGCCTAGTTACCTTGACTAAACCAGACAGAGAGCAAAGATCTAGGAGTTACAGAGAACGGAGAGAATCCAATTAGAAAGGAGACAGGTAAGAAGATGGTCTCCCCAATCACAATTACTTGGAGCAAAGCAATGAAATGTAAAATGGGAGCTAATAAGGTTCTAGTTATTTACTCCATTGACTACTTGTTGTTTGTACATGGGTGCTAGTGTGAGATGCTCTCCCCAAACTCAGCAGTGAGGTGGTTTAATTAGCAGATGTTTTTTCTTTGCCCAGTATCATTCCACTGGTTTGGGATCAGCAGGCTAAATGCCTGATGAATCCACCCCTTTAGTCTCAAACCATGAAGGTAAACTCCTGGTCCTGAGGCTGTGCCTGTGTTCCAAGCTGGCCAATCAGAGCATCGCATGGCCCTGACCACAGTGATTGATTCATTCCAGGGCCAATCAGAACTCCTTCTGGGGGCGTGACCAGGAAAGGACACCTCCATCTTCCATCTTATGTTCTGAGTGGAGAATGCCTGTCTCTGTTGGTAGTGATCTGCCCTCTAGTAGGGAGAACCTACCTGAGAATGGAGTCAGTTCTGGAGAGAGGTGGGGTGAGGGTGAGAGGGAGACAGAGCTAGAACCATAGAGAACGACAGTCCTTCAAACGTCATAGTTTTTATCAATACCCCCTGCATGCTTGGAACCTCTGTTCTAGGTCTGGACCATCTCTGTGTTTGTGGCTGAGTTCCTCAAGCCACCTACACCAGATGCCCTTCTTAAGATCACTCAAATCCCCTCATTCTGTTCATACAGGTCTTCATTCATCCAATATGTTTTGTTTCCCCAGTGTGTTCCAGGCCGTGTAAAGTAGAAAGCAACACACATTCCATAACGTCATAAAGCTTGGATTTGATTGGTTATTGGTAAAATCATCACATATGTAAGTATAGAATCGCATGGTGCTGTAGGCACATTTGAGGGAAGACCTAATGTAATGCAGGATTGGGTAAGTCAGGGAAGAGAGGTCCCTCAGAAGAGGGGACCTTGATGCGGGGATATAAAGCGTGAGAGATGGCCAGATATTGAATATGGGAAGCAGCAGGACAGAAAAGTGTTACTGACAGAGGAGCAGGATGCAGTGGACTAGTTAGAACTGGGCACTGAGGGGCGGTGACGTGAGATGAGAGGTGGAGGGCAGCAGCAGACCCGATGGATTCTTCCAGGAAAGAAGACGGCTGTATTCTAAATGCCAAGAGGTAACATCAGAAATCATCACCCTACCATCAAAAGAGAAGTTTTCTTTTGATGATGGTCGGTAGACTGGTTTGTTAGTACATGTGTGGTGCCTCTTTAAAGACATCCTGAAGCAACTAGAGGTATTTTGAGGGGTGACTATTTCTGCCAGTGGGGCAAAGGTTGGCTTGAGATGTCATCACTTAAGTACTGCAATGGATTTTGTAACCCATGATAAGGGAGGTCCAGGATCAATGGGTTCAAGGACTTTTTATCCACCTGACTTTGAGTTCCGAGGACATCTGGTAACACTTGAAAATTGAAAAAAAAAAAAAAAGTCTAACATTTCAAGTAGCAAAGTCAAAATTAATAACTGCTTAATTATATTTCTCCAAAATGTAACATTATGTCAGCATCATTAATTGTTAAATTTAGGAGTCATAAATATTTTATTACATTGGAAGACAAGTTGTAGGCTTTTTTTCTTCTCTTACAAGAATTTCCAAGTTTATGTGATGATGGCTGAAAAGTAGTAGCTAATCATAAATGAGTTATTCAAAGTTCATTCACTTCCATAGCAAGATTATAAAAATTCTTTCAAATTGTGTTTGATATTGAATTTGGGTACATTTTAATATAACTTATATCAGGTTTTCTCAACCTTGACACTATTGACATTTGGGGCCAAGTAATCCTTTGTTGTGGGGGCCTGTCCTGTGCCTTGAAGGATGTACCAGCAGCATCCCTGGCTTCTGCCCAATAGATGTCAGTAGCCACACTCCCTCCCGCCCCCATTCGGACAACCAAAAATATACCTCCAAACGTTGCTAAATGTCCCCTGGGTCAGGGGTGGAGAGCAGAAGTGCCTCTGTCAGAATGATTGGCTTTTATCAATGCCTGGGGCAAAAGAAACCCTTGAGAAGTCTCTGATTGCGTTAGATATATAATCAGCAATTGCTTCCTGGAGGAACATAATGCCAAAGCTACGAATCTGGGACACACATCCAATTTTTAGAAAGTTCGAGCATCTCCAGCTAGACCTCCCTCCAGTTGCAGGTGACCTCCATAAACACAGCTGAGCATCCCCCATAACGAGCTAAGCAGGACACACGGGGGAGGCCCCATCAGCAGCTGGGGAATCAATAGGTCACCTGTTTATGAGAAGGCCACGTAGTATTTTCATAGACAGGCAACGGGACCCAAATGGAAAGATCAATATCCGCCTTCTGCGAGGAAGGGCCTGTCCCTAATCAGCACTTGCCTGCTGTCTGTTTCACCTCTGCTGCGCCGTTGGGGCCCACGGCAGAGCTTGGGCGGGAAAGGGCGAGCCCTCCTTCCCAAAGCAGCTGTCAACAGGACTGAGGGCGGGAGCTCTGATCCAGCTGCCTGAGGGCAGAAGCACTGAAGCACCAAGATAAACAGCCCACAAGGACTCTCAGGGGTAACCACCCACCCTACCCAAGAGGAAGGCTAGGGGTGCTGGGCTTATGCTTAACAATGGTCCTTAGGAAAGCAAAGGGACGACACCCCTGGAGGGAGGTAAATCCTAAAGCACAGCCAGACTTTGCAGCCCACCAGAGGGGTAGCTTCCGCAGGTCTGGAAATGCCAACAGAGGCACACAGAGACCCCACTGGGCTCTGGCTTTACTCCCCTGGTGCTCAG
This sequence comes from Pseudorca crassidens, assembly GCF_039906515.1. NCBI lineage: Eukaryota > Metazoa > Chordata > Mammalia > Artiodactyla > Delphinidae > Pseudorca > Pseudorca crassidens. The sequence goes on from NC_090310.1 coordinate 33,610,423, forward strand.
TCTGTGGTTTTAAATGGATCGGCACACCAAGGAAGGCAGGCGTGAGGAGGGGAGGGGAAAGAAAATGAGGCTGGAGAAACACTGGGGGTATCCTTTTAAAGTTAGATTATTTTTGACACTCTTCATCAAAAGCAAAGCATAGTCTTTAAAAGACATCAGAGATTTGCTATTGCAAAGACTACTTTGGAGGAAGAGAAGGGCAAAAGGCCCAAGGTGCCCAGGGACCTGTGGCTCTGCTCACTCTAATTCTCTTCTTGCAAAAATTCAATTGCGTTCAGGTATCAGATGAGACTGGGTATGTATGGAAGAGCATGGGCTTTGGGGATAACAACATGTGGGTCTGAATCTCGGCTCTAGTGCTGGGTCAGACGTGTGGGTTCAGGGAACTCCCTGAACTTCTCTAAGACTCAACTGGTCTCACTACTGGAATGGTGATGAGAATTATGATACCTCCCTTGCAGGTCTATGTTTGGGTTTGCTTTACATACTCCACAAAAGTGCTTTCACAAAGAGTGGTCCTTCGACACGGTCCTTATTATTCATTCTTCCTGTGACATTTCTGACTTGGTAATACTGAGAAAACTGTATTTCACTCTTTTTTTTCGTATTTGTATGTTTATGAATGGGAGCATAAGGGATTATGTCTTAGGGAGCTTTTAACCTTGCTTGGCGTTTATTATTGTGGCTTTGCATATCAGTGTGGCTTAATGATCAACTGTTCATTGACCTCAGAATTGGGATAATTGGCATGCCTGTATTAGGACTCAAAATTACCTGGATATAATTATCGACAGACTGAGGCAAATCAAAGTTGTGATGGAAACAGTCAAACCACATAATTCCTTAGCAGGTGGATGCTTCTATGAACCCATACATAGAATATGTGCATTAAAAAGGATTGAAGGTAAAGAGCTTGGCATAAAGTATTAAAAGACACGGAGGTAAAACCAAAGTAGAAGAAAAGACATCATTGCAGTATTCTCATTTTTGGGTGAAAAAAATTTAAATTTAAATTTAAAAAAAATTTAATAATTAGGAACACAATTTTAAATTCTATATTATATTGAATAAATGTATTTTTGTTGTCCATTTGGTTTTGATCCCAGTAAAAGCTGGGAGACAACTTGAAATAGGGAAATTCTCTTACTCTCCGTATTTCTGTTTCTCTCTCTCTGTTTTCTCTCTTTCTCTCCTTCTCTTTCTCTCTCTCTGCTTCCCTCTGTCTCTCTCTCTCACAAACACTCCATAGCAGACATTCTGCTGTTCCACGCACTGTGTAAGGTTCAGGATAGAACGTTTGTACTGACTAAAATGCAAAACACTGCTTCATTTCTACCACAGATCTTTATTTATTTCTCCGAAACACACTTAGAAGCACATCAGTGCTCCATTAACTACCCAGCCAAGGACAGAGAGAAGAGAACACCGTCCATCCATAAGGTAATGAATCAAGAAATACTGTCTCCCTACTGGTGTATTCCAAGGACATCACTGTGCTCACTTCCTCCTACCCTGCTCTCAGATTCTCACCCCATTGTCCATTTCAGGCCAGAATTCTCACGTCCCTGAGAAAAAGTGTTTTGCAAGGACTTGCAAAAGCTTTCAGAGACCCTTGGATCACTACATAAAGACTAAGTGTCTTGTGTAATGTCCTGCACTGGTCAGAATACAGGTAACTGCTTACTTCACATGTTTGTCTCTAACATTCAACTGTAAGATTCTTGAGGACAAAGACATCATCTCATTTCTTTTTGTTATAACACAGAGAAGAAATTCAACAAATGGCTTGTAAATGAAAGGACCACTCTTGAGTGACATCCTTCCCAACAAAACCTGCCCTTCACCAGCTGGGTTACCTTGTCTAAGTAACTTAAGCTAAGTTTCAGTCTTCATGTTTGTAATATGTTGATAACAACCATCCTTCCTGATCCAATTGGTTTCCCTTTTCTTCCGGGAGGGTTACAGGAGGGTAGAAGAGGTCACGTGACTAGTTCTGGCCAATGGGATATGATGGAAGTGAAGTGTGTCACTTCCTGGCCAAAGAACTTAATTGCCGGTATGAGACCTCCCTTGGGGCATTGATCAATATGGGGGTTCCTTAAGAATAAAGCCACTGGGACTACTGGGCTAATACATGGAGGAGAGCTTCCCTAGAGAGTGGTTCAGACCCTCAATGGACTTTCATGAGAAAGAAATAAGCCCTTGTTGAGTTAGGCCACTGAGATTTCAGGGTTGTTTGTTACCACAGCATAACACAGCCCTCCCTGACTGATACAGACCAGATAGTTGGAAGGAAGATGAAAGGAGATAAGACATGTAAAGCTCTTGGCACTGGGAAGAGTATTTGCATTTAATAAGCTATTATTGTGAAATATGAAACACCATTGGTCCAAAAATCTAAATCTTTGCTTCGAGTAAGGACTCAGTATCACACCAGATGAAAATATGCAGTGACTCATCAGTGTTACTTTAGGCATCACTGACTCCTGTGACAGATGCACCCCCATACTAGAGCACCTAGTATAGTCAGAGCAGGGAAGAGTGGGAGTGGTCTTGGTCCATAGAGTCATTCAGGGACCCAGGAATTCCACCATTTTCAACATATAGTTTCCAAGGTCAAGTGGGTGTCAACCAGAGGATAGGGGAAGGGAGAGGCATGGAGGGTCCCAGAGGGAGCTTTTATGGGCCAGTCCTGGAAGTGAGACCTATCACTTCTTCCCACGTTTTCCTGGGTGGAATTCAGTCACAAGTCATCACTTACATAAAAGGTGGGCTGGAAATGTGCCCCTAGATGGGCAGCTATTTATCACTTATTTGAATGTGCTGTAGAAGAGGAGCACAAGTTACTAGCAAATAACCAACCACTTTGCCACAGTATCCTTTAATATTTTTGGAAAGCAATTTCCCAACAGCTGTGAAATCTTTGCCTTGAATTACCACCCCCTACTCCCCCCCGTCACCCCCCCACACACATTGTGGGAATATCCTTTTATCTAAACATAGTAAAAGAAAAAAAATTATTGCCTTTTTTATTTAGTAGAGAAAATATCCTTCTACAAAGGTTGAGTTCAGTCATCATCTCCCTCGCCCTGCCAACAGAAATAGGAACAACCCCCTATTAGCTGATATTTCCTCCTAGTTTTAGTTCTAACAAGGTTCTAAGTAAAGCTCCCTTTGATGTTCCTTTAAAAAACATACATAGGCATCAAAATAGGAGTGAGAACTATGTCATTTCAATGTCCTCCAGTTTTTAGGACCTTTATGAGAAGGTACAGTTGAGAACACATTTAAATTTGAAGAAAATATAAACACACAAGGACCAAACAACATGTATATGCTTAATCAAGCACATAATTGCTTTTAGACACTAGGATGTAATTATTTTTATTAATTATGATATGGTATAGAGAAAATGACTCAGAGAAATAAAATTAGGCTGCATCTTTCTAAAGGCAGATGGAATGGGTCAAAATCTGGCCTGATCACTTTGGTGGGGGGCGGAGCTGGGCACCGCAGTATCTGTCTCAAAGTGACTACCTATGGATTCCTGCTGCTGGTACTTACGGGAAGATATGGACGGAAAACCATGCCAAACCAAGATCCACCTCCTTTATCACAGATCACAGTGTACTCTCTTCTGGTCTGAAACTCTCGACAGCGAGCTGGCACTGGTGAGAATACGCCATAAAAGCAGACAGCACCCATCATGTTCACCTGGGCAGAGCCAGAGTGAAAGGTACACGTAGCTGACATGAGCAATGGGCACCATTTCGGTGAAGATTCGTAAGAGTCACCTCAGCCTTCTGCTGGAGGTGCTCAAGGTGACCCCGTTCCACAGAGGAGGAAGCTGAGCCTTAGAGAGTTAAGTGACTTGCCCACGATCGCACAGATAATGCCACAGCAGGGCCAGAACTGAAACCAAATCTTCCTCAAGCCCGAGCATTTAATCTGCCTGCCAAAGAGTTAAAATTCTCAAGAGGGAAAGGAGATTCACAGACAGAGTGAGAGAGGAATTGGCCGGTTGACAACGATGCCGTCTGTCTCGACACCAATGGGAGGTGTCTTTTACTTTTTTATTTTATTTTTTAAAATTTTCATTGGAGTATAGTTGATGTACAATGCTGTGTTAGTTTCAGGTGTACAGAAAAGTGAATCAGTTATACATATACATATATCCACTCTTTTTTAGTCTTTTCCCATGTAGGTCATTACAGAGTATTGAGTAGAGCTCCCTGTGCTACACAGTAGGTCCTTATTAGTTATCTATTTTATATACAGTAGTGTGTATACATCAGTCCCAATCTCCCAGTTTATCCCTCCCCGCCTGGTGACCATAAATTTGTTTTCTACATCTGTGACTGTGTCTTTTAGAAACAAGCTACGCAAGTGAGTGCATACCCTGGAGGAAGGTAAAATGTGCCTCGCGGGCATTCACAGACCGTCCTTCAGGACCTCTATCCCATCCAAGCAGGAAAAAAGGACAGTTGCTGGACCGTCCCTCTGACGCCAGTGGGTGTCACTGCCTCCCCACGGTGCTCGGAAGGGAATCTGCAGCAAACAGCAGCCAGTGCCTCGCCAGGCTCCCAGCCTCCCTGAAGCCCAGCTCCGCCAACTGTCCCCTTCCCGAGGCCTGTCGTCCCTGTGCCTGTCCCAGAGCAGGTAATCTGCCTGTGCCAGCGACCACTGACATCACTCATGCTATCCAGAGTTTCTCTACCTCTCCAAACGTGCTGCTTCCGCCGGGAGTTCACACTACACAAAGAAAATCAAAAGAAAAGATGGATGGGAAGATGCAGGATTGTCAGATCTGGATACGTATCGAATGAGATGCGTTTGTAAAGCCTTTCCCAAGTCACAGCACGCTTCCTGAGTATTAGCTGCAAGAATGGCAGACTTCCTCCAGTCCTGTTACTTAAGAGACAAGCCAGGGGAAGGTAACATCTTTAAAGCAACTGCTCAGAGCGGAAAAGCCCCATCCCTGGGCAGGAGAGAGCATTCCCCCATCACTTCCGTTTCAGGGGAGAGCCTGGTGTCTCTGATGCTTGTGAAAGCCACAGCCACACTCCCCCCTGCACCACGTCACCAGCCACTTTAGTGTCATCTGCCCAAAGGGCACTGTCTCCATCCACATGACAGTGACTATAGAGTCTAGGGTAATGGGACTCTCTCTCTCCAGTATCAGAGCTCCACCGGGCTGGAGGGGAAATTGAAACACTGTCCTGTTTCTGTAGAAGGATGGGGTGTTGACCTGCTCTCTTAGCAAAGCGACCCCACCTAGATTAGAGTACATGGTCCCTGAGGAAAGGTATTTATTTCATTCACTGCTAAGTCCCCAGCACACAGAAGAGGTTGGGAACACAGTAGGCACTTAATAAATATTTACTGAATTAACATCCACGGAAGCAAAAGCTGGAAGATGTGAAAATGTAGTTGCCTGTCTGGGAAAGAGCTAGCAATAACGTCTGGCTATGGTTCATACTAAATAATGTTGTAATGGATTATATGAGAGGGTGTGTGTGTATTCATATCTAGACTTAGGTACAGATATAGACTCATATGTATATGTAATATAATACATATATAAACACATATGTATTTATAAATGTATATATATGCATGTATACTTAGGGTAGTGTCTGTCAGATAAGAGCCCAATCAAAGCTAGACATTCTTATTATTTTCATGGGTACAATTTTGATCCTATAAGTAGATTTAACTCTTTTAACCTTTGACATTTTAAAAGTAGCACATGCTCATTAAAGAAAATGTGCAAAACACACAATTAGATATTTGTCACGGGCTTATTTTGTATTCCATATAGAGTTTGATACAGATTAGCTTAAAAATATTCATTGTGAAATCAACTATTGCTACAAAGTGGTTCAATAAATGATGTTAAGTCCCCACCATGTGAAGAGATGCAATGTTTTGGAACAGAGCCATAGACGTTCATTGAACAATAAATAAAGAGGAAGCTTGCTAAGTGTGCATATGAAGAAAAATGCATTTTGGTCGTTTCATTTATATTTAAGTGAAACTGTATACTTGTACGTGCAAATGTAAAGCCATAAAAATCCTGCCAGGCTATCGCCAAATGGGTCACAGGGGTGAGAAGTAGCTTTGTGTTACTTGTATATAAAATGATAATAATCACAATCAATCATAATAAAAGTGATTAAACAAACATTGTCAAGAATTGTGAAAACTGAGAAAAGAAAAATCACCCTCAATCAGACCACCCACAATGATGACTCATGCTTTTCACACACCCTTTTTAATAAATTCATTCAAGGAGTATTTACCGAATGTCTGCATGCCGTAGGTGCATTCCTCTTTCATCTTGTCACAAATATTTCTTGTAAATCCCTTCCCCCTTCAATTAAACCCCAAGATCTCTATAATGCTTGGATTATTGGTAAGGATTCCTAGAGAAATGGCAAGCATTAGATCCTCGATTCTCTTGATCCAAGCCTCCCCTCTCTCCTCCACCACCCAACACACATACTCCCTGCCTCTTATTTCATCAAAGCAGAAAGAATCAAGGCAGGAAAGAAAAGGCGCTGGAAACGTACACAATATAAAAACCACTCAGAGCACTGGGTCTCGGCCATAGATCATGGTCCCTTGATATTGATCCCTGATAGGAAAGCCTCCCAGGGTTAGATGCTCCATTCTCTCTGGAATGCTGCCCCAGCATCCCCTGCAGAGTTTTCCCCCCTCCCCACTCCTGTGCTCCAGTCCTGCCTGGGTTCTTCAGCCTCAGAGCAGCAGCTCACATTATTAAGGGTAAGAGCCTCTGACAATTTCTGAAGAGGCCTTGAGGGAATAGACCCCTTTTGTTTGTAGTTATCAAAACAAATTATGCGCTACGTGCCTGAGATGATGTTGACTCCACCATGTCCTCCCTGGGGCCCCACAGACTCATAAATGTGAATTCCGGTCTTTTGTAGCAGAAAGGCCAATCGAAAGTGCACACGGATCTGAATAGAGCCTGTTCCTTAATGATTCCAGGGGGAGGCAATACTTAGAGAACAGTAACGCTATTCTGAAAACGGGGCGTGCAGTGCCCCTGATGAACGAGCTATGATAGTCTTGGGATCAAAGGCCCAGGAAGGTGGCATCTCACTGTTCAAAACCTCTTCCTTCTCCCATCCCACCCTGAACCAAGGCGACAGTCAAGGATGGTAGTTCAAAGTTCATGGAGTCTTTAAAAGAAAAATAGTCATAATGATCGAGGAAAAAATATTAGCATTGCCACACTTAAACAAATGCCACATGACACATAAATTCTGCCATCTGCTCTGACTTTTCCTGAGTAGGAAGTTGGCAGATACTGCGTAGTCATCTACATATGACTGACAATTGTCAGCCAAGTCTAAATAAAAAGGTGCTTTGTCTTTACGTGTTGTTGAAAAAAGCTCGAGACGTATAAATCAACACGAAAACATACTCTTGATGTTTATTTTTCCCATTAAATGTACATATACAAATTACATTGTGTAATTTTACATGTGTATATATGTGTATTTATATAGATATTTAAACTGTATACATAAATATACAGATATAGATAGAGAGAAAGATTTATATATGTTCCACAGTGGACTCTTTATACTTTCTGAGCCTTCTTAGAGTGCAGATTGAATCAGTAATTCTGTACATGTCCATGTTGTGTAAAGAAAATACTCCATCTTATCTGCTTTGATGTGTTGCAGGAGAGGCCTAGAGTACACGGCTCTGCTTAGCCAGGCAGAGGTAAAGCAATGAAAACACTCATTTCCAGAAGGAAAGTATATTTTACAGTGAAGGGGGTGCAAAACACGCTGGCGATAATTCGTACACACTGAAAAAATAAATCCATGGTCAATGAAATCGTGTCCTTGTAGAACACCTGAAGCTCCCTAATATATAACGGAATTAGTGTCGTCAGATTTCATTGAAGCCCATGGTTCTGCGGGCCATTCTTTAAACAGCTCTGTCAGTCAGGAAAAGAATACTTCAATCGCATGACAACAAATGCTACCAATACTGAAGGTCGTCCTCTAAATCAGAAGAGAATGCAAGAGTTTCCTAACAACTTCTTCTCAAACAAATTACCGGCAGGCCAAACCGAAATGAATTTTATTATTGAGGACAAGTGAATTGTACAGTACTTATAGCAAACACATTAGAGGATTAAAGTTGATTGAAGGAGATTGGATTTGAAAAGACATAAATAGGGAAGACATGAAAAATCTGCTCAAAATGAACTTATCAAAACTGCTGTGGAATTCAGCCACTGGCCAATCACTTGTGGAAGGTTTGCTTTGGTTTCCTCTAGAGAAATGAAGTGAAAATACTGGGTTCTGGATGGAGGTCAAGCTGTTTTTGTGCAGATGTGCTATGCCTCCAGGATGGGCCCCCGTAGAAAACACAGAAGGTGGACACATAGGGCTGGCAGAGTCCCCGTGACAAATTCAGACTTCTCTGTGTGGTGGCTATTTAACCCAACTGCCACTTTCCACAAGAAGTTCAGATTAACTTCACCTTCAAGTCCTGTCTAGGATTCTTCAATCCATTCAATCATGGATTAACCAGGAGATAATCCAAATAATAAAAGACAATGCTTTACAACTGCTTTCTACCTGGTGAGCAACCTTCCATGTGTCTCCCATGAGCTAAGTGACTGTACCTTCACAATAACTCCATTAGGTAAGTACTAGAGGTATCTCTATTTTATAGCAGAGGACACCGAAGTCAGAGAAGCAAAAAAAATATATACCCAATTCACATGGATATCAAGAGGCAGAGACAGTGTTCACTGTTGGGCCGCTGGTACAAGAATCTGTCTTCCTGATTACTCTACTCTCTAAGAGTTATAAACACACCCATGATCAAATGTTCCATGCAAATGGCTCCTGGGATGGGAAAAGAGGTTGAGAAATGACTTCTGAGATACATGCTCAGTCCATGGCTCTATTCTGAGAATCTGAACAAGATAGGTGGTACCTGCCTCCAAGATGCCCCCAATGATCCCCACCTCCTGCACCCATCCTTTCACGTACACCGACTCCCCCACACTCTACAGGGCTGTTGGTCCATGTGCCACAATATGGCAGAGGTGATGGTACGTCACTCAGAAATGAGGTTATAAAATACCCTGGCTTTCATCTTAGCAGCTCCCTCTTTCTCTCTCATCACTCACTTTGGGGAAAGCCAACTGCAAGTCACCAGGACACACTGGCAGTCCTGTGGGGAGGCCCATGTGGCAAGGAACTGAGCCCTGTCAGCATCCACATGAGAGGGAGAGGAAGCGGATCCTCCAGCCTTCATGTAACTGCCCCCCCACCCCCACCCCCACCCCCAACAACAACAACCTCCTGAGGACCCTGAGCCAGAGCCACCCAGCTAAGCCATTCCTAGATCCCTGACCCTCAGAAAATACACATGATAGTAAATGCTTGTTGTTTCAAGATACTCATCTTGGGAATAATTTGTTACTCGGCATTAGCTAACTTCTACATGCTGTATCACCTGCAAAGTGGAGCTTCCAAAGACCTGAAACAGTGGGGTTTGTTTATAAAGCCCTCAATGCTTAATTCATTCCTTTACACAGAGCAATTCAGGAAGCTGTCCTAATCTAAACTCCATTCCTGAGAGAGAGAAAGAGGTATAATGTAGCATGTGAGCATGTATTCACCTGTTAAATATTTTTGAACAACTATTGGATGTCAGGAACTATTGTAGTGCTGGGATGTGGCACTCAACAAAAGAAACAAGGTCTCCTTCCTGATATTCTAGTGGATGGAAACTGCAAAAGAGTAAGTAGATAAATAAGAAAAAACAGGGAGATAGTGATAAGTATGTAGAAAAGAGTATAGAGCATTGAAACAGGGGATGACCATTTTTTTTTTGGATGGAGTAGTCAAGAAAGACCCCTCTGAAGAGCGATATTTGAGAAGAGGCCTGGGAGAAAAGATCAAGTAAACTGGGGCTATTCAGTAGGTGTCTAATCTCCAGCACACCACCCCACTTAACATCTGAGCCTCGCTTTTCCCAGTCGTATGTTCAGGACAATAATAATTTGCCTCATGAGATAAAGAGAATGAAGTAAGATTGTAATATATCAAAGGAATGTGTAAATCGAGATGCCCCTCCTCATTGTTCCTCATTTTAAAATAGCACGACTGCTTTGGTCCAACTTTGAAATCACTAAGACTGGGGCAACGTTATCCCCAAACCAAAGGTGAGGCACGGAAATCCGGACAGCCTGCTGACTTAATAGAATATCCATCTCAAGGGAAGCTAACTCAGTTATGGAAGAGTCTGACCATTAATTTCAATGATTTGACTGTGTAATATAATGTTTCAATCCTAGAACACAATTTAAACTGGGACAGGTAGTCATTACTTAACTTAGAGTCTGCAAATTCATCTCCTACATGTCAAGTTTTTTGTAGTCTATGTTCAAAGACTTGCCAAAAAAGATATGGGAAACTTGCCAAAAAAGATATGGGAAAATATTTCAAAGTCCATGAAATCTAGCATCTCGATATCAAATAGTGCCTCGACTGCTACTGTAGATAAAAATGGTGATAGAAATTTTTATTAAAACAGTAAGCAAAGGGTAAGCATGCTTGTCAAACACAGATCCTCCTTCCCATATAGATGAGAGTGCAGAGAACAGTAAAGATGACAAATGGGGTGGAATACTGATTTAGCCTGAAGTGAAGGGGGTGATGGGAGAATGAGAGTCAAAATGAATCCCTATCTGTGATACCTTCTAAAGATAATGACAAGAAGTGAAATAAAATGATATTTTGGCAAAACAAATGTTTCAACTAATACTCAAAAAATAAACAGGCTGTGGTTTGAAACTAAAAATTAATTGCATATTAATTGAGAAAGTCTCTTGATTGAGATCCAACATTTCAATCTAGGGATGCATGAGAAGGAAAATGGAGGGAAAAAAATCAAATGAGATGGATGTCAGTATATCCAGCCACAAAAGTTACATAGATGAGAATGAAAGTACTATGAAGACATATCTTAAAAGCACTGCTTCTGTGACAATCGCATTGCTGTTCGCCAAACAGTCCTGCTTCTCTTTCGGGGTGAAAGGTGGGACTGTGTTTCCTTGGCTGCTTGAATTTAGGTGCAGCCAGATGTCTTGCTTTGGCTAAAGAAGCGTGAACAGGGGTGACACGTGTCATGTTGGGGTAAAAGCTTTAAGAACTAGTATGCAATTAACCTTGTTCTTTCCCTGTCCCAGTAACTGTAGAAGAATGAAAGGGGAGCACATGACCCTGAGTGAGGGAGAAATAGAGCAGGACGCCCAGCCAACCCCCAATGGGCATAAGAGATTGCACAAGAAACAACATTTGTTCTTTTAAGCCATGGAGACTGGGGGCTATTTGTTGCTGCTGCAGAACCTGCCTTATCCTGATTCATTCCCTCATTGAGCTACTAATCCTTCTAGCCCCCCTTTTCATAATGTGGGGCTTCCAGCAAAAGTTAAGGAGGGAATTATTTGACACCTCAGGGGTGTGGCTATTTGTATCATGGCTTTTCTAGAACGAGAAGTTTTCCACTATCACCATAGTTCTTCCCTGTTGCAAATACTTTTTGACTTTCAAAGGCAGGTGCTTCCTTTGCAATTCCCTCAGCACTGTGGACAGACAAGTGCCCCGCGTATTCTCATCAGAAGCAACGGAATGTGTCTGATAGGTATGTGATGCTCCGACAGACATGCTCTGGAGTTTTAGTACCATTTCATTCACTCATTCACAGTGATGAGAGGGTTCTTACCCTCACCAAACTTACAGTCTTCTGATAGAAAATGAAAGATGTTAGACCAATAAGTGAAGAATGCTGTGAGAACACACGGAAGGGATATCACTTAAGGTGGGGAATGGCTTCCTGGGAGGAAGTAAAGACAAAATGGACAAAGAAAAAAGAGCCGGAAGACCTCTTCAGGCAGGGGGTGCAAACGGCTGGTGGCAAGAGAGAGAGCAAGGCATGAGAGCAACTAAACTTTGCTGAGTGTGGCTGTCTTGTGGGTGGAATGGAAAGTGATTACCCTGGAAGAAAGCAGAAGACAGCTCCTGAAAGTCCTTGAAATCATGTCAAGCATGTTGGATTTTATCTGATGGGTCATGCAGAGAGAGCCATTGAAGGTGGGGTAACATGGTTAGGTTTGTTTATTAAAGAGCATTTTAGTTCCACTGTGAGAAGGGCTTGGAGGGGATAAATATAAAAGACAGAGACACCAGTTACCAGGACATCACAGCAAAAGATCACAGGGGCTTGGATGAAAGATGGTGGACACAGAGACAGAAGGAAGACCCAGCAATCCTATTACTGGGCATATACCCTGAGAAACCCATAATTCAAAAAGACACATGCACACCAATGTTCATTGCAGCACTATTTACAATAGCCAGGCCATGGAAGCAACCTATATGTCCATGACAGATGAGTGGATAAAGAAGATGTGGTATAAATATACAATGGAATACTACTCAGCCATAAAAAGGAATGAAATTGGGTCATTTGTAGAGACGTGGATGGACCTAGAGTCTGTCATACAGAGTGAAGTAAGTCAGAAAGAGAAAAACAGATATCGTATATTAATGCATATATGTGGAATCTAGAAAAATGGTACAGACGAACCTATCTGCAGGGCAGGAATAGAGACACAGATGTAGGGAAAGGACGTGTGGACAATGGGGGCGGGGAGGGGGTGTGGGATGAACTGGGACTGACGTATGTGCACTGCCATGTGTAAAACAGATAGTTAGTGGGAACCTGCTGTATAGTACAGGGAGCTCAGCTTGGTGCCCTGTGGTGACCTAGATGGATGGGATGGAGGGGGAGGGGTGGAAGGGAGGTCCAAGAGGGAGGGGATATATGTACACATATAGCTGATTCACTTCATTGTACAGCAGAAACTAACACAACATTGTAAAGCAACTATACTCCAATTTTAAAAAAAAGAAAGAAAGAAAGAACATAGAAAAGAAGATAGACAAAGATCTGAGAGGTTTTTTATTTTTTATTTTTGGCTGTGTTGGGTCTTCGGTGCTGCGCGTGGGTTTTCTCTAGTTGCAGTGAACAGGCTTCTCATTGTGGTGGCTTCTCTTGTTGCAGAGCACAGGCTCTAGGTGCACAGGCTTTAGTAGTTGTGGCATGCGGGCTCAGTAGTTGTGGCGCACAGGCTTAGTTGCTCCGTGGCATGTGGGATTTCCCAGACCAGGGATCAAACTCATGTCCCCTGCGCTGGCAGGCGGATTCTTAACCACTGCGCCACCAGGGAAGCCTGAGAGAGATATTTTGAAGACTGAACTGGAGAAGTGTCATACAACCTCACTCCTGCCTGCAGCAAGGTTACATTGGGGGTGATGGAAACAGTTGCAGATTCTTCACTTGATGTTAAAACCCCATTAATCATTCCATCGGAGTCTCTTCAGATAAATATAGGAGTCCAGCCACATTGAAACAGATGATCAAGCTCCTTATGAGAGCAGTGAATCCATTTAGGATGGTGTTTATTCCCCAAAAGACCACATTACTTGCATATTTTGCATTTGATCTTAATTCCTCCAGTAAGAAGAGTTATCTACAGAAAGTATCATGACGTGACTTCTATTTAGTATGTGGAATTACTAGACTGGTTCCTAGAAATGTACATGGTACTTAAATTTATCTAATTCCTACTTGCCATTTGTTTTCTTTTTTTAAATTTATTTTTAATTTATTTTTTTGAGTATCTTTTGAGTACTCAGATATCCCTTTGTTCTTTTTTTAAAAAATTTTATTTATTTATCTTTGGCTGTGTTGGGTCTTCGTTTCTGTGCGCAGGCTTTCTCTAGTTGTGGCGAGAAGGGGCTACTACTCGTTGCGGTTGCGGGCTTCTCATTGCAGTGGCTTCTCTTGTTGCGGAGCACAGGCTTTAGACACGCAGGCTTCAGTAGTTGCAGCATGCAGGCCCAGTAGTTGTGGCGCACGGGCTTCGCTGCTCTGTGGCATGGGGGATCTTCCCGGACCAGGGATTGAACCTGTGTCCCCTGCATTGGCAGGCGGATTCTTAACCCCCACGCCATCAGGGAAGTCCGCCATTTGTTTTCTGAGGACATCTCTTTATATATTTGTTTATCCACCCCTTACAACATTTTTTCTCCTGGCGCTCCTAGGGTCACACTGGCTCTTCTGACTCCTAGCTCCATCACTTATTAGTCACCTGATCTAGGGGGAATTCTTTCCAAGCACCGGTTTCTCATCTAACAAAAGAGGGTAATAACAAGATTGACTTAAATGTCTTGCTATGAACACTCCAAGAAAGAGTGGTATTAAGTGCTGAGAATCATGTCTGGCCCACAGCAAGCTCTCAAAAAAAAAAGGTCTTAACTAATAATATCAACAGACAATGACTCTAAATCCTTTGCATGTCGCTGAGAGTGCAGAAAGTCACACAGGGTCACACGCTGTGCAGAATTAACTCAGAGGGCCAGTCATGAAAGAGGATAATGCAAAAATCTCTTGAATGTCAATTTTGCGTTAGGTGCTATGCCAGGGTCTGGGGAGAAAGCATTGAATCAGTAGGTAAAGTCCAGGTCCTCCTGGAGTCTCTGCTCTAATTGTGTAAATGACATCAAACCCAGGATGAAAACTATGGTGAACCTCGTAGAAGGTATATCACACAGAATAACGCACCCAAGGATGGGTTTCGGGGGCTCCACTCAAAATGTTTTATTCAACGAAACAGTCACAACCATGAAAGAAAAGATCCAAGCCCTGCAGTAGTTTGTGCAGACTCAACCTGCAGTGACCTTCTCAATTAGAAAGGAGAAAAAAAACACAAAACTTCAGCCTGTGCAAAATGTGAACCTCCAAGGAGTTTTAAAGGGCGTTTCATGAATGGCCATTTCACATGGTTCCAAGTATGGAGCTCCAGATTCATGGCTGCTTTCTTACTTGTCAACTGAAAGTATTTATTAGAGCATTCACGCTGTTTAGAAACTTACACAACCACTTGTAACCTATTAGTGAAACATCCAGTTACACGCCTGGCCTCTTCATTTCCTTCCAAACCAAATACTTGGAGATCTGGGCTGTATTAACCTTGCTATTCCTGCTACCTGCTGTATCCCAGATGAAAAATACGGCTGAACTCTTTTGATTATTATAGACAATAGTTGATGACCTTCATTAAATATTCAGTAGGTGCTCTGAAGAGTGATGAATGATTTACGGGTATTATCTCATTTGCAGGAGCCTCATGCAGTAGGTACTAATGCCACACCCATTTTACAGGTAAGGCAATCAAGTCTTAAAGAAGTTAACCAACTTGTCAGGTTCAGAGAGCTAGTGCCCAGGTCATCTGGTGCCAAAGCCAAAAGCTTTCGACTATGATTTTACATAGTCCAAGGGACGGGCACCAACTAGCGTCACCTTGATGTGCCCTGTACTCTTTTTATTTTTCACATTAAACAGTTATTAGACAACCATGTGCCAAGCACAGGGCTTGATTCTGGGGATTCGATGGAAAGCGAAACAGATACTACTGCACCCCTCTTGGAGCCTACGGCTATCAACTGTAGGAAGTGCCCTTAAAATATATTCTTGATGCAGAAGTCCAAATTATCCATTTAAAATATAAATGAAGTCCCTATTTTACTCAAGTAAAACCCAAAGTCCCTAATTATCCACAAGTCCTACATGGTAGGCACCCATCTCCACCTTGCTTATCCCCCCCTAGCTCACTTTCTGCTGTCTTCTGCTCCAGTCTCTCTGTCCCCTTGTTCCTTGAACACAAGGGTACAAAGAAGCCTTAGGTCTTCTCTTTTGACTATTTGCTCTGCTTGGAATGTTCTTTCCCCAAACATCCCTGTGGCTCCTCCTTCACATCCTTCTAGTCTTTGCTGAAATGTCACTCTCACAATGAGGCTCACCCTGACTCCCCGCCCCCCATTTAAAATTTCAACTCATTCTTCTCCGCCTGCCCTCTGTCCCACCTCACCCCCTTCCTCTTCCCTTTTATTATAGCACTTGTCACCAGCAGACCCAACTTGAGTATTTATGATATGCAATTTTCGTGGTCTTTCTGACCCACCAGAATATAGGCTCCGTAAGAGCTTGTCTATTTTTTCCCTGGTGGGTCCTCAATGCCAAGATGAGTGCCTGGCACACAGAAGGTGCTCGCTATATACACGCACACACGTGTATATACACACATACACATGTACATACACACACATGACTAGAGAGAAAGTATAAGCTGCTATGAGGTCACAGGCAAGTAGATTCTCTTCTGTTCCAGGGAGTTGGGGTTAAGGGTGCGAATTCCAGGAAAGCCTTTCCCAGGAGAAGTGGCATTTTTGAGCTGAAATTGAAATGAGAAGTAAAAGGTAATCTGGCAAAGGGCTGTGGTGAGGCAGAGGCAACAGGATGTTCACAAAGCCCTGCTCAGGGACAGCTTGATATGTTTGGGGGAAGTAAAAGACGGTTTGTAGTATGGCTACAAGCAAGAGCTAGTGGGCATGAAGATTTACTATACAGAAGGAAATCATGTTTTCTTAATTGAAACCTGTTCTTTATGAGAACAGACAGAGAGGGAGGAAGAGAGGAAAGCAAAGAAAGAGAATGAAGAATAAATATACCTCTGCTTTGGTGAAGTAGCCATTTTGGGTTATAAAGCACACTTTATCTAGACACTGACATGACAGCTGCACGTCAGCAGGACAAAAGCCAAAAGCCCCAGGTCCATTTGGAGGCCAAACTTTGCAAGGTCATGACAAAGTTCTGAATGAGGCAGCTGATTTCCCACTGTCCTTGCTACATGGCAGGTGATGCAGGTTATAGAATTCAAGAGGATTCCCATTTCCCAAACAGGAAGTCCACGTTTCTTAGAAAACGCATAGTTCAGGACAAACTCCTCTTTCTGAAAGTGAAGATGGCCGTGAGACCATCTTAGTGGTGGGGCAGCAGCAGCAGCAAGCTCTGTCAGGGTCCTTTTCTCAATTTGCAAAACGCTTTCTCTGGTTGCATCCCGACAATGGGAGGTGGCGATGAGCCACAGAAAGTCATTTCACCCATCACTAACCCATCACACTTGTACATCCTCCACCTCTATCACCTCCTTCCCAGGCCTCCGGGCAGAAGATATGTTTTGAAAGACTTGTAAAGCACTCATTTGGAGTACAGGATAGCTTAATATTACTTTAAGTGACTAATATTTAGAATCTAAAAAAAGAGAGAGAAAAAGGTTCCACTGATGAAAAATATATCTCAGTTTTCCTAGAAAATGTTTCACAGTGACAGCTGTGTATCCCATGAGCAAAAATAAGGTTGTTTCCGGAAGGAATTTAATTAAGATGAGTTGGGCATGCCATGAGCAGCACACGGCCGAGAAAGCATCAGTGAGGTACTTACCACTCCAACGTGGAGAATACACAATATTAAAATGCTCAATAGATTAGTCTACAAATCTACTTAGCTCTCCATTTGTCCTGCATCACCAAATAAAACATTGCCTTGAAATGGAACCGTCTGAGATTCTGCACACCAAATCAATTTACACTGAATAAAGAAAATGCTTATGCAACTCCTGAGCTGCAGTTTGCAATGAGATACTCGGGAAAAGAGCAAATGTAACCCTTCTCCATTTCATCAGAGATAGAATGAGAATTAATCAGTGATACTTAACTACCCTTTCAACAGGACTCCAACAACATCCCCAGAAACACTTCATTTCTTTCAACATTTCAGAACAATAAACAGTCACCAACTTTTAATCATTCCGTATATTACTGGAGACTGTGAAAAAGGATTTTAATTCACAAGACTGATGACAGTGTAATAAATTAGAGAAATTGTGGCTGTTATTGTGAAGTCTTAGTGCCTCAGTGTGGTTCATGTCTCAATTTCTGGATGTAATATGATTAGAGTATAATTATTAGCAATTATTACCAAAGCACTCAGAAGCTTTCCTCCTACTGTGAAAGCAGAGATGCTACTTTATATCCTATTTTAATCCTTGTTCATGGGTATCACACATCACCCAAAAAAGGAAGGACATGGTGATTCAAAAATGCCTGTTTTGACAGATTGCTCTTTCCCACTTCTTTTATATCATAAATATTTAATACGCGGTTCCACAATGGATGACAAAATCCAGCTCTGTGATCATCCAGTTAAGTGAAATCTCCCCTACTCCTCCTCAAAAGACAGTCACCAGTCTTGCCTCAGGAGCCAAGAAGGGTCAAAATACAGCACCTACATTAATCTCAGCCCCCTTTGGACCCAAGTCATAAGAAATTTCCCACTAATTTATTTTCCGCCACTTATTCTTTGACATGCAAATTTCTCGGGAAGACCACCATAATATATTTAATTCTCTACGCTGTGCAATTATAACAAAAACAATTCTGTGATGGTACCAGATGGTCATCATTTAAGTACATGCCATCTTCTCTCTCCCTATATATTAATCTAAAATGGAATCTAGAAAATGACAAGAACATCTCATAATGGAACACCCAGTGCATGGCTGATTTGCCTTTCATTGTCCAAGTGCCTTTATGTGCTGTGGACTTCCTGGAAACAAATGAGACCTCGGCAGCCGCATGTTTTCATTTTATCACATTTATTTAAGATGACCGAGGACAGTGCTCAATATTTATTCACCACGTTCAACATTTGCCGTCATCAGAATAAAAGGCGAGACAGCACAGTTTGAACAACATCTGGTAATTCCAAAGAGATACTGTCACTTGAAGAACAAATGAACCTTCAGTTAATAAAATCTCCCCCTGACTGACAAAGATGGCTTTTGTACACATGCAGGATCCATGATAAGTAGATAGCGAAGCACTGATAGAGAGGACTGGATTCCTACAAAAGGAACTCAATGCTGCCCATGTTTAAATAAAGACAGGGTTTATTACTGGTCTTTTATGAGTCACGATAAGTTAAATGTCCTGAGTTCTGGAGGGATAAAAGATTTAAATTATAATTCTGAAGGCCATGGGAAGCTGCACAATTCTCAAAATGCTCTAATGCCTCAAAGTAAGAATGATATTACCCCGACAAAAATTTAGCTGGTTTCAATGAAGAGGCCTTTCATCCAGTAATGCCTGAATTAATAAAGGCAACCCTCCTATATTCTGAATATCTATGACCCCAAGCCCGTACGTAGCCAATAGATTCAAAAGTGAATCTACTAAGAACCAGGCAGTGTTTAGAAGTGAGGAAATGTCTAGAATAGGCAAATCTGTTTAAATGTCAATACAACTTTACACAAGTGTCTATGCAAACACACACACACACACACACGTACAGACACCCAGATGGGGTGATATCTTTCAATATATGAAGAACTGGACTTCTTCCCATCATACGGTCAAAGGCCATACTTCATACCCTGTTTCATGCCTTTACCATGCCACCATTGGTATTGATGGTTCTTATAACTATTGATCACGAGCAACCAATCGGATTTGGGTGGAAAGCAAATTAATTCAAGAGAAGCCCTTTATATAATTGGATCTTGGCCGATATGCAATGATGAAAACATTCTCTGGTCCCCAGGAATGCCAGATTTTAAAAGAGTATTTATGACAGGACATGAATAATTATAATAAATGGACTTCCTGAGAAGGTAAAAATTACACCCTGGTCCTCTTCATATTATTATGAGAAGATAAGTCTAGGAAAGCTCTTGGAAGGTGTCACGAGTCATGCAGACCGAGAGATGATTCTTACAATTTAGAGCCAAAGCGAGTGTCCTTGGCACAGCGAAGGGCCTGGCACAAATGGCGCAGTGGTGAAGTTCACAGACATCGGCCTTGATCAACTCTTTCTTCTCCCCTAAGAGTTTGCTCCCTATGGTAGCTGCCTTGGGTTCAAATCTTACAGAAACTCCAGTTATTTTTTAAATTGGTAACAATTATGGTTGTTATTCTTGAGGTCATTGCTAGACATAAGCTTATGAGGTTGGGAGGGTGGGACACACTTCCTCCCCACTCCCTGTATTTCCAAGTGGAGGAATTCCTCTAGGGCGATGTTCCAGGTCTCTCCCAACTTCTCACTCCGCCATCCCTAAGAAGGAATGGTTTATCTGATTGGTTATTTTGGCAAAAGAACCAGGCATGCTCAGTTCAGTCCCCTGAGCCCTTTGTCAAATCCCCCAGCTGACAAAAAGGGTGCACTCTGGTCTTCTTTCTCAGTCATGAGACTCATGAGTGCGCGACGGCTGGGGAAGAGGAGGAGGGAGGAGGCTGCAGGTGTTCACTCCATCAGGGATTGATGGGTAAGTCTGAACCAATCAGGAGAGTATAAGCAAGCCCATTTGGTCCTACTTTTTTTTTTTTTTTTTTTTGTGGTACGCGGGCCTATCACTGTTGTGGCTTCTCCCGTTGCGGAGCACAGGCTCCGGACGCACAGGCTTGGCGGCCATGGCTCACGGGCCCAGCCGCTCCCCGGCATGTGGGATCTTCCCGGACCGGGGCACGAACCCGTGTCCCCTGCATCGGCAGGCGGACTCCCAACCACTGCGCCACCAGGGAAGCCTGGTCCTACCTTTTAATTTGGACCTCCTTCATTAAGAAGCTGACAGCTTTTTATTGCCCATTTAAAGACAGCAGCTTCCCTGAGATATGATTCATACATCCTAAAATTCACCTATTCAAAGTGAACAATTCAATAGTTTTTAGTATATTCAGTTGTGCAACTGCCATCATGATTTCATCTAAGAACGTGTCCATCACACCAGAAGGAAACCCCTGTAGACGTCCAGTCACTTCTCATCACTGTCCTTCTGCCCAGCCCTAAGCAACCGCTCATCTATTTTCTGTCTCCATAGATTTGCCTCATCTGGACCTTTCATATAAATGGGATCAGGACCTTGAAAATATTAGGCTAAAAGAAGTCTGTTTATGCCCTTTTTGCCTCCCTGCTCGGCTTCTCTCTCAGTCGGTTCTTCCTCAGTAGGGAAATGATGGGATGCTATTTCCCTACAGCCACCACATATCAAGAATGGCTTCTTAGGTCCCATTTTCCCAATATCTAATCACTTCTTCAACACTTTGCAAGTTTCATTTCACACAGACATTAAACCGCTATATTAAGGTCAGCATTCATTTATCCACTCATTCATCCACTCAGATTTTCAAAATACATTTTTTGGTCCCTAATATGTCTGCCAGACCCTGAAGATCCAGAAATGAATAAAACCTGGAACCAGCTCTCAGGGAGTTCACACTTAATTATTGGGAATGATTTAGGTACAGAATTGTATAAAATGTATAAAATAGATTCACTAGAATATAAGTCCAAGGACTCTTATTAATCGTCCAATTCATTACAGGATTTGACACCACCCACAGTTGCTGTCTCTGTGAAATCTCTCTACCTCTTGTGAAACTGTCCTGGCCCGCTTCACTTGCCACCTCCCTGACCATCTTCTTAGCGTCCTTCTCTCCTCTCACCTTCCAACCACTCGTTCAAGTGGTCCTTCCTTAAGGTAATCTTTCTTTTCTATCATCCTTTCCTCGGGGACATCATCCACTCCCACAACTTCAACTATCACTTCCATGGCAACTTGTGAGTGGCATAAAGATGAGTAACACAAGATAAGAAGGACTTAGCATTTGAGCTAAGACTTGAAGGACACATTGGATTTGGGGTGCTTGGGTTTGAGGTATATATGCATATGGGGATTGATGTATGTGGCATCAATTTCTCCCAAGTAGCTCTGCCTTTCTCACTTTGCCATTATCAATTAGTTAACTTATCCCCAAAAAAGCAGATTCTTTTTCCTATCCACATTTGATATATGTTCACAAAATGCTCCTATCAACTCCACACATTACTCCCGGCATCTGTCGCCTATGCCTGCACTTCACGATCTTTCAACCAAAAAGCTGCCATTAGCTCTGAATCTGTGGCTTCACGGAAACTATTGATTCATGGTGATGACCCTTCTTGCCTGCACACATCTCAAGCCCACAGAGTGAGAGGAGCCCTGGAAACATTTATTCAGACAGATAAAATCTTCCCTATTTAACAGAACTGACTTCCATGACCAGGGGGCACATCTTGTTACCTAGGGACATTCCACAGGATTACACAGCGAGGCTCTAGCTGTGACTGTAAGTCACTGCCACCGAAGTGTCAAAACAAATAACAGTAACAACCAACCCTCAGAGAACTTGGGGGTAGCTGATGCTTTTCCCCTAGATAAACCAATAATTTTTATTTTTAATTGGAAAAAGAATTCAATATATGTTCTCTAATAGCATATCACATATTTTGTTATGTATTGTTATATACTAAAACATTAATATAAAATAGATATAGTTTATACTATCTGTATATATGTCATATAAATTACATATGATATTACTACATATAATTGTGTATATACAGTATTTGTATGTATTCAAAAGAGTTGTAGGTAAGAAAATGTGTACACACATATATGTGCATATATCATATAACTATGAATTTCTGTGACAAAGGGAATATAAAAATGTGGTTTCTTCTTCCTTTTTCCAAGGGCTACAAATTTCAGAAAGTAATCACTTGTCAAACCTCAAAATTCCTCAGGGGTTCTTGTTTATCATAGTCATCAATACATACAACACTACGATAATGACTGTCTTTTAATCAGCAATTATCATATACTGGACAATCTTGTGATCATTTTGTAGGTATTATATCCTTCAATCCTCACTGAAAATCCATCAGTTGGTATTGTTATCCCATTTTGCAGATGGCATTACTAAGTTTCAGAGAACTGGAGAGACTAGCCCAAGGTCTCAGTGATTTCAGTCTTTTTCTGACTTACCCCGTATGCTGGGCTTTCATCTACTGCTCTGACTGCCTCCTTGATATTAGCTGTACCCTTCCTCTTTCTTTTAAAGGAAAAGAGATGTCCTCCTTCAAACATCTTCACGATTATTTTAACCACCATTCTTATTCAACTTAAAGTAAGATTTTTCAAAGGAACCAACATTTATTGAATGTGTTCTACCCTTTTCAAAATGTTGGCATAACTTGGCCATGTGTATACATGAATACCACTGTCCCAACAAGAAGCAGTGGGTAATGAAGTGATCTCTAAAGCATAGTCTATTTCACCAAGAGGGAAAGGGAGGCATGGATACTCCTCCTTGCCTCTCTGGCTGAATTACTGGGTATTCTTAATTGACTGGAGACTGGATATAACTGGAAAAGGAGAAGAAAATGCTTTGGAAATCCAGAAGACCCCCCCAGCCGTTAAAGGATTAGACTGGACCCTGAAGGACATGAGCTGAAGGCTTCTGTCCCTCCCAAATGACTAAGGCATTGAGAGAGAAGAATCATCCCAGCAGAATGTGAGATCCAATTCCACTGATAATCACAGTAGCATTAGGATTCAGGTTGGAAAAGGACCATTTCAGTCACACATACCGCCGCTTCATTATCAAACATCAAAAATTGATCAATTGTTCATTTTGCCTCTAATTTATGGATGATCTTACAGGTAGCTAGATTAAATACACATTACCAGTTAAGTTTTACAGAATTTCATTTTTTAAGTGTTCCTAACAGCAAGTACCTCCTCTTCAGATCAACTATTTGGTAATTTACATTTTGAATGTGATCATTTGACTAATGTCTCTTCTACCCGCCTGTAGGCTTCATGAGCCAATAGCTAAAAGTAAGAGCTATCATTTGTCGAATGCTTACTATGTGCTGGGAATTACACAAGCAATAGATCGTTTAATCTTCACAACCAATCTAGGAAGTAGCTATTTATCCCCATTTTATACATAAGGAAACTTAAGCATAGGGTTGTTAAATAACTAGTCTGAGATCCCGCAGAGAAAAGGAGGCAGCCCCAGAGTGGACTCCAAGCAATCAAACCCCAAGCATGAGGGCAACAGCCATGTATGTATTTGTCCTCTCATATCCTCAGTACACTGTAGGTGCTCTGTAACATTTGATGAATGAATGAGAAGCTGCTTTTTCTGGGTTGGGCCAAATCTACATAGACATGAAAGAAGAACCCTTGCTTTGTGTTCATCTCAGAGATGAGCATGTCCTCCAATAACCCAGAGCTCAGAGTGATTATCACGTAAAATGGAGCCAGGTGAGGCAAATTCCCATGGGCCTCCAACAGAAACAAAACCTTTTCCTACGCCTCTCCGTTCACTTGACTGTGTTCCTGCTCACCTGCAAATGATTACTAAATGCCCACACCCACATTCTCACAAGCAAACACAGACCTAAAAGGCACCTGAGTTGTCCAAGTACTCATTTCTTCCTTTAGTCTTGTCTGAGAAAAATTCACCAGAATTAAATGCTTACGTAGCACCAGGTATCGTGCTACTGATCATGAAGAGACTGAAAAAGAATCACAAAGCAGTAACCTGTTCACAGAGAAAGGCATGGGTTCTTAGAAACTAAAACTGAAGATCAACAATTTAAGAATTATAGGAAAGATACAAATTTCAATGGGAACACAGAGGAAGAGGAAATCAATGTGGGCTCATGCTAGAAAAAAATCCATGAAGGGGACTCCCCTGGTAGCACAGTGGTTAAGAATCTGCCTGCCAATGCAGGGAACATGGGTTTGAGCCGTGGTCCGGGAAGATCCCACATGTCACGGAGCAACTAAGCCCGTGTGCCGCAACTACTGAGCCTGCACTTTAGAGCTCACAAGCCACAACTACTGAGCTCACGTGCCACAACTATTGAGCCCATGTGCCACAACTACTGAAGCCCACGCGCCTAGAGCCCGTGCTCCACAATAAGAGATGCCACTGCAATGAGAAGCCCATGCACCACAAGGAAGGGTAGCCCCTGTTCGCCGCAACTAGAGAAAGCCCATGCGCAGAAACAAAGACCCAACGCAGCCAAAAATAAAAATTAATTAATTAAACAAAAAGACTTTAAAAAGTCAATTAAAAAAAAACTGATGAAGAAACAAAGAATTTGAAGTGTAGTCTGAAGAACAGTCAGAAATGGGGGTGGGGTGGATGATAGAAGAGGGGCTCCAGGCAGGAAGAAAAGTGTTTAGTTTGGAGGCACTTGAGAACAGTGTTTTAGATTCAGACATTAGGTATAGAATGATAGACTTCTTGAGTGAACCTGAAACTGTCACTTCTATTAGGCAATGTTCAGGAGATATCAGAAAATCCACTGTAAGAGCAGAACCTTTCAAAGAAAGCAGCTATGAATTGGTGAGCAGGGCAAACTCAGTTGGGCAGCTGCTGGCTAACTGAAAAAGAGTGAAAGAGAGGGTCCCTCCACTAGTCTTTGTTTGTTTGGTTTTTGTTTTGTTTTCTGATCTACCCCAAGTCCCTTACTTTGGGGAACTACCTTTATTCCACTGTAAATTTATCTACATAGTTTAGGTGGAGCTGTACACCTCTCCTCCACTACTCTACTCAATAACCAGCCAATCAGAAAAGCCAGTCCTATAGCTAAGGGATTTGTTCAGGAGCAGACGCATGACTCAAACTGGCCAATCAGAGCCTTCCCTGGGATTTTTTGAGGTATCCTCGAAAGGATGTTAACTTCCCAGAGAACACATGGTAGAAACCTATTGAAGCCTGATGCCAAGAGGGCAAGCAGATCCAAGAGAGAATCAGAGTCCTTGTTACGTCATTAAAATTTTAGCCTCAACCATGCCTGAAGTCTACCCTTTGTGTTGCCCAGTTCGATGACCCCATTTTTCTTTTTTCTTAAGCTTATTTGATTTTTTATGGTCATTTTCTTTTTCTACTTGCAACTGAGGAATCCTAATGAAATCAGTGCCTAAACATCCTGTGACATAATGCATTCTACTCTGTGCTGGTTGTGGCTTCCCTTCTCATAACAAAAACTAGCAAGCTTCAAGAGGTGCTGCACACTTCCTCCATTTGTTTGTTATCAAGATCCCCTTTGGAATCCTCATCTCTGTCCTTTTAAGCACTGCGCTATTTTCTGAACTGCCAAAATGATTCAAACAACCTCAGACACAATAGCTTGTTTGACAGTTGCTGCCATTTAGTGAAAAAAAAAAAACCCTCAAAAAACAAAAAAATAGTTATGAAACTGAAGGGGATTATAAATAAAGTACTGCAATACCCAAAGACTAACAGTGTTAGAGGTACGCCAGTAAAGTGACACATTGCACTGGATTAAATTTAAGCCACCCTTCAGTACGTAAAATATGTACATCCTTTACAGAATGTTAATAGTGGGTCCTGGCAATTTCCACACCAATGAATAGTTTGATTGAGCTTACTAATAAGATAATAGATAATAAAACCTGGGGTGAAAGAGACCTTCCCATCCACTCGCATTAAGGTAGCTCTCCTCTTCACTTTCCGGCTAAGGGTCCACCACAGCCTAACACACAGAAAGAGTCTGGGGTTTAATAAGCATCCAGACTGTGAGAAACCCTGTGAATTAAATACCATCCCTTTCCAGAGTTCAAAGAAGTCACATTTTAAGGCCAAGGTTTAGATGCAAATATGAGAGACGTGATCCTGAGAAAAAAAAATCAAACATGACCAGGAAGGACCCCTGCTTCCTGCCTAAAAGAAATGTGTCCCAGAGTAGGTTTTCTCTGATCTCTGCTTTAGAAAGATCTGTCGTCTTATTTGAAACCTCGAAAAGCTGTCACATTTATTATATTTCTGGAAACCTGTAAATGATGAATGTTTCTTCCTTTTCCCCTCCTTCAGGAGAAGAAAAAAAAAAAAGTGTTATTCTGCCTGACTTCCAGGAAGATTTCATGAATATCACAAAAAAGAGAAAAAATAACCACAATTTGCCTGTTGTTATCAGCAATTAAAGATACTTTATCTAATTACTATGGAAGATGGTACCGTTAGACAATCATCTCTGACAAACTGATCATTATCAGTAATTTATGACCAGTTCCTTAGTTAATTGTCCTCAGGAAGGAGAGCAAAAACCATTTGTATAGAAAAATAAGTAGTCATTACCAACAGTGGAATTTGTCGGGAATGTGATTATAAATCACCAACCAGGGCTGATGATTCCTGGGAAGAGAAGAGAGTGAAAGTAATGCAGATGCTCTATCCAACTTTTGGAAGCTCTTCTCAGGGAAGAACCCTTCATAATGAACTTTTCCCCACCAATTAAAATGAAGAATGGCTCATCTCCCCTTAAAAGTATCAGACACTTCATTGTAAATGCAGTAGAGTTAGGCAAGGGAGGAACCCATTTCTGCCGTTGCATGCAGAGCTAGTTATAAAACACACACTACGGCACTTGAAAGTTCTGCCTCTCCTCACCAAGCTCACTTTGCATAAAGAAAATGGGCCCTACTTCACTTTTTTCAAAACTAATTGAATCCATCTGACCAAGCTTTGATTTTAGGGCTTGAAAACTGTCCATCTGCTCCAATAACCAAGCATGGACTTGTGAGTCCTGATCTATATTTGAACTTGGCATTGCCACAGTCGCAAGCTGTGCAACCTAGGACCCATTTATAGAGCCTATGGCCCCATTTGTGAAAAGGGAATGCGTTGAACCGTGTCCCCCAACAAACAATATGTTAAACCTCTAACCTCCCGTACCTGGGAATCTGACCTTATCTGCAAATAGCCTTTGCAGATGTGATTAAGTTAAACAAGGCCATTAGGGTAGGCCCTAATCTAATATGACTGCTACCCTTGTAGAAAGGGAAAATTTGAAAACAGAGACAGACACACAAAGGAAAGATGATGTGAAGGCACACCAGTAGAACAGCACGTGAGGATGGAGGCAGAGACCTGCCAATGATTGCTGACACACCACCAGAAGCTAGGAAGGGACAAGGAAAAATCTCCCTACGCGTTTCAGAGGGAGCACAGCCCTGCTGACACCTTAATTTTAGGCTTCCTGCCTCCAGAATTGTGATCTAATAAATGTGTAAAGTTTTAAGCTATCCAATTTGTGGCACTTTATTAAGGCAGCTCTAGAAAATGAATACCTTACTGGGTCCTGGAACAGATTATATGAGAAAGGGCTGGGAATATGCCTAGGACAATGTCTGGCAGGTGATATGCATGCAATGAGAATGCTTGTTCAAGTGCTTTATGAAAGACAGCCCAACCTAGACCAACAAGAGTCAATGACTATACAGACCATAAAGACAGTGTCTGGAATACACAGTATTTAAGCTGAAAGAGTCCTGGGTTTGGCATCAGAAATCTGAGATTCAGACCCAATTCTTCCACTTCTAAGCCCTTATCATGTTGAGCTTTAGACTATATATCTCACTATACATTCGAGATAGTCCAGCCCATGCCTTTGCAAAGATGCTGTGAATTTCAGCTGGGATAATACACATCAAAAGCCCTTTGTACTTTGAATTCACTTAGTACTTGATAAATTCTTCATTTAGCAAGCCACTCTGATGTGTTCTAGGGTTAGAGTGGTAAGCAATTTAATGAGAAAGCACAATAATAAATCTGCAATTATAAACCGGAATCAGAATAATGCAGAAAAAGAAGAGAACACAATGAGATATTTGGGGTGGGGGACAGTTATTGGAGGGTAACAGAATGCCTCAATGCAAAGTCCAAGCTAAAACTTAACCCAAGACTGGACCTTGGCAGGAGATTGTGGCAGTAAGCACCCCTGAGCAGAAGAAAGAGCACGTGTCTCTAAGATTGGAAAAAGCATAGTGACTGTGGTTAGAGCCTAGGAATGAAGGGCTGGAGAGAGGCGGTTGGAGAGAAAAACAAGAGGCCAGATTATACTGGGACTGCAGGCCAAGTTACCCATTTTTATTTTATCTGGGTTTTTATTCACGCCTGGGAGGGCAGAAGGGATGTGGTGAAGTGACCTGATTTGAATATTAAAATGATCATTCTGATGATTATACAAAAATTGGATTGGGAGACGACAGAAAATAGGGAAACTGGATAGGAGGTTAGTGGTCCAGATGTGGGTAGCTTGGATCAAAGTGCTGACAGTGGGGCTAGGAAAAAGCGGACAGATTTTGAGACATCATTTGGAGGAAAGCCATTATTATTAGTTTTATCTTCTAATTTAATTCAACTCGGTCCTATTGGAATGCCTTCTGCCACTTCCCTGACAGATGGTCAGCCTGTAAAAAATCTTCATTAGTTTAAACTGAATAACCTATGCTCCATCACTTTTCCACATCTCCTATAAAAAATAAACCTTAACTAACAATCTTAAAAACAGGTGCAAACAGTGCTACTGGGCAAAGGGAACTGATTCCAAATTAGACCAAGCTCAATAATAATAACATCAACATCGGTTACTTTCCACTGACTAAATTCTATGTGCCTAGTGTCACTGAGCATATTACTACTTTAGCTCATTAAATTCTGACTATAACTTTGAGAGATTAGTATCACAATCTCTATTTTACAAATGAGGAAACTGAGATTTTGAACATTTTCAAAGGCACACAGTATGAGGTTGATATGCAGTAAGTGAAATTGTAGGTATGGTCCTCAAATTTATCAAATCTCTTATGGGGAACCAAGAAGTTAATAAAAAAGCGCATTTAAGACAAAATGATTTGAAGCTAGGAAAAAACCATCTGAATAGTCATTCTAATTGATGATAACGAGACAGAGTTAAACTCACATGTAAAAATTGTGATGAAATCCTATGAAATGTTAAATTACAGTACTTCCTAGAACACCAATTTACCTAAACTGCACATTGAAACTGAGAAATAATTTAGGTACAAATATTTTCCAGGTGTTTCCCCAATTGGCAGTGGGGAAAGTCTTCTTTCATACCGTTTGCAACACTTCTGTTACTATCTAGTCATTCTTGATTTGAATCCATTCAATGTTCTCGGGTTAATTTCTTGTCACCATGTACGTAAAGGCCCAGAAGTATCAATATCTCTCTTCCCTTAAAGTGGAGTCCGAGTACCATAAAATAAATGTCACCGTTCAGTAAGGCCTGATGCTTCTGAGTGAGCAGCTTGGCGGTCACTGGGTGACTATGTTTGAAATACTATTTTAACGCTGGGGGGTGCAGAGACAGATAAGACATTCTCGCGTCTCAAGCAGCTCAACTTCCAAGATGGCATAAGACAGAACGCTCAGCAAAGCATCTCATGTACATGTTTATACCTGGCAAGGTAAGAAATCACAGACACGGTGCTTTTCACGATCCCTCTCATTTGTACCTTTTAAGCTTAAAAGGAAAGGGCCCTGTGTTTTCTCATCTCCCAAATTCCCAAATGGTCTTTATCTCTTGCCCTACCCTTGCCTTTATTTTTCCCAGGCAGGGTGTCCTGCATAGATACTTCTTCTCCCAGGGAAGATCCTACTGTAACATTTCAGAAAATTCATCTTACCGAGAGTGTCTAGAAAGAGACCCTAACTTCTTCTGAGATGCCTCAGTGTGAACCTCAGGGAAATTTTTTCACATAGTCCTATAGAAATTTCCCCCAAAGTGCCTCCCTCTAACCAGGCAAAAGTCATCTAGGCCAGAAGGGTGTGTAAGTGGAAAACAAAGAAAAGCAAAGCAGCAAAGGTCTTCCTTGAGTCACAGCAAAGGTACAAAGAGTGCAAAGCCCAAGATGTGGGGAAGAAAGGTCTGAAAGAGAAAAGAAATAGTCTCCCAAGCTGAGCCAGAAGTCATAGTTAAGAAAGAAAATATTTCTTCAGGCAGACCTTTCTCATGTCCATACACAAGAGTGAATATAGTCCAAGGGGTTTCCGCTCTTCCATCTTTTTTTTTTTTTTTTTTTTTTTGTGGTACACGGGCCTCTCACTGTTGTGGCCTCTCCCGTTGCGGAGCACAGGCTCTGGACACGCAGGCTCAGCGGCCATGGCTCACGGGTCCAGCCGCTCCGCAGCATGTGGGATCTTCCCGGACCGGGGCACGAACCCACGTCCCCTGCATCGGCTGGCGGACTCCCAACCACTGCGCCACCAGGGAAGCCCCGCTCCTCCATCTTTTTAAGTCACAGGCAGTAAAGTATCTTAATGAGGGGTAGCTGTTACAATGTCCAGGGTTCCTGAATTCATAAGCTATCATCTGCAGAGAAGACACATCGTACTATGAATTTTAAACATTAAGTCAAGAGAACGTTTTTCCCCACCTAAAGAAAGCCTCAGTCAAAGGCAGGGGGGACAAACGTACCACAGTTTGAGTACACCTCTCATCAGCTGCTAAAACACTGAACTCATTTCAGTTTGAAGTGAACAAAACTATTGACCAAAATTGTCTTGGATGTAATCACTGCCACAGGATGGACTAGCCTGGGGAAGGAGGCACAGGAAGGGGAATGATAAACAGTAGAGTGTCAGGGAGCAGGGAGATGTCACACTGTGATGACAAACATCCTTTCAAACTGTGACTCAACATTGTGTGGTCCCCATTAATGTACCAAGAGGAAGTCAATGGCAGGTTAATGAAGTTCACAGGCAGTCTTACAAAAGAAGACGATTGTGGCGCCCAAGAAGCCAGAACCAGCGTGTAAGATAGTGGTTCCACGCAGGGAAGCTGATCGTGCTGTTACCCACCGAGACATCTTCTCTCAGCTCTGTGATCACTGGGCTCAAAGGAAAGCAAGCAGCAGGGTGAGCCTCACAGAGCCTGTGTCAGTCTCTAAATTTACTCCACTCCACTATCCAGCCTGATGTGAGGGGTTATTCGAGAAAGAAATAGATAAGCTTCTGCCCTCTGCTCAGGCGTAGCTTGCAACTCTCAAGATTTATTCTAACACAACAGATGTCAATCA
This sequence comes from Pseudorca crassidens, assembly GCF_039906515.1. Classification (NCBI taxonomy): domain Eukaryota; kingdom Metazoa; phylum Chordata; class Mammalia; order Artiodactyla; family Delphinidae; genus Pseudorca; species Pseudorca crassidens. Next base: position 33,642,128 of record NC_090310.1, read on the forward strand.
ATGTCACAGCCAGATACAAACTTTTCTTGGCTTCATCCATTTAGGTGTTCAATCTGAAAACTTAAGTTTATTTTTCGTCTTCTTGGCTGACTTCTCTCTAAGCCTAGAGGCAGGTCCTCACCTTCACACCCAGCACATCTCCTACATCTATGTACTTCTCACCCTCTCCACTGCTACCGTCTTAGCATGGCTACCATCACCTCTCCCCTGACCTACAGATCAGCTTACTAACTGGTCTTCTTGCTTCCCCCCAGACCCATTACAGTTGATTCTCCACACAGTTGCCAAAGAGGTCTTTTAAATATAAATCCTATCATGTTCCTCCTCAATCTAAACTCTACAGTGTCTCCACTGCTCTTAGAAAAAAACCAACATCCTAACTCCTTCCTATTACCTTCCACTTGCTAAGCCCTGCCTTAGATGCGACTACATCACCCTGCATTATTGTCATCCTAGCACTTCTCAGTTGATCACTGATTCACCTGTTTATTGTCTGATTCCCGCATTGGGAAGGAAGTTGCATGGGAGTAGGGAGCTTTCCAGTCTTGGTCACTGTTGTTACCCCTGTTTAGAACTGCATTTGGTACTTGGTAGGTTCTCAATGAATACTTGTTAGGTGAATGCATAAGTGTCAGAGTCCTCTATCTATACAGCGAGGAGGTTGAATATCTTGATCTCAAAATTCCCTTCCAAGACTATTCTAGGAGATCCTATAATCAGTTTCCCGTCTGAGCCCAACATGTCAGGGCCTAGAGCCATCATATCACTGAGCAGATTGTAAGTGTTCTAGTCTGTGGTCTATCATTAATTCATTGTGCAACTTTAGCCAGGATTTTTTTTTTCCTTTCTGTAATGGAGTTTCTCTTTATCTAGAAATATCTTAGAGCGCTTGCAGCTCTAAAAGTGTCATTACCCTAGGATTCCTCTTTATAACTGTACTTTACCCTGTAATAACCTAAATGGGAAAAGAACTTGAAAAAGAATAGATACATGTATATGTATAACTAAAGCACTTTGCTGTACACCTGAAACTGACACAACATTGTTAATCAACTGCATTCCAATATAAAATAAAAATAAAAGTTACGTTTACATTAAAAAAATAAAAGTACTTTATTCATTCGTGGTTCATGTGATCACTGCTTGCTCTTGGTACTGTCTTGTAATGTGGAAGAAGTATCTAGGGAGATCTGGGCATGGGATTTCCTCTGATACCAGATAATCACTGACTTAAACTCCAAGAAGTCAGAGGACAGGCATCTTAGTCAATTTATAATGTAGAAATACTATGAATATAACTTAAAATAAAATAATCTACTAGTATGTTCTCTCCCTAATAAAAAAGCTACAACTAGGTAAGATAAGCCAATAGCTTTTTAAATAGTATTGTTTTAAATCATTTATTAGATAAACTGATACATAAAATTTAAAATCGGAACATCCGTTAAGCATTGTGTAAGAATTTGTCAACACAGGTATCACAGATTTGTGATGAGCATTCCTGAAAATTCTGGACAGAGGCTGGATTGAGATCCTGATAGCCACCTTGTTTTGTGGCTACCTGTAAGTAAACAGTATTGAAGAAGAATTTCACAAGACTTAAGGCCAAAACCTAGTTTGAAGAACATTCAAGTAGTGAAGTATCCATTAATGTGAAAATATAATTCTGTAGTTGCAAACTGGATTCCCCAAGCCACACACAAAATTGCAGCATTATTCTAGAGGCATTGAATCCTTCAATTTGCATGGTAAGGGCAACCTGCTTCTCTGTTTTATCAAAAGTGAGACACCTAAGGCTCTGCACAGGGCAGAGACTGCTGGGGTAGGTGGCAATGCTGTTTATACCTGAAAGCAATAAACTTCCCTTTCTCTTGATGGAAAATTTTCACTCTTATGTTGGGCTGTCTGTGGAGAAAACTTTCAAAAATTATATTTAAAGCTTCTCTGTCTTATTCAAGAAGGCTCAAAATGTTCACGAAGAAGGAAAAAGGCAATTTGATTGTAGGAGGAAAATGTGAGACTTACAGAAGTTTAAAAAATTAAAAGCAGTTGTAATACGCAAGCAGATCAAAACCATATAACAGGGTAGAGAAACAGGGCAGGGATAACAACAATAATAATACAATAAGAGCTGACATTGAGTGCTACGTGCCGGACACTGTGCCAAATGCTTCCCGCATGATCTCACTGAAACATCAGCCACTGCTGTAAGCACTGCTCTTAAGATTTATTTGGGAAAATGGAGGTACAGGGAAACTGAGTGACTTGCCCAAGGTTACACACATAGCAAGCGGCAGAATTAGGGTATAAACCTGTATCTGCCTCCATCATTCTGCCCAATGATCCCAATGGAGGTTTCCTGCCAGGGAAAAGAACCGTCATGGCACAGGCACAGGCACAGACACTCGCTGTGTCAAAAGTCATCATCTGTTCTTTCTGCTGGGGTCAGAGGAGTCAGCCTTGTGGAGGGAGCAGTAGAGGAAGACCTTTATTTTAATCATATAGGACACTCTACAGGAGAGAGTGAACAGAATACCTGGGGTAATGGAGTACCTGGGCTTCTCAACCTCCCCACCTGATCCCAGCTAAGAACAGGCAATGAATGAATCATGGTGATGAGGAAATAATCCCTTGATTCTAAGATAGCAAGTTTGGCACCATTTTATGTGTGCCAAAGAACTGGACTTCAGCAACTAAGACAGAGGCTCTGCCGAAGCAGTGAGGAGAATCAAGATGCCGTTGGAAAAAGGCAAAATAACTCAATCATTGAAAGAGAGTGAGAATTCCAAGGCTAACTTTTTTTTTTACATCTTTATTGGAGTATAATTGCTTTACAATGGTGTGTTAGTTTCTGCTTTATAACAAAGTGAATCAGTTATACATATACACATGTTCCCATATCTCTTCCCTCTTGCGTCTCCCTCCCTCCCACCCTCCGTATCCCACCCCTCTAGGTGGTCACAAAGCACCGAGCTGATCTCCCTGTGCTATGTGGCTGCTTCCCACTAGCTATCTATTTTACGTTTGGTAGTGTATATATGTCCATGCCACTCTCTCACTTTGTCACAGCTTACCCTTCCCCCTCCCCATATCCTCAAGTCCATTCTCTAGTAGGTCCTGTCTTACCCCTAGGTTCTTCATGACATTTTTTTTCTTAGATTCCATATATATGTGTTAGCACACGGTATTTGTCTTTCTCTTTCTGACTTACTTCACTCTGTATGACAGACTCTAGGTCCATCCACCTCACTACAAATAACTCAATTTTGTTTCTTTTTATGGCTGAGTAATATTCCATTGTATATATGTGCCACATCTTCTTTATCCATTCATCCAATGATGGACACTTAGGTTGTTTCCATCTCCTGGCTATTGTAAATAGAGCTGCAATGAACATTTTGGTACATGACTCTTTTTGAATTATGGTTTTCTCAGGGTATATGCCCAGTAGTGGGATTGCTGGCTAACTTTTTGAGAACCCTCCCGGAAAACTGTTTTGCACACCCTCCACAATACTTGTTACTTTCCTTTCTATTCTTTAAATAGCCACCTAGTGGGTGTGAAGTGGTATCTCTGGGTTTTTTTTGTTTTGTTTTTTTTAAACATCTTTATTGGAGTATAATTGCTTTACAAGGGTGTGTTAGTTTCTGCTTTATAGCGAAGTGAATCAGCTATACATATACATATATCCCCATATCCCCTCCCTCTTGCATCTCCCTCCCACCCTCCCTATCCCATCCCTTTAGGTGGACACAAAGCATGCAGCTGATCTCCTGTGCTTTGTGGCTGCTTCGCAGGAGCGATCTATTTTTACATTTGGTAGTGTATATATGTCCATGCCACTCTCTCACTTCGTCCCAGCTTACCCTTCCCCCTCCCCATATCCTCAAGTCCATTCTCTAGTAGGTCTGTGTCTTTATTCCTGTCCTGCCCCTAGGTTCTTCATGACCATTTTTTTTTTTTTTTTTTAGATTCCACATATATGTGTTAGCATATGGTATTTGTTTTTCTCTTTCTGACTTAACTTCACTCTGTATGACAGACTCTAGGTCCATCCACCTCACCACAAATAACTCAATTTTGTTTACTTTTATGGCTGAGTAATATTCCATTGTATATATGTGCCACATCTTCTTTATCCATTCATCTGTCAATGGACACTTAGGTTGCTTCCATGTCCTGGCTATTGTAAATAGAGCTGCATCTCACACCAGTCAGAAAGGACATCATCAAAAAATCTACAAACAATAAATGCTGGAGAGGGTGTGGAGAAAAGGGAACCCTCTTGCACTGTTGGTGGGAATGTAAATTGATACAGCCGCTGTGGAGAACAGTATGGAGGTTCCTTAAAAAACTAAAAATAGAACTACCATACGACCCAGCAATCCCACTACTGGGCATATATCCTGAGAAAACCATAATTCAAAAAGAGTCATGTACCTCATTGTGGTTTTGATTTTCATTTCTCAAGCGACTAATGACATTGAGCATCTTTTCATGTGTTTACTGGAGATGATGGCTGCACATTGTACATGTACTAAATGACACTGAGTTGCATACTTTAAAAATGGCTAATTTTATGCTATGTGAATTTTACTTGAATAAAAAAGTGTTAAAAAGTGTAAATCTAATAAACAAAAAGCTAATCTGCAAGTCACCTCAAAGTTCCTAGAATATATATTTATTTTCTTAAGCTTAACACCTTTAAAAAATTTTTTTATTTGATATTGGAGTATAGTTGATTTGCAATGTTATATTAGTTTCAGGTGTACAGCAAAGTAATTTAGTTACACGTATTCATATATCTATTCTTTTTCAGATTCTTTTCCCATATAGTGTATTAGAGAGTATTGAGGACAGCACCCTGTGCTATACAGTAGGTCCTTGTTGATTATCTATTTTACATACAGTAGTGTGTATATGTTAATCCCAACCTCTTAATTTATCCCCCCACCTTTTCCCTTTGGTAACCATAAGTTTAAAATGGATATACATTCCTTTGTGTTACCCCATAGGTCATTTTCTCCTTGCAGCCAATTATTACAGACAGTGATTTAATTACATAGTTATCTAATTAAATCAAATAATTTAATTAATATGTAATTGCAATATGTAATTTAATTAATATGTAATGCTTAATTAATATGTAATTACAATATGTAATTATGTGTAAATAATTATATACAGATAGTTTTCTGAATTTCAGCTACCAACAAGTGCTATTTGCTGGTCTCCAATTGGACCACATCCATCACCTTCTCTTGTCAGCTGCAAAACCTTAAGGCACAGTCTCAGGTACTCAATTAGTATTTGCTCAGGGGATTATGATGGTGAAGATGGCAAAACTCTAGACAGTACACTCTAGACAAGTAAACTTCATTTGAAGGTATTTATAGTCTCTGGGCAGTAGAGGCATTTAGGCATGGTCTCTGAAATCATACTGCCCGAGTTCAAGTTTCATCTCCACCATGCACTCGTCTATTACTCGCCATGCAACTTGATCATGTCACTAAATCTGAGCTGTGTAGCCCCTCAGCTCTATAATGGGGATAAGAATTGTGGCCACCTATATTGTGCTATTAAATAATACCATCGCGACTTCAGTTCAGGCTCGCTATTATATACTAATGTCTGCTTTTTTCTTTCTCCTCTGTATGCAACTCTATCGCAGAGGCGTCCACGTACAAGTATGGTGATTCTTGGTTAAGACTCCATAAAGTCTGTTATTCATAGTGTGACAAACCAGCCGCATCCGTGTCACTGGGAAGGTTGTAAGAAATGCAGAATCTTAGGCTTCGCCCCAGGCCTACTCAACAGAATATGCATTTGAAGAAGATTCCCAAGTCATAAAGCTTGAGATGCTCTAGTCAGAACAGGTGAAGAAATGACTGCATTCCAGCATATTCTCTATAATAGGACTGGGGGCAGCTGTAGCTGTACTTGCCTATAGTAAACATGAGTGTACATTAGCTTCTTCCCCCAGAGAAAGGCACTGTATAGAGAGAAAGCCCCCTCAGATGATCAGAGTATTATAAGAAATAACAACCACTCCCTCTAAATGGTTGAGATATGCGATGCCCCTCTCCTCTAACATTCTGGAAATGTCATTCAACTCCCATGAGTAAAATAAGCCACAGGAATGCATTACTGAACCTGCACAGCCAACCAACATTGCTAATCTCCTTCATTATCAATCCCCCTTTAATCTTTCAGAACTCTCCTTCTATTTAAGAGCCATCTCAACGTGTTGGGCCTAAGACACATACTATAAAAATCTGGAGATTTCATACAGATCCCAGGGACCTCACAAGTCATACTAGCTGAAGAAACACTGCTGTTGGCTGCTAACTATAATTAGACTTATCACACTGCAAGAACAGAAGGAAAATTGAAAAAAACAAAAAACAAAAACCTCCTGGGCCCCCCATCGTCCTTTGGTGACAGAGCTCATTTAAAATGCAGTACATCATCGAAGCCACATTACTCTGAGGATATAGAATTTATGAGGGATGTCCTACTTCATATTATGCATTAACTTGAAGTCAACAGGGGAGGACAATAGGAGACAAGAATTAGAATGTGCAGTACATTTGGAGTCAATTGAATGTACTCAGTTGCATGCTGGTAACAACATAAATTGCAAAGTGATATCTATTTTTTTTCCCTTCCTACAAGCATAGCTGGAGACAGTGGAAGTTTTGAAAGACGAATATACTACATATTTACCTTAAGTCTGAGGAAGGAAGTACTTTTAAAGTTTAAGATTTTTTTGGTTGCATTTTTGCAAAAGGTAGATCGTGGTCTTGTAAATCATCTGGGTGTCAAAATTTACTAAGCATTCGCTGATGAATAGCCCTGGATCATCTCTGCTGCTTACTGGATGTCCATCTCCATAACATCAAAAACAGGGATCACGTCTCTGAGTTTGCAGATGACACAGAGAGAAATAGCTAGGAAGTCTCTGAGTAGCCAAAAGAAGAGGCATCTTAGGAGGTGAAAGTTTAAGGCAAATTTCAACTCTAGGGAGAGGTTACAGGAAAAAGGAAGAAACAGAAAAATTAATAATGGATTCTAAAAATCCATATTGCCACCACCCAGGGAAAAGAGAATAGTGAAGGAGATTGAGAGCTGGCGAAGCATACTCAAAATAGGCAGTAAATAATTAAATACACGTACGTTGGTTGCTACAGCCCCGGAGAAAGATGGAGTCTCTCTGTAAGGGCCTTGCTTTCAGAGCCCAGCTCAAAGGGCTGTGGCTTGAAGCCTGAGAGGTGCATACATGTCCGGATTCTGGTCTTTAAAAGAAGTTCAAAGCAATTGATTGATTGATTGATTGGGTCATTCATTCACTCATTCAAGCAAAATGTGATAAGTATTTGTGCCAGGCCCTTTGCCTAGGTGGAAGATACATTGGTGAGTAAATTAGACTTGGAAAAAATTCTCAGGGATCTTATAAGCAATGGGGATAAAAAATATCGAGCCAATGGTTTTAAGGACATTGTTCCTAACAGCCATGAACCGTGAAGTGGTATAGTTCATCTGAACACACCCTCAGGATCCACCTCATCCGGTTCATGGTTCTGGCTCTGATATTCCTGTACTTGTGTTGACAGCTCTAATGTCTGCAGCCTGGTACTTGGGCAACCTAGGATGCTCCTGTGTCTGCCAACGGTGCTCTATAGGATAGAACATATGATTTTCCAGAAGTAAGATTAGTCTTCTTAGTTAGGACTCTAAACCCAAGAAGTCAGAACAATTTTCTATAATCACAAGTATTCCTCAGGGACATCAAGAGATGTCCGTTTGTACAGATAGGGAGTAAGAAAGAAGTGACTGGTGATGTTGGTGACACCAGGGGTCAGGGAAGTAGACTGTGTTCTCTAATCCACATGGGCAGTCTGAGACCTTTGCTTTTCCACATTCAACAACATACACATTCTAGGAGCAGAGACAGGCAGTACAGGAGTAGGGAGGGTAAATGCAAAAGAAAAAAGAAATCTAAGTTCAGGCAAATGGGTACTGAGTTCCAAGCAGTAAGGGCAGCATAGAAAAGGAACCCACAGCAGAAAAGTGTGTGCAGGTTCCGGAGGAAAATTGTAGAGACGTTGACCAAAAGTAGAGCAAACTGCACTGGAGGAATAACCTCCATAAAAAGGATGGAAGCAAGAGCAAGAGGAATGTTTGGGAGACACAGAGAGGGCAGCACAGCCCTGACAGAAACAGTGGCTAATAAATACTACCCTAATGCAGAAGACTGTAGGGTCCTCCATACATCCACAAAAAAGGGAAGATGGGTGATGCTGTGTGAGAGCTGCCCTAAAATACAGACTGAGGTAGCTCTGCACCCTCCAAGCAAGAGGACAGTGGTAAACCTTACGGGTTAAGAAGGATTGACCATCATTGCTTGACCATCCAGCAATCGCTTCTCTTTCCTAACAGCACCCAGGGTTTGTTTCAGGGGAGTTACAGTTCCCTCATTTTGTGCAGACTTGGTGGGACCATGGACGGGTGCCCTGTCTTCTCACAGTTTCCTGAAGGCACCTTCCATCTGATCCTGGCTTTTCCTGCCAAAGTGGCTTCAATAAGGGGATCTGTGGCCTGAGCTTGGCCAGTGGGATGTGCTCTTCTGGGCTCTCAAACTGGAGCAGAATGACAGATGGACGGAAGACATAGTTGGAATTCATTTCTTTCCATAGAGGAGAACTCACCATTACTCTGTGACTGTCATGATGCCCACACTGCATGTTTAGCCTCCTCTCAATTTTGTAAGCTCCCCAGTAACTGCTAATAAGTATTCTCTTTGCTTAATATAGGGGGAAAATTGGTTTCTGTTGCTTGCAACCAATGATCCCTAATTCGTCTACAAATTTGAGACTGTCCCTGTAATTAACTGCAATGTTTAATTTCACTCCTTTGTAAATTGGGTTGATAGTCATACAGGAAGGATAATTACTTTGTTCTCACATAATTCCTTTTGATGTTATGAATCTCCATTAAGAGGCCATGTTTGGGTCAACAAGAAACTCTCTCTACCTCCCAGAAAGGCAAGACAAGGGCTATTACACCACATATGCTCTGAAAAGGAGCCATTCATTACACAGAAATAAGGAAAATTAGGGACACTTTCACTGAAACACTACTCAGCTTATATATATATATATATATACACACACACACACACACACACACACACACAGACACACCAAATACAGATATTTTCCAAAGGCCAATGGTATGAAAAGTAAAAACTATGAAAAGTCAAAAATTTTCACTATGTTCCCATATTCGTAAGAGTCTGTCCCAAACGTAACTGTCTTAAGACAGATACGGGTTTCAGGAGAAATCAAGCAATGAGTATGAGGATTTAAGAAAACTGATGATACGTCTGAGAGCCCTGGCATCTGCTCCCCAGTTCACTCAAGAAGCTTGAGCGAACTGGGGAGCAGATGCATGTAGAGAGAATTTCTTGCAAATACCAGGAGTGCCTGCAAGAAAGGGACCTGAATTCTTTCCCCAGTTGGATACCTGCTGATGCAGCAAACTTGGTGGCTATCTGAGGGACATCCGTAAGCACAAGGACAAAATAGAATTAGGGAAAGATGTGGGGCAGGTTGAGAGTGGGGGAAACGGAGGAAGGGCTTTCAGTCCTACCATCTGGCACAGGAAGCATGAGTGAGTTGACCGGCACTGACGTAGTTCCAGCAGAAAGAGCTGGGCTTGAGCCAGCTTGCCGGTGCATCCCTAGAGGGTCACCTGCATGGCCTGTGGGAGGTATTGTTGGCACAGACACCAGGGAGGAAGCTGAAACAGGTTTTGTTGAAAATGTGTAACAGGCGAGAGCCAAATCTGTCTACATGTTGGATCTGTTTCTTTTACTTGACCCTTTGCTTCCCATTGCTTTTGTTCACTAAAAGGATACTGTCTATACATAATGGTCTGCCTCAGGGAACCCTGCCCCTCTGCCTGAATGCTAAACCAAAGTGCCTTTGTTCGGGGAAGCATCCTAACGCTGTCCACCTGTGTGTGGATGGTTGCAAGAAAGAAGAAATTAACACATCCCCTGCCTGGAGGCTGGCCATTCCAGGGGATATTTGCAGAACTTATGGCCTTTTTACTTTACTTCCTCATCTCCTCCCCCTTTCTGTGCTATAAAAGAAACTGGCATCCAAACCCAGAGAAGATGGTTTTTCGGAGACACTAGTCTGCCATCTTCTCGGTCTGCTGGCTTTCCAAATAAAGGCGTATTCCTTCCCTCAACACCTCGTCTCCGATTCATTGGCCTGACCTGCGGCAAGCAACTCGGTAGCAAATGGATTTTCCACAGGGAGAAACTGAGGCACTAGGAGGCCCCTGCATGTCTGTTTGAGGAAAAAAGTTAGGACTAGAATACGGACCACAGAGAAACGAGACAAGTTGCAACAATCAGAAGCAAGAGGAATACAATTGCACTTTTGAATCGGAGAGCCAGGACCCTGTATCTCTTCCTTCCTGACCCAAAGGCATACAAAATTCTCCCTTTCCATTCATTCCAAGACAAAAGAAGGCTGTGGTGGGGAGATGAAAACAGCCCCCTCTCTTCTTCAGGCCCTGGAGCTGCAAGTCTGATTAGTAAAAAAGCAGAAGGAATTTTCAAAGAATCATATTGCTTTGAAAAGAGAAAACAGGGCTTCCCTGGTGGCGCCGTGGTTAGGAATCCCCCTGCCAATGCAGGGGACACAGGTTCGAGCCCTGGTCTGGGAAGATCCCACATGCCACAGAGCAGCTAAGCCCGTGCGCCACAACTACTGAGCCTGCACTCTAGAGTCCGCACGCCCAGAGCCCGCGCGCCTAGAGCCCGTGCACCACAACGAAGAGTAGCCCCTGCTCGCCGCAGCTAGAGAAAGCCTGAGTGCAGCAGCAAAGACCCAATGCAGCCAAAAATAAATAAATTTTAAAAAATAAAGAGAGAAAATAACAGGCATGAATTCCAATTGAGACTATGCTAATAGCCAGAAAGTTGAAAAATCTGCTTAAGATGTTATTAAGGGATGGGGCAAAATAGGCAACCCAGCACAGCTGGGGGCAGAAAACTATTTTATGTTTATACCCCACTGAGCTGAGACTGTTCCATAAGCTGGTGACAGTGCTCAGTAAAAATGTTAAATAAAGACACGTGATTTGGAGTCTCAAGTGTGAATACAACTGGATAATTTTTAGAACTTTAAACACACACTTCCATACATACTGTGGAGCCTATGTAGTCACTTAGAGAGAATTCATCAACGGCTAGTACTTTAATACTCCACGTGATGGCTATACTCCAAGTGAAAGCTGTGGACTTAAGTTTTGCTTGGGATAAAGTGTTTTTAATGCACTGGAAGAGCTTGCAATCCTTGGAATATGTGTTTGCTTAGAAAATAGTTTACCAGGCAAATGACCCCTCTTTGATGGCATCTTTTTTTAAAATGCAGAGTTATACGGCTTGGGTGTCACATAATGGAGACACAACTTCATTACATTTTGGAGTCTACAAAAAGGTGAAGGTTGGAATTTGTGGGGGGGAGTTTACAGCAAGCTTTTACCTGCTATTTAGGTATTGAGTAAAATGTGTTTCTTCTAAGTTCCTGACTACGTGGATTTATTGTTCTTCATGTGGAGAAAACAAGCTAATTGATAATGTTGAAACTTTGGTAAGTTTTACATGTTCATTCAAAAATATTTGTTAAGCCCCTACAAGAGTATATTTTAACCGGAATAATTATCTCACCAGGAGACGTTGGCAATGTCTGAAGACATTTTTAATTGGCACAACTTGGGGAAGGGGTGCTACTGGCGTCCAGTGAGTTGAGGGTAGGGATGCTGCTACACATCCTACAACACAAAGGATGCCTTCCCTGGACAAAGAACTTTCCATCCTGTGGTTGAGAAACTCCCCCCGCCCTACCCCAACAGGTGATGCCAAGATGAATAAGGCCCTGCCCTCAAGGGGCTCACAAGCAAGATAGAATTTTGAAATCACATCTATCCTGTGGAACTGACAGCGAATCATAGTGGCTATTTCTACCAGTTCCAAATATAGGATGTGTGAAGGACATCTCCCATTCCCAGCTGTTCACCATTTTCTCCTGTTGCCTTTGGAGATGATACTGTAGAAAACATTCAAATAAAGAAGGGGAAGACAAGGTCACTTGTTATTGGCTCTGCGATGACCGTGCCTTGACGGTGGTTTTATCCAAACATTTATAATATGCTGGAGACTGTTCAAACAGGCAGCTTGTCAATGTCCTCATGAGTGAAGTGTCATAAGGTTGGAAAGCAGAAGTCGAGGTGTCTCAGTAAACTGAAGAGCATGCAGCACACCTCCTGGGTATTTCCATGTGATTAATTACCAAATGTTTATTGAGCAACTACAATGTACAGGGCAGTTTTGGGGGGTGGCGTGGAATAAAGGCACTTAAAAGATAAGGGAAGGGAGTGACACTGTAGTGAGAATCAGGGTCTGGGTAAAAGAAGGGGAAGGAGCGATTCCAGTTGAGTAAATCAGGAAAGGATGGTGGCAGGACTCTTGCAATCTTTCAGGGTGGAAAGGATTTAAGGTTGAGTGGCAGGACATTTAAGAAAAAGGAAACTACATGGACCAAAGCACATGGCAAGTCATGCACGACACACGAAAACAAATACAGTTCAGTTATGGATTGAGAAAGGGGGTAACCAGGGAATATGAAGCTGGAGAAGGCAGAGTCTTGAATGACAGATGCAGACACTCTTCTGCATTGCGGATGTCTGCACAGGAGGCACGGATGTGAACCTGGGCTGTATGCATCCTTGCCCATCTGAGAGCAGCAAGCATCACCTCTCCCAAAAAGTCTTCTTGGTTCCACTGTGAGGAAGAAACCACCCCCACCGCCACCCTTCAACTCCGGCCTTGGCTAGAAGTCAATGACTAAGGACTCTGACATGGGAGGATAACCCTCGTATTCTCCAGTCCCCTTAAACAGGTAGCTTTCAGCAGGATCAAGCAGGATCAACTCTCAAGATATGGGATCGCCACAGTGTTACAGGTGCACATCATTAGAGTTTAGAAGGTCCTAAATAACAAAACAAAAAAAAGTGTTTCAAGTAGCCCTAACAAGGCAGAGGATAGGCAGAAATGTGACAACCGATAATCTACCAAGTTACATGTCCATCTCTTGAATATGAACGTATCTTGAATACGCATCCATGTATTCCAAAGGCTGATGATATAGGTATGAAAGATAACCAAAATATATTAAGTAGGGGGAAAAGCACTGCATTGCATGCATAGCATGTATTATCACAGGTGGGGAACAGGAACGGGCATACACAAATATATCTTAGGATATATCTACACTCTCTCTGGAAGGGACAAAAGAAACAGATTGAGAGTAATTGCGACCAGGGATGGGACATGAGGGGCCAGAGATCCTGGGTAGAAAGACTTACTTTTCCCTACCTACCACTTATAAATTTTGAATTTTTAAAATATTTTAACATATTCCATAATAAATACATTAATTTAAAAAGAAAGGGCACCGGTACAAAAAGTACTGGATAAATTAGTCACACTCCTTTGGGAGCCAATGTAAACTAACGTTTAAAGGCACAGATTCAAGTTGCTTTTCTGGATCTGAATTTGTCTTCTGTCAAATGGACGGGGCAATTTATTTAATCTCTGTGAGATTATGTCTTTTATGTGCAATGGAGATAGTAATAATTCTTATCCCATAGGGTATTTTATTTAATATTAAATGAAATACCGTGTGTGAAGCGTCTACCCCATGGCTAGAACATACGTATTACTGTGGCACCAGCAACCACATTCTAAAGCAATGTGGTGTGACTGGTGTATACTCTGGTATAACCTCTTGGGTGGTGACTAAACTGAGATAAATTACAACAGAACCTTTCACAGCAGTAGCGAATGTGCTTGGTATAATGCCCCTCCCATGCAGAGAAGAGAAATGGTCCCACTGGTCCTAACCATAATGATTGGAACCCAATGTATAATTACTCAATGGTCAGTGGCAGAAACATTGGGGCAAGGGCCCCTCCTTTTCTTAATGTGGGAATTAATTCACTGATCAGTATGAAATTAGATTCTTCACTCAAACTTCCTGCCAGAAGCTTCATTTCTGTGAGGGGGCTTCTAAGTGATCTTTTGTAGGAAATACTAAGTTGCTAGGATAAATAGAGAATGTCCAAAGGAAGCTCTGGTCTCTATTTCCAAGATAATATTTCATGCAGTTTTAACCTAAGAAGAAAGAGTAAAGAGTGAGACAAAGAGAGAGAAGAACACACTTTGAAGGCTCTGATGTGAAGGATGGGTGTGGTGAGGTGAGGTGAGGCGCGTATTCATTCACGTTCATGTCAAGTAAATGTCACGTGCTCACTTCATCTTCTTATCCCATTGCACTTCCAAGGGATGAACATTTGGTTACTTTCGTGATGAAAATGGCACCTCCAACTGTTTAATTCCAGTTTTTCGAACCTCAAAGTCAGAGGTCTTAGCGTCATCTTTACCTGATTTTCAGTTTCTGCATTCAGCCACCACTAACCCCACTGATTCCTTCTTCCCTTCCTCTATTCCTCCCTCTCTTTCTTTCTTCTCCCTCTTTCATGTCTTCATCAGCTGACACAGGTGTTTCATGTTAAACATGAATTTCCTCAAGACCCTCCCTTTCTCGCTTAAGTACAAACATCTTAAATTGACTTTCAAGATACCTTTAAGGGTATCTTTCAAGATACCTCTTCTTAGGTACTTTTGTGGCAGTCTGGTTATTTAACCTTAGTGAAATATTAACATGGTTATTAATATTAACCTGTTTATTTAATCCCCAGACTAGTTATGGTTCTTGAGTAGGTAGCATTTAACTTGATAAGCCACCCCACATCTTCCCACCAGCTAAATTAACAAAAACAGCTTCATCCAGAATTAGTCTCCTTAAGCCAAGCTGAGGCACATTTTGCAGTCTTTTAACTGTCATATTTCATTGACTGAAGTTGACGTCTTCATAAATATTCTTTTTCCAAAATCCTCTATATACGATGGAATTATGCATTTCCTGATGAATGGCCAGCCTGGGTCAAAATTAATCCAAGATGGGAAGGTGGTTCATCATCAATATTTTAACAAATATCATCTCTGGAAACATGATACTCCCTGCCATCACTTCTGGATTAATAACACTTTGCTTTATGATCTCTTCATTGGGGGCAGGGCGAGGTTCATCTGCTTGGGAGACATATAAAATGTTCACCCTCATTTTTCAGACACACACACTGCAGGTCCCCCGAGCACCATTAAAATGTGCTGCATAATCTTTGGAAACTGATTCGAAGAAAACAGATGCCAGTTTTTCTAGATGCAAGGGCATTTTTACGCTGCCGAATCTCCTTCCACTTTTATTAGAAAACAAATATTTGGCTTTGTAGAAGCTGGTCGGTAACCTTGGTGAGAACGTGAGAGCTGAACTCTTAATTCCCGGGCTTAGATGTCCAGGAGCCCTGCAAAGGGACCATTCTCCTTCCAGTAACTCTAATTCAAGACTAAGACACAGGATGAAAATGGACGAGTGATAAGGATTTCATTTTCAAGTTCCAACCCTAAGCCCTCCACTTTCAGAGAACAGGAGGATCCCTCACTATTTAGCTTTAAGGATAATAATTTTCAAGGAGATAAAGATGACTGAGTTTTTTCAGGGAGCATATCTAAATTCAAGTTTCAAAAATTGGGATACATCTGTGTGCACGTATGTGTGTGCGCGCGCGCACGCACGAGGTTTATCCAAAGAAGGCTATGATCAGCCAGAAAGTTTCCAGCTTAGCCCACAAGTCCCTCCTGGAAACAGAATATGACCTTAACACGTATGATTGATGGTGTTATAGGTAAAGAAGACAGAAAGGAAAAGGAAGGGAGGGAGGGAGGGATACAAAGAAAAATTTAATTAAATTTAAACTAGGAGGAGAAATGTAATTAAACTGCAATGTCTGAAAGACATGTCTTGGGCTTTAAAAATTAACATATCCATTCTTAAAAATGTACATATACCTTTTTT
Source organism: Pseudorca crassidens (assembly GCF_039906515.1). Classification (NCBI taxonomy): domain Eukaryota; kingdom Metazoa; phylum Chordata; class Mammalia; order Artiodactyla; family Delphinidae; genus Pseudorca; species Pseudorca crassidens. The sequence goes on from NC_090310.1 coordinate 33,658,183, forward strand.
TTGACCAAAAAGTGACACTAACACAGACTTTTAAGTTTCCCTGTCATGATTTCTACCTGCTATAACTTTACCAATACTCCATTGTTAGATATTTTTGTCTCCATTTATTCACAATTATCGAAAAATACCATACTGAACATCTAGCATACCTATGTTTCCCATCTGCCTGATTGTTGCCTTAAAGTAAGTCTCTATTCCTGGAAGTGAAATTACTAGGTTAAAGGATCTAAACATGGTGAAAAGATTTTGATACAAATTGACAAACCATCCTTCCAAAAATGTATGCCAATTGACACCTCTTTAAAATTACTGTTCCCCTACACTCTTATTAACCCTGGGTAATGTAATTACCCACAGCTACTTTATAGAGATTAATTTTTTTTTTTTCTGTGCAGTATCTGCCTGATTTCTGTTGATAATAGGATTCCAATGTCCTTTGGGGGAATTTCCTCTGCCCCACTGGACACAGGTTGGTGGGAGTGTTAATCAGATGTCTCGGTCTTCCCGAATCAAAGGGTAGGCAGTTGACCCAATCTAGGTCACTCAGAGGCTGAAAACTGATGGAGTTCACTCATCCCTCTGATGGTGTCAGGAGCGAACTCGGCAGGGCTCCTGCCACTGAGGCCCTTGGAGCTGCCCTGGTTCCTGCCCTTTTCAAGCCTGGTCACCACTCTTCCCTTCAATCCACAGGGGTCCGTACATCTTTTCTACTTAAGTGACCCAAGCCACTTTTTCTTGCTTATAACCAAATAGTCCTACTGATACAGCAGTTAGGTTGAGTAATTCCATTTTAGAATTTTTACCAAGTGTCCACAGACTGTGTGTCAACTGATATAATAAATCAGATTAAAAAAAAAATATTTAGTACTTGGTAGCCTACAAAGTATCTCTTAACACACAATCTCATTACAAACCTCGAAGGAAGGTGGACAAATGTGAGATCCTCACAAGGATCCGGCAGTTCCATAAGAAAATCCATTCTCTAAATCCGCAATTTAACAACCTACAGTTCAATAATAACAGAACCCTTGGATCAACATCGTGTTAAAATCTTCATACATCACCACTTTAAGGAATACCCTCCACCAGAACTTGGGAAGCTTTTAATTCAGCAAAGTTGTCTGCATACAGCAAGTTGCAATGGGAGCCCTAGAGAAGTCCTAAGTATTCTGCAAATGAAGTAAATCACTGAACATGGCTGGTCTCCGGTCACAGAATAAGAAACCCTAGCAAGGGAAGAGTGGAAACACAAATGGCTTCTTAATATTTATTCCTGTTCCTCTCACACGACGAAGCAAGACTGGTAAGTTTACTATCATTCCCACTGATCCCAGGCAGAGCCTCAATCCTTAGAGCAGGTGGTTAAAAGGCTAAGTTCAAATCCACAGCGTGGGCATATGTTAGTTGGCTGAGTAGGGCAAATCCTTTAACCTTCTACGCCTCAGTCTTTTCAAAGTCGTAATAACAAAGCCCCGTGGAGATTAAATGAGAAACGTATACGGGGTTGCTAATATAGAGTGAGGCACAAAATGGGTGGTGGGTAATTGGTAGTTCTTGCAGAATCTTCATCAGAAAGGAATGTTTTCTGGGTTTTTAGGAGCTGTGGGCCCTGCATGGAAGGCTGGGCTGACTCCACTGTATAGAATTTCCTCTCACAAAGACAGCTGGTCGTAACTAATATCATGGCAATCTGATGCAATAGTGCCGCTGGTCTAGCCTCATCTGACCCTTTCTAGCCCACAAAGAATCCCCATACATATTGTCATTTGATCTTCATTCAACCCGGCGTGCCAGGCAGGGCGGGGATTATCAATCCCATGTGAGGGATCAGTGACGCTGACGGTGCCCTCCCATTTTGACTGCACAGGCAGTTTGGCTGGTTTGGCCAATCAAGTTTTCCACTTTATACCTGCATATGGTGTGCAGCAGCTTCTCACTGAGAAGGGAGAAAGTAGGGAGACTAAGGCGTCTATCTTCTCACAGTCCCTGAGATCCCACTGAGAAAAGAGTTTCCCCTTCATTTTCCTGCTCCTCTAGGAGATAAGCCAGGGACAAAATATGTAAGAGGTTGAACTCTGGCCAAATGGCATCCCTGCTTTTGCTGGCTTCAGGCAAGAAGGAGGCACAACTTCTGCTAATTCAGCAAATTGTATAAATGCAAGCTCTACACACACACACAGATGTGTGTGTGTGTCTGTATATATATATTTATACACATGTATATACATACCTATAGGATATACAGACTCCAAAGGGCAGGGGTTCTGGGCAACACTCGAGGCAAGGCTAGAGCAGCATCAATAAGACCCAAGAACTAGAGGCAATGGAATTGGGTTGAATTCCGTCTCCCTGATGAATGGGCCCAGAATGTTTGAACATTTTTAAGCAGAAGCAAAGTAGTGAATGGAGCATAATTTTTAATTTGAATCAGGTCTCTGGGACCCTGAGAAAACTGTCTAAAATCACTGAGCCTCAGTGCTCCCATCTGTAAAATGGAAACATTAATTTAAATAACACAGGTCATCACCTGGTCCATTGCTAGTTCTCTTTTCCTTTCCCGGTGACTCCCCAGTTGACACCCACTTAAGGCTTGAGACTGAAAAGTGAATCTATCAGCTGTCCCTTTCCCCAGATATATTATCTGCAATGACTTTTTTCTTTTTTTTTTTGGTCTCCTGAAGTCAGATAAAGACCTTACTTAACCACCATTTCCTTCTAAAACTGTGCATGGCATTTGGACCAGACAACCCTCAATTTAATCAAGACACATCAAGTACAAACCATATGGCTGGCTATCAGTCTCATTTTCTCAGACATCCTAACAGACAAATCCATATTTTCATCCACTGCAGGAACAGCAAAATTCCGGGAAAGAAAAGAGACTACAGGAATACTGACAATTTGAATTGGTTCAACAAACACAAAAATGAACTCACCAAAACCAGTGAGGCATCGAGAACATCATTTCAACCTGGTGGGTGTCATTTCTTCTAAACGCAAAACGGTCATCATCACCATTATCATCACCATCATCATCAATGTTAGGGCCCAAGACCCCATAAGGAAATGTATTTCGCACACAATCCGTGGTCATGTACTTTAAAAAATTAGAAAATCAAGCAGTAACCAATGAAGACAAGCTAAAATTTTAGTACTTGAAAAAAAGATCCTGGGCATAAAGGGATGTGGCAGAAGATGGGGAGGATAATTTGAAAGTCAAGTCCATTATGGGCGAAGATGGGGTTTTGGAGTCAATGGGGGACAAGAAAGTGGCTGTTTTATTTCAGCAACAGAGCCCTGTCTGGGGAATTTTAAGAGTCACAAGTATTAGAGGTCCAGGCAACGCACTCTCTGAAACACAAAGCATTTCTAAATTCTCCTTGAACATAAATCCTCAGATCCCCTCCTACTTCAGCAGTGGAGGCATAAGAGTAAATGCTGTCAAGAAGAAGCCCGTCAGGAGAGGGGAGATGCTGGTGTCAGAAACGAGAGCTCTCTACCTCTTTAACCAGCTGGGAAGGAGAAGAAGAGGCTTTAGGGTGTAATTAAGGGTCATGCATAAGATTAACTGACAACCCTCCAGTTTTGCCCTAAACACAGATGTATTGGGATCAGGACACAACCTTGAATACTAAAGGTGAAGGGAGAACAGTTATTTCTGGATGGGAGCAAACTGAATATGCAGGATTGTGGGCGATGTCAAAATGCACGCAGTGGAGCTGGGGAACGCCATATATCATCACGCCCTGCCGTAAAGTGGCTTGTCAGAAACTAGCCAAGGACTTAAATTAGGAACCGGCTTGTGCTGGGAAGTTTCTTGCTAACAAGTGGTCCACAATGAGCCGGTAATCCTGTCACAAAAGTTTGGTTTGGACACATGTCTGCACATTTCCGTATCGTTATTTGGATAAAGAGGCTAAAAGGAAAATTCATAATGTCAGTATCTGTATCAGTAGGAGATGATGCTTACAGCTCCGGATGAAGCCTGGTCCTCTATCTCTGACCCCAGAGTATGTTTTGTAGGGGGAAAGAGGGTAGTTTTCACTAGGAGATCTCAATATGCAAAGATCAGGGTTCTTTCCCAAATACAGCATCCCCATAATAGTCCATCGTCTGCCTGTCCTCCTATGGTTACACAATTTTCTGCTACTGCAAAGTACTCTGTTAGATATAGGGGGAATTACTAAATATAATACTAAAAAAACGCATGTTTAATCTAAATTATCTAAATCCAGGGGATGAAAATGGAGAAAATAAGATCTTTCATTTTACTCCCAAATGATTGGTGGTGAGTGATCAAAATCGTTACAATAAATTGTAACGATTGTCTTCCAGTGCCTGTTTTTAGTGAAAAGGTGCCTTTTTCAATTCCATGAAAGTGTTGGATTTTATTTATGAACTAGTCACCGTGCAAAGGGTTTGGGTTATAAAAATGAATAAGCCTCATACTTGAGAATCTCTTACTCTGAAACCATAGACATTTTTAAACACTTACATACAAAATAATCATAATAACAACACAGCAGCAGGTACCGTTTGTTGAGCACTGTGAAGTGTTTTACAATCACCATTTTTTAATCTTCACAACTATATGAGGCCAGTCTGAAGCTTATGTCTGTTTTAAAGATGAGGAAACTGAGGCTTGGGCAGGTTACTGCCCCTTACCTAAAGTCACCCACCTAGTATCAGGCAGAGCTGAAATTTGAAGCCAGGAAGTTTAAACACAGGACTCAGCTGTTCCTGTAGATGTATATACATAACTCTCATTCCATAAACTCATTTTATTTGGGAGAATCAAGGAACATTTTGCAGAGCTGCCATTTGAGCTAGGTATTAAAAGATAGAGCAGGGGCTTCCCTGGTGGCGCAGTGGTTGAGAGTCCGCCTGCCGATGCAGGGGACACGGGTTCGTGTCCTGGTCGGGGAAGATCCCACATGCCGCGGAGCGGCTGGGCCCGTGAGCTATGGCCACTGAGCCTGCGTGTCTGGAGGCTGTGCTCTGCAACGGGAGAGGCCACAACAGTGAGAGGCCCGCGTGCCGCAAAAAAAAAAAAAAGAGCAGAATTTGTCCAGTTAGAGATTAGGATGGGTGGCGGCCTTCAAGTGACTGGAGGAGGTATTCCAGATAAAGAAAACAGTAGAATCGGGAATTCCCTGGCAGTCCAGTGGCTAGGACTCTGCGCTTTCACTGCCGAGGGCACGGGTTCAATCCCTGGTCAGGGAACTAAGATCCTGCAAGCCATGCGTGGCCAAAAGAAAAAGAAAAGAAAAGAAAAGAAAAGAAAAGAAAGCAGTAGATGCAAGTATACTGAAGACAATGCTAGCTCAGTATTATGACTTTGTGATTTATGATAAGAAATATGTATTTGGTCTTCCACCTGTTCCTGGCACAGAGCTCCTAAAACACTTGTAATTTCCTGTGATAAGAGCCAATAATGATATCTTTTATTATGTTAGTGAGGTGACTTTTGGAAAGCCCTTAGGCAATCTAAGGATGGGGGCTTGTTGCCAGGGGAATAAACCATGCACGCAGTTAGAGGCTTAGAACTTGCAGTACCCCAACCTCCAACCTCCAGAGAGGGAAGAGGGGCTGGAGGTTGAATCAAGTGTCACTGACCAATGATTTAATCAATCCTGGCTGTCATGTACTGGGTTGGCCAAAAAGTTCATTCGGGTTCTCGTACCATGTTACGGAAAGAACCGAACGAAAATTTTGGCCAACCCAATAATAAGCCTCCATAAAAAACCAAAAGGACAACGTTCAGAGAGCTTCCTGGTTGTTGAACACGCGGAGCTCTGGGGAGAGTGGCACCTGGGGAGGGCATGGAAGCTCCGGACCCTTCCCCACACCTTGCCTTGTGTCTCTCTTCCAGCTGGCTCTTCCTGAGTTATATCCCTCTACAATAAAGCAGTGATCTAGTAAGTAAAATGTTTCCCTGAGTTCTGTGAGCTGCTCTAGCAAATTAATCAAGGTCACAGGAACCTGTGATTTATAGCCAGTCAGTCAGAAGCACAGGTGACAAACCTGGACTTGAGATGGGTGTCTGAAGTCTGTGTGGTAAGGGGATGGTCTGTGGGACTGAGCCCTTCACCTGTGGAATCTGATGCTGTCTCCAGGTGCACAGTGTCAGAACTGAGTTGAATTTTGGACACTCGGCTGGCATCCCAGAATTGCTTGTTGGTGTGTGGGAAGCACCCCCCGACCCAACACAGACACACACATTGGAACTGGGTCCAGTAACCCAAAAATAAGTATAGTAGGGGCATGGAATAAAGTGGGAACAGAGGAGGGTTTTCAGCAATGGGAGGAGAAGCCATGCAGATTAAGGAGACAATGTGGTCGCGATTCTGTAGGCATGGGAAATCATAGCTATATTTTGATCAAGAAAAAAGCTCTGTTGGGAGAAAACTACCTAAGTGGCTGGTCTCAAGGGTGACTGGGAACAGTGTAGGCAGCCGTGGCCTGTGAGTGGAAGAAGATTGATAACCTCTCAGTCTGCCTTAGACTCCAAGGAAAGAAGGCCCAGGACCAGAATGGGAGGACTCTAAGTCTCAGCCTCTTCTGTTAGTTTTTTGTTTTTGTTCTACTTTATATTACAGTTGATTTCCAGTGTTGTGTTAGTGTCAGGTGTACAGCAAAGTGATTCATTTATACATACATGTATCCATTCTTTTTCAGATTCTTTTCCCATATAGGTTATCACAGAATATTGAGTAGTGTTCCCTGTGCTATATAGTAGGCCCTTGTTGATTATCTATTTATATATAGTAGTCTGTATTTGTTCATCTCAAACTCCTAATTTATCCCTTCCCCCCCATGTTTCCACTTTGGTAACCATAAGTTTGTTTTGGTTTTGATGCTGTACTTTTCCGGGAATTCCTGAAGTTTGTTTGAGAGAAGAGGGGCACCGGTACCGTGCCAGAGGAAGACAGTCCAACAGCTGAGTACACAAGGGATTGGCAGGGAGAGAAAGAGGAAAGAAAAGTAAGCCCTCCAGGCCTCAGCATCCTTGTCTTTAAAATGAGGATGATGAAATGATTCACGTCATACAACCCTGGAAAGGATTACAGGAGAGAAGGAATGTCAAGTTTTGGCCAGGGTGCCTATCGCATAGCAAACCATTAATACATGCTCACTTCTTCCTTCCTCCCTTCTTTTATAAATTATGGGTGGCTGTGCTAAACATGTCCTCCTGTTATTGCTACTACTGCTACTTTGTTGTTCTTCTGTGTCATCTTCTTGACCCCCACGTCTTCCTCCTTACTCTAATCATAATAATGGTTACAGTAATATAATAACCATAAGCATTCTGATTACTGATGCTGCTGTTATTGTTGGTAGGAATTGCAAATCTACAGAGGAAGGGAAAGCCTTGAGCAACACTTGAAGGAGAGACAGTGTGTGGTGTCCGATGAGAGGCAGACCATACACAGACACAGGGATGGGTAGGCACATTGAGGGCTCCACTGGGAACGCACCCATGCATGGGTGCCTTCACCCCCCACTGCTAAAGCACATTTGTAAACATCGCTGGGACAAAAATAAAAGACAGTGAACGAGGTGGCTGCTTTTAAATGGAAAATTATTGAGTTGAGCTAAACCTGATCTCAGCAGGGGACCAAACCTGCTGTCTCAAGGAGCCAGTAAAGCAAAGGCAATTGATTGTCCTTGAACCCTCTGAAGGAGGGACGCTGCTAAACCTCCACACTGAACTCCGGGGGTTCACTGTGGAGGTCAACGTCAGAGGTCAACGTCAGATGAATATGGTAAGACGAGGCAGAAAGAGAATGCCAACGTGAGTGTCATGAATGGCATCCTTAACATCTTTTTAAGCAAACAGCATCCCCAAAGGATGGAGGGTATGGCTTTGGCCAAGTTCAGAATCAGAAAGAGCACTGGCTGGAAACACGACCTTGGGGGCTGATTATTTCTGGGTTCACCTAAGCACAGTGAGGCTCACTCTGGAAGACTAATGACTGTGGGCTTAAAAAACAACATGGTCTATGCCTTGAGGTGTTGCCTCCCTATAAGAAGAAAAATTTCCTGCCCTGCAGTCAGAACTATCTGTCCGAGGTAAACAGAGGCAATTTGCAAAGTTCACCAGGTGTGTTACTGGATCTACTCCATCTCTATTCTCCCTACTTTCGTCTTTCCCGACGGCCCTTGTTTTCCACTCTGGGATCTCTTTGGGCCCGACTCCCCCTCAAGTGCTGGTATTAGATTGTGTGAACTATTCTAGGTCCATGGGACCATTTCATTCTCTTGCCCTCATTGACTGGTGTTCCTTTGTTCATGGAAATAAATGGTGGAGTCATTGTCTTGGAAATTCTACCCAGAGTGACGGGACAAACGTGTTACCTCTTTCCATGAAAATTTCCCATGGCTAGATATGAGACCATGAGCCCTGCTATCTGAGCACAGAGCTGGCACCCAAAGGACGTGCAGCTGAGTGAACCACCACCAGCAGTCCAGTCCTAATACTGGCCACCACTGCTGAGCCTTTGCCATATGGCAAGCACTGTGTTAAGTGCCCTATTTTCATTTTACTCATTTAATCTTACCTAACCCCCCACCCCATAGAAAACGTTTTGCTCTCATTAGCTTACAGATGAGATGTCTGAGGCTTAGACAGGTTGGCAAGGTCCCCAAGATTTCACAGCTAAGAATGGATTGGAGAGCTAGGATTTGAAGCCAGCCTAGAACGGGCTGACTCAAGATTCTTCAGCACTGTGCTACCTTGACATGTGGGAAGGGACGTGGATAAAAAGAAGGGACCCATCACAAAATCCCTCTGCTCCTCTCCTCCATACCAAAACCAAATTCAGAAGCTGACTTTTTTTTTTAACAGATTTTTTTGACGTGGACCATTTTTAAAGTCTTTATTGAATTTGTTACAATAGTGCTTCTGTTTTATGTTTTGGTTTCTTGGCCACGAGGCATGTGGGATCTTATCTCCCTGACTAGGGATCGAACCCACACCCTTGCATTGGAAGTCAAAGTCTTAACCACTGGACTGCCATGAAAGTCCCAGAAGCTGAGGTTTAAATGACAAAAGATGGAAGTAAGTACTGACAAGATGCAAGGGCCACTTGGAGTTAACATTCTCCTTAGCCAGATCCTCTCATACTAAGGTCAAGATACTCAAGACACAAGACAACGAGGGTTCTTGGAGTTTATTGGCACTGGACTAGAGAGGAGAGATCCCACAGATACCCCCATCTTCTCAGGGTAGCTCTGGAAATGGGTGCATCCCTCTCTTAGAATCAGTCATGGGTATCCATCGGGGCAGAAGGCTAAAACAGCCGCTCCTCTAACTTACAAAACATCCAGGCTTGGTCCAGAGGACTCCTACCATTAGGCTCTGACTGGACTCTAAACATTCCCCATGTCTAGCCTTCTGCTCAATGACTTCCCTCTAAAGAAAAACATGCCCAGGGCGTGAATGCAATGTATTCCCCATCCTACCCACTGTTTGAACTTTGAGCAACTGTGAGTGAAGTTTCTCTTTTTTAAAAATTATAATGCATGCTTTTGTTGAAGAAATGCATGGGTGAGCACCCCTGTTCTCTTATTCTGGTCATGAAAAGTCTTTGGAGAAGACTTGGTCATTGTGAAATGGTATACAGACAGTCCCATGGGCTTCACGAGATGGATTTTCCTATAAAGAGCTCAGCAGACTCTCTGGTTTCCTGTAAATCAAGATATTTTCTTTTTTATCTTTTTTAAAATAAATGTATTTATTTATTTTATTTTTGGCTGCGTTGGGTCTTCATTGCTGCGCGCGGGCTTTCTCTAGTTGCGGCAAGCGGGAGCTACTCTTCGTTGCGGTGCGCGGGCTTCTCATTGCGGTGGCTTCTCTTGTTGCAGAGCACGGACTCTAGGTGCACGGGCTTCAGTAGTTGTGGCACGCGGGCTCAGCATTTGTGGCTCGCAGGCTTCGTTGCTCCACGGCACGTTGGATCTTCCCGGACCAGGGCTCGAACCCGCGTCCCCTGCATTGCCAGGTGGATTCTTACTTAACCTCTGTGCCACCAGAGATGTCCCCAAGATATTTTCAATATAAGAAAATTCTGACTTCAAGTCCAGACACTTCTATAAAGAGAAAAGTCACTGGTGGAATTCGAATCATCGCCTCTGGACAACAGCTTATCCAAAAAAAATTATAACTGTCATGATGTCCTATGGTGTATGTCACTAATGCATTCCACTAATGCAAATTACCAACGCCTCTGCCTTTAATAAAGCAAAAGGTTTCTTTCTTCACCAGGGAGTCAGTAAATATTAAAATTCCCTCTTTGGTGCTCATTCTAGCCAGGACAGTTATCTCCGAGGACTTCTCACAAAGGACTCAATTTGACAATAATTATTCTCAGCGATGCCAGTTAGTAGTTTCCATAGGCTCCTTGCCTCTGCAGGCACGAAAACTCATTTTGATTCCAAGAGGGCCTGTTTTTAAATTCTCCCACGTCAGTTCAGTGCTTAGGAAGACAGAAGGAAAATTTCTAGGTCTTTTTTTTTTTTTTCCTGCATAAGATGTTCTCCATCTACCAAGAGGGACATATTTCAGCCACGTGATAGACATTTAGAAAAGTGCAGGGTGAACTTTTAAAAACTTGCATACAGGAAGCCAAAGTGGAATCAGGTATACTGGCCTATCCCCCTCATCTTTTTGTGAAGCCCTCGATGGCCCGGTTCCGACAACTCCAAAGATCATACTCTTCTCTCCTTCCCTGTCTTTCTCTTTGTTGATCTTCCATGGGCTTTTCCATCAAACCATTGTAACACCAGCAGGAGTCCCGGACTTTGCCTCCACTCTCTGCTCTTGGTTGGGGAAGTCATTCTGATGCAGTCTACCTCAGTGATCCGAGATGCCTTTAACCTAGACAGTACTTTAAAAAAGCCACCCCTCATCTTCATCTTGCAGCGTGTGACAGCACTTGACATAACAGTGGAGAGAAAAGCAGCACATGCCAGGGCTCAGATCACTCCCTGACTTCTATGCCCGGAATTGTTATCAGTCAGCCACCAGAGAGAGCATGTCTTGATTTTTGTTTCTTTCTCTGCACAAGTAAAGCTTTTCAAGGGTGCTGTGCTACTTAACAAATGACAGGAACCTTCAGCATCCCTGCCAGGTACTGGCAATGGATTGTTTTTCTTTTTTTTTTTTTCTAATAGGCTGGGACAAAGAAGCAGAGGTTTCTCTGTGCCCAGATTTGGAGTTTCTCCAACCTTTAAACTTTATTGCCCAACAGAGTATCCAACTGTGTTTGTGGGACGGATTGAGACCATTAAAATTCATTTGGTACCAACTCTCCAGAGGAACACGCAAGCTTTCATCCTTACTGACTTCTGCATCATGTGAAACCCAATAGACTCCGATTTCTTAGGGAGTCAGTGAACCAATGAATGATAATAGTGTGTTGTCATCTGTGCATGCTGTTCCTCACCTGGTCCCCTCTGTGACCAAAAGCACGAGTTTCTTAGGAAAGGGGCTTAGCCAGGTCAGCGACTCTGCATGTTGTCTAGAACAAGAGCAGACTTGCATGAGGAAACCGGCTTCTACGGCATAGCATGTGACCTTCCATGAACAAAAGCAGTTCAAATCTCAAAAACTCTTCAACTTGAGCTTCCTGAAAAGCCGCTTTCAGATATGCCTGCAGAATCCAATCATGGTTCCGTTATGGTTGTTCAACGCCAGCCACATGAGACAAAGGGGCTAATATAAAAAAATCTTTATAATGAGAAAGAGAGAATACGTGCGTTATCACCTTCTTTTTCTCTATGGACTCTTTTTTTATCTAATTTTTATTTTATTTTATTTTATTTATTTATTTTAGTTTCGGCTGTGTTGGGTCTTCGCTGCTGCGCGTGGGCTTTCTCTAGCTGCAGCGAGCGGGGGCTTCTCTTGGTTGCGGTGCGCGGGCTTCTCATTGCGGTGGCTTGTCTTGTTGCAGAGCACGGGCTCTAGGTTCTTGGGCTTCAGTAGTTGTGGCGCACAGGCTCTAGAGCGCAGGCTCAGCAGTTGTGGCGCACGGGCTTAGCTGCTCCGCGGCATGTGGGATCTTCCTGGACCAGGGCTCGAACCCCTGTCCCCCTGCATCAGCAGGCGGATTCTTAACCACTGTGCCGCCAGGCAAGTCCCTCTCTATGGACTCTTGCCAAGAGCTCAGGAGATGGGGAGTCTGAGTCAGAAGCTTTCCGTAACTGTGAGCATCCCTAGGAAAGCTACAACCATGCAGCTGCTTCGAGCATAGGAACAAGCGGGTCCCCAACACACATGGCCAACTGTCTGAGGCTGGCTATCCCCACGCGTGCCTTGGAGGAGTCTTCCATCACTCACAACTTCTCCCTCATGATCAGAGTGATCGTCGTTCACTTCACATTTCCTCAAATCCAGCCTCTACCAAATTTTAAATCCATTGGCTAGCCCTGAAGAAAACCTTTACCAGACCATGTGTTTTTACTGGAAGATTCTCTCTGTATAAACATCTTGGAAACCTTCAAACACAAACAACACCGTTGTCTTTTCTTTGGAATAAAATCAGTCCATTTTCAAGGTCAGTGGTAGACTTTAAAAATCTCATCTAAAAGGATGGTGCCACTGTGAATGCCATTAAAGTAAAATCTTGTAAAATGGAAACTCTATACTCCTTTAGTAATGAGAAACGGGTCTGAGAATTGAGGCATATAAAATTATTAATATTAACAACAATAATAAGCATCTTATTATTTTCCTCCTCCTCCTTCTCCTCTTCCTCATTCCCCTTCTTCTTTTTCTTCTTCTATTCCTTCTTCTTCTTCTTTTTTTGTTTTTGCGGTACGCGGGCCTCTCACTGTTGCGGCCTCTCCCGTTGCGGAGCACAGGCTCCGGATGCGCAGGCTCAGTGGCCATGGCTCACGGGCCCAGCCACTCCACGGCATGTGGGATCTTCCCGGACAGGGGCACAAACCCATGTCTCCTGCATCGGCAGGCGGACTCTCAACCACTGCGCCACCAGGGAAGCTTTTCTTCTTATTTTTGTTACTTTTATTATTATTATTATCGATAAATATTTTCTTTAAATTGAATCTGCAGCCTGAACTATGACAAAAATTCATTCTATGAATCTAGGGAAAGTGTGTTATGGTTTAAAGAATGAATGAATGCAAAGGGTTATAATGACCTTGACATGTTTTAAGATGAATAAAAGAGAAGGGCTAGAACAAAGTAAAGAAGAAACAGACTGCAAAGAAATGAGGTCTTTGAGGTAGGCAGAGACCAGATGTTATGGGAGCCTATGGACTGCAGTCAATTTTGTTTTGTTTTGTTTTGGATTGCTTTTGGTTGTTTTTTTCTAAGCATAATAGGACACCATTGGGGAATTTTAACTAGGAGATTAACTGAATTGATTTACGGGTTTTTGTAAAGATTTTTTTTTCTTTTTGTCCTTAAAAAAAAAAAATATATATATATATATATATATAAAACACCACCTTAACTACTTTTGAGTGTACAGTTCAGTTCCGTTAAGTACATTTACATGGCTGTCAAGCAGATCTCCAGAACCTGTTCGTCTTGCAAAACTGAAATCCCATACCTAGTAAATAAAAACTTCCCTTTCTCTCTTTCCCCAGTCTCTGGTAACCACCACTCTACCTCCTGTTTTTATGAATTTGACTACTCTAGGTATCTCATATAAGTGGATCCCTGCAGCATTTGTCTTTTTGTGACTGACTTATTTCACTTAGTATAACGTCCTCAAGGTTCATCTCTGTTGTAGCATGTGGCAGGATTTCCTTCCTTTTTAAGGCTGAATAATACCCCATTGTATGTGCAGACCACATTTTGTTTATCCATTCATCCACTGATGGACACTTGGATTGCGTCCACCTCTTGGCCGTTGTGAATAGTGCTACTATGAACACAGGTGTGTAATGCATTTATGTTTTAAATAATTTTGGCTCTTATGTGGATAATGGATTGGAGGCGGGCAAACACAGATCCTGGGGAGTCCAGGAGGGAAGCTGTTGCGGCTGTAAAGGTGGCAACAAAGGTGGCTTGAACTAGGGTGTGGCAGTGGAAACAGAGCATCGGATAGGCAGAGGGTGTACCTTGGAGGTAGGGGCTGAGTAAAGTGTGGGTGGTTGAACGGAGGGGCCGAAAGGAGGGAAAGACTCAAGCGTGATGCCTATGAAACAAAGAGCCCAGTGCCTGGCATAGAGTAGTCCTTCAATAAAGATAAGCTGCTTTCATTTTTATTACCCTAATCCTAACTTTCAGTTATTATTCTTTAGACTGGCAAGTGGAACATGAGAGGCAAGGTTAGGCTGCCTTATAAGTCCATAGGCGTCACAAGATGAAAAACCACCTTCACTTGGCTGTGACCCACTTTTTTATGAAGCTGAAATCTCAGCCCATCCCCTCGGCCTCTTGCTCACGACTTCCGACAATGGGACCTTCTCCTTGCGTTGCTCTAACTATGCCGTGTTCACACGGGTACTGCCTTCCCCCACAGAGCTTCCCGTACATGCAATACCTTCCCCGTAGCTCTTTAGGTCTGAAGGTCTGACTCCTTCCAGCTCCCTCTCCTCCTCTGCCAGCTGCTTTCACACCACTCCCTCCCCTCCATTCTCTGCCTTCTCCCACGTGGCCTTCCTGAAGTCCCAGGAGAGCTCTCTCAGCTCTCCCACCCCACATCCTCCTGCTGTCTTAAAGGACCAGCATCAGGGCCACCACCTTCCCAGGCCACCCTTGACTTAAATTAATCAACTCTTCATCACTCCGTCCATCGTCAGCTCCACGACTGCTCTCCAATAGAGCACGTCTTGACCTATTCAAGTTTAAGTGGGGTCCCTCTGCTCTCTGCTTTCCTAGAACCTGGTATCTCTTCTTTAGGACACTTATCTCAGATGGTAATTACAGGTTTTTTTATTGTGGTTATTTGATTTTTTCCACCATCTAACTTCCTCTCCTAACCTCACCCCACTGTACACTCCAAGGTTACGGATTCCCCGTCAGTTTTCACCCAACATTTAACACCGACAGCAACACTTAGTAGGGCCTTGATATATTTGAAATAAATGAATAACTGAGTTAGCAGGACTATTCATCTCCAGGAATTATTTTCCTGTTGGTTAAGTAAAAGATCCTTTCATAAAGTCATGTTTCCTAGTCATGGATTTGTGTATTTTTAGATTCTTTTTATAAACAGAGCTCAACTGAGTTATGCATGTCAGAGTGAGAATGAGTGTCTACAAGTTTTACGTTTCTGCTATTGATGGTGACATACTGAAAGTGACAACTATATAACAGTGATTGACAATCAACAGCTTAAAGGAATACTTCAAATCCATCCACCAAGCAAGGAACCGCATAATTAGGGCAGAATCCCCAAGTCTGGAGACTAGAAAAACAGTTTGAGTGGACTTTGGTTTTTAAATAGAAGCGCCAACTTGACACACTTTCTTCTGCTTTTGTAGAATAGTTTGCGAGTTTGAAATTACATGCACATACATGGAGTGTTCAGAAAAGTAATACGGCAGTGGGAGAACTCATCCTTAGAACCTCTCACAGTCGCCAATCTATCTACCAATCTGAGGTGTCAAGTAAAGCACAGTGCATCTGAAAAGCAGGCAGGCAGATCTCAGACTTAGTTCTACCTGCCTGTTACATTGAGCCCTCAGCACCTTTTATTGAGTGCCATTTAGTTTCTCATTAAAAAGGAATCACAGAGCATTTCTCACTCTACCACTGCTCCCGTAATCTGTGCATCCCTCAGCCAATGCAAGCATAAACTGGTGCCGGCAGAATCAGAAAAACAAATATATTAGGTTCCCAGATGATCTCCGAAATAAACTAGCTGATGTTTAAGGACAGAGGAATGTGAGGTCAAAGCTGGATGCACCAGCATCCTTGATCCAAAGCAAATAGATTCCCAACAGGAGGACTGTGAGGATGCTCAGAAGCAGACACACTTGTCAGAACACCGTGGACGCGGCTCTATCAGGAGGTGTGCACAACTCCCCGGAGATATGCGGGCCCTTATCTTGGGGATGCTCTGTGTCACTAGAGGCATATGACTATCCTCCCTCTGGGCTGACATTAAACCAAGAGAAGAAAAAATATCTTTTAGCTCCATTCCTTAAACTTTGAAAGATAAGGAGGATGGCTAGGTATAAGCAAATCGAAGGCTGCACTTACGAAGGGAGAGACTACAGTCTTGGGCTCAACTGTCAAGGGTAACTTTAGGAGGAAGATCTAGCTTAAGGAAAGTCCTTCTCATATGGTGTCATTCCCTTCAGTGTATGGTTTGCTTCCAAGAGGGATGAGGTGGGTTGCAAATAATGGCCACAAACTTACCCCATCCCTGTTTGCAGACACCTTTTCAAGGTGAGCTTCCTGTTTCTTTCCTTACTATCTGTCACTTTATCCCCTGACTCTGGGGTTGGCTGTGTGACTTGCTTTTAGCAAATATAATGCAAGCAGATATTAGCAAATATAATGTAAGCAGAGGCTGGACGGTGCTTGTGAGTTAGGGGTTGCCTTCTCACTGCACTTGGAACTCTGACACCCATGCTAGCCTGCTCACTAAGACTGAGCTAGTTTGCTGCGGAGACCACATAGAGGAAAACTGAAGCACTGCAGAAAATCACCAGCCACATGAGTAAAGCCATTCTAGAAAATCCAGCCCCAGAGCACAAGTAAGCCCAGGCAAAACCAGTCGGAAAAAAATGCCCTGCTGAGCCTAGTCCCTGTGGCTGCCACAGAGAAATATGAGGTAACAAATCATTTTTGTTTTAAGCCCTGAAACGTTGGAACTGTTTGTTACACAGCAAAAGCTAACTGTTACAAAGGCATAAATGTTATGGATCCCTGGGTTTCTGTCATCTCTTTCATCAAATTCAGTCTAGAGAAATGGAAAACAGATGAAGAAAGGCTGTTCACAAATAAAGATTTGGGGGCTGTGCTTGATATTCATTTTTAATAATTACTTTATTGGAAAAGTAATGCAAGCACGTGGTAAAAAGTCAATTAGTGCAAAATGGCATATTATGAATTGTTAGTCTCCTCCTACCCTGAAGCCTCAGCCCCCTTCTCCTGAATAATCACTACTATCAGTTCCTTGTCTGTCTTTGTAGAATATATCCAGACATCCATATGTATAAGTCTATACACACAAGTATGATCATACTACATATGCTGCTCTGTACCATTCTTTTGTTCCACTCATCCCATCTAAATCTATATTAATATCTAAGCTGCATAAAATTTTACCATCTTTCCACAGTATCACATTTAGACCTTTCTCATCCTTTCAGTGGCTGCATAAATATTATTGTGAACAGGTTATAACATGGGATTGCTATAACATAGACATAACCCAAGGTAGTATTTGGATTCAATGCAGAACCAGCAGGAAAAGAATAAAATACCAAGAAAGAAGAGTATCTGGTCCATGTCTAACAGGGAAGCTGATATACAGGATCCATCCAGGAGCACCTATCATCACAGAGAAGGTGAACTCTATTCAGGGTGAGGTGTTAATGGCAAAAACATTCAAAGAAGTGAGATGGTTAAAAATGGAAATGACCACATACACAAGTTGCCAGCATAATTCATCCACTATCAATACACCTTCCCTCTCCCCTTCTCACCCTCTCTTATAATAGTTAATGTTTATTAAGCATCTCCTATGTGGTAGGTACTATGCTGCCTTCTTAGATACACAATTACATGCAGTTCTTAAAAGGGACTTGTAAGATGGGGTCTACTGCCATCCCATTTTACAGATGAGAATATTGAGACCTAGGGAGTTAAGACCTGAGCTTCTAATTATGCCACTGCTTCAGGAGCCTCTTCTGAGGTTTCTCCTAGAACTTCACAGGGCCTCCTTTATAAGGGCCTATAAAGTTCCCCCTAGAACTTGAAGGAGGCATGAAGGGGGCATGGTGGGCGCGACAGGGATTCTGATGTCAACTTTCTCTGGGGTCACAGTAGGTTTGGATCCCTGTAGGTGGATCTGCATGATGTCCCACAGGTTAGAAACAGCTAATGGAACCACATGATCTTTCCATCTCCTCCCACTGCCTGAGGCCAGTGCCTGAAGGACAAGTGAGGTCATGTTTAAGCTCTAATAGGTAATATTCTGTTCAGGAAGGAATAACCCAGCCCATTCCCAGGAAACTAGGGAACCAGGGTTTCATCCCTCTGGGGCCCCAAGCAGCCCCTCAAAGTCAAGGACCCACCTTCCCTCAGCTAGAATGCAAATTAGTCTATCTTGTTCACCACTATCTCTTCAGCACTTTCCAGGACCTCCATCAAGTATTTAGTGAATTAATGAGTGAGTGAATCCAGAAGAGAAGGCAAGTCCTAAGAGGGCTGCGAGACCCAAGAAGAACTCGTAGCATCAATAAAGAGCCTCGGGCTTCCCTGGTGGCGCAGTGGTTGAGAGTCCGCCTGCCGATGCAGGGGACACGGGTTCATACCCCGGTCCAGGAAGATCCCACATGCCGCGGAGCGGCTGGGCCCATGAGCCATGGCCGCTGAGCCTGCGCGTCCGGAGCCTGTTGCTCCGCAACGGGAAAGGCCACAACAGTGAGAGGCCCGCGTACCACAGAATAAATAAATAAGGAGCCTCAAGGAAGAACTACTCGATTTAGCAGCTTAGAAAAGAATATGAAAAAGGGGTACTGGCACCCAGCATAGTACCCAGTACATGTCTATGAAGTGAACATCCGTCGAAGAATAAGATTCAGAGAGTTTGATAAACTGAGCTCTTGAAGTTGAAGAACTTTCAACTGGCAAGATGCAAAGAGACATGAGAATGGCCTGTAAACTTGGCCAAGCTGGAGGGCACAGGGTCAGACTGAAAAACAGAGAGTAAGAGCCATGTGGCCACGACTGGGATTGCATCCCACCCTGCTGGGGCAGCTCTAGGAGGAAGGGGCTCTACCAAGGGGGTCAGGAAGAAAAGATAGGGACTTGGTGGGAGCAGCTCCACCAACCTCAAACGGAAGGAGGGATGCAGGAGGCCCCTGGGTGAACAGAACCATCCGCCAAGGGCTGAGATAAAACAGCCTGATCTTACTGGACAAAGGCGACTTTAAAACATGGTGATTAATCAGCTGCACAGATATCATAACTGATTTCATAATCTTTACGGGGGAGGAGAATGGTATCTTCACATGTGGTCAAGTGTGCAAATGCTGATGTCCGTCTGTAAATCTTCCAGACCCTGTCATATTCCTGTGTTCAATGCCTCCTCCCTGTGCTCCCCCAGCCTCTGCAGTTACATTCCCTGTGCTGCCATTGCCTCTTACCTTGGTTCTTTTCCATGGTTAGTCCCCTTGAGGGAAGGAACTCTATTGATTTCAAAGTGCATGGAACACACATGGTACATACTTAATTCTGTTTCTGACGAGGCTGACCTGGGCAGACACTCTCACCCATTGCTAAGTAGCAGGTATTAGATATGCAATTTGGACTCACTATGGGTGCTATAGGATGACTTGACACTGTCATATAAACATTCATTGAATACCCTCTAATAAAAGGAGCTCTGAGAGTGTGTGTGTGTGTGTGTGTGTGTGTGTGTGTGTGTGTGCAGCAGAGTAGAATGTATGCATTGATCGATGGTATGCTGAAATCAGAGGGTCATCTTCTTACAGGAAGTTCCTACGTATTTTGCCAATTAGGAAAAGGATGTAAGACCCTGGCTTTATAGTCTCAGCATGATGATCAGGTATTTAAGAAGAGTTGGCATGACTCAACAAATTCTAGGAAATGTGTCGGAACTGAGACTTTCATGAAAGGCTCTCTCTCCTCTTCTTTTAAGCAAGGAGAATGACATCATCCACAGTTCACACAAGAAGAAAGGAAGCACTATGCTAACTCGGTGGTGGGGCTTTTCTGCAAGAGACATCCTGAGAAAAGCTGGAACCCCTCCTAGCGGCAGCAGGCGAACATCCAGGAAGCCCTTCTCCAACCAGAGCTCGTCCACGGTACTTACCCTCACCATGTCTTTTTACCAGTCGCTTTTGTAATCGAAGCGGGTGACAACTTCATTCAGTTCTTAGTAACAAGAGGAGGGATCGATTCCCCGAGAATGCCCTAATGACTGGAGACTGGGGCACAAACCATAAATGGAGACTTTCTGATTCCAAGTGAAATTATAGTTTGCCCTGTGAGATTGCACAATAAATCAGGGGGAAAACCAGCCAACATAAGACTCTGGGGTCACTGAAGTGATGTTGACACATTACAATAATGAGAACTTGAAATACCTCATGCCCTATTGATTTTTAAGCTGAATCATTCCCACTGCAGGAGATTACCAGACTCTGTCTTGGAATCGTGGCTCATGCGGGAGATGCTGATGAAAAATACACCCAATCCAATCAGAATGAAAAGCTTTACTTGTACTTATTATAAATCTAATACTATTGTTCCTAGGCTGTGTGATAGGCACTTAACCTACAATGGGAAATATTTTTTTCTTTTAATTAAAATTTTTCATACCTTTTTTCTTTTTTTTCTTTACACCCGCTCTTTGCTACGACTACACAGGAAAAAGTACCCAAAGAAAACAGGCACAATGGCTCGATTAGTACATAAAGGGCAATCTCTTTATGCTTTTCTAATTCCAGGGTAGCTTTCAAGTCCCCTGCATCACCATATCGTCTTGAAGAATGGAAAATCATGTCGTGACAACCAACTTATTTCCTAGTCAATAGGAAAAGATGTATTCCACCAGCATTTAGCGCCTACAGTAAACAAAGGATGCCTTGCTGACCTTTCCTTTCCCCTGAAAAGTGCTCCGCAGAGCTGAATAAACACAGTTATGGGAGGCCAACTGGTGACATAAGTTAATTACTAACCTGTCACACGATAAGAGAATGGTAATAATTTATTCTCACTGTTGCATTAACCATAAGTTGCTTTTTTTTGCCAATGGAGTGTGCTGGAGGAGAAGGCTCTAGAACACTGCTGCTTGCCATATACCCTATACAAGAGTGTGACAATATTTTAGTTGTGAGGCCAGATGCCACTGCTTTTCCTAGGCATAGTATTCTGGCCATAACTCAGGAAAATACCCACATTTCTCGGCTTTAGGAGAGAGGGAACTAGCAAGTAGGAATAACATGCTTCCCTCAATAGGGCTCTGAAAACATTATCCAATTATTATAGATATAATTTTGACTTGGGTTTACCAGGATGTAATACACAATAAATATCCTGGCACAATCCAATACGATCATACTTTCTTTGAAAACATTTATCGAGGTCTTAATATGGTCCAGGCATTGTGTTAGGGATTAAGTACATATTGTTCACCTGTTCTGTCTCCATGATGTTTATAACCTATCACTATAATTGAATTGTTGAGATGAACACCTGCAAGCAAAACCTATGGGTCTAAAAGTGTTTCTTATAGAAGAAACACTCACGTCCTACTGACGGAGTTGACCTAAATAAATCAATGGTATTTAGAAGCTAAATGGTCTTTCTTGTCTCAGATACCCTGATTGTTTTTCTTAATTTGATCTGATGGTGTCTCGCTCTTTTTGAAAATATATATTCCTGGACTTCCCTGGTGGTCCAGTAGTTAAGACTCCACACTTCCAATGCAGGGGGCACAGGTTCGATCCCTGGATGGGGAACTAAGATCTCACTTGCCACGTGGTGCAGCCAAAAAAAAAAAAGAAAATATATATGCCTGCTTATAAATTCCCACGAATTCTACTATTTCATGATCAACCTTGGAGTAGCTAGCCAGAAACTGTCATCTTCTGACATGGCTACAGTCGGGACCTAGGTTCTTACTTATGTCCATAATCCGTTTATTAATATGATTGAAAGCAGGTGAGTGATTTAAGACACCTTTTTCACAGGTGTTGGTAGAAAATAGTTCACAATTGATATAAAGGAGGGATCTGGGGGGTTACTATAGATGATTTTGTTCTGTTATAGCACTCTTGGAGGTTGTTTTTCTCCCTTCACACCGAGTTCTTTCTGTAAGCTTCCCTCTGTGGTTCACTAACAACTTTATTCACAGAGTCACAAAGCAGATGAGAATTGAAGCTTGTGTAGAGGTCACACTTCAATAGTCTGCTGCATTTTGACTTGCATGTCCCAGCCAACATCACCATTGGAAGAACTGGTCCGGAAGGCATTGAACAAGCTTCTCTTCTCTTACCAACGTCAGTGATACAACATAATAGTTAAGCATCCTGTTTACGGACTTAGCCTGCCTGTGGTCAGATCCAGGGTCCATTCCATGTGAGCTGTGCAATCTTGGGTAAATTACCTTCTTGAAAACAGCTCCCTCGTTTGTAAAATGAAGACAACAAGGGCCCCTGCCAGGGAAGATGCTTAGGAGGCTTAAATAAGCCAACCAATGCACAGTGCCTCCCACGGTGCTTGTCAGATACGATACTCAGTGCGTTTGTAGCCGTGATGTTTTCCCCCAGGAGCACCAGGGCCTTAGCTTGGAGGCATTTGCTTTGATTTTCTGAGCTCAGTTCAGCAAGGGGCAATGGGGTGTAGCAACAGTTTTAGAGAACTGTGCCTACACTAGTATGTTCAAGCGGGCAGCCAGAATTGATTCCCATCTGATTGTTTCTGTATCAGCAACACCACACCGTGGCTGTTAGAGGTTAGGCCCTGTAACTCTCTAGAAACACGATTCCAGCAACACGCAAGCCTAGCACACTGCAGGCTCCCAATGTGCTGGTGCAGAAGAGCAACAAAAAGTCACATGAAGCACGTGAAAAACAAAGATGAAATGAAGTTCGGAAAATTACATGATGCCACTATTTCCTTTCAGAGAGGTCTCCGCCGCCACGTACATTAACAATCTAGTCTAACTTTACAGGACAGAAATAAAAAAGCATGTGTCGTCTATAACTGCCTTTTTATAAATACGAGTGCCGGAGGTCATGCCTTCCCAATTCCCCTGGCCATTTTCTACAAGACACCCCAGAGTAGCACATATCTGCCTTGTTAACGTTTCATGGAATCTTTCCATAAACATACGCTTGTTCTTGCCTTCAACGTTTTGTCCTGTCACTGCAACAGATGGCTTTACACTGGAGCATATGAAAATATTAAATACTTTATAAGCCTGGTAGAAATATGAAATGCCTTTGGAGGATGGATAGCTCCATGATTAATGTAAAGCAGTCATGCAAGATTCTGTTAGAAACAAGTACCTTTAAGTTGTGTTCTGGAGTAGACATGGGGCCATCAGTTCCACATCTTCACTGAAGGTAGGCAAATGACCAGGGGCTCAGCTTTCTGTAAGACAGATCTGGGCCACGTGGAAAGGCAGAACATACTGCAGCTGAGAGCTGTGAAATATTGCAGTGTGTAACCAAGGGAGGATTGTGAAATCTACTTCTTAGAAATCTGAAAGCCAGAAGAAACTTCCATCTGTCTGAGATGGTCAAATAAAGTAAGCTTAAATCAGAGCAGCGAGTCGAGGGGCAGTAAAGTCAGCTAGGCGACTGTCCTACGTACACAAATCCACGTACTGTTTCCTTTCAGACCCAGCTTGATAAATGCTGACCCGACCCAACGAGTGTTGCCATCTCAGCTGACCCAGAAGGTATGACCCACAGATCTGCGAATGAGGTTCAGATCATCGACAGTGGTTAAAATGAGGGATTCTCAAGCCAGGCTGCCTACCTCTCAGTGACTGTAGCAACTTGGCAAGGGACTTCAGCGCTTTGTGTGTGACTCTCCTTCCGTAAGTGGGGGTAACAGTAGTGTGTACATCCTAAGGATTCTATGAGGACAAGTGAGTTAGCACACACAGCAGGCCTAGAATACAGACTGGCATATGGTGGATGCGGCATAAATGCTGCCTAGTCTCTAGATTTAGTACTCTGTTTATGTAGAAATAAGCATCAAGATGTGGGTAAGATTTTACATTTTTCCTTTGATTGGTGTGTGTGTGACTCGCATTCGCTTCCAATAGGGGTAACGTATTAATGTTACCCATAATGTGTACAAATCAAAAATCGCCAAAGCCTTCTGCTTGGCATTTATCCCAGAGAAGTGAAACTCACGCTCACACAAAAACCTGTCCACCAGGGTTCACAGCAGCTGTATCTGCGATAGCCAGCCACACACAGCCCAGGTGTCCTTCAACAGGTGACGGCGGCACAGAGCATGTACTGTGGCATATTACTGAGCAGTGAAAAGGAACAAATGATGGATGGACTCAGTCGTTCAGATAAAACTCCAGGGAATAATGATGCTGGAATTAGCCAATCCCAAAAGGTTAAATACTGTGTGATTCCACTTATATAACGTGTTTGAAATGACAGGATTTTACACGCAGAGGACAGAGGTTAGGGATGGGGGTAGGTGGTGGTGAGAGGAGGTGAACATGTTTATAAAAGAGATTCTTCGGGGGCTTCCCTGGTGGCGCAGTGGTTGAGAATCTGCCTGCTACTGAAGGGGACGCGGGTTCGAGCCCTGGTCTGGGAGGATCCCACATGCCGCGGAGCAACTAGGCCCGTGAGCCACAACTACTGAGCCTGCGCGTCTGGAGCCTGTGCTCCGCAACAAGAGAGGCCGCGATAGTGAGAGGCCCGCGCACCGCGATGAAGAGTGGCCCCCGCTTGCCACAACTAGAGAAAGCCCTCGCACAGAAACAAAGACCCAACACAGCAAAAATAAATAAATTAATTAATAAACTCCTACCCCCAACATCTTCTTTACAAAAAAAAAAAGAGAGAGATTCTTCGTATGGAAGTGCTCAGTATCTTACCTATGGTGGTGAATCCCTGAACCTACACACGTAATAAATTCGGGTAGAACGAAACACACCCATACAAATGAGTACAAGTCAATCCAGGGAAATCTGAGCAGGATTAGTGGGTTGCAGCCACATGAGTATCTCGGATATGATGTGATATAGGGTTTTGCAAAATATTCCTGTTGGAGGGAAGACAGGGTAAGAGCACAAGGGGCCTTTCTGTATTATATCTCGTGACTGCAAGTGAACCTGCAAAACTACCTGGACAGAAGTTTCCATTGAAAACAAAGCCAAAGCCTAAACAAAGGTGAAGATTCAAAGTTTTCAATACTTTGAGGTGACAGCCACGCTCTTCCCTGAATTTTCCAGCATTATGGATACACTGCTCGTTGGGTCCCCCTGAATCTCTGTAGACGCATTGTGAAACCACTTAATAAATACACAGATTCTTTTTCTATTTAATGATGCATACATGGCACTGAGTAGTTCTAGGTTTGTGTATTTAACTGGTACTCTTCAAGGCACGGAGGTCTGCCGAGTAGAGTGCATGGGTTTCTGAACCAATCTGAACAGCGCCTGCCTTTCTCTGAAGTGTTTTATTATTCTGAGTTGGACCCGCTGCATCTCCCAAGGTATGAAGTTCAGTTCAAGATAAAAATATTTTATCTGCCCTTACAGCAAATTGAAAGGCTATAGAAAGGGTTTTGTTATTGCAGTGTTTTCATAAATATATAGTAAACATCTTTCACAGTGGGAAATTCAGAACAAAATACAATTTTCATGCACAGCCATTCATGTGGCTGGCAGAGGAAGATGAAATGACCCAGAGATGAATAAAAAAATAATAGTATACAACTCTGAGCAGCCCACAGTCCCTGACAGACACGCACAACTGGGAGGATAAGGATCGTGAATTTGTAGCACCTCCGATGAATGACAAGTGTCTGCAGCACTGGGGGAATTTGGTTTTCCTCTGTGGCCAAACCATTAGGCTCAACACTTAGCTTTGTCACTTTCAGAAACTGTCAACAGCCAACCATCCCATTTCAGAGCACAAAACGACCCCAAACCGCAGCCAGGACATAATTTTAAATCGAGCAATTTGGGGGTTTATCTCCCTTTAAGTCTCTCTTAAGCACATTTTCAAAGCAATTTGGATTGCTTGTGTCTAAGACAGAATATCTAGGTTGATATCTAAGATGATCGACAACAGCTTGGGAGTGAGGGGCTGATCAGAGCTTGTTTGCAAAATTGAAGCTCTTTATTTCTAACTAAAGTATTTTTTATTACCGAAGTAGTGTATGCTTGTTGAAGATAAAAAGGAAGAAAGGTGTAATCTTTTTTAACAGCTTCATTGCGGTGTAATTGATATACAAAAAACCCTGCACGTCTCACGTGAACAATCTGATGAGTGTGGATATATATGCATCCACCTGTGATACCATCACCACAACCAAAGTAACAAACACATCCATCACTCCAAAGGTTTCCTTGAGTCTGGTGTGTGTGTGCCTGTGTGTGTGTGTGTGCCTGTGTGTGGTGTGTGTGTGGTGTGCGTGCGTGTGTGCACTATAAGAACACTTAACATGAGCTCTATCTACCCTCTTAACAAAGTTTTCAGGGTACAATACCATGTTGCTAACTCTAGGCACGATGAAGCACAGCAGGTCTCTAGAACCGCTTTTCTTGCATAACCTTAAAAGAAAAACTTTCATTTCTCCCCTGCTCCCTTCCCAGTCAAGTTCCATAGTCACCACAAAGGTCACCCCCTTCTCAGCCCTTTAGTTATCTGTTACAATTTCTCCATGTATAGAAGACGTTTGCCTGTGTAGGTGTGTTTTCTAACAAGGTTTTCCTAACACATGTCTGAAGCTTGGACTCCTCGCTTGCAGCACCGCAGACACCGTTTCAGGTCCATGAAGATCCACTTCGCTCCCTGAATGCTTCCTGGCATCCAATCCTCCATTGTTAGGCATTTCTTTTGCTCCAGTTTTTCTTCCCACTGTGCTGCTGTCAACCATCTTTGGAAACTTGAGCAACATAAACCCTAGAGGTGGAAATGCTGGGCCAATGGATATGCACTTTGTTTTTAAATAAAAATTTCCAAATTGTCGTCCACAGAAGAATGTACCATTCCACACGCTCTCCAACAGTGTGCGACTGTTTTCCAGCATGATATATGAAACATTGATATATACAGATGAAACTTTTCACGTACATATACAAATACACACCCAAATATATACATGTATATGTATATATGAACATATTTTCAGACACTTGTTGGTATTTATCCTTCTGAAAACTATATACACGCTCTTTGCCAATTTTCCTTCTGGGTCATTCGTTGGTCATTCTATGAATCCATCCATCCACTCATCCACCCATCCGTCCATCCATCTACATATACCATCAAGATTATAAGAAGGTTAGTCCTAATTAAAGGATCGCAGGGCCTCCCTAGGGTTAACCAAATCTGGTCTATGTCAGATTCATTTTTCACCACTGTAAGAACAAAGATTCCTATGGCTTTGAGTCAAAAGGAGGGTGGAAATAGTCTTTGAAGTCATAAAATTTCAAATGTGACTACTAATCCAACTCACTAGCAGTTGGTAACCCTAGAAAAATCACATCAAGTCTCAGTCTCCCCTTATGAAAAATGAGCTTCATAAGAACACCTGTCTCATAAAGTTGCTGGGAGTACTCAGTTCAATAATGTATATCGGAAGTTAACATAATGTATGGCTCACACAAAAATAGACAGGATCAGTACTCATGATAATGATGTATAATTCTCTACGTTGAGCAGTTTGCTAGTACATTACAACAAAGCCTGGTTTCTCTTCTATTAGCAGTAGAAGTTGAAGGCTGAACCACTTATAACATTGATGACCCTCTATATTTCTACCTCTCTGGGAAAACTTTGTAATAGGGACTCAGCAGAAACCCATTTTCCCCTTGCTGGATGCACTCTTAATGGCACACAAAGTTTACCACCAGTTGTCTTTATTTTAAAAAGCAGATTCACATTAAATGTGGAAATATGTTAGAAACCAATTCCGCTGGATATGGAATGAAAATGGCTCTTTTAAATCCAGTTTCCTATTGTTTTCTTCTTTTAGTCAATTAACCAAGATATATGTATTTTAGCACTATAGACTAATAGACCACACTTAAGGAACCTTATTGGGTAGTCTTAGCTACATGAGTTTATCCCCATTTATTTACCACTGAACAACAAATTCTGGTTTAATTTTAAACCATTTCCTGAATCAACTCTTGGATGGAATAGGTATTGCACAAAAGCCAATTCGATGAACTACATTAAAAACAGAAATGTGACGATAATGGATGCAACGTGAGTCTTTTGACAGTTCTGAAACAGGATTCACTCCTCACTGTCTACGTGTAAATGTGAGTTCACTGGGCCCGAAATATACAGGAAGGACTGTAATGGTTTCTACCTCCAGCTCAGTTCCTGGAATGTTCCGGGGCTGGGGGAGGGCGGCCCAAGAGCCCCTTTCCATGGCTTTGGCATTGCTGGCTTCCTCCCTCATATCCATAAATCTGTGCCTTGCCTCACAGAACTGCTGTAAACTGCAGCCCATTCTTGCGGCTCAGCATCTTCGAGCTTTATGTGGGGCAATGCATAGTGAGCTATGTACCAACACCCGAGTCATGGGAAGTTTGGGTGAGAAGCCTGAGGAGGCAGCTGGCATAGAACTGACTCTGTCAGATCAGTGGTTCCCGTTGCCACCACCTCCTCTTCCTCCAGTATTTGCATTCAAGATGCAAGATGCTTCTTTTTAAAGTACACACCCATATATGCCCTTGACAAGAAACTTCTTAATACATAAATTCTTCCATCCATGTATTCATTCATTCAACTTAAATTGATTGAGGTTCTCTACTCCCGTCTTGGCTTTCTGAACCATTGGTGTAGGTACGTTTAATTGTAGAACTGCAAGACTGTTTCTTCTAATGTAGAATAAAGTGTGTCAAATTGGCACTGCTATTTAAACATCTACTCAAATTGTTTTTCTCTTCATAGGTTTTAACTACATGGTGGAAATTCAACAGAGCAAGAAATGGACTTGGTCATTCCCACGGTCTAAATGAGGAAAGGCAGATTGGCTTCAGCAAGATCAAGTTGGAGATCAATGTGCCCACATCCACCATATCCCACTTGGTACGGACTATACTGGACTCCACAGAAATTTTTTTTTAATATTTATTTATTTATTTGGCTATGCCGGGTCTTAGTTGCGGCATGTGGGATCTTCTTTGCGGCATGTGGGGTCTTCTTTGCGGCGTGTGGGGTCTTTCGTTGCGGCATGCGGTATCTAGTTCCCTGACCAGGGATCGAATCTGGGCCCCGTGCGTTGGGAACGCAGAGTCTTAACCACTGGACCACAAGGGAAGTCCCCCTAGAAAAATTTTAAAGTGCCAGGAAAACAAAAAGTGAAGTTTCTTGAAGAGATCATTCATCCTCTAAGTATGTCCTTCTGAATACTATTGTTTTCAGTAGTATTAATAAATAATAAATAAAGAGAACTCACAAGTCCTACTGACCCTGGAAAAGTGCACGTTCAGAAGTATTTGAATAGTGAAAAATAAAGCTGTGCGCGTTATCATTCACTCTCATTCAAAAATGGTTGTTAGTTTTCTTAACCGGAAATGAAACGAAAAATGTCTTTTGTTTCAAAACTCAAAGGAAGATGCTGCTGTAACTGTGCTTCTGCACAGTTAGAAACTCAAATTATTAAAGAGCATGACAAAGCGGTTAGGAGCAGAGACTGGTGTGTAAATCCCAGCTCTGCCACTTAGAAGCTGCCTGACCTTGGGCAAATGACTCAACTTCTCTGGGCCTTGGTTCTCTCTCTCCTCTGCAAAAAGTAGATAATAACAATATCAACCATGTGGGCTTCTCTTAGGAATTAAATGAATTAATATTTTAAAGCATTTATAATAGAACTCGGCACATGTAAAACACTAAGTGTTTATTAGATAAATAGGCAAATAAACCTATGTGCCAAACCTTTGAAGATAAGGAGAAAATAACAGTGCTTGAATACCAAGGGGAAGCAGGAAGGTTCTCAGAATTACTGTTGCATGACTCATTTAGTGATGTTGCATTTCTCTTCTCTTGACATCAGTACCATAGAAAGCAATCTCATTTTAGAGC
Organism: Pseudorca crassidens; assembly: GCF_039906515.1. Classification (NCBI taxonomy): domain Eukaryota; kingdom Metazoa; phylum Chordata; class Mammalia; order Artiodactyla; family Delphinidae; genus Pseudorca; species Pseudorca crassidens. The sequence continues at coordinate 33,688,111 of NC_090310.1, forward strand.
AGTTGTCGGAGGTAACACTGAGTACATCAGGGAAAAGGAGGTAATTCAATCACAATGACCCGTGTCGTATTTATAAGGAAAGATGCTCAGAGTAGGCAGCTATAAAATTTTAAAGTCAAATTGTAAAAAAATACAGACCTTCTGATTTTGCAGCATGATCCTATTCACAGTATCCAATCGGAGATTTTAAAAGTTTAATAACTGAAATTCACTCATCCACTTTCTTGAAAAATCGGGCCATGTGTGTATCAGTCGTAGCATCACTGATATTGCCTAGGGCAGGATTTCTCAGCCTCAGCACTACGGGCATTACGGGCCAGGCAATTCTTTGTTGTTTTCGGGGAGGGGGCTGTCCTGTGCATCCTAGGATGTTTAGCGGCATCCCTGGTCTCTACACAATAGATGTCAGTGGCAGCCCTCACCTAAACGTGACAATCAAAAATCTCTCCAATATGTGGCCAAATGTTGTCCTTGGAGGGGATGGGAGTGAAAAAGAATTGCTCCTGGTTGAGAATCACGGGCCTAGGGCATCAGTTGAGTATCCATTTTGTATATCTTCCTAAATGCGGATTAGTACATTTCAGTGGTATCTTGTTCTATTAAAGCCAGAAAAATCTGGATTCAAATTGCATATTCTAATTATAAGAAGTCTTGAAGGTTGCTTCCCCATCTCTAAACTAGGCATGGCAATACCTACCTTGCAGAGTGATGGTAAGGACCACAGAAAATATGTTAGAACCCCCAGTCCAGTGCCTGGCATACAGAGGCAGTGAGGGCCCAGGTGGAGGTGAGCATTTCTGTATTGTTATCCCCGTTACTGCTGATGTGCTATCACATCCTCATCGTCATCATGCTCATCAGTCTAATAAGAATGGAAAGTCTCTATTTATACATGCAAATAAAAATATAATAGACACAACTGGTACTTTCATCCCTTTAGCAAACAAGCAACTGGATTTCCTCACAAGCAGATATTTCAATTAAACAACAGAGAAATATATCGTGTAGCAAATGCAGATGAAGAATTATCATGAAGAGGAAAAAGCAAGGCTGGTGGAGGCCTTCCCAACACATGGTCCTTAACAGGTCCTCTTTCCAAAGCCAACACCGGGCATAGAGGGCACCTCAACCCACTTGGTTGTTGCTGTTTTTCTGTGTTGAGTTCATAGTGTGAGGGAAACAGAGCTCCTGATTTTCTGCGCTCTTTGTGAGATTAAGGTCTATCCAACCAGTCTAGAAAATTTAACCAACTAGCCAACTCTGCAATTCCCCAAACTGCAGGGAATTCAAGGTGGATAATTGTGACCACTAATCACTCTGTAAGTTAAAAGGCCCGTTTTAAAGAACAGTGAACTTTGGCTAATTAGATAAACATGAATCCAGAATTCCAGACTTCACTTTTATAAAACTAGAGAAAAAGTAATAAATGTGCCCACCATTGCATAAGAAAAGAAAAATCTCACTGCCATCCTTAGAAGGTGGATGCACTATTTCTGCTACAATTATATCACTTTTCGAAAAGTCTTCCCTGGCCTGCCTGAGGTTTGAACTAGCTGAAGGATTGTTCGCCACCCATTAATGTTAGGGAACTAACAACTGTTCTTGCTTTTCCTTTAAACCCAACTGAAATTTCACGAGAAGTTGCAAATACAAAATTGTATTAAGAACATCCTATTGATCCTATTTACATATGCTACATCAAAGTATTCAGACATCATAAGCAAATGTGAAATGGGGACCTTCCCATACCCCATAGGTTATGCAAACACCTAACCAGAAAGAACACTTTGAAATTTTTATGGAGCAGGAAAAATTGGAAGTGTATTAATCTAGGCAGTGAAATTGGGCTTTTTGTCATTTTTAATTGCTTGAATTCATAACCTAGTTTTGCTGAATCAAGAATGAGTTGCTATAGCTGACACAAGCTGTTTCAGTGTTTTGGGCACATGTGCACACGCGTGCACACACACACACACAGGGCACACAACTTTTCATATGAACTTTGTATCTATTAATAAAAAAATACTCTTGAAAACTGTTTGGGAAATTATCGTAACTGAATAATTAACTATAAAGATTTCCAAGTAGAGCACCGTGTGTTAAAAAGCTGACTTTTAAAGACTGCTTTCTTTCTTTTAGTGCCATGCGAACAGGATGGGGGGTGGGAGCAACAGGAATAGCAAGTCGTCAGGACTGAGATTTTGTTATATATGATTTAATTCAAATAACTTAAAATGCATAATTTAAAAATTCTTCATGCCTTTATCTGCCCCTGTTTACTATTGCTCATGATATATGTAAACACTCAACTCTGCGTGAAAATGAAGGAAAACAGACAGAAGGACAAAGACGTCCACCCACAAATATGTACAAAGATTGAATATGTTGTCACATCCTGAAGGTTTCAGATCTACAACCAAATAAAGTCTACGGTGCAAAAATCTTTAAGGGTCCATGTTTTACTTCCCTATTTATTTTTATGTTTGTCGGAAAAATCAACACAGGATGGGGATTAAAGTCTCATAAAAAGACTTTCATTTTAATCCCATTAGAATTACTCTCAAAGAACTTACGGTGATAACTTGAAGACTAACACATGTGACATTTAAAAAATATAGCTAAAAATGAAACATAAATAAAGGTTTAATTAATAATAATAAGGTTTTATTATTATTTCATAAATGTCCTTCCTCTTTTGGACCACGCTCCATTCCTCTGGTCCTGCAACTTTGCTCAAAATGTAATATGAAAATTATAAGTTTAGCCAGAAAACAAGACCAAAACTGTCTTTCACTGGACATTGTAATAGTTATTTGGCTCCAGACTGACTCACCCAACCAGGTTCTCTGTAATTAAGCAGAGGAATACATACTCTGATTCTCATGGAATGTTCTCAGAATACGCCCATAGAGTCTCAACATCTCACAGCTATAATTTACAGGGAGGCAATCGTCACCAAAAGCCCTTTGCCTGAAATCTACTTCAGCTTTTGTGTCATACTTATGGGAGAGAGAAACAGAAATGGAAAAAAGAAATATATTATTTTTGTGATACTTTAAAAAGCTGGCCCATAAGTCAAGGCTGATGGCTACTTCTACTAAGTTTAAGTAAATACAGACTTAAAATGAATCCAGATTCTAAACAAAAGTCAGGTAATGGAGAAAATAGAAGTTTGAGGGGCAAGTTTACAAGAGACCAATGTAAAAATATGCTTAGCCACATAAAGTTATGAGTCAAAGTGCACAGTTGTAAAAATCTATCACTTGGTGATGACAGAGAAAAGATTCAGCTCTGTTCATGTAAAGTAAAGGCGTTCTCCAGGGGTCTATTTGCTTGGTTAAAATGAAACGACAAGAAAAGTTTGAATATTCACTTTTTAAATAAGATTAGTGTATAATGGATTGCCTGATATTAATTCTTGTATATGAGCAGAGAATACAAAAAAAGAAAAAGAAAAACCAGATGCTGATTATCCTTCAGGGTGCAAAAGATTTGTTAAGATAAAAATGTAAAAAAAAAAAAAAAAAAAAAATGTAGTAGGAGAAAATACCTGAAATATTTTCTGTGTTCCAGGTATGAAACTAAGAAAAGGCAGAAGGAAAGAAATACAGGTGGATGGGGAGAGAAAGGGGGTTGGAGAGAGAGAAAGAAATGTGGAAGAAAGGGAGGGGGGAGGGGGGAGGGGGGAGGGAGGAAGGGAGGGAGGGAGGGGGAGAGGGAGGGAGGGAGGAAGGGGGAGAGGGAGGGAGGGAGGGAGGGAGGGAGGGAGGGAGGGAGGGAAGAAGGAAGGGAGGAAGGAAAAAGAAGGGTGATTAAGAAAGGGCGAGAAGAAACCTTTCCCCATAGGTTATACTTCCTCCAACTCTTCAGAGAAGCAATTTTCTCTTCATAATAATCTGCAAGTATTCTAATACAGAGGAAGCATCAGCGTGTGTGGAGAGTGTGAGTGGGCAGACTGGAGTTGAAAAATCCTGCTTCTTATAAGAAAATCGTGACTGCTGCCCGCATTGCCTGCGAACGGCAGTGGTAAACAGCTGTCACCGACCGACTTTAGTTTACTTACTTGAAGAACAACCCTCTGCAAACTTAATCACAGCAAACCACAAAGACAAGTTACTCCGTATCACAAACACATCTACATTCACGCCCCTTTGGATTTCCGAAGATACATTTGGATCAAAAATAGGAACCACAGTTGAGAAAGATTTGACAGTCTTAAACCAGACACTTACTACCCAGCTACCCCCCCCAAAAGGATTACGCAATCATTTTTGACTTCTTCCATTACAAAACCACGTTCATTTCCATGTGACCAAATTAAAGCCATATAAACAATGAGTAAATTATGAAATATCTAAAGATACTCGGAAAGTGACTCTTTTTTTTTTTAAACTTGGAAAGTGACTCTTTTAAAAGGTAATTTAATGAATATTTCACTAAGATGATTTTGCCAACAAAACTTTTGGATTCAGAATTCCCTCTGGGCCCCTCTTAAGTGGAGGAGGGCCTCATCTCTTGCGTCAACAGAAATAAGTAACACCACCAGTTTCATCCTAATCTGAAAATAATGGCTAGAGGGATTGGCTGAGACTGAGGCTTCTAGGTGATCCTCCTAGGCTGATAAATGTCGTATTCAACATTTTGCACGTTTTTTAAATGCCTGACAGCTAATTCCATCACTTTGGAAGGCAAGGTACATCTCCCCCATTTGATCTCTCAAGAAGGATGACTCTTGTTTCATTCAATAAAATGGTCCAGAGACTATTTCTTAAGTCAAAGCCTTTCTGGTATTGTCAATTTACTCTCTCTTCCCTGGGAATCAAGAAAAGCAGAGGAGATAAGAGTACCCCAGTGCAACTAGCACAGTAGACACGTCTGCACAAACATGAAATACATCCCCCCCCCCACACGCACACACATGCCCCCTTGGATCGTGAGCCTGCCAACTTTCCCAATGCACTGCCCATCTGGCCAGTCATTTCAGAAACCTCGCATTTGAAGAACCGCGCAGCTCTTGCAAAACCCCTGTTAGCCTATTGGGACTTGTACACCGTTTCTTATAAACGCTTATTCATCTCTGGAAGTAAAGTTAAACGGAGCCAATGAGCATGGGCAATGAAGTTCCCCACTAACTTCTACTCGGTCCAGAAAATCCATTCATCTCTGTACTCCCCAGTCGCTCCCAACGCCCCTCGCCCTCTCCAGGCGATCGGCGCCCCTGGGTGCGCCCCGGGCGCGCCAGAGCCCAGCCTCCCGGGTCCCCGGGGCTGGCCTTACGTACCGTGTCTCATTCACGCGCGGCAAAGGCATCCGCAGCCTTCCATCGCGGCTTCGGTGCGCCCGGCTTCCATCCGCCGCCAAGTCCCTATTCTAATCAGCAGCCCCGGAGGCGCACACGCCGCCACCCTCTCTGCGTGAACGTCGGACAGCGGCTGACGGCGGCTCCTCTGCCACAGGCAGCCCAAAATGTCAATTTGCACACTCCTCCCCCCTTTCGCCCGCCCCTGGTCCCAGTCCCTCTTCCACCCCCTCCCGCGAGTCAGTGGGCTTCAGGAAGCCTCTGCAGACGCTGCCTCCTCCCCATCCGGCTCTCGCTCTCGGTCTCCCCTTCCCTCCCTGACAGTGTTTACAGCGTCTTCTCTCGCCTTACCTGAAGGGCATCTCCCACGACTGCAATTAGCTGCCAAGATTTCATTGTCGGCTGCAAAGTGCCTCCTGTATCCTCCCTGGGAGAACACTGGAGAAGTCCGAGGCAACAGCAAACGGCAGCCACGTGCTAGCAATGTAAATGACTCCAGTCATCTGTCGTGCGCCGCCGTGCCTGTGCTCGCCCCGGCTGCCTGGCAGCCTGACACTGCCGCCAGCAGGTGCAGAACGCGCTGGGAGAGAGAGCGAGCAGCCCGAGCGCGGAGGCAATCAACGCGGGGACGCACACAAAGGGAGGCCACCGAGGTGTCGAGGACGCTGCTGCGCCCAAGCCCAGCTGCCCGCGCGGCCTTGGCCTCCGCGCCAAAAACACTGGCCAAATTGGACGCCTAATGTTTTTGCAAAGTCTTGCAGCCCCCGGAAGGCGGTGGATGCCGCCGAGGCTGCGTGGGTCCCGCCTCCGCGCCTCCCAAAGTGCTTTGCTAAGCACCGAGCTGGCGGCGGTACCTCACTTCTCTCCCCACCCCCCTCTCTCCTGAACGTGTCCCCTTCCCTTGTTCTTTCAAGCATTAAATATGTACCACATGACAGAATAGGGCACCTTGCACGGTCCTCCGCGTCCACACTTGACAACCAGTTTTAACTCAGGAGCGGTGAAATGTCTAAAGGCAGGATATAAGCACTTCCAATTACTTACACTACTCCTGCATTATTCAGAACGTCCACGGGACAGTATTTATGACTTCCAATATGCTACTTCACATACAAATACTAGTAAAAGATGGAAGACCCCCACGACTCCCTTCCCCCAGCGCTGCTGATAAGCTTTCCTTGGCGTTTCCTCCCAGAAGCCGTTGTACTTTTTTTTCCAGTGGTTAAAGCCTTACGATCTCAATTCTTCTTACACATTATGTAGTAAATGAGGATGCTCTGACGTTTGAGCCTGCTTCGAGGACGAAAATACATATTGTATCCTGTTGAACTTTAGAGACACCTTCTAAAATGTATCTACCTTGGATAATAGTGGAATCAAAGTAAATTTCCTATTTTTTCCCCAAAAGTCCTCATAGATATATGCTTTTTCTTATTAAATGAAATGAGTTACACAAGATTGTAGCTACTCCCAGCTTAGCTATTCCCAGTCTAAGCTGTAGCTTTGGTTAGAGACCAAACAATCTATTGGTTGGAGAAGTGAGTCTTGTTTCTTCTTTTTCTTCACATTCAGAACTGCAAGCTACATGCACCAAGATCGCCTTGCTTCTTCAAGCAACTGTTCATTGAATGGGAAGGATCTAAATGTGTTAGAGAATTTCACACAGATATACTACATTTGATTAACAGTGAAATAATCATTGGTTTCCTGTGTCAACTTCTTGGATAGTTTATTTTTGTTAAAGGCTTTTATATATGGGTAAGTAAATTTTAAAATGCTAATAAATCTTTCAAATATTTATTTTCACATTTATTACAGCTCCACATCTCGTGGCAATATTTCCAGGGTTTTTTTGGAACATGCCAAGTCCTTACATAACCATCACTGATCTCTGTCACACCAGTAACACAATGAGGAGGGTTTTTTTTTCCCTTCTTCTATGCATTAGGGTGTTTTTAATATTGCATTCATATAGTGTTTAACTTGCTCCTTGTGGACTTAAGAAAAGTTTATGTGTGTTTTCTCTGCCTGCTTTTCTTGGGGGCAGTGGCTTCGAAGGGATGCTAAGATAACATTAAGTAAAATTCTCTTTCACGGTGAGGATGTAGTGCAAAATACACTATACTCCCTGATTAACAGGTAACTTCTAATGTAACCATATATTATCCTCTGGACATGGTTTCCAACAGCCTCAGGTAAAAATGGCAAAAGGTTTCTAGACTTTTGCTTAACCAGAACCCTGTGTAGTTGTAAAGATATACCAATATAAAATATTATTATCACAGCAGAAACTAGCAGTCTCAGTGGAGTAATTTGATTCACAAATCAGTTCACAAAAGCAAGGTTATTTGAAGTTAAGGATGCTGGGGGTGATGGGTGGAAAGAGAGCAAACCCTAATTACAACACCATCGTCCCTGTGTTCCCTGGCACATGTGGCCATTTAATCACAGAGTGTGACAGCCCTGGCAGATGCTGCCCAACCTGGTTATTGATATAAATTGCTATTCTCGTGTGTAAGTGCCCCGGTGAAGAGTTAGAACAATATCTGTACTCACCCAAAGGGACTTAAAGGTCCACACTAGCATCTGTGGTGACAAGACAAGATGGTCCAGAGCTGAGGCTGTTTGCTTGTTCCCGCTCCAAAAGGCAAACAGCAATGGATGAAACCCCCAAACCAAGAATGAGGGACAGTCTCCCTGGGGGGAGGGTGAATTGGTATTGTCCCTCTGGAAACTGATTGGTGTCTATTAAAATGCAAAAGGTGCACTCCTCATAACCAAGCAATTCTGCTTCTAATGTGCACCCTGACAAAACGTATGCACAAATATTCATGGATATAATTGTACCACTGCTGGTAATAGGAAAAAAACGAAAAATACCCAATGGCATAAAAAATAGGATATATCCTATGATGGAATACCATGTAGCAGTGAAAAGAACTGACTAAAGCTGTGGGGGAATGTTCTATAGCTAGACAGACATATACATGTACAGATAGTGATGGCGTATCTATACATACTACATAGTACAACTATATATATTTTTTAGTAAAAATTTTGCTGAGATAAAAATATACAGTTTAGATGATTCATGCACTAGGATACCATTTATAAAGAAAATTCACAAATGAAATAATATTATAGATATTATTATCTGTAGATACGGAAATATCTATGGAGGTATAGAAGAAGAACCAGAACTGGGGCTGACCTATTACAGCCCCAGGGCCAAGTACAGCCACTGCCTGTTTTTGTACAGCCCACTAGCTGAAAATGATTTTTATATTTTAAAGTTTAGAAAAATTGAGACAAATATTTTAGGAAAGAGGAAAAGTAGGAAATTCAAATTTCAGTGTCGATGAGTGAAGTTTTATTGGAACACAGCTATGTCTGTTTATTTACACACTGATGATGACGGCTTTTGCTCTCCAACTGCAGAGCTGAGTGATTGTAACAGAGACACAATGGCCCGCAAAGCCTAAAATATTTACTATCGAGCCTCTTACAGAAAGTTTGCTGTGCTGATCCCTGGCCTAGAAGAATGGCACAAGATGCATAATAGCATTATCTCTGGGGAAAGGGACAGGAGACTCACGTAGATGGCCAAAGTTGAGAGAACTCTAGTTCTCCTTTTAAGAGAACATTTATATATATTGCTTTTATATTTTTATAAAAGGTAATGTGTGTGTTAATATATGTAAAACTTTTAAGATATATATATAAATGCACACATGCATATATACACACAATATAAATATGTTTTCATTGTATGTATATATATACGTGTATGCGTATATACACATATGCATATACTTTTTAAAGTTTATATATGTAAAACCTCTTTAAAACCTTTAAAGATATACATTTATATTTTTATATAAACACAAGTACATATATATACACATACACACACATATATATGGCGTGTTTTGACTGTAAGAGAATGTGTATTCCATTTTTAAAGTGTATGTGTGCACATGTGTGTGTATATCTACACACATGTAGATACACAGGTATATAGATACACATACTTGGAAAAAATCATTCAAAATGGCAGTTCTTGGTGGTAGAAATATAGGTGCTTATTATTTTCTTCTTGGCTTTTTCACGTATTTGTCTATTTTCCAAAGAGATATAAATGTAAGAAAATGGTGGACACCCCTGGCCATGTGAGTGGTGACAACTGCCATTGTGCCAATATCATTTTCCTCACCCAGAAACTGCCTTTTCTCTTCAAATGTTGAATGATAAAATCTTTTTTAAAAAGACATCAAGGTTTGGCTTATACTCACCTAACATTTCTGGAAAACTCCAGTATCTAATTGATTCTTCATACGAAAAAAAACTGCTAAGCCTCAATGCACTAAAGATTTTTATAAAAATCAATCTTATCCTTGAAGTAAACTGTGACACAGATTATCCTTTCTGCTAGAATTTATGGTAATGACCTACTGAGATATGCCTCACAATACAGTAATATTACTTCTTTACCAGTTCGAAAATATTTTCCCATAGAAAGGCACAAAGCAGGTTGTATCTGAAAAAAAATAAAATTACATAGCAACCACATTGGTGCTTTGTAGGATTAGAACAGTGGGACCTAATGATTTTCTTCGTCCTGACATCCAATAATCCAACTGCATCAGGAAAGGTGAGCTTAATGAAGCATATTCAGATGGGAGAGCGCACGATTTATGGTGGACTTGTTGTGGTTATATTCCTAAATGGATCCCATTAGCTCAACATTGGTTGCTGGTAAATGACCACACTTCCTAATAGATAAATCCATGAATCACCTGGGCATATTTTAGAAGGCTGCTCTATAGAATGGTTCACCTTACAACTTTAAACTAGGACTGGCTGAACGACCTTCTTTAATGAAGCTTAGCAGACTTTCTTTGAGCAAGAAACAGACTTACTGCAACTGAACATCCACTCTTTCTCCTAGAATTTGGCATGTACACATAATTTTATCCTTGAGGTGGCGTGTATTAAGCACATCACTGAATTCTTTAACAGCATTACAACAAGCAAGTATTGTTTTCAATGTTTTCTGTCATTATAAAACCAATGTATGCTTACTGTGGAAAGTTTTAAAAAATTGGACAAGCACGGGAAAAAGACGTCACTCATATTTTACCACTCAAAGAGAGACACGTGTGATATTTTGTTGCAAACCTGTCCACCTCAGACATTTTTTTTTTTTTTTTTTGCGGTACGCGGGCCTCTCACTGCTGTGGCCTCTCCCGTTGCGGAGCACAGGCTCCGGACGCGCAGGCTCAGTGGCCATGGCTCACGGGCCCAGCTGCTCCGCGGCATGTGGGATCTTCCCGGACCGGGGCACGAACCTGCGTCCCCCGCATCGGCAGGCGGACTCTCAACCACTGCGCCACCAGGGAAGCCCCACCTCAGACATTTTTCATTGCACATGCAACTAAAAAATCATAAGCACACAGTAGACATTGCATCATACAAACTGCCTTATACTAGTTTTGTGCTTTGCAAAGTAACATGAAGATTTTCTGCCATAATAAAAAAGAATGATAACATCAATTCTGGTATGCCACTGTGATGCAGGCTTTCTTTTTACTCTACGTTAAATAACACTAAACTGAACATCTTTGTCCATAACGTCATGAGCTTGTCTTCTGTTCCACATATCAGGGTAAATATCTAGAAGTTAAACTGATGAGTCAAAAAGTGGGCACCATTTTTAGCTTTTTAGACGTAAGGAACCAGGATCCTGGACTTTTATACTAATCCATATTCCCAATAGTGGTATAAAAAAGAACCCATCTCGGGCTTCCCTGGTGGCGCAGTGGTTGGGAGTCTGCCTGCCGATGCAGGGGACACAGGTTCGTGCCCAGGTCCAGGAAGATCCCACATGCCACAGAGCGGCTGGGCCCGTGAGCCATGGCCGCTGAGCCTGCGCACGTCCAGAGCCTGTGCTCCGTGGCAGGAGAGGCCGCGACAGTGAGAGGCCCGCGTACCGCAAAAAAAAAAAAAAAAAAAAAAAGAACCCATCTCACCCTAGGAACAATTTGTGGCCAACTATTTCCTCTCCCTGGATTGGTTCCCTCTTCCATCCACCTGGCCCAATTGGGCCACCACACTATTGCACACTAAATTAGCATAAAAGAGCTCAAACATCGCAAACAGAGGTGGTAATGGGGAGCAACTCAAATCTGAGTTTATTTAACCTGAGAGGCTAGTGGCTCATTTTGTCTTAATTGCCTTTTACACTAAAGTCATTGTCAAATTACCTAAACAACAGCTTCTGCACAACTGCAAACTGAAAATTCTTTAAGTGCCTCCTCAAAAGCCTTGGCTCTTGTTTGGCCCATGGACAAGAAAAGAGTCTCTTTCTTCTTCACTGGGGTCCAGCTTTGGACTATGGGATGTGATTTAAGGGTGGGCGCTCCTGAAAGCAGCCACCATGTGGGCTCTGGGATGAGTCGCTCTTTGACCTGAAGTGTTCAGAATGAAATCTGGATAATAGTCTGTTCTCCCTCCTTCCCTCCCTCCTTTCCTCCCTCCTATCGACAAAGAGAGACTGAATATACAAATGGAAAACAACCAGGCCATGGATACAAATAGAACTCGGACCCCAAATCTTCAGCATTGAGTCCAGGAAACCAACTCACACCTACAGCCAACAGCCCAGGAAGCCAGGCTGCTAACTACAGATCACACCTGTAGGAAGTCAGCCCACCAGCAATAACAAATCAATTCAGGAAGCCCAACAAAAACCCCTTTAACAGTCGGCTCAAAACCAGCCTCAGCTTGGTAAATAATGGACGCCTCTAATTTTTGTTCCCACTGCCAACTTAGGACCAACCAGAGAAAACAAAATATGCACCCCTCACCAGGCACAGAAAAGGTCCTGCTACTCCTTGGTCCACCTCCAGCTCCCCCAGGGCAAACCTCCCCCCAGTCAAGGCATCCCTGAAACCTTCTTTTTTCCCCCATATAGAGCTTTCCCACTCTCTGCCCACCTTTGAGCTTCTGCCAAAACACGAGTGGCGTGGTGGTGGCTGACTCCCTTGCTATAGCAAGGTTTGTAGATTTTGCTTCTTCTTATTTGGTTGGTCATTGCTTATTTCTACAAAGATTGTTTTCAATACTATGTTAGGTAAACAAGATGGACAGAGTCCTATTCCTCATGGAGCTTACAGTCTATTGGGAAGACAGGCAACAAACAAGAGAATGAGACATTTTAGTAGCAGATTTTATGTAGGAAATAAACCTTGCAATGAAATGGGGGAGTAAATTGGGCAGATGCCGCAGACAAGATACTTGGATTGCTAGGATTTATTATTCATTTAAAATTATTTATTTATTATATATTATTAATGGTTCAGCTTCCTGCTTTTGTTTTATTCAAAAACTCATTGAGGACAAGCCATCTGATTTGCACTGTCGGGCTACAAAACCTACCAGCAAAGAACCTCAGAGGGGGATGTATGCTCACTAGTAACCGAACACAGGGCAGACAAGTAGGTAGAACCAGGAATAAGATGCAGGTTAAGAACTGTGAGAGCTAAGAGACAGAAGGGGAATTTTTCTTTCAGATATTACAAGGTGTTCTGGGGCAGGAGATTAGGGGAGATAGAGATGGGGCTCAAGACATACTACTCCAAAATATGGCATCTTGGCATTTCGGATATTTTAAACAAAAGGAATTTGAGAAATGGCAGGTGCAGGAAGGATTTCCTCTCTGACCTCACGTCCCTTGAAGCAGGTCATGAGCTGTCAGGTGATAAGTCCTTTTCTCCCGAGATGGAGGGATGGGAAAGGACTCCAAATGAACAGGCTTTTCCAAGTTCCCCTGGTTTTCTACCCTTAGCTCATACCCTTTTGTCCTATCATTTTTCCCCCATGACTGTCCACTCTTTTATCAAACCTTATATAAAATGCTCAGGCTTCTTCAAGTCCTCATCTCCTTAGCAAGGCCTCTGGTGTCACATAAAACTTACATTAAATAAATGTGTATGCTTTTCTCTTGTTAATCTGTCTTTTGTCAGTCCATTATACAGGGCCCCAGTCGGAGAACCTAAGATGGGTAGAAGGAAAGACTTCTTCCCTTACAAAGGGGAGGGGAACATATGTTATTTTTGGTATTTCTGTAGGTTACATTAGCAGGGACACGGTAAAGATGGGAGAGGTTTGCTTGGAGATATCCCTACGTGATCATGCTGCCTTCTGTAGGATAATTTCCCCTTGAATTGCCTAAACTGGAAATTGGATAAACAGTGTGGAGAACAAAAGGGCATAAAACATTACTGATCACTCTTTGCCTCAAATCCTCTCACCTTACAAAGGAAACAAGGAGATACAACAGAATTACTAATTCTACTGACTTGATTTGGTCTGGTCCCAGGATAGAATGGGGGTAGAAATCTCACATGCTTGAGGGTGTCCTTTAACTTTAGAGTTTAGGGAATGGAAAGGCTGGTCAAATCAGAGTCTTTCCTAGAAAGACTTTTGGAATTGGGAAAGGATGGAGTGGTGAGCTCCAACAGCTGGACTTGGAAGATCGGATAGAGTCTGATAAGTACGAAAGACCATTGTCTTTCCATAGAGAGGTAAAGAAGTAGAGAGAGGTGATCTCTAAAAAGAACTGGGAGGAAGGAAGGGGAGACAGATAAGCAGAAGTAAGAGTCTGTTTGGCCCAGAGGAAGACAGAGATGGGGAGAGTGGTTGCCTTGGTCACCGAAAGCTTTCTTCCTTAGTTCTATATTCCTTCCCTTCCCCTATGTGCTTCTGATGCAAGCCAACTTCCCACCAAGTCCCGATGACACTCTCCATCCCTGCTAGCATCTCTAGACACAGTTGGGATTGCACAGGACATGGCCAGCCTGCAAAGGAGTCCCCAGATCCCTTCGCTTTGCAGAAAAGCAAAATACCCCAAGGCTGAGATGAATACACCTCTTCCCCGGGCCTCATGATCTTTCATGAAGCATAGCTGGTGGGCCAGCCTGTCAGAAATGCAATTTAAACACTGAGTGCTAAAATAAATATGAATTCTCTGACACTAGAGGTTTGGTTAGTTTAATTTTTTTTTCCTTTCCAATTGTAAGGATGAAGATGTCTTCCTATCTAAGAATGTCATCAAAAATATAATTGATTGACATTCTTTTAACAATATGCACTCGAATGCCCACTGAATTCCTTACGTGAATTCTGAAACCTTTGTCAGGCCTGGAGATACAAAGTTCAATAAGTCTACTGAAGAAGGCAGATACAAACAAATGTTATCATACAAAATAGTGTATAAATACTGGAATAAGTGACACAAAGTAAAGTGTGTTATGTCTCTGCTTGGCAGCGGAAGCTTCTTGCTCTGCCTAAGGGTGGAAGACAGATTTCAGATAATTCATTAAGATGGTGATGCTTAGATTGGGTTTTAAAGGATATATAAGAGTTTGTTCAACATAGTCATGGGAGAAAGGCATTTTAACCAGAGGAAGCAACTTATGCAAAGGAACAGAGGTGTGACTGTGTGAGTTGATGGACAGGGTGAATGTCCAGGTTGGAAAAGCAGAAACAGGTCAGATAATGAAAGGCCTGTATATCATTCTAAGGGGTTTAGACTCCATTTCTCCACAGGAAAGTAGAACTGTCAGTGTCAGAAAAGCCACTCCATTTGGAGTGTGGGAATGGACCACTGGAAGCAGGGAGGTCCATCAAAGACTCTTTTGTTATATTTCAGGCCAAAAGATGATGAGGGTTTGCACAAATGAAGACATGGCAGTGAGGGTATAATGGAAAGGAAGGATTTGGTAAATACTTTATAAATAGAATTGACAGGACTTGTTGAATGACTGGAAGATATATATGGGTAGGGATGACTTAAAAAAAAGAAACTGAAAGAAGCCAAAAAGTCAAGATCAACTCACAAATCTGTTATAAGTTATTGATTGAATGGTGCTACCAATGACCAAGTTCAGAAGCATCAGAAAAAGATTTGGGAAAGATAAGAGGCTCATTTTGGCCACACTGAGTTAGGTGTGGCTATGGAACCTCCAAATGAAACTATCCAAGAGGCAAGTGGACAGATAGGTCTGGGACTCCAGAGAAGCTGAGGACCACCTGGAATTCATGAGCACAGAGAGATGTTGCCATAGACACAGACTATCTTGGAGGAGCAGATAGACCCCGATATTCGATGCTTTTAATGTCCAAGGTAACACATTAGGATACAGTTGCTAATCAAACCCTAAAATACATTTGAATAAAGGTACAGAAGACAGGACTGTGCCATACTTCTGCTTTCCTGTAACAACACAGTCATACCCTTAATATCCTTGAGCAGTTTATAACTAGTAAGATGAACTGAGGTGATTAAATCCAAGCACTAACAAACTGTTACTCTAACCATCTGGATCAAACGTTACCTTTTTAACATACTCCTTCTTCTACCCAGGAAACACACAATGGGATTCGTTCTCTAAAGCAAACAGCCAGCCCTACCTGGATGCAGGAATTTCAGCTATAGATGATGTCTATCTAAATCAGGTTTTTATATAGGGATATTTAAAATGAATGACAATAGAATAATAAAGTATTCACTAAACAATTGTCTGTTTGCCAAGCACAAAGTAAATGCTTAATGAGTGTTTGCTAATGACAGGGCTTACTGTGGGCCACGTCTGAGGAAGAAACAGAGCTTTCTTTGGGTTACTCTGCTGTCTAGAATTTCACTGGGCACCATCAACACTTTATCGTTTGTAAGATGGAAGTCATTCACCTGCCGGCAGCTGAGTCCACATGAGACACACTCCAGGATTGTGAGGTTCCCATCTGCTACTCTAGATCTTGATGGGCAGTGGAGGGTTCCCTACTCCCACTCAGGGAGCCTGTGGGATAAGACGGCATTCCAGGATGCAGGCGTGATTCTTTCCACGGGAAGCTCAAAACTCCAATTCTAAGGAGTCACACTGTAATCTCACTCACGGGTTATGCATTCAACTGAACTGTGGAAAGGTAAGGAAACGAAAGAAAGGAAAACCAGGGCTTCCCTGGTGGCGCAGTGGTTGAGAGGCTGCCTGCCGATGCAGGGGACACGGGTTCGTGCCCCGGTCCGGGAAGATCCCACATGCCGTGGAGCGGCTGGGCCCGTGAGCCATGGCCGCTGCGCCTGCGCGTCCGGAGCCTGTGCTCCGCAACGGGAGAGGCCACAACAGTGAGAGGTCCGCGTACCGCAAAAAAAAAAAAAAAAAAAAAAGAAAAAGAAAAAAAAAGAAAGGAAAACAAATGTGAAGACTGCCAGCATTCCACGGGCATCCCAGGCAAGCATGCATCTGCTGGTGAGGGAGCCTGAAATAGGAGATGTGAATCTGCCTTTTCCTCCTGGTCCCCAGCACTTTCCCCTCAGAGCAGGTGCAGCCCATCTCACCCAGTACCAGTCTCGTTTTTAAAGCTACATCTTTTCTGCAGAGCATGGCCTCTAAAACCAACCAGCGCCTCATCTGTCGCTTAATCAAAGAAGGAAATCCCTTTCAGAGCTGGAGAAAAACTTGGCTGTGTTGATCTCTTTAAGAGGCAATAACATATACACACTACTATATATGACATAGATAACTAATAAGGACCTGCTGTATAGCACAGGGAACTCTACTCAATGTAATGGTCTATATGGGAAAAGAATCTAAAAAAGAGTGGGTATATGTACATGTATAACAGATTCATTCTGCTGTACACCTGAAACTAACACAACATTGTAAATCAACTATACTCCAATAAAAATTAAAAAAAAAAAAAAAGAGGCGATAGGTTAGGCTTCAATTTGAGACCTTTGAAGGGACTGTCCTTAGGGATATTTGACTCTACATCCTGCTCGTAACTTCAGAACTTCACCGGCAGCACGCGAGAGGCAAGGATTTTATTGCTTATTAGGACTTGCTGCTTTAGCCACAGATCTTTGGGTATTACTTTGTTTATTTTCCTCTCTACTTTTCTATATTTTACTCCAGAATGTTCTTTTCTCTTTTCTTGCCCCTCTACTTTCCTTTCTATCAGAGTCTCCAATATCTTCTTAACAAAACTCTGCCCCTGACCTTGACACAGTTGATGTCCAAGTTTAGGTCCTGATGCATGCACTGCATGCTCTTTCTATCTGAAGTTCTTGTTGTTCCCAAGGGCGGAAAAAAAAAAAAAAAAATACCCTAGACCAGTTCCAAATCCTGGGACTTCTGTCCATGAGAAAAGTTAGAGGAAGAGGAGGAGACGACTGGCAAGAAAAGAAAAATTACTCCCGTTTAAAAAGTCTTTGCTGAACATTTTAATGTTTTAACAGACACACAAATAAAACTATTCTGTCTTTGCAAATGCAACCCCCCCCAAGAAAGTCATTTAAGGGCTACTGAACAGATGAGAATTTTTGTGGCAAAATAATTTTCTGTTCGAACTGTTGATAAAACAGAAGGTAGTGTACCAATCACCGCTGGAGTGACAATGATGTGTCACTCATGATTTCTAGAACTTGATGCTGTTTTACACGTCCCACTGCAGATGGTCATGTCCTAAACTATAACTGTGCTCTTTACAAAATCATTTCAGGGGTTGTAAACAAATATTAATTTGGACACAAAGGCAGTGTGGTCCAGCAGTGGGACACAAGTTTAAAGTTGTACCATGACTTGCAATTCTGCCAGTGTATCTGGGTGACTTACTATACGTCCTTATCTGCTGAAAAAGTAGAAACCTAAACTGTAGGCCCTTCATAACTAAGACACAGAAGCCAAATAGCCTTCCAATGTTCCCAGCTATCCCTACCCGACCTCCACCGTAGTGTGCGAGGGTTGGCTATCTACTTCAGGCAATAAAGAGATACTTCAAAGAAGTATCCCTTTGCAGAGAAGGGCGTTAGATGAAGGTGGTCAAATGATACAAACTTCCAGTTATAAGGTAAATAAGTACTAGGGATATAATGTACATCATGATGACCACAGCTAACACAGCTGTATGATACATAGGAAAGTTGTTAAGAGAGTACATCCTAAGAGTTCTCAAAACAAGAATTATTTTTTTTCCTTTTTTTCTTTCCTTTTACTGTATCTAGGAGGGAAGATGGATGTTATCTAACCTATTGTGGGGATCATTTCACCAATATATGTGAATCAAACCATCAGGCTATATGCCTTCAACTTACCCAGTGATGTATGTCAGTTATTTCTCAATAAACTGGAAAAAATACCTTAGAAAGATAATCAAAAGGATGAAACTCAGACTGGAGCCTCTTTGGTGCACATTAGGCACATTCTTCAGCCCTTGATTTCCCATCCCTGAGAGATTCCTCTCACGGAACTGGAACAGGACCGAGGAGAGATAATATACCCAACCATCTCACAACCAGCAACCATCAGCTTGAATTCACACACGACTAAGTTTGATTTCTGGCTCTGGGAAGTTCTAAGAAATTTGGCGAGTTTATTTAAATCCTCCTGAACACCTGTTTCCCCACCTCTAAAATGGGTTTAATACCAACCCATTCAGATGGTTACTGAGAGGATTATAAAGTTAAATAACATATGTCAAAGTGCCTAGAGAGTAACTGGGATATAGTAGGCATTTCTAAATGTTTGAAAAATAAGCCAATGATGTTATTATGCTCTCAAGAAGATTATAACCACTGATGGTTTTGAATTTTTTTAATCCTTTTTTGGCTGAGCTAAGGATTTCCTAGAAAGTTTAGAGGACACACACACACACACACACACTCTTGCACCCACAAATATATATATTTCAAGTCTTATTGATATAACAAGGACTCAATTCTAACTTCAGTCTAAATCTGGAATCAGCAAACTTTTTTCCATAAAGGCCCAGATAGTAAATATTTTCTGCTTTGTGGGCCGTAAGGTTTCTGTTGCATCTACTCAGCTCTATCCTTTTAGCACAAAAGTAACCACAGACAATATGGAAACAACTGAGCATGGCTGTATTCCAATACTGTCATTTAAGGACATACATATATATATCCAGAGTGAGAAGGCTCTGGTGTGAATGTACATTAAAAGTACAGGTGAGGAGGCTGCCCTTTTACTTTCTGTGGAAATTTTAGAAATTGTGTCCTAGGAACCCAAGGACTGAGTCCAACTGCCCAACTCTTTCAGTACAGAAGTGAAAATGATAGGTATCCAGGAAAGGGCGAAATTGAATCCACTGTGTTATCCTGACTCTTACCGGCTCACCTATACAGTCAAAATAAAGAATACTGCCCTTATGTGCTGAAGGTACAGGGAGAGAACCCTTCAGCTCCCTATCAAGTAAAACAAATAAGTAAACAACAAAACTCACTGCACTACTTATTTTTCCAAATAACCTACTCAGCCTCATTCTGCAAACATATAAAATATTAGACAACCTCTTTGCTTGGGTAAAAAGCTACTCATAAAAAACAGGAGGATAGGGATTAAGAGTAGTCATTGGGGAGGGGGAAGGGTAAGCTGTGACAAAGCGAGAGAGAGGCATGGACATATATTCTCTACCAAATGTAAAATAGATAGCTAGTGGGAAGCAGCCGCACAGCACAGGGAGATCAGCTCGGTGCTCTGTGACGGCCTGGAGGGGTGGGATAGGGAGGGTGGGAGGGAGGGAGACGCAAGAGGGAGGAGATATGGGAACATATGTATATGTATAACTGATTCACTTTGTTATAAAGCAGAAACTAACACACCATTGTAAAGCAATTATACTCCAAAAAAGATGTAAAAAAAAAGAAAGAGTAGTCATAAAAGGTAATTCCATAAGAGCAGCACTTGTACATGTGACCAGGGCTTTAGGGTTTATAGGACATTTTACATACACTCCCTAGTATTTACTCTTCATGACAATCAGACTACATATGAGAGACTGTGGTTATGACACCCATTTTACAAAATAACATATGGACTCACGAGGTATGCAACTTGCCTGGAGGTAACACAGCTAATAAATGATGGCTTCAGAACTGACCCCAGAATCTTTCTCTTGGAGGCTTTCTCCTTCTGCCATATAGTTCTGCCTCTTTTTAATGCAATGCCGTCCAGTCAACGTGGCTTAAACAAACATTGCAGGAAGGAGAAAAGGTGAAATATATCCAGCGTAGTGATTAATGCTGTTGCTGAGTAATTAATGTTTTGAATATGATCCGTAATCCATATGGAAGGTGTAATCAAAACACAAGAGAGGTGACCTACCCACTCTAGGGTGAACCTTTGCAAAGTACTAACTATGGCAGTGATTTTTGGGCCAGATCTTCATTGAGGAGCTGTTTTCTTTACATCAGAAAAATTTGGGGGCGGGGGAGTTGTTAAAGTGGATAATTGACCTTCTTTAAATGTCAGGCCAATGCGCGGCTAGACAGCAATTTTATAATCAGTCCACTACTAATACATATGCAATTTGGATACGAATTTGACATTATAAATAATGTTTTTGTGCACTGATGTGGCTACTTTCAAAAGATGAACCAACTGAAATATTTATTCTATAGAATTAATTTATAAGAGGCACTGCTGTGCTGGATAAACTGATATATATATATATATATATATATATATATATATATATATATATATATATATGCATGTATGTATGTATGTATGTATGTATATATATATGAGTAACCTTCACCCCAGCGGTTAGAATTTGATCAAATTCTAACTCTCATCCAAGGGCTTTAATTGCTGCACCTAAATATTGGTGTCCAGAGAAATACAATTAAAATAACAAGAAACACAATTAAATGAGATACCATTTTTACATCTTAAATTGGCAAAGATTAACAAATCACTGGTAGCCAAATTTGGCATGACTCTGAGGTAACAAAATCCTCATGTACTGACGATGGGAATGTAAACTGGTATTTTCTCCTTAAAATCCTTCTTTCAGAGATGATGAACTCTCAGTCTGGGTTGTTCCTGTAGAGTTGACTTTACCCCCAGTTCAAGGCGGGAATGCAAGCAAGCCTAGCAATTGAGGAAGTCACATCCCCCTGACACGTGGGATGGTTCTGGTGATGGGCATGTGATCCAGTGTTTTACACTGAGACTGTTCAGAGCATAAGATGAAACCTGGGGCAATTAGTAAGCATCTTCCCGCTTTATAATGGAGGAGCCAACCTAAACATGGCGGCAATAGAGCCGGGTGATAGAGTGAGACCTGGTCCTGGTGATATCGTCTGAGCTTCTTGATCCAGCAAACTTCAAGTAATTTCTAGAGTTTTCAGTTCTGAAAGTTAATATTCTTCCTTTTTGCTTAAATCAGCTTGGGTAGGGTTTCTGCCACTTACACCCAATAGAAAACTACCTAGTACAACAGTTCAAAAAGCTTCTGACCCCAAATGTTACCTGACCAACACTTAAAGTAGTGAATTCGTGTCATTTCTATACCATTTCACAGCATCATACTAAGGCTGGAATGGCATTAATGAGCAAAACTCTAATATACAACAGGAAATAGTGGAATGGAACAAATAAAAAGTGCAGAAATGGGGTGTGTGGTGTGTACATATATAGGTATATACATATATATATATACACACATACGTACACACATATATGCACACACGATAGTGGAAAGGGTGGAATAATAAATAAATGGTGTTGGGTCAGCTGAATAATATTTAGAAGAAAAATAACGCATGCCAGAATTCACACTTAATTTTGAAAAAGTGAATTACAGGTAAGTTTAAAAAATCTAAAGATAAAGCATAAAATATAAATTATTATAAGAAAATATAAGTGGCTCTTTTTATAAAAGTTAGATAGGGGAGGGATAGCTCCTATGTCAAGAATAAAATTGATCACTCAAAGATTACTTTTTTATATGGCAAAAGATCCTGTAGACAAAGTCAAAAAGGCAAATAACAGCATGTGTTTATAACAAGTGTACCTGACTAAGGTGAACAGCCACAGCATACCAAGAATTCCTACAATTTAGTAAGAAAAAAGATAAACTGATTGAAAATGGAAAGACTGCAGAAGTGATTCACACAGGAGGAAAGATACCTTGTATCACTAGTAGTCAGGAAAATGCAAATTAAAGCAATAAAATAACCACATGCCACACTAACACTCAACAATTTTTAAAAGCTTACTAATATCCAATGTTGCCCAGGTGGCTTACAATGTTGGGAAGACTGAAAATTGTTCCAATGTTTTGGGGTTAAAAACTCGATAATATTTGTTGAATTTAAAAATCTGCACAACTTTCACTAATTATTTTATTTCTGGGAGTTTATCCAACAGAAAGAAAAAGTACCAGAACTAAAGAAATATATATAAATGTTTATCACAGCAATGCTTATTTTACCAGGAGACAAAACAAACAAATCCAAAGTAGAAATAATCTAAATGCTATCAATGGGGGAACGGCTAGACAAATTATGATGTGCCCATATTATGAAATATTATGCACTTATTACAAAGGATCAGGTAAATTTTTAATACTGACATGTGAGGAGGATAATCATGCCATGTGAGAAAGTCAAGTTACTCGATAAAATGTAGAGTATGAGTCCGTCTTTAAAACGCATATGCATGAACATGTATATCTGTATTAACAAAGGAGAGAAAACCACAGAGCACAAGCCAACATGTACATGGGAATTCCACCGCTCCCAGGGTGATACTGGAGAACTGAAGGGGTAGACAGAGAGGGGCCACCTACTAATTTTACTTTAGATAATTCTGTGTTGTGTTAATAGTTTCAAAGGCCATGCACTACTTTTTTCTTTCAAATGACTAAAATAATTTTTTTAGAGGATAAAATTGTCTTTGGAACTTTTAATTAAAACTGTTTTTCAAAAGGAAATAGAGAGGAAAGGTAGTCAATCTTATAACCCTTCTGCCCAATTTTCATTTGTTCTCTGCCTCTAGGAAAATGCATCGTGTATAACATTAAATATACAAGTCTCTTGGCATTAATCCACTCAGAGCTTGCCCCACTGAAAGTTAATATGGGCTGTTTCCATAATTAAATGCACCGAACAACTAAAATACCCATATAATTACCACAAAGCTGATATAATTGCATGCATCCTTTTATTAGATGATATTATTGTCCCTACATAAACACAAAGATAGCGTCAACAGAACAGTCCTCTCAGCTCTTTGATTCACCTAAAATTATCCGATTAATCTGCAGATTGCCACTAGGAAAAAATAATCTTCTATTAAATATCTTTGTCAAACAGAATCAAGTTATTAAATTCCTATGTGGAGACATTGCATAGTTTGAGAAAAGGAAAAAAAGAAAAAGAAAAAAAATTGAAATTACAATTGAAATTGAAATTATCTAGCTAGGCAAGTATTATAGGTGGATTATATGTGGAAATGTTGTTTTAATTTTATTTTTAGAGCATTTTTGGGTTTATAGCAAAATTGAGAGCAAGGTACAGAGATTTCCCTTTTACCCCTTGGCCCCCCACATGCTTGGCCTTCCCCATTAACAACAGCCCACACCAGAGTGGTATGTTTGTAATCAGTTATGAACCCAGACAAATAATTATCACCCAAAGTCTAAAATTTACATCAGGGTTCACTCTTGGTGCACATTCTATAAGTCTGGACAAATATAGGTATAATGATATGTATCCATCACTACAGGATCATACATAGAGTAGTTTCACTGCCCTAAAAATCCTCCATTTTCCTATTAATCCCCGCCCCCCTTCACGACTAATCCCTGGCAATCACTGACTTTTTTATTGTCTCCAAAGTTTTGCCTTTTCCAGAATGCCATGTGGTTGGAATCATACTGTACGTAGCCTTTTCACACTGACTTCTTTCACTTAGTAATATGTACTTCCAGTCCCTCGCCTGTCTTTTCATGACTTGAGAGCACATTTTATTTCAATGCTGAATAATATTCCATTGCCTGGATGTACCACTGTTTATTGATCCATTCACATACTGAAGGACATCTCGGTTGCTCCCAAGTTTTGGCAATTACTAAAGCTAATTCTAAATATGGAGCTGTTCTAAATATCCACGTGCAAGTTTTTGTGTAGATGTACTTTTACAACTCCTTTCAGTAAACACCAAGGAGCATGACTGCTAGATCGTATGGTAAGAGTATGTTTTGGTTTGTAAGAAACCACCAAACTATCTTCCAAAGTAGCTGTACCATTTTGCATTCCCACCAGCAACGTATGAGACTTTCCTGTTGCTCCACATCCTCGCCAGCATTTGGTGTTGTCAGTGTTCTGGATTTTCGCCATTCTAATAGGTGTGTGGTGGTATTTCACTGTTGTTTTAATTTCCATTTCCAAGTGTTGCTTATTTTTCCAAAAACAAAACACCAAATCTCAAATAAAAACAGCCTGAAAAGTCATTGATGGGAACACAGTTAAATTATGGTAACAGATGTTATGGACTAAATTGTGACACCCCCCCCCCCATTCATATGTTGAGGTCCTAACCCATACTACCTCAGAATATGACTGTATTTGGGGATAGAGTGTTCAAGTTAAAAAAGGTCATATGTATGGGCCCTAATCCAATATGACTGTGTCCTTATAAGAAGAGAGGACATTAGCACATGGACACCGACAGAGGGATGACCATGTGAGGACCCATGGAGAAGACAGCCATCTACAAGTTAACAAGAGACCAACCCTGCTGACACCTTGATTTCAGACTGTCAGCCTCCAGAACCATGAGAAAATAAATTTCTATTCTTTAAGCCACTCAATCTGTGGTACTTTGCTACGGGAACCCCCAGCAAACTAACACAACCTACATTATAAAATACTCTGCAGCCACTGACAAGAAAGAGCAAGATTTTAAAGTATTGACCTTAAAGGTATTCACAACACTGTTTGGTTATATGGATGTACTGTAAGTCTTCAAAGATATAAGAAGCACTAGATAAAGAAGTACAGTAAAGGGAAATCTTTTGGACAAGACTTGGAGGTCAGTAGTTTATCAGTTACAAAATAATTTTCTTTCTTAGGTGTCCATGCTTGATTCTCCTGACCAGTGGAGTTCGCCATTGAAGATGCAAGAATAATGGCTAATGTATTTGACGCTCGGTACAACCCTGTTGTCATGCCAAGCCCTTTTCATGTATTTTCTCACTTAATCCTTCTAAGAAGTCAGTGAGTCTGGTACTATGACCATTCCCATTTTAATGATGGAGACACCGAGCCTCAGAGGCATTACATATCTATTGGGTTGGCCCAAAAGTGCCTTAGGTTTCTAAGTAAAAATAAAAGACACATTTTTCATTTTCACCAAGAACTCTACTGAGCAACATATTCACCCTTTTGTTCCACTACCTTCTGCCATTTTTCAGGCAACTTTGTAAGTCCATCTTTCCAAAACTTTGTATCTTTTTGAGCAAAGAGCTGTTCCAGGTGCCTTTTACAGTCTTCTAGGGAATTGAAATTTTTTCCGTTAAGAGAATTTCGTAAAGACTGAAATCAAAGGAAATCCAAAGGTGCAATGTCTGGGGAATACGGCAGATGAATCAGAACTTCCCAGCCAGGCTGTAAGAGTTTTTGCCTGGTCATCAAAGAAACATGAGGTCTTGAGGTATCCTGATGGAAGATTATGCATTTTCTGTTGACTAATTCCGGATGCTTTTTGTCGCGTGCTGCTTTCAGTTGGTCTAACTGGGAGCAACACTTGTTGGAATTAATCGTTTGGTTTTCCAGAAGGAGCTCATAAGAGAGGACTCCCTTCCAAACCCACATATACACAACATCACCTTCTTTGGATGAAGACCAGCCTTTGGTGTGGTTGGTGGTGGTTCATTTCGCTTGCCCCACGATCT
Source organism: Pseudorca crassidens (assembly GCF_039906515.1). Taxonomy (NCBI): domain Eukaryota; kingdom Metazoa; phylum Chordata; class Mammalia; order Artiodactyla; family Delphinidae; genus Pseudorca; species Pseudorca crassidens. The sequence goes on from NC_090310.1 coordinate 33,714,173, forward strand.
CTTCCGTTCCACATTATTGTACAGTATCCACTTTTCATAGCCCATCACGATTTGTTTTAAAAATGGAACGTTTTCACTACATTTCAGTAGAGAATCGCATATGGAAATACAGTCAAGAAGGGTTTTTTTCTCTTAACTTATGTGGAACCCAAATATCAGAGCGATTAACGTAACCAAGCTGGTGCAAATGATTTTCAACACTTGATCTGGGTATTTTGAGTAGGTCGGCTATCTCCCACGTAGTGTAATGTTGATTGTTTTCAATTAATGCGTCGATTTGACCGCTATCAACTTCAACTGGTCTACATGACTGTGCAGCATCGTCCAGCAGGAAATCTCCAGCACAAAACTTTGCAAACCACTTTTGACATGTTCGATCCATTACAGCACCTTCTCCATACACTGCACAAGTCTTCTTTTGCATTTCAGTTGCGTTTTTACCTTTCTTGAAATAATAAAGCATAATATGCCAAAAATGTTGCTTTTTTCCTTCCACCTTTAATATTAAAATGGCTACATAAAAATTCACCAGTTTTCATAAGTTTTTTTTTGAATGCATGCTGATATGACAGCTATCACAATACAATCTAACAAAATTGTTTCCAATGAAATGAAAGACAACTAAGCGCTACTAGAGCCATCTTACGGAAAGAAAACAAATGAACCTCTTGGCCAACCCAATATTTTCCAAGGTCAAACCAATAATAAATACAGGAGAAACAGGCTGTGAACACAGGCAGCTCTGCAGATTCCAAACTCTCAGCCACCACGCATGCTCCCTCTGTGTTACTAAGTGATGTCAACCAGGTTAAAAACTCCATGCTCCAGGGCTTCCCTGGTGGCACAGTGGTTGAGAGTCCGCCTGCCGATGCAGGGGACACGGGTTCGTGCCCTGGTCCGGGAAGATCCCACATGCCACGGAGCAGCTGGGCCTGTGAGCCATGGCTGCTGAGCCTGCGCGTCTGGAGCCTGTGCTCCGCAATGGGAGAGGCCACAACAGTGAGAGGCCCGCGTACCGCAAAAAAAAAAAAAAAAAAAACCCTCCATGCTCCAAATGAACTTCCACAGCACAGAATAATATGGAGTTCTGCTGTACAAGGAGGGGACCAGGTACACAGATACGAGTACAAACGCAGTTGCACAAAACTCTTAGTTCCCTTGCTCAAACTTCTCAGCATTGAAAGTCAACAGCTTCTAGGCCTTCCTTTGAAAACATGCCTCTAAGACACCTAAAGATATGTTAAGAAGATATACTACTATTGAGATGATTACCTTTTAAAATTTATTTGATTTAAATCTAAATCTACTAATGCTGTATATTAATAAATTTTCTAATTTTAGTCTACTTGTGAAGGATTACTAAAATAAATACTGTTTGGCTATTTAAAAAAAAAAACAGCATGCCCCTAAGGAATTACACCAAGGGATTTTTTTTGGGGGGGGGTCGGTTTTGAGGATACTATTCCATGTATGTGTGTGCCCATGTATGTGTCCATGCACTGCATCCCTAAGAGGGCATCCTGGGCTTCACCTCACTTTGCTCCGGAGTCATCCGTAAGCTGCACTGCAGGGGAGACTCTTGTACCCACTTTTTTTTAAGGAGCTGAATTTACAACTTCATTTGTAACACCTACCTGCACACAACAATTGGCTAATTACACTCTGGTCATTAAAGTGGATCAAATGGTGAAGGACAGCAAATCACTGGGGTCCACATTATCGTTCATCCTAGCAGATAGCAACACGTACTCCAGTGCCTCAAATGAGACAATAATTTCCAGGATTTGGACTATGCACATAAAATGGGTCCTTAATTATAGCCCTTCAAATACCCCCAGAGATTTAATGAGTCTTCTGGCACTGCAGGAACTTGGAAAAGAACTAGAGCTCAGATCATTAAAGTTACAGTTGAGACGTCTGGAAAAGCAGTCAGTGATTCACAGTGTATCATGGAAGACACATTTCTCTCCATGTCAAACCAAAGCTATGGCAGGAGGACTTTCAGAAATCCAAGGTCACCTGAAAATAACGCAGGACCCCAAAGGTGAGTCTTGGGTTCTTATCTTGCTTCACAATGAGTTTTTCAGGGCTTCATCACCTTCCATCAGCAAGGGACCCCACGGTACCATAACACAGGCTGCATCACATTCTCCTTGATGCACAGCCTTCTTTTTACTTCCATGACACCCCAATTTCCTGCTGTTTCAGTGGGTGCTCTCATAATGGAGCAGGGCCCTATGGGCCTTCCCAGGACAGTCCCCCGCCCATGCTCTCCACCTGCCTTTTGTCTACAGAAAAACTTTAGCCAAAGAATACATTTAATCACAGAAATGAAAACATGCAGAAGCAAAGAAAAGCAGTCAAACAGGACAAAATAATAATAGTTTAGCCATCAAACAAAGTCAAGGACCTTTAGTTCCTCCTCATGGGCTACAGGTAATATTCTAAGCCGTATCCTTTGAGCTGTTTTACAGATACTGAAAGCCCCACCAGGTGGAAGACATTAACTACATGATAACCAGACTGCAGCCATGACCTAAGCTGCTCCATCTTACACAATTCTGAGAACTGGCCTCAAAGGAATGGGAACAAACCAACCCTGGAACTGAAGAGCAACTGTACTTAAAACAATCAAGATGACATGGATCAGACTACTGCAGGACCAATTTCAAGACGACTGTCAGAGCTGACTGTGCTGCTCTGCATGTAGCCCCCTCCCCTACCTGTGCACCCCTGAAACTCCTCCTTAAAAGTTCTTGCCCTCTGATTGACAGTGGGGAGCTGGTTCTTTGAGACATGAGTCCACCTTCTGCCTCGGACTGCTGGCTTCCTCAGTAAAGCTATCTTTCCTTTTACCCAACACTCTTCTCTCAGTATTGGATTCTTGAGCAACGAGCAGCTGAACCTAAGTTCAGTAACACTTTGACTTCTTTATGGATTCTTTACCCTCTGGGAATGCTCTCAATGTTTGGATCCAAAGAGGTCTTGTGTCCTTTTTCCTTCTCACTCTGAGCTCTACCTAGATGACCCCATCAATTCCCATGGCTTAAAAGTCACATGTACACCAAGGCTTCCAAATAAGGCACTAATCCCACCTCATTTCTGAGTGTCAGGTTCATACACCCAACTGCCTACTTCACATTTATCATCATCTACATGTCTTCCAACATCACACCTACAACTTAACTTGCCATCTTCTCCCTTTGACCTACTATTGGTTCCTCTTCCTATTTCTGCCATCTCATTAAATGCTACCTGCATCTGCCTAGAACATTCCAGAGTGAAACCAGAGTGTCCACATTGCTTCCTCTCACACGTTCACCCATTATTAACAATTAGTCTACAAGTCACATTGATTCTCCCACCTCCTATCTCACAGATCAATTCAGTTCTCTTCACTCCCATAGCCATTACGCTCACCCAAATGCTCCATCATTTCTTACCTGCAACAGCCCCTAACTGATGACCCTCTCCTGTCTCCTTCCACCACAATCCATTCTCCACACTGCAGGGAGAGTTATCTTTCTAAATGGAAAATTTGATCCACTTCAATGGTTCCCAATTGTCCTTAGAGTAAAAGCTAAACTCCTTAACTGCCCTTAACAGAGCCCTAAGTTATCTGGTCCTTACTTATCTCTAGGTTCATTGATTGTGGCTTTTCCCTATCATCATCGATAAACTCAAATAGGGATGCACACACATGCACACGCACACACACTGATATACTTTCTGTTCTAAGAACACACAATTCCCTTTATCTCCAGGCCTTTGACGTGCCATTTCCTCTACCTGTGAGAACATGGTCTTGATCACATTTCTATGTTCCTCCCTACTCCTTGGCATCTATCAAAATCCCAGCAACAGATTAGGTGCTAAATAATTGTTGAAGGAATACAGCAAGATAGCAAGATATAAAGCTTCCTAGCTTGCTTCCTTTGTTTCTTCCTTCTTTCTATTTTACCAGAATTCTTAGATATAAAGATATAAGCCTTGTGCTCAATTTCAGTGGCTGGCTTTCGCCTAAGATTCTTAATACATTTGAATAAATGAAATCTTACCATTTCTTACCATAATTTTTTTACCCCCCATCCTCTTCTTTCTTGCCATTATTCTCCCCTCATCCTTTATTACACACACATGCTTTCTTTTAATAATCTTATGGTTTACTGAATCTGTGCCTTCATTGTAGTCCCGAAACCCATTTTGGAACTAGAGATGGAATAAAGTCAACCATAAAACTAAAACAAATATGGCCATTAACAGCTGTCGCCGCTGCCCCCCACCCCGGCCTTTCATGCTCTCTGAAATGCTGAAGACCATTAACACTTGATTAAAAAGTCATCGTATATTTATGGCAATATGAGTTACCTGTCTCTACGATAAACCTGGGACAGGAAGGCCTTTGGGTAATATTGATTTAGGAGAGTAAGAGAAGCGTGTCATCGCTTTATGGTAATAGTTTACAGCAGCTTCATGGTGATTAATAATTGCATTCAGGGAATGCCTGCCCTCTAAGAGATAGGTCTTGTTTACATGCTGCCTGCCACTCACGGATCGGCTAAGGGGCTTGCTGAAGGTCAAGGTTGAGCGTAAACTTGCTCTGTGCAGCCTTTCCCATCACTGCCAAGCAGGAAGGATGCCTCCCTCCTTATGGCAGATATCTCATCTTTTCCCTCCTCCTATCACAGCATTCCTGGTATTACATTGTAGTTAGATTTTTTAGGTCCCTAAGCTTCCTGTAGAGTTAGGAATCCATAAGGATAAAGATTTTTCCTCTAAAAAAGCCTTTAGAAGTGTACAAGGTATATAAGGAAGAAGAGAGTGTGAGCGATTAGGAAAGAGGGACAAAGGGAACAGTGCGGGGAACAGGAAAGGGAAAGAGGGGAGAGTGAGAGAAGAAGAGAGACAGGGCCTTTTCTCACTCAAGGTCATCCCTGAGCAGGGCACACACACGCTTTCCCAAGTTCACGGTATTAACATCTCCAAGGCAGAATCATACAAACTTTAGGTCGAATTATGGTATTAAGAAGTATGTTACCAGAATTCTTAAATATTACTGACATTTATTTGTTTAAGTTCTTTTTGTCTCTCTTCTCCACTAGACCATCATGGTCCGAAAGAACTTCTTGCAATGATGGGAACGTTCCATCCATCTGTGCTGTCCAAAATGGTAGCCTCCAGCCACAAGCGACTAGTAAGTGCTTGAAATATGGCTCCTCTGACCGAGGCAGTGAATTTTTAATTTCATTTCAGTTCATTTACATGTACACTGAAATAGCTGCATGGGGCTTGTGGCGGCCTCCTTGATTAGCACAGGTGGGGATTATGAGCTCTCGAAAGGTAGGGGTTTCGTCCACTTTGTGCCATAAAAGGTCCATGGAATGAGAGGAGAAAACAAGAATGAAAGGAATGGCAACTGAACTGGCTGGGGTGTTTCCCCACAGAGCAATACTGAACATGCCTACGTAAGTTGTAATGATCATGGAGAACGATAACTAACATGTAATGTGTATCTTCTATGTTCAAACCTTATTCTACAAGCTTCACGATCACCATCTCATATCCACTCAGGAACCCTGTGGAGTAGACATAATTATCTCCTCATTTCATAGATGGGGCAACTGAGGCACAGAGAGGTTTCTAACTCACTCAAGATCACACAGCTAGTGAGACAGGACAGCGGGATCCACATTCAAGTAACCTACCTGCAGAGGCTAAAGCTGTAAACCCTTTCGCTAAGGTTTGCCTTGGGCATCATTTGATAATCTCTAGGTCCTTCGTGTAGATGCTTCCCGGAGGGTCTTCTCTGCCCTCCAAGAGCTGTCACCTAGAAAATGAGGAGCCGGAGGCACTGGATAATGGCGGGAAGAACACTAAGGTCCAAAGGGCCGTCATGATCTTGTCTGTGGTGCTCTAGGCTGAGAAATACAGGACAGGGCACCTAACCCAGTCAGCGGTGGGCAGGGAAGGTTTCCAAGGCAGGGGATACGAGAAAGTTAAATCTTGAAAGATGATCAGGAAGTATCTAGTTTGGAGGGTCAGGAAATCTTTCCAGGTGAAGGTGGTCCACCTGCAAAAAGGTACAGCAGCCTTGTGAGGAATGACGTCATGCCCAGAGGCTAAGAAGTGGAAGCAAGCGTGAAGCAAGTTGTCTTCGGCCTGGGCGAGTTGCTCCGTCTCCCTCTGTCTCTACATCCCCATTAGTAGTAGTACCTGACTATGAACGGTCCGGGCAAAGCGTGCAACATCATTAAGCAGAACATGCCCCATGCATCTTAGCTATCGTTATCCCTAACGCTGATTGCCACCTGAATCCATAATTATTGTTTCACACCCATAGAATGCTTTGGGTGAGATACACATCTTAGGCCACTTTATGGCATACTCTTGCTTCGCATAAAATCATAGGTAGAGGGCTTCCCTTGTGGCGCAGTGGTTGAGAATCCGCCTGCCAATGCAGGAGACACGGGTTCGATCCCTGGTCTGGGAAGATCCCACGTGCCGCAGAGCAACTAAGCCTGTGTGCCACAACTACTGAGTTTGTACTCTAGAGACTGCGAGCCACAACTACTGAAGACCGCGTGCCTAGAGCCCGTGCTCCGCAACAAGAGAAGCCACTGAAATGAGAAGCAGGCGTACCGCAACGAAGAGTAGCCCCCGCTCACTGCAACTAGAGGAAGCCTGCTCGCAGCAACGAAGACCCAACACAGCCATAAATAAATAAATAAATAGGTAGAGTTTGAGTCAATCTTGCTAGTATGCACCTTTGTTGAAGGAGGACTGTGTTGAATTTGACAAGGTGAGCTTGAGAGGTGACGTGTGGGGATGGGGTAACTGAGACAGTCAGCGGTGAGGAAATAACGGCCAGGGAAGAGCCTTCGGCGGGTGGGAAATAAATATCCAGCTTGTTTCCAGCACTTCCCGCCCATCCCTACTGCCTTAAACTGGGCCCATTTTCCTCATCGACACTATCTGCTTGGATATTTGAGTTTGTAGCCCCTGTTGTTCAGGGGATATAAAGAATAAGACCAGATCGATATTTCAGGGGTTACATTTATTTCTAGATCTATTTATTCCTCCTCCCCTTCCTACCTTGGGTCCAGGAAGGATTAAATGGGCTTCTATTGACAAATACAGTACAGCAAGATAAAATAGATTTATCTTGTTAATCGGTGATAAAAGGGAAGAAATGAAAACAGGAGTAGGAACCACACTGACTCCAGGAATTAATACCGACACACGAAGCACAAAACCCTCCCTGTTTGCTGACAGCCAAAAAAAGTTTGGATTTTCCTACTAATCAACAGTGAGGGGAATGACGTGAGAGAGTGGCATGGACATGTATACACTACCAAATGTAAAATAGATAGCTAGTGGGAAGCAGCTGCATGGCACAGGGAGATCAGCTCGGTGTTTTGCGACCACCTAGAGGGGTGGGATAGTGAGGGTGGGAGGGAGGTGCAAGAGGGAAGAGATATGGGGATATATGTATATATATGGCTGATTCACTTTGTTATACATCAGAAACTAACACAGCATTGTAAAGCAATATACTCCAATAAAGATATTCCAAAAAGGAAACGGTGGGGGGAGGGGAAATTAACTAATTTCCATAATTCCAGGTGCCTGTATTGTGAAAGGAAACCAGTGATTCAATTTTATAAGATTATTCCTCAAGGCAGAAGCAGAAGGAAGTTTTGCCATGAAACAAGCATGCCCGTCACTGTTACCTGAGCCCTCAGCCACACCTTGTTACATTGCTGGGTATCAAGGAAGCCTCTCTACGCCAGGATGCAGCCACTGACTATTACACCCCTCACATCACAGATGAGAAAACAGATGCTTACAGGAGTCAGCAGAGATGCTTTAGGTAAGAAATAGAGCAGGGATTTGGACCCAGGCAGTCAGACACTGTAGCAATGTCTGTGTTTCTAGCCAGTGTGCAAACGACCTTAAATGTAAATACGCAGGATGCATCCTCACATCAGCACAGGGGACATTTCTGCTTCTTGCTGTATCCTTGCATGTGGACTTCTGGTATTACCCCAACCTGCAATTTATAAAAGCAATTCCGGGGGGAACTCATGTAATCCACTCCACGCACACAGCTCCCTGCTGATCTGGCATCCCCAGCATTAACTTTTTTTTTTTTTTTTTCCCCCAGCATTAACTTTTACAGTAGCTGGAGGAAGGGATAGAAACAGGTCCTTCTCAAAATCTTCCTTAAATACTGTTTCTCCTACTCATCTTCTTACTAATTCAGGGGGCAGTGAGGCCAGGCCACCTTCATTACCAAGACCCTGATAGGATGCTACATGATGTGGCTAATTAAAAATGGGCCACCATGTAGGCTTTCTTTCCTGGGTGACAGAATTTAAAGAACGTAAAATCTCTCTTAAATGACCCTGGAATTCTACATTAGAAATTTAACCTAGCGTTAAGGCGAGACACCAAAAGATTTCTCACGCTACTCTCTCCACGTACCCATGCACAGCATAAGGCACTGTGTGCGCTGAAAAGTGAGAATAAATCCTCTGATTCGGCTGACTGAGAGGAAGCAGCTGTTTATAGGAAAATAAAGCCGCTCAGCTCTTAGCCCCCGTCGACAGAAAACAAACGTGAACGCAGAGCCTTTGGCAACACCTAATCAGATGCCTGCCTTCCAGAGAAATTCACAACTCAGAATGTTCTACCCCCAAAGGAGACCACTGCAATTCCTGCAAAATAATTGTTACATCAAAGCTTTGAAGCATCCGGATGCCTCTCAGAAGGCAGCAGGGGTAGACATGAGAAATGAACATAGATTTTTCTGTGAATGAGTTGATAACAGAATAATTTAATTCTGAGATTTTAATGTGGAACCATCAAGCGAAGCTATTGTATTTTACATGCTGTACTTTACCTCTGTCAAAATCCTTTTGTTCCCTATGACATTAGTGAAGAGTTGTAAGATGTTTTGCCCGTCTGATTCCAGACGCGTACCATATATCGTACACTTGCAATGACAGAGATACAGGACTTTCCATCTTTCTGTCCTAAGGATGCACTCTACCTTCTCTTTCAATGCAGTTTTATAGAAAACTATCCACACTTCTGCTGAAATTAGTTTATGAAAATGTATGTCTTTTTTTTCTCTTCTCATTAAATCTTTATCAAATTTAAAATGACTGCAAATGGCTGTTTTCTCTCAATTCAAAATGAAATATGTTACATAGAACCAGCACAAAAATAGAGGCTACACATGTACTTTGCATTTGGGGAACATTTAATAGGAGGAGAAGGTCGAAGGCACAAAAAATAGTGCAGAATTAACCCAATACAAGCATATATGCTTAAAATGTTTTTCAATCAGCAACCTGAATGATGGCCCTATAAGTATACAGCGGAGGCTCTCAGTTAGGGTGGCTTTGTCCTCCAGGTGACATTTGGTTGTCACAGGTGGAGGGAGAGCTGCTGGCATGTAAAGTCCAGGGATGCCGCTAAACTCCGAGGATGCACAGAACACCCCTGCCCTAACAGGACATCATCAGACCCAGGATGACAAAAGTGCCATGGATGAGAAACCTTGATCAGATACACCTTGTAAAAAACATGAATTATTCAGAGAAAAAGTAATGAATTAAGGAAAATGTTTTTGCAGCCAGAACACAACACTCCTCCAGCTACTACACTTAAATTTGTCATGAATGAGAGGTGGGGGGTACCCACTCTTTCCTCAGAGAGACCGTGTTATTGTCACATAGGTAACCAATTCATCGATGGGAGGCTGACCAAAAGGTGTGAGGCTCTTGAACAGGTCCTACCTAACCCCTGTGTGAGTGGATGGCTGCCTTTTCCCTTCCTGAAATTAAAAAGAACAGATGTTCTCATCTTTACCGCCATCTTTCAGAATGATGAATAAAAGGTTTCATTTACCGACTGCTAAAAATAAAAGCCTTCCCATAACTCTTAAGAGTCATTTTGTGTAGTGTAAAGGCTGGCCTAAAAATCTGGATTAGGAATTCTAATTTTTTAAACACTTGGTATTAGCAAACTTTAAGTGTAAATAAATATGTGATTTGTCCACGCATGTAGGGATATACAATACACGTGCATATTCATATAGCTGCATACAGAATTAACACATGGTCCAAAAATGGGCACTTCTATACCGACAGACAACCTCGCCAAATATCCTGGTGACGGCAGCCTGCACATTAAAATGATTAAACATCAGTGCTAGGTTTCAGAACGTGCTGTCAGTCCATTCAACGCCTACCAAATTTTTATAACATATAATTCATATAACTCGCATTTCTGCATAGTTCAATTAACTTCAAACAGGTATATAATTGTTGGTCTTGAGGGATCAGTGAGGCCATTATTACTAAATTATCCACTAGATAGGAAGATGGCATTTCCAAATCCATTTCACTTATGGTCACAGGTTCCAAACTAGGCCTTTCTGGCAGACTATGTAACTCTACTGTACAAGAAATCTGTTAGACAATCTGTCACACAACCATAGATAGGAAACGTACATAATGCAATGCATGAAGGAAAAAAAGTCCAATAGACCATGAACTTTTAATGAATGAATTTTAACAGTTTGCAATCTGGTGTGCAGTTTTCAAAGTTTTCCTGCTGAAAAAGAATGTGACTCTCGTTTTATGTTTTCTGAGACTTGATTTAATTAAAATGACAGAGAGTGAAAATACATCTTTCACTACTGGAAAAAAAAAAAACAAAAAACAGAGCAAAACCCCAAACCCTTGTTTATTAGTATTCTATAGACAGGGGCTGTTTGCCTCCCAGTTGGGCAATGGGTTTGGGAAATCAGGATGCTTTGAACTCTCATTAAACTCCTTTCTAGCATGTGCCTTGTCACTAAGTAGACCAGGTAATGTAAACATGATCCCAACATGATGCCTGTCTCTGGTTTTCTTTCAGCCCTTACTATATTCCAGGCTTTAAATAAATATAATTATTTAGAATATTATATATAGTAACTATAACCGATTACATATATTAAGCATAATTAATGAGAATGGTAATCCTAGAAAGTAAATGTTCTCATCCCCATTTTACAGATAAGGAAACTGAGGCTCACTAAACTTAAGTAATTGGCCATCAGTCCTTCCCAACTCCGTCCCCACAGCACATCTGGCTCACCACTGGAACAGGAAAGGCATTAATACATAGTCGCAGAATAAAGAAAGTATTCCAAAACCCTTCTCTGTCACTAGGGTGCCTCTCGCCTAAGAATCTTTTAAAAGTTTAAAATCTATTATTTTAGGAAAATAACATGATTTGAACCAAATTCCCTGCCTCTTTGAAGTGGTGCACGTGGGAATCTTTACATTTTGACAAACAGTCCAGAAACCATGAATAATCTTTAAAGCACTTACTATGTGTAAGATGCTGTCTTAGGTACCGGAGATGATGACTCAAAGAAGCCTCGTCCTCAGAGGCAAGGAGGTAAAATAAACAATTGATATGAGGCTGGAACCACGGGCTCCCGGACTCCTACAGTACTTTGTTTATCTCATTCTATAGACTCTCTCTGGGTGGTACTGACTATGATAATCGGTTAAATCACATCCACCCTATTGATTTCAATGTTATAGCTTCAGCCCAGAGGGAGTTCTTCCTGGATCATTGGATATATCAACACAACGGCTGACCAGATGTCTCCATGTAGAATCCACAAGCCCCTGGAAGATTATCCAGAAAATCCCACACCAAACTCATCATTTCTGATGGCTCATCTCTGTTACGCTCACTCTCCCCATTGACACACCCCTATCCGCCCTGACACCCCAAGCTGGAAATCTGGGAGCCACTCTGAATCGCTCAGACCTCACATTCAGTCGGCAAGCCTTGGCCATTTCTCCTACACACACGCCTGCTCCATCCCACCCTCATCAGAATCTCATCATCCTCTGTCTGGGAATCCGCACAACAGCCTCCCGACTTGACCCTTGCCTTCCATCTCCCTCAAATCCACTCTCCACTCAGCCTGGGGGAACGCATGGAAAATCCATCCCCCTGCTTCAAGACTTGGTGTGACTCCCATGCTTGCAGAGGACAAAGCCCCAGCTTGTCAGCCCATCTCAGCACTGTCTCTTGGGGATTCTGCTGCCTCTAGCCTTACATTTTACCCTCTAGCAAAACCAAACTCATTTTTGTTCCTCCCCAGCCTCTCTACACACCCCTCACTTCTCTGCACCACAATCCGTGCCTCTTCACCTCTTTGACATTTTCCCCTCATGGTACCTTGTGCCTGGGACACAGCTCTCTGAGTCCTTGAGCACCTGCACTGGGGCAAGCACGTTGAATAAAGCAGACGACAGACATCCTTGCCCTTGTGGACTTTACGACCTGCCCAGGGGAAGCTGACACAACCAAGTAAAGAAACACACACTCGATTTTAATCGTGATCCACACTAGGACAGAGACTGAAGAGAATGTAAGGAACAAGAAGAATAACGTCTTCTCTTCACATGATACTTTGTGGTTATTGCTGATGGACCACTATATCATGCACTATCTGTTTATGTATGTCTCCACCACTATGCCAGGACTTTCCTGAGGGTCACCACTGTTCCAATGATCACTTTTGGTTCAAGCTAAAAACATACATGGGCGTTCAAAAAAATGTTAATTGGATGGACAGATGGATAGATGGATGGGTGGGTGGATGGATGGACGGATGGATGGGTGGAAAAATTAAAGAATGAATTAGTAAATGAAGGAATATTTTCCTTATCATTTCAGCTTTGTAAACCACTGATTAAAATTGTGTCCTTCGTAACAAAGTGCACCTTAGAGGCTCTCATCTATAACCTTGTAAGGACATCCTTTACCTGTGGGAGAAAAGTTACAGAGCACACTGGGTGTTTTCAAGCGTTGTTAAGGCTCCTGCTGACTTCCTTGAGAGATTCTCGGAAAGGTCCTTGTGACTAGAGAGTTACTGGGGATAAATGTTTCACAAGGAAAAAGCAAAACAGTGCGCAAACCTCTTAAACGAGGCAGGCTTAGCCAGGATGGGGGGATGGGAAGATCAGCAGCAGAAAGAACCTTTTTATAAAGAAAGGAGCATTGTAGTTTATTTCATTTTTGCTCTGATTGTGGAAGTAGGGAGAAGAGGGGAACGATGAAGGGGGAGGATGAAGGGGTCCTCCAGGAGGAAAGGAAGGGGGAAAAAAGGGAGCTTCACTCTCCTGAACTGGACAGAATTTGGCACGAAATGAATATGTCTTTCCTTGAGGTGGAGAGAAGAGCTGCCGTGGCTCACCGGCTCCATGTGAAGACCAAGTAGCAATATTTCGGGAAATCCAGGGATTGGGAACTGGTTGCCAAGTTCCATTCTAATGAAATGTTAAAGCGGGATTTTCCAGCGTGTCCTGCAGAACTGCTAGGTTCTCGTTCCCAGTACCGTTTCCTGGAACCCACCCACTTCTGAATCGGAATCTCTGAGAGTGGCACTCAGCAGTGTGCATTTCTATCAGATTCCAGAGTTTGAGAATCCCTCTGTTAAAAGAAGATCCCCTCCCCGCCACGTCCACCTGATGAAACAAGGCAGGAGAGGTGGAAAGGAGGCAGCATTTGAAAGCAAGTCATGGAAACAAAGCCTGAGTTGCTGGAAATTACAAAGAGAAAAGGTTGATGTCGCAGAAGACTGAGGAGAGGACATGCTGCGGCGATTTCCAGAGGAAGGACCGAAGCGTATTCTTGTCTAATCAGAATTACAAATATTCCAGCATATTCAAGCATGCTTCCCCCTTTAAGCACAGAAGGGCTGCCCAAGAAACCATCTGAGAGGCTACTACTAACTCCAGCTCTGTCCCCCTGCTCCTCAACCGGGATGGTTCAGGGCTGGGCAGGGTTAACCCTTTCTATCAGCTGGAAGCCTCCGAGGGAAGCTTGGCAGACCTCCAGCCTCAGGGGCCAGAGCTTGGGAACCAAGCCTGTGAATTCCTTGGCCAAGTTTTAGAAAGTTACTCCGGCAGATTGTGAAATCATCAGCCTACAGTACTTTCTAGGAATGGACCCTATCAACCTAGAGTCACCCTGTTGGTAATACAGGACCCACCCCTGCCCACCGGCGACTGGCTCAGCGGTTTGCACCTGGTTCAGGAGAGCAAGGACTCCCTTCCCCTGATTGGGGTGAGACAGAGGTTTTAGTTGCTCCTTCTCCAGGGGATAGAGCTGTAGAGCTGTACAGCCTGGGCCACATTCCTGCGGTGTGAAGACAGCCAGTCAGAAGTAAGAGAAAATGAAGCTGACAGCAGAGAACTGGAGAGAGAGAGCCCAGCGTGGGGCTGCAGAGAAGCAGGGTACACGAGGGGCAGCGGGCTCCCTCAGGACCCGTGAGTCCTATTTATTCCCCAACGCCACTTACAACCCTCTCTTCCCCTTCCTCCTTCAGAATCCTGGCTCATTTGAAAGCGGTGACATCGGACTTGATTAAACCGACCCCACCTGGTGGCGGTCATCTTCTCCATCCCCATCATCCCTCCCACGGACAGCATCAGCCGCCGGCTCAGTGCTTCTGCTTCACCACGACTCTGGCAGCATCCAGCACCCTGGCCTCCCATGTCTTTCTCATCGTTCACTCTGCCAGCACCGTCTATTATTCCACCTCGGTCACTTACTGCATGGACCCATATCCTCTACCTTCTCACCTGCTCGGAAACCTTAAGCCGCTGGTTTCCTCAGTCTCACCTTGTGTCTCTCCAGCTCACCCACTCTGCTCACTACCACACGTGTCCCACCTTAGACGTCTCCAGGCCCTTGATCCCACCACTCTACTGCCCTCCATACATCTTCTCTTTCCTCATTTCTCAGCCTGAAACCACGGGCCAGGACATAAACCGCTCCCTGGCCCCTGCTGTCCACTCCCTCGCCCCTCTCAAGTTCTCCTGGACAAAGCCCTGACGCGGGTAAGCCCAGCTACCTTTAGACATTAAATGCCTACTCTCTCCCCAGCTCCCCCACCTCCAAGACCTCTCATGTCCTTTCTCCCCAGCCTCCAATCTCCTATTTCACGCTGCAGACCACTATCTCTGCTTCCTCATTAACATTAACGTATTTGCAAATGGCCACCTGAGTCCCAAGTCTACACAGTGTTCGGATTCAAACGCTTCTGAATACTGTTCTTATCTTTTTATGGAAAAATCTGTGAGGAGATCCGATTGGTCCAATGGTCTGGGCAACATGTGAGCTGCCCTTAGATCAGACGCTCGCCTTGGTCCATTCGGATATGCTCACAAGATGGAAGGCAGGAGCTTGGGAAGGGGCAGCGCCCAGAGAAGGGGAGGCTGGGGAGGTACCCAAATAATATGCCTACACGTCTATGAAATACCTTGGGCTAGAGCTGCTTGTGGGTTGCTTAGCAACTGGAAGTAGTTCAGAGCCACACACAAGAAAATAGAGGTTTGGGGAAACAATTTGTCAAGGAATCAGGGAGAGTCTATTGCCTTGAGCTTTTCAGTCAACACCTTCCCCCTCCCCAAAATGCAGGTCGGATGACCTGGCCAGCCAGAGAGGCATGGGGGCAGGAGCTAAGGAGAGGCAGGGCATGGCTCTCATTCCCCTAAAATCCCATCGCCTGCCCGGGTATCTCATCAGGGCCTGAACAGAGGTGCAGCCCGAGGTAAGAGCCACAGTGATTTCTGCCAAGCTCACAGCATGTTAATCATGCCTGTCAGGCTCCCGGGGAAGGCAAGGTTGGCTGTCCTGACAATCTACATTAACGTGGGTGGATGGTGTTTGATTATACCTTCATGACGGCGGTTTCCATTTGCATCTTTCATCAGAGGCTGAAGGATGTGCTATCTGCCCTGACTGTCCTGTAGTCTCATTCTCCCTGCCAGTACGCAGCTGACCTCTGTGAGAACACAGCCTGCAGACTGCAGGGAGGCACCAGCAGGCCTGGGTGGGACCCAGCTGCCCTTGAGTGCCTGGGTTTTTTACAACAGCGTCGTCCTATAAAAATAGGCTGGATTAGTTTTCAGCTGGGGTCAGTTTCCAGGATACCTCTCAAAGCCACAGAGGGTCAGACTATTCCAGGAGTGCAGAACTTGAAGCCATAGACAGTAAAACTACAAAAGGAAGATGCCCTTTGCTGATACTCATCCACTGGCCGCACCATCGGTTGCAAAACTCAGCAAACGTTTACAGATAACCAACCCTGCGCCATGCACAATGCTAAGAACTTCAGATATAATGGTGAGCGTGAAAGAAATACGATGCTTGGGGTCCTTGGTGGTCCAGACCATGTCTCAGTAGCCACTGCCTTGCTTACACCCAAGATGAAGCGCTTACATGGTGCTCGATAAATCTCTCCCGAATGCACGAACATCTGCCCCTTGATTTTGGCCTCCACAGAGGTGATCAAATAACACCAACCCCACTCAGAAGGTTCCACGAAGTAATAGCAGTAATTTGATACACTTGGTAAGTCCTGAGGTTACTTAAAAACAGTGAATGCAATGACCTCCCAAGGATCCCAGTCCACTCTCAAACCTGGATGGTCCAAAATCCTTACCTGAACTGACTGACAAAACCTCAGCCAGCATTCTGGTCACACGCCTGAAGCTGAGAGGCAGTAGCTTGTAGAGGAGAAAAGCATGGCAGTCGGACTGCCTGGGTGTGAAGCCAGACTCCACCACTTACTAGGGGAGCAGCTGAACCGGACTGCTTATCCTCCCTGAGCCTCACTCTCCCCATCTTTCAAATGGGGACAACAGTGCATCTCACAAAGGTTTGTCTCAGGATCTAATTGAGATAATGCCCATGGAGCACTTAGCACAGCATCTGGCATCTATTACTGCTAGCTATTAGATAACCAGAAATTACCAGATTGTGGGGTCTTTTTAAAAATTTCTTTCCAACTCAGGTTCACCAAAGACATTGATGTGGAATTCACAAATGGCATGGTCTTTGATGAGACATCAGTACCAACACAAGTTCTCTTAACCTAGGGATGCCCCAGGGTGAACAGCTTAGGAATCAGACCCAGTCCCTGTTTCCATGACACAAGAGTCAAGATCAGGAGGCCGGCAGCTTCCTTGTCCCATGGGAGGTGCTCCATTTACACGCCTTCTACAGAGATGGCTGGCGTGTGGCTCCAGGAGAAGACAGCTCCTGGCCAACCTAATAAATGGGGCTGAAGCGGTAACAATGAATCGTGAACTTTACTGAACTACCCAACTAGGTGCAGAGGATGCTGACCAAGCAAAACGCACAGCTAAGCAAAAACAAAACACAACTTGGAAGCTGCAAACAAAATGAGTTAAACAGAAATATGCTCTTGGTGCTTCGTTCCGCAGAGACGCTCTTAAAAAATAAAATTCATTTAGCTTAAATTAATAAAGCTAAATAAAGTCAGTGCAGGTCAGTAGGGAATTACTGGAGCATGTGATAGAAGATGCCCTGGGTGATCATTCCTGTTATAAGAGTGAAAACAGCCTGTCCCTTCACTGATGCAGCCCGGGTGATGTATCTCCTCCCAAAATAGTGTCTGTGCAAAAGATGAGAGGGAACGATCGCCTATTAATTTGGCTTTTAAGTCCAGATGAAGATCCTTGAAAATAGCCGTAGAGCCAAAAATACTGAGTAACTCCACATTCTGAGTGACTGTTTCTTCTCTCTATATATAGCGACTCAAAAATAGACATCTCTGATTCTGGGCTTGCAGGACTGAAGTATGATGATCACCATCGACTAGAGAGAAGATGTAGCATAAATCCCCACCATGTTGTCAGTTTGCTTAGACGCCACCACCTCTGCCAACTTCCTCAACACACGTAACCCTTCCCGTTATCCTAACCTGTTCGACATGCATGTGTGGTCTCTGTCTTTTCATTCGTCCCACAAGTATTCATCGAGCTACAGCTTTATCTCACAAGCTGTGTTCGAGGATATGGGTTAGAAGATATGGGTTAGAAGATATGGGTTATCAAATCTTTCCTCATGCAGCTTACAGTCTAACAGGAGTAATGATAGAAAAAATCAATTGATAAATGGATTGCAATTGTGGGAAGTGCTGAGAAGAAACTGGCTTTGGGGGTGGCAATGATCACCCCCCCCTCAGAGAAAATAATATTCAAACTTGAATTAGAAGCTCTATATTTGGTAAATAGAACGTAGCAATGTTTTCAAAAACTAGATAACAACACGCAGGATTTAGAGCATGTGTTTAAATAACTATAATTCTGCGTCACATACAAGGGAATTAAAGAGCTGTTTTCTTGAACAGGATGTCAGGGAAGGGCATTAGACTGCATCTTCCAGAAATTCAGGTGTTTATGGCTATTGGTGGTACGAAATACTCTCACAGAGCAAAGGCGTAGAGACAGGAAAGTAATTTCAGTAGCAATTCGAGATAATGTATGACCATTCCAATAGCCACTTTTAATTAGGACAGCGCTGGCCTTCCCACGGTCAGTACCTCTCTTAAAACAGGTATAACATTTACTTAACGTTATTGACTTGCATTTATCTTCCTAACTAGAAGAGAAAGTGCTTATTTCTTTTTTAAAGCATTTGCCATATTTTCATGCTCTCCTCCTGTGTTTCCAAGAGTCAAAAAGGAGTTTCTCTCCAGTGCACTGAAAACAGAGTCTACAGGGGAAGAAAGAAAGCAGAATTTAGCCATTTCTTATTTGCTTTTCACCCTTTTCCCCAAGAGAAGGACCTCAAAACAACAAAGAAGAGAATGGAAATCATCCTACGGGAAGTAAAGTTCAGGGCTGGGAAGATGATGGCAAGAGAAGCTGTGGTCTGTGTTATAAATAAATCATAAATTTATGCAACACTGGAATTAGATAGATGGCACATCTGAGATAAGCCCATCTACCCTCAGACTACCATCAGCCACTTAGGCATCAGCTCCTACTCTGATTAGAACTAACCATCTGGACCCAGATCCCTCATGCCCCACGTACCATGAAACCCTGCAAATACTATGGTTATGGAATTAGATACAGTGACTTACAAGCAATCGTAGGTAACAGGAGAGAAGGCAAAACACTTGGAAATGGGTAAATGGACCAGTATCTACAAAGGGGGCTGGGAGGATGGTACCCACAACGAAGTGATAGATGTGATGCCACGTGCCTGTATACAACAGGCTGCTAATGGATGGCTTGAAAGCACTGGGAATGAGTAAAGGTGATCCTGAAGAGCTAGCATGTGTTCACCAGGAAAAAGCAATGGCAAGTAAATCCCCTTCTATTTCTTTAAGGTCCTCGACTGATGGGCTGAGTAATGCTGTAGACTGAGAGCAGTGTGATGCCGAGGCAACTGTGAGAAGATGAGGAACGTGGGATATAACTTAAGACTCATAGTTGATTCATCCATTTCCCCAGAGTGTTAATAAATGGAACAGCTGTGTACACGTATGTCCGTATCTCCCGACAAGATGCAGAAGCTCCTAGGAAGCGGGTCTTATGTTTGCAATTTATCATTTAACCTCCTGGGTTCCTTGCACATAGTAACTTAGTAAATGTTGAACGGGGGGATCATCAGCCCCAAATTGTTGGAAGAGGAAAATTAATTGGAATAATGTGTAGAGACATTCTCTAAAAAGTATAGAACACTTGTACGCAGGCCATGGGCTATTAGAAAGCCAAGTCAGAGTCTCTGCCTCGAACATCTTTATCGACAATGGAAAGGAAGACCTGAGAGATGTGTTTATCACATTTACAGATGGTGCAGACCCGGAGTCAGCTCATAAGCAGAGTGACAGAATCATGATTCAAAATTATGTTTATAGACTGCAAGGATAGGCTGAATTCTATTTTAGTTGTTGCTTCCTATGTGCCAGGCACTAAGCTACGTGTACTACATACACCAACTAATTAAGTTAAATGAGTTAATGGACAGTTCACGTACCAAGGCTTTCAGCTTAAGGCTGAGGAAGTCATCAGATGGGCAGTGATGTGCAGGGTAGGGGAGACAGTGGCAAGAATAGTCCTGTTCTGTGCCATAAATAAATCATAAATTTATGTAACATTAGAATTAGGTAAATGGCACATTTGAGATGAGCCCATCTACTATTTGTGTATCGTGCAGGGACCAGCTCCTAGTCATTGAAATGAATAGTCTGGGCCCGGATCAATCTGACTCTCCTGCAGGTGAGATGAAATTATGGGATGGGTCTATTTGCAGGAATGCTAAGGAGCCTTGACAGTCATAGAAAAGACAAAGGTGGGTAGGGAACCCAAGCCAATAAGGAAGCCTTGGTCAGTGGAGGTGCGATGGGCAGAATAATGGTACCCAGCCCCCAAAGATGTCCACATCCTCTTCCCCAGAACCTGTGACTATGTTACCTTACATGGCCAAAGGAACTTGGTAGATGTGACTAAATTAAGGATTTTAAGTTGGAGAGACTGTACTGGCTTATCTAGGTGTGTGCAAAGTTATCACAGGTGTATTTAAAAGAGGTCAAAAACAGAGAAAAAGAAAATGTGAGGTTGCAGAGATGCATTTCGAAGGTCGAGGAAGGAGTCACGAGCTGAGGAGGGTGGCAAACTCTAGAAACCGGAAAAGGCAAGAAAATGGATTCTCTACCAGAGCCTCCAGAAGGAATACAGCCCTGCTAACGCCACAATTTCGGCTCCAGAAGATTTGTTTCAGCCTCCAGAACCATAAGGCAATAAATTAGTATTGCTTTCAGCCACTGAGTTTGCAGTCATTTGTGACAACAGGGACAGGAGGCAAGTACAGGAGGGATGGCTCGTTCTGAGAAGGGTGGGTCTCTCTCACTCAAAGACTGGCCTCTGGCCCCACAGCTGGCAGTCACGTCTGAGCCCTGTGAGAAAGGTGGAGGGAGATTGGGAGGTGGGCGCCATCGAGCAGCGTCTGTTGGAAGGAATAACTGAAACAGAGACTTCACTTTTACAAAGCGCAATGCTAAAGGCAAATAGAAGCAAAACTTTCCAACTTCTCAGTCTTGACTCAGCTTTGCCTCTGACCCCTCATCTATTCTGCCAGCCACTCCCATCGCTGCATCTACACACACCTGCAGGCTCCACTGCCCCACTGGGGGCCAAGCCACCATCACATCCCACCTGAACCACTGCAGTGGCTCCCAACCGGGCGCCCTGCTTCTGTCTTTGACCTCTTCTCTCTTCTTGAAACAAAGCCCAGAGGGCTCTCAGGACACAAGGGAGATTAAGTCACTCCTCAGTAAATATTGTTCTCCTTGACGATTTTAGGACATGAGCCTCCAGGTAATAGTGGTGATGATGACAATGACAATGACGATGGTGACGATGAAAACCTTGTTGAATACTAGGCATCAGTATCAGGCACATTGCTAAGCACTCCCATACATTAACTCCTCATATCCTCACAACTCTGTAATTTACTAGTATTAACTCCAATTTACAGATGAGAAAACTGGTAAAGGGAGGACCAGAGACTCACATCTCAATGAGGGTCGGCTTCCCATCACATTCAGACTAAATGCCCAAGTCCTTGTAATGCCCCCCCAACACCTCACTCCGTCTTACAGCCCCTTTTTACTCTCTGGCCTCACCCTCCTACTCACCTCCCTTCAGAACCTGCCTCTAACCCTCCAGCATCGCTGACACCTGTTTGCAGATTTCTCTGACCCCTGCCAATTCACACGAGGCTTAGTGTGAGACCCAGTCTGCCTGCTGAAAGGCACTGCGTGGTGTTCCCTGGACTTAAATCCTGGCCTGGACCCTCATTACAGGTCACCAAAAATACTCTTTTGCTGCTTCCTCCACGGCTTTGCACAAGCCATGGGAGGCTTACCTTTCCGTATTTCCTCTGTCAGTTGACCTAGTACCCCCCGGCTCCCCACGCTAAAATCAGGTATCATTCTGGATTCTCTGCACTGCGCCCATATCCACAGAACCCTCTATTCTTCCTTCCAACTTTATTCAAGAACATCTGCTTCTCGCCACAAAAACCATCACCCTTGACTTAGTTCAAACAGCCTCCTTCCCCCACAAGGCCACCGCGGTAGCTTCCTAACCAGCATCCCAGCCTTGACTCCTCCTTCTGTCTAACACATCACCCACCAGCAGAGTCAGCGAACTTTCTAAAATGCAAACTGAACTCTGTTTACAAGGTCTCAGTGATTCTCTATCACTTACCGGGTGAAATCCCAACTTCCCCTGTGACCTTCCTTCTACCTGTCTGGTTTCCTCTTACCCTTGGCCTTACTCTCCACAAGTCAACAAAACTTGCAACTCCCAACAGCCCCTCTGTTTCCTGTCTCTGTTCCTTCGCATGCGCTATTGCTCCTGACTCTCATGTCTTCCCTCCTTCCCTGTCCTTCACACTTGGTTTGCCTGGAGATCTTCCTTTTCCTTCTGCAAAGCTCTCCTCCGGCATCGCCTTTTCCATAAGCGTCCCCAAAGCTCTCTCCCTTTGACACCGTTAATCCCTCCTTCCTTTGTACAAATTTTGATTTGTGACATTTGTACATCAAAGCATGTGGTAACTGCCTGTTGACATCATCTATCTCTCCTACAGAGTTTGAGCCCCCAAAGAGTAGAGGTCAAGTCCCACTCTTTTTGGCACGTCTCAATACACAGCACAGTGCTGAGAAACTTAACTAGCACACAGGAGGCACTGAAATAACGCTTATTGAACGATGAACAAATCCAAGAATGCATGCACGTGGATGAATGAACGAAGAATTGTCTGTATGCTCTTGAGAAAATACCAGGACCTACAGGTGGAATCTACAGAGAAGCATATACTGAGGAAATATGAGAAATGACTTTCCAACCACCTTATTATTCAGCAATGGAAGAGGATAGCCTCTAGGGGCCACCATGGAGCCCCAAGTCAGCAGGGGCCAGACCAGGATCCCAGGGCTGTGTGAAAGACTGACCCCAAAGTTCTGCAACTTCATCATGACTTTCTTTCCCACATTCCACTGAAGCTTTCTCCAAAGACTCATTTTAAACATTTGGGATTTCCCTAATGATAATTAAAGCCCAGTATCAAATATAGTTGGCAATCCAGAGGTTGCTATGACATTTTGTAACTAATAATTGAAAAAGGTCCTTAATCCACTCCCCCCGCCAACATAAGCTTGCTTGCCAAAACAGCAGGAGGAACATGTGTCCCTCTATTCCAGGTAAACTGCACAGAGGAGGGGCGCCTCACCGAATGTGTGCGTCCCAGACAAGGCTGTGTGTGTGCCGTGTCCATAAACCAAATCACGTTTCTAATGTGCTGTGATCTAAGAACAGCCTTTACTGCTTCCTGCAGGATATTTTGCTAAAGCTAATAAATCTCGGGGAAGATAAGCAATTGCAGCCTAATTTGTCTGCTGAATTAATTCGGATTTTGGATTATCAAACTGACTTAAAGATAGAACATCCTGTATTCTATAGAATAAAAAGGATTATATCAAGGAACTATGTATACATACAGATTTTTTAATTTCTGTAGCTCAGTGAATATTCTTCTCCTTGTAGCTTTCAGGACCTGAGCAGCTTCCAGGTAACAGTAACAATAACAATGAAGATGATGGTGATGATGGTGGTGATGGTAGCAAATTTATGGTGAAGTATGTGTTAAGCACTTGACATACATTAACTCCTGCAATTATCATAACAAACCTATAATGTACCAGAATTGCTCCCACTTTACAGATGAGAAAACTGAGTCACAGAGAGCATAAGTAACTTATTTAATCATAGAATATGCCTATATTATACCGAATAAGAAATTATTATTTCAAGGAACTATATACGCCCACATATATTTACATACGTAGCTCAGTAAACCTTGTTTTCATTGAAGATTTCAGGACATGAGCTTCCAGATAACAATAATAATAAAATAATGATAATAGCAAATTTATTGGCTACTAATTATGCGTCAATCATGGTTCTGAGCATGTTCTTACATTACCTCCTGAAATCCTCAGAAGAGCCCCATCAATTACCTGTACTACCCCCACTGCACTCAGGCCACTTGGCTTCAGGGTCTGTGCCTTCAATCCTTACATCATCCCAGTAAGAAAATCACTAGCAAAAAAAAAATACTTTCCTCGGCAGCTGCCTCCTGAACATTTTTCATCATTTGCACGAAGTTGTGAAGGTGAATTTGAGACCATTCAATGTAGATTAATGAACTCCCTGTCTGTACATGAGCCTCTCTATTCGGCCCCTGGCTTCTCCTGACCAGTAGGCTGTTAGCCTCCATCTCACAACTTGAATCACGTGAAATATTCCGAACGAGGCTGCGTTGGGTGTTCAGAGCTACTCCCCGGTACTGCTGTCCGTATTTCAACTAACTGTGAAACATTTCCTATAGACTGGAGTCTAGAGTTCTCAATGACAAAGAGAATAATGTAAGTGTAAGATGATGGTGATAATGAAGAAATACTCTGGTTGGCTTTGATCACCTGGGGTCCTCAGGCAGCCTGCCAGGAGGGCTAAAGCATATTCTACCAGTGACGGTCCATTCTTCAATGCAGCCAGACATTCACTTTACAAGATTTAATATGGAAATACTATACTGAAAAAGATTTATAGAAAAGTGTCTTCCCCCATTGTTATCAGGTTGCCATGTCATTCTACAGCATATCAACTCTTTCCAAGCTTGCAATATCAGCAGGGCTAATCTATAATAACTAGACTATCTGAAGTTCACCCCACTGTCTGCGCTGGAATCATAGAAGCTCAATTATTAAGTGAGAAAAAAACTGAAAAGCCAAACTCATCATGGAGAGCTGGTGTCAGGATATCAACGGAATGACTGGGGAGATCGCAACGGGACCCCCAAACGCTCATGAGGCGCAGATCCCAGAGGTAGAGCCCGTCATTGGCCGACCCCAGAGTCTGAGCAAAGGTCTTCCCAGGCCTATTCTATTCTCCTTTGTTACCCCTTTGAGGTGATCAGGCACATTTGGAATTTCAGAACAGCTCTTTCAAATGGATTCTCAGACTCAATGGGTGCATATGGACGGAGGTTTCTCTCCTTCAAAGCCCAGCCGGTGTCGACTCAAAAACAACGCGCAACCTGAAAGTTGAGAATGATGTTTTCTTTGGTGGACAAAACTGAGGATTAAGCCTGAAAGCCAGCCTCTCAGAGAGCTCTGAGGGCCTGCTCCGAAGAGGTGAGGGAGGGGCCGGGATATAGAGCAGTTTTGCAGCAAAGACCAGGTGGTTGGAACCTCAAAAGTTCACTGTTGATGAAAGAAATCCAGACATCTCAAGTTAATGAATCTAGCGCTTTTCTATGTATGGGAAGATGCAAGAGTCTGGGCTCACTGGAATCATTCCTTTGATACACACCTTAGCTATCTAGGGTCAGTAGTATCCTGCTTTTCTCCATCCTGAATTCCCTCAGGTGCACTGTTCGGGGGCGGGGGGGGGGGGGGTGGCTGCAGGGCCTGAGGGCTTAGGGGTGTTGAAGTGTTTGTCTCCAACCTGAGTTCCCTCAGGGCTCACCCTCTGGGGCGCTGTAGTGGCTGGATGGCTGCAACATCCTTTGTTAACTGAGAGGGCAGCAACATGTTTTTCATTCACACCCGGTTTCTCAACCTCCTAAACCCTCCCCCTCCCTCTCCTGATCCCCTTCCTTCTCTCTCCTTCCATCCCTCCTACCCTTCCATCCCTCTCTCCTGCCCCCTTCCCTTTTCCCTCTCTCTTCCTCTCTCAGTCTCCATTCTCTCATCTCTCTCTCTCTCTCTTCCTCCCTGCCTCTCTCTGCCCATCTATCTCCCCCTCTGCCCCCTCTCTCTTTCTCTCCATCCTTCCATTTCCTTGTGTATCTATCTTGCCTTCTGGTATGTCCCTTTCTCAGAGAAAGAGAGGGAGAGAACAACTAGCCACAGTACAAACTAAAATACCACTTAAGCCAACAAGTTTCTAAAAGTCGGCAACAGGAAGTGTGTGAAGTATACCCAGGGGTCGCCAGGGGCTGAGGGGGGTCAGGGAGGAACGGGGAGCGACTACTGAGTGAGTAGGGAGTTTCCTTTCGGAAGGTGACTGTATAAGTGTCACTGAACTGTATCCTTTAAAACGGTTGATTTTATGTTATGCAAATTCTACCTCAATTTAAAAAGTCTAAAGTGTAATGGTGAGTAACTGCTTTATCCCTGAAGAAGGAAGAGAATTTGAAATTCTTTCTCAAATGGAAATAATCTTTGCTCAGGTTCATGCTCTCTCTCCCCGCACCCCCCCCTCCACTTCCTGGTACCTATAGATCCAATTCTGTACAAAGCCACCAACCGACATGGCTACAGAATGCATCACACTGTTTTGAAAACAAAAGGATTTTCTTAACAACAACAAAAATAATAATGAAGAGAACTGCATGCATTAGATTGTATGTCTTCCATGGGGAGTTGAAGTTGTGAGTGACAATTTCTCTCTTGGCTCCAGACACCCAACACACACACACACACACACACACACACACACACACACACACACACACACACACACACACACACACACACACACACACACACACACACACACACACACACACACACACACACACACACCTGCAACCCAAGCCGGCCTGAGGAAGTCCTGGGAGATTGGGCCAGGGGGATTGAAAGCAAATTTTAAACTATACCGGATTCTCAACGTAACTGAAACATTCAGGGGAGGGCATTCAATGATCAAGAGCATTGAAATGAGAAAACGATGATTTTGGAGTATTCCTCTTCCAGCTCAGCAACTGATGCTTCAAGTGAGAGACGAATGCTACCTCCTCCAGACTCTCTGCTCCCTGACCCGACCTGCCTCCCTCCTCTCTGCATTTGGAAATATGTTCTTGTCTGACTTGCCACCCTAAAAAGAGACCTTGGACAGAAAGCCCTGGCTTAGCTATCTACTCAAATTTCAGCTTCACGTTTTAAAAAATGGTATTTTCAGATAATTATGTCATTTCACTCCCACTATAAAAGTTATGTCTGTTCATTGTGGAGGATTGCGAAGATATTTAATAACATGTAGGAAAACTATTAGACTCATCCATAATTTCAATACCTAAGGGATGATACTTAATATTGCAGAAGCTTCTTTTTCATATTCTATTTCAAATCTTGAGATAGATGCAGATAACCATAAATATCTATAAATAGCCTTTTTAAAAACAGAAATTAGATCACACTGCAAATAGTATTGTGTTACTTGTTTGTTTGTTTCCATTTAATAATATCCCAGGAACATTTTTCCATCTCATTAAACATTGTCCCGAGGCATGATTTGTAATGGCTTGTGGTCATTTCATCATATAAGAAAAGGAAATGTAATTTGTTTCTCCCACAGCTATTGTTGAACATGTAGGTTGTTTAATTTTTTTAATACCATAAACATTGCTACAATAAACAGCTCTGTAGATAAACCTTTGTACAGAGTTATAATCTCCTCTGCTTCCATACATACACACACACACCCCTTGCGATATACCAGGGTTTTTCAACCTGGGCACTGGTTACATTTGAAGCTGGAAATATTTTGTGATAAGAGGCCCTCCTGTGCACTGTGGGATGTTTAGCAGCATCCCTGGCCTCCACCCACTGGGTACCAGTTGCATCCCTCCCCCAGCTGTGACACTAGAAATGTCTCCGTACATTGTTCTGTGTCCCCTAGGTATGATTCCCCCCTCTTGAGCACCACTGGGATGTAATAACGGATATGCAAACACTGGGTGGAATGAGATGCAACCTTTCAACACCTTTGATACTTTACCTCTAAAACACACCTGCCCAAGGTGGGGAGAGCATACACTGTTCTCCTCACGGAGGTACCTCTTACACAGACACTCTGCCCAGACACACACCTGTTTCCCGTTCCTTCAGACCTGTGATCCCAACTCTCTTGGTATTACTAAGATTAAGTGTGGATCGCTGATCGTGGCTCCTTACTTGGCCCCCCTTTCTGATTTCCCTCTGGACCTACGGCCTTCCTACTGCCGTGGAGCTGTGTCTCAGCTGACCTTTCGCTCCATGGCTGGTCTTACTGGACAGGCCAGCCTCCTCCAGTTCACCTCCTGCAATCAGCACCTGCCCTTTCCCTGTGTCTCATTTCTGGCCTTTATCTCCCCCACACATCCCTGCGGTGGCAAGAAGCCTCACCTCTTACAGGGATAAAGCCAGGATTTATGATCAGACGTTTTAAACAGCATCTCTGCCGCTCTTGGAAGGTAGAGTGTTGGTCAGATACATGAGACAAATATTTATGTTATTATCAGAGAAAATTGGGTAGGGAGAGGAGAGACAGATGGGAAGTAAATATCAGTGACCTGAGAGAGGGAAAATGAGCTAAAAGGAGAGATCTAGGTCCCCAACACTAGGAGGATGGCATGTGAGTGCTGGTCTATTGGATGGGGTTTGTGATATGGGGAGAGGTCGGTTAACATGTGCCACAGTCTGGCTTGGTTTACAGTGTAAAACTCTGGCATAGAGGTAAGCCAGGGCTGAGATAAACCTATATATTGAAAAGATATATGGAGAATTTGTGATGATTAGTGGTTTGATAAGTTTGCCCTGATCGATTTTTTTATCTCAAGCACCCACGTTTCCTTGTGTACCAGTGACATTCCTGGGGATGCTGGGAGGCAGGAGCTCACCGAATGCAATATTATTCCCTCGTTATGCAAAATATATTTGAGCCACCTCCGTGCTCATGACCATAATGAATGTGTCAAAGTTTGCTGAAAATCTTGTTTAAAAGTACATTTCCTTCCTTCTAAGAAGCATTCCCCTGACAACAAAACTCTGATTCAAAATTCATAACCTCGGGCTTCCCTGGTGGCGCAGTGGTTGAGAGTCCGCCTGCCGATGCAGGGGACGCGGGTTTGTGCCCCGGTCCAGGAAGATCCCACATGCCGCGGAGCGGCTGGGCCCGTGAGCCATGGCCGCTGAGCCTGCACGTTCGGAGCCTGTGCTCCGCAACGGGAGAGGCCACAACAGTGAGAGGCCCGCGTACGGCAAAAAAAATTTAAAAAAAAATTTAAAAAAAAAATTAAAAAAAATTCATAACCTCCTTAAAAGGAGAACTTCTTTGAATAAAACCGTGCAGTCCTCAGATGTGCAAACATTTTCGTATTCACGTAATACATTTTTCTCGTTCACCACAGTTTGTCAGAATTTCTTTTTTTCAAATCAACAGTCCACAGAGGACTCTAGGCTCCTTGTCCCACAGAGAACAGCTGGAGATGGACGAGCAGAGATGTGAGATGCCCTCTGTCTCCCCCCTGAAGAGGATGCAGTGGGAACCAATGCCGTGGGGTGGCCGGGGATTCCTAAAATTGCATCCACACGCCTCTGGGCTTCTCCTGTTTATCCCAATATTCATTTCTCTCCAAGTCTGCTGACACCCAGCTTTCATTTGATTGACTTACAAATTGAAGTGTAAATTATGTTTTCTATTGCCTAGCAATTAGCCATTAAGGAACAGTACAGTCAAAATACAAAGACAGAAGACATTCATCTTACAATAAGAGACCACTGGAAGAAAGCATCCACCAACCCTCTATGCTTCGGGCTTAAAGTGAGTGCCCTTGGATGCAGGTCTAGCCTTTTTAAATGACGATTCTATTTACTCCCTGCCCTATCTCAGCTTCATCCCTTGCATAAAGCACTCAGAGACCGCCAAACACATCTTCTTCATTTCCCCCAATCTTCGCCTTTTCAATTGCCTCTCTCTCTCGGAGAATCATTTCTCTGGTCCGTGCAGTAATATTGGTTCAAAGGCTGTCAATTGTGCAAGTGAACGGCGATGAAATAATTAGCAGCTCAGGGTGGGAACTTTCCTATGAGCAAACTCCAGTACACTAAAAATGAAAGATGTGATGAACCTGGGCTGTCGGCGGCATTATCTATAATAAGGACCATCCTTCAAGTTGCAAGCTAATTTTCCAACCTCACTCTTTTATCCTGATGTAGTTTTTTTTTTTTTAACCCTTCTTTAATGTTGAAATTTTTTGCAGCCTAACATCTCATCAAAAGACTGCATTTCCTTTGTTCATCCTTGATGTGGAAACACTAATTCTTTAATTTACTTATTCTTACTGTAAAAATAGTACATGCTCATCACAGAAAATGTTGAAAGCATAAAAATGTATAAAGAAGTAGGAAAAAAAATCTCCTCATCATCAAATCACCCAGAGGCAATCACTATTACAAACTTTGCTGTATTTCCCATCTTTGCTACTATGCATTTTTAACATATATGAGAAATTACTGCATGTATAATTTTGCTGAAGATACGTTTTTGTTAAATTGCTGAAGAGAAAGGAAACGAAGCTCCTGTTCATCGATTACTCAGAGCTGAAACAGACATGCCAATGGGAGAAAAGGACAATGAGGCTTTATGTGATTAATCTGAAATGAAGATTAAAATCACTGTAGCTGCAAAACAAGGAAATTAAGTGATTGTCACAAACAACCTGAAACAGCTCAGTGGGATCCATTAAGATTTTTAACAGCTCAGTGAAATCTAACATCTACCTGACAGCCCCGGAGGGGACGGTGGGGGAGAAAACCTGCATCTTTACTTTGATTCTCTTTGTGCATTAAACAAGCAAACTTTTTTTTTTTTTTTAACTGATTGATGATCCAAGAAAGCTGAACTGACCTCCACCTTCAATTAACTCAGTTTGAGATCATGCCTATCCCTGGCACAGTTTGTCTTCATAATCTGAGATAATAAGTGCTTTAAAGGCTTCACAAGACAAAAATCGGTGTATGTGCACTGTGTGCAAAAGAGAATACAATGCTGGGAAACGTCACGTCATCTATGAAGGATGAGAATGATGCGATACCTGTAGCTACCCCAGATGTACAGGTGTACGCGCGCCCAACGCAGGCAGGAGAGCATCAATCTGAATGTTTTCTGAAATGATGTTGGCATGGGGCCCACCTTAGCTCCAGAGCCCCCAGTGGCTTCCTTGTTCAGGACTCTGGTTCCAGAAACTTGGTAGAAATGGACTTGAATGAACTTTTCCTTCTTTGCCTTCTTCATTTCTTCCCAAGCTCCTTCTTTGCCCCTCTATCCCTTCAATATTTATTGAGTGGCGAATATGCAGAGGCACAGGTAGGTGATAGAGAAGCAAGGATGAACACAGGATGAGTTTCAGGCTCTAAGGAGCTCACACAGAGGGAACTTACATGTCAACAGGGACGCTGTACACAAGGAGGCAAAGAGTAGTGATAACTTACAATAGCAAAGCACATGACTGGGGCTTCCCTAGTGGCGCAGTGGTTGAGAGTCCGCCTGCCGATGCAAGGGACACGGGTTCGTGCCCCGGTCCGGGAAGATCCCACATGCCGCGGAGCGGTTGGGCCCGTGAGCCATGGCCGCTGAGCCTGCGCGTCCGGAGCCTGTGCTCCGCAACGGGAGAGGCCACAACAGTGAGAGGCCCGCGTAACACACACACACACAAAAAAAAAAAAAAAAAAAGCACATGCCTGGGAGGTGTAAGAAAATCACGGAGTGCTTCAAGAAGGAGGGGACATTGGGTCTTGAGAAAGAACTCAACATTTGTGTTAGAGTTCAGAAAATTGAAGGTTTAAAACAAAGTTTAGAAAATTTAAGAAAAAATTGCCTTGGGCTGAAGGGAGCTGACTAGGGTCATTGCAAAGATAACCCTGAGGACGGGAGGAACACTGCCCGGATTGGGGAGAAATGGTCACAGTGAAAGTTCTGCAAACGGTCTTTGGTTTTGGGAGAGGAAGTGTCCAGGCTCATACTCTTGCTCCAAAATTACTTTCCTTCAGGTCCCCAGAAATTGCAGTGCAATGGTTTTTCCACATAGAGATCCTTCCTGGTTTTCAGATAATACTCAAGGACAAAACTCCAACAAGGGAAAGCTTATCAATCTTTCAGAGACAACCAACTATCTCAAACTACAGACGATGTGAAGATGTGAATTCCAATCCCCTCCCGTGTGTTATCACATAGGAATGAGCTCCCATTTCTCACCCTACTTTATTGCCCCCAGATTTGCAGATACCTTCCCCAAATAAGCAGCTGCTAATAGGTTTCCTCAGTCCTAGAAGTCTCCTTAAGAGATACTCTTCTTTCTCTATTACTATAATGAGAATGGTTGAGTAAGGTGATTACAAGACAGATTGCCTAGGTTTATATCCAGACTCAGCCACTCACTAGCCAAGCCAGGGCATGCTGAATTGTCTCCCCAAGGCTCCATTACCCGTCCATAAAATGGAGAAAAATGGAAGTGCTTCCCTCATGAGGTTAAGGGCATGATGCATAACCAGTAAGTCCTCAACCAATGTTAGTTATCCTTATGACCTAGAAATTGGTTTACTCTTATTACAAGATCAAAGGAAGCCCTTTGGGTCCAGTGTAATCTGTTTTAGGCTTTGACCTGTGGTCCTTATTTAACCTTGACCATTCATTCATTCATTCATTCATTTGTCAAATATTTTCTGAACATCTTCTAAGAATTAGCTATTAGTAATACAACTTTCTAAAGGGGAAAACACACATTACATCTTACAAGTTCTGTTTTCTATGTGTCTATCATCAAACTAAAGAAAGTAGCAAGGAAGCAGACTGAAAACCGGTTCTCTTTATCGAGTAGTCAAATGAACGGATTTATGTTTGGCCAGCTGAAACTCTTATTTGATTAAGTATAAAGATAGAATCAGTAGAGAGGCCAGGCAGAAAGAGAAAGAGAAGAGAAGATTCAACAATGACTTTGGAGTCAGAAGAAGAATGATTTTCAAAAATTTAAGGTGAGGGACAATCGTGTAAATGATCATCACAGAATATGCAAAGGAAGGCAGGGTCAGCAATGACACCCCAAGACAAACGGCACCCCACTTATTGGAATTCCATCATTACTTCCTTGATAATGGCAATGCTTAAAAATTGGGGAAACTAATTTGGTTCCAAAATCAGTTATTACCGGCACTGTACCTGTTTATTTCCTGTGTATTATAAGTAAATTTCATAATGATGACAACAGTGGGCATTAAACTGCTGCAGCAGGACAAGGCACTGAGGAATGCTGAGGGTTTCCACATAGCATGTTATTATTATTAATTTTTTAATTAAAAAAAAAATTTTGGGGCTGCGCCATGTGGCATGTGGGATCGTAGTTACCTGACCACGCATCGAACCCGCACCCCCTTGCAGTGGAAGTGTGGAGTCTTAACCACTGGACTGCCAGGGAAGTCCCCACACAGCATGCTTCTTTCATTTGATTTTTCCTTTAAAAGCACGGTTCTTAGTTTAGGGTTCTTAGTACATAACATGGGCCAACACTCTCTTCCAAGAGGTCTTTGTACGATGCCCTCTCATCTGTTCTGTTTTCTCCTCTCTTCCTCATTTGTCGTGTCATTTCTTTCCGGAAAAAAAAAAAGGAGAAGGAGAGAAGGAACAAAACAAGTAAGGAGGGAGAAAGGAAGGAAGGAATTAACAGTGAGAAGAAGAAAGTCCCCCTCTCCATCAGGCTGGGCACTTCCCCAAAGAGCAGCGACTGGTTTCAAGAACAGTCTGAGAATGGATATTTTGATAATCAGGGCCTTGAGCTCTATACACTGTTGGGTGAGCTTCCTGGCTCAATAAAATCAAGGGCTTGCCAGGGCTGTGTTTTGATGTGGAGAAGGATGAGAAAATAAATCCACCTAATGGAAAATTACAGAGGAGCTGTTCTTCCTTTGCATAAATGAGAAACTCAAACAACTTGGTTCTGAGGATGTTGCTGCACATTGTTCTAAAAAGTAGACACCGCTTTGGTTGTCTCATTACGAGATGATAAATATTCATGCTGGTGAATTACCGCTCGCTAATGGCCCACTATTTGGCACACCTGTTGTGGCCCGTCTCTAAAATAGCAGCGAGAGTTTAGGATGACAACGCTGGCAGGTGTTAAGAATGGGATATTGTGACGAGCACAGGGAAGCAACAAATCTCAAGTTCCTGATGAAATCAAGGTTTCCCAGGTGAGCCCATCTTTGCTGGCACTCATCTTCGAACACGTTTCCCATTTTTCAAACCGGGAGAGACTCTGAAGCCCCTGCATTAGTTGTCAGAACAGTCATTCACGTTTCTTCATTCGCGTATCTCACCCATGTTCTGCAACTGTAGGGGTTACATGTTTGAGCTCTGGAGCCAGGCTCTGAGTTCAAAGCCTTGGGGTACCACATCCTGGCTATCTGGGCTTGGGCATGTCACATAAGCCACCCGGGTCTTCTTTTGTGCTTTTATAAGATGGGGGCAACAAGAGGACGAACCTTCGTAGCAGGGATTCTCAAGCTCCACAGTACTGACATTTGGGGCCAGATCTGTCTTCACTGTGGGGATGCCCCGTGCATCGTAGGATGTTTGGCAGCACTCCTCACCTATGCCCACCAGCTGCCAGTAGCACCCGCGAACCCCTACCATTTTGTGACAACCAAATATGTCTCTAGCCAGACATCGCTAAATGTCCCCAGAGAACAAACTCAATCCTGGTTGCGAACCCTGCCCTATAGAGCGGTTCTGAAGAGAGAATTCTTACATTTATAGGGCCTAGCACAATGTTGGAGGCGCACAAAGCACTCCCCGTGGTTAGGTATTATTTGCACGATGCTGTGCCAGTCGTTTGGGTGGGATGCAAGTTTGAATCAAGTGACACCTCTTCCCTTATAGAATGTACACAGTACTTCATTTTCTTTTTGGCACCTGTCACGCCCAGAAATGATCTTTATTTAGGTGTTGACTTGTTAATATCTGTCTCCCCGCCATAAGCACAGAAGCCCAGGGGTGATCGCAACCTCATTTGCCACGTTAGCCACGGTAAGCCCCACAACTAGCGCAGAGCCTGGAACACAGCAGGCGCTCACGAGGCATCTAATTTCCCGAACACTTTTTACTTAAAGATAAATTTCATGGGTAATTAATAGGTCAATTTTTGGCATGCAAATTACCATTTCTAAACTAATGACAGCTTGACCAAGAATGCCCCATGTTCTTTTTACCAACTGCTACTGTGCTTAGCAATTTTTTTTTTCCTACAGGAAAATCAAAGGTCAATTTTTGAGTGACAACAAATTCTTAACCATGTGGTTCATTGTCATTTTTCTCAATAATTTTTTCTCAAAAACTTTAGATCATTTTTTTCTCAAATTTTTAAATTTCTCAATGATTTTGAAGTATCTGAGGCAAGGGTATTCAATGATGACTTTTCTTTCAAAATTAGCAATTTTTCAAAAGTCCATTTGTGATAGCACTGTGCAAACCACCCAAAGAGAGACTCAACCAATGTCAACCCCACCCTCCAGTAACTCAGGAAATGCGGGAAGATGGAAGTGTAAGTATGCTGGGTTCCCGTGTTCAGGCTTCTGCTCAATGAATCAGATCACTAGGTGGTTCTGAGGCAACTAAATCAGAGATTTGCATGTCCACTAGCAGTCATAACGTCAGGAGTATTGTTTATGACCAGCACTTTCTTCTAAAGAGAAATAAATGAGAACATATACAAGTGCGGGTGAAACATTTATTCCGTTATTGTAGGTGAGTGCTGGATTGCAATGTGAATGCATTTCTTATTACTGGTCACAGTAAAAAAAAAATTAAAAGTTTCAAAGACATCGGTGAAAGTTTCCATTTGAGAACTCAGATCTAATAAACAGAGTAGAAAGACAATTTTTATAGGGTGTTGATTTAATTGCACATGGGGGGTCATGAGCATTATGAACTAAATAAAGGATGTCCTTCATCAACCAGAGATAACCACAAAGCATCTTTTTAAAGGCAGACATGGAAGAATGAAGCCCAGGAGGCTGACCAGAAGAAATCCACAAATGCATTATGTTACCATAAAAGTTTATGAAAGCTTCCCATGCTAGTTCCCAATATACATGCTCTTTCTTTTCTTGGGGACTTACCCTCTCTCCCTCTCGTATTCTACAAGTTTTTAACTTGTAGAATATGGAAACTGCCTACTATTTGACCACTGTGACAAGACCACTTTTTGACTGTGTTATTAAGATTTTAATCACTCCATCTGAAAATCGATCACCATTCAAGACTTATCCCTTACAATCAATTGCTTATTTTATGCCAAGTAACACAAAAACTTTCAATAATAAAAGCTGAGAGCATGCAGGAGGCTAGACTCATTAAAGGTGACAGAATGGAGGATAATTTTCAGTTTCTCATTTTTAACTCATAAATAGCATCCCTATCCATTATTTATCTATTTTCAAATTTAATTAATGGTTCTGGTAATAATTGCATAATTTCTATGGCCATAGAGAAAGCAGTCTGCATGTAGATAATAGGGCATTTTAATATTTATGAAGTTCAAAGTTTTCTATAAATAGAGAAAAATCAGAAATTATCACCAGATCTAAAATTATATTGGAAGATAGATGAATAATTAATAACAAAGGCATGTGGTCACTGGGAACACACAAAACAGAAGTAATGAATGTATACATCACCACAATGACCAAGCCAGTTGTGCAAGGTGGCTCCATTCTGAGGGTCACCTCTGGACACACGGCTCTCTGGAAGGAAGGGCAACTTTGCTTGGACCTCAGAATTATTTTCATTGCTAATAGTAATTTTTGAACATAAGACAGCAAAGTTGGTATTCTTGGGGGCTATCATGACCTACTATCTCTTTTCCTTCTGGCAGAATTCCTGATTTGTTGTTGGAGCAGGTATAACTAAACCAAGAAGCCAGTATAGCAGGTTGGGCAAAGTGCAGTGAATTCTGACTCTCTGGATTCAGTCCTCATTCCTCCATTCATTCACCATGTGAAACTGGTACAAATTGCCTTGCCTCTCTATTAGAATAGGTGTCTCCAGGGTGCATGAATCCCTGTTACTTCCAGTTTGCTGCCTGGGGAGCAAGGCTACCTCTGGTAAGAGAAAGCCATTGGGCAAAGAGATGCAGGTTGGCTGTTGGGAGTCAGGTTGGAGCACATTGAAGAAGAAGAATGAGGAGCTGTGGGTCTACTTGGGGAGCTGTAGCTCCACTTGGGTCTCCAGAAAAACCAATCTCATGATGAGAGGGTTGGCACCCTGGGTCAACCCAACCTTCAGGGAGGGGATTGTGGCTGCAGGCGAAATTCAGTTACTTGGCCAATGATTTAATCAATCATGGCTATATAAAGAAACCCCAATAAAAACTCTGGAAACTGAGGCTCAGGGGTGTTTCCTGACTGGTGAACATTTTGATGTACCAGGAGAGTAATGCAACTAGACTCCATGAAGACAGAAACTTCTGCCCCTGGCACCCTCTCAGTCCTTGCCCTATGTACCCTCCACCTGACTGTTTATTTGTGTCATTTATAATAAAACATTTGTAATAAAAGGACAGCACTTCCCCTAGTTCTGTGAGTTGTTTTTAGCAAATTATTGAACCCGAAGTGGGGTGATGGGGCAGAAGTGTGGGTGGATTGAGGACATCCAAAACTTGTGGCTGGCATGTGAAGTGAGATCAGTCTTGTGAAGGAATCTGCCCATAACCTGTGGGGTCTGTGCTAACTCCAGGTAGTTGCTGTCAGAACTGAACTGGCATTCAGGACACACAGTTGGTGTCAGAGAACTGGTGTCTCTGAAGAGCAGGGGCCACTGGTAGCATCCCTGATGACAGTATGAACCATGGTTTCCTCTTCTATCAAAATAGGAATGACAATAAGGGCAATGACTACATTCTGGGGTTATTTGGAAGAGATTGTTCAGATAACACGTAAGTCCTTAGCCAGCCCATAAACACTCAGTAAATGAGCCCTTTTATTCCCAATTACGAGATGAGAAAACCGAGGCTCAGAGAAGCTAGGATCACTTCTGCAGACTGTGGCAGAACGTGGCAGAACACATAATCACACAGATCACTCCCATAATCTGTTTCTCCTGCCTACACAGCCCCCACTGGTTCCCCATGGCACTTCCTAACAAACGGCACTATAAGGTAATAAAAATTCCATTTGAATAGACACACATGGTCCAACGTGCCTCCCAGAGCATCCTTGTGCTTCCACATGCCCTGGTCTTCATGGCAGTTCTTGCACAAGGGCCTCAAAGAGATAAAACCTTGGGTCGAAGTTTCATCGAAACACAGCAAGGGGAAGGCTGGCTTCGGATGATTTATTTTCTTATACCTGCAAAAGCACGTCTATACGCACCAACACACACACACCCACACACACACAGAGCTGTACAATGCTTAAAAATCTAAACTGCACGAAAGAAAAAATAAAGTTGCCAATTTTGCGATCCCCAAACTAACCCTAGGAATGGGAGATGGATCTGGAACAAAGGCGTTTTCCCACAAGCGGGGCTTCTATCCTTGCCCTCCCCTGGCAGAGGGCACATCAGAATGGAAATGCGGGTACAGCAGCCAGCCTCTGGCAATGGCTGATTTCAGCTGCTTCACAGCTGCTCATACCTTGTTTTTCTGAGCAGAATCAAACCCTAAGGTTTTAAACCCAAACTCTCTAAGAGCACAGCCACGAGACTCTCAAGGACAAAATCATTATCGCAGATCTCCAGAAACCGAGCCACGCACCAAACAGCTACGGGAAGGGAAGGGTCACTTGTGGATTTTGATTCTACCTCAGCTTTGAAAGAATGTAAAGCTCTTGCTGGTTTAAGACAGTGGTTTGTAGCTGGATAAACTCTAGCTGAAATCACTGCCTCCCTCCTCGAAAACAATCATGTGGGGATCAAGTTATTTTGTTCATTCAAATTATTTCCTTTTTATAATTTTTAATATTTCACAGGATATTTTAAGGTGTGTGACTTAGCTTAAAGAAGCAACTTCTTATTGAGGTAAAACATATATACTGAAAGTGCACAGTTGCACGCTTTTAAATAGCACTCATACGCATCTTAACTTTTAAGCAGAAAATCAATTTCAGGTTTTCTAGTTTCAACGTGTTTTCTAAGATTTATATATGCTATAAAACGTTAATATTGGAAGCGATGCATGACAAGATACCTGTGAATTCATTCATGCATTCAAACCACAGATATTTATGGAGTGCCAAATGTGTACCTGGCAGTGATGTGCATCAGTGAATAAGACGGAAAAGGTTCCTACCTTCGGGGCGCCTGCAGATAGTGGAGGAGAAATGATACCAAAAGAAAACAATAACATAAAAATGCACATAATGATTAATTGTGACAAGAGCTACAAAGGAAAGATACAGGGTGTGATGACACAGAATAACAGGAGGGTGGGTCACGTTTAGGAGTGAATCAAATTAAAATGCAAACACAAAGCAATGCCATTTTCCTGAGTTCACCAGTCTCCCCAGCACCTTGTCCTTTTGTCGTGGGGACTTGCTAAAGCCACAACAAAGGGTGTGCTTGTAAATATCTGAGAGGAAGGAAAGAGAGAGAAACTGGCTCTGAGGTCCAAGCATAGTGTACACTACATGGAAACTTTCACGTGTGGACTCAAACCGTATTCATTCCACTTCAAAAACTCTGAAAGGTGGAAGGATCTGCCTGCCATAATGGGATGGGAGAGAAAAAGGCCTGGTCTGGAAAAAGGTGAGCCAGGAGCACCTGCTGAGTTAAGAGCCAGAGCTTACCTTGATGGAAATGCATTAAAAAATACTAACAACTAGGTCCAGGATATTAGAAACATAGTAAGTTAGATACAGCCCACTACGTAATTAAAAGTACCCTCCTTATTCCTTAAGAGATATCTGTGAAGGGCTCCACTTTGTGTTAAATGACAGTGCTTTCTGGAATAAAGTGTTTTTCTTTTAGGGATCTATTCACAAAAGCTGGTGTTCACATATAGGGACCACCTACACTGCATGAGGATCTATGACTTATTCTATTTCTTGTGTGTCCCCTGATGGCCCCTGCTGGGATGAGAGTCTTATTTTCATCTGGTATTTTTCCTTCATAGCGCTTACAACAATTGTAATTCATTCAGTATACGTTTAATGCAAGTCCCTCCTGAGAGCTGTAAGTCAAAACTGTGATGGCTCATTTACAGCTGTACACCCATTTCTTAGGAGGGAATATCGTGCTGTCTCCGTTGCCCCTACTTGCTTGCCCCCTCTCCCTCCCTCTCTCTCTCTGTAGGTATAGGCATAGATATACATAAATATAAAGATAAATGTGTAAGTATAGGTATAGATATAAACATACCATCGTAGAGATATAGAGACTTAGATTATAGACATACAGATAAAGGCATGGGTATAGAGTAGTATAGCTATGGACATAGATGAACATACAGATATAGAAATACAGGTATAGAGACAGATAAGGATAGAGACATAGAGCTATAGGTCTACAGACATACAGCTAGATACAGATACATAGATACAGATATATAGATACAGATACAGACATATAGGTACTATTTGCTGAGTAAATGGATAGCCCCTGATCACTTTGCTCACATATTGATCTTAATCATTCCCTATCACTGATGCCCAATCATAAAACCATGTATTTGTCGAACACTCATCATTTTCCAAACCTCTCTCAAAACAGTTTACCTTATTTGGACCTCAGCAACCCACTGATGTCAGCAAGTTGGGCAGGCATTCTAGCCCCTTATTTCAAAGATGAGAAGGTGAGGTTCTGTTTTGCCCATGGTCACACAGCCAGTAGGTGGATCAGCCATTATATAAACATACAGCTGTTCATTTTGAGTCATGGTTCTATTCTCCACTCCAACATCAGTTGGTCCGTTCAAGTTTTCTGGCTCCGAATGGCTCCTGACCTCACAGAAAAACATGGGCTTTCAAACACCCTTTCCAATAATGCACTCCCAGAATGAGGATTGTCCCGGAATTTTCAATCTACAGCATCATTTTCTGACCCATCCACGACTTGGCTTAGAATGGGAACAGGCTGAGCTTTTCAAATTTCTACTACTGTGGAGGTGCCAAGTATCAATAATGTGCTTTAAAAAAAACCCCTTAATTTCCAAAAATAGTTCAGCAGATGGAAAAAAGAGAAGGAACTGACCTCCAAACGACCAAATAACCCTAAAAGTATTACGTATTTCCCTCCTGTAGGAAATAATTCTTTTTTCCCATTTTGATGTTAAGCAAATAATAGCACTGCATTAATGACTTCCACATTTGTCTAAATTTTATGTTCTTTTGGCAAAGTGTTCCACTGCGTACACAGCTTCTGAACATGTCTCATCTTCTGTGGAGGTAGAGGCCGCCACAGTTGGATATAAGAAGGAGCAATGGCAGGGAAAGACCGCAAATCTCCAGGAGATGGGAGACTGCATAGAATGAATGGCCGTTGCCTCGGTGAAGACAATCTTAGGTCCTCAGAGAAATGCTATGAGAACTGATCATTCTATTGGACGACTGCTCATCCTAACAAGCCTGAGGTTGAGTGGTACCATCTTGCAAAATACACGGTCTTCAGTGTCACCACATTTGGAAAAGTTGAGGATGCATTCATTGCTGAGCTCTGTGTATTCTATGCGACACACAGGAGGCATCACCTGTCAAGGAGAGGGAGCGTGTTTTTCCAGGTAATGTTGAATCCTTGGTTCGCCTGGGATTTCACTTTCCTGCACAAAGAATGTGTGTACCCAATGTATGTACAACCTTGGGCACGTATGGTACATCATCCTTGTGCACTTTCAATTTTAGTCTGTGGAAAGTGAGTTAAACCATTACATTTTATAATATAGTCAGCTGGCCTTCCTGATATTTTATATGAGTTTCATTAATCATTATTAAATAAATAAATCCCTGTAACTACTGGAGCAACTATAACAGTAGCTCATGTGCAAAGGGGCCAGATCCCAAATTAATGACTTGCTCTTCTGGGGGTGACAGTCTGTCATTTAGAGGGCCCACCTCTTTGAGCCTAATGTTAGATACCACTACCCACATCAATGTCTGTTTTTCCTTCCCCTTCTGGCTGCAGGAAACTTTAGCTCCAGACCTCCTGTGTTTGGTGGGGCCGTGTTAAAAGTTCTGACCAATAAGCTTCATTTGTAATCAAAGCACAAAGGAAGTGATGCATTCCAGATGATGTAGCTATGAAAGGGTAGTGACTCCACAGCCTGAATCCCTGAGTCACTATTTGGAGGAGAGCCCTTCCCAACCCACACTGGACATATAAAAACTTTGTCATACGAAGCTACTTAGATTTGGGAGCCAATCTATTACTGCAGCTTAACCTAACTTACAATGACTGACTCTCCGAATCCAATTCTCCTGAGAATAGCCCAGCCTCAAAATATCTTGAAAATGCAATGAAAACCCAGCCATTTGCTCTTGTGTGATTGGATAGCCGACACATCAGAGGAGTCAATAGCATTTATAAATGTGATAAGTATTTCTGTGATATAGAGTAGATTGCAAGATTTAAAACAAGTTTTATGGTGAAAAAGGAACACCAGACTCACCAAAAGCCTCTTAATCACCGTTATGCAGGCAAAAATATTTAGTCGTTAAGTTATGCCTGGTCTCAGGACTCTTTCTATAGAATTCGGTTGAGGTTATATAAGGAGACTAGGAATAAAGAAAGCTACTTGGGGGACCCTCTGTCAATTCTTAATTACCCCCAACTTAAGATGGCCAGGCTTTTCCCTTCCAAAGCATGAATAATCTAAGGATTAGGTATTCCAGGAGCTTTAATCTTATAGTCATCCTTCAAGCTGCCTTCAGATTCTGCTGGAATTTGCCCTTCTCTGTGGCAGTATGAAGTTCTTAGGGGAGCTAAGAACCCCAGCTCAGGAAAGAATCTGGGAAAAGGATACAGTGACCAACCATCCCAGTTTGCCTGGTCCTCTCCCAGTTTTATCACTAAAGCCCCATATCCCTGAAAACCCTTCATTCCCAAGTAAACTGGAACCATGTGTCACCATTAAAAAAGGGAAGGAGAAGGATCAATGACCAATAGCCCATTCTGGCCTGAAATGTTGCTGAGTAGGGAATCCATGTGGTCACTCCCTTTAGCAACCCTCTTCTAGAGCTAAGTTGCTATAGGAGAAAACTAAGTGTTTGTAACAGAACTGTCTTAGTTTACCTGGGCTGCCACAACAAAATGCCACAGACTTGGTGGCTTAAACAGAAGAAAGCTATTTTCTCAGAATTCTGGAGGCTGGGCATCCAAGATCAGGGTGCCAGCATGGATAGGTTTGTGTTCTGATGAGGGCTCTCTCCCTGGCTTGCAGATGGCCGCCTTCTTGTTAGGTCCTCACATGGCTGAGAGAGCAACCTCTCTCCCTACTTATAAAATCTTCCTCTTTTTACAAGGTCACCAATCCTATTGGATTAGAATCCCACCTTTATGAACTTACTTAATCTCAATTGCCTCCGAAAAGCCTTGTCTCCAAATACAGTCACATTGGGGTTTAAGGCTTCAACATATGGATTGGGTGGGGCGGGTGGCTATTCAGTTCATAGCATGAACACACCTCTATGCCTCCTCATCCTTCCAGAGTCCTCTGCAGTGCGCTTAGAGATCCAATAAGTAGAAATCCATCCAACTCATCAGAAATGTCTCTGGTGGGGCTTCCCTGGTGGCACAGTGGTTAAGGATCCGCCTGCCAATGCAGGGATACAGGTACAATCCCTGGTCCGGGAAGATCCCACATGCCATGGAGCAACTAAGCCCATGTGCCACAACTACTGAGCCTGTGCTCAAGAGCCCATGAGTCACAACTACTGAGCCCGCATGCTGCAACTACTGAAGCCCACGTGCCTAGAGCCCGTGCTCTGCAACAAAAGAAGCCACCGCAATGAGAAGCCTGTGCACCGCGATGAAGAGTAGCCCCCTAGGTTTTCTCACCACAACTAGAGAAAGCCCAGCATGCAGCAACGAAGACACAATGCAGCCAAAAAATAAATAAATAAAATAAATAAATTTATTAAAAAAAAAAAAAAGAAATGTCTCTAGTAAGACTGGAGGTTGATCAGCAAAAGCAAAGCATTCCTTATTGCTTGCATTCGTGACACCTGT
Organism: Pseudorca crassidens; assembly: GCF_039906515.1. Taxonomy (NCBI): domain Eukaryota; kingdom Metazoa; phylum Chordata; class Mammalia; order Artiodactyla; family Delphinidae; genus Pseudorca; species Pseudorca crassidens. The sequence goes on from NC_090310.1 coordinate 33,758,050, forward strand.
GTGAGAGGTTTGGTTTTGATAACAAGAGTAAACTGAGGGACTTCTCTGGTGGTCTAGTGGTTCAGGCTCCATCCACACTCCCAATGCAGGGGGCCCGGGTTCGATCCCTGGTCAGGGAATTAGATCATGCATGCCGCAACTAAGACCCAGCACAGCCAAATAAATAAATAAATATTTTTTAAAACAGAGTAAACTGATGTAGTACTTCTCAGACTTTACTGTGATTATGAATTGCCTGGGTACCTTGTTAAAATGCAGATTCTGATTTACTCGGTCTGAATTAGGGACAAAGGTTTTGTATTTCTAACAACCTCCCAGGTGATGCTGAGGCTTCTTGTCCAGCAACTAGAGTAAAAGACCCATGTTCTCAGGGTCCTTTTCAGGACCCCTGCACTTGACTTTTAACACCTGAGCCTCTAATCCATAAATTAAATAAATAAATCAACAAGCAAGCAAATAAACAGACAAAATTGAGAAGGCAAGGGTGGAACACTTTAAAATGCCATGTATTACTGCACACAAAGCATGTCTACTGAAGCTCTGATTAGCCTTTGTATTTCAGCTCACTGCTTCAATCACAATTATACCTGGCTACGGCTATACTCTTCCCACATGTACTGTAGGTTCTAGAACTGATATGCAAAAAGAACTGGTTACAGTCTGCACGGAAGGCAGAAACCCAAGAAAGAAGCAATAATATTCAGTATTGAAAATATGTATATATCTGCAAATGATTTCAATATAACATACTATTCAAACCATGTTATTGAAGTGCATGGAATCTATGCAGAATTAAGGTGTGTGTGTGTGTGTGTGTGTGTGTGTGTGTGTTGTGTGTTTATGTAAGTATTGTGCAGACAGTGGTGGGGGGAGGCAGAGGACGGCAATGCAATATAAACATACAGGTCAAGGAAAAACTGAAAACTAAGTTGCAGTACTTAGCTTTTTGGGGAGTGCTATTTGGAGAAAAAGCCTATATTTAAACTTCAACCATCGTTCAGTTAAGTACGGACTGAATTCCAATGAAATTCCTTTTAAAAATTAAAGAAAGAAAAGAAAAAAAGAGAACAAGTCTGTTTGTTTTTGTTTGGCTTGGGAAATAATTAACCTAAATAGCCATGTTCTTTTCATTTTCTCCTACTGTATGATACCAAAGGGTGAGATTTCACTCATCAACCTTGGGCTCCCCTCCTGGCAACCTTCCTTAAGCTTATTCTGCCCCAGTGACCAGTGGTTTGGGATGAATGTCTGATTCCTTTCTAAATTCCAGCTTAACTTTGGATACTGCATGAACTCAAGAGTACTTGCGGAATGAATGAATGAATGAATGGCCTTTCTTCAGGAGGGGAATCAGAAGGAAATGCTTTTGTCTGTTGTTTTCTCCCATGCCACCTCACCCTTCCCATTTTCCTCCTTGCCCCCCACTCCATGCCGGGCAAAGGCATAGCTGATGGAGCCAGTGGCACTTTTCTACAGAGTTAGCTATTCTGGCTCAGCCAAGAGCAGCTGTGGAATCTTAACCTCTGAGGAGTTTTTCTTCTCATCACTAAAGTAGGAACAACAGCATCACATAAATATAAAATGGATCCTATAAGCATAACAGGTGATCGAGAAACGTCCATTTCCTATTTTTTAAAAAATTATAATATACTGTTTAATGTTTTCCATTTTACAATTATTTCTATAAGTTAAAAAATAAATTTAAATTGAGATAATGAAGTTAGATCAATTTCAGACATTTAGGACATTTAGACCAACGTCTTAAGGAAATTCACCTGACTTAAAACTCACCTGACTAGCTCCTCCTCTCCTCTCTCTCTATTTAAGAACAATGGAATCACTCTGGAAACACTAATAGTGGCTTCCATTGTACGTGATATGTGAAATGGGTGATAAGAAAATAAAAGGCTATCAAATGGCTAAATAACAATAATACTTTAGTTAAAAATAAATAATGAACTTATGGCTAACAGTTGCCTTCTACTAAGTAGCACAAGGCTTACAAATCCAAATAAAAGGATTATTAATTGCAAAGCACTCTGACATTCAAAGCAAGAAACTTACAGCATTTATAGCTACACCTTCCGTCTGTCCTTTATCCCATAATTTTTTTGCATATCCTAAGGAACTTTAATATCCATAGGTAAAATCATAGCACTGGGATTGCTCAATTAAAAGTGTGTGTGTGTGTGTGTGTGTGTGTGTATTTCATTATATAAGTTTCAGGCGAACAGTAGTATAGTTCAACATCTGTGTTCACTACACTGAACAAATTTTGTGATCAACACAAAAGTCTAGTTACCATCCATTACCATAGAGTTGACCACCCTTTACTCATTTCACTCACCCCCTAACCCCCTTCCCCTCTGGTGACCACTAATCTGTTCTCTGTATCTATGAATTTGTTTATGTTTTGTTTGTTCATTGATTTTGTGGATTTTAAGTTTTTTGTTGTTTTTAGATTCCACATACATTTGTCTTTCTTTGTCTGACTTATTTCACTTTGCATAATACCCTCAGGGTCCATCTATGTTGTCACAAATGGCAGAATTTCATTCTTTTTTAAGCCTGAGACCTGAAACCACAAAATTCCTAGACGAAAAAACATAGGCAGTAACTTCACTGACGTCAGTCTTAGGGATGTTTCTGTGGATCTGATACCAAAGGCAAGGGAAACAAAAGCAAAAATAAACAAATGGGACTATATCAAACTAAAAAGCTTCTGCACAGCAAAGGAAACCATTATCAAAGTGAAAAGGCAACCTACTGAATGGGAGAATATATTTGCAAATCACATACCTGATAGGGGTTAATATTCAAAATATATAAAGAACTCATACAACTCAATAACAAACAATGCAATTAAAAAATGGGCAGAGAATCTGAATAGACATTTTTCCAGAGAAAACCTACATATGGCCAACAGGAACATGAAAAGATGTTCGACATCATTAATTATCAGGGAAATCAAAATCAAATGAGATATCACCTCACGCCTGCTAAAATAGCTATTATTGAAAAGACAAAGAATACAAATGTTGGAAATAATGTGGAGAAAAGGAAACCCTCATTCACTGTTGATGGGACTGTAAATTGGTGCAGCCACTATGGAAAACAGTATGAGGATTCCTCAAAAAATTCATAACAGAACTAACATATGACCCAGCTACCCACTTCTGGGTATTTATTCGAAGAACAAAAAAACACTAATTCAAAAAGATACATGCATCCCTATGTTCATTGCAGCATTACTTGCAATAGCCAAGATACGCCTAAGTGTCCATCCATCAATGGATGAATGGATAAAGAAGATATGGTATATATATACAATGCATCCCTAAATTTTGACATGTTATCTTTCATTGTCATTCAATTCAAAATATAATTTCCCCCCTGATATCTTTTTAATCCTAGAGTCATTTGGAGGTGTGCTATTTAATTTCCAAAACTTTCAGACTTTTCTAGATATATGATTATTACTGACTCCTAATTTAATTCACTATTGTCACAAAATATACTCAATTATATTTCAAAATTTGAAATGGATTAAGATCTTGGGAGAATATTTTATATGCACTTGTAAAGTACGTATATTCTGCAGTTATTGGGTACACTATTCTACAAATGTCATTAGGTCAAGTTGGTATAAAGTGTTGTTCATATCATCTATACTTACTGTTAATTTTTGTTCTGTACATTTTTGCTTCACTTATTTGAAGCTTTGTTATGAGGCATGAACATTTATGATTATTACATCTCCCTGACAACTTGATATTTTTCATTATGAAATGTCCCTTTTATGTCTGGTAATACTCCTTGTCTTGAAGTATACTGTTTTGATATTAATAAAAGCCATTAATATAGCTTTTCCTGTGCTTGCTATGTTTACTGTATATTTTGTTCTCTGTCCTTTTATTTCATGGTATGTGTTTTTGTGTTTTGTATTTAAAGTGGGTTTCTTGTACACAGCATATAGTTGGCTCTTTTTTAAAAAACAGTCTGAGAAGGTAGTTCTTTTAATTTGAATGTTTAGTCCATTTACATTTAGTGCAGTTAATGGTATAGTTGAACTTAGGTTTATATTTACTCTTTATTTCTATTTATCCTTTATTTTTGTTGCTATTGTTTTGTTGCTGTTTCTCTATTCTTTTCAGTTTTCTTTGGGGTTAACTAAAATATACATTATTCCATTTTAGTTTCTCTACTACCTTTTTTTAAAAAATAAAGTTCTCTTTTTTTTTTAAAGAATCAAGTTTATTATTTATTTTTGGTTGCATTGGGTCTTCATTGCTACATGTGGGCTTTCTGTAGTTGTGGTGAGCGGGGGCTACTCTTCATTGCAGTGTGCAGGCTTCTCATTGTGGTGGCCTCTCTTGTTGTGACGCACAGGCTCTAGGTGCATGGGCTTCAGTAGTTGTGGCACACAGGCTCAGTGGTTGTGGCTCATGGGCTTAGTTGCTCTGCGGCATGTGGGATCTTCCCAGACCAGGGATCGAACCCGTGTCCCCTGCACTGGCAGGCAGATTCTTAACCACTGCGCCACCAAGGAAGTCCCTCTCCACTACCTTTTAAATTATACATCTTTGTATTATTTTTAGTAGTTGCTCTGGGGACTAAATATGTATCCTTAACACAGCATAGTCTACTTAGCATTAAAACTATACTACTTCTTATAAAGTGTAAAAAGATTTCAACGATATAGATTTAACATGCTCATCCTTTGTGTCTACATATGTCATAACCCCGCCAAAACAGTGATATCATTCTTCCTTTAAACAGTTATATGTATTTTCAAAAATAACAACAGAAATATTATAGCCTTTTATATTTATCCACATACATTCTCACGTCCAATGTTTTTCATTCCTGTCTTTAAATATAAGTTCACATGGGGTCATTTCCTTTCAGCCTGAAGATCCTCCTTACGTATTTCTTGTAGTTCAGGTCTCATGGTGATGAAACCTCTGGTTTTGTCTAAAAATGCCTTTATATCACCTTCTTTTGTGAAGGTTATTTTTGATGAATTTAGAATTCCGGGTCAGCAGATTTCTTTCTTAATCATTTAAAGGTTCATCCTATCGTCTTCTTGCCTCAAGTGTTTCTGATGAGAAGTTGACCATTATTAGTATTGTGATGCTCCCTATACGTAATGTATTTCTTTTTTTTTCCTGACTGTTTTCAACATTTTAAAAAATCTTTTGCCTTTATCACTGTGACTATGATATGTATACTAAAATCACACTAGGTGTGGTTTTCTTCATATTTACCCTGCTTGAGGTTTCCTGAGCTTCTTGAATTTGTTAACTTTGAAGTATTTCACCAAATTTGGGGAAATTTCAACAATTATTTACACCATCATTTGCCTTTCTTCTTTCTGGGACTCTAATTACCTATAGGCTATACCACTAGATACTGTCCCACAGGTCACTGGTCTGTTAATAATTTAATCATATTTCTCTGTTCCCCAGATTGAATAATTTATAGTAATCTTTATTATGTTCACCAATCTATTGTACTGCTGCTTCCGTTCTGCTCTTAAACCCACCTAGTAAAGCTTTCATTTCAAATAATTTATTTTTAATTCAAAAAATTTCATTTTTGTATGACTATGCATTCCTTTAAATTCCTCTTCAAAGTTATAATAAAGTCCTTGTCTGCTAATTCCAACATCATGGTCATGTCAGTATTAACTACTTTTTTCTCACGATCGTGGGTTATACTTTTCCATTTCTTTTCACATCTAGGAATTTTTATTTATTTATTTATACAGAACACTAAATCTCTAAAATGTAAGGGAAAGACCAAGATAATCATGCAATGGCCATAAGTAGAAAGTCATGGAGCCATTAAAGCTATACTTTAAAAGAATCTGGAATAACATGACTATAACTATATTATAAAAATGCATGGACAAAAGAGAAAGAAGAACTATAACTTAGCGTTTGCTTTTGACATAGCGGACTTTGGATTTTTAAGTTCTATTCTGTTGGTATTTCCCATCATTTCTATGATAAAACTGCATTAGTTTAATACTCAGAATATTTGATTTCCTTTGACAAAAATATCTTGTCTTCATTCCAACTCTTCTGTGATCCTTAGGAAATAATTCATTTCCATATGCTGTCTGGATATCACTGCATCCTTAGCAGACTTTTCTGTTATAGTGGAATGATCAGAATCTTTTGAGTCAGAAGCCCTTGGCCAGAATATTGCCTGTACCACTTAACCAACCAAATGGCTATTGACTGGTCATTTAATTCTCTGAGACTCATTTTTCTATCCATACACCAGGGGCAATAAAAATATTTATTTGAGAAAAGACCAAGTGTAACAAGAGCAAAACTGGTTTTAAATAGGAACACACTCATAAGTGCTTGTAATCTTGGGATGATAAATAGCTGTGAGATTTTTAAATGGATAGTTGCTCATTCCTAACCTGATCATCCCACTAATGACATATGGGCCATTAGGCCTCTTTGGGGGATCTTGGCTGAGCCATTTTGGTTTACAAGCATTTGGCTAATGACCTAATCACAGAGGATTGGCAGAGCTTTTTTTTTTTTTTTTTTTTTTTTGGTACCTAGTTGTTTATCCAGGAGAGTTACTTTGAAATGTGTCTTAACTGTGTCTTTTGTCCTATTCTTCTCGCTCTTTTCCTTTGCATAATTTCTCATCCTTTCAGAATCACAAAAAAGCAATTTTTCCCACTGCTATTTTGAGGGTGAATTTGGGGTTCTTTGAGAGAAGTAATATTCTTTCTTCCCCTACTCCCTCCTGCAGCCAAGTGCCTATAATTCAGTTCAGAAAGTTCTTTTATTCACCCACATCGATAATTCCTTTAAAAAAGATAATTTCCACTCAAAGCCTTTCATCTGTTGATCTCAGCACTTCAGAAACTAATTAATCTTCACAATATGTTTGGATCAGCATTATCCCTTTTGTTTTCAGATGAGCAAACAAATGCTATGAAATTAAGCAGATTGCTCAAGGTCAAATGGAGAGTCAGTATCTGAGCCCAATTTGAACTCAGAATCCCGTATTTTCAAGATTGGGGTGGAAACACAAGTCTGTGAACACAAGTGCACTGTTGAGAGCATCTGACGAGCAACATCACGCTTGTCTGCATCTCATGACGTTATACACGCTGCTAACAGGGAGTGACATTTATAATCATCTTGTAAACAGTTTCCAAAATGAAGTCGTTTCTCAATATTCTAATTGGCAACATAGCAGGTTATCCCTCCTACTTCATTTCTTCCTTCCCTACGTAAGGTGATCATAATTCCCAGATTACCAAGGACACTTCCAGGTAAACCAGCTTTCTGGCATAGTTATGAAAACGAGCCCCCTTTTTCTCTCAACAGTGTTCCACTTAAGACAAAGTTAACTGGTCACCTTGCCGATGAAACACCTGGACCACTAACATAACATGATCAGTTAGGTAAAACGCAGCCATTTCCTTCCCCAAAACCAAAACCCAGGAAAGAGGACGGTAATGTGTGTCCAAAGAAACAGTGAGCAGAGGCCATGTGGGATGGTGAGAAAGTAGGAAAAGACGGAAAGAAATAAGTGACGGGAGGTTGGCAGAAGCAGAGATTTTGAGAATGGGGAGATTCTCTAGATTAAAAGGGAACTAAGAAGGGTGTGGGGCTTCTGGTGGGCCCTCAAGGGTTTGGATATGTGGAGGTGAGTATCCAAGCATCAACAAAGATCTCTTGTTCCAGGGGTGGCACAGAATTAAAAGAGCAGTCCCTTTTCAAACGAACTGGGCAGGTTTAATAATAAGCCTCCCAATAACGCCCATGAGGCCACACAGACTAATGGTCCTTCCCTATATTCCAAGCTTTCATAAGCTCCACCAATGAATGCTGACATAATATATGGACAGCAACAGTGTCCATCCCCACCCCCCATAAACAGCTGCGATTGAATTCCTCAAAACTCTGGCGATTGGATCCTCAGAACCGTTTACATTTTTTTAGGAAAATAAAATAATGTGACATTTTCTGTAGCTACATATGGTAGGCTCAAATTCATACCAACTCCAGCAGTCAAAAAGCAAGTAGCATCCGGCTGCAAACTATATTTATTGCTAAAACTTCCCAAACATGCATTTCAAAGAAAGTATAGGAGAGGCAGAGTACTCAATTGACTCCAGGGTCCCTGCTTGGTTTACTGGTCAACATCCCTTAAAGACAAAAGACATGAGTTGCATGCCTGATTTCGTGAGCATCTTGAAACAAGCAATCATGAAAGACTTCAGTCCACTGTTCCTCCATGGCAGAAGAGGGTGGGGAGAATGGTTTACCCCTCATCTGGTGTTTCATCTGATAAAAATACACCTGTGACGTGTAACTTCAATTGCGCATATGGTTTACTAAACTGTAAACGATTTATTATCCAATTTTCTTGTCAATTTGAGAGACGTTTTTTAATCCCTGCAAAGGAAGGAGGGAATTTAACATACCATCTAGTTTTTCAAGGTCCCAATCTGGAGTACCCCCAAGTATTTATGGAACGCCATCTACTCTGAGTCACTGTCTGCATCTCATTAATGCGGTGGAGGGGGGCAGTCTATGAGTTCTCAGGGAAAGTTTCCACAACACCGAGAGCAAGGGGGATATTACCGTATTCCATAAGGACTAGATATTTTGACCTTTAAGACTCCTTAGAATATGATAAAACTTAGCTTTAACTTTATATCTTTGTATTTACACAAATGAAAACAATAATTATTGCTCCTGAGGTTCAAATGAACAATCTAAAATTTGTTATCTCTAGTTTCTTAGTGAAACCATATTACTATTATTAAACTATAGGATTTGATGTACTTAAGATACTCTATGATCCAGAAAACAATTACCTAGAAATACTGTGTAACTCTACTTCTTACAGCACATGCTTCTTTTGAAGTTCAATAAAAACAAAATAAGACTCTGTCTTCTTTTAAGTGAAAACACTTGCAAAACACCTTAAACACAGCCTCACCAGCAAAAGGCTGCTTTGGCCCACAAATTCAGAAAATAGTTTTTTCAAAGACAACAGTTTGGAGGATGCTTCTGCTAACTTCCCACTCAAGACATAGGACAGAGTCACTCTGGGCATAATTTTCCGGACAACAGTATGGAATACTGAAGAAGGGTTACCTCCTACAGCTTCTTCTCCACTTTGAAAAATCCTACTTATTCTTCAAAAGTTTTACAGCCTCTGAGCAACCTGCCATGACTTGCCCTGAAAGAATTATTCACTCCTCAGTGTTGCCACATTTTGTACATGCATTTATTAGAGCACATCGTAATAAGCACCATATATATATATATATATATATATATATATATATATATATATATATATATATATATATATATATATATATACTTGTTTTCCCTCCCTACAGTGTGAGCGCCTTGAAGACAGGAAAGGTATCTTATTTGTTATTCCAAAAAAAATCTAGGAATTCTCTTTCATCTTCTCCTTCTCTCCCTGCCCATCCGGTCCACCCAGTTCATAAATAAGTTCTGCCGACTTTACCCAAAACATAATTTGTTTCCATGGCTATCACCTCTCATCTCAGCATTATAACCTCTCTCTGGGGCGATGATTATTTTTTTCTTCCGCTTTTGCCCTCCTACCATCCATTGGTTCATAATAGACCTAGTGATCTTTTTAAAATGTAAATCAAATCATGATACTCTCCTGTTTAAAATGTTCACTGCCCTTCCATGGAACTCAGAAAAAAATATAAACTTCTGGGAGGCTAGCAAATCCAGCTTCAGCGGCTCTCAACCAAGGGAGGCCTTGCCGTGCCGGAGGGGACGTATGGCAACGTATGGGAACACTTGTGCTTGTCACAGCTGGAGGAGTGCAGTGTCCTGGCATCTAGTGGGTGGGGGCCAAGGACGCTGCTACACATCCTGCGGTGCACAGAAGGGCCCTACATCAAAGAACTAACCAGGCTCAAACAGCAATAGTGCCAAGGTTGACAAACCCTCGTCTATGAGATCTATTACCCACTCATCTCTCCAAGTACGTCTCGCACCCTGCTCTCCCTCCATGCAAAGCCAGGGCACCTGCTCCGTCTTGGTTCCAGCACCACTGTAAGCTCCTTCCCACCCTACAGCCTTTGTGCTAATTCTTCCTTCAGCTTGAAATGCTTCCCCCCTGATATTTACACGTGCTGCTCCTTTGTTGTGTAAATTTCAGCTTAAAAGTTATCTCTTTGTAAAAGCCATCTTTAACCCCCAAGCTTAAAAACCCACCCAGCCACTTACTGTCACATCAACTAATGTTAATCCATAGTTTATTTTAATTGCATTTAAATCACAATTTAAATCATAACCACCTGTTTCTTACATATTTATTTATTTCAGTCACCCAGTAAATTAAATGCTCCATGAGGGCAGAGACATTCTCTATTTTGTTTTCTGTTTTAGACCCAGAAACTAACACAGTGCCTGGTATATTTGAATCACTCAATATATTTTTTCAAAAATTAACAGATGTAATAATAAGTACTTTTCTCAAAGTAAAACACTAGGTCCCTGCACTGTCCCTCAGGTCAATGTTATTAGTACAACTTCACTCAAGTTCAGAATTTGGGGTGAGGGGGGCAGATTTTGACTTTCCACTTCTGAGCCGGCAAATAATTAGAAGGGCACCTCTAAGAGCTAAGTGGAAAGACTTGGGTTTATGGATATGCAAATATATCTAATGCATGAGCATAAATAGAAACACTAATGCACACGGGCATAAAGTGCTCATGATTACGGCAAACGTTCTAATTAATAGATTAGCGTCCACCTAAAGGATAACAGAGGAGACAGTGCTCTCAGCTCGGGCTGTTCCCACGCATCTCTCACTTCTCAGCCGTGAGAAGACGGAAAGACCTAAAGCAGTTCATCCCAAACACACTTTGCCTGGCCTTCCAAATGGGTGACGGATCACCCACCTGCCACGTTTCCCCAGCACTGTTGCATTTCTGCCAGAAACGTTGAGATGGTGACTCAGACGGCAGTCCTTGTAAGTCACCTGAAGAGGTACAATCCCAGGACCCCAAAGCTGGAGGATGCAGCATCAATTTTTATTACAAGCCTTACTGGTCCACAGGCTGATTTCTCCCGGTGCAGCCTCATGCCGTATCGTCCCTGTGCATTCTGACCCACGGTCATTTGTTTGGCAGCTGTAACCTGAGCTGAATGTCTGAGCAGGGTGGCCATCATTGATGGGCACAGAGAAAAACCTATCTCCTGTTTACTTCTGTCATCCAGTTTTAGGTGCTTGGTAATACACTACCCTCACACCATAGCCTGGAGGGAGGAATTCAAGATCAAAACTTCACAGGTTCTTAGAAGAGTAATTGGACTAAGTGGGCCTTCATTTTAAAGTTGTGGGAATCGAGCCACAGAGGGGATGGAAGTAAGAAATCTAATATTTCAAAAGCCAGGTGCCTGCTTTCATAATGATGTATTTAATGATCTTATTTTCTTGAACACTATCAAGGAAAAAAAATACGGTGTTGGTTAACGATTGAAAAGTCTTTTAAACAACAAGCAAAGGCCATGCGGCGACAGCCAGTCTGCGCTGACGACACACGCACCCTCTCTGCAGAGTCCTGTGTGCGTTTGTCTCTATTCTTACATTACTCTCTCCTTTTCCCTGCCAGTGCTTCCAGGAACAGAAGAGAATGAAAACGGCAACCCTTCATCCAGGTCCCTGTGGTGTGCACATCCTAAGAGTCCCCCATGGTGATCTGAAAGTAATAATGAGACTCCACAAAAGTTAAAACTCTCCCAGTTGCAACTGGCAAAAACTGCAAGGCCAAGCTGGTTTAAGAGGAAAAAAAAAAAAAAAACAAAGGGAAAATTTACTAGTTCAGGTAGCTGAATAGCTCAAGGTGTAGAGGAATTCAGGCTTGGCTGGCTTCAGGGACCTTTTAAATGATATCTTTGGGTCTTGTTTTTTTCTCTCTCTCAGGATTCCATCTCCAGGAATGTGGGTTTCACTCTTAGATTCCGCATGGTGCCAAGATGGCTGCAAGCAGCTTCGGCCCTATATCCTCCCAAGTTCAAGTAAAATTTTAAAATCCCACAGACTTCATGGTACTGGTTCCAGTGGGTACGTGTGTTCAGCTTCCAACAATCGTGATGACTGGGGTTCACGCTGCTTTGATTGGCAGGTGTAAGTCACATGCTCCCTCCCTGGAGACTGACATAGTGGGAGCTGAGCCAAAAGTCATAAGAGCCAAATGTGATGGGAGGGGAGGTCCCTGAAGGAACCTGGGCCCTAACGGAAGTAGAGGGAATGCATTCTGGGCTGCAAAACTGACAGGTGCCCACTCTACACTCAAGCAACAAACACACCTTACTTTCAGGGAGTTTAGAATACAGAGTGCAGAGAGGTTAATAATAAAATAATAGATAGCAGCTGAGCGAGGCCTGATCTTTTCTTCGTTTCCAATAACCTTGAGCTGGTGATTGTTTTCTGAGCCTGTAAGCAGATTTATCACCTTGAATATCTTGAGTTTAAGTTGATGTGAATGGCTTTATGTTTTAGACCTCTCTCTTTAAAAGGTTTTTCCTGATCAAGTCCTCTTACTTCTGAGATGGGTCTTCCCCTACGAGCAAGATTTGTAAATATAAGTCAAGTTGCACGATGACAGCATCATGCAAATGAGACCCACCACAGGCATGTGGGTGGGTGCCACAATAGGACAGGGAAGCTGTGTCTCTTAACTTCTTTTGTCCCACTGGAAACTAGGAATATGGAACCTCATGGGAGGTTAGTGATGTGATCAAGGCTGTAACTGAAAGTCATAGTTGGCCTTATAAAATCCCTTTACTCTCAAGACCAAGTGTTCATCCTTCAGGGTCACTGGACCTAAAAGGCTCAGGTTTGGGGTGGTCACTTGACTGTACCAAGCCTTCCATCACTTCCCTTTGCAGTGCAGATAAAGGCTGAGTGCCTCTCCCAAACCTCGCTGTGAGCCCCACTACATGGCCTCTGGGTACTTCTCGAGCCTCATCTTTGGGCATCTCCCACAACCCTAACCCTGTTCTCTGTACCCTTCGACCATACAGATTCTTTAATCTGCAGTTCCTCACACAAGCCAAGCTCTTTTCAGCTCTTTGCCTCTCTCACCGTCAACACTACCCTTCCTCCCTCTCTCTTCTCATGAATAGCTCTTTCATTTTCCATTCAAATAGCTCCTCAGAGAACTTTGTGGAGTTCCCTACCCAAAATATCCCATCTCCCACAAACATTTATTTAACAAATAATTACTGAGTATCTACTAGGTGTCAGACACTGTTTTAGGAACTACAGATATTGAAAGAACTTCTTGTGTTTCTCTTTGTGATGCCTTGGTTTTCTTTCACACACATTTCACATCTTGTGATTGCTTTGTGTATGTGTCCATTTATTTGCGGTTGCTTTTCTGTCCCTCCCACTAGGTCATAAGCTGTATAAGTGCAGGCATTGTGTTTGCTGCATCGACATCATTGGGACTAAGCAGATATTCAATAATTATCAGCTGAATGAATGGAGAAGGACTTGGACTCACTCATGCTGATACACAACAAGAAATGGATAAGAACTGACAGTAGGAAATAATCTCAAAGGTTGTAGAGTGTAGGAGTTACTCCTATGGGTGTTGGTTTGTCCGGCCAAAGTGTTCTGCCCCAATGAAGCTGCCCGTAAGTCTGACCTATGATCATATGATCACGAGAACATGCCAGACAGATGAAGTGGAAAAATGTGTCCCAAAATGGAATTCCCAAGGGTAGTTACGGGAGGCTGTACCGCACGATGATCTCATGGACATACTATTCCCAAAACTAGCATTTCAGCCACCTGGTAATAGAATTTGACATTTTACAGCAAGGGGATCATTTCTTTGGCTTGTCGCTAACAACTGTTTGAGAACTTGTGATGCTCCAGCCTCTGTACTAAGAGGTTTACGATCATTAACTCGCTGAGTTTTCACAACAGCGTTATGAGATAGGCTTATTATTATCCCCATTTTTAAGATGGGACAACTGAGGCAAAAAGAGGTTAAGTAACAGAATGAACTCAGCGGGTAAGTGGCAGAGTCAGGGTGTGAACCCAGACCCAGGTCCCTATCCATCAGGCAACACTGATAATCTCCATTATACAAACAGAGAAGCCAGGCCTCCGCAAGCTTCACTGGTTTGATCTACTGGTTTGATCTTATCCACACCATTAGCATTTTCCCATGTGAATACCCAAGTGAGGTTGAGTGTTATCCGTCCATTAACACTTTACAGTAAATGTGAGTTTGAGAAGCCTTGGAAGGGCAGGCTTCTACAAGGAGAGAGGGGGAGCATTTACGGACAGCACGCAGGAAAGAGGGTGAGTAAGACCAACTTGGATATGCCTATAACTTATGCAGAAATGGTGCCACGTCCGGTGTGAGTTTATTAAGGGTGGCTGCCCACAGGCTAGTTCTCAGGGATGCGCACTCTTCAGTTAGAAAACAAGCATGCCAGGACACGGGCTGAATGAGCGCTCCACGGGGTTAGGTAGGAACTGCAGGCTATATCAGATCATAAGAAACAGCAAAGCTTGCTGCCTCAATCTTTAATTAAAACGCCACATCCAAACACTACGAGACAGAGGCACTTAAAAACTTGTTCACACGTTTCCAAAGAGGCCTGGGAGATTAAATTCTTTATTTGTTCCTTTAAAGACAAAATTCTGTGACTGCATAACTAGATGAATTAGGTGACCTCTAAAGTCCTTTATTGTAAAATCCTAAAGATTGTACAACAAAGTGCAGGAGTAATCGCGGGAGCTCCATTTCCTCCTCAATGTACGCTCTGGAGAAGCCCTGTACAACTCATGTGAGACATAAAGGAAACAACGTTTAAGCCTTCTGGGAGGGAAATACACACAGGGAGAAAAATGCAAGACAGAAGTACAGTAGGAATGACATTGCTCGGGGCCGCCCTGGCAAAAGCTAGCTGAATCGTGGAATATGCTGGAGGTACAGGAGGAATGCAGTTTGGCTGCAATATTTGTATATTATATTTATCTTTCTCCACAAATAAGATGATGATTGGATTGAAATCACATTTCAAACAGGATTCATTGCTGAAATGTCAAAAATGAGGTAGCACTCAACTCTTGCAAAACCTTGAAATCTGTTCCATAAAAGGCAATTTCAGCATAAAGCATGGTTAGCCTTGAATAGTGAGATTAATGATCCAGCGCCGCTCAACTGAGCGCCAATGAATAAACAAAACTTTACAAGCAAATTTAGCAGCATCTTAGAAGAAGAAAAGCAAAACCAATCAGCAAAGATGAATGGCGATGAAACAGAAACGTTTCGGAGCAGGAGAGTGATAGCAGCGGTAAATGTACCACAGAGAAGGAGAAACTGTCTTTTCCCTTAAAACCCCCATGCAGCAGAGGATCCATTCTGCTTAAAAACGAGACAGCAACATCAACAACAACAAAAACAACATAGATCCCCCAACCCCCAGAGTAATTTCTTGACAATTGGTTTAAAAATCTTTGGTTGTAACCGCTTAACTTATCTTGTCTACTGTGCTGTTTTTCTAGGGGGTGTGTAGTATATTCAGTGCACCGATCTTGTCCCTACCAAGTAAAGGGAGCAAGATGGGAAAAGAAAACTACATCACTGCACAGATGGCCTCAGGACAGAAAGAAAAGACACACGTTGTGCCTCTGTGTCCCCCACACCACATGGCATCTTGTGTAAGGGTGTCTGGCAGAGGAGGGGGAGAGGTAGAGGATGCCAAGTTTAAGAGATCCAGCTTTAGTTTAACTGTGGCCGTGACATCACTCAGGTTTGATACCTACTTCATCCAGGCTGCATTAAAATCCTCAATTTAAAAATAATAAAGCCGGATCTTCTTGGGATATTAACCAGGATTGTGGGGAGTGAAACTCATACCGTAGGCTTCTTTTGGAGAAAGCACAAGAATCAGCCAGCTCGTGTCAGCAAGTCACTGGGCAGCCTCCGCACACTTTGTGGGCACCGGCTGTCCAACACTCCTGCCCGTTCTTGGGAATGCGCTGCCTCTGCAGCTGAGCCAGAGCTGGCCACTACCTACATACTGGCTTGTCAGGGTTTAGACTTTTCCGGGTCACTTGCGCCCTGACTCCTGCTTCAGGGAATAACTTGCCCTTGTCAATGTGCTTGGGACTGTGAGCTGGTTTCAACCCCTTCAATGAAGCCCGGCTTCTCCCCATTACACAGATGAGATAGCTGAGGCTCAAGGTCACGCCATCCATTAGCGAAGGCTCATTGCGGACACCAAATCTACTGTTCATTTTACTCTCCGATGCAGCTCCTTTCCCACGCTGCAGGAAGAAGAAAGTGCAAAGACGAATTACGCCCCTCCCTTCCTTTCTCCCACGACATGAAATGGGTGTTTATCATGTTGCAGGCACCGTGCTACGCTTTAGGACAGGGGTTGGCAAACTATAGCTCCCGGGCCACCAGCGGACTGCTTGTTTTTGTACAAACCACAGACTAAGAAGGGTTTTTGCAATTCTAAATGGTTGGGGGAAAAATCAAAAGAAGAATAATATTTTATGCCATGGAAATTATATGAAGTTCACATTTTAGTGGCCATAAATAAAGTTTTATTAAAACACATCCAGGCCTATCATTCATTTATCATCCCTGGCTGCTTTCACGCTACTATGGCAGGGCTGAAAGGAAATGAAGACCCCTACGGCTCACAAGCCTAAATTATTACCTGGCTCTTTATAGAAAACGTTTGGAGAGTTCTAGCCCTAGGAGATATCAATGGATAGAATTTGACATCCAACAGGTGGAGCCCAGATGCTGGAAAAGAGCTCATTACACCCTGCCGCCCCCAAACCTGCATCTCCTTCTGCATCATCCCTCCTGGGAAAAGAGTTCAGCACAGTCACTCAAACCACCAAGCTGCCAACCTCCACCAGCTCTGACCTCTCTCTCCTGCTTCCCCGAGGGATCACCAAGCTCCCCATGCGTCACTCCTGACACGTCTCTAGAATCTAACCCCTCCATCTGACTATATCGGTCCTCTTGTCTCCCATCCTATTTCCTCCAATAACTTCCCTCATGCCCCCCACCCCAACCTTGCAGGTACCGCCTCTTCTCTCTTATGTGTCCTCTAAAATATGTCTTTGATCATCACTGTGACCATAAGTCTCCCTGCAAGCCCACAAAAGAATGCCTGCAATGACAAGCCATCACTGAAATGCACACAAGAATGCGAGGGCCTCTTGTTTCCTCACTGAACTAGTTCAAGTTAAAAAGATTGATACCATCTAGTGTTGGCAAGGGTGCCGTCAGAGAGGCTCTTCCGGGTGCTGTCGGTGGGAGTGTACAGTGGTGAAACACTTGTGACAGGCAATTTGGCAAAATTCATTGAAATGTATTATGTGTTCTCCTTCGAACCCCACACTCCTCTCCTTAGGATGTATTTCAGAGAAATACCTGTCTAACCCCCCAAAGAGATGTGTTCAAGGACATTCACTATAGCAATGCTTGTCCGAAGGAATAAAGAAAAAAGAAAGGGAGAAACGGCCTAAATGGGCACTTTATTGCACATCCAGATTTGATTTAATGGTCCATAACTTTAACCACGATTTATTTTCCCCCTAGAACTTCAACTCACATGCCCTTCTGTACTTCCATTTCTAGACCATCCAGCTGTTGGTTTCCTCTGGGTCTAGACCAAAGCTACTGAGCTGTTCTTTATGAGAATAAAGAAAACCACGCCCCACGTGGACCCACATCATTCTGAGCGTGGGGTCCACAGCCTCCTCTGTGCCCAGCACTGCCTGCACCACGGCTACCAGCCCCTTCCCAAGGAGAAGAAAGGACCAACTTGACCGTTGTAGTCACACTTGGATTCCCAGGGCTTAGAGCACAGAAGGCACCCAAGAAAACTCTTCTGAATGAGTGCATTTCCTCCCCCATTTTCCATATGGCTATTTAAAGCACTGCCTGCTCTCCTCATGTCTTTGGTCTCCCCGAACTGTCAGAGGCCTCCTACTGCAAAAGAGATAATAAACGCCAACGGAGACGAACGCTCTCCAAATCCCTGCTCTAAAGACTATGGACTTCCTCGTACCCAAACTTTCTTCTATCACACGGGGGAAGGTGTCCCTTCTCGCACATCCTCTCTGTCCCTTACGAGCCCCAGATAAACACTCTCCCTCCTGAAGCAGTCACCCTCAGACCCCTGCTGGCCTTTTCCCAGTACTGAGACACCCAAATATCTCCGTCTAATGACCTCCTCTTGATCTCATGCCTACGTCTGCCTGCTCATCTGAAGTTTCTCCCTTCCTTCACAGCAAGGCTTAGTGAGACTGACTGTCTCCACTTTCTCACTTTCCACTCACTTCTCAAGCCCACCACCATCTGGCATCTGCCTGTCCTCATCATGACAACGTCACCCATACTTTTCTTGTCGCTAAGTCCAACGGTGTGTCCAAACCCTTACATGGCTCTACCTCTGTGAGACATCTGACATGAATTATTGCTTCTCCTCTCGTAAATTCTATCCCCTTGACATCCATTACACAATACAACACGCCTCTGGTTTTCCTCCTACACCTCTGCTCATGCTGTTTTTTTAGTGGGTTCTTTCTCTGCCCTCCTAGAAACTCTGAATTTCCCCAGCCTTTTGCTCTGGGTAGGGTAATCACATAATTTACTTTCCAAACTGGGACAGACTGACAATGAAAGGGGCGCTACTGGAAATGATGCTGAAGCAACAGGCATATGGCAGGAACAGCCCAGTTCCCTGGGATGTGCAGCAACCCTAATTCTTGGACCTTATCTTTTCTTTCTGCCTCTGTTCCAGGGAAGCACCTTCCATTCCCATGGCTTCAAGCACCCTCACCCCTCTGATGAACTCTCAATCAGACACCTATATCTAAACCTCAGCTGGGTCTCTTACAGGAGTGTGAAACCCAACATTTCCATAATGAGCTCATCATCTCCCCACTCCAACCTATTCTTTATGTTCAGCACAAATGTCCCCCATCCACTCACATACCCAGTTGGGGAGACCAGGCATCGCGCTCCCTCTTCCACAGTCCTAACATGCAATCACCAGCTCTTCTCATCTACTGTGGTAAAAGTGCTCACATGTATCTAATTATTTCTTTCTCAGCTGCTACTTTCTGTTTCCAGGGCCAGTCTTCTCTCAGTAGGATCAAAGCTACAGACTCCAACCTTGCCCCCTTACTGCCACTTCTGCACACCCACTCCCCACCCTGAACGCTTCTGCATACGCTAGGAGGAGTAAGCTTCCTAAAGAACCATTCAAGAGATTTTATAAATCTGATGATTATACATTGGGATAATGGCAAGGAGGGAAATAAAGAGGATGTTCAGATCACATATGATACGGGGGCTGTATACTTTAATCGGGGAGTGGAAGGGCGGCCTCCTGGAAGGGGTGACATCTGCGCTGAGGTCTGAAGGATGAGCAGCCAGCTGACCCATGGTGAAGAGCATTCCAGGACTAGGGAACAGCCATTGCAAAGGCCCTGAGGCAGCTGAATAGCCTAGTCAGAAATGGGAGAGTGTGTACACACACCCACACCATCAGATGGCCCACCTGGGAGAGAGCTGTGTGCAGTCTGATACCCTTGACATGACGAGTGGGGACAATAAGACCAAAGTGACGAACTGCAGTTCCGACCTTTCTCAACAAACATGATTAGGGCTACTTTAAACACACCATCGGGAAAATACAGAAAGATGCCCAGGGAGCTGTCGAGAAGGACGGTGGCACCAAGGGTTGCCGGGTCTGGGGAGCCCTCTCCCAAGCAGGCCGAGGTGTGTGGAGCCTCAGGCTTCCTTAGAGGTGAACAGGCTAGGGCAGACGGGAATAAGCTGGCAGCTGTGCTTCAGTTCGGGGCAGATGGAGCTCAAAGGCTGCAGGGAACTGAGGGGCTGACAGACATCTGCTGCCGGCAGCCACCGTCCCAAACAATAGAGGCTCTGGTGGCCGAGCCTCCAGCCTCATCTTGACAAATGAGCCATCATCTTAGACTAGAACAGGGTAGAGTCCCTCTTTCCACACCCACGGTCTGTTGGGACTCAGAGGAGACCAGAGGACACAGGAAGACAGTACCTGATGGCCTTCTGCAGCGTTAAAGGACAATCAAGCACTAGGATTAGGGACAATACACAGGGCACGCCTGGAAGCATGACACATCTTTTCGAAAGCAGCCTGCAGAGCTAGACAGGGGTTTTCCAACTCAATGGGAAGCAGAGAGGTCGGAGCTCCGTGCGCTAGGAATCAGGCCTGGGATGTTTCGTTCTGTTACGTGGGGCCTACCACTCCCTTACCACCTCTCTATAAGATTACATTCCTGATTAAAAATTTAGTACCATGCAAAAAAAAAAAAAAAAATTTAGTACCAAACATTTTATATGATTACAGACAGAAAGTCAAAATTTGCATTTAAATAGACATTAAAAACATACTGCAGAGGGAAGACGGACAGCAAAGCAATCTTGAGGAGTCTTTTAAGAGGGGGTGAGGTGCTCTGGTGAGGTTTTTCATTTCTGTCAACACAGACCTTGACCCCCCCCGAAACACCACTGGAGTGGATGTCAGACTCGCCTCTGCTCAGACGTGACCACGCAGTTCTCCTCAGCTGAGACTTGCCAGAGGCCAGGGCCCTATCATTTATTCAACAAATGTGTAATCGCCTACCATGCTGGGTTGAATAGTATCCCCTCAAAATTCACGTCCCGCCCCCAGAACCTCAGAATGTGACCTTATTTGGAAATGGGATTTTTACAAATGTAATCAAGTTAAGATGAGGTCATACTGAATTAGGGTGAGCCCTAATCCAATGACTGATGTCCTTACAGGAAAAGAGAGGACACAGAGTGGAGAGGCCATGTGAAGGTGCAGGCAGACATTGGAGAGATGCATTTACCAGGCAAGGGATGTCAAAGATCCCCAACAACCACTAGAGTCTAGAAGAGGCAAGGAAGGATTCTTCCTCACAGCCTTTGGAAGGTGCGTGGCTCTGCCAACAGTTTGATTTCAGACTTACGGCCTCTAGAACTGTGAGAAGAGAAAGTCTATAGTTTTAAGTCCCCAAGTATGTGATCATTCTTATTGCAGCCCAAGGAAACTAATGCAGGAGTCATAAAACCATGAGGCTGAGCCCTCATCCAAGGACCGGTGTCCTTACAAGAAGAGGGGGATTTAGACACGGAGACATGCACAGAGGGAAGATAATGTGAAGAAACACAGGGAGGATGCTCTGTGACAACAGAGGCAGAGACTGGAGTGATGTGCCTACAAGCCAAGGAATATCAGGGATTTCTGGCAACCCCCAGAGGCTGGAACAGGCAAGGGGTGATCGTCCCCAAGAGCCTTCAGAGGGAGTGCGGCCTCGCCAACACCTTAATTTCAGACTTCCGGCCACCAGAAGTGTGAGAGAGGAAATTCCTGTTGTTTTACTCACCCAGTATATAGGTACTTTGTTAGAGCAGCCCTAGGAAGTGGATACATCTGCCCACTAAGTGCCAGGCTAGATGCCATGGACACGGGAGAGAATATAGAGAGCAAAGCTACTGATCTTGTGGAACTCGGAGTCTAGTGGGAGAGACAAACCACTCAAAGAATCGCAGAAATCAATATAAAACTGCAACCAGGATACCTGCGGGGAGAGAGATCACCATAGAAGGAGATTCATTATGGACGGGGCTTGGTCTGCTCAGAGGAGTCATGGGATGGACCCCCATAGAAGTGAGATCACTGAGCTCAAATAGGGAGATAGAGTCATATTAATGCAAGCGGGGTGGGTGCTGGGGGAGGCAGGGTGGCAGGAAGGGGATTCCTCAGCCCAGGCCCACCTGCTGGTCCCCCAAACCACAGAAAGGCATCTGTGTAGTAATCTCTCCCTGGACACGGCCAGTCAGGGGCAGTGCGTTCCCACGGTTTATTTGCAGGACAGGAGGGAGAAGAGGTAGGGAGGACTCTGTTCTTAATGGATGCCCTTTGTGTTGAGATGCTGGAGACCTCTGGGTACCATTCCGGCTCCGCCACCAATCAAAGCCGAGTGACCTTGGGTCCATCAACAGTCCTGTGAGATGAGCCTCCGGGTTTCCATCTGGATGAGGAAGAGGCGGGGCTGGCCAGCTTCCAAGGGGTGATTCTACACATTCCAGGAGAACGGGCAGAGAATACACAACGGTGTTTCCTAAAGCATTTTCAAGTGAGCCAAAACTGCACAGGCCTTGTCATCTTCTCCCTGCCCAGAAGTAATAATCTGCCCAAAGATATCCAAGAAATAGCACAGGCTCTCTTCCTTTGGCTTTGTCTTAGGGGAGAAAACATACTCTAGTGCTATAGCCCAAACTCAAAGGTTTATTCAATTTGTTCACAGAACTGTCTACTTTGGCTTTCTTTTTAAAGGAGAAATTAACCTGGGAAAGGTGGATTCTTCCACAGCGGCCAAACAGTGCCAATAAAAGGCTTCTGCTTTGGAGACTGACATGGAGAATTCGCTGTGAAGGCCCCCTGTGAAGTTCCTAGAAAATACCCTATTTCCTTTGGTGTTTTCCACAGAACAACCATTTTGCACCATAAAACACCTCCTCCCCAAAGAAATGACTTCTGAGACTCCCTGTATACGCTCCTATTGGCCTGCAAATGTTTTAAAGTTGGACCTGGCAGAGTCTCCAGTAGGGAATGAAGAAAAGGAGTAAACAGGAACTGGATACAGCCAGAGCTCCAAGTCTTTGTTCTGCAGGCTACTTTCACACTTCCTCAGGCGAACGGATTATTCAAACTGCCAGTTGCTGGGCTTCCCTGGCGGCACAGTGGTTAGGAATCCACCTGCCGATGCAGGGGACACGGCTTCGGGCCCTGGTCCGGGAAGATCCCACATGCAGCGGAGCGGCTAGGCCCGTGCGCTGCAACTACTGAGCCTGCGCTCTAGAGCCCGCGAGCCACGACTACTGAAGTCTGTGAGCCCAGGGCCCATGCTCCGCAACAAGAGAAGCAACCGCAATGAGAAGCCTGTGCACCGCAACGAAGAGTAGCCACCCACTTACCACAACTAGAGATAGCCCGTGCACAGCAACGAAGACCCAACACAGCCAAAAATAAATAAATAAATTTTAAAAAAACAAAAAAAACCCTGCCAGTTGCTAACGGGAATCCCACCTCTTCAGACTGATAAGGTAAATCTTGACAGCCTAAGATATCTTTATTTCACTCAGAAGTTATCTGCTCCCATCTCATGCTCACAGATTAAGAATAAAAATTGATTTGAGGGCTTCCCTGGTGGCGCAGTGGTTGAGAGTCCGCCTGCCGATGCAGGGGACACGGGTTCGTGCCCCAGTCCGGGAAGATCCCACATGCCGCGGAGCAGCTGGGCCCGTGAGCCACGGCCGCTGAGCCTGCGCGTCCGGAGCCTGTGCTCCGTAATGGGAGAGGCCACAACAGTGAGAGGCCCGCGTACCGCAAAAAAAAAAAAAAAAAAAAAAAATTGATTTGACTTCAAAGGAAGGCATTTTATAACTCAGCTTGCCTTCACCCCACCCCACCAGGCATGATTCCTTAATACCAACCAGCGGCGATAACGACAGCTTGCGTCTTGGATCTGGGTGGGAAAATGTTACCTTTGCACAAGAACACATGACCAGGATGTAAATGACCTGGGAAAAGACATTATTCAGTGGCAGCTATGTCTCTACACATTCTTATCCCCATGACACAGCATCCTGTCTTCTGGTCTAAGCTTCATTACGAACATTTTCTCTGAAGATCCCAAAACGCATAATAAACCCAAAAAGGAAAAAAAAGAAAAAAAGAAAACATATCTTAAACATTAGGATTCCTTTCTTTTTATAATATCAGTGTGAGAAGAATTTGCTATTCATTTCATTAGTGGGAGAAAATAAAAAGAGATGGTTAAAAACAGGTATTTCAGGATGTGAGTCATTTAACAAGTATGTCCTCTATCGACTCCTAGATGAATTCCTTCCAGCCAGTTCTGTTGCCTGATCATGAAACGACCTCCAAAGGTGGGGTGTTAGACATTGATTCCAAAGCAAAATTTGTCCCCTGGTCATATGATCCAGTGAATAATTACAAGACTACCTAACACCCATCCATTCTTAAAATACCTGCTAATTTAAGTAGAATACTCCTTAAACGATCTCAGAGCAAATAAATGTCTGTCCAGAGAGAGTGAATCAAGCCTATTCTCAGTGCTGAAAAAACTGATAAAGCAGCTTCACTCTCCATGAAAAGCTGGAGATAATATTTTTTGCTCTCGTAACTGACTGACTGACTGACAAACTGAATACTAATTACTTTCTAAGTACCTAGTGCTAAGCACTATGTACTAAGTGCCCAGCACTATGGTAGATATGAATTCAAAGGTGATGGTCATAGTCCTGACTGTCATCTTCAGAAAAATCAAAAGATTTTGAGTGAATACTATTTGCAAGATCAAATGGAACTAAAATGGTATATAAAACAGTATTTAGTCTCAATGAGCACAGAAGTATAACAAAAAAGTCATATATTAATAAAACAGACATACAGACCTCCTCCACTTAACTGTCCTTTCTCCCACTCAACTAAACACCCACCCAGCTAACAGCCCTCCCACAAGCCATCCAACATTCCTACCAACTTATATTAGAGCATCTATTCTATACCAGACATTGTCCTAGGAAATGGGGATACAAACATGACTAAAAGAATAGAATCTCTTTCCTCAATGATTTCACAGTCTGTAAGATTGACAAAAGATACTAGGAATAATAAATGTTATCAGATTGGCAAAGAAAAAAAATTTTAACCTATGTAATACATTCTGGGAATGCTCTGGGTAAACATGCACTCCCATATGTTACAAATGGAATGCAATCCTTATAGAGGAAAATTTGGCAATATTTAACAAACTATGTATTCATTTACCTTGTTTTCATCCACCCATCCCAGTTCTAGGGATGTATTTTGAAGGTATCCCCCCAACGAGATGCAAAACAACAAACAAGCATATGGACAAGATGATCCATTGCAGCAGTGTTTACAATTACAACCTACACGTGTATACATAGGAGATTGGTTCCATTAATCCATGGTCATTCAAAGAATGGAGTATTATGGAGTTGTAAAAAAAAGCAATGAGAGCTATCTCTGTGGACTGACATGGAGTGATTTCCAGGATGTAATTTCCAGGATGAAATCAAGGTGCATTCTGATTCTAAACTAAAAGAAATGCTTAGTCCTACAAAAAGTATTGTCACATCTGCCTCAGGTGGACCTTTTATGCAAGGCTTTAGATGGAGTGCCTTAAGGGTAGGGTGCTGAGATTTTATAGAGCTGAAAAAGCACAGATCATGTGACTGGTTTGTGCTTGCTTGCTAATAAATGTACATGCTGGAAGGGAAAATAAAGAGGTATAAAAAAGTATATGCGGCATACCACCCTTTGCATAAGATAGAGGGAGAAATAAGAAAAGGTGTACATCTGCTAATTTTAGGGAAAAAGAGCACAGGAAAGTAAATCAAAAAGTAATGAAAATGCTCACTTAAGTGGGAACAGAGTAGAAGCATTTGGAATGGATGAGTGACACTTTGTGAGCGCAACCTGTGAATGGTTTTGACTTTTGGAATGATGGCAATGTTTGACACACACAAAAATCAAAATTAAATAAAATCTACACAGATGAAGGAAACGGTACTCAAATTAAATATAAGCAGAAACAATTGAATCTATCTGTATTTCGAACGAATAATACAGCACACTGAGAGGAAAAATGAACGAATCCATGTAACTTCAGAACAGAACATTTTGACTATGTACATTTATACTGAAGATAAAATAACTGTAAACAAATATTGAACACGAGTTGGTAGGTTTGTTTTTCAAAGTAGCGTGGGTTAACATTTCAGAAATGATCTCCTGGGCACTCTAGAATCAAGCAAATAAGTAACTATGGGAGCCAGGTTCTTGTTGTTGGAGAAGAAATTTGAGAATATGGAAAGGGTTATTATATAATATTAGAATTTGAGATATCACATAAGTTCATGGATTTGCAAAGATAGATAGGTATAGATGTTCACGGGCCTGTGTGTGTTTTTACCTGAATCTCCACATTGTCCGTTTAAAGAGCCTAGAAAACGTGAGCACCCAGGACTTTGTTTCTAAATACCATTCTCCACTAAAAGGAAAAAGGGCTCCTTGGAGAAATGTCTGGTCCCACAGTTGGGGTAGGGATGGTACAAGATGAGTCTGGAACATCGTGTGGTGGTGCCAATAAATAAGGATGTCGTCAAAGAACGAGGGGGGATATATCAAAAGGACACAGGAGCCAGTTTAAAGGGGCTCGTGGTGACCAAATTGGGGGCAATATGAGCATTGAAACAAATAATGACAGCAACAGATTGTAATCCACTGAATAAAATATGAGTTCATGACTCCACACTGATATAAATGATTAAATGAATATACAAGGGAAAAGAAGCAGAAGGCCAACTAATAAATGTGAGTGTGATGGAGTTAGCAAAACCACCATTTGAAGCCATCATGGTCCTAACTGACTCCGGCAAGAGTTACCAGTGAATGGTAAAAGCTGGTGAAGGAAGATTTGACAGCAAACAGGATATTTACAAAGTCTAAAAGTATTTTCTTCCAAACTACTTGTTAATGACAATGGGAAACTTTTCAGTGGGGGTATGTGGGAGACCCCATCTGAACCAAGTGATTGAAGATATCACCAATAATGGGACATACCCACATCACATGCTTCTTGATATGGTTCACTGGGAAAATCAGGGCATGGGCACTCCTGTGATACCTCTGGCAAAAACACGCATCCTGACTCAAAGCAGGAGGAAACAGCTGGAAAACTAAATGGAGGGCTATTTACAAAATCACTAGCCCGTACACTTAAAAAAAATGTCAACATCATGAAAGACAGAGCAAGACTGTGTTACTGTTCTGGATTGAAAGAGACCGGACAACTAAATGAAACGCATGACGGATTGGATTCTGGGCCATGAAAAATTGCTATCAAGAACATTCTTGGGACAACTGATGAATTTAGAAAATGAACTGTGGATTAGTTAAGATGACTATTAAATGTGTTAAATTTCTTGATTTTGATATTGTATTGTGCTTACGTAAGATACTGTTCTTGTTCTTAGGAGTGACACACTGCAGTATTCAAGGACAACAAGGCACCATGCCTGCAACTTACACTAAGATAGTTAAGAATAAAAATAAGTATGTATGTATATAAATATAGACATGGAGATGGAAATGACAGTTAAATAAGCAGATAGCTAGATAAGCAGATAGAGCGAGAGAGAGAGAGAGAGAGAGAGAGATAAATAGATAGATAGACAGATAGACAGACAGATAGATAGACAGACAGGCAGAGAGAAGGAAGGATAAAGCAAACAGTGAAAATTTAAACAACTGGTAAACTAGGTAAAATGTATGGAAGCTATTTTCACCATTCTTGAAATCTTGCCATAAGTTAGAAATCACACTCACATTTAAAACATTTATCTAAGTATGTGCAAGATGTAAATGTGAACCAGAAGACAAGTCATTCATCCTCTCTAGGTCTTAGTTTCCTTGCCTATAAAATGAAGTAAACCAGGTCGTATAACCTCCATCCAGGCTTTTTCTTGCTCTACCGTTTTGTGGTTTAGGATGATATAAAGTACAAAGATCCTGGAAAACAAGGATTCATGGAGGAAAATGAATGGTATTGGAAAACTTCACTCGAGAGGTAGGTTTGGAGGGTAAGCAAGACCTATAAAGGACGGAAGGAGAAGGAACATGACCTTCTTAGGTAATTATCAATACAAGACCCGAGTTTTCCTACCAGCCCTCAAGGGCATGGAACGAGCTATTCTTTCCTAAAAACTAGGTCTAAAGAGAGCAACTCACATAAACTAGAACTTGCACCAAAGTTAACAACTCTTCCCCAACTGCTAGAGCTAATTAAGAGGCGCATGTTGAGTAGAGATGTGTCTAAGGCAAAAGCTCTAGAAACAGCCCCAGCTTTCTTTTCCTTTCAGATCCCTTTTCCATTATTTTAATTAATCCCATCAACCTTTCCACTATCCCACCCAAGTTCAGCAGAGAAAAATAATCCATGAATTCCTTAAGATTGTGTGAATTTGGAGTGAGTATATACATTTTTATTTATAAAAAACTAATATAAAATATTTAAGACACACAAGCAGTATTATAATACAACTAACACTTGTTTCCTATACCCAGTTTAATAAATAAGATACCATCAACAGATTAGAAGCCCCCTAGTTACCCCTCACATATAGGCATATATGCACGTATATACATATACATCCTATAACTCCTAAGAAATATATTAATCTGTTTCACACCATTTTTCATGTTTTTCAATTTCACATAAATGGTAACATGCTCTTTTGCTACTTGGGGGTTTCTTCAACATTAAAATTTGAGATTTATCTACTGGTTTATTTTTCACTGCTCTACAGTAATTCCATTAGTTACTTTACCATCTGTCATTTTTACATTCTCATTCTAATGACAGTTCAAGTTGTTTCTAACTTTTTAACATTTTTACAAGCTACGTTACTACAAACATTAAAAAGGAAAGCGAGGGCTCTTTCTCTCTTATATATCGATGTACCGCTTATGCATAATCTTGGCCTGGCACATATGACTAATTAGTAAATATTTGTAGAATAAACAGTCAATAAACCTATGGCATGCAATAGCCCCCAAAGTAGTAAAATAGATGAACATGTGTTTTCCAGGAATTTAAGATCTGAAGAGCAAGAATACGAGTGGAAGCTTCCATCAGAGCGCGGACACTATTAGCATGGAAGAACTAAAGAAGGTAATAATGCAGATATGGATACAGACATGTACACCCAGAAAGCTCGATTCAGGAACCATCTCCATGAAAGTAACCACAAGAAAAAAAATCCCAGATCTAACATGCAGTATTTTGGTCTGTGCAGCAGTGACTGGATCAGAGAATTACTCTCTGCCAACATGCCACCTCCCCTCCCTGGCTCTGCCTTAGTGGACTGAAAACCTACGTGGCATGGACAGGCTGGGTTTCCAGGGTTAGCCGCAGCACCATTTTGCATGCTGGATTAAGAGGTTTCCAGACAGCTGTGAGATATTTTCAGTATTCATCAGCCAGGGTATATAATAGAAGCCTCGTTCATGTAATCCCTTGAAGATCAACCCTCGGAGATAATACAGTCAGTGAATCCACATGTTAAATTTAGAGAAGAAGATTTAAAGAGAAGAAGAAAAAGGGTGCAAGATGGCTGGAAACAACCCCAAAGAGGTCATGCAGGGTGGACCATTCCATCTTTATGTGTGTGTGTTCCCAAAAAGAATACACAAATAAGTCTTACTTTGGGCTATTTCTACGGGGGGCCACACTGACCTTGGATTTTCCTAAGCCATTTTGCAGGAAAAAGTTAGAACAACTAAGTAGGAGTTGACGATTTAGGCAATCCCAGTTGCTTGGGGAAAATAGGTATGGTTTTGTGGTGGGAACAGTCTTTCTGACTCTTTCAAAATATTTTTGCTTTCTGATCCCAGCATCATATTCCCTTTTTGTTATTATAATCATCCTACCTGTCCAAAAGGTACAACATGCAGGCATTCGTTTCCATCATATGAAAGCAAAACAGCCCAGCTCCCTCTCCCCTGCCCTTGTTCCTACTCATTTCAAATGCATAAGAAAATCCAAGAAGAGCTAAGCCTGCAGTGACATAAGGACCTGCTGATATTCAATAAAACCCAAGTCTGGGTCCCAGCTGCCAACATCAGGGTCCCCGCTTTATTCGTTCTGCCCTGGTTTTATCACCTGGGTTGAGATGAAACTTCAGGTTTCACTTCCAAAGCTCAGCCAGGAGCCACAAGCTGCCGATGTGGAATGAGGAAGGAAGCAGTGGGTCGCACCAACGGACAGCATGGAAAAGCCAGAAGATGCCCCAGGAAGCAGTGCATCCTTGCTACGTGCACTTTTAAAGGACAGACGCAGGAAGCGCTTACTGTTGACAGTACACACACAGTGACAAGACCCCAAAGTGGCATGCAGAGATGATGTACCATACAAGAAGACATTTTGATATTCCTGTAAGACGGAAAAGGGCAGGAGGGCAGATTCCTGGGGTCACAAGAAACTGGTATCCGTTTCATGCTAGTTCTGCAAACTTGAGCCTGGTATTTCAGCTACCCACGGCTTAGTTGCCTCATCTGTAAAATGGGGATAATAGTAGTACCTAAATCCTAAACTTGCTGTGAAGATCTAATAATCTATGTAAAGTGCTTACGGCAGAATCCAGCCCATGATAAGCTACTGATAACAGTTAGTGCTCCTTATAGCACAGGGGACTCTGCCTAATGCACTGTGGTAACCTAAATGGGAGGGAAGTCCAAAAGGGAGGGAATATCTCTATGCATATGGCTGATTCACTTTGCTGTGCAGTGGAGGCTAACACAACATTGTAAAGCAACCATACTCCAATAAAAATTAATTTAAAAATAGTGCTCCAATCAACTATAATAAAAAATTAACAACAAAAATAATTAGTGCTCCAACATAAGCGTCAGTGGTCCTTGTCATGTCTACCCTCCTGAAGGGTGATGCATACAAATGACTTAACCTTGTTCCTTGGATAACAAGTCTATCTTATATCCTTAAATTCTAGCTTAATTTGGGGTTGTTCACCATGGTCTCATATATCTCCACAGGGAAAGGGGCTGGTGACATAGTGTTTGTAGTGTCTGAGAAATGTCAAAGGAATTTTGATTAAAATATTTGCAATTCTAACTCTGCAAATTATGAAGGTAGACCAGTCTTTATAGTTCAATATCCAAAAGCAAAGTTGAGTTTAGAACAGCAGTCTGTGTGTATATGTATATATGTGTGTATGTATGTATGTATATATATATATATATATATATATATAATGGCCACTGTTGACAGCCAGACACTGGGAGAAAGTTGTATAAGGAGACAATGGAGTTAGGATGTGACTTTTACTTCTAAAGCGTACTGTCGAAAAAATGTCAAGAGGAGGAGGAAAGAGTGAGCATAAGACAGACAGTTAGTAGCAGTGGAAGTACCAGCTGCAGCTCCATTTATCCCTGTGCCTTCTTATATTCTAGGCAGTGAGTTAGGCACTAGGTATTTATAGATATAGATATAAATATAGATATACAGATATAGATAGATATCCTTTAATTCTCTCAACAATCCAGCAAGTTAGAAATTATTCTGCCATTTTACAGACATGGAAACTGAGGTTAACTCTCTTGACCAAGGTTACTCAAGCTAAGACGTGGTGGTGCCAGGATCTAAATCTAGCTTCGGTGACTCAAAATTTTGTTATTTCCACTGAACAATGTTGTGTCAAAACATGCCTAGAAGAACCTGAGGGTGAGGAGGCATCATTCTCTGGGTCTTATTACAGGAGAATATTGCATATGCTGCTACCCCCATGCCCACTCCCCAATGGCAGGAGACGTGAAGAACAAAGACATACCTACTTGAAGCATGTAAACGTGTGCACATGTGTCTATACATCCATCCATCTAGTCATCCATCCATCCACCTACCCATCCAACCATCCATCATTCTTCTATCTCTTTTAAGAACAGAGGACCCTATCAGACAGATTTATAGCTCCTATTCTGATAGCACAGCCAGACTGTTAGGAGGAAAGCTAATTTTTTCAAAACCTCTCCTTTCAAAAGGTGAATCCCATTTTAGGCTTATCAATTTTGATAACTGTGCCCTTGCCAAGATGTCTCCCCGTGAGATGCTACAATCCCAGGAGGTAACCTTTCCCACTCACACTTTCACACACCCACACTGATATTTCTTCTCACCATTTTGGACGGAAGGGGGACACTCAGAACTGGGCGATGGTTATAAAAGGACTACGTCCCACCCCCCACCAGTGCCTGTGGGGATTTTCTACACGCGGCCACTCTCTTTGTCCTCTCCTCTCTCTCCAGGTCAACAAACAAGGCAGAGAGAAACAAAAGGTTTAGCCTCTTAACCCACAGGAATTTGTTAGATGTTCTGTGATAACTATGGGGTTGAGTGTGTAATTCAGGGTGAGGAATTACACACGAGGATGTTTCTGTTTCAGTCATTTGACTAAACACATTATATTTGAAACTTGGGAATTCAGTGGAACATATAGACCCTCCCTATGACCAGATGTCTCTATGAAAGTGTGTGTACACACATGCACACACATTCACATGAACACTAGGAAAAATGGTCAGCTGAAGGTTCCCACTAGGGTTAAAAGAGAGGGAGTCTGCTTTAAAAAGAAGCTTTCTTGGAGTTATATGCCCCTTGGCAAGGTGAGTGTTAAAAATAACAATGCTGAGGTTGCACTAAATGCCTTCATTTTGGGAGGAAAGTGGGAGGGAAAGAAAGAAGGGGGGGTGCTTCCCTGGTGGCACAGCGGTTGAGAGTCCGCCTGCCGATGCAGGGGACACGGGTTCGTGCCCGGGAAGATCCCACATGCCGCGGAGCGGCTGGGCCCGTGAGCCATGGCCTCTGAGGCTGCGCGTCCGGAGCCTGGGCTCCGCAACGGGAGAGGCTACAACAGTGAGAGGCCCGTGTACCGCAAAAAAAAAAAAAAAAAAAAAAAAGAAAGAAAGAGAGAAGGCGGAAGAAGAAAGAAGGGGGAAGACAGGGAGGAAAAGAGAGAGAGAGAGAGAAGAAATGAGAGAGGCCGAGAGGGAAAAAGCAAGAAAGACTTTAAGAAAACTTTTCACCTTGGCAAACCAAGCTTTAACCAGCTTTTAACAGCTTTAAGCAGGTAAAGGGCTTTATACTGTTTGGGGAAAGCACGTTTGAATTCTGCCAGCATCTTAGCAGCACGTAATTTGAAAAAGGTCCTATTTTTCTTGGCTTGCAAAGGAGAGTGGGACTTCTCACTACAGCAGGGAACAGACGCTGTGGCATAAGGATTCAAGAGGGGGTAGGCAAAACCTTTCTTTCCCTTCCAATGGCTTCCTGCCATTGTTCAAATGCAAAATACGGGCCACTATGCCACTGACAACACAGATAAGGCT
Source organism: Pseudorca crassidens (assembly GCF_039906515.1). Taxonomy (NCBI): domain Eukaryota; kingdom Metazoa; phylum Chordata; class Mammalia; order Artiodactyla; family Delphinidae; genus Pseudorca; species Pseudorca crassidens. The sequence continues at coordinate 33,791,163 of NC_090310.1, forward strand.
TCTGGGGGGAATAAGTCTATTTGAACTACATTCGTGTTTCTCTAATTAATTTTTTGTATTTGCTTTTCGGCATATGGTATAAGATTACACACGTGTTCAGATACTTTACCTATATAGACCTAGTTTCATTTAATAAAACATCTCTTTCATTTCCTAGGCCAAAAATATCACAGAATCAGACAGACCTCATTAAAAAGTAACAAGGGGGTCTGACTTTACATGGACACAATTATTATTTCTGTCACTGGGTGTCAGCGAACAGAGCGATTGATTTTTATGTGAAATCCATTTCTCCCTTTAGCCTCTTAGCTAAGCCCCAAAGTGTTTTCCTATTTAATCTTCAAAAACTTTAAAAATGTTTTCTGAATGTTTCTGTTGTTGTCCCTTCGAAAATGTAACACGCACTCTTGCCAGAAACAACCTGAACTTTACTTAAAATGACAGTAATGTAAAAGACAATTCCAAAAGAAACAATTATTTAAGCAAATTAATAAACCCACCAACTCCATCCTAGAAAAGCCCTAGATCACTCTCTAATCCCTTTGACAGTTATTTCTGTTTCATTCTGTGCATCACTGGTCAACTTTCCAATGAAAGATTTAGGTTTGTGTGTACATTATGTTTAAATATCTGAATTTATTTCCCCTTGGCCCTTTGTTTATGCCATTAAACCATAGCTTTGGATAAGATGTCATTTAATTGCACTATAGGTGCTTTATTAAAGTTTATTACTCAACTGAATACCACAATATGAACAATAATCTTCAAAAATCAGATGAAGTTGAGAATTTCTGCATTTTCAATACAAGGAAAAACTGCGTTTGAAGTCAAGTGCACTATTTAATGAGGCAGAGGCAACTTTAGCTTCCTTTAACTTAAAAAATGATTCTTCTAGTAAATTTTCAAGTCTCTATTAGATCATTTCATATGGACAGAATCCTATGCAAACACGCCTTGAGATACCCAGATGATCACGTCAGCTTTCGTCCAAGGGATGCTATTCCCGGGGCAGGGCGGGCGGTGGAGACGTACAACCTTGTCTCCTAACTCATGTCACACATTCAGACTGGGGACCAAGCAACATTTAAGAGACAACTAGTTTATTTAGTATCCATCACCTATTCACTGCTTGACCTTCCTTCCTCAAATTCCGGAGTAAAGGTCAGTGAAGTCCCACCAATGATGTGATGTTTGGCTGTACCGTAAAATCCAATAAAGAATAAACCATGCACTTCTGCACAGGTCACTGCACGGGCATCAATATCAGGAACCTGTGATCACCAGTGACCCAAGCTGGACCGTAACCAGTCACCTTCTGGTTAAGGCCATCACTATTCTAGTATCACTCTATGAAGCCGTCCATTTACTCTGCCCTCTACTTTAACCTAATCTAATTTGCACGTTGTAACAGAAATCTGCTGTCAGGGAGCATCAGGTAAACTTAATTTCATAAGTCCTGGCACACAAATGCATGGGCTGGTGCCAACAGATGACATATGAGCAGGTGGCCTCACATCAGACAAATTTAGCACCTTGCCTCAGTGCAGGAACCCCTGACCATGTATTCTTTATGTAGATTCAATTTTATGGAAATTCCCAAAGCATTTGGGAAGCAGATCTAAGCATCAGGGCATCTGTACGAGTGTTGCCTTGTGGTACAAGTTTTACCCTGACAAATTAGGCAAAAGAAAGTAGGGAGTGCATGGGAGTCAGGTGGTCATTCAAAAGAGGCGAATTTCACAAACAGAAGTAGAATGAATCCATTACAGAAAGTTTTTTATTATTTAAATTTTGGATTTTGTGGGGGGGCAAGACTTCCTTTTTGTGGTTTAAAATAATACTACAATGAAAATGATTCTGCTGTGCTTTTGGTGAAAGGCTGTATATTGTAATTACCCCCCCGACTTGATTTCTAGTGAATCAGGAAGGATTTGATTAAGTACACTAGAATGCAACTCCTGAAGATAGGGGTTTTGTCTGTTTTGTTCTCATCTCTATCTCCAACTCATAGAACAGTGGGTAGCACATAGGAAGTTCTTAATAAGTGTTTGTTAAATGGATGGATGGATGGATAAATGGATAAATGGATAAATGGATGAATGCAATGGTGTTTGGATGGATGGATGGATGGATGGATAAATGGAATGAATGGTGGATTGATGGATGGGTGGATGGATGGATGAAAGGGTCCCTGTATTCATTTTCCTTTCTCAGTGCTTCTCTTGCCCAGTGGTTCTCCACTCTGTGCACAAGAAATATCTGGAGATATCTGAAAACTGTACATGCCTGTGTCCCCACCCTAGACATTTTGATTCAACTGGCCTGGAGTGGAGGCGGCTCCAAGTGCTGGTAGTTTGTAAAGGCCTCCAGGTCATTCTGATTCGCCAACTTTTAGAACCACCGAACAGTATCTTTTCTCAGCACCCCGATCTTGTTCCCAGTGTCTGAGGTTCTGTGTCTATACCCTTTCACCAAATTTGCCCACCTGAGCAGTGCTTTGGGTGTCAAAATCTTTGCTATTTTTCTTCTCTTCAACACCATGTCCCATCTCTCCTGAGCCTGTTTAAGTGACTGAAATTCACCTGACAATGCGATGTGGCTATCAGTTACTCTGCCAATATTACATATTTGTAATACATTAGAAGGAGAAAATACTTTGCTGAGAAGAATGCCTAAAGATGAAAATTTTAGACATGGGGCTCAGCCTGGTCTTCTCAGCGTGCTTTCAAATGCAAGCTATACCTGCCTAAAGGAAAAGAAGACAACAGGACCCCATTAAAGCAAAGATGCTGGTCTTCAGCGTAAATAACCTGGGGAAACTTGGATTTGTGGAGACCCCAGGCTATACACTGCACAACTGTAGGGGGCGCTGTTTGTATTGCGGTCTATGTAAAGGCATCCACGGAACCGTGCAGTAGAGTGGCCCTTTCCCTGTTCATCTTAGGAACACAAATGAATAGTCTTAACAGCAGAACATACTTTTATTAAAACCTATAATGAGCAAGTGCATTTCTGGGAAGATTATTTCCAAAACTCCTGAAATTGCATCATCTATTTTACAAAGGCTTTGTCAAGTAATAGGTGGTCCATCCTTCCCTGGAATGTTACAACTGCATTGTAATACTGGATGGAATTGAGTGACATTGCCATTTCTATAAAACAGAAGAGTAGAGAGTTTCAAAAACATCCAATGACAACTATAATAAAACTTGAGATGTAAGCTGCAAATGCATCTATCTTTCACTTGGACTTTTTTCCAAATATAGTGTGGACAATCTGTTTCAGAATGTTAAAATAATCTCAGTAAATTTGATAAGAACTTTTTGTTCCAGCAGTGCAGGTGTAATAGCACTAACTACACGGTCAATAAAAGCCCCATTTTTTTTTTTTTTTTTTTGCCAAAATTTTAGCATATCACGATCTCTTAAAGGCAAGTCTTTAAGGCAGGTACAAGGTGGGACAAATCCTATAAAGAAATATTACACGATTATGTAAAAGAAAGGCTTTTTTCCTTCTTATTTTCATTACAAGGTACAGGCTGAAATCTATATGCCATATTTTTAAATTGAAAACAAGAACAGTTGCAGACTGGAAATAGTTCATAAAGCCACAGAAATGAACTAAATTGAATGCCACTCAGAGTTGATAATTCACATAATCACACACAACGCATCGAAAATAAGCAAAATTGTTCCTCATGCTCCGTGATCAGTACTTTCCCTAATTAACAATTAAAAGAATGGTGTTTTTGAAATCTTGGAAGACACAGATCACATCCCATTAATTTAATGATCTAATATCCCAGTGTTAATTTTAAGCACCAGATGAAGCTTTATAGTTCATATAAATACTACTAAATTGTATCAAGTGTATTTTTTAAACATCCTCAAAGCTTTCGTTGACTTTGAAGATGCCATGAGGCACACGTAGTAGGTTGTCGAATCCTGGATGGCTTATGACACACCAGATCCATTTGGGGTAGAAGAGATTAGTAGACTGAAGGTCTGTAAAACCTCAATTATGGAAGCAGCCAGCAATAGGTATAAAAGTCAACAGGCTGTGAGGGAATGATCCTTTCTAGATGAAGTGATTTTCACTGTATTCATACACCAATGATAAGGCATAATTAATAAAGCAGGGGGCTAACGAGTGACAACATTTGGGGGCTTCTCTCATTCTGAGAATATACTCTAGCCCTAAAAATACCATAAAACACGTCACGGAAATCTTCCCATTAAAGGGCTGAAAATCTCCATCTTTAGTGATTCATGAAGCCCACGAGCGTTCCAAAGGTCCTTCTCAGCCACAAGCTGAACATCTTACTATCAGAGACTGACTCCTCAGACCCGGGCGCAGTGAAAACTCAAACAATCCACCTTCCATGGAAACCAACGGAGCTTAGGGATAAACAAGAAGAAAAGAGACTCCAGGGTCTTAGACTTGCTGCCTGAATACATTGCAAATGCTCCATGCTCTTCTGGCACTGAATCACCTTCATACCTGTGCAAACAGCACCTTCCCTCCTTCATCCCCTCTCTGCATAAAAACAGGGAGATACAAGATGTCTCTAACCACTCTTTCCTAAGTTATTGAACAAACAGAGGCAAGAGAGCATCGCAATGGAGAGGTTATCTCTGGAATCTGCAAGCCCTGTTCTGAAACCTAGCTTCAAGCCTTGCAAACCTGGAATGTCCCCTAACCTCTCTGATGTCAGGTTAAGTAAAATGAATAATAGTATCTACCTCCTGCTGTTGGGAAGATAAGGCATTAAGCACATAAAGCACTTACCACAGTATGGCATGTAATAGTCACTCAGTAAATGGAATATTCAAATTATTAATAATGGAGAATAATGAGACTTCTCAGTTTGAACTTTACCTATGGAATTGATTAGGGAATTAATAATCTGGACAAAATTTCTGCTCAATTACAACTATTACATTCAGGCTGACGATTTCTAATCTTTTTCTAAGATAAGACAAGGCTTGATCAAGAGGAGGTGAAATGGAAAATATTACTGCTTCACATTTTAAGTATACACAATTAATTTGCAGGGGGGCTAACATTTATTAGGAGCTTTCCAGATGCTGGGCACTGTTAAAGTCCCTTATCTGTGTTGATGCATTTAATCTTCACACAGTTTTATGAAGCAGGTATTATTAGTATTTCCCCATTCTGCATTAGTATTTCCCCAGGTTCATCAGTGTTAAATGGTTTCTCCAAAGTTGCACAGCTGGAGGGTGAACTAGGCAGACCCAGCACCCACTCTTCACCTTGAAGTTTTGGAAGCTGAAACCTCTGATTGCTACTAAACCACCGTTGAGATTCCCCAAGGTCTTTGCACCATCACTTTCAGTTCCAATGTGTTTCCAGTGCCCAGTACGGAATTCAGAAAGCAAGAAGCAAGAGAGAGTTTATGCAAGAGCATCTAAAACCAGCATGAAAGCTAGAGACTGAGACAGCTTGGCCCAACTCTTACACCCTAGGAATGGAAATCGCCAGTGTCAACAACACCCTCCTTACAATCACTGATAAGCTGGGTGGGTTGGGGGTGGTGGTGGTGCTTGGAGTCTGGGGAATAGTGTAAATGGGGAGAGGAGAAGGACAGGATTTCCCCAAAAGCTGAGCAGAGTCAGCAAAAGACTTCTCCATCACCTGGCCCCCACTCTTTCTCTTGACCTGGTCACCCCACCACAGGCACCATTTTTCTTTTCTGTTTATTTGCTCAGAGACTCAGTCTCCAGCAAGAAGTCTCATTTTTTTTCCCCCGGTATGTTAAACAACAGCGGGCCAGGCAGCCAGATACTTGCCTGTGGCGGCTGCTGAGTGCTGTTTGAAGCAAAGGAAAATAAAATCCGCAGGCAGGGCGTGAGGGGAGAGAATAGGGAGAGTGACTTTGCTGCTGTGTGGGCACTGCCCCAAGCCCATGCCCCCAGGTGCCGAAGGGCAGAGTCACAGTTCAGTCCTGGCCCAGGGCACCAGGAAGGGGGAATCCATCACCGGCTGCTAGAAGAGTGGTTGCCCCTGACTTTTAGTTTCCTTTTACAGAGTTATTTTTTTTAGAACACTTTAGGATTTATAGAAAAATTGCAGAGAGAGTTCTCACAGAGCCCACACCCATTAATAATTTTCTTTATTATGAACATCATATTGGTAGGGTACATCTGTCAGATTAATGAACCAATATCAACACATTATTATTCTCTAAAGCCCACACTTGGGCTGATCCCCTTGGTTTTCACCTAATGTCCCTCTCCTGTTCTAGGATCCCACCCAAGATATCAGAGCAATGGCACCTTAGCCATCACGTCTCCTCAGGCTCCTCTTGGCTGTGACTGTTTCTCAGTTTTTCCTTATTTTTTAAGACCTTGACAGTTATGAGAAGTGCTGCTCAGGGACTTGGTGGCGCATCCCTCCATCAGGATTTGTCTAACATTTTTCTCCTGATTAGACTAGGGTTATAGATCTTGGGAGGAAGATCACACAAGGAAAGTTCTATTTTCATCACCTCCGATCAAGGGGACATACAGTCAACATGAGTTTGCGCTGCTGATGTGACTCTGATCTCCTGGCTGAGGAGGTGCCTGTCAGGTTTCTCCACTGTAAAATTGCTCTCTCCTCTTCCCCTTTTCACGCTGCTCTTTTTGGGAAAAAAATCACAGTGCATAGCCAGTGCTCAAGAGTGCAGAGCTCTGCTTCACCTCTTTAAGGATGGAGTATGTAAGTAAATGATTTGGAATTCTTCTGCCCAGGAGATTCGTTTCTTCTCTCCCATGTATTAGTTTATTCAAGCATTTATTTATATCAGTATGAACTTACGGATATTTAGTTTATACTGTGGGTTATAATCCAATACTACTTTATTTTTGTTGTGCAAAGTGTTCCAGCTTTGGCCACTGGGAGTTTTCTCGGGCTCCTCAATTCCTTTGACAAATCCCCATTGCTCTGTTTTCTAGCACTTGCTTACTTTTTGGCAGTATAACATCCTCCTGGCTCACCTTGTATATTTCCTCTCCTAGTCCTGGAGAGAGCTATTTCTTCAAGGAGTTACTGGAAAATGGTATTAGAAACCCAGCTCAGGATGTTAGGTGTGATCATTGCTAGTAGGGTGCCATTGCTCCTATGTCCCCACAGCTATCAGCGGAAGGAAATACATGTGCATAAACTAACCTGTGGTTATCCGATGGCTTTGGGGGCATGAATCTGTAGAGCACTTGCACCTCATCGGATAGACAATGCTATCTCTATGGCAACCTCAGAACTCACTTCGTTCCATTCATTCATTGATCATTCATGTACTGATTCATTCAGAGGTTAATCAGTGTCTTCTGGGTGCTGGTCCTTGCGTTAAACACTGAAGATGCGCCACCAGATTATAGAGACCACTGGATTTGGAGATTGGTGGGATGGGGGTGGGGAATATTCCAGACAGAAGAACAGCCCGTGCAAATCTCGGTGATGGAAGGAAGCAAGGTACTTTGAAGGACTGCAAGACCAGTGCAGCTGGAATACAGAGAAGAGGAGAAGAAAGGAGAGGTGGGCAAAGACCTGAGAGGTCATATGGAGAAGTGGGGTCTGGGTCCTTTGAAAGGAGTTTCATCGTGAGCCTCTGAAGGCTATTCATCACGGACATGGACCTGACCTGATCTGCATGTTGGAGCATCAGTTTCCCTGTGGAGTGGAGAAGAGCCTGCAGCGGACTCAGAGTAGAGGCTGAGAGACGGCGAATGTTTAGAGAAGAAATTCAGGTGAGGGAAGCTAGGGGTGGGGAGTAGGCGGGTCCTACTGGAGGTGGGAGGTGGACTGAGTACGGAGACAGCAGAAGGCAAAACCTCTCCACAGTGTGTGCAGGAGGATGCTTGTATGTTTGCATATTTTTTGTTCTGGAAAAGGAGACTGAAGGCGAGAAGCGCAAACCGTACAATTGGGCTCTTCATTGAAGGGAGGAACAGCTGGGAGGGCAGCGATGTGTCATGGGGACTCTGCCTCATGAGACACAAGCCCCCCAGTGTCCTTCAGATCTTCATCAACATCTGCTCAACTCATCAACAGTGTGTTTGAATTGCATGGAATCCAGTGTCACAAAGAATTTGGATGTCAGAGTTCAAATACGCAGGAGACACTGCAGAAAACAAGGAGCCATGGACATAGGGGATCACATGATATAAACCCCTTTGAATTCAAAGGAATCATGGAGAAGGCTTTGAATCTCCCATAAGCAATGGATTTGGGCTCAAGGACCCGTCTTTCCTAAGCTCTCTAGGGTCAAGAAGCTTTCTGAGGCCATGCTTGTGTCTATCTCCTCTCTAGCTCTAAACCCTAGTGAAACGCCTGACACTTCAAAGGGACCTTTACTACTTTGCAGCTTATTACAGAAACCTAATGAATGCCTAGTTATATCTGTCAGTTAAAACACAAAGGAAGTTTAAAAAAATATATGTCAAGAGGGTCTTCCCTGGTGGCGCAGTGGTAAAGAATCCGCCTGCCAATGCAGGGAACACAGGATCCAGCCCTGGTCTGGGAAGATCCCACATTCTGCGGAAAAACTAAGCCCGTGAGCCACAACTACGGAGCCTGCACTCTGGAGCCCGTGAGCCACAACTACTGAGCCTGAGCGCCACAATGGCTAAAGCCTGCGAGCCCAAAGCCCGTGCTCTGCAACAAGAGAAGCCACTGCAATGAGAAGCCCACTCACCGCAACGAAGAGTAGCCCCCACTCGCCACAACTAGAGAAAGACCGCATGCAGCAACGAAGACCCAACGTAGCAAAAAATAAATAAATAAAGTTATAAAAAAATATATATATCTCGAGAGGCAAACAAGCTAATCCTCTCCAAAACAAGCAAATACATTAATTAACTAATTAACTAATGAATGAATGAATGAAAACTGTTCATAGAGCTGAAAAGGAGTTTATTTGAAGATTGGCTTCTCAAATGTGGATAAAATCCAAGCACATTTCAACTGCAGGACCTATGATAAAAGTAGCAGTATTTCCCATTGTGGTTCAATGTTAACAGCAGATGATCTCTGGGAAAAGTGGGGGGAAATGGAGCTACTGCTTCCAGGTTTATAGGAGGCAAATCTAGCCTTCATCATGTTAAAAGCATCTATGGCTCAATAAGAAATCCTTTAAATAGAAAAAGTTACTTAGGCAAAGCAATCCGGAGAAAGCAGCAGGCCAGGCAAGCATTCTTATTCACCTGATTTCCTAAAGAAGCCCCGGCCTACTGAAATAATTGTTTCTCATACCCCAAAGCAAAGGAACCACTCTTCCGCTTTAAATCATCCCTTTCTCTCTTTAGCTCATGATTGGCTCTCCCTGTGATGCTTGTTGTGTTTGCAAGCATGAAGGAAATTACATAAAAGCAAATTGCTTTGTACTGTACCGTCATTGTCTGGAAATACTAATAGACAGGCGCTAGACAGTTGCACCAACTTGCAGCTTCGTGAGTTAATGGATGGGATTGAAAAGCTCGTGCTGTTTCAATATGATGAATGCCCCTTGTTTCCAAACACACAGGATATCCTTTTTTTTAGCATTGTACGAATTATTTCTCAAAGTAACTGTCGACTTTGCATGCTAACCCAAAGCACAGACAGGATAAACAGATGATTATTTTTTTGAAGCTTTTGTCTCCCTCCACTCACAGCTCACAGCCCTCTCCTTCGTTCCGTGGGCTAATAAAAAAAAAAAAGTCTTTGGAAAATTTTCAGACTAAAGTTCTAATGTCATCATCGTTTGTGACTGATCATGAATGGTCATCATCATTAGGCATAAACACGAAATTTGGGTCATTTGTCAAGAAACCGTTCAATCACAGATACGATCATTATTTCAACAGATAGCTGGTGAACATCATATTCAATGCCTAGTATGATTTTAGGCAAAAGCAGCCCAGCAATGAAGGGAACAAGGGCCTTGTTTAAATAGTACTTATATCCCAATGGGAGAGAACAAGTTAATACATCATATGCAAGGTGGTGGTAGGAGCTAAGGAGAAAAACAAAGCAGAGAATACAGGGCAGGGAGTGCAGAGCCTTCAGAAACCCAGCTGCTTTTATTGTGTAGACTGACTGGAGAAAACCTCTATCAACTATCAGCTGCACCTGATCTATCTGCCATATTCTCGATCATTCTAATGACTCTCCTTGCCGGGCAGGCAGAGAAGTATAGTAGGAAAGGGGGTGGGTTTGAGAAAATACGGCCAAGATATCAAATGATGGCTCTGTTATGTATGAATTCCGTGAACTCGGACAAGTTACGTAATCTGTCTTGTACACTCCAGCTGTATAATGGGAAAAATACTGCATATCTTACAGGTATTTTGTGAAGTAAATGAATTCTTGTGTGCAAAGAACCAGGCATTTTGTAGGCTTCGAGAGGTGCTAATGTCCGCATCTTTCCTCCCATTTCTGAACGACGCCAACACTGATTTAATTTACTATAGTGCAGTTCAACCATATGTGCCCGCATGCCCACGATGCATGGTTGTGTATAATTCTGCGCACACGCACATTCTCTCATTAGGGTTGCATATATTCCCATGCGAGCAAACTCTGCCAGTAGAGGATGGGAACTCTGTCACCTCCTCCTTTTCACCACAACTCTCCTCCTTCACAAATGCTTGCCCAATAGTGTGGTTGAAAGGCAACAGGAAAAGGGGAGGCATAAGACGACATAACGTAACTCTGCTTTGGTCCTACACGTCAGCTGCCGATTCCTTGGGAGGACCAGGGGCCGTGGAACCAGCTGTGACAGAAGGCAGAATAGCACACTGATTGAAGGCGTGGGCCTCAGCGTTCTGCAGGCCCTGGTTCAAATTCATTGGTAAAGTTCAATTGAATTCATTTGTAAAACAGAATGAATGCCACCTACTTCCTAGGGTTGTTAATGAGGATTAAGTACGAGAATACATGAAAAAAATGCTCTGGTGCCCATGAAGTACTCACAGAATGGTGGTGATTAACCACAGAGAAGGGATTTAGAAAGTCAGCAGGAAAGGGTTGCTCATAGCTAGATAGGTATAGATATAACTATATTGGTGTCATTCTTGGCAGACAAGTACCGCCTTAGTTAAGCAAACATTCCCTATGAGTAATTAAATCAAAACAAGTACTTACAGAGATAGTGGAGACTATATTCTAGATTATCTATGTTCTGGAAGAATTCCACATTTGAGTTTGGTCCGTATGCCACAAATAAACTTAATCCAGTATCAGTTGCGTGATTCTTCTCACGAATCTAGGACTTCCTGGAATTTGTAAGGATGTTGAAAAAGATACTTGAGGATGCCAACGTAATTAACACTAAAGTCATTTCTCCATTTATTTTGTCAGTGAGGGACACACATAACTTCACCATGGAGATATCAGGTAGTTGAACTCAACACTGCCCCCAATGCCATCCTCTGGAGATGACAAGAACTCTAGTTAAGAAAATAAAGTTTCTTTCCTTTTAACAACCTCCACGAACCTCTGATCTTTGGGTTGGAAATCTCATTAATCATTCTCTTCTGTAAAGTACTGGAAAACAGTGAGTAGAAATTGTGGAGGTCTCCAAGGCTACACTCAACAATGGGTCCACAACTCATGTTTCTCTTTCTCTCAGGGGAAATGCCATGATTTTCTGCTTCATTGTTAACTCCATGGTTGTGCTTCAGGGACAAAGGTGTGCTCTCAGTAAGACTACACCTACACTGTCCGTCATCTGGAGTTTGAGTATCAGGAATATTGGTATCATCCTGGTAAATGATACAAAATCGTTTACTAATCATTAATGACACATGCCAAGCAGTGAGCTTTTCTCTAAGGATTTCTCTTAAGGGATTTAGAACAGTTTGCGTTTTAAATTCATCCTCATTATTTTAATTCTATAGGGTAGCTTTACCAATATCATGGTTTACACTCATTAAAAGTTTCCAAACTCTTATTTCACCACAATTTTCACATCTTCAAGGGTTTTTTTTTTTTTAAATCCATTATCCAACATTTGAAATTCTGAGTGGATGGTAAATATGGCTTTGTAAGACTTTTATCTGATAAAACTTCAAAGAGGAAAAAAAATGTCACCATCCTTATCGGCTAAGTGAATTCCACGCTCAACTCATCATCGGCAAGGTAGGGAATGACAAAAAGTTTTATCTCTTTTGAGTCCTGAAGTGCATTCTCCTGCTTTATTCTGGCTGCTCTAAACCTGTCTAATATGTAAGTCGGATGTGTTTGGTTCAGCCTTAAAGAGACAGAGGTTACTTCAGACATGAATTTGAAAGAGAAACCAATAACCCATGGCATAACATGAGCTATCCATGCCAACTGCTATTCTTTTCCATGAAGGAACCTGTTGTAAGATCCTGATAAAATCAGGAATCAAATCTCAAGGTAAGAATCACTTTTCAAGTGCTTGATTTCCAAATACAAGCAAATCTGCCTCTGCCCATCTCTATGCCTGGCAATGCACACCACACAATTGAAATCAGTTCTTCCTCGTTTGCCTCCTCACGAAGTGTGTGTACGGCTACAGCAGGGCAGAGAGCTCTCCCCTGATAGGAGGGCAGCCCCTGCCATGGACAGCATGTTGACTATACTCTAGGCTCTGTATTAAGTGCTTTTCATTGTAGTATCTCATTCAACCCTTCAAGAACCATATGGAGTTGCTGACATCACCTCTCTATTACAGGTGGGGCAAGAAGGAGTGAAAGAACTTGGCCAAGTTTGCATAGCTACTAAATTTGAACCTAGACAGTCTAACCCCATGAATGTCCTATATTTCATCACAAGGCAAGCTCATCTCCAACTGTACTCAAAGAGCAAAGACCTCAAACCACTCAGAGCAATTCATTTAGATGTAACTTCTCTCAGAGTCCTCCCAGCTCCTCCCTCTTCCCAGCCCCCAATTAAAAGGGACCAGTTGGTATGAATAGGCTGTGTTATCTCCATCTTGCACTGGTTTGTTTGTTTGTTTGTTTAGGAATATCCAGAGATGTCAGGAAAAGTCCATCAGGGGTCGCTGAAGACAAATCCCAAATAGAAAATGTTCCCAACCTGGCTGAGTATCAGAATCATCCCAGGAACTTTAAAAAAAACAATACAAGTTTCCTGGTGCCATCCCAGACCTACTGAATGAGCAGCAGTGGGAACTGGAATGTATAATCCATCCCGCTTTTTAGGCCTGGTTGTAAGAGGTGCCTGCTTCCCTGCATTCCTGAGTGGGCTAGTCTGGGATGCAAACTTGTCTTCTATCAAGCTTCTGTATGCTTTGCATAAGCAAATGATCTGTTGGAGGTCACCGAGGAACTAAACAGTGCTGATTAATTCAACATTCACTCATTCTTTCAACAAACAACTGCTGTTTAGTTAGAAAAATGGGCCAAGCAATTGCTGACGGACTGTGTCAATTTGGATGACTCTGAACACTGTCACTGTGTACTGTGAATATATCTTAGAATCTTATTAGTGCCAACGTGTGTGTGAACACAGGGATATAATATTTACTGACATACAGGGACATTTTGTTTCTCCCTGCTCTTAAGATAAACTTCAGTCTCCTTCACCCCACCCTCTCCTTGCCTCCTTTACCCAGCCAGCATCTATGCAAGAAGCATTTTACCAGGCACCCCAGACCATTTCAGGACCCTCTGATTTACACTTCAATGTCCTAGCAAGGAACATTCTTCCGTCACAGCATCTACAAGTCATATTTGTAATTAATTATTCCCATGAGTATTTGTCTCGCGTCTATTTCCATGGATAGTTGCCTCTATTTTCATGGCTAGAAGGAAGAAGCATGCCTATTTGTTCATAGCTGTACCTTTAGTACCAAGCATAGTACTCAGGATATAGTAAGCCTTCAATAAACACTAACAGATAACGATGATGACGATTGTTGAGAATCAGAGCCATCTACTGTTCCCTACATTGTTGTAACTTTATTATTTAACTACCTTCATCGTATAACCTTACCACTCCAGGAAACTCTTGCCTAGGAAGTAAGAAGTCCAAATAACGTTATGGCTCATTTCAGGAACTTTTTGAAAGACCCATCAGCTTTTCAACAGTAAGTATCAAACATCCTTTTCCACCCCAAGACACTCAGAACTCCTCATCCCAGTATCCTTGCCTTGTTTTGTCCACCAATCCTAAACTATTATATCATAACCCTCACTCTCTCCTAAGCAAGTCCCTGCAGGGAAAGACCCACCTTCAACACACTTCTAAATCTCAATAAATATTGTGACTTTGCCCATCTCCAACTAACACTCTGCTGAAGTAGCTTATACTCTTCCTTAATTCACTAAGTAGTAAACCTAGCTTCATTTTATCGAGAGGTTGTTCTGGTGATGCCTGGGAAAAGTCAGCATTTGACGTGATTAATATCAACAATCTCAAGATGAGCCTCGGTTATGGAGTTATTTCAGCTCTCTTCTCAAATGCCATGTCCTCAAAGAGGCCCTCCCTGACACACTCTAGATATGTAACCGAGCAGGACGCTATGGGGCCTTCCTGGGACAGCCTTCCCCCGTATCCTCTGCTTCAGCTCCTCTCTGAAGTACCCAGCTAACAGTATTTGATGCACATCTCCTGAGCTGTCTTACAGATGTGACCCCACCCCCCCACCAAATGGAAGATGTTCACTACTTGATGACCACGAGCACACAGCCCCCAGGCCTCCTGGAGCCTAAGGACTGATGATGTGAACCCCGGTGGCACCACCCTGTTAGCTCGCCATCAGCCACTCAGAAAATCGTGCACGTGCTGATCACATAGCCTGCGGACCCCCTCCCTCACCTGGCTTTTACAGATGCTTTGCCGAAACCCTTCGGGGAGCTCAGGGCTTTTTAGGGCACGAGCCACCCGTCTCCTTGCGTGGCCCTGCAATAAACCTTTCTCTGCTCCAAACTCCCATGTTTTGGTGTGTTTGGCCTCACTGTGTGTAGGGCACACGAACTTGCACTAACAGATACTGTCTAAAATAATGCCTTCTAGATACTTCCATCCTCTCAGCCTGATTTCCCATTCTTCAGAGCACTTATCACTATTTGGCATTTTAATAAATATTCACTTGCTTATTTGTTATATTCTGATTCCTCTCCTGGAGTGTAAACTCCATGAGGGTAGGGACTCATGTTTTGTTTTGTTTTGTTCCCCAATATGTCCTCACTCTGTTGACTGAAAAAAACTGCACAACGTGTGAGTTGTGAGTTAAGTTTTATTGGGGGCAAAATGAGGACTATAGCCCGGGAGGTAGCATCTCAGATAGCTCTGAGAAACTGCTCCAAAGAGGTGCGGGGGAGGAAGGTCAGTATATATGATTTTGGTGAAGGGGGAGCGCATGCAGTCAAGCACATAGTATTTGCAGAAGGTTGCTGCTGGTCTCAGGAAGGTTACTGCTAGTCACGAGGAGCAGACGTCACCGTGAAGGATTTTAGTGCTTTTCTAGATTCGAGGAGATGCAAGAATTGGGCTCATAAAATCTGCTCCTGAAAATATCTCTCTGAAGACCTGCTCTGCCAGTTTTTCCCAGGGCACAGAGTGCTTCCTTCCTGATCTCCACCCCGAACTCCTTTCAGGGCGTGTTGAAGGTCAGCAGCTGCAGAGGCTCATAATTTGATCCTTGTAGAGGTAAGTGGCAAGTGCCAATTTGTAGGTGACAACTCCTAGGATTATGTCTGCCACCTCGTTGGGACTCAGTGGAAAGAGGATGACAGAAGCTGCTCGTCCGGGTCTACTCGAGAGGGGAAGGCAAACAGGGGAATGTGTCACATGTTTACAGTTTCTTCATTTTTTTCATCACATTTTATCTTTACAACAGCTTAAATGTTGGCATTTGTTGTTCCCATTTTACAGATGAAAACTTGAGGCTCAGAAAAATTGCTTAAGACAGGGACATGCCTGCCCTAGAAGTAGGTCCTCCAGTGACAGTTTCCATTTTCTGTGTCACCACTCCCTGGTATTGGGTATGGGAAATGGAGTTCAAGAATGACTGACCACTTCCATTCAAAGCAGTCATGGGTACCCAGAAGAGGTTCTTCTGCTAAAATGAAATTAAGAGTGTGCTCCAGATGAACCTATCTACAAAACAGAAACAGACTCACAGACAGAGAGAACAGACTCACAGACAGAGAGAACAGATTCACAGACAGACAGAACAGACTTGTGGGTGTCAAGGGGGAGGGTGGGGAGGGATGGAGTGGGAAATTGGGATTAGCAGATGCAAACTGTTATACATAGGATGGATCAACAACAAGGTCCTGCTGTATAGCACAGGGAACTGTATTCAGTATCCTATGATAAACCATAGTGGAAAAGAATATGAAAGAAAGAATGTCCATATGCGTATAACTGAGTCACTTCGCTGTACAGCAGAGATGGGCACAACATTGTAAACCAACTATAGTTCAATAAGAAATAAATAAATAAATAAATAAATAAAAATTAGAGTGTGCTCATCTGATATTTGTGATGGCAAGAGACTCCCCGAAAGCCTTCAGCAATTTCCATGAAAAGAAGCATCTTTAATTCTCAGGGTGGTTGTGATTCTTAAGAATAAAGACAAAGTCCAGGTTTGCAGTAATCCTCAGTCCAGAGGGAATCTGATGATGGAAACAGAGAATCAATCCCCTGAAATGGCTGAGAAAGAAGGCTGGTCCAAATTACAAGAGGAGGCCTGCTTTAAAATGGATCATTTCAAGTTTGACATGCCTTTAAAAAAATAGCTAACGCCTCAAAAAACATTGTTTTAAAAAACCTGCTACGTTCTATAGGCAGCATGGAAAACATGAGTGCCTTTCTCTGGCAAGGATAACCCATAAGGGATGAAAGAAGAGAGGAAAGAAAGAGAATGAGAAATATGTTCCATTTCAAGAGAGATAATAGGAGGCTGAATTATCCAGATAATTTTCTCAATCCCCACTTCAGTTTTTCAATGTGGAAAGAGCTTCACTGGAGACCATCTTGCTTTAACAACTGCTGAGCATAATTTAGGGGGGAAAAAATCTACTAATGACCCTCCATTCAAAAGGTTTTAGAAGGAGCAGTGGGTGGCATATTTAAATGATAATGAAATACCACCAGGCTAGGGGAAGAGCACAGATTACCTAATAGGCAGAGTTTTCTCCATTAATAATGACTTTTAGAGTAAGAATGTCAGGAAATGAGAATAAGAATGAAAAGCCTTCTTTTCCCCCCAGAATTTCTGATGAGATGATGTTTTGCGGAAAAAAAAAAAAAAAAAACAAAACAGAGGTATCAGATCTCGAGACAGATCAAGACTCATTTTCCCATCTTCCCACTGGAAAATGTCACTTCTCCTGTCTGATGGGTTTTAAAGTAAAATCCTTATCAGATAGAAAAACTACATCACTATCCCATGTAGTTTTGCCTTGAAACTAACCCTGGTCTTCTCCTAAAGGGAAGAGACAAACTTCAGAATTCTACAGCTACAAAAGTTTGCAGATGTTCTGTATTCAAAGCACCTGATTTCATCAGATTTCTCATTAGAAACAAGTGTCCCCATCAATTCAGGATAAAGCGTTCCTCTCACACCTGATGAAAACAAAACGTCAAGGTGATTAGCATAGACTGGTCCATGAGTAGCACCGAACAGAAAGGGCTCTGATAAGGTTCCTATCTCTAAACTTGAAGATATGCACAGGAGAGATTTATCAAATACCAAACACGTCTCTCAAAAGCATTTGGGGGAATAAATGTTATATTTGGAGGAAATAGATGGGAATGTGCATTCTGAAACCGAGACATGTAAACCTAACCCCAAATGGACGTCTATTTGATGCTCTCAGCAAAGACAACCTGAATTCATTATCTCCTCCACAGCAAGGTCTCAAACTGGCCCCTTATAAAGGGAATAGTCTTCTTCATTAAAACACATGCGCACGCGCGCGCACACACACACACACACACGGAAAAGCACGGGACTCCTCATTTTCTCCTGTCCTTAATCAATCTCTAATTTATGTTATTGCTCCCTGTGGGATACGGCTGTGGTTTATTTATATTTGTCCATCTCCACCATGCTAGTGCTAGTACAGACCATCACCACCTCTCACCAGCAGGCCTGCAACAGCTTCCCAACAGGTGTCCTCTACACAGGCTTGCTCTATATTCCCACACTGCAGCAGGGCGATCCTTTAAAATGCAAATAGGCCACCACCATCACTCTACCATCAAGAAAGGCTTTGATCATTTTCCGAATCAAAATCGTCTTCAAATCTAGCACCAAATCCTTAATATGCCCCATGGTAGGGAGAATAATGTTCTCCCCTCCCCAAAAGCTGTCCATATCCTAATTCCCGGAACCTGTGAATATTTTATGTTTCTCGTGGCAAAGGGGATCAAGGTTGCAGACGGAATTAAGGTTGCTAATGAGCTGACTTTGAGATGAACAGCTTATTCTGGATTATCTAGGTGGGTTTAGTGTAATCACAAGAAACCTTAAAAGTAGAAGAGAGAGGCAGAAGGAGTCAGTGTCAGAGTGATTTGATGTGAGAAAGACGCAGCCCTCCATTGCTGGCTTTGAAAATGGAAGAGGGCCAGGAAGCCAAGGAATACAGGCAGCCTCCACCTCCAGCAGCTGGGAAAAGACGAAACCACAGATTCTCCCCCGCAGCCCCCAAAAGGAACACAGCCCTACTGACACCTTGATTTTAGCCCAGACTTCTGACCTCCAGAACTGGAAGACAGTAAGTTTGTGTTGTTTTAAGCCACTAGGTTTGGATAATTTGTTACATCAGCAGTGAGAAGTTAATACCTGCCGTCTAAGGCCCTACAGAGGCTGGACGTTTCCCGGCTCTGCACCTTCGTTCTGTACCCCTTTCGGTTCACCCCTTGTCTCTTTCCTTCTTGGCTTTCTCATGCTCGTGCTGTCACGTGTCCCCCAAAGATGTTGTGACCTCCCCCCTTGGCCTCCCCTCCCCGTCTTTTCCAGCCTGCTTCTGCTCATAATTTAGTTATGGGTGAGTGATGCCTGACTTTCCCACAACCCCTATCCTTCCTGACTCCTCACTGAGGATTCAGATACCCCTGTTTCATGATCCCTTAGCACCCATAACATCCATCATACTTGGTAGCACTTCTTCAAGTCCGGAGTGCCGGACTCATCCTGCTTTTCGTGACACTTCCCTGGTTTTACTGTACAAGTCCCACCTCTCAGGAAATCCCTCAATTCTGGGAAATCTGGGACATCTGATCACCTTATCAAGCCGGCCTTCCTCAGCAGCACAGGGCCTGGCATCTAGTAGATACTCGATCGAATATTAATGAATAAATGGATTTCACTCTTCATCACCTTCTACTGCAGGCACACACGTTTCTAGTCTGTTCCCTTCCACTCTTACACTTCTATCTGATCATCTAAGTTTGCACCCAGTGACTACATCCTGAGTGTTACCCAATTCTGTGATTGTGCCAGTCCCTTAAGGGCTATGTCCCCCCATGCCATCCTTCCCAGCTAATCTTGCTTCCTTCTCCTGTGTGATGAGAATGGGTTCTTGACTCAATCATTCAATGAAACAAATCTTTATTGTGTACCTACCTCAAAATCAAATGTTAAATGCCTTTGGATACATTTCTATAGCGTTTGAAATATTTTGTGCTCTCAAAAATGAACATAGGGGGCTTCCCTGGTGGCACAGTGGTGGAGAGTCCACCTGCCAATGCAGGGGACACGGGTTCGAGCCCTGGTCTGGGAAGATCCCACATGCCGCGGAGCAAATAAGCCCGTGCGCCACAACTACTGAGCTTGTGCTCTAGAGCCCGTGAGCCACAACTACTGAGCCTGCGTGCCGCAACTACTGAAGCCCGCGCGCCTGGGGCCCGTGCTCCACAATGAGAGAGGCCACCGCAGTGAGAAGCCTGCGCACTGCCACAAAGAGTGGCCCCTGCTCACCGCAACTAGAGAAAGCCCGCCCGCAGCAATGAAGACCCAACACAGCCAAAAATAAATAAATAAAATAAATAAATAAAATAAATAAATAAAATAAATAAATTAAAAAAAAAAAAATGAACATAGGGCTTCCCTGGTGGCGCAGTGGTTGAGAGTCCGCCTGCCGATGCAGGGGACACGGGTTCGTGCCCCGGTCTGGGAGGACCCCACATGCCGCGGAGCGGCTGGGCCCATGAGCCACGGCCGCTGAGCCTGCGCGTCCGGAGCCTGTGCTCCGCAACGGGAGAGGCCACGACAGTGAGAGGCCCGCGTACCGCAAAAAAAAAAAAAAAAAAAAAAAAAAAAAGAACATAAATTATGATAATGGTACCATCTAAGAAAAGTTGGTTTTTTGGAGAAGAATGAATTTTTTCAGGTCTCTTGGGTGCTTTTTTGTATCTTAAAAGAGGAATAAATTCAGAATTATGTGGCCAGGTATTCTCTACTGGGGATTTCTAAACTTTGAAGTACTCCTTTTTTAAAAAAAGCAAAAACTTAAGTTTCACCCAGCGACCAAGTTTTACTTTTTTTTTTTTTTTTCTGGTTCCAATGTCCGAATTGTATGAGAACTAGTCTTGGCTTTATCTGTATAAGGCTGTGGTTTTCAAATGTTAATGTTAATAAAAATCATGTTATGTGCCTATTCAAAATTCAGATTCCTGCTCAGCCACACCCCTGGAGTTTTTGTTTTAGAATCTGTAAACTGGTTTTCTAGTAAGTAGCTTCAGGGATTGCCATGGACAGCACCTTAATAAACTTTAAAGCATGGAAAGCTATCAAAGGAGCAATGTGGTATAAATGATAGGTAATCTTGATAAAGTCCCTTTAAAAGCTTATAATTATGGGGCAAAGATGCATGTATATGTTTATGGATTGGAGTGGGAAGGCATTCAAGGAAGGGGGTGGAGATAATAAAATGTTCATAAAATATTATATTTAATGGCAAAAGAAAAAATCTTGCTATTGTCACTGCTAGATAATCTTACTTAAAGGTATCTGATATGTGGAATAGAGACCTCCTGAATAAAAATGTCTAGTATTGCCCATCCCTCATATAGAATACAAACAAAATGTGAGAATAAAAATCTTGTTTTCTGACTCACTTAGTGAGTTGGCTTGAATTGGGATTGAGATAAGAGCATTCTGCCTTCCTCATAAGCACTAGCTCGTACCCAAAGGGTGTTGGCCCACCAGGAAGATATAAAGATGTCTTTGTAGGGATATTCGAAAGGAGAAGATTTCCTCTTAACGCAGGACCCTGTTTCTATGATGGTCTCTGCTAGTGCTACTTTAAAACATGTTTCACAGAGATGGTCTTGTAAAGATGCATGATGCCAAATATTTATTTAATCCTTTCTAAGACATTTATTAATTAGAGAGAAAATGGAAAAACTAAGTGGTGCTGGCTGCCTTACAGCATGTGTCCTTTAAGCCTGCGTGCCTGCCTCTGCCGGGCTGCATGGAGGAGAGCGCTATCTGCTACACACTCTGCTCAGAGACTTACTTCTGAATTACTTGTTTTCATCCATCCGTACACTTCAACTTCTCTATGATCTTGACTCTCTCAGCCCACAGCGTACGTTTGTATCCTCATTCTATCATTTGCTTATATTTTAGGTTTGCTTCAGGTTGGGTCGCCCTGGTACAACCTTGGCTTTTCACAAAAATGGCAGTGATTCATCTCTCTCACCCCAGATTCCCTTCTCAGAAACTATCCCCGTCAGGAAAGCAGGATACAGACAAGACTTGGCATCACCATCTTTGACTCTAAATGCATCACTAAGAAGACCATTAGACATCGTAGGGACATCCTTTTTGGGTATTTTTGGGAGTGAGGGTAAGGGGGATCAACGTGGCTGAGCGTACATTTCTTAAGACACATGCAAGTTCATTATATAGATAAATATAAAGCGTTTCTAGAATAGCCCCCATGGAAAGAAACTGTTGAGTAATAAGAAGTGCTCTAAGCTTTTAAGTTTCAAAAAATGGGTCAGATTGAAAAATGCTTTTCTCAATGCAATTTTAAGTTCCTTTAAGATAGGGATTATGTTAGAAGCTGCCCTTAATCACAAAAGAAAATGGGAACAGTGATTTGCACGTAGTAGACTTTCAATAAATGGTATTTATTGAATCTGATATTTATCGGATATGATATAACACTGGCTGGGCTCCAAGCAGCCTTGAAATGTTTGTTCTAGATCACTTGCACTAATGGGCTAAAGGATCTTCTACGTCCTCTTTGACCTTCTGCTGCAGCTACGCATCTGGTCTTGCTTACATATTGCTACCTTCCCTCTGCATCGCGTGTTCCGCTATGAAAACTGTTGTCACATCTACGGTATCATCTGATTCTCACACCAGCTCTTTCGAAAACCTTATGGCTTTCATAGATGAGAAGACTGAGGCCGAGGGAAGTTGGGAATTGGTAAAGATCTCACAGGTATTGCGTGCTGAGGCTGGAGCCGGAGCGACAGTTTTAGACTCAAAATTCTGCCCATCTGTGGGTTTTAAATCCAGTCCTCTCTACAGCACTCCACGATGTACTGTCTCTTCAGGAGCTCCGGAGGACAAAGCCAGCTCTGACACTTTCTACCTGTGGGTCTTGACTTCTCTGAGCCAGTATCCTCATCGGCAAACGGAACTAAGGATCCATGACAGTCACTGAGCCTTCTGATTTGTTGATCCATTTTCCAAATGAGAAAAGCAAAGCTCAGAGAGGACGAGAAGCTTCCAACCATCGGAGGCTGGTTTCAAAGACGGCAGCTTGATTCTACCGTCCCTCAGCTCTCCTCCCCTGGCTCCCTGCTTTCCTCACCCACCACTGATGCTTATTATGCGCCTGGAAAACCAGGTAATGCGCACAGAGTAATGATAGAGATGTAAAATATCACAAGGCAGTTTACATGTTTTTATGACGTATTTTCCACTTTTATTTATTTTTAAATTTTCAAGTTCACTCCATTTTTATTATAATTAATAGGGGCGGTTAAGAAAATGTCTCCCTAGACGCATTTACCAACAGCACATCTCTACAACTTCCTTTGCTGGCTCTGTTCTCTGATAAAGCATCTGCTTAGAGAGATTCAGGAAGGATACAGCAGCACAGAGTGCCAAGGCCTTCCACCTGGGACCCATACAAATTCAAAAATGAGAACATCAGCTTCAAAGCCATCATATTCCATTCTAAATTGCCTTTCCCTGAAATTAATGGAACCAAGTCTCCCAGTCCGCCCTGTGTGTTGAACAGTATAATCTGCAACAGAATCCAATAGCATAAATTGATTAAACCCCATCAAATGGTATTCCCTAAACAACTTTCCTTGCAATTAAACAATTGTGTTGAAAAGGAACTTGGTTAGAAATCCTAATAGGTATCGCCAACGGAACTGTAACATTCCTCATGAGGCTCTAGGATGACATTGCTCCCTTTTGCTTGACAGTAATATGAAATGAAATCATCTTAATATTTACTCACCAAATCAAGTAGATACAGTCTCCAGAAGCAAACAGCTCCCCTCTCTGACCACAAGGGAAAATGTTCTCCTGTCTAGGGTAGAATGATAATACTTGGCACACGTGCTACCACTCCCCCTTCCTGTACCCCTGGAAGACATTGCTAATCAATCACAGCACTTTCCTGCTGAGCTCAGATGCATTCTTCTCAACAAAACTACAGGGTGCCTTTCCTAATCAGAACTGGCAAGCAAGAAGAAATCTATTTGCCTGCCCTCTGCCTAAAGTTTGATTTCACTAAGCCTAGACACAAAACTCCCTATGACTCAATCCAGATACTCAGATTTGAAAGTGCCTAAATCCATGGGATCTTGAACCTTTTCTCACTATATAATGACCACTCTGAAACATTCGGTTGACTTTTAATAAAACTACTTCTCTCAAGTGGCTGACAAATTGTTCTTATCTTCCTCAGCACCTCTAGCCAGTATTTCTCAATAAGCCTAAAGTAATACTTGCATTTCCTCTCCAAGTTCTTATTTCCTTCTTTAATCAAGGCAAATCTATTCAACTGTTAAAATCTACCTCTAGAAAAATCCTTCTGAGTCCAACCATTCCATTTCCTACTCCACCATTCTAAAAACAGAGTAATGTTAATTCACTTACATTGTTCTTTAGCCTTCAGGTTATTAAGTAGTTACGCCTTTCTGAGGATTAGCATAAGGTGGTGTTCTTCTATTTCTCCAACAAATGAGGAAGAAGAAAATCATCTAGTGATGTGAAAAAATCCTAATTGATAAATAATGAAACTGATAGGTGACATGTAGGGGTTTTTTTTTGTTGTTTGTTTTTTTGCGGTATGCGGGCCTCTCACTGTTGTGGCCTCTCCCGTTGCGGAGCACAGGCTCCGGACGCGCAGGCTCAGCGGCCATGGCTCACGGGCCTAGCCGCTCCGCAGCATGTGGGATCTTCCCCGACCGGGACACAAACCCGTGTCCCCCGCATCGGCAGGTGTACTCTCAACCACTGTGCCACCAGGGAAGCCCTGTTTGTTTATTTTTTTTTTAAGAAAAACACTCCACGTTTCTAAGCATTCATTTATAAAATATATTTTAGAAACCAAGTTATAATGCCTATGCGATTATACGTTTAAACATGTGTCACCTATTTTACACTTAATGAAACTATTTTAAAAATTCAACGGAATAAACGTGCAAGATCTTATTGGCTTTATCCAACAATTCATGAATTGGGCAGCATCCAATATGGCAGACAGAAAGGAGCTCCGAGGAGCTGTACGAAATGAAAGACTTTTATAGGCAGAGGGAGCAGAAACAAGGCAGCTATACTAGGCAAAAAAGGGGACTGTTTATTGCAAAGTTACCTTCCTTTAGGGGATAGGGTTCTATCAGTCAGATGACTTAAGGAGTGTTGATCAGGCAATTTCTGACTGACTTGTTTAAGGTTCCATTTCCAGGAGAGCCGAAGCTTAGCTAAGTGACTCCATTTAGGGTCTGTTGTCTTATTTTTAAGACATGCAAGAAAATACCTGTATTTTTAAATTAAAATTTTAAGTTTTCAGGTGTGTAGAAATGACTGGACCCATTCTACAGAGAGAATTATGAAAAAAATCAAGAATGAAAAGCTAATGAA
This sequence comes from Pseudorca crassidens, assembly GCF_039906515.1. Classification (NCBI taxonomy): domain Eukaryota; kingdom Metazoa; phylum Chordata; class Mammalia; order Artiodactyla; family Delphinidae; genus Pseudorca; species Pseudorca crassidens. The sequence goes on from NC_090310.1 coordinate 33,816,208, forward strand.
AAATTAGACAAATGACAGAAATGACTGAGACAAAAGAGAAGTTAGGATGATAAAGAGAGACTTTTTTAAGAGGAACTGAATAAAAAAGCAGACTAGAAATGGAGAAGTCTTAGGACTAAAAAAGAGAAGTATCAGATACAGAAAAAACAGCTTTAAACAACATGCAAGAACACACCACAGGAAAGACATGTTAGGACCTTGAGAACCTCAGGGTGTGGCAATGGAGTCAGTGATGGAATACAATGAATACTTTAGCATGTTTTCACCTAACTAATAAGATCTACTAGAATGGCCCAGGCTTTGGAAAAGTCCAGCTAATATACTGACTTGTATACACCCCATAACTTTTATAGAAAGAAATGGGCATCCTCAGAAAAACCTTATTTTTATGTTTTTCAACACCTATTTAACTTTTCTAGTCCATGTCAAGGTTTACGCTGACTTACTCTTCTCTAAAAAGGTGGAATATTTTAAATAATTCACTAAAATAGTAGACTCTGGAAAACCAAATGGCTGGTGAAGGGCATCTTCTTCACCTGCCTTCCTGGTCCAGTACCTGAGTGCAGTCCTGAGGAGCCCTAACCAGCATCTGTGTGTGTGTGTGTGTGCGTGTCTGTGTGTGTATGTATATATGTTATGGCACTCCAAGTTGTCATATGAACATTTTATAAAGGAGAGACTTGATGTTCAGAGAGCTTAAGTAAATTAGTCATAGCTGCAGAGTCTTACAGTCAAAGCTATCTCTAACAATGCTGCCTATTAACGTAGCTTATAATTGCTACTCGACCTTTCTAATACATGCTTGAAGCATCCCCATCTTCGGAAATCTTGACTCCCCGCGGGGTGTAAAGACTTATTTATGTCCTGCAATTATTTTCCCCTTTGTTTGGCTAAAATGCCTCACACAGTGACAGGTACATAATAAGCACTCAGTAAATGCAAGTTGATTGAATTTAGCTCTTCCTGCCTTACATGTTGCCATAAAAGTCTCTTAATACTGCTTTCATTTTCATAGCTATTGATTCAATTATTCTTCCTCAAATCTGAAATGAAGCTGGCCGCCCCTCCTCCCAGGAATCCACATGTTAGTAGCATCTTCATTCTTCTTCCATTTACATCTAACTAATGATTTCCCTGCTACCTCACATTCCACTGGTGTTACACAAACTGCTGCGACAGCCCTATCTCCTGCAGGCATCGCTTGTATCTTTTCAGCAGCCTGTTGTAACACAGGTGACAGAACGATTAAGAAGGTCAGCCTTCAATGCATGAGGAACTTATGTAAAGCAAATGGTGTCATCTGAGGTACAACCTGTGACAGCGGCAAAGGGAAATGGAGGAGCCAGCAGGACTGCCTCCAAGTGGGGAAGAAGAAACTATTTACCCATTCCTGGGGCAAAACAGAAAATCAAAAAACAAAAACAAAACAAAACAAAAACCAGCTTTGTGATTTCTGCACGACTTAGAATATAGTGGTGCTGCTAACTGATGCACGGAAGAATTGAGCAAACGCATTTTATGCAATGTGGAATAGAGGATGATGATGGTGGATGGATGGATGGATGGTTCCATAAATACACAGACTGATGGGCAAATAGATAGCTAGACAGGTGGATAGGATCCTTGAACTTTTCTCCATCCCCACAGTTACAACCCCATGACAAGCCAAGGTCATCCCTCTCTCCTAGACTTTCAACACACCTCTTAACTGTTGTCCTTGCTTCCACTTTGCCTCTGTCCAAGCCATCTTCAGTACAGTAGCCAGAGCAATATTGTTAAAAGCACAAGTATAATCATGTTCCTTACTTTTCCAGATCCTTTAATGACTGCCCCCAGCACTGAGAAGAAAATCTGAAATCTGTACTTTGATGGCTCTCTCTCCCTGTCCACTCTTTCAACACCACCAAGTGCCCCTTTGCTAGCACTTCATTCCAACCACACCTTCTTTTAGTTCTTCAAAGGCCCCCAATGTCTTGCCCTACCCCCAGAGACTTCTCCCTAGAATGTTTCAACTTAAATATCAATTCCTTGATCACTCAAATTAAGTTACCATACTCTGTACGGACTCTTAAAACATGCTGTGTGTTTATCTCACAGTAGATACTACAATTTATACTTATACATTTATTTGTATGGCTGTTTGTCTATATTTGTTTCCTCTGGAGACTATAAGCCCCAGGGGTCTGGGAAACTTGCTTGTCTTGTTTATCACTATGTCCCCGGCAGCTAGCACCATGCGTGGCATAGAAGAGGATTCAACGTGTATCTGTCGAAGTGCATGAAAGCACGGCTCCAGCCACCTGCTTAAGACAGTGAGATGGCCATTCCTGTAGGGATGAGACGAGGACAAGGATCTCCCATGAGACAGTGGGACACCAGTTCTGATGCCTCTCCTTTGGCCACATCCCTGATCAGAGCTCTCACAAGGGGAATAGAGGGCTCGACACGTACCGTCAGCAACTCTGAGCTCAGCACCATGAGGGCTGCTGAGGAGAATGCTAAGATGCACAAGCCTTCTCAGGAGCTCTGTGCACATGTGGCACCTCCTGGCTCTTCAAAATCACATTTGCAGAGTCAGCCTTAAGAAAGGAGCTTGTAACCTGTGTCAGCCGCCACCATGCGGAGGTAGGACCAGGTGCTCTGAATAACAAGGTCTTTTTTTTTTTTTTACTTTAGACTGAAATAGATGTAATCCTTCTTTACTTCCCCATCCCCATAATTCTGTTTTAAAATATTTATGAACACATATGAATATTCATGGTATTAAAAATATATATGTATATTTTATATATGTACTACATATAAAATCTCAAAGGCACAATTCAGTTCCTTGCTTGTTAGTCCTCCACCTTTGTTTTCTGGTTTTTTTTCTCAGAATAGAACTTCAGTCGCAACCCAGTCAAAACTCTGATGGGAGAGTCGAACCACTTTGAGTCCACAGGCATGTTGAGCATCAGAAGGACTCAGGCTTGTGGCTCTTGGTGGCTCTACTTTCCCTTGACTAACAAGAGCCTCTGTTTAATGCAGAGTCCCTGGTAACCACAGAGAAGGCTTCGGTTTCTATTTTCACAGTGTAGTATACTTGACGCTTCTCATTCTTTCTTTGCATGGAGAGAAAGAGGAAGAGGAAGGAAAGCTCCACAGAAGTTTATCTTTAATCACACCGGTCATCAACGTCACCTACTTTATAGAATTATAAAAGCAACCTAAACATTACCTGAGATCTTCAGGCAGCACAAGCATCCAATCCCTGTTGAAGCCAAAAGTCCTTGTCACTATGTCTTGGATGAAACGCACAGCCCCGTTGGCAATTCTGACCCCGGGTCCTGCACATCAAAAGAACTTAGTGCAGTGGCCAAGACTGTGGGCTCCAGGGACTCCCCTGGTGGTCCCGTGGTTAGGACTTCACCTTCCAATGCAGGGTGTGTGGGTTTGATCCCTGGTCGGGGACCTAAAATCCCACATGCCTCACGGCCAAAAAAAAATAAAAAATCATTTTTAAAAAAGCAATATTGTAACAAATTCAATAAAGGCTTAAAAAAAAAAAAGTGTGGACTCCAGACTCAAGATGGCTGGAGTCCAACCCAACTCCACCACTTGAAGGTCATCTGAGTACCAGCAACCCATGCAAGCTCTTCAAGGGTCTGTTTCCTCATCTGCGAAACCGCAGAAGTTAGCAGAACCCATCTCACAGGTCCTCACGAGGATGAAACGAGGTGATGCACACACAACACTTAGCCCAAGGCCTGGCATGTAAGCAAATGTCCTACACCTTAGCTGTTACCTTCAAAATGACTGAGGACAACACCTGTCTTCCTCGGCAAGGACCCAGGCAAGAACTCAGCACTTCATGAAACGTCCATAAAAATCTCGCTCTCAAAAACATTTTAAATATAAGTGTATGAACGGATAGGTTAGCTTTACTCTTTGGAGTCACGGGAACAGGGCAGACAGAGTGGACGATTGGATTATGACAAAGCAGACGACTTCAAACTGAACTTTTGTACAAGCCACTGATTTCCTCGGGGACCTTCCCCGCACACTTTCTGGTTGGATCCTGTGCCTCAGTTCTCCTCCCAGCTTCTTGCCCATCAGACCACAACCAGGTCTCCCCCAACTAAAACAGAGCAGTGTTTTTGCTACTATCTTTTGCTGAACTGATGGCTGCCAGGATTCTGCTCTCAGCATCCCACTCCCCAGCCCAAAGGTTTTTCCCAAGCAGACAGCCTCTCCCCGGCAAGAGGAATTTTTATTTAATCTTCGCAAGAAACCTATGGGTTACTATTGTTGTCCCCGTTATCGAAGAGGACACTGGGGCTGACAAAGATTACGTAACTTTTCCCAAATTTGCATAACTGATAATTAGAGAGCCAAGATTTGAATCCCCATTTATTCGTCTTAAAATCTGTGCTTTTTCCACCATGACTGCTGCTTCCCTTACTTGAATCGAAATGAACGTAGATTACTGGATGTAACCCACTGGCACACACAGCCAAAAGGCTCACAATCTGGCCTAGCAATGCACAACTTTTATGAACTTCTACCCAGAGAATTTTCAGAGAGTACTGGAGTGGATGGCCCATAAAATCAGACTGAGAGCACAGTGCCTGTAACAGAGTTCTCATGAATGAATTTATGGATATAACAAGGATACATGGGACTAGAGAACCATCAGACTCCTGATTTCCAGAATCTCCAAACCCTTGTCAAGAGATAACATGACATTCATCTCAGATTACTCAAAGGGAGAAGTTCTTGAATTACGCTAGTCTCAGAAATAATGTCTTGCGGCAGAATCCACGGATTCCTAAGCTCCGTTTTCCTTGGGGCATTGCTGTGTCAGAGACTAGTGGGTTATTTCCTAACGTGGCTTCTCCCTCTACTCTGTGAGCTCCTTGAAGGTAATGATTTGATCTAACTCACATTTCCAACTCCACTGCCTAGCTCCTCTTAAATATAATCCGAATCCTCTTTATGGGCTAATAAAACATAGGCAGCTAAGAGTAGAAAGCCCAAAATACAATGAGCTGGTTGTAAATTAACACCATCCATTTACGGAAAACAAAAAAAAACTTAGCCATATGCACCCAAAGTCATAAGGATGCTCTTATCCTTTGACTGTGTAATTCCCCTCAGGGGTACATCCCCAGGAAGTTATCCTAAGGAAGAAAACTCTATAGATCCTAAGTAATTAACTCTGGCAATAATGTTGTTAAAGAACGGAAACCTCCAGATACTCCATAATAAAACATCATCCTGCTGATATATTGCGTAACCCTCAAAATTACGATTGTAGGAAGTGATAGAGCAACATGGAAACAAATGCTCAAGCTAAAACTTAAATGAAGATATCATAACACCAATTCACAAGCCCATGATGGCCATGGCACTGGACCACATATCTGGACAGGCATGACACAGAAACGTGGGGAAGGAATTCACTGCTGTGGTTCGTGGCAGTGGTGCAGATAAGAAAGATTGAGGGGCAGGTAAACCTTGTTTCCTCGCCATCTTTAGAGAGTTATTTGGGTGATAAGTTTCAAATGGGCACAAAGAAGGTGAGGGAGAGCTTGGATTCTGTTCTGAAACGGAAGGCGGGCACTTGGAACAGAGCCCCTGGGTGAGAGAGCCCAGCTTTGCATGCAAGACGTGGAGATTCCCCTTCCTGGAGCCAGAGCTGCACCGGCTGTGGTGAGCAGCGATCAACGCTCTCGGCCATCTGCTCAGGCGCTGTGAAGGCAGCCATGTGTCCTCCTGCCTGGACACTGGGGAGGCCACCGATCACTAGTCAACCTGCTTGAGATTGCCTCCGATGATTAGTGTGTAATGACTCAGGTAGGTCATGGCCAGGGACGTTTCTGCTATTAATGCTTTAGCAGCTGTAAATGGGCATTGATTCTGCAGACAGAGGTTTATGGTTTATTGGTCAGGAGAGCCCAGCCCTGTGCAGTGTCAATGGTCACTTCTGGGGGAGCAAACACCCTGCAAGGGCATCATACTGATACTTGGCGGAAGGGTAAGGAAGGCCCAGGAGGAACGCCAGCCAGCTCCAAAAGGAAAAAGCAAACAACAACAACAAACAAACCTGGCCAGGGAAGATGGAAGAGAAGAATTTACCTCTAACAGGGCTAACTCTTGGCCCCTCCCACATCTGAGATGGATCTAATCATTCCCTTGCATTCTGAGTCCAACATCTCTTCTTCTCTGTGATTGGCTGCTCCAGGATAGTTAACATAACTTGGATTGTTTTATTTACTCAAATTTTATCTTAAAATTTTATCACGAATTCAGGGCCCTGTGTCTGTCTGATCACTGTAATATCCCTAGCACCCAGCAAGAAGCCAATTTTTTCAGTTATTTGTCAATGAATGAGTGCATAATGACATTAGCAGGGTAAGAATGTTCACTTATATGTCACTGTCTTAGCACCCTGAACTGCAATGTACCACGATACAGTTTTTCAAGATGATATATCCTTCTTAAATACGGGGACTGAGGTCCAATGAATTAAAGAACCTGCCAATGTACACATACACGCATGCACACATGTCAGTCAGTGGGAGGAGAGATAACTTCTCAGATGTGTAATTGCTCTGAATAACAGCAATGGTAATCACTGTTACCATTTATTTAGTGCTGACTGTATGCCAGGCCAGAGTTGGGATTGGTACTTTCTGAGGCAAGAATCCTCATTTGTGGGAATAATTACCTGAATTCAAAAGAAACTAGCCACATGTTTAAAAAAATATTCTGGCTATCGGCACTTGGAGAAAGTTTACCTTTCTGTTTTGGAGCTTCTCAAAAGTTGAAGAAATCGGTAGCCTCCCCCATTTGGAGAAACCAAATTCCTTGTTTCCATAATTTATTAACCAGCCATTTTACCAAACTTTTTGCTTGTCCTTTGCAATTTCCAACCATTACTACAGGTTCACCAATGTCTTACATTAAAAAAAACCTCACATTACAATGTTGAATAGAAACAGCAAGTAGATCTAATCTTCAGCTTAAGTGAAGGGATTTAGCAGAAATCCCAAGTCACTGTTTTCCTTGGGTCAGTCAGCTGGTAACTGATGAATAATCAGGATGAATACAAAGATTCTGCCTCTTAGGTGCTCAAGCCAGTATAAGAGGTTGCAGGCAAAACCTGCTTCTATTTCCTCTAATTCTCTAATGCAACCTGTGAGTGTGGACCAAACTATATCAACCTGTTAAGGCAGTAAAGAGAAAGCAGAATATCAGTACTGCATTAGTCTCAAACCTACCTGGTGCATTTTCTTGTCCAGGAGACAAGGGGCTCATTTCTGCCCGCAGGTGGGGGCAGGGAAGAACCACTGCTGGTCATAACTCATCAATCTCTGCCTTGCTGAGATAACGACACTCCCCTTTAGCCTTCTCTTCTGTGGCCTAGTTTTATCTTTCTTGTTTCTTCACTGAATTCCAAGTTAGAAGGGGCCTTAGTTACAGACTATTTGAGTTCAATTCATTATTATTAGTATCAGTATTATTTTAATGAGGAAACTTAAATTTGGTCAAATGTGTTGTTAAGAATCACAGGGTCGGGGACTTCCCTGGTGGTCCAGTGGTTAAGACTTCGCCTTCCAATGCAGGCGGTGCAGGTTCAACCCCTGGTCAGGGAGCTAAGATCCCATTTACCTCGCAGCCAAAAAACCAAAACATAAAGCAGAAGCAACATTGTAACAAATTCAATAAAGACTTTAAAAATGGTCCACATCAAAAAAAAAAGTCTTAAAAAAAAATCACACAGTCAATTAATAATGCCAGGACACGAGCCTGGCTCTCTTGATTTTTCAAAGACTGGTCTCGATTGGGACGTGGGGTGGAGGTGGACTGTGGGGGATTATGGATGACAGAATGGTTAAAAGTACAAATAGGGTGATCATCTTTCACAGCATGAATCCTTCATTCAAAATAGATACGTGCTTCTCATTTGGGAGGTGTTAGAGATAGAGCAGTAAGTGAGACAGACACACACCATGCCTTCTAGATCCTCCAGCCCAATGGAGGAGACAAGATAATACACAAGTAATAATACACAAGTAATAAATTGGATAATTGGAGTCACGATGAGTGCCATGGCAGATTCAAACTAGGTGAAACGATGGAGAAACAAGGCAGGCGGCGGGCGCCACTTCAGCCTTCTCTCTTCTCTATCCGTGGTCCTGAAATCCTACTACCACACAAATCTTCCGTATAACTTGCATTCTTTCTTACCTTGCCCTGTTCCAACAATAAGGGAGCAGAAGGAGAGGTTTTTCTTCCTCTGTTTCTCTGCCTCTACTCTCCTCTATTGCCTCCCATTTGCATACACTCATTAAATCAAAAATATCGCCGAGTTCCCACTCCCAATCTGGCAGAGGGGAGATAGGGAGAGAAGGAAGAATTTATCAGAGCTCTGCTTTGCAGCAGCTTAAGAAAGACAAGAGACACGTACGGAATGTGTGAAAAAGGGTGTCTGGTGGTAGCTGGTGGTTGGTCAAATGACAAAGCAAATGAGAAGGTCAGTGAGCATCTTTTTCTGTGCCCTCTAGACCATGGGACTCCAAATCAACTGGCATGAAACCCACCCTAGGCCTGGCCATCAATTAAATTAATGCTCTTATGTTGTTCCTGCTCTTGCTTCCCCTCCCTCTTGAATTCCAAATGATGCATGACCTCTCCCATTTCCAGCCAAGCTGTTGAGTCCCCTAACTCGAGAGAATTCCACCTCCTTGGGTGACAATCATTGCTCTTTCTCTTCCTATTCACCCTTGCACTGTTCTACTCTTGTCTGCTCCGCTGAGCTCCAGATTCTAAAAATATTATCATGGGGGTCATCCTTCTACACAGTAAAGAGACTTCGTATTTTCTTTATCTACAAAGGGGAATCAAGGAACTCAAGCACACAGGGAAAATTTCCTTCACCAGGAGGGTCTTAACAGAAATGTACACAGAAGTATAGACATCTCTATACTAAGAGCACAGGTGAGAGACCAAGAATAGCAAATGCTTGGAGCTGGGAAATAAACACAATTTAGAAGCCAAGAGATCAACCTGCCCAACTGGAACAGAAGGTCTTTAGAGATCCTCAGAGAGATCCCTAAAGTGTTAGGTAGGGACTAGCTTATTGAAAAAGTAACTAGACGATATTCATGCTTCAGGAATGTTAGTCCTTCAATATATAGGATGGAATCCAGGGGAAGGTAGCATGAGGACCACTTAGGAGGAGTTTACACCCATGTAAAGAAGGAGTTTGTGGAGTGGTATGCCAACAGAGGGGGTGGAAGTGAGCCTTTTAGAGGGCCCAGATCAAAGACTCATCCCTCTCTTGGTGGTGGATGAAGAAGACAAAGTCAGTGGTGACTGAAGTCTGGGACTGGGGTACCTGGGGAGAGAACGGTGTCCTTGGGTGAGTGAGTGGGGTTTGGTCTGATTGTAGGGTTGGGCTTTTGGAGTCAGAAATGACAGCCAGAAGTAAGTGGAGAGATACAGCAATCTGTGTTGCACATGGCACTGGAATCCAGTGACAGATCTGGAGCCAGTTGTTCTAGGTCTAGCAGTTGACAAAGCGGAGGTAGAAGCTTTGAAGAAGAACATTGAGTGGTAAGCAGAGAACAAAAAATAGCCATTAGGGTGACCCAGTTCTAATGTCAGTTCTGTTTCTCCCACTTACATAATGCTCCCTCAGAAGGTGAGATGAATTCATTTATCTGTTCATCCCCCCATATCTCCCCCTGTGCTCACCCATCACTATATCCAACAAGTACTGATTGTCTGTTATGGCCGTTACTACAGTAGACATTATGGACATAATCAGAGCTTATATATTATTTAACAACCAGCATAAGTCAGGCACCAACCAGTTAGAATGGATGCATGCTGGAGGATGGTGCAGGAGGGTCATTAACCCTTCAGTTCTGGATCAAGGGTCCATGTGGGGGGATAAAGCATATGGAATTGCAGGGTGTGAAAGATGCTTAGGGATCTGGGACAGAAGGAGTTTACCAACCCATGTCCACACTAAGCTATAACAGCTGATTATTATCAGCCTGGGTGCAAGAATGGACAATTTAGACCTGGCCCCTGTATTCAGAGGGCCTATGATCTAGAGATGCTCCATCCAACATGGTAGGCTGTTACTACCACGTGATGCTGTTTACACTTAAATTAATTAAAAATAAGTAAAATCACAAACTTAGTTCCTCAGTTGCAGAAGCCACACGTTACAAAGTGCTTGATGGCCATATCTGGCTAGTGGTAAACGTACTGCACAGCACAGATAAAGAATATTCTCAACATCATAGAAAATTCTATTGGATGGCACTGGACTAAAGAAAAAGACAAACATTAGATTAATTTTTGCTCAGTTAAGGAATTAATTATAATTTTGACATAGCATGCCATGAAAGTGTAATCTGACAGGAGACAGAGGTCAAAGGAAGGCTTCCACTGCAAGTTAAATTTAAAAGTTGTTTGGGACCTCCCTGGAGATCCAGTGGTTAAGAATCCACCTTCCAGTGCATGGGATGTGGGTTCGATCCCTGGTCAGGGAACTAAGATCCCACATACCGCAGGGCAACTAAGCCTGCACGCCACAACGACTGAGGCTGTGCGCTCTAGAGCCTGCACACCACAACCAGAGAGAAGCCCGCGTGCCTCAGTGAAAATCCCCCGTGCCGCAACTAAGACCCAACGCAGCTGAATAAAACAAACAAACAAAAACAAAACAAAACAAAAACAAACGATGTTGTAGGAAATTACTCTGAGGCTGAAGTCCAACAAATGACCCTACTACCACCAGCCTCCTGCAGCTTTCCTTCTAGACACAGGTCATAAAGGGATGTGGGGAGCTAGAAGCCTACATAGACGTAGGGTCACGTGAGCTAACTCTCTGCATCACGTACATTGGCCAATCTGTGTCCAAAGGGCTCCAGTACACATGGAACATTCTGGAAACAAAAAATAAACAACACACGATAGCTAAACTTTCAAAGCAGGAAATGGACATTGATTTTCTGAAGCCAACAGAGACATCAAACCCTGTCTCAGAGCAAGAGAAGATTTTAGCCGCAACATCAGTCCAGGTACAGCGTTAGATCTGAGCAAATTCCAACTGCAAAGTCATTGCTCCCCATCAAATCCCATGAGGGGCTGGAGCAGTTTCCTGACCCCCACGAGGTACCACACATGTGATTGGTGAAGAGGACACAAGGACCAGGCACGTAGCCCAACGTAGATGTCAGATCATCTGCTTTCCTAGTAACCAAGCAACCTCCCAGAACTCCATCTACATTCTAGGAGAAGTAACTTGTTGGCCCTGGGAGTCGATTCTCTGTGCTAGAGAAGCTATGATCACAAGGAAAGCATGGGAAGCTATTAGGCACAGAGACTGGGCAACAGCTCTAAATACCCCCAGTGAGGAGGTGTTCCATTTCTTCCTTTTTAATTTTTCAAAAAATTATCAGATATCTGCACACTGGTTTGGAGCAGCAAATTAATAAGTTTTTCCTCTTCCAACTGCAGTTCTAGATATGGAAATACCATATCCAAAGACAAATTAACATGAGTTCCTTACAACACTGTACTAATTATCTCAGGGACTAGAGCCTCCCCTAGGTTAGAAACATCAGCTCCAATCCAGGAAAGGCACATGGGTTTCTTCCCGAGAGCAGTAACTTGTATCATGTCCAGAAGGTAAAGAGAAAGGTGGGAGGATCATAGATCATCAGAAAACCCATCCTCAAAACCTTCCTCCCTCTACCCCTCCCCCGTCTGCTCCAGCACCACCGAGGCATCCAGGAGAAGGAAACTACTTGAAACAGGAACAGCTAAAGCAACATGCATATTTAACTTCACACCAAATAGATCTGAACAGACAGCATGCCAAACAGCCCCCTCCTTGTTTCGCTTACAAAATCCCCCAGTTTTCAAGAAATGCTGTAGCCTGAAATTCAAAGGCATTAACGGATAGATGTGGCATGTAGGGAATTAGACATGAAGTTTCCTTTCTTATTGGGAACAAAAGCTGTGGGTCTAATCTCCTGTGTGATACAAGCTTTAGCTGATCAGGGTTACAGGAAATCATTCTGATGTGCGGAGCCCAGCCGGCGAATACACCATCTTTTCATTTCTTTCCGTCTCCTCCTCCCCAGCTCCCTTCGCATATGCAAATGCCATAGCAATAAGGGGAGTCTTGAAATACCACTGAGGGTGAAAGAATTCCCTTTGATCAGCCTCTCCCAGGCCTGGAGTCCCACAGCCTCCAATTCTACCTGCCCCTTTATGATATTTGATGTGTCAAATTAGTCACCTCCACTCTCAGAAGTAGAATATGTTAAGAAATTCTGAAACCTATGAAGGAAGCTACATCTTGGAAAAAACTAAATATTTCCTTAAGTTAGCCTTTTTAAATTTTGAAATTTATGGTTACATTATTACAGATTTCTTCCCCAAACAAGCTGCCCGCCAGCAGAACTCCTGGAGAGGAGAGCTGATGGCAGAGACTTTATGGAGATGCAGTGTCACCACTACCCTGAATGCTGGTGTATCAGAAAAAATAAGAGTTGGAGAAATTGGACAAAATACTGCTAGCTTCACCAAAAATAAAGTCCTTGCGTCCAATAAGACAGGCAGACGGCAGAAAGTGCTTACTTGCTAAAAACAAATGAAATTTCCAAAATGTACCCCAGCATCTTAAAGTACAGAATTTCTTTTCTGAAGTAATTTCTATATAGGAGTAATGTATTCTGGCTCAGAAAGAGCAAAATGAACTGTTCTTAAATGCTTCAAGAAATATATGGTCTCACTAACTCCTCTGATTGCTGCCACTTCTTTTGACTTTGCAGGGTCCTATGACTGGGAGAGGGGGACAATGTCTCCTGATGAGAAAAATTTAGGGAACAAAAAGAAAACAAAAGCACATTTAATTTAACCCCCAGGCAGTAATGGTAGGTTTAACCCATCCACACTCTCAGACATTTTCTCTATTCTTTTCCGGGGTTCTATCTAGCAAAGCCTCTTCTCATCTCTGAATCCAACGCAGTGGTACAAAAAAGAAAGACACAGGCAGGCAGCAAAGTGTTTGTGGGAACCCCAGGCCTTGCAGAAGAGACTTTTCATCACAAACAGGATCAAAGCAATGGATGGAATTCTGTAATGACCTTCCAAAAGCGGTAGCACTTACTGAATGTTGAGTCTGATCAAGGAAGCTGTAAGTTCCACTTGCATGAGTTCTTTGAGCAGTTTCCTAGGGAGTAAGAGAAGGGAAGACTTTAGTATTGAGGAATGTATCCTTGAATTGTGTCTGTATCTTTTCTTGTCACAGTAATATCTGGTTAACCTCTAAAATAGGTGCTTGATTATATGGTAAATTTAACAATGACAATGGCGATGATGATGAAAATGATTAACAGCAAATCTTCAAATATATTTTCATAGCATGCTTTCACACTCCAATTAGGAAGGTGTTACTATTTTCTCCACTTCAGAAGAGGAAACTGAGATTCGCACAGCTCAAGTAAGTTGAGCAAAGTATGCATACAGGTAGGGGAGCCTGGATTTGAACCTGGGCAGTTGGGCACCAAGTTTAGAACCATTCTGCTATACTCCTGTCTTACACAGTGAGCCCTTTGTCACAGCATGTGTTCAAGTATGGGAGATTGATCTTTCAGAGATATTATTGCGGAACCTCCTGAACTGAGTTAGGCAGAATGAAACCAACTCTAAATTTCCTTTCAATTCTAGAACTCGAAGATTCTGTAATGCTCAATCCCGTGATAGCTAGGGTTCCAAGTGACTTCATTTAGCAATGAATAAAATTGTGATATAAGGTGTCCCATCAATAATAAATTTTATAAACATGGCTACTGTCACCCAATCCGAGGGAGGAAGATTCATTTTTATTAATATTTAAATAAACCAAAAATCACCTGAGCTGCAAATGGCCATTATAATATCATATAACTCAGTGAGTAGGGGGAAAGGTCATCTTCAACCAGAAAAATCAAGATTTACTAACAGAGGGACTTCGCTGGTGGTGCAGTGGTTAAAAATCCGCCTGCCAATGCAGGGGACACGGGTTCGAGCCCTGGTCCAGGAAGATCCCACATGCCACGGAGCAACTAAGCGTGTGTGCCACAACTACTGAGCCTGCACTCTACAGCCTGTGCTTCGCAACAAGAGAAGCCACCACAGTAAGAAGCCCGTGCACCACAACGACGAGTAGCCCCTGCTCGCCACAACTATAGAAAGTCCGCACACAGCAACGAAGACCCAATGCAGCCAAAAATAAATAAATTAATTAATTAAAAAAAAAGATTTACTAATAAATCTGAAAGATGTATACGGCACCTTGCATCAACGAGAGTTGGCCCTGACTTGCTTCCTCTCTGGAAGAAACTTAAGTAGCAGAGGTGGGACTGGTTTTCAGTGTTCTAGAATCCTGATCCAGTGCTCTTTCAATTACTCCTGTAGAGCAGGGTTATAACTTATACCCAGACTCAATGCAATTCACAAGTTTCAGAGCTCAATTATAAACATGATTGGCAGACATATGTTTAAAAAATACTGTTCCCCTTTTTAATATGCACCATTGTTTTTAAACTTCACGTTTTTTTTAAACTTCACTAGCACTGGTGTTGATAAATTAGAATATCTGATAACATCAAGAGGTTCCAAAATACTGGAAAGAGAGAGACCAGTGGCTGGAGAGGCCTGAGGGTATAGACAGCTATGAAGCTTGAGGATGGTGGTAACAGTGCTTATCCATCTGTAACCAAGCAGGACCCTATGGGGCCTCCCCAGGATAGACCCTCGCCATGTCCTCTGCCTGCTTCTTGTTTGTAGAAAAGCTCTAGTCTTCCAGGTCTCCCCTGAGTCACAAAAGCTTGGCTTAAGAATTAATGTTTGAAAGGTTGTAAACATGTTGGGACAAAAGTAGAGTTGGGCCAGGAGAACTAGAAACAATTTAAACAGTAAATCAATCATACGGCAGTCACAGAATCTTTAGTTCCTCCCTGAAGTACCTAGATAATAGTATCTGATGCCCATTCCTGAGTTGTTTTACAGGTACTAAAGCCCCCAACAAATGGACAAAGTTAACTACATGAAGATCATGAGTATGTAACCCCCAGACCTGCTGGAGCCTGAGAATTGATCATGTTAACCCCAGTGACACCACCCTGTTACCTCAACATCAAGCAATCAGAGAACTGTGCATAAGCTGATCACACGCCCCGTGGCTTCCCTCCCTCATCTTGCCCTTAAAAACTCTTCCCTGAAATCCAGAAGGGGAGTTAGGGTTTTTTGAGCATTAGCTGCCCTCCTTGTCTGGTGCCCACAGTGAATGTGGTACTTCCCTTCACCACAGCCTAGTGTCAGTAGATTGGCTTTACTGTGAGTGGGAGAATGGACCAAAGTTTGATTCAGTGACACATCCATCCATCCAAGCACCTTCCATCCTTCTTTCCTTCATGCAATCCACCCTTCCTTCCATCCATCCACATCTCCACTACCTACTAGCTTTGTGACCACAGATAAGTCACTTAACCTTTCTTTGTCTCAGTAAAATGCGAATAACCATAGTACCTACCTCAATGGATAGAGGTGAGTATTAAAAGTTAATAGTTGGGGGCTTCCCTGGTGGTGCAGTGGTTAAGAATCCACCTGCCAACGCAGGGAACAGGGGTTCGATCCCTGGCCCAGGAAGATCCCACATGCTATGGAGCAACTAAGCCCATGCGCCAAAACTACTGAGCCTGCGCTCTACAGCCCGTGAGCCACAGCTACTGAGTCCGCGTGCCACAACTACTGAGGCCCGCGCGCCTAGAGCCCGTGCTCCACAACAAGAGAGGCCACAACAGTGAGATGCCCATGCACCACAACAAAGAGTAGCCCCTGCTCGCTGCAACTAGAGAAAGCCTGTGCACAGCAACAAAGACCCAACACAGCCAAAAATAAAAAACAAGTAAATAAATAAATTTATTTTTTTAAAAAGTTAATATTTGTAAGGCACTTAGCATTGTGCCTGGTACAAAGTCGATGCCGTTTAAAATTTTATTATTATTTATTAAGTCTTTTTTAATGCCTAACACCATCCTCCTGATGCCTACAGTCTACTGGGGAAGACAGATCTTGGTCAGGGATGCTGGGGGAGGCCTTGCCAGGAAGTGGCAGTGGGGTTGAGATCTTAATGATGAGAAGAATGCAACCAGAAGAAGTGGAAAGAAGCGTTAGGACAGTTAGGAAATGAATAGTCAAGCTATATGGTTATCTTCTATAAGTTCATAGTATGCCACAGCTGGAGAATTATCTGTGCCCTAATAATAGAAATAGCAGTAGTCGTAGAGCCTAGGCAGACTGATCATATATCCATAGATATAATTTTTTTTTTTTTTTTTTTTTTTTTTTTTGCGGTACGTGGGCCTCTCACTGCTGTGGCCTCTCCCGTTGCGGAGCACAGGCTCAGCGGCCATGGCTCACGGGCCCAGCCGCTCCGCGGCATGTGGGATCTTCCCGGACCAGGGCAAGGACCCGTGTCCCCGGCAGGTGGGCTCTCAACCACTGCGCCACCAGGGAAGCCCCATAGATATACTTATTATAGGTCCTACGATCAAGTTCAACCTTCTTAACCCCTGCCCCTCCTCCTCTCCAGTTGTTTCCTCCATCCCCAAAGACTCTCACTCACATTGAAGATCCAGCTAAATTGAACTACTTTGAAAGACACGTAGCACTATACACCTCCAACCCTTTGGCCACATCTTCCTTCCAGAGCTCCCCATCACCTGGCCCAATCTGAACTCATTCTTCAAGGTCCACCCAAATGTAAACTTCTCTCTGTAACTTTCATTGACCCATCCAGCTGGACTGATTTTTTTCCAGGTGTCCCATGGCCTTTTGCACATTCCTCTATCTGAACAAGAATCATACACTCTCTCTAACCCACTGCAGCATTGGCCTGTCCAGCAGGGCAAGGACAATGTTCTATCCAACCCAGTTGCCTTGCCGCCTGGCACAGTGCCCAGTCTCTTAGCAGCTGCTCACCACATTGGAAAGCCTAGGAAGCTCGCTGATCCAAAGTGCTAGAGCACCAAGGAAGGGCCCTGAGCTTTACTCCAGAAAGAAGTTTTCTCTGAGCATCATGGCCTTCTATAGTGCTCCCCTATTTGGCATGCAGGTGATAAGATTAATTTCACATCCATGTCAGCTTCGTGCCCACACCTTTGGATCTGTTTTTAATCCAACCTGCAGTTGAAATGAATTTTATGCCCCCCCATCCTTTACACTAATAAGAATCTGTCAAATCCTTTAGGTGGATTGTTTTATAAAAACAAAGGCTGAGAACTATTGTTACAAGGTGAGAATAGAAATGGTCATTAGCAATGGCACCAGACAGCAAGGAAAATCTAAGGATCTAGAGTTCCAAAGCAGTGATGTCACTTAAAATGAAACAAAACAAAACTAAGATTGTCCTGAGTTTGTAATTACTCTCACAAACTACCTAAAGGGCAATCTGTGACCAGGGAGAACCTTGGGTCCCAGTGAAATTGGATGGAATTTTCATGGCACTGAGACTATGCACCAGCTAAAGAGCTGTGAGTGAAGGGAACAGAAAGGACGCTGGAACAAAGGCAGGCAGAGCTGCGCACTCCGTGCATTAGCTGCCGTCACCTCGGCACTCCATCCAAATGGATGCACAGACAGCGAACCAATTACTTCCAAGATGCTGGAGTTGATGACCCCTGGGCAGGCAGTGCATAGTTTAAGCTTCTAACTCGGACTCTCTCAACAGGGCTGGCTACTGCAACGTTCCTACTTCCACAGAATCGGCCACGCACTGCTTCATGGATTCCTGCACACGGGTGACCATGATGAGCTGCTGAGACCTCCTGTCTCTACACCTGCCCCTCTCAGCCCCCCACGGAGCAGGCAATCTTTCCAAGCTATGAATGCACCCACGTTACTTGATGGTTTCAACCCTAGGTGGATGGCTGCCCATTCCGTTGAGGACAAAGCTCACGACGGTGGGGGACACAGGCTGACGCCCCACGTGGTGTGCTCCTGGCCACAGCCTCAGCCTTGTTTGTTAGTTAGTGAGCAGTCACACCCTCCCTCCAGACCCCTTGTGTTACCAGCCCCAGGGACCTGCCAGTTCTGGGTCACATCTTACTCCCCACCAGCCACAGGGATGCTCTGTAGGCTGTGTCTTTGACCTGGGATGCTCTTAACACCCAATTAACTCTCATCGTTACTTCCTCATGGAAACCTTGGCCACACGGTCTCACGAGCCCATTGTCTTTCCTTCACAGTGCATCTCACAGCTGTCTCTTCACAGTCAGCTGAAAACGCTCTAATTCAAGTCTGCCTGTGTCACCAGCATGCCGGCTCCATGAGGGCAGGGATCACGTGTGTCTGCTCACCGTTTTAACTCTACCTCTGACCACACTGCAGTGGATATGGAAGGCATGTGATAGTACTTGCTGAAGGAAGGATGAAAGTGAGTGAGGGAGAGGGGAGAGAAGAGAGGAAGGAAGGGAGGGAGGGAGGGAGGGAGGCAAGCTTTCTCACCCTGTGGCTAACTTTAGACACACTTCCGGTGACTACCAGCTTCTCTAAGAGCTATTTCCCTCCCCCACCTCATCTCCACGTAGCTCAGTCCAGAAATCAGGTCTGAGGTACCTGACCCTTGGTTCCCTTAGGGCTGTGTTGAGTAGGGATGAGATGTCACCTGATCCAAGTTCAGTTTTCTTCCAGGAATTTGCACAGCGCTGCGAAGTTTCCGCCGGCTCCCAGAACTGAGAACTCGCTTATGGTGGGGTCACTGTTCCCTGCCACGTACTCAGCAAGAAGGGAAGCAGCCACGCTCTGGAGCAGGAAGAACAGAGCAGAGAGGCAAAGAGGCAAGAGTGCAGGGGCCCCGACGCAGAGGGCTCCGGGTGGGCGTGGGGGCTGCCTCGTTGACGGATGACCCAGCTGCTCAGGATGCCTGACCCTCCTGGTACTGACCGCTCCTCCCGACTCTCACGGCTGAGACTCACTTCTGGGCTGCGTAATGGATGTCCCCGTTTTTCGAGCTATTTTGAGTGGGTCTCTGTTACTTGCCAACAAAAGAGTCACGTGTCTCAAAGGGTGGCATCTCCCCCAGCTGGGAGGCTTCTCCAGCAGCTCTGCCTTCAAATACGCCCGCTGTATCTTGACCACATCGGTGATCATGACCACGTGCGCTCTCTCCAAGCTTCTCAGCGGCCCCTGACCTTATTCAGGTGTCTGGAGCTTAACTGTTCTTAAAGGGGCCCTGAAGCCACATCAGCACAGAGTAATGCAGCTGGTACCATAGGGGCTTAATAATGTGCGATCTGGCAATGGTGGAGCGTGGAGGGGCAGGCGCCAATCACTCCTGGGATGGGAGGCAAGCGGGCCAGAATGGGAGGTGCATGACAGCTTCCTTAGGGTGGAGACGGTGATCCTCCCCAAGGGAATCCAGTGACTCTCAGCTACATGACATGAGGCTGCTGACCACTGGCCGCCACTGCAGTAGTGATCTGCCCAGCCGTGCTCGGCCATGCAAATGATTTGCCGTGTCCCTGGGTTCGCCGCAGGATCTCAGCACCTGAGCTCCAGACTCAAGACCAATGCATCATTTTACTGTGAACTTGCGGTCTGTTTTCTAAGGGGTGCCGTGGGTTAAAGCACCATCTCCCACTGCCATCAGGCATGAGCACCCATGCAGCAAGGCCGGCATGGGACACTCTTTGAGCTGATTGTCCCGCACCATCTCTTCTTGCATCTTACCCCGTTCCCACCTCCGATGCCTGGTCTGTATTGAGTATTCCCCCAAAGGTCATGTTCTTCCCCTCTTGCCTTTGTTGAACGTTAAGTGACTGAGCTGAACAAGAACAAAAGCCAACAGCCAATAGTTCTAAGCTAAAATGGAATCCTCACCCCACTCCAACCTCACCGGCCTTTGCCCTGGCTGGTTCCCTTGCCTGGGAGTCTGTTCTCTTTTCGTCTGCCTGGGGAACAGGGACCTATCCTATCACATCCTTGGGGTGCCCTTGCCAAGCACAGCGAAGAGCTCCCACCTCCCTGCTCTCAGAATTCCACTGGTACCTCTGAGCACTCGTGGCTCGCAGACGTTAGTGGCTTTATCTGTCCTCTCCATTGGGTCATCAGCACTTTACAGCCCCAGGTCATACTTTACCTTATTCATGAATGATGGTACTATAGCCATTTGGGACACAGACTCGGGTTCGAAATCAGTTCTCCCACTCATTTAGCAATGTGATTTTGGGCAAGCTGCTTGACCTCTCTGAGCCTCTGTTTTCTTACCTATCGAATGGGAATAATAATGCCCTGCTCCTTGGAGGGCTGGTGTGAGGATTACATGATATAACTACCTGGCATGGCTAGTCAATACATGTTCATCATGCCAGACGCCCAACAATGATGCCTACTTGGTCAACCACAGTCCTTCCAATAAACAGAGTCGAAACATGCTTTGCAAAATTTTGCCAAGTAAGTAAGATTATCCAGGTGACTCTGACAGCAGAGCCCAGGTAGACCACTGGCCAACACAGCTGCTGGCACATAGTAGGTGTCGTTTAAGCATTCCCAAACTAAAGAACCAATGGGGCTCTTCCCTCACTGATGAAATGCAATTGCAGCTGCTGCTCCAAGGCTTATATTCGACTTGTCACACTGTTGAAATGCAATAAGCGTCCATTCGTCTGCCTGCTGCGTTTAATTTGGCTGCACTCACCCTGTCCAGTCAGGGCTCAGGTACAGTCTCGGTGGCTGCTCCGTGGGAAGGTGCTTCCCGGTCTCCCTCCCCAGGGAAGCAAACTTCCCCCTAAAGCTCCAGGGACCTTTGAGAGACTAACGATATTACACCCTATACGCCACCCCGCTTTGAGGCTTATTGTTGGTGTGTTTAATTTCCTGTCTTGGCATTACAGGAGATTTCTAATGTTTGGGCTGTAGGGTATGTTCTGATTAAAAATAATCCTCCCAATTATGGGCTGGCATGAGCCTCCTGTCACATGCACTCTGCCACCAGCCTCTGCTTCCCTGTCAGCAATAATTGTGTCTGCACTGCCTAACCATAAATGAAAACCCAAGGGGCACGTTTGGGTCCCAGGTTCCTGGGCCGCACAGGATCTTTTAATTTGCACTGTCTGTCAGAAAGATGCTTCTGTGTGTACTCCAAAGAAATCCTCAGACTCTCAGAATCAAGGCCAGAAAGAGCAAAGGTACCACAGCCTTCTTGGAGAAACTGTATTTGAACCTGCCAGAGATAACAGGGTGTAAGGCAATGAGGCGCTTTTTATTCTGCTCCAAACTTTAGCTAGACTCGGTATGAAACAGGGAAGCTGAACTCTAGGGAAATTTCAAGGTGTATTTATATTATTTTTTTTCCACCAAGTACATAAGACAGGACATTGCATTCAAAGCATGCAAAAGCAACTCTGTGAAAGGAAATATACACGTGAGACCTGATTATTTCAATCTCTATAAAATTAAAACTTTCTGGGTGTAGAGTGAGGGAAAGAGGTATGTGCTTTCAGCTGGGAAATATCACCAGGTTCTTCTTGGGTAAGCAGAGAGGAGCCGTCCCTGTGGCCAGGCCCAGAATAGGCAGTTGAAATATGGTGCGGAGTCAAAACAGTGTCACTTAGAGGCGTTATTGAGCAAAGGTTTGTTTAGGAGTAAGGAAGAGGGGGATGTTTTGTTGTGTCTCTGCACCCACATCCCTTTTTCTAAGAAGGGCACCTGCCCAGGAATGGGGGTGTCTCGTCTCTCTCCGACTCACCTTCTTTCTCCCTGGACAGATGTTTGGAAGAGGGCAAGGCCTGACCCTGGGATGGGCATTAGGACCCTTATCTTAGGATTTTACAACCTGGACATGAGGGCAACATGCTGCTGTCAGCTCATGGACACGGCCCTTGGATGGTGACACAGACTGAGGACCAGGGCACCTTTTGGGAGAAGTGATGGGGGACAAGAAGACGGCACAGCAGGACAAGTCCACCCTTGGAAAGCAAGGAGAACAGAGCCGATGCAGAGGGGAGCAGAGGGCCCCACCCAGAGCTCTCCACTCGCCACGTGGGTTCCAGATAACCTTTGTGTCTCTCTGCCTTCACTGCTGATGCCTCGCTGAACGTCCTACACTGAGGATGAGCACGAGATACTGGGGTGCCTTCCTGAGAAAGTGCCCCTCTGGTGGGTGGGTTTCTGTCACTTACGGCCCATGTTTTGGTGACTGAGTGATCAGGGCGAGACCTATTCAGGACCACACAGGCAGGCTGTGCAAGACCAGGCAACTGTGCCACTGAAGCTTGCCCTGTGGACCAGATGGACCGTGGGTCTCATCCAACACGTAGCCTGTTTTGCTAAAAAAGTTTTATTGGGATACAACCATGCTCCTTTGTCTGTGTATTATCCATGGCTGTGTTCACGCTGTAAGAGAACTGACTAGTCGTGACAGACTCTTTGACTCACAGACCCCAAAATATTTACTACTTGGCCCTTTATGGAGAAAGACTGCCACCCTTGATGTAGCAGCTTACACAGATTCACATACATGTTCACAAAGATCTAAATAAGTAAAGACATGAATAATAATAATAAATAGTAATACTGCTGTGATCATTATCCAGTACTCAGCACTTACCCCTCACCAGGCATTTTACTTACAAAACACCCCTCCCGGGCACAACATCCATTATTTCCCTTTTTATGATGATGAACTTGACACTTAAGAATCTGAAAGAAATTGCCCCAGGTCTTACCGCTAGTAATCAACAAAGCCACAAGCCAAATCCAGTTCTGTGTGGCTGTAAAATTCATACTTTTAACCAATATTTGGTAAACCTATCAGTTTTTTAAAAGTAGAGAAATTGGACTTCCCTGGTGGCGCAGTGGTTGAGAGTCTGCCTGCCGATGCAGGGGACACGGGTTCGTGCCCCGGTCCGGGAAGATCCCACATGCCACAGAGCGGCTGGGCCCGGGAGCCATGGCCGCTGAGCCTGCACGTCCGGAGCCTGTGCTCCGCAACGGGAGAGGCCACAACAGTGACAGGCCCGCGTACCGCAAAAAATAAATAAATAAAAAGTAAAAGTAGAGAAATTGCCCAGTATGGCTTTTTTGGCAGGGCCTTGAGGCTCATTTCTAGCAGGAGGAGAAAAACTGTGACCATCAGCTTCGTGGAGCAGCTTCCTACCATGAACCTAGAGAATTCCACATTTCCACCCTTTAAAGGGGACTGTGGGCCATGAGGTTTCTTAGAGGTCCTGGAGGGGAGGATGGGCAAAGTAAACCAGAGACAGGAATGATTTTTAATTCCTGCAGACAGACTCAGGTTGAACGATAAAAGACTAGCAGAAATGGATGGGGACTGCAAGCTGATTATTGGCATCACACAGAATTGTCTGGGAGACAAAAATGTTCCTTCCCATCACAGCACCAACAGCCAGTGAGTTCATTCCACCAAGAGGAATGAGGCTTCTCAGCAAATGTTCACGAGTTCACATGAACTGAGTTTACCCAAATCCATCAGTGTCTGGAGCTGGCCTGGTACCTACTTGGTATCAAGGAGACCAAAGGATCTCATCCATGTACAAACCACCGAACCTCACACATAAAAGACTCGAGATGGACAGAGAGGACGAACGTCTGCAGAAATTTGATACAGAAAAAACTCTGCTACTTCAAAGGCATGAAAACTGATTAGAGAGAGGGCTCAGTGTCACCTGCAACTCGCCAGGCTCCAGGAGCAGGGCTCAGAGAGAAAGGAGACCATGCCCTTGTGGTTTCTACCCTGTGTGGTTTCAACTCTCAGCTCAAATATCGCTTCCTTGGCAAAGCCTCCTCCATCTGTCTCTCCAGCAGATCTAGGACCGGCTCCCTTATCGTCACTTATAACTCACACAGCAAAACACAACCATTTGATCAGCATCTGCCTTTCCTGCTCCACTGAATACTCCACGAGGACTCAGACACGGAGGGTTTTGTCCCCTACTGAGGACCTTCCTCTGCACCTAACACAGCGTCTGGACCAAAACTGGTGCTCGTTAAATATCTGTGGGATGGATGAATGAATGAGTGAATAATTCTAGAATGAAATCACGTTCTCTTCTGGCATTGCAAGGGTCTCCATCTGAGACCCAGGGGTTCTTCACTAACTCACCACATCACTGAAAGCTGTTTCTTTAAGCCCAATTTCCCCACAGATCCCATATCCAGCTTCTGACGGGTCACTAGAGGACCCATGACAACATCTGAAGAGACCAGTGTATGCATGAAGGAAGGGTTTTGACGTTGAGAGTCTTCCTCACCTGGGTATAAATCCCGGCTTCAGCACTTCCTAGCTGTGTGACCTTGAGTAAATTACTTTACATTTCTGGGCCTCAGTTCCCTTGTGGATAAGGTGGAAATGACAATGACTCTTTGCAGATTCTTTCAATGATTCAATGAGATAACATAGGGAAAGGGTTTAGAGTGTAATTACACGGGGTGTTCAAAGAGCTGTACCTACTGTAATCATACTCAAGGCCTCCTCCCAAGCTGAGGATGATCTTAAAGAAGTAAAGTGATGTAAAATATTGTAACTTAAAGAAACTCAGTAAATACCGATTTGAGACAAATAGAGACATACGTATGTGAATGTATATCAAGACAATAATAATAACAGGAGAATAGTAATAATAATAATAGGAAAGAGGAGGAGAAGCAGTATCCAACGCTCCCTCTGAGCCATGCACCGTGATGAGCGATCTGCACGCCGCATTCCACTGCATTCCCACGACATCCCTATGCTGTGGGCATCATTATTTCTAATTTTCAGATGAAGTGTGATACTCAGAGAGCTTAAGAATTTGTGCAAGTTCCCATGGAGAAATTAGAACTTCAACCCTGATCTGAATGGCAATTATGCTGTATTTGCTCTCAGAGAGAATGTTCCCCATTCCAAGCAAACATCATCGCTTGCTGGTGATGGCTCAGGACCTGGGCGGGGGGCAGGTGGGTGGGTGATGTCACAGAGACGGTGATATGCTTTTACAAGAGAGGAGCTTAGATGGGCCAGGATGCCACGATCAGCTCTCACTCACAGAAGAAGCTTCAGCACAATGGACCATGCCCACCCCACCAATCCACACTGGTTACTTTCCATCTTCTCACTAATTCTGTTGATCTTTGTCATTGGAGAGAGAGATTGTGCAGGTACAAGCAAAGGGCTTACAAAGGGAGGCCTCTCAGACATAGTAGCAGTCTCTCCCCCTGAACGGCAACCACTGCTCCCCAGCCTTTGGAGTCCCATCAGACATACGGCACCACGAGAAAGATCCTCCCATGATTCGAATGGGCCTCCTTCCAAGACACCTGGTAGGTTGGGGGGTGGGGGGGTCAACGAACCATTGATGTAAAATGGAGAAAGGATATAGGAGTCAGAAAGCTCCCAAGAGGCTGAGATACAAACAGATTTACAGGGCTGGGGTACGAAGCACGTCATTGGGAATGCATGACACTTTTGTTCATTAATCACCTTTTATTTTGAATCTGTTTCTCAATGAAAAGTAGCTCTCCATTTCTATTATCATGATTAATGTGTCAACAATACACAACCCTAACCACTGCATAAACCAGCCTGTCGTGGAGAAGGGGGGAAAAGAGACCCAAAAACCGAAACCAAAACAAAAGGTAAGGAAAAAACCCTTAGTACACGGTGTGATATATTTGCTCAGATAACTCCTTTATTTACACCGCTGAGAACACTTTATTTTTGAGCTTCATAACTCATTGCTCTATAAAAGAAAAGCACGTACTTCAACATGGAGCAAGAAAATGTACCATAAAGAAAATCCATCCTCTTCTCTGTAAGTCTCAATTTAAAAAAAAAATTCTATTTAATATGTGTTGGACTCCAGAGCGCCTTATTACCTTATTTAATTCAGACCAGGGGAGATGTCTCAGAATAAAAATGGCACTAACATGATAGGCACTAGGCTGTGAAATGCGGACATCATATTTTCTTCAGAGAGATAATCAGCTTACGAGAATTCATTTCAACGTAAGAAAGGTCTCACAACTACACTGAAAATTCAAGCTGGTCTCATCATCTCCAGAATGTAATCTCAAGGAAATAGTAAAACTCTCAAGGCAAGCTTGGTGCAGTTATCTTTACGTATGAGAACAGTAAGCATCAGATCGCAGCAGAATCACTGTGGCAGGGGGCTGCTCCCAAGTCTGGGAAAGACCTCTATGTAAAATACATCACATGCCTTTGCTGATAATACTGTTAATTTATTTTTTTTCTAGTGCTGAGAGTACTTTTCAAAGATGCACTGCTACCCTCTTTCCATCTAAAAATCCCTCCTAAATTTGGTATTCTGAAAAACACAAGGCTTAAAAAAATTGTTTCCTAAAGTAGTCACTAACAGGGTTTTAATCCCATCCTTGCTATTAACTAGCTGTTTGGCCTTGATTAGTTTACTTAAACTCTGAGCCTCAGTTTCCTCATTTGCAAAAGAAAGGGTTTGGACCTTCATGATTTTAATTGCTCTTTTAATTTCTCCAGATGATTTGGTTCACGTGCATTCTCATGAGAAGGAAAATAAATGAGTGAATCAGCAAAGATACCCTACAAGTGTATGTAAGTCTTTAGAGAACAGACTTTTGGTTACCAAGGAGGAGGGGGGCGGGAGAGGGATGGAGTGGGAGTTTGGGATTAGCAGAGGCAAACTAGTATATGTAGAATGGATAAACAACAAGGTCTTACTGTATAGCACAGGGAACTATATTCAGTATCCTGTGATAAACCCTAATGGAAAAGAATACAAAAAAAGAATGTATATATATGTATACCTGAATCCCTTTGCTGTACAGCAGAAATTAACACATTTAAAGCAACTATATTTCAATTTTTAAAAAGTGTATGTAGGTCTCAACAGAAGTCGACAGCGAGATAAAATATACTGCGAGTACCTCTTCGTACGAAACTCCCCACCCCACACAGATTAAACAAAAATAGAGAAAACACATCTAGTCAGAAGGAAATGTCTAATTTTAAAAGAAATGCAATGAATTTCTGAAGATACAAGAAAAGTCCCCACAGCCAAGCCTTCACAGCAAAGCACCACCAAGCCATGTGGCACGATGTTACAGAAAGACAAAGACAATGAAATGAAGGGAAAATAGCCAGGCAGAAAGGTGGATCACTACAGCACTCAGCAACTCCACGAGGGAAAAGGGGAGGTCATAAAGCCAGACTGAAGTCATGAACAGTTTGGTAAATGTTCCGAGGGCCACATCAGGTCATCATCTAAAGTTACACGTTTAACGTGAGACCTTATCCAAACTTGTTTTGGGTGATATTTTCTTTACAGCATGATTTCCAGTAAGTGATAAATATTGTAGACTCAGCCACAAGAGATATAGGACAAAATATTCAAGACAAAAATATCTGCTTCTCTGATTTTTGTCATGAGAGAAAATAACATTTTTTTTTTTTTTTTTTTTTTTTGTGGTACGCGGGCCCCTCACTGTCGTGGCCTCTCCCGTTGCGGAGCACAGGCTCCGGACGCGCAGGCTCAGAGGCCATGGCTCACGGGCCCAGCTGCTCCGTGGCACGTGGGATCTTCCCGGACCGGGGCCCGAACCCATGTCCCCTGCATCGGCAGGCGGACTCTCAACCACTGCGCCACCAGGGAAGCCCGAAAATAACATTTAATGGCAAGAACTCAAGACCTAAAGTAAGCAAAACTTGGGTTCTAGTTTTCCTCTGTGTCTGACATTGGGACATTTACAGACCGCTCTGAACCTCAGCATCTTCCTCTGGCACGTGGTGAGCAGGACCTACACCAGAGGACTTGTCTGAAGACTGAAGGAAATAACGCCGTAAAACACTTCACAAAATGCTTGCACACACATACCACTTTGATAAATGCAAGCAACTTCTATTACGTGAAGCCTCACGTTTTGGGCTCAGATGGAGCATTTATAGACCATTTACTATAAGTTCCAGACCCTCTTCTAAACTTTCTCTGTAATATTTTCTTATTGAAGAATCTTCACAACAACAGTCAGGAGTTACTTTTACTCACTTCACAGAGAATGCTCCAACTTACCCTAAAATGCTTCAACCTTTCACAAAAATTAGAAAAGGATCATATCAAGAAAGGTACTTGCTTTAATAAGGTCTGTATCACTTAGTGAGAAAATAGTCCTTAATCCTAAAGCAAACCCCCAGCCAGGAAAAAATGGTTCACTTGATTTCCACCCATGGTCCCTATTCTTCTAGACCATGTGACAGCCATCAAAATACAGCATTCATACATACGAAACTCCTGGTAATTCCACATGGCTTTAGAGTCTGGGTGAGCAGAATTTCCTTCAGATTTAAAATATGTAGGCATCTTCAGTCTACAACTTGAAGAAGCAAAAGGGAAAAAAAAAATCTACATTCCAAAAGTTTCCAGCTTCTATTTCTAATCCTCAAGGATTTTTTCAGTGACAATTCAGAGGAAGTAAATGTTTTTAAAGGGAACATAATGTAAGTTATTTTTATTCATTTGAATGTGTGCATCCACTCATTAATCCATCCGGCATTTGCTGAGCTCCCGCTCTGTGAAAACCATCAAAGCATGGGGCCAGGTACAGTTCGGGATTCGGAGATGAATGGGATGCTCCAGTTTCTAAACGAGCTCACATTAATAACGGCTGATAGAAAGCAACAGCAAAACCAGGTTCCAAGCAGAGCAAGGGTAGAGGGACATGTTCTGACTGGGGGGGGGGGGGGGGGGGGGCTGGTGGTGGAGGAAACATACACAGTAAAGTGACAACTGAGATGACTCACGGAGAATAATTAGGTTTTGTTTATTCTGCGGTCAGACAAGGGGAGCCTGAGGAACTGGAAATACTGCGGTTTAAACAGAGCGTTTGGCTCCCCAGGTGGAGGCATGGCACTCCACGGTGTCCTGGGG
The DNA here is from genome assembly GCF_039906515.1 of Pseudorca crassidens. Taxonomy (NCBI): domain Eukaryota; kingdom Metazoa; phylum Chordata; class Mammalia; order Artiodactyla; family Delphinidae; genus Pseudorca; species Pseudorca crassidens. Next base: position 33,845,178 of record NC_090310.1, read on the forward strand.
GGATCCTGAGCGATCTTCAGGGGCCAGAATGAATGTGGGAAGGTTAGTGGGGGGAGTGATCCTGGAAAGATGAGGCTACATGGAGGAGGCTTCACTGGATGTACCTAATAACAGCACCGATGTAGGAACACTTACTACGTGCCAGGCACTGTGCCTAATGCTTTACACAGACTAACAGAGGGCGGAGTCTCCCCAATAAATCTGTGAAGTAGGAGCTTCTAACACCAGCTTCACAGCTGAGGAAACCGAGCTCAGAGGGTTATGAAAGATACCTGAGTGATATAAAGGGGAGCTGTGCCCTTAAATGAAACCCATCAGACCCCAAAGGCCAGGCTCTAGGCCACTGTAAATAAATGAGTTTAGGCTTCAACTGGTAGGCATGAAGGATCCATGAAGGATGTCTGAGGAAGAGTAGGACATATTCTGACCTGTATTTTTAGGAGGATAACCGGCCACGCAGTACAGAAAGGGCTGGGAGTGAGAAGATGGAGATAGAGGCTCAGGGAGCTACTGGAAAATGCAGTCTCTGAAACCACTTTATCCGGCCTTTTATTTCTGCCTCACCGTTGGCTGGCTTTGTGACTTGGGGCAGGTTACTCAACTTCTCTGAGCCTCAAGGTCTCCATCTGTAATATGGGAATCGTAGTAATACCACTCAGCTCAAGAAGACTGTTTTGAGGAATAAACGAATTAATGTATTTAGAGTCTTTAGCTCTGCCTTGTTAATTGAAGCCACTTAAGAATGATGTTAATTAGTTTATCATCTCCTAAAAAAAAAAGACACACTGAAAGGGAAAAAGAGAAAATGATCAGCCCACTCAGTTGAATCCCTGGGGATGTCAAACGCTTCAGGCACTCGCATTTTCTTCTTTGCGTTGTTAGTAGTCAGCTTGACCCTCCCTTTTGAAGCTCCCACCACCTAAGCCATCCCCCAGGAAGCTTCCAGATCCGACTGTGGGTTGCAAAGGCTCCTTACCTGGGCACAAAGACAGGGTATCAGAGACGAGGACCAAGACAACAGGGGATGGGTCAAGGTCCCTGTAGTCTCTTCCATCCGCTACTACCAATTCCATCATGTGCCCTCCCAGTGAAACTCTTTGGCCTCTTAAGTGCCAAATTACTGAGTGTGGGATGCCTGGTCACCCAGGAACCAAAACAGATTGTAATTCCAAATCTTCCATGAACACCCAAAGGGCAATGTGATACATTTAAACATCACACTGTATTTGCATCCAACAAATATGGGAACGCACCATGATTTGTTTCATTTCCAGGGCTAACCTTTGGGAAATGCTCTCCTGAGATGGCTGGCTTGTCATTCTCGAACCCTGCTTGGTACATTAGCACTAAAGGTCTCTTTACTTTTTAATAAGCCCTGTTGCCGACCCAGAAAGAAGGTCTTGGTGAATCACATGCGTGTGCTATATTAACTGAACCCGTCAGGTTCTGCTTAGCAAAAGGCAAAGTTCAGATACTTTGCAGCTGCACTGAACTTGATTTGAAAAGGAATCATCAAGCCTCGGCAGCTGTTACACCCTGATTATTCTGAAAACCTAAAGACAAAATAAAAATTTGTCAACTAAATTGATCATTGTTTTCGACCTCTCAGGGATACACGATTTACGTGTGGCACATACAAATGGGAGGCGTGTGGGGAGCTCTGGGTGCTACTCTGAGTTCCGTTAGCGGGATGGAAAACGATAGCAGGAGATGGCTTATGTTGAGGACACCGTGCCGGAGAACTGAGCTAATAAACACTAATATCATCCTCATTTTACAGATGAGGAAACCAAGGTTCACAGAAGTTTTGTAACATGCCCAAGACCACCACAATTGTAAGGTCACCAGTAAGTGGTGAGGCTGGGATTTAAGCCACCATCTGACAGCAGGTCCACGGATGTCACCCTGTGCTCTGTTAGCAGTCACGCATTTGTGGTCTCCCGCTAGATGGCGAGCTTACGGCACTCTAATCGCCAACATTTAGTGCCCAGCACACAACAGGTCGCTCAATAAATGTCTGTGCAAAGAATGACTGCTGCTATGACTCAATGCATGTGAACCCAGGGCTGATTCCTTTGCAGAAGAGGGAGAGATGTTTGATGATTAGCTCCTCAGCGAAGCCTCTTCATTCCCTTCCTGCCCTCCATGATAACCACACAGAAATGTGCAAAGAAAATGGTTACGTTACATCTGGTGTCCCGCTGGATTAGCTTGTGGCCTGGGGGCCATGATTGGTGCCAAGGATCATAATCCTTCACTCCCTATCTCTTTGCAAACAAAACTGACAAAATGCTCCCAGGGCTCTCTGAAGTAACCTTCACATTTGTGAACAGCCGGCTCTACACGCTTTTCTCCCGAGTGGGTGTCCCTCTCCCCTCCTCACCTCAGGAAAGAGGCCAGATGCAGGTACTGGTCCCCTCAGCATCATGCAGCAGCTTCACCCCAGTAATGTGACACGTGTGAAATGAGCCCGCGTATCAATGAGGAGAGTGCCCAGCTGCTTTCAGGGACGTGGAAGGGACCTGCTGGTCGCTGCAAATCTCTCACCGGTGCATTGGAGTTTGACACTTAATATTCAAACCCAACTACAGGCTATGTACTCAGAGGATAAAACTCGGTAATAGCACACAGACTGATGGGCTGAGCATGCAAACCTCCAGTGTAAAGACTCACTTAAGGGCTTTCTGCCACAAATGGAGCCAGAGTAGAGAGGGAAAAAGAGAGAGAGAGAGAGAGACTGGAAAGAGCAGAGTCATGGTGAAAACAAGTAAGGCAGAATCAGCATGAAAATCCCCAGTGCAATACAGCAATTTGATGGTGGTGGTGCTAGTGGGGCTTAGAAGAAACAAAATAACTAAACAAAAACGTATATTGCTTAACAGTCTTAAATGATAGGGAATAACTTAAAAATACAGCACAATAGCTCATAATTCTGCTTCAGTTCACCATATTCTATGCTCATTATTTTCCCCATCAGGGACTCAAAATAAGAGGAACATTTCTGGAATTACACATCGTCACAGAGAGACGTGCAAAAGGACAGTCTGGTACTTGTGTGCCAATTGCCAAAACACAATTTTCCAACATGCATTAACCTAAGAAGTCTCTACCCTGTCTAGCTAATTCGATAGCCTCTACAGAATCTCACAGAGGGCTTAGCATGAAGTAGGCGCTGAGTCACTGCTGATGGATTAGACTTACTCTACCAGCAGGCGCGTTCATACCTAGTTTTGCCTGTTTTATAGAAATTCTGAACTAAGCCTGTTTACTCCAAATCAGAGACCACAACTTGAAGTCGACGGGTCTCAATGGCCCATATGTATATAACGTTGGACCACTCACCATTTAAAATAGCTTACGAAAAAAGTTGCTGACGCTTAAAAACCAACATTAAATATCTAGAATTCTGACTCACTTGGTAAACCGCAATATCCAACTGCACGGAGACCATGTTTTGCGTGGCAAGAATCCCATGAGCTGAGTAGCTGCTGCTTCCTTTAGAAAAGGTGTGTGCTCTCCCCAGCCTCCACCCATCTCAACTGCCTCGAGCCATGTCACTCCTATGTGTTATCTGCTCGGCTCTCCATAGGCATTTGGGTTTTTGATGTCTGGTTTCACTATTTAGAGTGTAAGGCAAACATTCTAGCTTCATTTTATTCACTGAAATGCTTTTCCTTCACTCTTAGGGTAAAAATTTATGCAATTCTTCCTTTTGCCCACACCCCCCCTGCCTGGAATTTTGAGATGGTACAAACCCATGCAGGTGTATTGGCCACAAGAAGGGAATAAAAGGTTGACTCTGATGACATTCCAAGTAGTAAGGCAGATTTTCCCTTCTTGCTTTCATTATAATTGCAGAAATCTTCCAAAGGGGGAGAGATCTCATCCAACACACTGAGCTTTGAAAACCGTAGCTGTGATGATCCCATCACTCACTCGTACAGAACCAACGGACCTTTCTCATGGTTCTAGACTTGTCTCTTGACCATCTCACGCTGTCCACTACCACCCAGCTGCCACATCTCCTAGGTCTTCCCCTGGTATGTCTTACTTCCTCTGGTATCTAAGGTTTTGCTCATCCTTTTTCCTTTGGCTGGAATCCCATTCCTTGACCCTCTGTAGAGGAAAACCACACCCATGCTTCAAGGTCCAATTCAAATATCATTTCCCAAGTGGAGTTGGAAGTATCTCTTCCCAGCCCATGGAGGCTAAACTAGCCTCTGTGCCCTTGGATTTCTACGATCCTATATTCACATGCCCCCACTGAGATAACAGTGTATCTAAGTTATCTCAGAGTGATTTATCTCATAGATATTTATTGCTTGCCTCTCTCCAAACCTAGACTGTGAGCTTCTTGAAGGGAGGAAATTATTCCACCTTGTGCTCTGAGAGCTTATCAAAGGACCTGGTCAACACATACTTAAGGCCAAAAATGATGAGCCCAGACAGAGTCATAAGGATGCTCGGAAGAGGGAGAGCTTAAATCACGCTAGGGAGCATCAGCACAGTTTCTTGGGAGACGTAAGTTTTGAGGGGGTGTCTGGTGTAGAACTAAGAATGTAGACTTTGAAGCCAGAGTGCCTGAGTTTAAATTCCAGCTCCAATACCTTCTGGATATGTAAAGCATATTAATATTTGAGCTGGATTATGAAGGGTAGGTATGATTTAGACATGAAGGGAGACATCCCCCAGGTGGGGGAAAAAAGCATAAATAGAGTCAGGGAGGAAGAGAATTGTAGGAGCCCAGAGTCAACCACGTTGTAACCTTCAGTATGTCACTGTGTGTAGTGGAGAACAGGTTGAAACAGGCTGCAGCCACATCAAAAAGGGCTTTGAATGTCAGTCTAGAATTTTTTTGAACTGTGTTTTGTAAGAAGTAGAGAACTGGAGTGTTCACGGATGCAGCTCCCAAGCTGAGGTTTAGTTAACTATTTACTTCAGGCAAGTCTTTTCCTACCCACATCTGGAGAACAGCAAAGCTGGTAACAGGGAGGTGTGAAGTCATGAGGCATGGACAGTTCAGTGACTTTCTGACAGTGTGCCAATAATAAGACCACTCATCTGGAAGGGGCAAAAAATTCAGTCTGAGTGTAGAAACTTCCTGGGATGAAACACAAATGGATGAGAAGAGGTCGTCCACTTTCCAAATCATTCTGTTGGTTTCTTTGAGACATTATCTAAAATTCTACAAGAAAAAGCAGGACTTAAGGCCAGTAGAAACATGGATATTAACAGGTTGGTTTTAATGTCTGAATATCTCTGTTTGACACTGGATTATTGAGCAATTTTCATTTCTTGGTAAATTCTCAGAGCTACCTCCCACCAAAGAAAAATACACATATAATTAGATTTTCTTAAAAAAATTTTTTTTTGAAACTGTTTCCTCCCATGGGAAGCCACTAGAGTTTTTCCTACCAGATTATTCTATGTGATACTTCATTGGAAAAATACCAATTTCTTTATTAACTGCACCTTCCTTACTTTAATGCCAGAGTTCAAAGGCACACCAGGATTCACTGATACTGGTCATAAAGAAAAAGACATTCTAGGGACTTCCCTCGTAGCACAGTGGTTGAGAATCTGCCTGCCAATGCAGGGGACATGGGTTCGATCCTTGGTCTGGGAAGATCCCACATGCCGCGGAGCAACTGAGCCCTTGCACCACAACTACTGAGCCTGCGCTCTAGAGCCCGCAAGCCACAACTACTGAAGCCCATGTGCCACAACTACTGAAGCCCGTGCACCTAGGGCCCGTGCTCCTCAACAAGAGAAGCCACTGCAACGAGAAGCCCGTGCACCGCAACGAAGGGTAGCCCCCGCTCGCCGCAACGGAGACCCAACGCAGCCAAAAATAAATTAAATAAATTTATATAAAAAAAGAAAAAGACATTCTTTTACCCTATACAGTTTAGATCTGAACTACACACACACACACACACACACACACACACACACACACACACACACACACACACACCAACGGGAAGTCTTTAGTTTTTAGGGGATCCTAAACTTTAGGAGGGGAAAAAAACGTGAATAAGGGAGAGACTGGGAGGAGAAAAAACAAATCTCATCCCTGTAGTTTCCACCAACTCCTGTGGTGTAATCCTGGCAAGAGACTGCATGACCTTCATCTAGAAGAATTTAGTGTCTGGAGTAGAAAGGATCATATCCTTTATTTGTAATTGTACATTTCACACAATAATAAAAGCTGCCCCCTCACCACCATAGACACTTTCAGTATTAATTGAGCACCCAATAGGTATGAAATCCTTTTGTCCCCCAAGTGTGTTAAATGCATCTTAACCACAATAGGAACACTGCTCTAGTGTTACTCTCCTTTGTTTTCCACATTCCACATATTATTCATACTGAAATTACTGCTGTTTATCATTACAATCCATGCCAGTTCTTATCACACGTGACTAATTGTAACTTTCAGGCAGAGTGGCAGAATTCATGACAAGGTAGTTTCTAAACGCAATAATCCAAGCAACGTTTCCCCCTTTGTCTAAAAATGCTGTGGCCACAATTTTCCACATTTCTACACTTTTCCCCTCATTTTGCTTAAAAGCATTGGGCCTCTCTTATGACCTTGTTGCCTCTTCTCTCTATTCCCCTCGTTAAGCTGTTATATTTCCATTTCATTCCAACTATCAAAGGTATTCAGATTTCCCCGTCCTCCCTTCTCTTCCTACACTGCTTCGTGAAATCATTATTCTCTTATTGTAGGCTGATTCTTTATATTACTCATTCAATTTGCTCTCTTTACCAATGGCCTCAAATCCTTACTACATTCAGAAAACATCTGCATTATTTTGTTCCTTCAAATTGCCTGGGAGGCATTTTTCCCCAGGATGCATCTATCTCTACCTTTCCATTTTATAATTCTTATTCTCTGCATCTTCTTTTTACTGCAGCTATATTTTGGTTCAAAATTAGTATTGTTTGTGGATGAGACAGATGCTGGTCATGCTATTAAATGGAAAGCTACTCAAAATGGCATAAGAAAGCAGCATTCGAGCAATTTCCAACGAACAGCTATAGTTCTATAATATAAGCATTGAAGGGCTCACGGATGTCTCCCTTCTTCTTTGATTAAAATGGGAGCTGATTGGGATGGTACCAGTTAGCATCTAAGTCGAAATGAATGACTTCCTCATATCCTATTGGTTACACAAAAGGCACGCCTCGGTGGGGTTTTACTCTTTGCAGCACCAGTAAGAGGTAGAAGGTCAACTTCCTCCATCAATCTGATTTCATTCTTCCCAACAAATCAATGAAATGATACCTCTGACATCTGCAAAGACTGCTCAGTGGTGTGATTTGAAGGAAAGATCATCCTCATGACTAAACAGATGAGTACATTCCTGTATTAATCTAAAAATAACTCCCCAAAAGTCATTCTATAACTTGTGTACAAACAAAGGGCATCACTGGTAAAAATGATAAAAGCTCATTCTGTTCAAAGTCAGGAGCCACATGTAATTGTTACTTAACCTTTCTCACACTACTGGGAGCTAAAGCAAATGGTTCCGTACCCTCCCGGGGTGACAGAGTATTAACGAGAAGCATTACCTTGAAAACTAATGTCCAAGAATTACTGACGGTTCCAGTAGACTGTAAAGCTCCAGGATTACAATCCGCCAATCCGCACCAGGGACTACCAAAAGCACGTTCTAAAATTCACCCCAGCACAGAGGCATATCGAGATGTTCTGCCCCTGTCTGATTACAGACCTCAGACCTTGGTTCGGCTACTGAAGCAGTGAAGACAGGCAGTGGACAGTCTTAAGAGCATGAGTTTGAAGCCAGAGTTCCCGGATTCAAATCCCAGCTCCGCTTTTTCCTGGAAGTGCACCTTACGTCACTGAGTTTCATTTTTTTCAACCTAGAGATAATAAAGGCCATCACCGTACCCACCCCAGGATTTTCACATGGGTTGGAATGGAATTTCAGACATCCAGTAGTAAGTATACGGCGTGGCACCCACAGGCTCAAAAAACCCTTGCTACTCAGAGTGTGATCCATGGGTTGACACGCTCCTATCATGGTGGAGCTGGTTAGAAAGGCCGAATCTCAGGCTGTAACCCAGACCTGTTGAATCAGAATCTGCATTTTTAACACAATCTCCCGGGTGATGTGTATGCACAAAACAGCTTGAGAAACACTGCAACAAATAACTTTTTACATCATTCTGATAAGCACTGTTGACCACAAACATTTTCCCCATAAATTTAAACAACTTAGAGATAAAATTTTAAGCGAAAATAATCTTCCTATTTGTATGCTGAATCAGAGCACACACATCTCATCTGGGTACTACATGCAGCTAAGAGTTACATCAAGTCTTGAAGTGGAATGTAGGGGCCAAATGCCTTACAGATGTTTGTTTCTAGACATAAAAGCTCGGAGTGCGCAGGATGCACTGACACTTAACACTGCCTGTTTTTCCGCTGATAAGAAATTGGAGTTTAATTTTTTATAGGAAAGGGAAATGTGTGTAAGCTACACTGAAAATCTCATCAGAAGAATTTAAGTTCTACCAATACTTCCTATAGATGTTTCTAGTTCAGGAACAATAGCATGATACTTTTAAGTTTCTCTAACATTTAAGTAAATATGCTCAATTTTAGACATTCAGACATGAGAAATGGAGAAAAGTTTTAACATGCCATGTTATATGTTACACATGTATGTGTTTCTGTGTATGTGGACGTATGCGCACATACACAGATACTCTGAGCTAGCAATCTGCAAAGATTTTCATTTCCTCCTTGCTACTAAATGTTTACTCAAGCAAACGTTTATTAAAGCCCAGCTATGTGCCAGGCACTGCATTGTGTTAGCAGTGGTGAGAATGATGCTGGATGAAATCCATGGGACTGTGAATGCTGTCGTATTAGGTACTGCGGCCGCAATGCCCAGCGCCATGTCTGACACACAGTAGGCACTCAAAACACATCCGCTGGCTAATTTAATGAATACCATATTGCCGTATACCAATTATAATATAGGACTGTTAACATGTTTGTTTTCTCCCGAAAATATTGCCAGCGTAATTTTGAGTCTGAACAGATGGATGAGACAGAGAAGTAACATCATCACTATTTCGGGCAGCGCTCGTTGGCCATCTTAAATATGGATTAGTCACTTTGTTCCCTTAACCCTCCATTTCAACTTGAGAATAATAAAGTTACTGAGTTCACTCTTGGAGACTTCATGCAAATGTGTTTTCTCTAGCTGCCACCTGTTAGTATCAAATGACTTTAAACACCCTTGCGTGGGGTGTTCGGACTGTCACGGGCTTCACCCTTGCCTTAGCATTTTAGATCCAGCCCAACTCAAAATGTGCAGATGTCTGTAGGCATTTGGGTTTAGACCCCTTGATCTAATTCTCCAATCTGTTTACTCTCCATTCATTCGTTCTAATATATCCTGCCTGCCAAATATGTGTCAGGCTCCATCCTAGGTGTGGAGAAGATATTGCCGTGAGTGGAAAAGACACGTCCTTGCCCTCACAGACCCTTGAACTCTAGTGCAGGGATACAGAGATGGAACAAAGAAATCAGCAAGATCATTTAGGGTAATTAGCTTCCCCCAAGTCCAATCTTCCTTGTATCAAAGCCTATTGAATGGGATGCATTGCAGGGATATCTGTCACCCAAGACCTAGGTCGCCAGAGGAAGCCTCTGCTACACAGGGAAGCTTATGCAGTATTTGGGGAGTCACCTCTCCCCCTCTGGGGTAGCCTCGGGTCATTCTCCAGTTCAATGGGTAAATAAAAAGACTCTAATGGAAATTACCAATAGCACAAGAGACATCTGCTTAGAGTCCATGCAGGGCTATTGATAATTCAGATAGCACTGATTAAGAATATGACTGCTTAACTCCTAGAACTCACAAAACATAAGCTTACATTCCTCATGACCATGGTTTCATCATCAGAGTTACAATGTTAACTCTGAGACTACCATGTCCTAAGTGTAGTAAGTCAGTCTAATTCCTACAGCAATCATGAAAAGCAGGTACAAACATCTTCAGTTTATTAATATTAAGGAGAAATAGAGGTACAGACTGGAAGAAACTCACCCAAGGCAACCAGGAAGAAGGAAGGTCACCGAGCTTGGATTCACACCAAGGTCAGACATTTCAAAAGTTCTCGCATGTCTGAGTCAAGACTCTGAACTTTTCCCAAGTTACTGTCACTGGGAATGTGTCTTTAATGACACATTTTAAGATACAAGGAGACTCGGCACTCAGAGCCCTTTGGAAAAGAGAGGACAACAGTTGTGGGGGTTAGAAATGGATGCCCTAGCACTGATGTCAGTGGAGCCCTCCTGCTGGGACTCAGTCTCTCTTGAATTACTCAGAGTGTTGCTTTGGAACCTATTTCAGCATCTTCCCTGGAAAAAAGGCCACAGGTGAACATTTATTATTGGTGCCAAGGTGGCGTATAATTAATATTTTGATGCAATACATTTCACCTGCCTTGAGCTTACTCTAATAACACTGGCTTCGTTTGAAATAAATAATGCTTCCCGACTGCATGTCATACCACTTTTAGACAAGAAGCCTCCATTTATGTAATTCCGTGACTGATGATTTATTGTTGCAGGTTACGTTTACATGCATGTAAGTAAGGTTCTTCTTGGTAGACCCTGATGTCTCCAGTACAACTAGAGCTTTCACAAAGAGGACAGGGGAAGAATGGAATCTACCTAGAATCAAAGCCCCCTCTGATGTTGCTGACAGGCCCTATTCTCCTTTCTTGGCCGTGGAGACTGCAAAATATGAAGGTTGATGGGCTAGTACTTGGGAACAGGATGAGCAGGGAGGAGATCCAAGCCAAGGGGATGGTCATTTACATCCTTAAACACAAACTCTCACCAAAAGGGAAAGTAGAAGGTCTCACTGCTTCAGAATGCATGAGACAGACACATCTCTCTCATTGTGCATTAGAATCAGCCCTCAGCAATGCCCAAGAGGTGTTTGGGGAATGAAAACCTTTAGCCATATACAGAGATGTGGGATTTCAGGGCTCTGGGCTCCCACAGACATGGACATATACTATCAGTACGAAGGCTGTACCCACCTGTACCAAAATGAATGCTCCCCATTCCTTTAATTCAGCTCACATGCCCTCCAAATGCACACTTTCAGAAAGACTCTTAAACTTTCCACTCTTTGGTTCTTCCCATATATATATATATATTTTTTGGCCACGCTACAAGGCATGTGGGATCTTAGCTCCCCGGCCAGGGATTGAACCCACACCCCCTGCAGTGGAAGCACGGAGTCTTAACCACTGGACCGCCAGGGAAGTCCCGGTTCTTTCTGTGTTTCTAATAAAATGTGTTTGTCATGGTGATTTATGCAGAACTTCCTACTGAGCTTAATATATTTAGTATCCGCAATTCCAAACTTGCAAATGAACAGAACGCCCCCATCCCATCCCAGTACTATTGTGACAGATCCCTCAACATTTTTAACCATGTTTCAAAAAATTTTATTTATTTATTTGTTTGTTTGTGTGTTTGTTTATTTATTTATTTAGTTTTTGGCTGCATTGGGTCTTTGTTGCTGCACACGGGCTTTCTCAGTTGCAGCGAGCGGGGGTTCCTTTTCGTTGTGGTGCATGAGCTTCTCACTGCAGTGGCTTCTCTTGTTGCGGAGCACAGGCTCTAGGCACACAGGCTCAGTAGTTGTGGCGCACGGGCTTAGTTTCTACGCAGCATGTGGGATCTTCCCAGACCAGGGATTGAACCCATGTCCCCTGCATTGGCAGGTGGATTCTTAACCACTGCGCCACCAGGGAAGTCCCATTAACCATTATTTTTAATTTTACTTTTTCTTGATTCCCTATAGTAAGTACTGAAGCAAAACTACAATGATAAAAACCCAATTTTCTGAGGTTTCTGTGCCTTTTTCAGCGTGAGCCTACCTATTTTGAATGTTTCTTCTAAACCGTTGTTTCAGCAAATGCCCCCATACTCTAGGGTTTTATGTGTCAGGCAAGGGAATGACAAACATGCTAGCCACTTGGAAGTGTATCTGTTTTCACCCCATTTCACAAACTGCAGTTAATACACCTTTAATAAGAAGAAAAATGTTTTCTTCATGCACCCGTGTATATAATGTGAACAGGGTCCCAGTACCTCTAAGACAACCCAGCATGAATGCCACTTAACTGAATACCAGTGACTGATCAGGGGAAATAATTTCCGTTCCCGCAAGAGGCTCCAGGGTCAGGGGCGTTCTGCTCCGTGATTGAATAGTTGTCCAGTTTACAAGGTGGCATGAAAGAAACGCAGGTCCTCCCCACTTTTTGGAATCATGCCCGACTTGCCCTGACTCAAGGGAAACACTGACACCATATTAATGGCTATAAATATTGTTGCTGTGGTTTCTTCCTCCGGCATACACGTAAGCAAATGGCATTCAATGAATAAAAACACTTGCTCTAGTTCTGTAGTTCCTTAAGCCAGCCTCTCTACCACCGGTTCTGAATGCGATGTTGTATTTAGACAGGACAGTATATGTTAAGGCCTCATTAGCACAGTGATTCTTCCAAATATTGGCAGCTTACCAGCAAGCATCACTGGGGTTTGCTTTAGGTACAGGTGTGAACTGGTTGAAAATTGATTTCTGAACTACCCCCAGAGCTGTCCTGATGGCGGAGGCAAAGAGATTGAGTGAACTAGTTAATTTCAGTGCCATTGGCGAAGCCAAAGAATGAACAGGGATAAAATTGCAAGAGGAATTATATTTTCTAGCTGCTAAGTAGATAATATGAATAATGGGGTGAAATGATTACAATCCACCATTTAAGCACCCATGGCCTAGATGCTGTGTGAACCTAATTAATAGTCAATGCTCTTTATAGAATGACATTCAAAACAAGCACAGGTAAAGCTCTTTCCCTCCATCTATTCGAGCACTATCTACATCCCACGAGGATCAACACAAAGAATTGCTTTACTGCATTGCAGTCATGTACTTGGAAAGCCTTCCCTCTCTCTTTCCCTCCAAATAAGAACAGCTTCAGGAACAAAGCTGGTTTCACATTAGATAAGCCAGGAGTAGGCAATAAATTTAAAATGCCGTTGCAGGTAATTTGGCCACACCTGCCACTCACTGTCAAACTACTGAGGCCTTTCCAGAGATATGCAACTTCTAATTAGAGGATGGTAAAGAAAGAAAGAAAAACTATGTGTATATGTAGATGTATCCATTGTAGACCCTCCTACAGTGTGCCGCTGTGAATCTCTGTCACTCTTTGACTAATGGCATGTAGAGACATTTGGATGAACTGGGGCCAAATCTATGAAGGCAGACACCCTTCCTGGTTTAAAATCACCCAGCTTTTGGAGGGAATGTTCATTTTCTTCCTGTTCTTGATGCTCGGTGATACTTATACAGATTATGTGAAGTTCAGCCAGTGCAACCGAACCAAGAAGTGGATTGTTGATGTTTCCACTTCGACTGCAGAGTCTGCTTGAGAAGAAATGGGATAAACCAGAATACACAGAACATTTAACCTATTCTCTGTAGTATAAAACACATAGTTAGAAGGGAGGATTTTAGCATCACCTAGATACTGAATCAAATCCTGGCTCAGTCAGTTGGCAACAGTGTGACAATGTATACAACTCCTTAATCTCTTGAAGTGCGGATTCTCCTACTTGTGAACTGAGGGTACTAGAACCTACGTAACATGTAGGTTGTAAGGATGGATTAAATGAAACAATGTATACAAACCGGGGTGGGAGGGACGCCTAAGAGGGAGGGGATATGGGGATATATGTATGCATATGGCTGATTCACTTTGTTGTACAACAGAAACTAGCACAGCACTGTGAAGCAATTATACTCCAATAAAGATGTATAAACAAACAAACAAAAACAAAGTGCTTCTTGAAGTATCTAGCATACTCCCCCAGTGGTGTAGTGGTTGGGACTCCGTGCTCCCAATGCAGGGGGCCTGGGTTCGATCCCTGGTCAGGGCACTAGATCCCACATGCATGCCGCAGCTAAGAGTTTGTGTGCCACAACTAAGGACCCGGCAAGCCACAACTAAGGAGCCTGCCTGCTGCAACTAAGACCCAGTGCAACCAAATAAATAAATAAATATTTTTTTAAAAGCCACTATCTCTCTGAATTCTTTTCTAAAACATTTTTTTCTATAGAATACAGGGAATGCTCAGCAAATGAAAAGGCATTATTAGTATGCAAAGCTCACTCTCCATGGTTCTGAAGACTTCCGGGTTGAAAGGAATCTGATGGACAGGTTGCTTAAATGTCCCTTAAGAGAAGGGACCCAGTACAAGCTGTGGAGAAGGCCCTGGAGTCATAGCCAGCTGTAAAATTCACTGTTCAGAAAAGGAGACGAAAATTACCTTGTTAAAATTTCCCTTAGATTTTTCACTTCGAGATTACACCACGTCCATCTGTCTTTAGGACGGGCATGCTGATCTATGCACAATCTGGAACTTTTCCCAAGAACTAGTCAATACTCAGGAATTTAGATGAAGACAGCTTCTCTCAGAATTAAAACTAAGAGGTGATGCCTTTAATTCAGAGCTTGTACTTCTCGGCATATGCAGGTAATATTCTTTCTCTACTCAGAGCATAGTAACTTACCACTCCAAAGAGAATACAAACAAAGGATAGTCTTTGTTTGGGCTGTTGATAAACACTTACCCATTTCTGTCCCTATATGCCCATTATGGCCTACTTTTCTCCCACTTTCTCTCCATTCCAGTCAGGCAGGAGGCAGGGCAGCTTGTCAAATTACCTGGGCTCCCCCTCGGACCATTTCATAGAGTAGCAGTGAGATCTCAGGCAAGTTACTGAATCACTCCCATCTTCGTGACCCTCAGGTGTTTTCTATGCGGATCCAGTGAGAAACACATAGAAAGCATCAACACTATTCATGGTACCCAGTGAGCACCCACAGAATTCAGCTGCTACTATTAGGAATATTGCTCTTCCTATTAACACCACCAGTGCTATTCCTTACTCAGTGCTGCCACATAAAACTGTGCAAAGGCCCCACTCCATGTCTGTTTCTTTTACTCTGGATACTACCCTCCCTCCTCTGCTATGAATTCCAGAACAAAGCCCTTCAAGGCCCACGCCCTCAGTGAAGCTATTTCTCCCCTGGCACATTCATGACGGTTTTCTCAATGACCTATTTACTAACCTGACATATTATTTTAAAGTATGGGCTCTGGAATCATTTTGCAATCTCCTAGCTCTACCACTCCCACGCTGAGTGACAGTGGTCAGTGTACATAACCTTTCTGAGATTCACTTTCCTCGTCAGTAAAATGGGACCATGACAGTGCCCATTCCATAAGGTTATGGTGACAATTCAGTCAGATAGTATGTGTAAATTGCCGGTCCCAGCATCTGGTGCAGAGTAAGCATCTCTGAATGTTAGCTGCTCGACATTATTATAATTCATAGCCCATTACACCCCTCACCATATGCTCAGTTGATGTGAGCTCTCTTGTCTTTTTGTGTGCCAGTGGGCTATCAACATGCAGATCTGTTAGGCTGAGCACCTTCCTAGACACATATGTCCAAAAACTCAAAGCAAAAAGAAATAGCCACTTTACATATGAAGGCTCAGGCATTTGGGCTTGTTCCTGGGGTTTCCTGTTCATAAGTGGCTACACGTTCAACATAGTCAAAGCCCGTGGGATGTCCCTGGTTCAGGCACTGACTGGGATGGACATGTAGAACACTGTTTCCAACCCTTAATTTTCTCCCGCAATGAATTCTGATTATATAATTTCCCTATTTTAATTACTTTTGGCAATACCCCTGCTCCTGGGACTACACAGTGTCACGACCACCTTCCTGTTTATATCACCGAAGTGCCTCTGCACGTGTTCTCCTTTAGATGCTGCCTGGACAGGCTATGCAAATTCAACGCCTTTAATCTCTCTTCATAAATCAAACCTTCCCTTCCTTTAATCTGTTTCACTCTCCGTTGCCAACCTTCCTCCAATCTGTCTCCATCTTTCTCCTACTGAAGGTACCAGAAATAAATGCTCCAGACTAGGGGTGGGTGAGCTGATAGATACGAAAGAAGGAAAAAAGGAAGAGAGAGGAAAATGAAGACAGGGAGCAAAGAGGCAGCCCCGGAAGTTGGGGGAAAGGAGGACAGCGTGGCTGCTGTCTCTGTATCTGGGGGCCTGCCGTTCACCCCACTGCAGCCGCAAAACAAGGGAGAGTCTTTGGAGCAACACCACAGTGAAAACTGCATAGAACATTTTTCTTCTGAGTTTTCCCACCAGCTCCATTTCAGGATTCCTCTTATTCCCCTCTCCAACCCCCGAAAAGAGGAATTAGCCTGTCTTTTCCAAGTGTAATCTCACTGTCATCTTTTCTACTATTTCTAACCTCTTTAGGGGAGGCTTGTATAATTCTTGACCCACACTCCTGTCTATAACACCTTCCAATTTAATATCGTCTGCAGATTTCATTAGCATGCAATTTACTTTCTCTTCCAGATCATTAAAAAAAAAGCCTCACCTAGACCAAGCTATTACGAATCGCTCTTCCACTCACCCCAGATCCCAGCCAAGTGGGAACATTCCCATTTATCATTATCTTTTGTTTATCATCTTTCAGCCAGGTTTCATCTAAGCCGATTAGAACTAATCTTGATGGCAAAAGGAAATTCAGATACATAAAACCAAACCCCAACATCCAGGGCCTCACTCGAGAGCAAATATATTGCTTGGTTGACCGTCAGTATTTTATCTCCGTCAGTATTTTACCTATCACTTCTCCACGATAATCTTCCATACAGTCATTCTCAGCATTCTTTCTTCAAGACCAATACAGAATCAGAATGTATTTAGTGAGAATTTCACAAGTATGTCAAAGGGATTAAATCTGTCAGTCCCAATTGTTTAAGTTTCCATGGAGTCTTCATCTCCTGCAGTATGTTGAAACCCCAAGGGGGCAGGGCACTTTTCTGCAGAGGAAGCTCTTTACAAAATGTCAAAGAGTCTGGATGCTCAGGAATCCAGGTCTCCTCCCAACTAGAGAGGGTTTTTGCCACCAGCCTTGGCACTTAGCGCGTGCTAGTTAATAAAGTTCTACTTATGGCTTTAATGAGGATAAAACAGCCATTTCTTAGCTAGGTGCCAGATGCACAGATTGATAACAAGACTAATCCTAATATAATTCCCTTAATAATGGCTAAAAACGACTCAAGTACCTTAATACATCAAGATGTAAATGTTTTATAATACCCATAAACATTCTCAGAACCTAATAGAGTGAATTCCACAAAGACTGAAAAGTCAGAGGTGGTGCAAAAATTAATTTGCCTTTACCTCCAATGATTTATCATCACCACCCCCAGGATCAATTAATTTTTCCCTAAGAAAATGTCTAATGAAATTTAGGACCAAAGGAATGACAAATAAAACACCAACCTTGATTCAGATTCACATAATGGGTTAGACAGACTTCAACCTTCACGAAGGAAAAAAAAAATCTCCACGAAAATCACCAATTGTTTACGGTTTAATGTCAAGAGTAGTTTGTTGAGCTTCTGATACAAACCAACATAATTCCCACCTAAGCTATATGTGAGTACCTACAAATTCTCTACATTTAAATTACATATAAAAGATTATGAGGGAGAAAAAAGGACACAGTGTGACTCTTTTACATCCTAAAAATAAAACAAAATCTGTGTAGACTCAAGATAGTAAGAAAATTCATGGATAATGATGAAATTGTCACTTTTTGGCCCCATCTAGACTCACCAACCCTGAAACAAAAGTGCAGTTTATTAAGGTAAGAAGTGATGCACAGATTTATGCTTTATGCAGTCACGCTAAACTCTGCTTGAGTTGTGTCTCCATTTTTTTTTGCTGAGCCCCACAATTTCCCTTGTCTGGAGGAAGAAAAAAAGACTTGGAAGAACGTTGCAGGGTGAAGAATCATTCTTAAAAGAAAGGATTTTAAGGTGAACACTTACTCCTTGGCACCGGGGCAGGAAATTGACTGAAATCATCCCTGAAAAGGGACTGAGCCAACAAGGGTGATGTGGTCCCAGAGT
Organism: Pseudorca crassidens; assembly: GCF_039906515.1. Lineage (NCBI taxonomy): Eukaryota > Metazoa > Chordata > Mammalia > Artiodactyla > Delphinidae > Pseudorca > Pseudorca crassidens. The sequence continues at coordinate 33,863,268 of NC_090310.1, forward strand.
ACATGCCTGCAAATTTACTGTCCCTCTTTATGGCTTGCCATAAAGTCCCTTCATGCAAAATGGCAAAGAGACGTCCCATTTATACCGCAAAAAAATTAAGTGACTAATGGGCTATGTCCAATGAACTCCTACCCACTTACAAACTAAGAGAACATCACATTTTAATTCGTTCAGCTCAAGGGGGCAGCGGAACATCATCACCTATCCAATGATTACTTGAAATTAAATTTCTGGCCAAGTAAAAGTGAGCCGTGAAAGACAGTGCTATGTTGGTAACGACATTTCTTCAAGGGCTTTACGACACCATGACTCAATCCACGCAAGGCAAAAGTTACTAAAGTTACCTCTTTTCTGTTTTGACTCACCACCCCTCTCTCCTAAACTCCACATTAAAGGATATGGGATACAAGCAGTTATAGACAGCATTCCGAACCCAAGGACTCAGTATGTTTCCCCAGAACTCCATGATAATTGATTTTTTGATGATCCAATTCATGAGTCATTACAAAACATGAATTATTTTTCTGAATCACAGATTCATCTCTATGGAGATGGCATTATTTTTGTTTTACAAATTGACAACCCATGTCTGGGTAAGAGAAGAGTTTGTTTCCCAATCCTTCTGGAAAAATAAGTTTATTTACACTAAATTCACTGAACAACTTTTTCAAGGAATGGTTCCTGAACACCTGTAAGAGGTCAAGCACTGTTTTAAGAACAATATAAAGTGTGAAATAAGACGAGCGTGGCCCTTATCTTCATGGAGTTTCCACTCCAGTAAGGAACACAGATAAGAAGCAAAGAAAAGAAATAATTACAGACTGTAATAAGTGCTAGGAAGGAGAGAAACAGGATGCTCTGATGAAGAATAACAGGACAGAACAGAACTACGTGGGCACTTAATGTGACATATCTATATCACCAATTAACGCACGAGATAAATTGGAATCCAACATGAAAAAGAGGACACTCAATCATCCAACATGCAGTTATTGCCTAATTAGCATGTTCCCAAAACTGAGAGGATAGGAGAGCGCCTAGCCTGTGATGATCTAAAAAGATTCAAGCCACGGTCCTAAACATTGTGATATAATCACTCTTTCCCTTCTACTTTGAGTTATCTGCATTTATCTTTTTTCTTCCGTGCAGGTGAAAAGGTATTCATTTAATGAGAGGTGATGTTTTAAAGAAAAATCAGAATTAAAAAAAGTTCATCCCTTTCACCAATGAGAGAAGACTTGCTATATACAAAATTAACATAAACTATGAAATGATAATAATCAAAAGGGTTTGACACCAGCATCAACACATGAATTAATGGAACAGAATATATAGAAACCCATCCTAGCACAGGTGATAATTTAGAATATAATAAAGTTGCCACCACAAGCAAGTTGAGTGGGGGTGAGAGGGGCAGAGAGAATAAGATTATTTAGTAAATGGTGTTGAGAAAATTGTTTAAAATAACCTTCTGTATTTTACACTGTCAATCACCCTCACCATGCTAGCTGGCAGCAAAAAAATAAAGGCTTTTCTATTTCTTGTTAATATTATGCCAATTACGTCTCCTTAATAAATTGTTCGTTATTAAAAAGCAGGTTTCTATGTATTTGCCCCTTCCATTATTATAGTAAATAATATAGTACCATCACGAGCGCACAGTGGAAGAAAGATGGACTTTAGAACTATAGGCACCAGATCTGAGTCCCAAGTTCACCATATCAAGCACATCTGAACACATCACTTAACTTTTCTTCAGCCTATCATCCTCATACACTAAGGGGAAATTAAAGAGTTAATAATTCCGATGCCACAGGGTAGTTTTAATATGCAAATGAGATAAGACTTGTGACAAAATTCTGAGGGAAGTGTAGCACTGCCTAAATAACAGCAGTTATTGTTACAACACAGGGCCTCGGCTAAGAGCTCTCACAACACAGGGCCTCTGAAGGTTTCCGTCTGTCTGCTATGCTCTCCTACTGTACATAGCTGGCTCCTTCAAGTCATTCACGGATTAGATGAAGTGTTCCCGCCTCAGAAAGGCTTTTTCTGAACATTGCTACCTCGCTATGTCTAGTTGCCCCCCATCTGTTCATTCTCTTCATAGCACTTACTGTTTTTATTAACTTGATCAGTGTTCTTTTTCTATTGCTTTAAGTGTTTTATTTTATTTTACTTATAGTTAACCATTTTAATTTGAGATAGCTGTAGATTTACCTGAAGTCCTAAGAAATAATACAGAGACAGCCTATGTCTACCCTTTACCTGGTTTCCCTCAATGGGCAGAGTTGCAAAACCCTTGTAGTTTATCAGGATATTGTACTATAGTAATATTAATACAGTCAAGATACAGAATATTCCCATCGGACAAAGATTCGTCATGTTGCCCTTTAATACTCACACATACTTTCCTCCCTCTCCCACTCTCTCCTTATCCCTGGCAATGAGTAGTCTGTTCTCCATTTCTATAATTTTGAAATTTCAAGATGTTTATAGAAATTGCATCATACAGTATGTGACCTTTTGGGATGGTATTTTTTTCATTCAGCATAGTTCTTTGAAGATTCATCCAGACTGTTGCAAGTTTCAATAGTTTATTCCTTTATTGCTGAGTAATATTCCATGATACTGATGTACTGTATTGTGTAACCACTGAAACATCTGGGTTGTTTCCAGTTTCTGGCTATTATGAATAGAGATGCTATAAACATTTCTGTACAGGTTTTGTGCAAGCATAAGTTTTCACTTTTCTAGGATAAATGCCCAGGAGGACAACTGCTAGGTTACATGGTAGCTGCATGTTTAGTTTTTAAAGAAACAAACTATTTTCCAAAGTGGCTATACCACTTGTCTCAGCAATGTATGAGCAATTTAATTTCTCCACATCCTTGCCAGCATTAAGGGCTCACTATTTTTTATTCCAGCCATTCTAATAGGTGTGCACCAAAATCATATTGCAGTTTTAATCTGCATTCCCCTAATGGTTGATAAAGCTGAGCATCTTTTCCTGTGCTTACTTGCCATCTGTATATTCTCCTCCATGAAATGTCTCTTCATGTCTTTTGTCCACCTTATAACTAGGTTGTTTGATTTTTTTATTGTTGACTTTTGAGAGTCCTTTATATATTATAGATTCTGGTCCTTCGCCAAAAGTTTTCTCCAAAGTCTATAGCTTATTTTTTCATCCTTTTAACAGGATGTCTTGCAGAGAAAAAGATTTTTTTTTTAATTTTGATGAAATCCAATTTATCATTTTCTTTCTTTGATAAATTGCACTTTTCGTGTCAATTCTAGGAACTGTGCCTAGCTTAAAATCTCAAAGATTTTCTCCTATATTTTTCTCAATGTTTTATAGTTTTATGTTGTATGTTCAAGTTCAGAATCCATTTATAGTATGTGAAAATTAGGTTGAGGATGTCCAATTGGATTCCCCAGTTTCCAGCACCACACATTGAAAGGATATCATTCCTCCACTGAATTGCTTTTTCACCTTTGTGAAAAATCAGTTAAGCATATTTGTGTAGGTCTAATTCTGGGTTCTATATTCTGTTTTACTGACCTATGTGTCTATTCTTCTTCCAATACCATAGCTGTGATTGTTGTAGCTACATAATAAGTCTTGAGATTGGGTAGACTCATTTTTCTCACTTTATACTTAATCTGTTTATCAATTTGTAGAGAATTGTCATCTCTACTATGTTGAGTCTCCTAATATACTGAACATAGTAAGTTTCTCCTTTAATTTTTTTTATTAATTTTTACTGGAGTATAGTTGCTTTACAATTTTGTGTTAGCTTCTGCTGTACAGCAAAGTTAATCAGCTAAACATATACATATATCCCCTCCTTTTTGGATTTCCTTCCCATTTACTTCACCACAGAGCATTGAGTAGAGTTCCCTGTGCTATACAGTACGTACTCATTAGTTATCTGTTTTATACATAGTAGTGTATATATGTCAATCCCAATCTCCCAATTCATCCCACCCCCCGCTTCCCCCCTTAGTGTCCATATGTTTGTTCTCTACATCTGACTCTACTTCTGCCTTGTAAATAAATTCATCTGTATCATTTTTCTAGATTCCACATATAAGAGATATTACACAATATTTGTTTTTCTCTTTCTGACTTACTTCACTCTGTATGACAGGCTCTAGGTCCATTCACATCTCTGCAAATGGCACAATTTCATTCCTTTCTATGGCTGAGTAATGTTCCATGGTATATATGTACCACATCTTCTTTATCCATTCCTCTGTTGATGGACATTTACATTGCTTCCATGTCCTGGCTGTTGTAAATGGTGCTGCAAAATTACTTTTGTCAGCATTTGATAGCTTTCAGTAAACAAATTGTATACACATTTTGTTAAATTTTTACCTAAGTATCTTTTCTTGAGTCATTGTAAATGTATTGTATTTATCATTTCCACGCCCACAGGTTAGCTACAGGTTTTTCTGGTGTTCTATATCACATTGAGGAAGGTCTCCTCTGTTCCTATTTTTCCAATAGTTTTTGTCACAAACGGGTGTTGAATTTTATCGAATGTTTTTTCTATGTTGATGTATATGATCAAATGACTTTTTTCTAGCCTGTCAATAAGGTTGACTACCTTGATTTAATTGTGACTACTGAACCAGTCTTACATCCCTGAAATAAATCCCACTTGGTCAAGTGTATAATTCTTTTGATATATTGCTGAATTCTATTTGCTGATATTTTGTTATAGACCAAAAAAATACGTTTTTATGTCTATGGTCATGAAAGATCTCGGTCTATCATTTTCTTGTTTTGTATTAGCTTTGTATGGTTTTCGTATCAGGATAATACTAGCTTCACAAAATGAATTGGGAAGTGTTCCCTTCTCTTCTGTTTTCTGGAAGAGACTGCATATAATTAGTGTTAATTCTTCGTTAAACATTTGGTGAATTCTCTGATGAAACCTGAGTTTGGAGATTTCTTTATTAGGAGTTTTTAAATTAGAAATTCAATTTCCTTAATAGTTACAGGGACATTCAAATTGTCTACTTCATACTGAAGGGATTATGATGGTTTGTGTTTCACAAGGAAGTCATCCGTTTCACGTAAGTTGTCAAATACGTGTGTGTAGATTTGCTCACAGTATTTCCTTATTATCCGTTTGACATCTGCAAAGTCTGTAGTGATATTCTCTGTTTCATTCTTGATATTTATCATTTGTGTCCTCTCCCTTTTTTCTTTGTCAGTTTTGCTAGAGGCTTGTCAACTTACTGATCTTTTCAAAGCGCTAGCTCTTCCTTTCATTGATTTTTCTCTATTGCTTTACTGTTTTCAATGTCATTAATTTCTGCTCTTATCTTTATTACTTGCTTATTCACTTTGGGTTGATTCTACTATTCCTTTTCTAGATTCTTAAGGTGGGAGTTTAGATTATTAATTTGAGGCTTTTCCTCTTTTCTAATGTATTCATCCATGGCTATAAATTTCCTTCTCAGCACTACTTTAGCTGTGTCCCACAGGTTCTCATGTTGTATTTTCATCCAATTACATGTAATTATTTACTTCCCTGGAAACTTCCTATTTAACACATGGATTTTTTCAGAACTGTGTTACTTAGTTTCCAGGTGTTTGGAGATTTTTATATTTTTGTTATTGATTTTGAGTTTGATTCCATTGTGGTCAGAGAACACACTCCATGTGATTTCAGTTATTTTAAATGTATTGAAGTTTGTTTCACGGCCCAGGCTATAGTACATCTTGTCATATGTCCGATGGATACTTCAACAGAACATGTTTTCTGCTATTGATGGGTTGAGTATCTCTGCTTTTACGGCTATAATTCTTTTCTGCACATATTTTGCAGCTCTGTTGTTTAATGTATGGACCTTTAGGATTGCTGTTCTCCTTGTTGGATTGACACTGTTATCATTATATTCTGTCTCTCTACGTCTCTGGTAATTTTCTTTACTCTTAACTCTACTTTATTTGATGCTATATTAGTGTAGCATCTAATTAATGTAGTAGCTAATATAGCTACTTCTGCTTTCTTTTGATTGGTGTTTGCAAGCTGTATCTTTTTTGCATCCTTTTGCTTTCAATCTACCCATATAATTAAGTTTGAAAGAAGTTTCTGGACAGCATAGAGTTGGGTTGTGTACTTTAATCCACTCTAACAATCTTTAATTTATTACATTAGATACAATTATTGTTATATTAGTGCTGGACTCTGCCATTTTATTTTTTTTCTGTTTGTGCTCTTTCTTTCATTTCTGCTTTCGTTTTTCTGCCTTCCTCTGGGTTACCTGAATAATTTTTATAAGGAAATTTTAATTTGTGTATAGTGTTTTTGAGTGAATCTCTTTTTAAAGATGATTTTAGTAGTTGCTCTGGGTATTACATTATACATACACAACTTATAACAGTCTACTCATGAAACAATTTTAGCAGTTTCAGTGAAGCACAGAAATCTTACTTCCCTTTACCCTCCCTCATTTGTAATATAATTGTCTTAAATATTACTTCTACGTGCATTTTGAATCATATCAGACTGTGTTACAGTTTTTGTTTCAATCATAAAGCATAGTTTTAAAAACACCAGAGAAGGAAAGTTTACTGCATTTACCCCTATTTTTGTTTTCTTCCTTTCTGATGTTCTAAGATTCCTTCTTTTATAATTTCCTTTCTCTTTAGAGAACTTCCTCTAGCCATTCTTTTAAGGTAAGTCTGCTGGAAAGTAATTCTTTTAGTTTTTCTTCATCTGGCAATATCTCCTTTCTTTCTGAAGTATATTTGTCCTGGAAATGCAATTCTGAGTCAACAAGTGCTTTCTTTCAGCACTTGAAAAATGTCACACCATTCCCTCCTTGCCTCCATGGCTTTTGATGAGAAATCTGCTGTCCTTAAAATTGTTTTTCCCCTCTGGGCACAGTATTCTTTTCCTCTCTACTTTCATGATTTTTTTCCTTTGTTTTCAGTTTTCAGAAGTTTGACTATGATGTGTCTCAGTGTGGATTTCTTTGGATTTACCCTGTTTGGAGTTTTCTCAGCTATTTGAATCTGTATGCTTATGTGTAAGGATTTTATTTGCACTTAGGAGGAACAGGAAAAAGTGTGTCTACCTTATCTTCCCAGAGGCAGAAATCCACTTATTCCTATATTTATTTATTTACTCTTTGTTTACTTTGTGTTTCTTTAATAAACTGTAATACCCATAAGGACAAGCACGTAGGTCTTTAGTTTCCCACTGTGTCCCCAAGGCCTAGCATAACCCCTGGCACATAACAGCTGTACAATTCATATCCTGAATGATCGAATTAACTAACTGAATTCTAGCAGTGTTCAAAGTAGACTTCACCATTGTAAATCCCTTGAGAATTTAGTTTACACAGTAGATTCAGGAAGGAATCACCTCTGCCGATCCTAATTCAGGAGGTCTATGGTGGGTTGTTTAAATCTGCATTTGTAAGCACATTTTGCAGGTGATACACAGCTATCCTGGACTTAGCTAAAAGAATAATCCCAAGTTGTGCTCCCCACAAGAAGGTTAGGGTCTGAGCACTGTCCTCAGAGCTAACAATTAGGGTGATGGGAGCAGGGGTCATTATAAGTACTCTGTTTCCCTGGACCTGCTCCATAAGTGCTAACAGTGAACTGAGTTCCCCCATACAGATTTAAATCTAGAGACACAGATTTAAAATGGAAACATCTGAACAAATATGAGGAGAAATGGTCACCAAATGTGTAACGTTCTGCTACAGAGGAGGTAGCTGGAAGAGCTTGCTCTGCCCTCGACTCATGCATTTTAAAACACTGCACTGAGGGTTTGTGTTTATCCAGTGCAATACTGTTAATACATTCAGCCCAAGAGTGAAGCAATTTTAATTTTAATAGGCTCTTTATGAGAATTTAATAACAAAGTCATAGCTTCCTTGTGTTGCAAGACACAGGGGCTTAATTACTTCTAACGGGTTGGCAGGGAAAAGGTCAAATTTTAACACTGACCTTAACAGTTTGGGATAAATATGAAAAAGGTAATGGCCCATTTAAAGCTATGAAGCTCAGTCTTCTTTGCAGGCTGAGAAACTGTCACGTGTCCCACCTGTGGATTCTACCTCTGGATGCTCAGAGAAGCCAGGCAGCCTGGTTTTTACACCTGGTAAGTCTGAGTCACTTTTAACTGAATTCATCTACTTCTTCATGGGAAGAGGAGAAAACAGACTTTCTGTTTAAGTGTGGATCTATTCTAGTATCTGTAGGACTGAAGCGTCACAATGTTCAGGGGTTTCCAGTCTTCCACTAGCGGCTTCAGAAAAATGTGAGGTGAGAAATGAAGGCTGTTATTTGAGGCTGTGACTTCTCTGCTTGATAAAGGACCATTACTGGTTTTAACCAAAGAATCCAGTTAGGTTGCAACTGGATATTGTGATGCTCTGTTCTGCAGAGCCTATAGAGGAAGAGATACGAGGTCCCGAAAACCACTCCGGGCTCATAAGTAATAACAGAGCAGGGATATGTAGACAGATAGGAGTACTTAGGGTTTATCAGCTGTAAAATTGTGACGGGTGTAACAAATGCTCATAAACTATGAGTTCGATTTGTTGGCCTGGGAAACAAGACCTTTCATTATCAGATTCTGAACTGTGAATTTAAATAAATGTAGCTGATAAGGTTGTGTTGTTTGTTTTGCTTTGTTTTTGCTCATATACTCTAAAGATATTTCCTTTCAGCATTGCCCCAGATTTTCTCTCTTTGTTCAGTTTCCTAACCAGGATCCTGACTAGGGTTTGTCATGAGCCGTTCATCTCACAGGGGTGCCCACATTCTCCACGGCAGCGTGGGACTCCTCTGACACCACCATGTTTACATGGACATGGCCACTCTTGTCGCTAGAATCCATCCCACCAACAACGTGCATGCTGGCAATGGACAAGTGGATGTCTCTGCACTTGTCTTGTTACTTTGATCCACCAGGTATTTACTGAATACCTATCAAAGGCCAGCCACTCTGCTGAAAGTGGGGCATTCAGAGGTGAATCACGGAAGTCCCCTGCCTGCAGAGAATTCACAGTCTAATAGGGGAGGTAGATGAAAGAGTAATTATAATATCATGTGATGATGGCTACGAGGGACTGCCATGGGAACACACGTAAAAAGCAACAGACCCAAACTTAGAAGGTCTGAGGAAGCTTCTGCAAAGGCATAGCTTCTAAGACAAAACTAAAACCCAGTATCATTCAGGACAGGCTAGGTATGCTGCTATAACAAATGACCTTGGAATCTCAGCAGCTTACAGTAACAAAGGTCAACGTCTTACTCAGGCTGTGTGTCATGTGTGGCTTAACGGCGGTTCTGCTATACATCATCTTCTCTTGAAGGCCCAGGCTGATGGAAAAGTGACTCTTTGGTCTCTCAGCAAAGGGAAAAGGGAATGTGATGAATCATATGTTGGCTTTTAAAGCTTCTGCCCAGAGTGACACATCTCACTCCCCCGACATTTCATCAGCTGAAGCAAGCTGCATGGCCATTCCTGATTTTTTTAAAGTTGAGCATGTAAAATCCTCCTTCAGTGAGAAATACCGGGAGGAGAGAACTCAGAACATTTTGTGAGGAATAATCAATCTACCATGAATCCACAACATGAGTTAGTCCTCTGTGTGTGAAAAGAAGGTGGTGTGAGTATAATAAGACAGAATATTCCAAAGTGCAAAACAGAGACAGGAGGAGAGGGATCGAGGAGCCTCTGGGAGAGAGACAGAGGGATTTGAAGAATTCCAAGGAGTTAAATAAGGCTGAGCACAGAGCGCAAGGAAGGGAATGAAGAGAGGATGCAAAGAAAAGCTCCTTTTCCCACGCTGGATGCACCAAAGCAAACCTGGTGGTGGACACACATGCCCCACACAAAGGGCTTGGGAAGCACTGATGTAAGGAGTGTCCAGGTCTTTAAATGGATATTTAAAACTAGATTCTTCCCCTTTAAGTAATAAATGGTGTGAGCTGTCCAAAATGTCAAGATAAATGGAGGCATAAGGAAAGACGACAGGGTAACCAGACACAACATGAATTACTAATGACATAACGTTCATTTTAGGGTTCCTGGTGCCTGTGACCTAGAGTATTGCCCCAGGTACTTGCTTGCTGAATGACTCACAGGAAAAAATTGAATGAGGGGCATCTTTGGACCATCCATCCACAATGCACTTGTCATATCTAAAATGGAATGAAATGAAATGGGGGGTAGGGCGAGGTTGGAGGGTATGCATTGATTCTCATCCGTGGATTCACATTGGGCTGGAGGTGGCCCCCTACACAGAGCTCAGAATTCTCTTATTCAATCATCCAACACATTCTCAGTTTACATTTACTACATGTTGGGGAGTGTGCTAGATGCTGGGGACTCAGTGGTAATCAAGGAAAACAAAGTCCCTGGGAGAGAGAAATCAAGTACGTAAACTAGCCAAACCATTAACAGATCTGGTGCCGCGATAACAAGAAGAAACAATACAGCTTCTGCTTGAGAACAGCATGCTGAGTACTCAGAGGTCAGGGCTTCCCCAAGGATGTGCATCTATCTGCGACCCAAGTCACTGAAGAGGTAGAAAGGGAAGAGCACTCCAGCCGAGGGGCAGCATGTGCAAAGGTCCCGAGGAGGAAGGCTTGTGTGGCTGGAGTGGTGTGAGCAAGGAGGTGAGCAGGAGGGAGATGGGGTCGACGGGTCTGCATGCCATCGAATTGTTCAGGGCCTTAAGGCCACTGGGAGGGTTCGGATTTCATTTTAAGACTAATTGACTGGCTTTCAACAAGAGAACAGTATAATCCATTGACTGTTTAAGGAGAACTACCACTTCAGTGACCCTAGAACTGATTGCCTACATTGTGCAATTTTGCTGGAAGAAAGTCAAGCAAAGTCCATGCATGGTGTATAATGCATCATGGAAGGGCTTGCCCACTCCCTCGGACTTCAGCTTGTCTCCCTCACGGTAGGAAGCTGCAAAGCTGACATTCAAAGAGTGATGTGCATGGATTCTCCAAGAGAACACTGAAAAGCCCAATAAATTACATTGTACAAGAGGAGGCCCCAAAAGCGATGTGTGCCCTGTTGCAGAAGTAGGATCACCATTAAGTCTTAAGACTACACGAGGGTACAATTATTGAGCTTCCAGTACAAATTCATCAGCAGTCAAAATAAGGTCAAACACAGTCAAGGACAATGGTCCTGATGTAAATCCTTTTTTTTCCCCCTTAGCCCTACTTGTGAGTAAAGTGTTGGCTCACTTCACGGCTCCAGCAGATTTAATTCCTATTAATCCTGTAATAGTGGGTGTTGCTGGTGGTGGTCACTGTTGCCAATTCTTTCGGTTCCAACTTTCTCCTCCGGAATGGCATTTTGGGATGAAAGCAACTAGTTCGCAGATGGAATGGCGCTTTCCATGGGAAGATATCAAGATAGTTACCAAATCATGGCAGGGAGCTTTGTGGAGGATAATGACAAATTTGCAAACAAAAAGAAAATTCCCCAAATTACAAAAACAAATGCAGTGACACACATGCCAACTAGGAAGCCAGCAGACAGCAGCAGAAGCTTTAAGCTCCAATGAAACAGAGAGGGATGGGGATGAAGGAGGGAGGGGGAGGAACGAAGAAGCTGGTTCTTGTAGAATTAGGCACAAGATACACCACGTCTGTCAGAGTGAAAAGACAGACTGGTGAAAAGAAAAACTTGAGGGAAATGGTTTCATAACTGGAGGCTGCACTGCTCCAATCAGGCAATTTCAGAAATGTACCTCCAAATACGTTTATTTGTTCCCCCAATCAGTTGAATGTTTTCATCAAAGCCTCTCCTGCCAGACTTCCACATTAAAACAGAAACTTCCTTCTCCCTACCATCCCATGCTGGCGTAACAGTTTTTGCACGGACACTCTATGCTGGAATGATTCCAGGAAAGACCAGGGTGACTGAGGACATGTACACAAGGGATTTGACATAAAATTCCTGAAGGGTTAGAAAGTCTGTCACTCCGATATTGAGCGGCACCCTAGGGCACCTTCTTTATTTGGGGCATTCGCCTCCCCTCTAACCCTTGCTGTGCAAATACTCTGACCTCCCGTGTTCTCCTGAACACACCGCCTCATCCTTATGCCAAGCTTTGGCACACGCCAGTCTTCCTGGCTGCAACTCTTTCCCTGCCTCCTTGATTGAGGGACTTTACCTTTTCCTTTAGGCCAAAGTCTACTGTCCTCTCTTCAAAGTGGCCTTCCCTGTCTACCCCATATCTAAACTGGCTTGCTCCCTGACCCAGTGCCACTTTGCAACTTCACCCCACTTATTTCCTTAATCGTGCTAACCGAGATCTGTGATTTCTATGAGGGCAGGGAACTAGCCTGTGTTGCACTGTAACCCTGGTGCTTTCTTGGATGAAGTGATACTGAAGACAAAAAAAAACCAAAGATGAGCAGGACACGATCCCTGCTCACAAAGGATTAATTAGGCTTCCTATTCTTTCCACCCAGAGCAGAAATAATAAAGTAAGCACAGCTCTCAGCCCTTTGTTGTGATTCTCCCCAGAATCTAAGATAATCCAGGGCTAATAACGGGGTGAAAATAAACGTGAGCTCACCATTGTTGGAAAACTTCACAATCCAGTTGACAGTAAAGTAGCCACAAAAGATTTTTTCAACCAACGCTTATGAGATGTTGCTGCCATAAACACCGTCTCCATCAAGATGGATGTGACCATCAATTATACTTCAATTTAAAAAAATAAAAAAGGGATTTCCCAGCGGTCCAGTGGTTAATACTTCGCCTTCCAATGCAGGGGGTGGGGGTTTGAGCCCTGGTCGGGGAGCTAGGATCTCACATGCCTCGTGGCCAAAAACCGAAACATAAAACAGAAGCAATATTGTAAAAAATTCAATGAAGACTTTAAAAATGGTCCACATTAAAAAAAAATCTAAAAAAAATAAAAAGCAAGAAGGCAGGAAGGATGAGATGGACAGAAAAGTGACCGAGTTGTGTCAAGCAACATTTTTTTTTTTTGGCTGTGTTGGGTCTTTGTTGTTGTGCGCGGGCTTTCTCTAGTTGTGGTGAGCGGGGCCTTTGTGGTGGCGCATGGGCTTCTCACTGCTGTTGCTCCCCTTGTTGTGGAGCATGGCCTCTTGGCGCATGGGCTCAATAGCTGTGGCTCACGGGCTTAGTTGCTCTGTGGCAAGTGGGATCTTCCCGGAGCAGGGCTCGAACCCATGTCCCCTGCATTGGCAGGTGGATTCTTAACCACTGCGCCACCAGGGAAGCCCCAAGCAACATTTTTTAACTACCATATCAGGCCAATTAAATTAACTATCAAATTCTGGTGCGACAGAAATGGCTGTATTCTAGCATATCATCTTTTGCATCTAAAAGGAATAATGAGAGAATTCTGGAATGATCAGAATGTTTCACCCAGACTTCACCCAGTTTTTACTCTCCTGAATAACCTGCCTTTGTAGGGATGCTGCCCTGATCTCCTGATATGACGTCACAACCCTTTTAAGGGTGAAACTTTGATTTCCTCTATATCTTTCTGCAACTCCAGCCCATCTTTCTGTCAGAGTTGGATGAAGCTTAGAAACTGAATAAAGTTTACGAAAAAGACAATTTAAAGAGAAAGATGGATGTGACCAAGAGGGGTATTCATGTTCTTCCAAAATCCCACTTATTTCTTAAGAAGAAACCCAATGCTTCAGCAGGGCATATAGTTACACAGAGTAAACACTGCTTTCACCAGCTTCCTTTGTAGATAGGTGTATCTATGTGGCTAATTAAACGTAAGTGATATTGGTATGCGCAGCTTCTAGAAAGGCCTTAAAAAGAGGAAATGAGGGCTTCCCTGGTGGCGCAGTGGTTGAGAGTCCGTCTGCCGATGCAGTGGACACGGGTTCGTGCCCCGGTCCGGGAAGGTCCCACATGCCGCGGAGCGGCTGGGCCCATAAGCCATGGCCGCTGAGCCAGCGCGTCCGGAGCCTGTGCTCCGCAACGGGAGAGGCCACAACAGTGAGAGGCCCGTGTACCACAAAACAAAAAAAGAGGAAATGAGACCTAGCTTCCTCAATTCTCCTTGGTGCCCACTGGAACGAGGATATGATGACGGAAGATCTTCCGTCAGAAGATGGAGGACAAGGGGTGAGGATGGTGGAGTATCTGGACAGAAGGACCATCCAGGAATCTCTGCACCTGCCCTGCCCTTCTGATCTCTGGATTTCATTTAATGCAAGAAAAAAGTAAGCTCCTCACTTGTTAACACCACTGTTTTCTCGGGTTTTCTATCACGTTGCAACTTAACCTAATTGTAGCTGATCCAACGGGCCCAGAAAATAATTTAATGGAGGCATTTCTAAAATGAAATCGGTGGACCTTGGTGGAACGGCTGAGAATTGGAGGCCTGATTCCCAGGATGACGATGACCCAGCAAATGGCTCATCTTCCCATTTCTGTTAGACTGCTCCACGGTCAGAATGACTCTGCGCTGCATGTAGGAGCCACGGAAATGATGGCACTCATCATCTGACGTCTGGGAGAGGCTGGAATAGCCAGTTGTTTGAAAGCAGCTTTTGCTTTGACCTACTATTTTGGAAGTAGGTAGTCAGAGCAAAAACAACTCTGCTCAAGATGGAAGAACAGAAATATGGGAATAACACCAGGACCCGGAGACATCAATTTTGGTAAAACACAAGCTATGGGACTGTGCCACGGCTTTTCTGCCTTTTGGAAGGAAGTGACAGTTGCCCATTTTCCTCTCTTCCACTGGGGATGTGAGAACCATACTCTCTCCTGTGGCCTGTCGACAAGCCTATGCAGAAATTGACTCCAGTCTGTGTTTCTCTTAAATGTTCTGTTGTATATTCCAAAATAATTTCCACCTCTGGGGCAGGGGTTTGACACCTCACAAGTTGACGGCATTCTAAGGAGAAGATTTTTTCATAATTCTAGTAGATACATATTTTGTCCCTCTGCAAAGGAAGAACCAATATCACTGCTCTTTTAGGCAAAACCATCTTCATTTCCCCAAAGGATGCATGTTTTCTTAGTATAGATATGTGACAGTTTTTCTCTATGGCTCTATGGCTTTTAATGAAAACCTATGAACAAAGCAACAAGGGCCTACAGTATAGCACAGGGAGCTCTGCTTAATATTCTGTAATAACCTAAATGGGAAAAGAATTTGAAAAAGAATAGATATATGTATAACTGAATCACTTTGCTGTACACCTGAAGCTAACACAACGTTGTTAATCAACTATACTCCACTATAAAATAAAAAATTTAAAACAAAGAAAACCTATGAACAGATTTCTCCTGCCATTCTGTCCCACCCCTGCCACTCCATTCCTCCCACTCCATTCTATGCCACTCGCCCCGTGGCCTCAGTCCACTCCACTCCACAATTTAGGCCATGTGCAGTTTGGATGGAGCTGTGTGACTTGACAGGTCCTTCAACCCCCCTCAAGGCATGCATTTACCAGCCACGCATGTGGTTAACTATGGGGACATGAGCCATTTACCCTGTGTCCAATAATTCGGTCAGCCCTTTGCACGTACCATCCCTTTTCATCCCCACAAAGCCCCGAGATGTGCACACTTTAGCATCCTCATTATGCAGATGAGGAGACTGGCACACACAGCGATTAAGCGATGTGCACCCAGTCACAAGACTAATATGTCACAGGGATGTGATTTGAACCCAGGAGTTAGGACTCCAGAATTCCCTCTGCTATAAAAGCAAAAAGGGTCCTCACGCTGCCTGCAAGACCTCCCAGGGGAGCCTTTCCAGAGAGAGTTCATCAAACCCAGGCAGAGCTCCAGGGAGGGAACAGAAGCCAGGGCCCCTATGCCTCCAAGGGCTTAGAATATCTAAAACTCTAGTGGCAGTACTTTGGGGTCAACCATGTGTCATTTAGAATCAGATGGAGGAGCTTGATCCTGAAATTTCTCTGTACTCGCTGAGAGAGGCAGGTAGAAAGTAATATAGGGCATCCGTAAACCAAAGTCGCCTCTGTCCAGCAATGACAAAGTATGTTTAATGCCGTGGCAATCTATCAAGTGTCATAGAATACAGGCTGCATATAAAGTGCAGCATTATTTTCAATGGGAGAACTTTCTCCCAGCTCAACAGATTTTGTAGAGGTAATGGGCATCTGGGATCAAAAGCCTGCAGATTGATGGTGGTGGCTGTTCACCAGAATTGAAACTCTCGGATGCCATTTCTCACAAAGACAAAGGAATTATTGAAACAGGACCATGCTTAGAGATCTGAAAACGGGAAATGCTCTTACTTTCATCAGACATTTAAAAATCACCAGTTCACTTGTGCTTTTGTCTCTAATCCATACCCTAAGATAGCGTGAAAGAGAATACTGGTGGTGAATCAAGAAGGCTAAGTGACTTTGTAGAAGAGAAGAAGAAGGAAGACATTTTGCCTTGATCTTGCACGAGCTTATTCAAGAGAAGGAGGTGGAAATGGAGACACACAGATATGTCTGTGTACATTTATCAAAAAGGAGGCAGGTCTCGCTCGTTTGGGACATGAGTTGTGTGCAACTTTCCAGGAGCTCCATTGTTGAACTCCACAAGAAGGATGGAAGGGATAGGAAGGATGCTGAAAAGACCTCAGGCAAAAAGCCTTTTGCAAATGAAAGAAGCAAAAGCAAAGGAATAATTATAGATTTAATTGGATAGTAGGTAACCTGGATAACAAGCTGAATAAATAAACAATGGGTGATCATCTAAGCTAGGCTTGTATCCAATTTCAGTCAGAGTAATTAATGAAAAATTCATAGATGCACACGCTTGGAATGTGCAGCTGAGATCTCCTGTCTGACATAGTAAAATTAAATACCAGATGTCCTGTCAGAAACAAATAACAATTTTGATGTAGAAAGTAAGTATGAGAAAAGTCCGTGCCTTATTATTCTGTATCGTTCCCCAAATGTTATAAATGGACTTGGAATCTTGTTGATTCATTCATTGATTCTTTATTTTTTATAACATTCAAAAAAAATTCACCTAGCTTAGTTAAAAAGTGAAATGCACAAAACAGATTAGGGGAAGATAAGACTGGAAAACTGAGTGTTTGGACCATGGCAGGCATTCAGTGCCACTTAGTGGCTTAGAGTTGATCCGAAAAGCAGTAGGGACCTATTGAAAGTGTTTGAGCAGAGGCATGACGTGAACAGAGATGTGACTGGGGAAGAGTTATGTGGATATGGGATACAAAATTAATCAGTGGATACACACACACACACACACACACACACACACACACACACACTCACTCTTAAGAGAAATCCTTGCTTTAGACAGATAATAAAATTTGAGTAAATGATATAGTCCTAAAATGGGGTCAAGGTGAATGACAGTACATCTTTGCTATAGCTGTAACTTCAAGTATAATCACTTCTGGGGCTATTTTGGTTGATTATGCAATACAAACAAGAGCAGAGATGCTTCAGCAATTTTCTTTCTAAATTTCTTTAATGGCCAGCTGGCTGTGGAGGACCGAGTGAACATAGACAAAAATGCACAATTCTAAGGAGTTTTAAAAATAAATAAAATGTTACAAAAGATGCCAGGGTAAGGGCAGTGTGAATCTTCTTCAGAAACTCACCATCAGATGTTGCTAACGTTGCCTTTTAATGGTGGAGGGTGGGAAGAGAGATTTGGCCAACATCTCTGCTGTAATTTACAGTAAATATACTGTTCCTTTGACTGTGAGACCATCTTGATCAGGTCAGAAAAATAAAATACATCAAAAAATGAAACACACACTTCCTTCTAAATAGCCCAGAACCCCAAGAGCCTTTCTCAGAGCTCCTAGAAATATGACATATACTCATGGTAATCCTGCTGGTGATGGAGGCGCTAGGCTATGTTTTGGGGTCCACGCATCCTTATCACTTCCCTCTCCAATGTGTACTACAGCCTTCTCAGGGGGCTCCCTGCTCCTGGTCCCATCACACTGGTCCCATCACACTGCTATGAGCAACGCTTTCCTAAACAACAGTTTCTCAGCTGAAGGTGATTTTCTCCCCCAGGTGACATATGGCAATATCTGGGGACACCTTTAGTCGTCATACGAGGGAGGGAGAATGCCACTGGCATCTAGTGAGTAAGGCCAGGGACGCTGCTCAACCCCCTGAAATGCACAGGACAGGGTCCCACAACAAACAGTCGTCTGGTGGAAAATGATGGTTCCGAGGCTGAAAACACCTGTCCTAAACACACGTGGACGATGTTGGTCAACACGCTTTTCAAAATTCACAAGTGCAACTGGTGTCCAAAGACGGAGACTGGCTTTCAACGTCCACAAGATCTGGTGTCACCAGCTCCTCTGGTTCACTTCTGTGTCCCACTGGTGCTATATGATCTCTCGAATGCCTAGTGCCTTCAGCATACCTTGGGGACACCTGCCTCCTCCTGCCTCAGTCCTTTTACTCATCCTCTGCCCCTTGCTGGACTGTCCTTTCCACCTGACTGACATATTTTATCATCCTTTCAGGATGACCTTCTCAGTGGATCTCGAAGTCAACATGATCACCATCTACACAGGACGCTGAGCAGTGCAGCCTTCTCCTGCAGGCACCTACCCGCCCTCATTTGTACGACGGGGTACTCTCCTTGCTCTTAGAGTCACCACCATTTATTCACACGTCTCACGCACTAGCCTCACCAGAGCCACAGCTGCGACTTTCATTTCTTCTGTTCTTTTTAGGCCATTTGTCCTTTCAAACCCTTTGTCTAGCAAAACATGTGCCCTGCTTCCACATCTAGCCTGGAGTAGCAGGACGCTGGAGAAGGTGACCCTGAATTAACCTGGACGTTGCTGCATCTGGAGTACCCAACAGGGCTTTCCTGTGACTGGGAATGAAGCCTCTGGGGCTTGGTCTTCATCATGTGCCTCCGACAAGTGGAAGCCATAGCACACGAGGAGATTAAACCAAACGGTGTCGGCACGGGAATATTCTCAGGCTCTGCCCATCTCCGTCACTGATCAACAGATCTGTCATTCAGTGTATCCCCTCCCTAGCCTGCTGATCTGTCAAACAGGTGTCTGGACATATGTGATGCTGACTTTGAGAATGACAGGAGGAGGAGGCAGCATAGGAAGGCTCACTGAGAAAGGACAAACCACACCTATAGTAATAAGATGGGAAAGAAAGGGAGAAGGTTGATGGGCGGAGGGCAGAGAGGTGGGGGGAGGGTGGGCACAGCCAGTGAAAGGTCGTGACACAGCATAAATCCAAGAGAACAGGGAAGGAAAGAGGACATGAGAAGTGTCACTGAAGATTATAAACTGGATTCCCTTTAATATGGTTTTTTTTCCAGGAGAAATCGGTAAGTTGTCTTGTATTATTTTCATTTTTGAAGTCTGTCTGAATAGTATTCATTGCTCTACTCCATTGACTGGAGTTTGCTAACGAGACTGGATTATACGGATCAAGGGTTTAGGAGGGTTGCACAGATATTAAAGGACCTCTTTTCTACGGACAAAGAAACTGAAGGTAAATGTGGTCACTCACTTTGCCCCAATCATGTTCTCTGGAATCAAGTTTCAAATTCAGCCAACATTTTGACCAAGCCCCCACCCAACCATTTCACCATTCCACCTCTCAAAATAAAGGGTTCAATTGCACATCAGTTTTTTATTATTCAAAAAGGTCTTACTTCCAATGATAGGCATCTGTATATTTTTATGACTTTTAATGACTACCTCCATAATTTTGATGGAAACAACCACATATGTAGGTCGATACATAGAGAGATAAAAGTTCTCTATGGATACATCTGTTTTGTTCACATCCATCCATAACTCCTGAATCGTAAGCGCAGGCAACCTACAAAAGCTTTGCTTACTGACTAGATATTCAATAAATGCTATTAATGACTATGCTTATAAACACACAGGACCACGAGACCTCCATCAAGGAAGGCAACCTAAAATTCTCACTGGAATTTCTTTTATCCTAAGTTTCTCTTTCCGTTATGTCTCACAGGCTGTGTCAGAGAGAGCTAAGTCCCCTGGTGTATGTTTGTCACGGAACCTTTGTTCCCTGGTTCTTTATGAGAGTTTTGTCCTATCAGAGTGGAAGAGAAAAATAACCCATTTATATTCTCTGCAGTACACTTTGGGTTTTATTCCAATTGCTACCGTGACAAAGAGGAATACCAATGTAAGCAAGGAGTTAAGCGTGCTGTTGCTCGGAATGCAGCGAACTGATCAGATGACTCTGAAGAAAGAGGCAGGCAGCACAATCTCCAATTCTAAATTTAGATAGACAGAGAGAGAGAGAGAAAGAGAGAGATGTATGTATATACATATGTATATCTTTACATACCGATCTATCTATGCACAAATCATCTATTTAGCTTTGGCTGGGAGACCAAATAGCATGTGGTTAAGAGTGCAAATTTAGAGCTCAGAAAGGCCTGGTACTGGTGCAATCTGTGTATGTGATTTTGGAAAATGGATCTCAGCCTTCCCATCTGAGTCACAGGTATGCTCGTAGTGGTTCCTATCTCAGAGGTTTGCTGTGAGTTCCCTAGGAGTTGGGGCATATGCGTTGTGTAGTCCATCTCGCGTTCCAGAGTAGGCGGTACACCAAACACAGATGTGATTACTTTGGGCAATGCTAAAATGATGGTGATTATAAGGGACGGTGGAAAATAAGTTAGATTGCTTTTAAAAAGTAACCTTGGGAATTCCCTGGAGGTCTAGTGGTTAGGACTCGGCGCTTTCACAGCCGTGACCGGGGTTCAATCCCTGGTGGGGGAACTAAAATCCTGAAAGCTGTGCGGCGACCATAAATTAATTAATTAATAATTTTTTTAAAGTAACCTTTTTGTTGAAACCGCTAACGTTGACCTCTAAGAGAATAGGACTCGGAGTTAGATGAGACTTGAGTTCAAATGCCAGCTTGGCCATTTACTAGAAGGATATATGTGTGTAACAGAGAGAGAGGAAGAGAAGGAAAAGAGGGAGACAAAGGAGGGAGGGTGGGAGGAACAGGGAGTGGGGGAGAGAAGGAGAAAGAGAGAGGAGAATATGGTCATCTCTTTTAACAATCAGAGATTCAATGTCCTTATCTGTAAAAGGGGATAACAATAGTACCTACCTCACAGGGCTATTGTGAGGAATAAATTATATATGTAGGTAGTCTAGCATACTATTTGTCACACGGTAAGCACACAAGAAATTGTTGTTCTTGAACAATCCATTCTATTATTAACTGTCTGGATGGGCTGTGCCTACACTCCCCATTCACACCCATCTGAAAGCAACATATTTGGAATGTCTTGTCATCAGGAATATTTGCTTATTCCTCATGCAGAATTTAAATCTTCCAGACTACCTCATCTGCTGCTCTATGCTAATTATGTACGTATCTTATTTGAATATCTGTTGCAAATTTACAAAGCCACTGTTGTCCTTCTGCCTCCTGGTTATACACAGTCAGGAACAGAAGTTAAAAAAAAAAAAAAAACCTTGGCATGAAAAAGAAAACAAACCAAGAACATCCTATAATATAATATCTCATTCTTTTGACCAACTGGGGTTTTTGGAATTTTTTCAGGTTGACTTTCCCAAACAAATACAGGACCGAACAGATCCCCACACTTACCCTGACATGATATTCAACTGCAAAACTGTACTTTAATAAAAATCTGGAAGATGCTTTCTCTTTCATAGTGTCAAGTGTCCCAAACCCACAAATAATAAATATCTGGCTTTTGGTTCTCAGTAGCTATAAGTAAAAGAAAGCAAGGGCTTTGGTGACAGAAATATAAATTCAATTCCTGACCCTGCCATAGGCTGACTGTGTGACCTCGGGCAAGTGACTTAACCTTGCTGAACTCTCTGTAACGAGTGGACGATAACAGTACCTACACCATAGGCAGGGCTTCTACCTGGTTCAATACCAAGCCTACCATCCAGATCTTAGTCCATGTGACTCCCATTCCCTGGGGTTGGAGTTACTGTTTCTTGGGTTGTTTTGAAGATTATGTGAGTTAATACATGGTAGCACTTAGGACAGCACTTGGCACACAGTAGATGCCAAATAAGTGCTTCTGTTGCTTCTTTCTATTACTGTTATTATTATTATTATTGTAGGTTCGTTGTGAGGATGGAATGTGACGATCCCAGTGAAGTGCTGAGCACAATGGCTGGAACGTGGGATGCGCTCATTAAGTGAGAGCTAGAGTCACTGGGGTGTGTAAACTACACCAGTTCCATGGTAAATAACAACAAGCAGGACGAGATCATCTCACTCTCCCCCACCCCACCCCAAATGCTGTAAGGACATCAAATTGGGTGCCAAGACACAAAACCGGGTCTAGTTCAATTATCTGCACTAATGGGAGGGTTCAGAGGCAAGGACGATCAACGAGGGTGGATAATCCAAAAACCACCTTCACTTGGCCATGAAACGCACTGTCGGTTCACATTCAAATATACTATGTCTGCCATTCTGCGGATTAATTTCCAACTAAATAATGAATCCACACAAGACAGGCCTGATTCCAGCTGGGAAGTGCCCTGGTTCTTTGGTCTGTTTCTGGCTCATCTCCTCTCTGCAACACACTCCACGCTGAGAACAGCCAGCAGGCTCCCCCAACTGGTGCCGAGAACCAAACTAAACAGGGTTGACCCCTCTCAACTCTTCCCAGAGCATGAAAGAGGCCCGGGTTTCAAAGGCTTCTTCTGTATGAAAATTAACTAGGGCTCCTGGTTGGGATGCCACCAATGTGGGGCTCAAGGGACATCTTGCTGCAGAAAACACATAGCTGAGCCATGTTTGCCTCAGCCCTGTCCAAGGTGCACGACGTTGCTCATCTCCTGTGACCCAAAGATCTTGAGACTCCCAGCTCCCCACCACCAACACCACAAGCTCAAAAGGAATGACTTTCTCATTCATGAAGGAGATTACTGGATGTCCTAGTCCTAGAGACTGGAAAATTAAACACTGCTATGAGCGCCATACTGTACATATTCATCCGATAAACAGGCATCGAGCACCTATTATGGGTTTGGCATTGTGCAAGGAACTGAGCGGATAAAGAAGCAGAAAGAAGACAGAGTCCCTGCCCTTACAGCCTAGTAAAAGCAAACAACAAATGAGCAAGGGCAGATGAATGTAGTAAAGTAAACATGGTGGTGAGGACACATAGCTTGGGCACCAGACCTCTACTGGTGGGGGATAGGGCCGTGCTCTAACCCGGGTACTTTCCAGTAAACCAACGTCCCCGCTTGCCCACTCATCTGCAACAGTCTTTCTGCCCCACCCCACAAGCCATTTTTTGTTCTATAGCCAGAGTGATCTTAAAATATGACTCCGACTTACTTCACTCTGTATGACAGTCTCTAGGTTCATCCACATCTCTAGAAATGACCCAGTTTTGTTCCTTTTTATGGCTGAGTAATATTCCATTGTATATATGTACCACATCTTCTTTTTTCATTCCTCTGGTGATTGACATATATATACACTATTGATACTATGTATAAAATCGGTAACTAATGAGACTACTGTATAGCAGAGGGAACTCTGCTCGATGCCCTGTGGTGACCTAAATGTGAAGGAAATCCAAAAAAGAGGGGATATATGTATGCGTATAGTTGATTCACTTTGCTGTAGAAACTAACACAACATTGTAAAGCAACTATACTCCAATAAAAATTAATTTAAAAAAATGTGTATCCAATCAGGCCACCCTTCAAATCTCCCAGTGTTTCTCATTGCTCTAAGACACAAGCCATGCCCTCACTTTGGCATGCACGCCCTGTCTGATCTGGCCTTTGCCTCCCTGTCTCTCCTCAACTCAGGCCACCCCCTGCCCTGCTCACCACACTCCAGCCACCCTGGTTCCTTTAAGCTCCTCCAAAACAACAATCTCTTTTCTTTCCTCAGAATCTAGGCATCTTCTATTTCCTTTAATTAAGATGCTTGTCTTACAAGTGAGTCCATCTCATCTGTTTGGTTTCTACTCAAATGCTACCTCCTCATAAAGGCTTTTCCTACCAGCCTCAAGTAGAGGACGATGGGTAGGAAGGAAATTAAATCCCAACTGGGCTTCCTTCACTGTACTCTCAAAATGTGGAAGGATCGATTTTTGATTTTTGTCTATGGCCTTATTTATGTCTATGAACCCATAAATAAGAAGAACAACAAATAATAAATAATAAGAAAAGTAAAGGATAAGGATTAACAATAAGAACAAATGTTGGCTGAGCCCTTATGTTGTGCCAAGTTCTCCTCTAAACTCTTTTCACGTGTCACCTCGTTTCATTTCATCCTCCCAGCTAGCATGTATCGTCATCGCCGTGGAGACAGGCACAGAGAGGTTAAGCAACTTGCACACTAGTTGTACGATGTACATACGTGACAAAGGCTGAATTTGAACCTGGGAAGCCTGGTTGCAAAACCCGTGTTCTTAACTTCCATACCGAGCCACTTCTCAACCACAAGCACCTTTATTTTTTCAATTAAAACAAAATCACCTCCACAAAGGGCCATTAAAAAGTGACAAAGACCATGGGGGAACTTTGTTCAACAGAACTTGAATCGTTCTCTCCCTTTGGGATCTTCTCTCTTCCCTCCTTCCTTGCGTCCCCATAACAATGAACATCCTGCCCCATCCTTTTAGAATACACTATCCACAATCACTCTTAGCAGCTATGGCTACATAAAGCTTATTTATACCCATGTCCTATGGCTAAAAGAGATCTTTAGGCGGCCCACAACCCTGCCCAAAGAGTATATACATCACAAGGAGACAGGCTGTGAACCAGACTGGGTTGATTTAACGAGAAATGTCCATTATCCAAAAGCAAAGAAAACCCAAGGCCACCACTCTTTTCTCCTGTCCTGCTTCTATTTTCTCCTACTCCCAGCTCCATTCTAATTCTGTGCCTCCAATCTTAAATACATTACAAACATAACCTATTCTATTTCTTTTTTTTTTAAACTAAACAGGCTCAACTTAAGGTCAGTCTCTTCTGGTACACTGACTCCTATTATGGAAGGAATAAAGGAGAGATTGCTTTTAAAAAGAGAGGGGCTGCTTTTAATGACAGTTTCCAAACAGTGGCCTTTTGTACTTGAAGGGATTGATGATAAAGCTCACTGTCAACTGACAGTAACATCAATGTCAGAGCACAAAGGGATGGATGTCCCTCAATATGGGACCATCCCAGAGCCATTAACCAGTGCTGGTCTGCTCTGCCATCTTGGAGGACGGCTACTACTCAGGACAACGTGGCCGCTGATTTCCTCTGAGCAGAGTCAGTGAAATAAGGCAGAGATGGGAAAGAAAACTCTCCGTCTCTTTCTCTTTCTCTCCCTCACATACTTACACACACACACACACACACGCACACACACACACACACACACACACTCCATATCTGAAAGTAATTCAGCACTGGCCAGTGGTGAAAAGCCCTGGTCAAAGTTTGAATCTGAGCTTTGCCAAGTCTTTGCTGCATGACTTCAGGCAAATACCTTTGCTGCTCTATGCTCCAGTGTTCTCATCTGTAATATAGAGGTAATAATACTATCTCATAGGGCTGTTTTGCAGATAAGATGAGGTAATTCATGCAAAGAGTTTGGCAAGATGTCTAGATAGATTAACACTCGAATTTTATGTTGGCTGTTAGTATTACTATTATAACTATGACAGAACTGTACAGTTCAAAGCATCAGCAAATTTCCTCTCCCTAATGCTTTTGTGAAGGAGACAGGGCATCTAGCACTTCTACAGTTTTAAAGGTGAGTCTCAGACAGGTGTTATGATGGACTTCAAATCACATAAGTGACCAATTAACTGGCAGAGTCCAGACTAGAGAGGTGACCATCTGACTCCAGACCAGTGCCTGGCTCACTCCTCCAAGTTATTTCTCAGTCTGTTGAAGGCTGGGTGACTGGTCTATGTCTGGACTGATCCTAGGAGCAAGGGAAAGAAGGTCATTCCTGAGTTTCCCACAATCACAGTTTCAAGTATTGTATCTGATTGTTAGAGTAGCCATATCGTGTGTCATTTAACCTGGATATTTTTGAGAGTGACGAATGCTGTACTGGACAGGATTCCAGGGAGGGACATAAACTAAGGCAGTAGCAGACAGACTGGGACAAATGCCCTCTACCTATTGTCCACATAATTATACTAGTACAAATCCTGACTCTTCCTTCTACAGTGGGCTGGGGCATCTAATATCTTGTTTCCCAGCATATTTTCTCATTTCCTCTCTTCTGGTGGAATCACCCCTCTTGCTTTCAGCCTATTACTTCTCCAACCCGTGGTGTCACCACAAAGCGGCCAAGTACAGCACTGCTCTCCTTCCCAGCCTCAAAGGTTGGGTTAAGGATAAGCTCAAAGCCAAGCCAACGGAGGTTGTTCCCAGGGGCTTTTCTAGCAAGGATGATAGCCCCGTGCTTTTGGGGAAGGGAGACACCACAATGCTCAAAAGATAAAACGTTGGATTTGTCTCCTCATTCTTTCTTGCCTGTTTAGAGGAAGTTTATCTTCAGCAAGAGAAGCTGCCAATCGACTGAGAGGCAGAGACAAGTGGAGATGCAAGGTAAGCACAAAAGGGGAATGTCCTCCCAGTATTGAGCCATTGGCTCCAGGCACAAAAACTTGGGGCTCAGTCTCTGACACCCTCCTTCCTGCAGTCATTTATTAGACTTTGTAGGTGAACACAAAAATCTTCCCAAATCTATTATCCAGTATATTCTATGGTCATTTAGGTGTTTGTACTTCCTTTTGTTAAAAGTAGCATGAGGGCTTCCCTGGTGGCGCAGTGGTTGAGGGTCCGCCTGCCGATGCAGGGGACACGGGTTCGTGCCCCGGTCCGGGAAGATCCCACATGCCGCAGAGCGGCTGGACCCGTGAGCCATGGCCGCTGAGCTTGCGCGTCCGGAGCCTGTGCTCCGCAACAGGAGAGGCCACAACAGTGAGAGGCCCGCGTACCGCAAAAAAAAAAAAAAAAAAGAAAGAAAAAGTAGTATGAAATGGGTTTATGTTACTTGCAAGCAAGATAATTCTAATTATACAGATACCAACAATATGGGTATGGAAAAGAATCTCTAAGAAAGGTAAAAACTTTAAGTGAAAGAGGATTTAGAAAGGAGAGAAGTCAAGGTCAGCAGCATATTTTCATTGAAATAATCATTTGAGTGGGCTTGCGAAAGCTTAAAATTTTGAATAAGGAAAAAGGGAGAGATGTCCCACGTCCCAAGAGTTCTTGTTGAAAGAAGAACATGACCGTGGAAAGGCATTATGGTGTAGTGGCACTGGCATCATTAATTACGGTTCAAATACCAGTTCCACTGCTGAGTTCTTGGTCAAGACACTTCAGCTTTCTGAGCTTCTATTTCTTCCTCCATGAAATAAGGTTTCTAATACCTCTCAGAGTTGCTAAGAGAGTCATCACGAGCATACATAAAACACCTACTATTACCCTTGGCACACAGAAGGTTATTAATAAATAGTGATTATTTTTCGTGTGTGGAGGGCAGCAAAGAGCTCCAACTGTAAAAGCTGATAGGAGTTGGACTGGAGACTATGGTATCCCTAGAGGTAGAAATTACACTTTTGTTGTCTTTGGCCTGCTGTGATCTGGCCCACGGTCTGGACTCTATGAAGTGCTTAATAACAGTCAACGAATAGATCCATGAAAAAGAAAATCATTGATGAATCTACATAGCCTTAGAGGGATCTTAAATAACCATAAACAGCCATTATCAGTATCCTCAAGGTAAATGTATCTGGCAAGGTTATCTAGTGCCAGGTTGCATTAAAAGAATCCTCATGGCAGTTGTCTATATATATATATATATATATATATATATATATATACACACACACACACTTATATATATACACACTTATATATATATAATATATTTTGCAAGAGTGAAAACCTGCAAGACAGTACAAATAAGAAAAAAAGTAAACGAATCATTTTTGCTTATATTCATGGACGCACGTGACTTGCTTACAAAGAAATAGAGAGCAAAAAGTGTATCATTCATCCAATCGTTCATTCATTTCTAAGTTCACTCACATGCATTAGCTCTTGCTATGATTTAGCAATGTTATGCACCCTAGGGACCCAAAGATGAAGACACAGTTGCTGCCAGGGAACCCTCAAACAAGGGCATGCAGAAGAGATATTGATGACTAACTTTGATACAATAGAATAAATATCATACTGTCAGAAGTATTAAAGGCTCCAGAACTCCTGAAAAATGAGCACTCACTGTACCCGAAGAGATTGGAATATGCCAAGGCAGACTGGGGAGAAAAGTAATCCCTGAAGGAGGACACAGCATACCAAAGGCATAAAGTCATGAAGATGTATGCCGTCTGTGGGGGAGACAGTGAATTCTCTGATCTCCCTGCAACAAACACTACATGAGGTAACTGGGGGCACTGAGACTCAAAGGCTGGGTTGACCAGATGCCCATAGGCCTTGAATACCAAGCTAAAACATAAAGATTTCGTTCTGCAGAAAATGACAGGCCACCAACAGCTGTTGATAAAGGGAGGGACATAAGCAAATGGAAGTTTTAGTGAAATAACTTTGAAAGCAGAGCAGAGGGTAGATCAGAAGGGATGGTGGGGTGACAGATATTATTTATTTTATATTAAAAAGTCAAACAGGGGCTTCCCTGGTGGCGCAGAGGTTAAGAATCCACCTGCCAATGCAGGGGACATGGGTTCGTGCCCTGGTCCGGGAAGATCCCACATGCTGAGGAGCAACTAAACCCGTGTACCACAACTACTGAAGCCCACGCGCCTAGAGCCCGTGCTCTGCAACAAGAGAAGCCACCGCAGTGAGAAGCCCACGCACCGCAACGAAGAGTAGCCCCAGCTCGCCGCAACTAGAGAAAACCCGCGTGCAGCAACGAAGACCCAATGCAGCCAATATATACATACATACATACATAAATGGTCAAACAATTTCCAAGGATTTTAGTAAGGATGACTAGATATATGGAAACACTGATAACTGGATGAGAGAAGGCTATGTAAGTCAGGGATCTAAGAGACAAAGTACAAGAAAACCCTTCGAAGTGCATTAAGGGGATGGGGGAGGGTATTTACCAGCTTATGTAACTGAAACATCCAGTAGTAGATACAGCTCAAACACAGGTGTCTGTATGATTTCATCCGGACTTGTTCTCTTTCTATCTCTGTACGGTCCTTCATCTTAGGCAGTATCTCCCATCACGGTACCCACAGCTACTCCAAGCTCCCATTCTCACAATTCCTAACCAGCCACATCAAGAAGCCATTTCCCCCAGCAACTTCTGAATTGAGTCTCACTGGTCTGCCTGAACCAGGTCCTGAGGCCAGGGTGTGGGATGCCTTGACTGGTCAGGCCTGGATTATGTACCGTTTTGAATTTGAGGTGGGTCCACCCACCCAACCTCAGGTGGCCTGCACTTAAAGGAAGGGGTATCCTGCTTCCTGTTGGAGAGATAACTGCTGGGCAGACAAATAAAACATGCCTTCTTTGGAAGCATGGGAAGGGGAAGGAAAAGAAAGCATACTAAGTTGTGAACCTTAATCTTAAATAACAGGACCCTTACTGTAAATGCACTTACTGCCCATATTATTGGAAGAACTTTCAACTATGCTTTCCAAACCTCCAGGAGTACTTGGAATTTTAAGAATCAAAATACCTTTATTTCCCCCAAATCAACTAAAGCTCCTTGAAAGAATAAAATGTCTTTAAAGATGCGAAGATGTACAGTGGAAATGAAAGGACAAACAGAACACTTCTAACTCACCTAATATTTTCAAATAAAAATGCTTCCTCCTAGGAATGTATATATAAATTTCCCCAAGTGCAGCTACTAATATAAGCATGTCATAAGACCCTTACATAAGTAGGAACATTCACCTTTACTTTCTGTTAACACTAACATTAACCCTTTCAATTCAGACAACTTTTGATGTTAAAATGTACTTAGTGTTTACTCTGGAGAGAAAACAAAACCAAAAATATGATATTTTCCCCAACATTTCCAGATATACACATTCTTTGAAATGTATACAATTATATTATGACTCTTTTAACATTGGTCAAAAACTCAAACACCAGTACAGTGATAAAAGGTGAATAAAGTCAAAACTAAAAGGAGACCTGGGTTTAAAAGAAGGGTCGTGTGTTTATTATCTGGGTGAACTCTGGCAAATTAGCTAACCTCTCTGTTCCTCTGCTTCTTAGTCTGTAAAACAGATGCAATACTAATACTTAAATGAAAATTAGATAAAATAATACATGTAAATTGGAAAATATGAATATGTGTATGTAGATGTACTTGGACACTTAGAATATATACTTGGAATCCAAGTATTTGGCTTTCAAAATCCCAAGTAATTCCAACTATATACTCAAATGTGTGTACACGTATTTGTGTGTGTTTAGGAAACTATAGTTCCCCAAACTGGACATAATCTAACTGCCGTACAAGGGAATGAGTATATAAATAATGATGGACTTATACAATAAAATACTATGTAAACCTTAATCAGAATGCAATAGACCTATAAAGGCCGATACAGGAAGGTCTTCATGGTACATGATTAAATACCAAGAGCAAGGTATAAAACAATGAGTTGAGTGTATCCCTATTTAAACAAACCATATATACATACATATATATATATATATATATATATATACACACACACACATACACACGCACACACATGCACATATATTTCACTAAATAAATCATATAGAAATATTATATAATTCATATATGTATATGATTTATGTACTTAAAAGTATTATTGTACTTTACGTATTAAGCATTATGTATTGATAATTATACATGCATATAACATAGGTACACATAATAAATATACAAATAAAGATGCACATACAAGAACTTATACATGAATCGAACTTTCATGAAAAAATACATAAGAAACCAAAAATCTTTGCCTCTAAGAGGTGATCTGGCCGCCTGGAATTAGACCTTAAATTTTATTCTATGTTTGAAATTGTTATTTTTTTTTAACCACTTGCAAAATATTGTTTCATATCTTTTTTCTAAGCTTGACTTTCACTGACCTTTCCCAATTCATCTGTTGCTGTTTATCCTATCTGTGAAAATCCCCAGCAGATAATGGTGTTTGTGTGTGAATGGACCAGCTTTTTTCAGACCACCATATTTACATGCAGGGGCCACTTTGGTAAAACGATGCTAGCTGATTAAGAGAGTTTGTGAAGAAGTACCCACTGTGATTGAAACACTCATTTAATACATTTTAAGTGCCTGAAATGCTCAGCTTCCTTGATTGGTGTTGATTGTTTGCATTTGATTTATTTCCTCAGTATCAGTGTTCGTTAAATTACTTAAGTAATGGCCACCCTGTAGCTGCATCTCTATTTAACTCCATGTCTTTGGGAGCATTCTAATTCAGAGGCTGTTCACTTCAGGAGCTGGGAATGTACATTTGACCATCGAAGAGCTGTGTATTGCTCACAGAAATTACTTAAAGGAAAATTATCTTTCAAAAAAATTCACAGCAGTCTGATTTTTTTTCTATTTATAGCTTCTATTCTTGGCAGAAGTCTTATTATTTTTGACAATTTATTAACTACCATGGACACACTCATAAAGTGATGTTCAATGTTCACAACCATATGCTTGATCTTCTACATTTTAAAAGTCTACCACCCATGTGGACAGTAAGAGTTCTGCCAGCAACATTCTAACTGTCCGTACGCTAAATACACTTTTTACAAAACAGACATGGTTTCGTTGGACATTCCAATAGTCCACAGTCTGAATGGAGATTTTCTTTTTGTGTTTATTTTATCTGTCCCAGTGGAGGTGGGTACTGGGATTTCTCTTCATTCATTGTTTGTATTCAAAAGCTGTTGAGGTTTGCTTTTGCCCATGCGCACATTTACATCAAGAAGCCTCACTGTGGAATGGGGAGTATTGATCAAGGGAGGTGGTCAGAAGGAGGGTCTTTTGTGCTGGAGGAGGGAAAGGCATCAGGGTCTGTGAGGTCATGAGAACCATGGATACGCAGAGGGCACTGGGAACTTAGGGTACGGAAGTAAGATGGGAAAGGAGAAGCTGCGTATTGTCTGCATATTTCTGACTGCAAAAGTCAGGTGCATCAAGAAAGAGTTGGAGTTTGACCACTTGGAATAAAGAAGCCCAAATGAGACTGAGCTGTAAACACCCAGGACCCTGATGCTCTGGGAGTGGGAAGCCCCTTCCTACAGCGATGGCATTTTTAGGTGAAAAATCACAACAAATGAAGTCACAGTAATTGAGGGGAACTGCAGGTGGTCTAGCAAGGTTTACCTTGGGAGAAGGTCTGCGCTGAGGTTTTAGTAGAAGTTTGCGCCCCAGACAAAGTATGAGATCAAAAAGCTTGACAGGTCGTCAAAGAGTGAGTCTGAGCCTTCAGGCCTGAGTGAGGGTCTAGGGCACCACGAGGTAAGAAGGGGAGGGAAACTCACTCCAATGTCCTGGGTGAAGTGACTCAGCACTTAGATGGTTCTCTGCTCCCCTCCCACTACAGGGCTGGAGCCCACCCAGTGGTGGGAGCCAGTGGTTACTTTGAGATAAGCTCTAGAGCCATCTTAGTAGGTTCAGAGACCACTCATGGACATAGCTTTATTAAAAGTAGAAAAATGTATATTATTCAAATTCACAGGAAGAAAAATTTTTAAGTCGGGGGAAAAGAGTAATTTATTCTTAACAGGTTGACTCCATAAATCTTTCTGTCACGGGACAGGCATTCATTATAAATCTTTCACTTATGTGACAGGTATTTACTGAGTGTGTACTCTCCCTAAGGCACTGTGCTCGGCTCTGTGGGTTCCACAGAAATTACCCTGAGGCAGAGCTTAAGAAGAATCTGAAGTTGGCTAGGGGAGATTGAACATAAAAGCAAAATCAAGATGACTATGGAAAACAGTATGGAGATTACTTAAGAAACTAAAACTAGAGCTACTATATTATCCAGCAATCTCACTCCTAGGTATATATCTGGGAAAAAATGAAAACTCTAATTCAGAAAGATACATACACCCCAATGTTCATAGCAGCACTATTTATAATAGTCAAGACATGGAAACAGCCCAAATGCCCATCAACAAACGACTGGCTGGCTTAAGAAGACGTGGTAAGAGAGCCCGCGTGCCACAACTAGAGAAAAGCCCGCAGGCCGCAACGAAGAGCCTGTGTGCTGCAACTAAGACCCAACACAGCCAAAAATAAATATTTTTTAAAAGGTGTGATATATATATATATATATATGTGATATATACACACAATGGAATATCACTCAGCCATAAAAAAGAGTGAAACATTGCCATTTGCAGCAACATGGATGGACCTAGAGAAATTATACTTAGTGAAGTCAGTCAGACAAAGAGAAAGACAATACTATATGATGTCACTTATACGTGGAATCTTAAAATTATACAAATGAATCTTTACACAAAACAGAAACAGACTCAAAGACATAAAAAACAAACTTATGGTTACCAAAGGGGAGAGGGAGGGAGGGATAAATGAGTATGGGATTAACAGATACAAACTGCTATACATAAAACAGATAAGCAAGAAGGATTTACTGTATAGCATGGGGAGTTATATTCAATATCTTGTAATAACCTATAATGGAATATAATCTGAAAAAAAAGAATTACTTTGCTGTATACCTAAAACTAACACAATACTGTAAATCAACTATACTTCAATTAAAAAATTAAAAAAGAAGAAAAAAGTACAAGATGGCCATTATTTAATGACCTAGATGGGTATTCATTCATTCTTCCTATTAATTTATTCATTCCAATCAATAACTAAGGAATATGGTACATGAAAGCAGCATACCGGCATATGGCTGAGGGTGGAGAGAGGGCGGGGTTTAGGATAAGCTTCCTGTACTTCAGTGATTCTCATCCCTGACTGTATATTATCACTCAGCTGGGGAGCTTTTAAAAAATACGGATGCCTGGGTATGAAACTCCTGGGACTCTAATTTAATTGGTGTAGAGTGGGTCCAAGTTCTGATAGTTTTTAAAACTCTCCCCAATTGATTCTAATTTGAAGTCAGGGTTGAGAAGCTCTAATATATACTTAGTAACACTCGATCTGAGTCTTGAAAGCTGTGGATAGGAACTGGAAATAGGGAGAAATCAAAACAAAGCACAGTAGAACCTGTTCTTTTCTCTTCTGGGCATTTTCTCCCTCCAGGAGGTATCCTGTGAGGTGAGTCACTATTTAAGTTCTCCTGCGTCAGGAAGGAAAGCAATTAACATGTATGAAGAGGAGCTGCTGGGTACTTGTCATGTGATATGGGTTCCTGGATTAAGGGCAAACCAGAAGAGGAAGAGGGAGTTTCCAAAGGGATACATTTAGTTTCCAAGAAAGTTAAAACCTTCATTCTAAGATGCCTGACTATAGCATGGTTTAAGTTTGGATGCAGACCTAGTGCCACCACTGTAATAGCAACATTCTGATGCCTTCTAAATACCAGGCACTTTATAGACATTTCTAATTCCAAAGAGGTTATTTTTATTCTGGCTTTATAGCTGATCAAAGCGGGACTCAGAGAGGTAAGTGCTATGCTAGGTAAGTTACCTAGCTAGTGACTAGGTGAGGCAGGTCTGGCCATTTGGCTTTTAGCTAAAAATCCCGCGTTGCCCATTTTCTTTCCCACAAACTTATTCCACGAGGAAAGCAGGGTGTACTTTGATCTTCTAACACTGTAATTTCCTGAATTTCTCTTCTCAATACAACACCCTTCTGTTTTAGCAAGATAACAAAGAGAGAATACTTAACAAAATCTATAGGAAGATGTGTTTGTAATAAAAACACCCTTGCCATCAAGATTTTAATGACTGTCATTATTATAGTTCAGGCAGAACAAAAGCAAATCCAAAGCACTCTTTAGAGTTGTTGTTGAGGAATTATCTGGTTAGGTCATTCCTTTTGCATTTATAATGGTTGGATCCCCTGAGTTTGTTTAGAGATAAAATGTAATGCAGTGACAGACACAGGGATTTGGGTCCAAGTAGATGTGAAATATAATCTCTATACTGCCATTCACTAGCTGTGCGACCTTAGACAAATTGCTTAACCAATCTGAGCCATTTTTTTCTTACCTGTACAATGGGGATAAAATATCCAACCTAGTAGATTTATTATAGATTAAATAAACAAACACACACACACACACACACACACACACACACACACACACACACACACACACACACCCGAGCACCTGGTAAAAATTATATTACAACAAGGCCAATATTTACTGGGTATTTACTAATTTCGGTAAGCTTTTTGAGTTCATTGTCTTTAGTTTATTTTCACAGATCTATGAGGTAGGTACTTTTATGAGTCCTATTTCACAAATGAGACCAAGACAAAATGAGGTACAGTAAGTCCCAGGTTTTTCTGAAATGTGAATGTCCACATAGAAGAAGGTTGAAAATAAAGCCAGGTGGACAGGTCAGCAGAACCCCGAACTGTTAGAATGCAAGAAGAACCAAGAAAGAGTTGATGGGGTTCAGGGCAGGCCACCCCAAGACGTGCCATTCTGGCTGTGGATTATTTCCAGCTGAAAACCAAGCAAGGCCCAAAAGACTCAGGAAGAACCTTTGGACTCCCCCTTACGGCCTAAAAGAATTTTAGATAAAAGGCTAGTCCCAAGATGGTGCTATCACCATAGATAATATAGTAAAATATGAACTAGGGGTGGCGGACAGGGAGGAAGGTAGCGTGGCCCACTTTATCAAAGTCCCTCTCTGCCCCATTGTCTCTAGGTGGCCCAGCAAACATTTGTTTACCAACCATTAACACTTTCCATTTTCCTGTGAATTACCTTACTTCCCTTTGAAGTCCCAGATCCCTACCCCCTGCTCCTCAGTCCAGAACGACATATATACCTCATCTTGCCTTACTGTCTTCATGCTTATATGAATTCCCCGTATGTACATAACAAATTTATCTCCTCCTGTTAATCTGCCTTATGTCATTTTAATGACTTGACCAGCCAAAAGAACGAAGAGGGGGAGGGGGGAATATTCCCCTCCCCTAAAGAGTTAAGGCCAAGATCTGAGTCAAGAAGGAGAGCTGAAGATTTAGTTAAGGTCTTCACAGTAGAGATTGAATTACATTCAATGCCCTGCTAACTGAATTTACCAATATCCCTCCCAATCTCTAAATCTTTTTTCTTCCTTTAATTTTGAAATAATTATAAGCTCACAAGAATTTGCAAAAGTAGTAAAGAGAGATCCTATGGACTGTTCACTCAGCTTTCCCCAATGGAAACATCTTACACAACTGCAGGACAATATTCAGACTAGGAAACTGATATTGGTGCAATCTGCCGACCTTACACACACACAGTGCGTGTGTGTAGCTCTGTTAAAATTTATCCTATGTATAGATTCATGTAACCACAACCAATGTCAAGATGCAGGGCTTTTCCTTCACCACAAAGAGTGCCCTGTTTCTACTCCTTTCCAACGTGCTTTTCCTTCAATGATTTCTATTTACGTTTACGAAGCAAGGTCGACATCCACAAGGCTCTGCTGGCCACATTCAGGATCTCCTTCTCCTACTGGAGATGAGTAGGGAGAGGGGTTCTCAGGAGCTCACTGTCATCACCCCCCCAAAGCGGGGTCGGAATTTGGTCCAGGGTGGTGCCAAAGAGAAGTTGATGGAAAGATCTTACTTCAGTCGTCTCTTTTAATTTGCCATCCCTCCAGTGTTGACTTTCTCCAACTCACCCTCTAAGCTGTGGCTAAAGGAACCTCTCTGAAATGCCACTGATATCAGGTGAATTTAGGGTAAAACCCAAATTCACTCAGGATCCATAACATACTTCTTCATTTGGCCCATCCCTACTTTCCAGCCTCAGCTCTTTCTGTCTTGCCCTCTGCCCTGCCTCAGTAAACTATGTAAATTTCCCTGGTAGGTCTGTATCAGGCCCATGCATGTGCCAAGCAAGCTCTGTAGAATTCAACGGGAAGGACACTCCCTGGGCTTGGCGGCATGGCTGCCCAGATCATCCTGAGATTTTCCAAAGCCTCATTTCCTGTGCGTAATGAATATGCAGAATATTAGCATAGCTAGCACTTCTACCATCTAACAGGTTGATTGGTCTCAGATGTTTCTTACCAATCCAGGTGGAAGCGACTCTGAATGAGACCCCAAAGTCACCGTGTTAATAAGTTATTTTGGAAAAGGAGAGAGCACAGGATTG
Organism: Pseudorca crassidens; assembly: GCF_039906515.1. Classification (NCBI taxonomy): domain Eukaryota; kingdom Metazoa; phylum Chordata; class Mammalia; order Artiodactyla; family Delphinidae; genus Pseudorca; species Pseudorca crassidens. The sequence continues at coordinate 33,900,545 of NC_090310.1, forward strand.
AGGGAAACAAAGAAACACAGAGGCATGCAGATACATCACAGAGCATGAACTTTAAATGTGTTTTGACCTGAGGACTCTGATCTCCCTCCTTTCTTCCAGTTCCTAAAGCTGAGGATATAGGAATGCTTTTCTGGACACCTGTATAACAAGAGAGCCAAGCTCAAAGGTAAGACAGAGATGCTTTTAAAGTGGCTACTTATGGGACAGGGTGGAGTAGAAACGATCACACGCCCACACCAAAATTTCATGAAGACGAAATCCAGTTGTAAAATCACCAGGATTGCCAAAAAGCTGTCGTGTTAGGGAAAAAAACGCTGAAACATTCTACTCCCATTTTGTCCCATTATTCAAAAGAACATACATTTTATAATCCAAGGAAGACCTCCATTCATCTGAGAACGAGCCACTGTTCTCCAGCCCTAATTCCATAAATAGCCTTTGCACATTTTGCTCATTGACACCGTACAGAGATGGGGTCCCTCCTGGCGTGACATTCCATCTGGCTGGGACTCACAGCACATTCTCATCTCCTTAGGAAGCAAACCGCTTCTCTGATGTTTCCCTACTGTGTCCAATTATGCTGCTCCCTTGCTAAATGAGCTCTTAGGCATTCAATACATTTTTAAGGAAATGGATCAGCATGATTATTCTGGGAAACACAAAGCTCACGAAGGAATAGGGCAAATTATGAATTTCAGGAAATACGGGTCTTTGTACATTAATCACACTAATAATATTACAAATGAGAGACGTATAAATCCAGTTCCCTCCTGTGCTTGATTTGCTTTGTTTGATCCCTTTGAAGCAAGGGTGCAGAGTATTGTTTTGATGGATTTAGTCCCCTCCTTAATTTTTTTCAATTATTGCTGCATTTTTAAAAATCAGAACAAAAAAATTGGAAAGCTACAAAATTTTTCCAATCAGCAGTAAAATCCATAGAAAACACTGTGATGGAAAATGGGAAGGCTATCAGACAATGGCAGATATACAACACACATCACACTACTTCCTCATTCTAAGTCCATGGCAGACGTTCCTAATCAATTACAGAACTCTGGCCTACAGAGATCTTAAGTGGCCTCAAACTCACTTTTCCACATTACCCACATAGCACTTACCCACCATTGGAACTGACCTCACTGTGACCCAGGTTGAGATGAAGCAACTAAATTCTGGTAGGTGGCGTGCCTCCCAAGGACAGGTGGTGAATAAGTGTCAAAGCCAAGAGGGGAAGCAGAATCTTACTCCCCATCTGGTGCCCTACACCTACAATAGGCACCCCTCCTTATCTTTATAGAGCACCTGGGCAGAATGCCTTCTATTCTTATGGGATTCTTTAGGAATTTAAGGAAATAAGAAGAGCCACAGGGGGGTCTCATCACGGAGTGTGAGCATGGAAACTTCCACTTACAACTTCATCTTTCCAACACACACACAGCCCTCCATCTGCAAACCTGCTTCACTTTTTTTTGCATGGCTGTATCCTTCTCAACATTCAGATTTCAGTTTAATTATCGCTTTTCCAAAATACCTTTCCATGGGACATCCCTGGTGGTGCAGTGGTTAAGAATCCGCCTGCCAATCCAGGGGACATGGGTTCGATCCCTGGTCTGGGAAAATCCCACATGCTGTGGAGCAACTAAGTCCGTGAGCCACGACTACTGAGCCTGCTGTGCCACAACTGCTGAAGCCTGGGTGCCTAGGGCCCATGCTCCGCAACAAGAGAAGCCACCGCAATGAGAAGCCCCGCGTACCACAACGAAGAGTAGCCCCTGCTCACCGCAACTAGAGAAAGCCTGAGAGCAGCAAGGAAAACCCAACGCAGCCAAGAAATAAATAAATTTTAAGAAATAAATAAACTTCCTGGACCTTCTCCCTCTTTTGTAAAAAAAAAAAAAAAAAAAAAAGCTTTCCACATCAACTTATCTAAAGAGACTCTCCACTAACTGGTTTTTATCTTAATACTCTATTTTATGCCTACCATGTACCACAAGTAGTAACTGGTATAACTGTTTACTAGATCAGTATTTCTTCTCCCAGACCACATGCCCCAAAACGTCAGAGGACCACATCTGCTTACTCTCCACCAACATCTAGCATGGCCTGGATGGAGATCAGCACAAGGCCAAGTCAGCAAATTATAGTAATTATAAATACCATACTTTCTAAGAGGATCTCGCCCTCATATTTTTATCCTATCTCTTTGTCCTACGCACGTCCACATTTAGGGATGTCCTTGGGTATCACCTGCCAGAAAGTCACAGCTCGGGTGTGTAGTTTTTTTTTTTAATAAATTTATTTATTTACTTAGTTATTTATTTTTGGCTGTGTTGGGTCTTTGTTGCTACACACAGGCTTTCTCTAGTTGCGGGGAGCAGGGTCTACTCTTTGTTGTGGTGTGCGGGCTTCTCATTGCAGTGGCTTCTCTTGTTGCGGAGCACTGGCTCTAGGCGCGCGGGCATCAGTAGCTGTGGCTCGCGGGCTCTAGAGCGCAGGCTCAGTAGCTGTGGTGCACGGGCTTAGTTGCTCCACGGCATGTGAGATCTTCCCAGACCAGGACTCAAACCCAAGTCCCCTGCATTGTCAGGCAGATTCTTAACCACTGTGCCATCAGGGAAGTCCCTGTAGTTCTTTCCTTAAGGTCCCGCATAAGATATTTGCTCCATCAAGCAAATAAAAGTCCCTTTGGATTGTTAGGAGTAAAGAAATTAAGCTTCTAACCTCAGCTCTGTCATCTGACCTCCCTAAGCTTCCACCCAGTTCCTCCACCCAGCTGATCCTAGCCCAAACTGTTGACCCATGGAAATGTGAGCTGAATTCGTGGTTGTTTTCAGCCTCTAAGTGTTGGGGTAGTTTGATGTAGCAGAAGCTAACTGATATACTACTATGTTAAGAGCAAAGGTTCTAGAATGGGGTGGCCTGAGCTTCAATTCTGAGCTTTCCACTGAATGGCAGCACAATCAGAGACACATCTGTTTAAGCCTCAATTCCCTCATGTGTAGAATGGAAATAAGAAGAGTATTTTCCTGACAATGTTATAATTATTAAACGAGTTAATATACATAAAGTACCAGGTACACAGTAAGTGCTCAATAGACATCAGTGATTATTATTATTTTTTAAGAGTTTAAAAGATTCATTTCAATCACTAATTTATTGAATTTATTTCCTCAATGCTCCCAGCATCTTGTTTTTGCAAAGGGAAAAGCTATTTGCGCACCATTATAAAGCCTTTTATGAAGAAGATAAGGTAAAATATGTTTATTACTATCTATAATTTCCTCACATTATTTCCATCATATATGTGTAATCTCAACTTAAAAAGAGATTAATAGTCAAGTGCACACTGAATAAAGGGGAATTTTTTGTTGTGTTGAATTACAAAAGGAGAATCATGTCTTTATGTTTCTTTAAAATAAGGGATTTGGATCACAATCATAGGATCAAATAATACTCCAAACCCTGCAATATGCTACATGCAACATTCAATCCAATGAAAAGTTTCCACTCTTAATTTTAAAGACCACCAAGTTTAAAATACATATATTCTGTATTTAAAATACATATATTCTGTATTTAAAGCCATCCATCTTTTCAACACTGGAAGGATGCTTTCCATCAGCAGAAGTATAACAAGTAAAGAAAACCTTTCTGTGTTTTTTTTTCTGAAGTCTTGAAAACCTGGAAGGAAACCAATATTTACATTTGGGTTCGTATTTTGCATTAAATTCATATACATACTAAATTTCTTCTGGCTCCTCTACAGAAAGTACTATTAGCTCATGCTCCATTTTCCTACATGCATAAAAAGCAAATAACAACTTATCTCTTTTTATGAGCTGCGCATAAAGCAAAATCCATTCTTGTGTGTGACTTAACCCTTACGAGCATCAGTATGAGCTGTTCCCATGTGCTTATCTCAAAACTCACAAATCGAAAGGTAGGGTGGAAATGGTGAGACAATACACAAAGGGAAAACAAGACGAAGGAATGTCCTTGTAGACCCAGCATCAGGAGAGATGGGGTCTCTACATCCCGTGCATAGTAAGCATTATGGAATCATAGAAGAGCACAGAGACCACCCAAGGTAATGTCTTTTCCTTGGGGAAAGAGTTTAGCTTTTCATTTTTGTTCTTTGTTTAATAGCTAAGGCAACTCTGTGAGCTTTACAAATGGCCTTTCAGACTGGAGAATGACACTGTGGTCTCCAGGGTAAAAGGTAAGCAGACATCATTTATCTTAACGGCCTCTCAGAGGCTGACACTTGAGCACAACATGGCCTGTCACTACGATGGGCCAAAAAGGCATCTATTCTGCATGTCACATCTACCCACAGCCCTCAAAGAGCTTTGGGGCAAAGATGTATACATCATTTAAAATAAATGGCAAGGACCTTCAAGATGGCAGAGGAGTAAGACGTGGAGATCACCTTCCTTCCCACAAATACATCAGAAATACATCTACATATGGAACAACTCCTACAGAACACCTACTGAACGCTGGCAGAAGACCTCAGACTTCCCAAAAGGCAAGAAAATCACCACGTACCTGGGTAGGGCAAAAGCAAAAAGAAAAAACAGAGACAAAAGGATAGGGACAGGACCTACAACAGTGGGAGGGAGCTGTGAAGGAGGAAAGGTTTCCACACGCTAGGAAGCCCCTTCGCGGGCGGAGACTGCAGGTGGCAGGGGGAAGCTTCGGAGCCACAGAGGAGAGCACAGCAACAGGGGTGCGGAGGACAAAGCGCGCCCGCACAGAGGATCGGTGCCAGCCCGAGAGGCTTGTCTGCTCACCCGCTGGGGTGGGCAGGGGCTGGGAGCTGAGGCTCAGGCTTCAGAGGTTGGATCCCAGGGAGAGGACTGGGGTTGGCTGCGTGAACACAGCCTGAAGCGGGCTAGTGAGCCACAGCTAGCCGGGAGGGAGTCCGGGGAAAAGTCTGGAGCTGCAGAAGAGGCAGGAGACTTTTTCTTCCCTCTTTGTTTCCTGGTACACGAGGAGAGGGGATTCAGGGCACCGCCTAAATGAGCTCCAGAGATGGGCGCGAGCCACGCCTATCAGCTCAGACACCAGAGACGGGCATGAGACGCTAAAGTTGCTGCTGCTGCCACCAAGAAGCCTGTGTGCGAGCACAGGTCACTATCCACACTCCCCTCCCGGGAGCCTGTGCAGCCTGCCACTGCCAGCGTCTCATGATCCAGGGACAATTTCCCAGGGAGAACACACGGCGCACCTCAGGCTGGTGCAATGGCATGCCGGCCTCTGCCGCCGCAGGCTCGCCCCGCATCCACACCCCTCCCTCCCCCCCCAGCCTGAGTGAGCCAGAGCCCTCTAATCAGCCCCTGCTTTAACCCCATCCTGTCTGGGTGGGAACAGAAGCCTGAGGGCAATCTACATGCAGAGATGGGGCCAAAACCAAAGGTGAACCCCAGGAGCTGTGTGAACAAAGAAGAGAAAGGAAAATTTCTCCATGAAGCTTCAGGAGCAGCAGATTAAATCCCCACAATCAACTTGATGTACCCTGCATCTGTGGAATACCTGAATAGACAATGAATCAACCCAAAATTGAGGCAGTAGACTTTGGGAGCAAATGTAAACTTGGGGTTTGCTGTCTGCGACTGACTTGGTTCTGATTTTTATATTTATCTTAGTATAGTTTTTAATGCTTGTTATCATTGGTAGATTAGTTTATTGCTTTGGTTGCTCTCTTCTTCTTTTTTACTACTTTTAAATTTTTTTATTTTAATAATTTTTTATTTTCATTATTTTATATTTTATTTTATTTATTTGTTTTTTCATTATTTTTTTCTCCCTTTTCTTCTGAGCCATGTGGCTGACAGGGTCTTGGTGCTCCGACCTGGTGTCAGACCTAACACTCTGAGGTGGGAGAGCCAAGTTCAGGACACTGGCCCACCAGAGACCTCCCGGCTCCACATAATATCAGTCAGCGAGAGCTCTCCCAGGGACCTCCATCTCAAAGCTAAGACCCAGCTCCACCCAACGGCCAGCAAGCTCCAGTACTGGACGCCCCATGCCAAACAACTAGCAAGACAGGAACACAAACCCACCCACTAGCAGAGAAGCTGCATAAAATCATACTAAGTTCACAGGCACCCCAAAACGCACCACCGGACGCAGACCTGCCCACCAGAGAGACAAGATCCAGCCCCATCCACGATAACACAGGCACCAGTCCCCTCCACCAGGAAGCCTACACAAGCCACTGAATCAAACTTACCCACTGGGAGTAGACACCAAAAACAATGGGAACTGTGAACCTGGAGCCTGCAAAACGGAGACCCAAAACACAGTAAGTTAAGCAAAATGAGAAAACAGAGAACTATGCAGCAGATGAAGGAACAAGGTAAAAATCAACCAGACCAAACAAATGAAGAGGAAATAGGCAGTCTACCTGAAAAAGAATTCAGAATAGTGAAGGTAAAGGTGATCCAAAATCTTGGAAACAGAATGGAGAAAATACAAGAAACATTTAACAAGGACCTAGAAGAACTAAAGAGCAAACAAACAATGATGAACAACACAATAAAAGAAATTAAAAATTCTCTAGAAGGAATCAATAGCAGAATAACTGAGGCAGAAGAACGGGTAAGTGACCTGGAAGATAAAATAGTGGAAATAACTACCACAGAGCAGAATAAAGAAAAAAGAATGAAAAGAATTGAGGACAGTCTCAGAGACCTCTGGAACAACAATAAACGCACCAACATTCAAATTATAGGGGTCTCAGAAGAAGAAGAGAAAAAGAAAGGGTCTGAGAAAATATTTGAAGAGATTATAGTTGAAAACTTCCCTAATATGGAAAGGAAATAGTCAGTCAAGTTCAGGAAGCACAGAGAGTCCCATACAGGATAAATCCAAGGAGAAACACACCAAGACACATATTAATCAAACTATCAAAAATTAAATACAAAGGAAAAATATTAAAAACAGCAAGAGAAAAGCAAGAAATAACATACAAGGGAATCCCCATAAGGTTAACAGCTGATCTTTCAGCAGAAACTCTGCAAGCCAGAAGGGAGTGGCAGGACATAGTTAAAGTGATGAAAGGGAAAAACCTAAAACCAAGACTACTCTACCCAGAAAGGATCTCATTCAGATTCGATGGAGAAATTAAAACCTTTACAGACAATCAAAAGTTAAGAGAATTTAGCACCACCAAACCAACTTTACAACAAATGCTAAAGGAACTTCTCTAGGCAGGAAACACAAGAGAAGGAAAAGACCTACAATAACAAACCCAAAACAATTATGAAAATGGTAATAGGAACATACATTTCAATAATTACCTTAAATGTAAATGGATTAAATGCTCCAACCAAAACACACAGACTGGCTGAATGGGTACAAAAACAAGACCCATATATATGCTGTCTACAAGAGAGCCACTTCAGACCTAGGGACACATACAGACTGAACGTGAGGGGGTGGAAAAAGTTATTCCATGCCAATGGAAATCAAAAGAAAGCTGGAGTAGCAATTCTCATATCAGACAAAATAGACTTTAAAAGAGAGACTATTACAAGAGACTAAGAAGGACAGTACATAATGACCAAGGGATCAATCCAAAAAGAAGATATAACAACTGTAAATATTTATGCACCCAACATAGGAGCACCTCAATACATAAGGCAACTGCTAACAGCCATAAAATGGGAAATCAACAGTAACACAATAATAGTACGGGACTTTAACACCCCACTTGCACCAATGGACAGATCATACAAAATGAAAATAAATAAGGAAACACAAGCTTTAAATGACACATTAAACAAGATGGACTTAACTGATATTTATAGGACATTCCATTGAAATACAACAGAATACACTTTCTTCTCAAGTGTGCATGGAACATTCTCCAGGATAGATCATATCTTGGGTCACAAATCAAGCCTTGGTAAATTTAAGAAAATTGAAATTGTATCAAGTATCATTTCCAACCACAAAGCTATGAGACCTGATACCAATTACAGGAAAAGAACTGTAAAAAACACAAACACATGGAGGTAAACAATACGGTACTAAATAACCAAGAGATCACTGAAGAAATCAAAGAGAAAATCAAAAAATACCTGGAAACAAATGACAATGAAAACACAATGACCCAAAACCTATGGGATGCAGTAAAAGCAGTTTTAAGGGGAAGTTTATAGCAATACAATGCTACCTCAAGAAACAAGAAAAATCTCGAACAAACAACCCAGCCTTACACCTAAAGAAATTAGAGAGAGAACAACAAAAAAAATCCCAAAGTTAGCAGAAGGAGAGAAATCATAAAGATCAGATCAGAAATAAAGGAAAAAGAAATGAAGGAAACAGTAGGAAAGATCAATAAAACTAAAAGCTGGTTCTTTGAGAAGATAAACAAAACTGATAAACCTTTAGCCATACTCATCAAGAAAAAGAGGGAGAGGACTCAAATCAATAAAATTAGAAACGAAAAAGGAGAAGTTACAACAGACACCACAGAAATACAAAGCATCCTAAGAGACTACTGCAAGCAACTCTGTGCTAAAATGCACAACCCGGAAGAAATGGACAAATTCTTAGAAAGGTGTAACCTTCCAAGACTGAACCAGGAAGAAATAGAAAATATGAACAGACCAATCACAAGTAATGAAATTGAAACTGTGATTAATAATTTTCCAACAAACAAGAGTCCAGGACCAGATGGCTTCACAGGTGAATTCTATCAAACCTTTAGAGAAGAGCTAACACCCATCCTTCTCAAACTCTTCCAAAAAATTGTAGAGGAAGGTACACTCCCAAACTCATTCTAGGAGGCCACCATCACCCTGATACCACAACCAGATATTACAAAAAAAGAAAATTACAGATCAATATCTCTGATGAACATAGATGCAAAAATCCTCAACAAAATATGAGCAAACAGAATCCAACAATGCATTAAAAGGATCATACACCATGATCAAGTGGGATTTATTCCAGGGATGCAAGGATTCTTCAATATACACAAATCAATCAATGTGATGCACCAGATTAACAAATTGAAGATTACAAACCATATGATCATCTCAACAGATACAGAAAAAGCTTTTGGCAAAATTCAACACCATTTATGATAAAAACTCTTCAGAAAGTGGGCATAGAGGGACCTACCTCAACATAATAAAGGCCATATACGACAAACCCACAGCAAACGTCATTTTCCATGGTGAAAAACTGAAAGCATTTCCTCTAAGATCAGGAACAACAGAAGGATGCCCACTCTCAACACTATTATTCAACATAGTTTTGGAAGTCCTAGCCATGGCAATCTGAGAAGAAAAAGAAATAAAAGGAATCCAAATCGGAAAAGAAGTAAAGCTGTCCCTGTTTGCAGATGACATGATACTATACATAGATTGTCATAAAGATACTACCAGGTGACTACTAGAGCTAACCAATGAATTTGGCAAAGTAGCATGATAGAAAATTAATGCACAGAAATCTCTTGCATTCCTATACACTAATGATGAAGAAACTGAAAGAGAGGGCTTCCCTGGTGGCGCAGTGGTTGAGAGTCCGCCTGCTGATGCAGGGGACACGGGTTCGTGCCCCGGTCTGGGAAGATCCCACATTCCGTGGAGTGGCTGGGCCCGTGAGCCATGGCCGCTGAGCCTGCGCGTCCAGAGCCTGTGCTCCACAATGGGAGAGACCACAGCAGTGAGAGGCCCGCCTACCGCAAAAAAAAAAAAAAAAAAAAACTGAAAGGGAAATTAATGAAACACTCCCATTTACCATTGCAACAAAAAGAATAAAATACTTACGAATAAACCTACCTAAGGAGATAAAAGACCTGTATGCAGAAAACTATAAGACACTGATGAAAGAAATTAAAGATGATACAAACAGATGGAGAGATATACCATGTTCTTGGATTGGAAGAATCAACATTGTGAAAATGACTATACTACCCAAAGCAATCTACAGATTCAATGCAATCCCTATCAAACTACCAATGGTGTTTTTCACAGAACTAGAACAAAAAATTTCACAATTTGTATGGAAACACAAAAGAACCCAAACAGCCAAAGCAATCTTGAGAAAGAAAAACGGGGCTGGAGGAATGAGGCTCCCTGTCTTCAGACCATACTACAAAGCTACAGTAATCAAGACAGTATGGTACTGGCACAAAGACAGAAATATAGATCAATGGAACAGGATAGAATGCCCAGAGATAAACTCACACATGTATGGTCACCTTATCTTTGATAAGGGAGGCAAGAATATACAACGGAGAAAAGACAGCCTCTTCAATAAGTGGTGCTGGGAAAACTGGACAGCTACATGTAAAAGAATGTAATTAGAACATTCCCTAACACCATACACAGAAATAAACTCAAAATGGATTAAAGACCTAAATGTAAGGTCAGACACTATAAAACCCTTAGAGGGGGCTTCCCTGGTGGCACAGTGGTTGAGAGTCCGCCTGCCGATGCAGGGGACACGGGTTCGTGCCCTGGACCAGGAGGATCCCACATGCTGCGGAGCGACTAGGCCCATGAGCCATGGCCGCTGAGCCTGCGCATCCGGAGCCTGTGCTCCACAACGGGAGAAGCCACAACAGTGAGAGGCCTGCATACTGCAAAAAAAAAAAAAAAGAAAAAAAAAACTCTTAGAGGAAAACATAGGAAGAACACTCTTCGACATAAATCACAGCAAGATCCTTTTTGATCCACCTCCTAGAGAAATGGAAATAAAAACAAAAATAAACAAATGGTACCTAGTGAAACTTAAAATATTTTGCACAGCAAAGGAAACCATGAACAAGATGAAAAGACAACCTCAGAATGGGAGAAAATATTTCCAAATGAAGCAACTGACAGAGGATTCATCTTCAAAATTTACAAGCAGCTCATGCAGCTCAATATCAAGAAAACAAACAACGCAATCCAAAAATGGGCAGACGACCTAAAGAGACATTTCTCCAAAGAAGGTATACAGATTGCCAACAAACACATGAAAGGATGCTCAACATCACCGATCATTAGAGAAATGAAAATCAAAACTACAATGAGGTATCACGTCACACCAGTGAGAATGGCCATCATCAAAAAATCTACAAAAAACAAATGTTGGAGAGGATGTGGAGAAAAGGGAACCCTCTTGCACTGTTGGTGGGAATGTAAATTGATACAGCCACTATGGAGAACAGTATAGAGGTTCCTTAAAAAACTAAAAATAGAGCTACCATATGAACGAAAAATCCCACTAGTGGGCATATACCCTGAGAAAACCATAATTCAGAAAGAGTCATGTACCAAAATATTCATTGCAGCTCTATTTACAATAGCCAGGACATGGAAACAACCTAAGTGTCCATCATCGGATGAATGGATAAAGAAGATGTGGCACATATATACAATGGAATATTACTCAGCCATAAAAAGAAACGAAATAGAGCTATTTGTAATGAGGTGGATAGACCTAGAGTCTGTCATACAGAGTGAAGTAAGTCAGAAAGAGAAAGACAAATACCGTATGCTAACACATATATATGGGATTTAAGAAAAAAAAAATGTCATGAAGACCCTAGGGGTAAGACAGGAAGAAAGACACAGACCTACTGGAGAATGGACTTGAGGATATGGGGAGGGGGAAGGGTGAGCTGTGACAAAGCGAGAGAGAGGCATGGACATATATACACTACCAAACGTAAGGTAGATAGCTAGTGGGAAGCAGCCGCACAGCACAGGGAGATCAGCTCAGTGCTTTGTGACCGCCTGGAGGGGTGGGATAGGGAGGGTGGGAGGGAGGGAGACGCAAGAGGGAAGAGATATGGGAACATATGTATATGTATAACTGATTCACTTTGTTATAAAGCAGAAACTAACACACCATTGTAAAGCAATTATACCCCAATAAAGATGTTTTTAAAAAAAAAATCACTAAAAATAGAACTACCATATGACCCCAAAATCCCACTAGTGGGCATATACCCTGAGAAAACCATAATTCAGAGAATCATGTACCACAATGTTCAGTGCAGCTCTATTTACAATATCCAAGACATGGAGGCAACCTAAGTGTCCATCGACAGATGAATGGATAAAGAAGATGTGGCACATATATACAATGGAATATTACTCAGCCATAAAAAGAAACGAAATTGAGTTATTTGTAGTTAGGTGGATGGCCCTAGAGAGTGTCATACAGAGTGAAGTAAGTCCGAAAGAGAAAAATAAATACTGTGTGCTAACACATATACATGGCATCTAAAAAAAAAAAAAAAAAAAAAAAAAAAGGTTCTCATGAACCTAGGAGCAGGACAGGAATAAAGAACAGACAGAGAATGAACTTGAGGACACAAGGAAGGGGGAAGGTTAGGCTGGGACGAAGTGAGACAATAGCATTGACATATATACACTACGAAATGTAAAACAGATAGCTAGTGGGAAGCAGCTACATCGCAGGGGGAGATCAGTTTGGTGCTTTGTGACCACCTAGAGGGGTGGGATAGGGAGGGTGGGAGGGAGATGCAAGAGGGAGGGGATATGGGGATAATATGTATACCTATAGCTGATTCACTTTGTTCTACAACAGAACCTAACACAACATTGTAAAGCAATTATACTCCAATAAAGATGTTAATAAATAAATAAATGAAATAAAATAAATGCCAATCACTTTTCCTCTTTGTCTCCATTTTTATTAAACAGACAGTCCAAAAGCTTTGTAGGTATGCATGAAAAATAAACTGGAGAAGGACTGTTACAGGTGATAGCCACCTACAGCTATTTTGTGTCACAGAACAGGCATTTGGAGGTGGCTCCTGCAGCTACTCTTAAAAAATTGATGCTTCAATATCCCCGTGTCTCTACCCAAACTGGCCTCCTGATTCACGGTCACGAGACGGCTGCTCCATTTTCTGAATAGAATACTCCTTCCAGGCAAGAAAAAGCATGAAGGAAGAAGGGCAAGTGGCAAGAAGGCTTGTGCCAGCTTAGTAAAGCTTCCTGCAGACATTACTTATGTATCATTGGCTCCATGGCCACCCCCAGTTGCAAAAAATCCTTGGAAATCAAGGTTTGTCGCTGTTGTTTTGTTTTAAATGGAAACACTGTCATGCCTAACAAGAACAGAAAAATTGAGAATGGGCAGGGCTAGAACAGTGGTTCTCAAAGTGTGGTCCCCAGACAAGCAGCATCAGCATCACCTGAGACCTTTAAAAAATTCAAGTTCTCAGGCCCCATTCCAGACTTACCCAGTCAAAAGCTCTGGGGGTATGCTTTAAAAGAGCCTCCAGGGAATGTAGATTGACGCAGGTTTGAGGAGGCCCCGTGTTGAAAACTAAGAGTGTCTGCAACAGAAAGGTATGTGAGAGAATAATAATATTATTACTCTTTCATCTGTTAGAATCTCAGAAGGAATATGTATCATCCCCACTTTAAAGATAAGAAAAGTGAAGGTCAAGGCCCACAGCTGACAAATGAATAGAAAATGACAACATTTAACCTCATACAAACCACTTAAGAGGTTAATTAAGAAAATGCTCTTGGAGGCCAATGCTTTCAGTGAGTAATTCTTTAGACATTTATACTACCCCTACCAATGAAAGGACCAGTTCACATGACAAGATTAGAAATTCTGTGCTCTTAAATTCTAACACTTCCACATATGGCCTAGGGAGATGCATTCCTTTTCTGAACCTCAGTTTCAGTATCTGTTTAGTAGGAAATACCCAGCAGCTTCCCCCTACATCACTGAAAATTTATTTGAAATACTAAATTACAAGAAGAATTTTGTGCTCTTTGGACAGAAGGATTTACAGGAATTTAAGTCATTTTTAACATCTTTAGCATAACGATCACCCAGTGATTCTAAGAATTCTAGAAAAAGATTGTATTAAGGTCTCAAATTGTTAATTACTCCATTCAATATTCAAAATGCATGGCCCAAATGTTTCAGTTAATTCCACAAAGTCCTTTGCATAAAATCACAAGACAAACTTTGTCAGAAATGCGGTACCCTGGATTCGTACTAGGCAATGCCTCCTAGGCTAATAGGAACTTCTGCTTTCTGACATTATCCATTTCGCTAAAGCTGGTTATGATTCCCCACACGTTACTTGAAAACCAATTTCATTCAAGACAAAAGAGTGTGAGCAGGGTATTACATTTTATGCCTAAATTATGCAAATTTTGTGGCGTTATATTGTATTGTGAGCAATTCCCTTTCTTCCAGTTTTCATTGTAGCATGAGTTAAAGTAAATTTCACTACCCTCATTTGCAAAAGGTGAATACTTTCTATTTTAAAACCCTGGAGGAAAGGACTGACTTTTAATGAGCAGTTATCTAATATAAAAATCTCTTACATATATTACTGACATCATTCCCAAGTATTAAATGTACATTCCAGATAGGGTTGATCTTGATTCAATTAATCCTTGGAGAAAGGGCTTCACAACCAAGCTCTGTATGTTCCAAAGACAAACCAGGAGGTGAGATAGAGGATGTGGGCTGAATTTGTGTGGACCTCAAACTCTGCAGCTTTTGGTACCAAGCTTTCAGAACAAGGACACTATTATTTTTTACAATACTCTCCTAGTTCAGCAGCAGGTAATTGGGGTGTGGCTGTTATTACTTCCATTTTTAAAGATCACCTTCAAACTCTTCCACTCTTTTCCTCCTATAGCTCATCACTTCCCAGAAACGAAGAGGCATGTGGAGAAGACTGGGAACAGGCCAAACTTCCTGGAGTGGGAGACTCCTTTTTTTTTTTTTTTTTTTGGCCACACCTCAGGTGGGATCTTAATTCCCCGACCAGGGATTGAACCCATGCCCCCCACGGTGGAAGTGCAGAGTCTTAACCACTGGACCACTAGGGAAGTCCCTGGAGTGGGAGACTCTTGATCACTCTTGACCATTGACCAATGCTGTCATCTTCATGTACATGCAATTAGATTGACCTTCACATGTCTTTTTAGAGTTAATGGTGCACATGAAGCAGGAATAAGTGGACCTAGCAGGCAAATGAGTTAATATAGACTTCAGGTGCAAGCAACATCAATTGCAGTGGCTTTGAAAAATAGGGCTTTATTTTTCTCATGTAAGTCTAGCACTTTCCTTCTCCAAGTGTGGGCTGTAGACCTGGAGCATCAGCATCGTCTGAAATTTTGATAGGAACACAAAGTCTTACAGCCCACCTCAGACCAGCTGAACCAGAATCTCTGTGACAGGGGACCAGCAATCTCTGCTTTAATGAAAGCTTTCAGGTGATTTTTATGTGCACCAAGTTAGAGAAGATCTCATCTGGAGGAAGGTGGTTGCTGTGTCAGAGCTGATGTATCCGTGGTCTCCCTCACATTTCCTCAAGGACAGAAAATGATTGCCAGAGCTCCAGTCATCACTTCTCTGCTCCAGGCAGGGAGAAGGAGGAAAGAGAACAGGCATACCACTCTTGTCTAATCCTTTTTATCATGTTTTTGTCTCAAGAAAGTTTTAAGAAAGTTGGGGATAGAAAAATATTGGCTTTTCAGCCTCTACAGTGAGAGACAACAAAGTAGAATGTTGGAAATAACTTTTCAAGTTGGAAACTTGTGGTTTTGCCTCACATGGGCAGCAAGAACTTGGAAGAGTTATTTTATAGCATTCACATTGGTATTTAAAAAGAAATATCCCTCTACTCTAAAACATTCATTCTCATCAGGGTAAATGTTTGGGCTGCTGGTTGGAAACCCACCTTCCTAGATACCAATATGTCTTAAGTCAGTCCTTGCCTTTCACTATATACTCTTTGTACATCTTGAATTTGGTACCATGTGCATGAATTAATTATTAGAAAATCAAGAAGGAACATCAAGAGGGAAGGATCACTACTTCCCTTACTACAGAGAATAAGGGAAGTAAATCAGTTCTCATATATTGATTTTGCTTAAGCTCATCCTAGTGAGTAACAGAAATTTTTGGATGATACATTAGAACACAGACTAACACAGATTATATAATACAATCTTTGAAAATGCATATCCATTTTTGTTTAGTTTGATGCATGGAACTTTAAGTCGTGCTAGGTGTAATCTGGGCAGCTGAATTGTTTAAAACACAAGGCAGATCTCTATTAAGAAAATGTACCCAGAGGTTTAGCATATTAAAATAACTAACCTAACTGGTAATCAGAGAAATTCAAATTAAACAGCAATGATATAATTCCTATTAGCAAAATGTTAAAGTAATGATAATACCCACAACTGGTGGGGACGTAGAGAAACTAGTACTTATATCCTTTGCTAGTGGCTTTGTAAATTAGTATGAACCCTCTGAAAAGCAAGTTGGAAATATATATCAAGAGCCATATAGAATATTCCCTTTTCCCTGATCCTATAATTGCATTCTAGGAATCTGGCCTAAGGAAAGAATCTTAAATCAATGAAAAGATGCTCATTGGAACATTATTTAGAATAAAAAAGGTAAAATTTAATTCTCCCTAATAGAATAGCAGTTCAATATTTTACAGTTTTACGCACGCACACGCACACAAACACTCCATGAAGTATTTGACGGCTATTTAAAATTATGGCTGTAGAAACTAGATCACTACGTACCTAGGAGACAATGTTTCATTTTTTAAAAAATCAAAAATTCATGCTCATTATGATCAAAGCCACATAAATTAAAGAATACATGGGAAGGAATATACCACAAATTTAATGCTGATTTTATGATGATAAATATCTTTATTTTCTTCATAATTATCCATTAGGGGTTTAGTAATAGTGTTATGTTACTTTTTTAATGAAAAATGCATTTCTAATAAAAACACACTGCAAACCATTTTGGATCTCTCGGAAGAAAAAGCTTGTTAAACATAGTTAAATGACTACAATAAAACAGTCTTTTTTGGAATTTTGATTGTGTTCCGGTTAATCAAAAGATCTAGTTGGTTGAGAGAGATAATACTAACAACATGAATTACAAATTATCAAGGGATCACAAGTCAGTATAATCTACACGACTGGTGGACATTAGGAGGACAGCTCAGGTCAAGCTTTAAGTCCATCTTCTGTCAGTAGAGGCTTCTAAACCCAGTAGATGCCTCCAGTGTCAGTAGAGGCTTCTAAACCCAGCAGATCCGTGCTAGCTGCATCTAAAAGAATAAGGGAATGAGCCTAATATCTACGTTAGGGAGGTCAGTGAGAAGAGGCAACGCTGTTTCTCAGCACAATTCTTTTAGTCCCATAAAGACAAGGGATGAAATGTTCATGAACTTGTGCCAGTTAATTAGCACTTCAGAAGAGTAAACTAGAGAATTCCCCGTCAGTCCAGTGGTTAGAACTCGGTGCTTCCACTGCAGATGGCCTGGGTTCAATCCCTGGTTGGGGAACTAAGATCCCACAAGCCACATGGTGCGGCTAAATAAATAAATAGATAAATAAAAAGGTAAACTAAATGTATGTATTATACATATGTGTTGTGTGTGCATAGAGACACATACAGATGATAGATATATAACTACATTTGTATATATGTATGGAGATGTATAGACAGAAATATTTATAGGTACATATAGAGATAGATAGATGATTGACATTGATACCCACATACATATACTTATTATTGGACACCAATTACATGTTCAGGTTTTCTGCTAAGAGCTTTCCATGCATTATCATGATCCTTTATGAGGATTAACCTATCCTCATTTGACAGGTAAAGGAATTCAGAGGTCAAGAAATTACTCAAGGTCACTCTACAACATAATTCTCATTTGAAGAGAACATCACTTGATCAACAGAACATAAAGCCCAGATATGACCAATGCACATTTGCCACAGGAAAAGTAGCAGAGGCTGTGCTGGACATGCCAAAATCACCAACCACAAACTGTGACTTCTGCTCTCGATTTAACATTTGATTTCTTTATCGCCTCCTCTTGGTGATTCTGCATCTCAGCATAAATGTGTACCTGTTTCACAGATGTGGTCCCTGAATCATCAAGTAGCTCCCCAGTATGCCTCAATTTTGACATATAAACAACTGACCTTTATAACCTGACTTGTAGGCTTTCATGTTGAAAATCATAGTTAATACCACGTTCGCGCTTGCATGCTGCACTTAGGAAGAAAAAGTATAATTAGGATTTTTTTCTTTTTCCTTTTTTGCCTCAACTGATTCCATTTGGGAGTTACTAATAAGTTTAATGGAGATTCTGGCTTTGGTATTAGCTGATGAAATATCTGAAGAAGGATATTGGGAACCTTTGGAAATTTCAAGGGATGATATTATTTAATTCCGTTGCCAGAAATTTTCCATTTGGAACCACAATATCCTGTATGTTGTGAGCCAGATGTAGCAAAAGCAAGTTTTTCCTCTTATTAAAAACAAGCCAAGCCAGTAGCTAATCATCTTCATATACTTATCTCTAGAATTCACCTGGCATGACGAAGAGGCACGGATGGGCATTCGTTAATATTATTCCACTGAAAATGTGCGTGGGTTCAACAAATAAACTGATAAAAATAACATATATTGGGCTTCCCTGGTGGCGCAGTGGTTGAGAGTCCGCCTGCCGATGCAGGGGACACGGGTTCGTGCCCCGGTCTGGGAAGATCCCACATGCCGCGGAGCGGCTGGGCCCGTGAGCCATGGCCGCTGAGCCTGCGCGTCCGGAGCCTGCGCTCCGCAACGGGAGAGGCCACAACAGTGAGAGGCCCGCGTACCGCAAAAAATAATAATAATAATAACATATATTGGACCGATACTACTCGCACTAAAGGGAAGAACACATTATGGTCAAAATTCCTTTCAGCACTGATGGTACAACTTGTCACTCGCGTTCATTCATTCAGCAGATTCTTCAGGCACCTGTGTTAATACTTCATGCCCTGAGATAAGCAGGTTACCCGGACACTGCGAACAGGCAGTGTGAAGTCCTGTGATGGGGTGTGTCCACATCCACACACAGGTGGTGCCCGTCAGCTTTTGGAGGCAAAGGGAGGGGGAGGGGAATTAAATTGCAAATCAACTCCTCGCTCTTCCCTTTTTTCCCTGATATTCTCCTCAACAAGAGCTCAATCCTAGCAGCTTCCTATTAACAGTTAAATGTTTTACTAGCACATTTTGTCAGTTCTGAGAGAGCACAGAGACTGTAGGAAATATCAACTTTATAACCGCTTCCTCCACTTCCGAAAGTCAAACTACGGGAAATGCATGCATATTCAAACAAAGGAAATACAGTAGTAGAGGTCAGCCTCTTTGCCAACATTTTTGTTCTCCAACACACCTCTGAAAGTGGGACATTCAATAAAATAACACTTGTTTCTAGATTCGGATGGATTTTATATAAAAAAAAAAAAAAAATCCCCCAGATGAACAGACAGAACGCTACCCTCATAACGCAGAGGTGAAAATGACTGAAGCAAAGAGACGTTTCCAGCCAACCCATTAATCCAGCAAAGCTTTGTGTTAAGATGCGGATATGTCAGTACAGGTTACCTCAAGAGGGCTTTCTTTTGAACTTGCACTGCCAAAATTCCAAGCAGACACCAAAGAGCTTCCGTTTAAGTGGGCAAAAGGTGAATAGTCAGAAGGAAAGTAGAAAGAACAGAAGACCAGGCTGGTTATCAAAGAAGAGTTTCCAAGGGAGAAAAAAAATAAAGTGAAATAGGAAAAGTTTTCAGAAGTCAACATTCAAGGAAAGCCACATTTAAAAATATAAATCATTCGCAGGCATATATGTAGGAGAAAGAGAGCACATGCTTTCCAGTTTTCAAGCACCCTAGGAGCCTTTAGGAGATAAAGAGGCACAAACAGAAGCTGGATCAGAGATTATAACCGGGAGTGAGGAGCTGTTTAAGCTGGAAGAAGACAAAATAAAAGCCAAGGTTGCAAAATTCCAGTTACCATTTGAATTTGTAGGATACTTATACTTGGCTTCGGCTCACTTGAGAGTTTGAAACTGTAGCTCATTAACATGCCTAGCAGAGGCTAATCAGGAAAACAGGCTAAGTCAAATAAAACACGTAGCGCTCTTGACTGGTGCAGCCACTCAGATGAAAAGATGGCCCTGATGGAGTTGGAGAAGGTTGAAACCATCAGTTAGAATCTATTCTTCCAGGACTTCCCTGGTGGTCCAGTGGTTAAGAATCCACCTTCCAATACAGGGGACGCCGGTTCGATCCCTGGTCAGGGAAATAAGATCCCACATGCCGCAGGGCAACTGAGCCCACACGCCTCAACTTGAGAGCCTGTGTACCTCAAACTACAGAGCCCACTTGCTCTGGAGCCCGTGGGCCACAACTGGAGAGAAGCTCACGTGCAGCAACGAAGATCCCGCATGCCGCAACTAAGATCTGACACAGCCAAACAAAATAAAAAGAATCTATTCTTCCAACAAGTGGGATCACTTGTGCCTGTTTCCTTTCAGGGATCCACAGAGGGGATACACACATGAAAGAGGTCATCTCTGCTTCTAGATGCTTAAACGCTTTAGGGTTTTATTTTCCAGTTTGAGAATCATCCCTACCTTTCACTCTGCTGTGATCATCTGATGGATCTCAGAAATGGGAAGAATAGCAAGTGGGTTCATCCTGGGTTATGAAGACAGTCGACTGATTGGAATATTTATGTAGCCATTCTACATGCAAGAAAGCACACCAGGTTGAATGAGGCAGAATACTTGCTTTCAAAGCGCTTGTGTGCTCCCGGAAAATGAGATGTGCCTACACGATCATCAGACAGGATAAACAGTCCATAAGGAGGGAGGGACAGAAGTGTGCTAAAAAAGATCTAGAAGAGAAAAAAAATGTCCCTTCCACTTGAAGGACGAGAAGGAGACTTTATGGAGGAGGCAGCATCTTTAAGGAAAGAAGGGAATGGAATGTTTTCAATCGTATGTTTACAATTGTGCGTTTCATGTGTGGGGGCTGGGAGAGAGTTCATGGTCAAGTAAATAAATTTAGGACAGGAGGCCCTCAACCACTATCACTTCATCTCTATCATTTATCACTCTAGCTCACATTCTCGGAGATTCCTAATGCATATTAGCATGTTAAAGATTCTGAGAAATAACCCACGGAGACGGGGAAAGGAGAGGGGGAAGGAGAAAACAGCGCTGCGACATGGAATATCTTGGTGACAAGAAGGAGCTTGGTCCACCTGAGAAAATGGACACCACCATGCTGGTGGAGTACAACGAACAAGTAAGGAAGTGGATGGTGAAGAGGTCTGAGAGATGGCTGGAACACATGCTCAGAGCAATGATTCTTCACCAGGGGTGATTTTGCTTCCCAGGGGACATCTGGCAAAATCCAGAGACATGTTGATTATCACAACTAGGGAACGGATGCTATTGGCCTCTAGTGGGTAGAGAGCAGGGATGCTGCTAAATAACCCACAATGCACAGGACAGCCTCCACCCCTAACTCCCTCAACCACTAACAAAGAATTATTCAGCCCAAAATGTCAACAGTGCTGAGGTTGAGAAACTCTGGCCTTAGAGTAGAAAAAGTTTAGCACAGTAGACAAAAGGGTAGGGAGAGATCAAAGTCAATGAGACTGACACCCAGACACGGAAGGACCTGTCTGAATAACAAAGCAGCAAGAGATTCTATCAAGGGAGTTCAAATGCAGCTGAGGTGGCTTCCTAGGAAGATTTTGACCATGCAGGCTGTATATCTGACCAGTGTGGCCAGAACAGGCTGGGGGGAAGCTTCAGAGATCCCGTTTACCCACTGAGGTCACCAAGATGATACAATCAAAATATATGTACGTGACAGCATTTTACAGGACCACCTAGAAAGAAATAATTGAAGGTTCAAGGAAGAGCTGTTTAAGCTACTCTCCCTCCCCCCAAAAGACAGAAAGTGGAAAATCAATATATACTGCTTCTGTATTTAAATGCAAAAATACAGTAATAAATAGAAATTACAGTCAGTGACCAGATTTGCATTTTGAGGATTATAGTTCAAAATGAGGTACTTTTTGACTCATAAGAGGTGACCAACCTTTTACAAGGCTGCAAGGTCATCACGCACGGTTGTCTCCAGTTGACCACAGCGGTGAATATAAAATTAGCATATTTCACTCTTAACAGGAAAGGCCTTTCAGGTCTGCTTCATTATGTAAAACGATTATTCTAAGTAGGTGGCTCTTCAATTCCCCATTAATAACAGAGGGATTTCTTTATTATTGGCCTTTTTTCTTACCTTTTTTTTTTTTTTTCAGATTGAAGATATACTACATGTTTCTTTGGGGAGAAAAAGGTCTAAAAATGTCTTCTATGTAGAAATCTTCACTTATAAAAACCCAATAAATTACTCCATTATCATAGTGGTGAATATTTTTAAAATGCATACACACATAGACACATCTATATAGCTGTGTAATTTTGAATACTGTGTAGTATATATCTTTCATACTTTTAGAATGTATAGCCTGTTATATATTCTGGAAGACAGGAAATCAGCACCTATGTCAGCTTGTTTTGAGAAAGAAAGAGATCAGTCTATTGCTACAGTCACGTTGTCCAAGTTTTCTGTCACTTGCAGCTAACAAATACAGAAGCTCAACTGTGGCTAAAATCAATCCCATGGAAACAGAATATGGCATGTTCCCCAAGTATGCCATGGCCACAGTCCCTGAAAGAAGAGTCTAAGCTCTTCCTCGATCTTTCATAAGAGCAGGTTATCCAGGTGCCATCTATGTCTTTTTCAGGGTCAAAACCAAAGCAATGATTATCCCCCTCACTTGGTTCAGTCTGTCCTGCAACAGTAAAGATCTCAACTGCGGAGTTGGAATACATTGCCTCTGGAAAAAAAGGAGGCCTTGCGTTGTCCTAGGAGAAAGTGAAGCCATTGGGCTGACCCAGTCCCACTGGAGTAGCTGCACAGTGACAGGATTCAGGACATGCTGCCCCAAATGTGGCACCTTGGCACATTAAATATTTCAGGCTGAAGGAATTTGAGAAATGGCATGAGCAGAAAAAACTTTCTGACCTTCTGAAACAGTTCATAAAACTCTCATGTGAGAGGTGCCCTCCCAAACCCAGAGGGGAGGAGCATCCTTATCTCCAAAGACAGAGGGACACAGAGAGGAATCTGGACGAACAGACTAAGCTCCCCCCAGTTTCCTACACTCAGCTCCCCGCCCCCCCGCTCCAACACATCTTTCCCCAACTTTCCACTCTCCCTCAAACCTAGTGTAAAAACACTCAGGTGTAACCATGTCTTGGGGTCTTCACTTCCTTATGAAGGCTCCCGAGCCACGTGAAACTTAATATTAAAGAAATCTGTATGCTTGCCTCCTGTTAGTCTGTCTATTGTGACACTTGAGAACTTAGAAGGCAGAGGAAAAAGATATTTTCCCTCCTCTGCAACACTTAGCTTGAGGATTATATGGTGTTGAAAAGTTTGTGCCCCCGTCTTTAAGAATCAAGGATTATTATTAGACCTTTGTAAAACTTCTAACTTTGCAGTATTTCTCTCTGGAGATGGAAAATAAAATCCTTTAAATAATGTATAATATATTTACATGTTTATTTAAAAAGCTCCAAGAGACAAGCTCTTGCCACTCAGAACAGCAGGTGTGCTGGCCCTCACGGGTGGAGCCTAATAGAAATCCGTACGGACCAAGCAAGAATTAGGCAATATAAATTAGGAGGTTGGGATTAACTACTATATGTAAAATAAACAAGGACCTACTGTATAGCACAGGGAACTATATTCAATATCTTGTAATAACCTATAATGAAAAAAATCTGAAAAGGAACATATATATATGTGTGTGTATATATATATATATATATATATATATATATATATATATATAAAAAACTAAATCACTTTGCTGTACACCTGAAACTAACACAACACTGTAAGTCAACTATACTTCAATTTAAAAAAGTGTTGGAGATTCCTGTACTAACAGTCATATTTAGGGAGCTATTTCTAGTCAGGTTTCTAATGATTTACTAGAGATATACTTATTCTCAGAGATTTCAATTTTTTTAATTTCAAGTGTTTAACATATAACCAATTTTCACCAGATGGTTCCATCTTCATTACTTATCTAAAGCAGTAATATTTATATTTAACAACTATTTTTGGAGGGAGATTATAGCATTATTGGAATTTGAAGTTTTACTAGTGCGTATTTTCCTATTTTGGAAAATGTCTAGTATTTCAAATGGCTGTTCAGATCTGTTTCTTATGAAATTCATTTTCGGCTTCCTTAGTCAATTCTTTGGGGCTACGAATTTTTTTTAAGTTATTGGGAAAGCATTTTGTGACAATTATAAAACATTGACTGTAGCTATTGATGATTGTGTTTTTGGCCACGCCTCGCATTTTGTGGGATCTTAGTTCCCCAACCAGGGATTGAACTCAGGCCCTGGGCAGTGAAAGCGTGGAGTCCTAACCACTGGACTACGAGGGAATTCTCTATTGATGATTTTTATAGGTTTTTATTATGTGAGAGGAATTGGTTAGCTTCATATATTGAAATAAACTGAAAAAATATTTTTAAAAAGAGTTAGGCAATGGAGCTAATAAGAAATGGAGTGAAGACTTTAATACCATGCGTCTATGAACTCGCTCTGTCCTACTGTCGGATGAGAAGCTAGAACACCTGTCTCAGCTGAAAGGATCTGAGACTTGGTCCGGTTCCCAGCCCACCTCAGGGCAGCGTTTGTGGCTTGCTCCTCCCTTCCATTCCCAGCTTCCTTAAGAGCCGGGAAGATCCGAGGAAGAAAGTGGGTTGAGCATTAGGGCACAGGAAGGTAAGGACCTCAGTACTGGCGATGCATCCCATACACCTGTATGTTCAGAGTTTTCAAAGCTTAATAACGTCTGGCTTTACCTGCAAATTGCTTGCACTGCCATCCCTCTCACCTCAGAAACGTACATATGCTAGATGAGACAGCAGGAGGTTCAGTTCAAACTAAGAAAATAGACCAACTAATAGGAAGTCTGGAAGCAATTTGCATTTTTAACTCCTTGCTAAGTTTCTTTACAGGTAAGCAAGGGTCTCTACTGATGTGAAGGAAGCACACAGACCCTAGGGAACATAAACCACATGCCAAGGGCCAACAGGGGGGAGAGCTTGTCAATTCCAAGAAAGGGGGCCCATCTTACAGGTGCTTTGCATCGTCTGTGAAGATGCTTTCACATTCTTCAACAGCTTCACACCAAACCACCCCCCTAAGAAATGAGGGTTTGTTCAGCTAGGACTTGTAACGTACATGCTATGACTTCTCCTGTCCCCAGTTTATCCCATTCTGTGCAGGAAGTAACACTTTCTAAGATGTCCACATGCCTTCTCAAAAATTTTGGAAAGGTTTCCAATTTTATACGACAAATATTTTCAAAATTCCCCTTCAGATTGTAAGATAAAGAGCAAAAAATACAAATGCCTAAATGTCCCAGTCTGGTCACAAAAATGAGGGAAGTATATAAATGATACCAGTATATTAATGGCCTTGTGATAAACAGACACTAAACCTCAATGTAAGGGAAACACTACAGGGAGCGGTGGGGACTGGGGGAAAAGGAGCAGGATATGCCCCAAGCAAAAGAGGCAGCCACCACTGGACACCAACCATTGCCCTGATATGATGGGAATCCAGTTTTGTCAAAAATTCCAATTTCTCCAAAAAAGCCAGAAATGCTGATTTTTTTTCTGTGAAAAGTCCTGATGCTTAAAGTAGTGGCAATTAACTTAAATTTTTAAAGTTGCAGGCCAAATAACATACGCCCACCATGTGTAACTGTGTGAACATTTCCACAGGACACAGTAGTAGATATTTGCTGATTGATTTATACCATGCATTTTGTGAGATGAAGAGAAAATTCATGAAGAGAAAAACTGTCTGTAAGGGGTCCCTAGCCCAGGATGGAGACAGATAAGAGGTGAGCTCCAAAGGAGCAGGGAGCTGGTGGATTTCACCTTCTGCTAAGATGTATAGTCAAGTATCAGGGACACCACAGGCCCTAAATATGTGTTTGTTGAATGAAGAAATAAACGAAGATGCCCTTTATGTTCACTTCATCCCTGAAGTAACATTCCTCTTAATGATTATAACCTTTTCTTTCACTGTGATAGATGTTTGTTTTCACCAAAAAAAATTAAGCAAAGCACATATATAAAAAGGAAAAAAGATTTCAAAAATTCCATATCCCATCCAGAAATATCATTACCAGTGATTAGAAAATTTTGAATAATTTTATTAAAATGGGATTATACTCTTACTATAGTCTCAAAATAGAAGCTTTTATATGATATATTATTACACATTATAATTATATTTTATTATCTATTATTTAGTTTCTATTAATTGAAACTAAGGGAACTATTGCACTTCAGGTAAATATATATATTTATTCCATGAGAGATTAATGACCACAATATCCCTCTAAAGTTAAGAAAAAATATTATGAAGTAAACTAAGAATTCAGACTCACTTTTTCAAACTTTATCATCACATTTCTATCATATATACATCAAATGGGAAGAGCATTCTCATTCAGTGAGGGAAATAATTATATCAATATATGGCATTCTATTTCTTAGGGATACTTTCACCCCAGGATAACAATTTTAGAAACCTGAACCACCTTGAACCATCTCTTCTTCCTCAACCCTCTCTTAACCACCTGCCCCGAAAAAAAAAAAAAAAAGGAAAAAAAGTCAAAACCAAAAAACCTTGATTCTCATCATTCTGGGTAACATCTCCTGTCAAAAGGATTGCCACTCCCTAATCTTGTCATTTAGCTTCCAAATTATGCAGAGATAAATGAGTGCAGCAACCTTTTGGCCGCTAGATAATTTTATCAGCCTCATTTATGGCTTCCTATAGATTGCATTAAATGCCATTTCTCGGGAGATAAAAGATAAAGTGTGCCTTATGCAAAATGCTCCACTGAACAACGGGAGCCTTGGAAGCCACTAACAGCATTAGGAGGCTGAAGGGAAAAGGTAAGGATATTCAATAATCCATCAGCGGCAGGGTTAATGCTGATCGCTGTCACGGGCACCTCAAGCCAGAAGCCTGTGTGGCAGGTGTGTGTCGAGCCGTAGCTAAAATCTGTCCTGGGAAAACTTCCAAGCACCTCCCAACAGAACTTGAGGCAGGGCTGTGTACCTTCCAATTTTTTTTTTTTTTAAACAAATGTACCCACTTAGAAAAAGTAGTTTTTTGATGACATTTCAATTCACTATTTTAAGAGTTAAGTACATTACAATGTGCTCACCTGTACTGTGGATATCAAAAAAAAAAAAAAAAAAAAGACCATGTGCTTAAAAATGTATGTTGTTCTTGAAGGGAACATCAGAGGGGAGGGGAGAGAAAATGTCCCAGTATAAAATATAAAATGACAAAGGATTACATTAAATGCATGAGACTTGCCCACTGAAATCACTGTTAGCTTAAAAGCTTGTGGTAGTGTTTACATGAGTGGATATGTTGGTCGAAACATCAAAATAATACCCCTAAAATGAGTGCATATTATGGAATGTAAAGTGTACCTTGATTTTTTTTAAAGTGTGGCTTCCTGAAATTGACATTGTACTGTACTTACTTAAGACGTTACTTTTGGGGAAAGCAGGGTGATGAGTACATGGTAACCCTCTGGATTAATTTTGCCATTTCTTGTGGGTCTCAAAATAAAAAGTTAAAAAAATATATCATGGCTGAAATTGAAGGAGGGTATATTAATACATTCAACAAAAATATTGAGCATCTAATATTGCCAGCTCCTGGAGATACAGCAGCGAGTAAGACAGATAACACCTCTGCCCCCAGTGGATCCTTGTCCTAGTGAGGAAAGCAGATGAAGAAAAAGAATGAAAATGAGTACATAATTTAGTGTGTATTATAACAAGAATCAAGAAAGAAGCAATCAAGCTGAGATGGAGAAAAAATCGGGTCAGAGCAGGAGGTAATAGGGAAGGACCTTTTGAAGAGGCAACGTTTTCATGGATTTGTAAAAGGCTGAGGGGAAACTAGCTTGGCAAAGATTGCGGGGAAGAGCGGTCCAGGCAGAAGGAGCAGCCCGTGCATTGTCCTGGCAGCAGGAACGGAAAGGAGCTTGGCTTGCTCATGAACTGAAAGCGAGCCAGCAGGGCTGGAGTAAAGTGAGCCAGGGGAGAGAGGCAAAGAGGAGGTTGAAGTGACAGGCAGGAAATGTTGTCCCAAGGTGGATTTGATCTGTGCCTGAAAAGAGAAATACCAACTTCATCAATTTCCAAATATTTTCAAGACTCATCTTCAGTTTTCAAATTAAGGAAAATGGTGACTGGCCACTTCTACTTTCTGTCATTTTTGTTACCCCAGACTATAATCTCAATGCCTGTGAAGGAAGGCCGTTATTCTCAGGTAAATGGGCTACAGGCGCCAACCAACTGTTGATTCCAGGTACGTTTGCCACACTGTCAAAGACTAGTATGATCGCTTATGCTTGTCTTCAAAGAGAAATGCAGAATATTTTTTATCACCTATCACTGTCTTCTTAAACCCAAACTGGTAGGCAGCAAAAAGTCCAGAAACAGGATAACCGAAGTACGCTGTTTTCAATTTTTGCACAAAGAAAATGAGAAAAGAGAGAGAGAGAGAGAATGGCCTATCCATGATGTATGGTGTCAGAAGCAGCCTATTTCATATGATTGAAATATGACGGAAAGTCCCTGCCTTTCCCGTCAATGCCAGATCACAACTGTGTACCAAGGGTACCCGGTGCTATTTAATTCAGAGGAACCATAAATCTGGAGGCTGCAAACACATCTGACAATAGTTAAAGATGTTTTGTAAACGTGCATACATATTTATAAACATGGCAGCAGAAGCAGATGAGCAGAGTAAGTGTGCTTCCCCTAAAGTCATCTGAAAGTCAAAAAATGCCATTAATTACTTTGTCATGACAACCTTGTTCAATTTCATCTCAGGTGACTTATCAGCTTTGATACAGAACTGAAATTTTAATACCAAATTGCAACCAGCTACAGAGGCAGCATACCTTAAAACACAGAGCTTCCCTTTTCTTCCAGGCAAGATTAAGCTAATGTGCCCTGACAGAAGAGGACTCTTCGGAGCTAGCTAGCAAGTCTCCCAAATATGAAGCAGTAACCCAAATGTCAATTACTTTTCCAGTGGTAGACAAATTGCTAGCACACTAATGCAATTTAAGCCCAATAATTAGATAACAGGACTACAGAGAGGGCCTGGTGACAGAGCTTCTGAGATAATAGAATCTAGTGTCCTACTTCTTAAATATTAACATCATTCTGTCTCAGTCAATCGGTTTATGGTAATTTAAAAAAGGGCAAAGCAAATTCCTTTTATTGCTAATAATATTGTGCTACTGCAGAGTTAGCTTTGAAGGTTAACAATCTATGGGGTCAAAACTTAATCATGTGTTATTGTGCATTTATGCATTTTTCTTTCATCTCTTTCTTTTGGAATGCCCTCTTGGTGGAAAGCCATGGGTTTATGAGAAACACGTGTGTGTGCATGAACACACACACACACACACACACACACACACACACACACACACACAACCCCACACACTGCACTGACAACTCAATTAATAACAATATAATCACCCCCTTGATATCACATACATTCTAAAGTATCTCAACTTGATTACCTTTTCTTCCCCCCATAAACGGTTCATTTTAAGGACATTATAGATATGTCTACAGACTAGTCTCAAATGTCATATGCTCCCCGCAACCCATCACTGTGCTACTCATACTTTTATGCTTAGATTCAAATACCTCCATAGAGTAATTGTTCAGATTTCAATTAAACAGTGGCTTGGTCTTATTTTGGGTGGTTGGATAGATTCTGTTACTTTTATTTAGTAGATATTTTTTCAAGTGCCTAATGGGTTCTGAAGTTTCTAGAACCTTCCAGAATAAGCCAGAACAAACATAAATTCCCCCAAGACATTACCTCCCTACTGTTTTCTGTAATATATCTGAATAGGTAGTCAGATGGGCTGATGTTCATCTGGTCACAACACGGATACAACATGGATTCCAAAATGACAATCTAAGACCAACCTGTATCCCCAGTTTCCTGAGTGTATAACTGGAAAAATTAAAGCTTTTAAAATTTTCTTTGAGGAGGAATTGGTGGAAAATAAGGTAAGTGCATGGAGGGGGGGTGTCTAAGAGTTGAGTACCACCAACATTAGAAGTAACAGGAATGCCTGGGGTTCCCCCCATGTCTACCAAGATGTGTTTAGAGACTAAGAAACAAACAACTAGCTGGATTAAAAAAATAAAATTACGTGTGTCATTTTGGATGGTGGCCTACCAGCCATCCATGCCAAAAATAAAAATAGCAGAGTTGGTACCATGTTGAGAGTTAACATGACTTTTCCAAATCCGAGTATTTGGATTCTCGGATCAAGTACAGGCAGGTTAACACAAGTAAAAAATACACTGATCCAACAGGAATACTGTTAGGCATTTCCTTAAGAAAGCGCTAGAGTTGCATCCTGACTTATTTGTGAAACTGGCTTTAACTTAAGTTCTTGAGCAAAATCCTTTTTCCCTCTAACTCAGTGTCCTCTTTACAAAACAAGCAGGATGGACTGAATAAGCTCAACACTCCTTTAAGGCTGACATGAAGATTGTGAGTCAACAAGGACGCCAATAAATGATTGAATCACAAGGCAGATCTCTCAGAGAGACCCCAAATTCCTAGATAATGTTTGAGTGTTGGAATAAAATTACATCTGGGATACATACATGAGGCAAGACGCCACTGAGACACAGCTCGTGTGAAAGTCAGACTCCTTATAAATGTGGAAGGCAAAAATGTATGTCCGTTTGGAAGGGGCCACAGGGAAACTACATAATGATCTGACACAGCTATGTTTTTCTCACAACTCAGAACATGTTATTTTTTTATTCAGTGGAGCACAAGATGAAGTGGTTGGCTTGCATTTGAGGTCATGGGGAATCATATGTGTTCTTGGTCACATGTGCTCCTCTGGGATGTTCACAATGGAGAACTGAACTTCCAACATTTACCTCACATCTCATGCTCCCTCTGACGAATAGTTAGTTCTATCACAGTGTTCCTTTCGAAAACACGCATGCATTTCAATTCAGGGATAGAGCAGGGAACAATTGGAGCATAATTCGGATTCCACATTTGTTCATGATTGATTTCATCTGTGAAAAACACTAGGTTAAAACAGAAAACTCCACCCAGCTGAAATGAGCTCCATAGAAATACACAAACACACACACAAGCACACACCTCGAAAGCTTGCATGCTACCCCAGTTCACAGCATGTGTTATGAGTCATACTCATCCACATCTGGTGCCACAACTTTCCATCCAATTTCGGATTACTCTCCATTTCTATCACTTTACAATAACTCACAAGCTGCACCCCTGCTGATGCCCACTTCCCCAGAAAACTTCAAGGCGCAGTGCCATATGTATTGTGGCATTTATGTATTTTAATCATTTAACACATATAAAACTGTGCCACTGTTTTTGTGTGTGTGCATCATTTTGTGTCACTGATGAAGTTGCCCATAGTCCCATTCTCCCCATAAGCCCTGTGGTTTTTTTGTGTGATTTTTGCACAGTGCAGTGATTTTTAGGAACACAGATGTCATGTTATAGCAAAACTGATGGTATATGTTCTCACTAAGAGAAAGAGTAGGTGGAATCAAAACACCACTTGAATTTTTTTCTCTTTCTCTCATATCAGGTGACTCTACCACATTTCAGATGCTTAAAATTGCAGTCTTTGGGGACATACAATGAAAATGGTCGAGCAAAGGGTTTGAGCAAAGGAACACAGAAAGACCATCCACCTTCTTGTCATTAGGGAGGAGCCTGCTGTTCTTGATGCAGCGGCTCTAATATAAATATATATATATATCTTTTTTTTTTTAAGAACTTTTTATTTTTGCCCACCCCTCCACAGCTTTCCCCGCTTGGTATCCATACGTTTGTTCTCTACATCTGTGTCTCAATTTCTGCCCTGCAAACCGGTTCATCTGTACCATTTTTCTAGGTTCCACATATCTGCATTAATATACTATATTTGTTTTTCTCTTTCTGACTTACTTCACTCTGGATGACAGTCTCTAGATCCATCCACATCTCAAAAAATGACTCGATTTAATTCCTCTTTGTGGCAGAGTAATATTACATTGTATATATGTACCACAACTTCTTTACCCATTCGTCTGTTGATGGGCATTTAGGTTGCTTCCATGACCTGGATATTGTAAACAGTGCTGCAATGAACACTGGGGTGCATGTGTCTTTTTGAATTATGGTCTTCTCTGGGTACATGCCCAGCAGTGGGATTGCTGGATCATATGGTAATTCTATTTTTAGGTTTTTAAGGAACCTCCATACTGTTCTCCATAGTGGCTGTATCAATTTATATTCCCACCAGTGCAAGAGGGTTCCCTTTTCTCCACACCCTCTCCAGCATTTGTTGTTTGTAGATTTTCTCATGATGCCCATTCTAACTGGTGTGAGGTGATTCCTCATTGTAGTTTTGATTTCCATTTCTCTAATAATTAGTTATGTTGAGCAGCTTTTCATGTGTTTCTTGGCCATCTGTATGTCTTCTTTGGAGAAATGTCTATTTGGGTCTTCTGCCCATTTTTGGATTGGGTTGTTTGTTTCTTTAACATTGAGCTACATGAGCTGTTTATATATTTTGGAGATTAATTCTTTGTCTGTTGATTTGTTTGCAAATATTTTCTCCTATTCCGAGGGTTGTATTTTCATCTTGTTTATGCTTTTCTCTGCTGTGCAAAAGCTTTTAACTTTCATCAGGTTCCATTTGTTTATTCTTGCTTTTATTTCCATTACTCTAGGAGGTGGATCAAAAAAGATCTTGCTGTGATTTATGTCAAAGGGTGTTCTTCCTATGTTTTCCTCTAAGAGCTTTATAGTGTCCGGTCTTACATTTAGGTCTCTAATCCATTTTGAGTTTATTTTTGTGTATGGTGTTAGGGAGTGTTCTAATTTCATTCTTTTACATGTAGCTGTCCAGTTTTCTCAGCACCATTTACTGAAGAGACTGTCTTTTCTCCACTGTATATTCTTGCCTCCTTTATCAAAGATAAGGTGACCATACGTATATGGGTTTCTCTCTGGGCATTCTGTCCTGTTCCAATGATCTATATTTCTGTTTTTGTGCCAGTACCACACTCTTTTGATTACTGTAGCTTTGTAGTATAGTCTGAAGACAGGGAGCCTCATTCCTCCAGCTCTGTTTTTCTTTCTCAAGATTGCTTTGGCTATTCGGGTTCTTTGCTGTTTCCATACAAATTGTGAATTTTTTTGTTCTAGTTTTGTAAAAACTGCCTTTGGTAATTTGATAGGGATTGCACTGAATCTGTAGATTGCTTTGAGTAGTATAGGCATTTTCACAATATTGACTCTTCCAATCCAAGAACATGGTATATCTCTCCATCTGTTGGTATCATCTTTAACTTCTTTGATCAGTGTCTTATAGTTTTCTGCATACAGGTCTTTTGTCTCCCTAGGTAGGTTTATTCCTACGTATTTTATTCTTTTTTTGCAATGGTATATGGGAGTGTTTCCTTAATTTCTCTTTCATATTTTTCACCATTAGTGTACAGGAATGCAAGAGATTTCTGTGCATTAATTTTGTATCCTGCAACTTTACCAAATTCATTGATTGGCTCTAGTAGTTTTCTGGTGACATCTTTAGGATTCTCTATGTATACTATCAAGTCATCTGCAAACACTGACAGTTTTACTTCTTCTTTTCCAATTTGTATTCCTTTTATTTCTTTTTCTTCTCTGATTGCCGTGGCTAGGACTTCCAAAACTATGTTGAATAATAGTGGTGACAGTGCACAACCTTGTCTTGTTCCTGATCTTAGAGAAAATGCTTTCAGCTTTTCACTGCTGAATATGATGTTAGCTGTGGGTTTGTCATATATGGCCTTTATTATGTTGAGGTAGGTTCCCTCTATGCCCACTTTCTGGAGAGTTTTTATCATAAATGGGTGTCGAATTTTGTCAAAAGCTTTTTCTGCATCTATTGAGTTGATCATATGGTTTTTTCCTTCAGTTTGTTAATATGGTGTATCCTACTGATTGATTTGTGTATACTGAAGAATCCTTGCATCCCTGGGATAAATCCCACTTGAGCATGGTGTATGATCCTTTTAATGTGTTGTTGGATTCGGTTTGGTAGTATTCTCTTGAGGATTTTTGCATCTATATTCATCAGAGATATTGGTCTGTAATTTTCTTTTTTTGTAGTATCTTTGTCTGGTTTTGGTATCAGGATGATGGTGGTCTCATAGAATGAGTGTGGGAGTGTTCCTTCCTCTGGAATTTTTTGGAAGAGTTTGAGAAGGATGGGTGTTAGCTCTTCTCTAAAGGTTTGATAGAATTCACCTGTGAAGCCGTCTGGTCCTGGACTTTTGTTTGTTGGAAGATTTTTAATCACAGTTTCAATTTCACTACTTGTGATTGGTCTGTTGATATTTTCTATTTCTTCCTGGTTCAGTCTGGGAAGGTTATACCTTTCTAAGAATTTGTCCATTTCTTCCAGGTTGTCCATTTTATTGGCATAGAATTGCTTGTAGCAGTCTCTTAGGATGCTTTGTATTTCTGCAGTGTCTGTTGTAACTTCTCCTTTTTCACTTCTAATTTTATTGATTTGAGTCCTTTCCCTCTTTTTCTTGATGAGTCTGGCTAATGGTTTATCAATTTTGTTTATCTTCTCAAAGAACAAGCTTTTAGTTTTATTGATCTTTGCTATAGTTTTCTTTGTTTCTATTTCATTTATTTCTGCTCTGATCTTTATGATTTCTTTCCTTCTGCTAACTTTGGGTTTTGTTTGTTCTTCTTTCTCTAGTTCCTTTAGGTGTAAGGTTAGGTTGTTTATTTGAGATTTTTCTTGCTTCTTGAGGTAGGCTTCTATAGCTATAAACTTCCCTCTTAGAACTGCTTTTGCTGCAGCCCATAGGTTTTGGATTGTCGTGTTTTCATTGTCATTTGTCTCTAGGTACTTTTTGATTTCCTCTTTGATTTCTTCAGTGATCTCTTGGTTATTTAGTAACGTATTGCTTAGCCACCATGTGTTTGTGTTTTTTACGTTTTTTCCCCTGTAATTCATTTCTAATCTCATAGCACTGTGGTCAGAAAAGATGCTTGATATGATGTCAATTTTCTTAAATTTACTGAGGCTTGATATGTGGCCCAAGATGTGATCTACCCTGGAGAACGTTCTGTGTGCACTTGAGAAGAAAGTGTGTTCTGTTGTTTTTGGATGGAATGTCCTATAAATATCAATTAAATCTATCTGGTCTACTGTGTCATTTAAAGCTTGGGTTTCCTTATTTATTTTCATATTGGATGATCTGTCCATTGGTGTAAGTGAGGTGTTAAAGTCCCCCACTATTATTGTGTTACTGTCGATTTCCTCTTTTAGAGCTGTTAGCAGTTGCCTTATGTATTGAGGTGCTCCCATGTTGGATGCATATATATTTATAATTGTTATATTTTCTTCTTGGAAGTATCCCTTGACTATTATGCAGTGTCCTTCCTTGTCTCTTGTATCATTCTTTATTTTAAAGTCTATTTTATCTGAGTATTGCTACTCCAGCTTTCTTTTGATTTCCATTTGCATGGAATTTCTTTTTCCATCCCCTCACTTTCTTCTGTATGTGTCCCTAGGTCTGAAGTGGGTCTCTTGTAGACAGCATATAGATGGGTCTTGTTTTTGTATCCATTCAGCAAGCCTGTGTCTTTTGGTTGGAGCATTTAATCCATTCACATTTAAGGTAATTATCGATATGTATGTTCCTATGACCATTGTCTTAATTGTTTGGGGTTTGTTTTTGTAGGTCCTTTTCTTCTCTTGTGTTTCCCACTTAGAGAAGTTCCTTTAGCATTTGTTGTAGAGCTGGTTTGTTGGTGCTGAATTCTCTTAGCTTTTGCTTGTCTGTAAAGCTTTTGATTTCTCCATTCAATCTGAGTGAGATTCTTGCCGTGTAGAGTAATCTTGGTTGTACATTCTTCTCTTTCATCTCTTTAAGTATATCATGCCACTCCCTTCTGGCTTGTAGAGTTTCTGCTGAGAAATCAGCTGTTAACCTTATGGGAGTTCCCTTGTATGTTGTCGTTTTTCCCTTGCTGCTTTCAATAATTTTTCTTTGTCTTTAATTTCTGCCAATTTGATTACCATGTGTCTCAGTGTGTTTCTCCTTGGGTTTATCCTGTATGGGACTCGCCGTGCTTCTTGGACTTGGGTGGCTATCTCCTTTCCCATGTTAGCGAAGTTTTCGACCATAATCTCTTCAAATATTTTCTCGGGTCCTTTCTCTCTCTCTTCTCCTTCTGGGACCCCTATAATGTGAATGTTTTTGCGTTTAATGTTGTCCCAGAGGCCTCTTAGGCTGTCTTCACTTCTTTTCATTCTTTTTTCTTTATTCTGTTCTGCAGCAGTGAATTCCACCATTCTGTCTTCCAGGTCACCTATCCGTTCTTCTACCTCAGTTATTCTGCTATTGATTCCTTCTAGTGTATTTTTTCATTTCAGTTATTGTATTGTTCATCTCTGTTTGCTTGTTCTTTAATCTTTCTAGGTCTTTGTTAAACATTTCTTGCATCTTCTCGATCTTTGCCTCCATTCTTTTACCGAGGTCCTGGATCATCTTCACTATCATTATTCTGAATTCTTTTTCTGGAAGGTTGCCTATCTCCACTTCATTTAGTTGTTTTTCTGGGGTTTTATGTTGTTCTTTCATCTGGTACATAGCTCTCTGCCTTTTCATCTTGTCTGTCTTTCTGTGAATGTGGTTTTGGTTCCACAGGCTGCAGGATTGTAGTTCTTCTTGTTTCTGCTGTCTACCCTCTCAATACTGTATTTTTACATCTTTCTACGTTCTTCTGGCTGGTCTTTTTCAGCTTCCAGTCCCTGTCAAAATTCCTCAAGCTGTGGTTGTACTACTCCAATCTCTGCCTTTCTGGTCACATCGCCTCCTCCCTCTGTCTTATCTTCTATCTGTCTTCTCCTTTGTGTATCTCTTATCTAATATAAATATATTGTATTTATCTTTCCAAAAATATTAGGTAGCCTCATGCCCTTTCACTGTCTTTCAACATCAAGGTGTTCCCTGAGATAACAGAAACCATTTGGCTTCCCCTCAAATGGTGTCCTCACAGAAGCTCACTGCCAGCAACACTGAACATCTTCATTTGTATTTTCCAAGTGGTACCATCTCTTGGTCTGGCCATGCCCATCAACCCATGCTGTTTGTCCAAGGTCAAACACCCTGAACATTACAGCTATAGTTTATGGCTGTGCTCAAGAGTGTTTGAACAGTCCAGAACATAACTTATGTATTTTTGTTCTAGCCTTGATAACTTTCTGATAGGTAGCTGTGGCTAAGGGTGTTGGCAGAGCAGAATATAAATCTGTTGTGCTAGAAAGCATCCCATACAGGAAAAAAAATGTACACTGAGCCCCCAAGTCTCCACTGACAGATGGTTTTACTTTGCTGGTTTTCACAGATTAAACCCATCCATCCGACATCCCTCCTCCCAAAAGTTTGAAATGCACAGTGCCATGTGAATATGTAGATGACTTAAATGATCTCCATCAGGTGAGTATTATTTAGTTAATTCAAATCCACTATATTATTACAGAGATTAAAGACATTTTGGTCCAATGTGCTAGAAAAGCAATAAATCTGAATTAAATCTACCATTTTAGTCACTCAGGATTAGACCTTTTGGTGATGTGATCCATTAACATGCTTTAAATCTATTGATTCATCCTAGAAAGACACAATTTAAGCTCAGAAGTCACAAAATGAACTTTCCATTAAGTTTGGGAGACTCTGGTCACAGCTCATTTGACTTTTATGAACTAGAAAATGTGATGTAGACCACAATGGCATTCTATTAGGGGAAATCATGCATTTAACCATGTAGCAAAATACTGTAGTCAATTATGTGAACACACACCTATCTTACACATGGCTGGTTCTCTGACTTTAAATTATTAAGAATGTACATTTAGCTTTTTTTACGGACTATTTATTCCCAAGGAAGAGATCCATGATAAAACTTTGTTCAAAACAGTAAATGAATATTTTTCAGTTATATTAAATTTTTTCAATAAGAAACTGGAATTGAGCACAGAAACTTTTGTTGTATTTACTTCTTTGCCTCAGAAGAGAAAACACGTGATCTATTTGCTTTTTATAAGTGAAAAAATAAATTCTATCAAGGAGAGAAGAAAAAACTCAATCAGAAGCAGATTTTGATATTCATCTGCCAGCCTGGAAAACATAATGATAGTGTAAAAAAAAAAAAAAAAAGTGACAATGGAGATGGGGGAAAAAACCTATTTAGACAAGATTTAGTTTCCCTTTTTTAGAGTTCATCTTGATGGTGTACTCTATAAACATCATTTTCTCTCAATATAATTTTGTTTATATTAGTATTATACTTAAGCCAGACTATATTAATACCAGACTCATTATTATTCTATATTTCAGCAAGGGTATACTTTAGTTCCAAATGTAATCCAACTCAGTTCTTCCTTGAATCCATCATCACCAATTTTTAACTATTACACTTTTCTCCCAAGTTCATAATCATAAAACTCTTACTATTCAAAAGCCTAAAATGTTAGAAATGTTCTAATCCAAATCCCCCATTTTCTGAAGATAAATCCTACAGGGGTTAACGGACATGCTCAAGGTCACACAGTTCCACAAAGTCAACCCACTACAAAAGCATTTACTGTCCTCTATTTCAACCTCTTAAAAAGAGGCTCCCGCTTTATTTTTTCAAACAAGATCTCTCCTGGGCTTCATTCATAAAGGCATAGAGAAAACTTTTAATATCCTGAACAGGTTTGGAGATTGTTCCTAACTACAAATTCTTCCCTTGAACCTATCTTGTCGTCAGGTCTCGATAATTCTTCCTCTTATCTACTCAAATTCGTTTTTTCCCCCTTCTGCAGAGTTCACATCCTTGTCTTGGTTCTCCCCCTGAACATCTGTCTGAAGCCCCTGAAAATCAGTGCTGTAGTTTCTTGTGCCACATATCATCCAGTATCAAGGAAACAGGTTGACCCTGCTTCTCTACGTCTCCAGTTTCTGGTGATTATCTCTGCAGGACATAGAGAGGCCGGGTCAAGTTCAAGAAATCATAGAGAAGTTAATTGATAGGAACTGGTAATGAACGGTGCTCAGGTCTGCCAGGGATGAAGGGTAAACAGTGCTGGCTCGCAGATCTCCAGCATGGGTGAGTGAAATGCATGTGTGATTTGACAAGATGGAGGAGCCAGGACAGACTGGGGTGCAGCTGGCTGAGGGGCAGAGTTTTGATTTCAGTTTCAGACATAATGAATGAAAGGCATCCATGGGCAATTCAGGGTCAGGGGGCAACTGGAGATACATATGAAGAAATATGAGTCTCAAGTTCAGAAGAAACATTTGGTGCTAGAAATATGGATAATATTTGGGGGGGGCATAAAGATATACTTGGAGCTTAAAAAGCAAAGACTGAAGGAGGTCACCCGGAGAGAGAGTGTGGGGTCAGAAGGAATGAGACCATGGATAATGTTCATGTCTTTAAACATGTATGCATTTAATCGATACTATTTCAGAAGCTCCCAGTATAAAGTTCTGTATTTGTGCTTCAATCATTGACCAGGTATATGTCTTTAACCAATGGATTTAACTTATAGCTAGGTAGAGTAAATATAATTTTTTCTTCTCTTTTACTCTACTCCAAAACACACAGTGCCAAAGAAAGCACAAGGTAGATGATAAAAAAAATGCTGTTGGATGGTATTAAACATCATTTCGGCTTTTGGAATCCAGTGTAGGCAGTAAAGAGAGATGACCTCAATGCAGAAAATGCAATAAAAGACAGGATGGGGTAGGAAATCAATGTCTCCATTTGTAAAGAGAGAGAAAAAAAAAGGATGAACCACACATTATTAGCATGATACATAAGCTCTGCACAGTCCCATTTATATCACTTGTATTAAGGATAAATTGCCTGAATAAATTCTATTATTCTCAGAAATAGCATAAATAACAAGCTGACAGCATCAGGAAAAAAAATGAAAATAATAACGTTGATATTGCTAGAACTGTATGTTATTTCTCCATTTCCAGCTTCATGGATCTAGCTAGGCAATAATTCAAATTCGGAGGTGGGTTCAGGTTTTAAAGTCACATTCATGTATACAAATTGAAATCTTCCAGAATGAGAAACTAATTATTTGTTATTAATAAAAGCCTGGACTTATTGTCTACTGTGTTCCATGTAACATGCTAAATGCTTTGCATAAATTATTTGAATCACCTACCCCCCAAAAAATGGAAAGATGGTATTCTTATGACTATTTTATAGACTATGAAACTGAGGCTACATTAGGTCACTTTAACACAGCTAGTAACCTGGAAGAGGTAAAATTGTAACACATAATTTCCTCTAATGACTGGCAATGAAGTATGAGCTTTGGAATCCTGGGCTTAAATTCCTGATGGCTTTGTTAACTTAAATGGCTTAATCAAGGCTTTTGAGCCTTGGTTTCCTTATCTGAAGAAGGGGACAGTGACGCCTACTTCAGAGAGCTGTTTGAAGCATTAAGTGAGAATGTATGCAAAGCGCTTAATTCAGTGTCAACTAAGTGCTCAATAAATGGTAGCTGATGGTTACGAGAAAACAGATAGAACAGGAGACAGAGGTCACAACTTTGGAGGTAACTTCCGTTTAGGCAAAAGCAAAGGCAGAGGAGGCATTGAAAAAGGCCAAAACAACACCAATAACAAAACAAAAAAACACAAAACCCACAAAACTAGGCAAAGAGGTGGGAAATCCACAAGGAGAATCGATGGAGGACAGAACTTCAAGAAGGAAGGAAGGATATGCAGTGTCAAACCTCATCAGGAGGATAAAAAAGTAAAAGACCCAAACTGCCCAAAGGAATGGGCAATTTTCATGTAAGAGTCAAGGTCCATCTCAGATGGTGGTTGGTTAAGGGCTAAATACAATTTAAAATGTTTAACACTTACTATGTGCCCAAGTCACCACTAAATGCTTCACCTGCTTTTTGTGTTTATTCTTCTTTTCTTGAAGTAGCCCCTATTACAACTTGCTTTGCAAATGATGAGACTGAGGCTCTCTGGGTGAAGAGACTTGTTCTAGGTCACCCAGCCACTCAATGGTGATGTCCATGTGCCCTCCTAATCTTAGGTACCCTCTCTTCCTAAAGCTTATTTCCTATTATCCTTCTCAACGAAAACTTTCTTTTTTAACATCTT
Source organism: Pseudorca crassidens (assembly GCF_039906515.1). Lineage (NCBI taxonomy): Eukaryota > Metazoa > Chordata > Mammalia > Artiodactyla > Delphinidae > Pseudorca > Pseudorca crassidens. The sequence continues at coordinate 33,941,825 of NC_090310.1, forward strand.
TATTGGAGTATAATTGCTTCACAATGGTGTGTTAGTTTCTGCTTTAAAACAAAGTGAATCAGCTATACATATACATATATCCCCATATCTCCTCCCTCTTGTGTCTCCCTCCCACCCTCCCTATCCCATCCCTCTAGGTGGTCACAAAGCACCGAGCTGATCTCCCTGTGCTATGCGGCTGCTTCCCACTAGCTACCTATTTTATATTTGGTACTATGTGTAAGTCCATGCCACTCTCTCACTTCGTCCCAGCTTACCCTTCCCCCTCCCTGTGTCCTCAAGTCCATTCTCTACGTCTGTGTCTTTATTCCTGTCCTGCAATTAGGTTCTTCAGAACCCTTTTTTTTTTTTTTTAGATTCCATATATATGTGTTAGCACACAGTATTATTTTTCTCTTTCTGACTTACTTCACTCTGTATGACAGTCTCTAGATCCATCCACCTCACTACAAATAACTCAATTTCGTTTCTTTTTATGGCTGAGTAATATTCCATTGTATATATGTGCCACTTCTTCTTTATCCATTCGTCTGTCAATGGACACTTAGGTTGCTCCCATGTCCTGGCTCTTGTAAATAGTGCTGCAATGAACATTGTGGTACATGACTCTTTTTGAAGTATGGTTTCCTCAGGGTATATGCCCAGTAATGGGATTGCTGGGTCATATGGTACTTCTATTTTTAATATTTTAAGGAACCTCCATACTGTTCTCCATAGTGGCTGTATCAATTTACATTCCCACCAACAGTGCAAGAGGGTTCCCTTTTCTCCACACCCTCTCCAGCATTTATTGTTTTTTTTTTGATGATGGCCATTCTGACCGGTGTGAGGTGATATACCTCATTGTAGTTTTGATTTGCATTTTTCTAATGATTGGTGATGTTGAGCATCCTTTCATGTGTTCATTGGCAATCTGTATACCTTCTTTGGAGAAATGTCTATTTAGTCTTCTGCCCATTTCTGGATTGGGTTGTTTGTTTTTTTGATATTGAAACCTCTTTAAAAAAAAAAAAAGAGTATGGACGTTGTGCTCTGCCAAAATTCTCAACTCCCAGGAAGAGAGAAACTGATTGGCCAGCGCCATTCATGTCTTTCCTCAATCTAGTCAGCTATTGCCAGAGAGAAGATCTTTGATCTATTGGGAGATCCACTGAAGCCCTGGATGAGGTTTTCTAAGAAGAGGTGAAAAGGTGGGGTGGACATACTGCTTCACCAACAGGATTCATTAGCACTGAAATCACTAAACCCATCAGAGAGTTAGAGATGAACCTTAAGGGGGTAAATTTTTTTAAATGGCTTTAATTGTACATTTCCTCATGGAACAAAGATAAACATTCCAAATATTTCATAGCCATCAATGAATGGAGCTTTTCCTGGTTACTAGTTCCAATGCCTGAATTCAGGTAGGATATACTGTTTAAGGATTGCTTTTCTCTCGTGAATATTAGCTTTGATCCTGCATCTTATGAGACGGAGTCCAATGAAAATGCTTTCTATTAGTGATTATTAAACAATATTCAGATTAACATATACACATTACTATATATAAAACAGATAAACAACAAGGACTTACTGTATAGACAGGGAACTATATTCAACATCTTGTAGTAACCTATAAGGTAAAAGAATCTGAAAAAGAATGTGTGTGTGTGTGTGTGTGTGTGTAACTGCATCACTCTGCTGTACACCTAAAACTAACACTACATTGTAAATTAACTATACTTCAATTTTTAAAATGTTTAAAAAAAAACAATGTTCACTAAAAGATTTTAATGCATCAGACCTTGCGCTAAACACTTCATTGGTATAATCTAATTTAATCTTTCCAGCAACCTTACCAGATAGGTATTATTATCACTCCTGATTTATATATGAAAAAACAGACACAAGAGAATCTATAGTATATATCCGGAGTCACCAAGTTAGTTCACGGTTGAGTCAAGATATGAATTTGGGTCTCCCACACCATGCCTCTGTAATTTGGGTACCAGACCATTTCTGCTATCATGAGAAGGTGTTTAATGACAGTCCTCATTAAAGATACCAGTTAATGGATGGGTAAAATTGTGAGCGAGCATGTGTGTCTGTGAGAGAGAGAAGGAGAGGAAGAGGGAGGGAAGGGAAGAGAAAAGAAGGGAAGGGAAGGGAAGGAAAAGAGAGGGAGAGGCCAAAGGAGGTAGAGAAGGAAGAAGAAATGAAGCAGAAGGAAGGGCTGAAATAAAGACAGGAAAGAGAGCTGAAACTAGAACTAAGGATGACATTACTCATCTTACCAGTTGTTTCTCTAGAAGACAAAATGTCAAGCCCACCTCCACCCCACTTATTAGTCGGCTACCAACACCAATCTGATGTGACATGGGTAAGAGGACAAACATCCCGCAGTTAATAGAGTAGAATGTCTTCCCGACACCCAAAGATGGGTCCTGAGAAGTATTCTGGGAAAATCTCACTGTACTAAATAGCACTGACATCCTCTCACCTCAACTGCAGTGAGGAAGAAAACACAGCGACTTAATAGTGATTGATGCGGGCAGGAGGCAATGCTGAATTGTTCAGGACTGAAAAACAAGCCCAGAATTAACCTAAATGTTACCATCTCATGCTTCCTTCCTCAATCCACTGGATGCTGTTTAAGACGATCTTGTCCCAAGAAACACATACAGAATTCCAAGTCTGAGACGAATTCCTTTGTCACTACATCAGCTAAATGGTGCCTTCGTTACAAAACATGATTCTTCCCTCCCCAAATCATGATGTTTCTGTTAGGACATTATACATTCTAGTAGAAAACTCTCAGAGCCAAGAATCACAGATACCTGCCTTCCAGGTAAAGCTCTGTAGTAGATTTCCATAAGAATTTCCTTACATCATTAAAACTCTCTGGCATGAGTTTCCACTTTGTTAAATAAACGGAAACCTCTTTAAAAACTCTAAAGCATGGTAAAAGGTATCAGAAATTGCATTTTGGACCATGTAAAATATTATAGGTTATTCTTGTGCTCTTAACCTCATTTTCAGCAACCAAGTATTTTCTATGTAATATTAGCTTTTCTTTCTATCCAGGAAAGCATGTACTAAGTGGTACACCCATAACTTTAAAAGTAAATGGCAATTGTAAAGTGAGGCATGGTTAATATCTTCTACCATGATGCAGTTCCACGTGCCACCTCTAAATTCTCAAGAGCGACTCAAAGCCAAAATCTGGCCTCATTTGCCAGTGAAAGTAAATGTCATCCCTCTCTCTTCTCCGGCAGTAATTTCTACTTCAATAGAAAACTTGAAACAGTAGGTTATCATAATTGCAGGCACCATGGTAGCAGGAGCACAATGTTAACAGCCAATTAATAGAATATTTTCAGGTAAGACACAGCTGGAAAATCCTGCTCTAGCCCGATATCCACGTTCACCAATGGAGGTGACTCCAGTTTAACTTGTGCTTGTATCAGATGAGAAAACACAGGCACATTATTCAATCCAACCAAGCTGTCCGTTTAGAAGATGCTTCAGGAGTGATTAATGACAGAAAGCAAAGAGGAACTGCTGAGACCTTGGCTGCCAAGGTCAAATGCACAAGCAGACAAAACCGGGAGAGACAGGGATGTTGCCCGATCTGGATTTCTTCGGCTGCCGGCCTCCAGTTTTGGCTGGAGCCACCGGCGTGTTGTCATTCCCCCTCCCTTCCAGGGGTACCACACACAAGATGGAGAGACATATGGTGCCTTCTCCCGACTCAGCATAAATGTGGGCTCTAATTTAAGCTTTAAACCTTTTAGAATCCTTCGCCAGCAAGATAAAATATATAAGCCATGATATTCTGAGCACCATATTTTGTGCAATATGCCTTGTAGCACGTGTTTCAATAAGTTTGAGGGTAGGGCCAACAGCAACTAAGTCAAGCCACATCTTTAATAGGGGAAATTGACAGGTGTGTGTTCCCCAAAAGCAAAATGTTAGGCAAATAATAATAATAATACCATCGACCATTCATCGAGGGATTGTATGTTACAGGCATAGTGCTAACAGTTTTATATAGATCTTCTCATTTAAACTTCATAGCAACCTTATGGGGTAGATCTTTTCATCATCCTAATTTTCTGAAAGAAGCCACAAAGTCTTAGAAAATTAAATCATTTGCTCCAAGTCATCTGGTTAGTTGCATGAAGCCAGGATTCAAACATAGGCAATAGGACTCCAAAACCTACACACCTAACACTACAGTATAGTGCTGGTATTATAGATACTGTACAGATACCATACAGTATAGTACCCACACTGTATACTGAACATTTGTTTTCAGTATTGATTTGGATATGTCAATTCTGTACAATCAAGATGGCACATCAAAGCAAAGTGGACTCATTCAACTGACTGCCCTTCATTTATTCATTTATTCAAACACTTACTGAACATCTACAGAATTTGAAGCACAGAAGAATGCCTGGAGGACTTCACAAATACATATTCCAGGGCTGAGGTGTAAAGAAAAACCAGATCCACGAAGTAGCCTTGTTATAGCTTTCAGTCCCTCCTTTGAATTTGAGCAAAAAATTAATAAACGTACACATTACTTATATACATATATCAACTCACAAAATATTTCTCTTTTTCATTTCACAGAAGAAAAAGGAACATGCTATATCAGGTTTTTTGGGGGGAAATGTATAAACTTTAGGAGTGAGATTTTCTTAACCTTAACCACAAATGGAGAGATAAAATCCTGGGGAACAGGTGAATTAAGCCCCCAAATAAATGCAACAAGCTCTTTTGGACCCACTTCCATCAGTACCAGGTAATGGTTTAAAGTTACCCCAGCCATTCGAGCAAGTAGGACAGCCATATCCCTGTGCTTTGAGTGCTCTGATACCTAGGCTGTCTCCCAAGAGTTCAGCAAGCCTGATGGGCGCAGGTAGATTAATGGCCCCAGAGTCCTGGATGTGAGGTCAGAAGAACCGCCGGCACTGCCAGCATCACCTTACTTCCCTAATCCCTCTCCTTCAGGGCCCAAGTGTGCCCTTCTGCCAGAGAGGAGAGCAGGGGCTATTTGGAAGTGGTTGAGAGAATCTACTATGCTAACTGCACTTTTCCCTGTGGGCAATTCAAAAATAAGTAAACAATGGAGGGACACAGAGAGAGCACACACGCAAGCAGGAATCTTCCAAGGGTGTTTCTTCTACATGGGCATCAGGCAATTGGGGGAGATGATTATTAAACTCTCACCTCAAAGAAGATGTGGTACATATATACAATGGAATACTACTCAGCCATAGAAAAGAATGAAATAATGCCATTTGCAGCAACATGGATGCAACTAGAGATTGTCATACTAAGTGAAATTAAGTCAGACAGAGAAAGACAAATACCATATGATGTCACTTATATGTGGAATCCAAAATATGGCACAAATGAACCTGTCTATGAAACAGAAACAGACTCACAGACATCGAGAACAGCCTCGTGGTTGCCAAGGGGGTGGGGGGGAGACGGATAGGCTGGGAGTTTGGGGTTGGTAGATGCAAACTCTTACGTTTAGAATGGATAAACAACAAGGTCCTATGGTATAGCACAGGGAACTATATTCAATATCCTGTGATAAGCCATAATGGAAAAGAATATAAAAAAGGATGTATTTATGTGTATAAGTGAGTCACTTTGCTGTACAGCAGAGACTGGTACAACATTGTAAATCAACTATACTTCAATAAAAAAAAGTAAAAATTAAAAAAATAGAACTCACATTCCTAAACCCCACAGCAGACTCAGGGCCAGAACAATGAGATCCCAGGGGCCTGAGAGTACATACACATTTTAGCACATGGAAAAAGTGATTTGTTTGCATGTGAAAATAAGAGCACACGTGGCTGTGCAGACCCCTTATGAAAGGGCTACACAACAATTAATCTGAGAAATCACTGAAGAGTTTCCTGTAGCCAGTGTAGCAGGCAACTCTGCATCAGCTACAGAGAAATTTATTTTGAGTTGGCAAACCAGCTTGTGAGACACTTTTCCAATGCAGTTTCCTGATGCAGACGAGAGAGAGCCCCATTTCCAGTCTCTTTGTAGGCACCGTGCTATCAGCTTCATCCTGAATGCTTGTTATATTTGGCTTTATAACATTTGCTATGAAAGCATTCATTATAATACCCATCTGACAGCTGCTGGTAAACAAAACAATTGCATGACAACAGATGGAAAATGGAACAATTCTGCGGTGTAGAATGTCACAGGTAGTTTTTGAAGGTCATCTAAAACCACATACAACGTGGAAGACTCAGTATCTGTGCCAAGGTCCATAGTAGGTTAGATAAATAAAGGTGTTCGAATATTTCAGAATTGACTAGCTTCACGTTGCATTGTGCTTGAGGTCTCATTTGGTTTTGGTTCACCAAATTTCCCCCTAATCTCTTTCGTTTCAGATCCCTTAGTAAGAGAAAATCAAATTGCTCTTTTAGCCCAAAGTGTTTGGTAACACAAAATTAATATATTTGGCTAAAAATGAACTGGGTATACTTCAAGTCTCAGCATCAGGAAAGTTTGCAACAATTTTATTTGCATTTAAAGATAAGAATGATGAGGCACACCAGAATACTATGTTCCTTATATATACATTTTTTTCCTCCACTTCATGCAGTGTGATCTTATTACTTCCAAGATTTCTTTGTTCACAGCTTTATAGTTTTTAATTTAGTTACTGAAGTTGATAGCACTCGGGTAGCCCAGAAACAAGGAGTTAGCAGAACATACAAGCAGGGACAAAATATATTGATCTCTATTTTGTTTTCTTCACAGCTGAAGGTTTCTGGGATCATACATCTCTTTTCTTTGTCTGAAATAGACCATAACGTCAAGGAAGGAATTGACAGCCAGGTTTATAAAGACTGTATTTTGTGTTTTGCCATCTTTTGATGAAACAAAATCGGTAGTGGCAGATACATTTCTTCTCAAACCTTTCATTGTTTCTTGGTCTTGAGGAGTAAAAACTTTAATTCTCATGGTAGAAAATTAGACAAATAGAGGGTTGCATAAAAATAAACCAGTCACGGTCTGCCTCCTTGAGAGAACCACTGCTGATGTCTGGGTGTATTTCATTCCAGATATGCATACACGTGTGTGTGTGTGTGTGTGTGTGTGTGTGTGTGTATGGGAAAAAATATATATATGTTTCAGGCATATGTGTGTTGAAAGCTTTTTTATGGCATAATGAGAATAGTTCAGATTAAACACACACACACACACACACACACACACACACACACACACACACGCACGTAAAACCCTTAATATTAGTAACATTCTAAGAGGTACCAGGTCCAGACAGGAAAGCTCTCTTCACCCTTGGTGTGGGCCCGTTTGTTAACACCATCCTAGACTTCCCCGCCTATGCCCACCTTCCACCATTGCTCACTTTGTCAATATACCCAAGCAGTCCCCAAACAAGGTATATCTTGCCTCCTAAACACATCTACTCTCTCCATTCACACTGGTACCACCTGTGTTCAGGTTTCTAGCCTGGATTAATATAAACATCTCCTAACTGATATACTCAGCTCCCGGGATTTGGTCTCCTTCAATCTGTTTTCCACAAAGCAACCAGAGGAACCTTCTAAATGCACGTGGGATCACATTTTCCCTTCGTTTGCAGTTAACCCTAAGGTTCCCACCATGTAAGGTGGCTGAGAAGATGCAGGGCAGTCCAACTCCTGCCTTCCCGTTCTAATCTTTCACCCCTTTCACATCCACACCAGGCTCACATCTGGGTCGTTGCTCTCATCTTAGGCTAAACCATCATTCCTCTACTCCTTCTCTCCTCTCATTGCCTAAAGCAACCCTTCTCTCTACTAAAACTCCTTCATCCATCTGAAGTTACTTCCTCAAGGATGCAGAACGCTTTCCTTGACCTCCTATTGGTAGCCCCACGGCATCTTACATTTCCCCCACCAAAGCACTTAGGGCAAAGCATGAGAATGGCTTTTTAAATGTGAATTGATCCTAAAGGTGTTTTTGGTACCAATGCATCCCCTCTACGTGATCCATAATAGCAGATGCTCAATAACAAGCCAAATGGATATTAAATCAATATAGTTCACCTGTAACACGTAACAGATGAGGAAGCAGAACTGCAGAAACATCCAATGACATGTCAGGATCTTGAATCATGACAGTATTAGACTGAAGACTAGGTTGTCCCAATTCAGGGCTGCTGCACACCTGTGCTACCCCACCTTCATTGGGGGTATTCTGCTGCAGCCTAATATCAAGTGCTTGGAAGATGGATCTATTCCTGGATCTCATTCTCCATCAGCACCAACAGTGCCACATTCGCTGCTCCCATCCCCTGGATCAGGTCAGCATCACCTCCAGACACAGCCATCGCATGGCAGCTTCCGTCATGGTTCCTGACTTCAGTCTCTCCTCACACTGATCTGTCCAAATATAGCCCAGGACCTGGCAGGCACCAAGCCCATCTCTCCATCTCTCTGCTTTCAACATGAAACTAGAGGCAAGTTCCAGTTCTGCTCCTGGACCTCAAGTCCCCTACTCACTCCTCCCCGCACCGTAATCATCTCTGTTCTCAGCATCTCTTTGTGCAGTCCTCTTCTCAACCCAGCAAATATCGTTATAGACCCTCATGGACAATGTCTTTGTTCTCGCATCCATGTCTCTGCATGTAACAGCAGGCTTCCTTCTAGACTTCTCTTCGACAATTTACACCCTCTGCATCTTCAAACTCAGTCCAAATTCCCTTGTGTAGAAAAATCATTCCCTAACATCACACTCTAACCCCGAGCCATCACTTGATCGATTCTCTGAACGAATTAATCTATAAATGAGTGGATTTTTGACCTACCATGATGAACCGATAAACTAGAAAAAGCATTTCACCACATTTGATTTCTAAGGCATTGCTCTGTCCTGTCTACAAGATCTCAGCCAAAATGAGTGCATATAAAGACACAGTCACGTCAGAACAAATATTTTTCAAGTCCTCTGGGAGACCCTTCCCCTTCCATTGCAAGTAATAAATATCCAAGGAAGACCGAGAAATAATAATGCCAGAGCAATACAAGATCGACTTTAAGTCACAGCTCTTTAGGCCAGAAAGAAGATGTGGGTCTGCCTGTCCGTGGCTCTAAGGAGGATACCACATCCTGCCATCCTTCTCTGAAAGGCACCTGCCTGCCCTGTTCTTTGGGATGTCAAGGAAAGAATCTCTTCCTAACTCCTATTCTCATATTCAGCAGCCAGGCCATTATCATACATTTTCAGAAGATTCAGTGATTTCTATAACACTATACTGTCTTTAGAAAACAAAGCAGCAAGTCCACAGTCTTTATACACACTTTATTTCTTACCAGAAAATAGACATGAACAATTTAAACCCATACATTCATCGGGGTGAGAGACTGTATTCTATTTACTTAATTATGAGGGAGTTTTTAAATGTTCAGTGTAAACTGGCAATCGAGCTGATCTTCTTCCAATACCCTGTCTGCAAACACTATGCTATTTTGTCGTCGCGAACTAGGATGGGGGAAGCAAGAGGCAGGCTGGGGACAGGGAAGTGAGGCTGTGGCTTGAGTTCAGCTCTTGAATACTCAAGTGGCCTTAACCGCTCTGAACTTCAGTCTCTTCATTGTTAAATGGAGGTAATCAGCTTATTGTCAGTACTGAACGCCTTGTGACAGGATAAGTTCACCCAGAAGGTGGGCAGGAGGGAAGCCTCATTGGAAGGAAGTCAAGAGAGAATGGAATGAGAAAAAATGATAGCAAATATAGACACATTTTATTTCGGAGTTTTGTGCAAAGGAGATCAGAGAAACTGGGTGGCAGATGGAGGGGAAGTGGAGTCACAGGAGATTTTTTATGTTGCATATATTATGGCATGTGCACATGGGGATGGGTGTGATCTTGTTCTGTCTAAAGGTGTCAAATACAGTCTATAAGATGGAGAGTCCTAAATATCTATCCCTATCCCAAACTTCTTCTTTGTCCTCCAGACTCAAAGAACCAACTGTGTCCTTGACATCTCTACTTGGAAATCCAATAGGCAACTTATGCCGAATATGTTCAAAAATGAACTCCCAATACCTCCCCTTCAACTCCCTCTCCCTCCCTCCCTCCCTCCCTCCCTCCCTCCCTCTCTCCCTCTCTCCCTCCCTCCCTCCCTCCCTCTCCAGAAATCTGCTCCTCTTGCAATCCATCTTGGAAACACTACTTCCATTTTTGAAATGCTCAGGCTAAAATAACTGTAGGAGCCATTGATTCCTCTCTCTTTGGCACATTCCAGTCCACGCACTACCTAAGTATACTGTCTCTGCTTTTGAAACATATCCAACCTCCAACCAGTTCTCATACCTGTACTGCTACCACCCTGGTCATCTCTCACCTGGATGGTTGTAATGCCCCCTAATCCCCATGCTGGACTCCCTGCTTGCGTCTTGTCCCACATCTATTCTCCACCCAATAGCAAGAGTATAACTTTTAAAATGTGCATCATGTCACATTGTCCCTCTCCTCAGCAGCCTCCAATGACTTCTTGTCTCACTCCAAGCAAAATCCCAAGTCTATCCCACGACCTTCAAAGCCCTACATGATCTAACCCCCTGCTAACTCTCTGATTAGGACCACTCCTGTCTCTCTCATTCCCGCCACTCCAGCCACACTGACCTCCTTGCTGTGAACATGACAAGCAATATCCAGCCAAGTGTCTTTGCACAGGCTGTTCCTTCTGTCTGTTCCACCCAGATATCCACGTGGAACTCTTCGTCATTACCTCCAGATTTCTACTCAACTGTCACGTATCAGAGACGCATTCTCAGACACACACCTCCATACAAAATAGCATCCTTCACCCAATCCACCACGTCCTATTCTCCTTACCTTGCTTTATTTTTCTTCATGGCAATGACACCGTATGTCATTTCTTTTTTATGTATGCCTGTGCCCCCTACACCCCACCCCCATCTCTAATAGAACATAAGTTTCTTGAGAGAAAGAACTTTGTTTTTCATTTTTGTTTTGGCTTTTGTTTTTTTACGTTACATCTTTATTTTCTAAAAGATTGCCAGGACTTTAGTAATTGGTCAAAAATATTTGTTAATGAATTTATATACATATATCACCTGACATTTCTGGGTTTCCTTTCTTCCTCCATCCCTCACTAATAAACTAGTATAAACAAATTTCAATGAAATATTACATTACGTGGTTAATAAAATGTCATTAAGAGGTTCATTCAAATCTCCCTGGTGGCATGAAGGCCCTGCTTGGGTGACGCAGGCTATGAGTCCTGGCAGCTTTGAGGTCATGGTCACCAAGGGCTCACCTGATTTGGAGTGGAGGGCGATGACTATATTCATCTAGCAGCACCACTGGGAGAAGTGAGATTCTCAGTGGCGGGAAACTGGGAAGAGCCAGGGACTTTCCTGGCCCAAGGCGGTATCTGGGGTAAGCACATTCCCAACCGCGACTGTACACATGTTCGCTAAAGACTGGAGAAGGTTCAAGTTAGTCGCATATTCCTGATTGATGCTAAGGCAGTGTGCAGAAGAGGTGATGCAGAAGGGACCGGCAGAATGTAAATACCTGGGAAGACTTAAAAATGGCCTGAACGCTGGATACACTTGCCTTGATCCACACAGACCCATCCACAGAGGACAAGAGCCTTCTTACTGCTCTTGTAGGTGTGCGAACACAGCCTTAGTTCAATTTTTCACTGGCCATTCAGCTGCACGGTTAATAGAGAAAGCCCTTGGAAACCGAGGTTAAAAACAAAAGAAGCAGAACAACAAGAAGAACTGAACGAAGACATCAGTAGCCACCTTGGGGGAACAGATTTCACAGCTTTAGTCCAGGCAAGTTTATAAACAAAAAGCAAACAACAAAATAAGCAACGATAATAACTATCTGTAAAAAATCAGAATCCAGAGTTGCTATGATGTTATCTAATTATCTACTTTTCAACAAAAAATAAGGAGACATGCAAAAAAAAAAAAAAACTAAACAAAAACAAGAAGTTGTGACCAATACTCAGGAAAAAGGAGTCAATAGATACCATCTGTCATCAGATGTTGGATTGTTGGGTTTAGCAGGCAAAGACTTCAAAACATTATTATAAGTATGTTCAAAGAACTAAAGGGGAAAAAATTTAAGAATCAAAGTATGCAAATGAGAAATATAATAGAAGATATGAATAAGGAATAAAATAAAAAGGGATATAGGAATACTATGGACGATTGTACATCCAAAAAAGTTAGCTAACCTAGATAAAATATGAAAATTCCTAGAAAGATATAAACCACAAAAACCAAGTAATAGAAAATCTGAATAGAACTATACCAAGTAAAGAAATTGAATTAATAAGCAAAAAACTTTCCACAAAGAAAAACCAGGTCCAGATGGCTCCACTGGTGAATTTCATCAATTTTTTTTTTTTTTTTTTGTGATACACGGGCCTCTCACTGTTGTGGCCTCTCCCGTTGCGGAGCACAGGCTCCGGACGCGCAGGCTCAGAGGCCATGGCTCACGGGCCCAGCCGCTCCATGGCATGTGGGATCTTCCCAGACCGGGGCACGAACCCACGTCCCCTGCATCGGCAGGCGGACTCTCAACCACTGCGCCACCAGGGAAGCCCCTCAAAATTTTAAAGAAGAATTAACATCAACACTTCTGAATATCTTCTGAAAGAATAGGAGGTGATATATCCCAACTCATTTTAGTGAGGCCAGTATTACACTGACCTCAAAACCAGACAAAGATATCACAAGAAAAGAATACTACAGACCAACATCCATTGTAAATATTATGCAAAAATTCTCAAGAAGACACTAGCAAACCAAATCTAGCAACACATAAAAAGAATTTTCCACCACCACGTATGAAAATCTGTCAGTGTAACAGGCGATAATAATAGAATAAAAGACAAAGCCACATGATCATCTCGATAGGTACGAAACAAAACTTCCGTCAGAAACTGAGATCCTTTCATTAGAAAAACTCAACGATCTAGGAAGAGAAGGGAACTACCTCACCTTTATAAAGGGCATCTACAAAAAACCGATATCTCGTATCATACAAAATGGGAAACCCAAACTCAGCAGCTCCCAAATTCCCGACTCACAGAAACGATGAATGATAATAAATTGTTCTATTTTGATACATTAAGTTTGGGGTTAATTTGCTTCACAGCAAAAGATATCTAAAAATAATAATAATACGAGACAGCAGGGGAAGAGGAGGAGAAGTAATAGGAACAGCAGTAAAAATAATAATAGTTGTTGTTGTTGTCTTACAAACTGTGGAACTGATACAGTACTGGGTAGCAGACCACAGCCTCTCAGCCAGTAGGGCTCTGAGTCAGGGCTCCAGACTGTCAGATGAAGGTGGATGCTGGAGTTCAGCCCCTAAAAGATGGCCCACGTCCAAGGCATCAGAGCGTCCCAACATGGGGTGAGGTCCCCAGCACTTAGATTCCTCCTAAGGTCACGGCTGGTCCTTTATAGGCCTAAACCTACCTGAAAACCACATGGCCCCCTCTGTGGGCACAGGTGACATGGGAGAAGGGACTGGGGTCCAGCCTCCCAGGAAGTGAAGTGGAGGAGCCACCAAAGGCAACACCCAGTTCTCAAGAAAATGCCTTTATCATAATCCCAGAGCCTGGTAACCTCGGGCTTGAATGGTTGAAGGCGTAATCAGCCTCCAGGTAGTCCCCACTTCTCACCTATTATTTACATCCGAGAGTTGCCCGACAGTTGCTTTAACGGCACCTTGCTCTCCTAGGGTCCTCTGCCCACGCCTACCTCCTGTAGTAAGAAGGCTCCTCTTCTGGCGTTATTCTCATCCACACATCGTCATGTCTCACCTGAGCCTGACCCATGGCGATGTCCAGATGGCCTCTTAGGGCAGTATACCTGTTCAGTCCTTCCCAAAATGGGCCATTCATGTTCCAAGTGAGATATTTTGGCTCCTAATTTGCTATGGTTTTTGCCCTCTTTACAAGAAGGTGTTCAGCCATGAGAAGGGAGGGCCCCTTAGGACAGAAAATGCCCATCTGGATCTACTTTACTTTCGTTCACAAACGAAAATAAACAAGTCATTGCTAAAGAGCACAATTAAGGTTAGATTTGGGAGTTATATACATAAACACAGATATTTTAATCCAGCCATGGAAACTAACACAAGTACATAAGTAAATATCTTAAATGAGACTTACATGAGAAGGGAGAATGCATACCCTCTAGGATCCTCCTGACTCAAAGATTCTAGATTCAGTGAAAACCTTGTGATCAATACAAGGGCACCTGAAATAAACACATCCCCCCCTTTTGTATTGCTTTTAAAATGTGCTTTCCTTTGCAGCAAGCCATCAACGATGGGAATGCTAAACATATTTGGAAAATAATAAATACTTAATTTCCTGAATCCATAGATGTGGGGAGCAAAAGGTAAACAAGAAAAAGTGACCTCTGTAAACATGGGCAAGGTCACAGGCTGATCTCCAGATTTCCATGCCCATAACCAAATATTCATAACACTCTTATTTCTGTTGGTTAGGAAGCAATCGTCCTATTTAAGGGAAAAACAAGGTCCTGAGACATTATGGTCTCAAAAAAAGCCAATTTAAAGTTATCAATTTTAAAATCATAAGGTATCCAAAATGTTAGATGGCTCCATCTTCAGGATAAATGTGAAAAAGCTTCATTTTTTTGAGTCCTGAAAATACAGGAGCTATTTCAAGCCCTTCCTGAATTAGATGGGTGTAGTTGTGGTCTCCAATCCCCATGGCTCTAGCAATTGGAGCTGCACTATCAGTTTTGCCTGTGAGCAGTGTCCGCGATGAGTCTGAAAGTGTCCTTAACCGATTATGTGCTTGGGTGTACTCACTTGTAATTCAAACTCTCATGATATTCAAAATACCAGCAAGTAAAGTAATGCTTTCTCTCCAAGGGCATCTGTCAAGTTCTTTCACAAATGTTCTCTTGAGCATCTTTATATCTTATTGGGATGACAGGGAGGGGAACAGGTCTTGTTTTCCTCCTTCCCCAGAAGGAGAAATAGGCTAGGAATCAACTTCCCTATATTATCTTAGAAGACTGCTGTTGAACTTGAATACGGTATATATTTGTTATGGAACAGTACAAAAATTATCGAGCACTGCTATTCATGTGATATTATAAGCAGATAAAACCATACAGACTGCCCCATCTGTCCCCCAAATCACACACCAATAGACAGCCCAATACAAAAGAGCTCAATTAAAGTTAGAGTTGGGACTTAATGTAAGTAAACTGATAGCGACCACAGACCACACTGGGAGTAGGATGTAGGGTGGAGGGCAAAAGGAGAAGGAACTAAGACAGGGCAGAAAAATAGAGAGCTATTTAGTTTGAGAGAGAATATGAGTGGAATAGTGGAAGAGGGCAGACACCACAGCTGATTTTAAACAAAACAAGAGGTGAGATTCGGTCATCTACTTCTATAATTAAGAAAGGAAATAAACACTTGATAAAATGACTAGAGTAAATAATCCAAAATATGGCATTGCTCAGTTCTTTATTATGATTCTCTTGTCATTTTCAGTCACTAAAATAATCCAGTGGGTGCAGACAGAAGTTGACATATCTCCACTTGGAATAGTTACCATCATTTATTCAGTTCAAACAACAAAAGCACTGGGGATAGCACAGTAAACAAAATCAGCTGCTTGTCTGTTCTCATGGAGATTACAGGCTAAGTCAGTGCTTGTTGGGGGCAACTTAGGCTACAAATGGGCTCTTCCTAGCTAAGGACACATGTACTCAACAGACCTATAACACTGTTCCCTACTTATTAAGAAAATTAAATACACGTTTATCTGGTTTGAGCTTGTGACCAATCTCAGGCAGATTAAAAAAAGAAAGAAAATGACTTCACTCTGTTATCAAATAATAACAATAATAATAGTCATTACAATAATAATTATTACAGCTAATTTATCGAGCTCTTACCATGTGTTAGAAACTAGGCTTTTAGTTCACTAACATATCTTTGAATCCTCACAAAGACGCTCTGAGGTTACATATCATTACTGCCCACTTTTACCAACAGGGAAATGGAGGCCCAGAGAATTTAACTAAATTAGTAAGAGTCACGTGGATGATTTGGAGCTGGGATTTAGAACCAGGCCCTCTGACTCCAGAAATAAGCCTCTTCCTACTAAACCAGTGGTTCTCCACCCTGGCTTTCATTAGACTCACTTGGGAAACTTGTGAAAAAAACCACCTGGGACCCATGTCCAAACCCGTTAAATGAGAATTTCTAGGGGTAGAGTACAAACAGCAGTGTTCTGAATCGTCCACATAATCCCAGTGTGTAGTCAAGGCTGAGAACCTCTGCGTTAGGCCAGCCTCTCCCCGTTACATAACTATGAGCACTTCTGATGGTCTCCATACGTGTCACCGAGGGAATAAAATTCTTGTAACTCAACGGTGCCTCCTGTACACCAGCAGCGGCAGCAGCCCCAGGGAACTAGGCAGAAATGCAGACTCTCAGGCCTTATCCCAGATCGACTGAAGAAGAATCTGTATTTTAATCAGATGCCCATATGCGCAATGAGAGCACTATCCTCAAGCATGCCCTGGAGAGAAAACACTCGTTTCTAGAGCTATCGTTGGCGCTACGGACAACAAATGCACAGCAGTAATAACCACCTTCATCACTCAGCCTCCCGCCGCCCCCCACTAAAAAGAACAACAAACAAAAACCCACCCCCGCTACGGGTTCTGTGGTCAAACACGTTTGGGACAAGCTGGATTACACAAAGTCACATTACTTTCTCTACTCCAGATTCTAGCAGAGTAAATCTCCAAGAAGAGAAGTTTCCCAAATATTCACGACTGTGGCACCCCGGAAGTCAGAACTCCTATTAACGTCTTTTGCAGACAGTGTGTTCCTAGGGACATATTATGGACAATATTTATTCAGAAGAGATGATCTTCTTTCTTATGTCAATGGCTCCCCGGACCATCTTTTTCACGTAGGTGCTGACTATTGGCTCATTACTATGAATATTGGCAGTAGTCATGGATTATAGTAAACCTTTATCAGGCTTTTACTATGTATATCAGACATAGTTCTAAGTGCTTCCACTGTGTTGACTTATTTCATCTTCATAACCACTCTAGTAGATAGGTATGGTTTGTATCACCACTTTATGGTGAAGGAAGCAAAGAAAAGATTAGTTAAGTCGCTTGCCCACGGTCACACAGCTACTACATGGTGGGTGCGAGATTTTAACCCTGTCCATCTGGCTCCGGAGACTTCATTTTAATCACTAGACTGTTGGAGAAGGGATCGATTAACTCCAGCCCCTCTCAGAGGAGCCCTTAGATTGGCCCAGAGGGTTTCTGAGCTTAGCCCATCAGTCTGAACTTTTAAACAAAAGGCTGCAAAAAGAGCACAAAACCTTAGCTAACGCACTCAAGTGTGCTCACCCACCAGGAGCCCTAGGTGCTGACATTCCAAAGCATTTCTTGAAGGGAACGAAGCGTCAGAGCAGACCTCCAACGCTGGTGTTCCTGTGGCTGACCATCTAAGTTTTGGTTCTGAACACATAACACACTTTGCTTTCAGATGGGGCAAACCAGTGGGGAATATGCGGTATGATCTCCCATCCCCCTCACGCCTCGGTCTGAAACAACAAATCAGCAAGTCCAAGGAATCAAGGCAAAACACCAACACGATGGTGTCAACTCAGATGTTCAAACCAAGCCGGGACATCCCAGTGGCCTGTCAGGTTGTTCCCCAACTACAAGATGATGGACTCAAGTGAATAGGAAAAATACGACAGGGACTTGGGAGCTGCAGAGTCAAGAATCTGCATGATTTTTGAAGCCCCCCTAGGTCTGGGGCTCACTGTGGATCACTCTGTGGAAGGTTAATGACTCAGAAAGGGGCAGACCTTTCCTCAGGCACATAATTAGTAAAAAACAGACTCCTGCGAAGGCTAGTCAGGGTCTGCTCTATGCAACTGAAATAGCTCTGCCTCTTTCTGCCACAGCAGGAATACTCGATCTGGGTAACCAACAAGTAAACATCCAGAAAGAACACCCACTGGTGAGCAGGGAAAGAGAGCTATTTGGGGTTTGTTGTTGTTTTGTTTTGTTTTAAATTTCCCCTTGAGTGTTGGGAGAGTGCCCGTAAAAAAGTGCATAACATAAACCAAGGTCTCATCCACGTGCTGGGTGTCCTGCTACGCACTTTAAAGACCTTTGATCTTTAAATACTCCCAATTCATTCCTTCAGCAAATATTTGAGAGTTTCCTTTGTGTCAGGCACTCTTCTGGGTGTCTGGCAGGTATGGTAGGCAGGATGATGTGCCCCTCCCCAACGCCCACGTTCTAATCCCTGGGATCAGTGAACACATTACCTTACGTATTCAAAAGGGACTCTGCAGCCGTGGTTAAGTTAAGGACCTTGAGATGGGAAGCTTATCCTGGATTATCCAGGTGGACACGATGTAATCACCTGAGTTATTAAAAGTGGAGAACCTATCCCAGCTGGGGTCAGAGGGTGACATGACCTAGTGAAGAACGGCACGGAGAGATGCTATATCCTTGGCTTTGAAGATGGAGGAAGCGGCCACGAGCCAAGGAATATGGGCGGTGGTGTCTCTAGAAGCTGGAAAGGCAAGAAAGGGATTCTCCCCTAGAGCCTCCAGAATGGAAAGCAGCCCTGCTGACATGCTGGTATTTGCTCACGGAGACCCATGTTGGGCTTCTGAGCTACAGAACTGTAGGAGAATGAATTTATGCTGGTTTAGTCACCCAGTCTGCAGTAATTTGTAACAGCAGCGATAAAACACAAACACAACATTGAGAAAGCCCTGGTCTCATGGAGCTTACATTCTAGTGAAGCACCCTATAAATATTATTACCCGGACTTTAAAGAGCAGCAAACAGGGTTAGGAGAGCGAAACAACTTGGCAACATTCATACAGTTGATAACCGGAAGAGATGGGACTTGAACTCAGGAAGTCCAGTTCTAAAGGCTGCATCGTACCTGTTATTTTAAGTTGTGCATCTCAAGCGGTGTACAGGGCTCTCCCTACCGGAGTAAACGAAGCTGGGTGCTGCCACGGGGACTTTTTGGCTTGTTGGCAGACAGGCAAGATGAGAAATTGTGGTCTGTGCTCCCGACACCGGAGTCCGCGCCCAGGGCTGGAACGGCAGATGGGAGGTGGAGCAGAGCTCACTCCGTTGTTTCCTTTACTTATTCCTGCTTCTTTTTCGCTTCCACTGAAGCAAAGGAAGGAGGTGAGGACACTGCACTTCCCTGTTGCCCAGGGGTCACTCTTCCTGCACTTGGCGACAAGGATCCTCGTAGCTTGGGCTCCAAAGCGTCAGCTGCTGGGTCTTGTTTTCACATAATTTATCCAAAATGAAGTGGGACACCCTTTACCAACACTAAGAACGCCAAATTACCTACTCCCTCCAACTCCTAGATATTTTTACGTGTCATCCGAAGATGCAGGCAGCTCTCTGCTATTCCAAAGGTTGGGTCTCTTTTCCAGAATTTCCACAAACTATTTATGCTCTAGACCAGGCTGAGACCTAAAATCGAGGCAACATGTTCACCCTCGCTCCCGAGCTGCAAGCACTGTGCAGTATGTCTTATGGCAAGACATTTCCAAAAGCACCTCAAGTTTCTTTTTTCCTAAGTATTTTTTTAAATTTATTTATTTATTTATTTTTGGCTGCGTTGGGTCTTCGTTGCTGCACGCGGGCTTTCTGAAGTTGCGGCGAACGGGGGGTACTCTTCGTTGCATTGCGCGGGCTTCTCATTGCGATGGCTTCTCTTGTTGCAGAGCATGGGCCCTAGAGGTGTGGGCTTCAGTAGTTGGGGCTCACGGGCTCCAGAATGCAGGCTCAGTAGTTGTGGCGCACGGGCTTAGTTGCTCCGCGGTATATGGGATCTTACCGGACCAGGGCTCAAACCCATGTCCCCTGCATTGGCAGGTGGATTCTTAACCACTGAGCCACCAGGAAGCCCAAGCATCTCAAGTTTGACCAACCGGTCAAACAAGTCAATTAACAAGATATCCCACCAAAAGCCAGCAAAGCTTTTCTGAGTTTCACCTACTAAGCTACCACTTTACAGAGCCACACTTCTAGATTTGCCCCAAGGTCATAATTGAGGCAGGTCTCTAAATAAGGGCTTGAACCACTTATGGGAGCAAAGAATTGGAAGCAACCTAAATGCCCAGCAATAGGGGATGCTTTAAATATATTGTGGTGCAGCTAGACTATATAAAGCCTTGAAGTAAATTTTACAGATTGATATATGTTGACGTGGAAATTGTCCACAACATGTGTACAATGTTTATGAAAGACAATATACAGAATGATCCCCCCACACACTTTTTTGCCTATTGAGTGAGAGGGAGAGGGAGAGAGAAAGCGAGAGGAAGCCTAATAGCTCTACATCATAGATAATAGCACCACAAGTGCTAGTATTAAGGCATTTATTCAATTTTTTAAAATTTTTGCTTTGACATATACAATGCAACCAACGAATGTTCATTTCACACCTACTATGCACAGAAATGCATGCAAGGGGCTCAGAAGAGAAGTAAAGCCCATAATTTCTGGGTGACCTTGTTAACCCTCATCCAGCAGCTATTTACTGCAGATTTATTGCACGCTGAGCCCTGGTGTAGGCGCTGGAGAAGCAGCAAGGAGCGAGGCAGACATGCCTTGGCTCTCTTGGGGCTTATACTCTAATGGGAATTGGGGGAAACACAATAAACAAGCAAATGGCAAATGCGGGAATGTGGCGCCAGGCTCACAGTCCCTCTCATCATTCCATGGGCTTCAGTGCCAGGATGACATCCTTCCTGATACCCTGGCCCCACGTATCGGTTTTAGCGGCCTTGGACTCTATCTCAGCCACCCCCGACATAGCTCCTCTAAACTCGCATTTGTAAGACTTTTAACATCTCTCCCCACACATTCTCACCTTTCCCTGCAATAATACTAAAGCATCTCAGTCCTTAGTGGTCTATTCGGACAGATCAGTCTTCTACATTTGTCAAGTTCAACTCTTGCATTCAAATTCCATCTATCACCCTAACTGTCCTATAGCTAAGGATCAGCCCCAATTATCACTTATGACCATGGCCCCAGGATCCCTGGCATTGATAATCTGCCTTGAGTCATCCCTACCATCCATTTTCCTCCAAACAAGAATGGAGCTAAGTAAAATGATAAACATGGTTTTGACGAGGTCCATTATGACATCAACAGGCCTTCTCGGCAGTTCAGGCACTTTCCCATCTCTAATTCACACTGCAGCATGCCGCAGTGGTTCTCAATCTTTTTTAGTATCCAGACCTTCATCCCACTCTTGACTCCCCAGGGTCATCAGATGTCCCAGCCATCTTTCCTTTACTAAAAACATCAAGGTCATATGAGCCCAGAGAGAATCTCTTGGTGGGGAGTTAAAAAAGACAGAGAAGTGAAAGTGCCAGTGACAATGCAGAACAGTGAGCAAAAACGAGACAGGACTCTCCTAGTTACATACTCTCCATCCAATAGGGAGAAAGGACTCTGTTTTCTCCCAGGAGTGACAGAGAGTGAGAGAAACAACATACAGAGTTGCAGGTATCAGAAAGACATAAAGATCTTAGCAGATATCTTAGTTCCAGAAGGACAAAATTATTGATTATTATCTATTATCTGAGAGGTCTCCTGATGGGCAATTTTTACACATACTCTGTACTGATCAAAACACATTTTCAAGGTTGTACTGTTATACACTTGTTACAGATAATGAAACTGGGTTCAAATTAAGTAATTTGCACATAATCAATATGCATGGGAGCCAGACTTTGGAACTCAAGCCTGTCTGAGCCTGAGTAAAAGGCCATAACCTTTTCCCTCAGCTGTTAATACTTTAGTTAGAAGGAAAAAAATAAGCAGAAATTGAAAGGAATTGTTATGGGAAATTATTAAACAAAAAACAAAAAAACAACCCACGTGGGTCCTGAAACCTTCTGCATCATGCAATGATTTTTTTTGCCCCTTCTCATGTGAACAGATTAAACTAATAGATTATGAGCATTATTCTTAAGCAACTTATATCAGGGTTGATGGGAGCCTGTTCTTGAAAGATAAGCTGCATATCAGCACTGAGGGAAAATGAATTAAAATGCAAATCTGAGTGTGCCCCCATTGTTAGACTATGTTTAATAGATATGTCTTCCTGAATACATCACACACAGAACTGTCTGTTTGCATCCCAAATAAAGCAAAACCAACCTCTAATGGCATTTCACTAAGGGTAGAGTTTATAATTGGATTTTGCCATGGGTGTAGTTTCAAGTTGACCTTCACCTGGACCTGTAATCTTAGCCTCAAGGAGGGGGGGGGAAAAAAAAGGACAACGATTTCCCCTCCCTGACCCCTTGCTGGAATAGTGGTTTGATTGAGCACCCGAAGCCTCAGCTGCAAGGTATGGGGCACATCTACATCTTCTGTTCCTCCATCCCGAAGGGGGCACTGTCCACTCTGAGGCCCCAGGGCTGTGCCCGTGACTGATGAGTGCCACCCAGGTGGACTGCTGACAACAGTCCCATCAAGAGCTAAAGGCTGCTTGGGCACTGCACTTAAAAGTGACTAAAGGGCAGGTGAAAATCTTTGAATGGGTTCTGCCTTTTTGGTTTCCCCAAATTCCCATCCCATTAGGATCAAGAGTCAGTGCTGCCTGTATGAGAGTAGATATGCATCCAAAAGTTTATCAGATCCCCCCAAAAAGAGCAATGCAACATTTAAACACTAAACAAAAAATGGAATGTCCAGAGGAATGTCCGAGGGCTGTAGTAACACTGGAAATAACAATAATGGCAACAATAGCTAGCATTCAAAAAAGCCAAATGAGAAGTACAGGTAAGTGCTACAGACTTAAAATGGGAAGGAAGTAGAAATCAGGCTGGTAGAAGAAGTCTACAGAGGAAGTACAATTTCAGCTACACCTTGAAGGGTCCAAGGTCATGGAAGAACAGCTTTAAGCAAACCTGCAGAGACTGGCGCACGTACTGGGAGCACGGAAGGCTATGGACATGTATTTTGGCTTTTCCTATCCAATAACCCTTTTGTCCTTTTAGTAACAGAATCCCACTAGTCTTTAGCAAACAGCCTCCCTGTCACAGGACCCTCCCTCCCAAAACACAGGGTTGGGCATATGACTGTTCAGAGTAGCCAGGCTCCACCCAAAGTGGGAACTGGTCTGAGATCAGGCAGTGAGACAGGCAGAAAGTACCTCCCGTATTCAGGGATTGACAGGGTACCAAGAGCGAGGGTCTCTTCCTGAAAACAAAGACACTGATGAAGTTAGAAGTCTGGAGTTTCAGGGTCATCCTGGTCCCACATGAAGACAGCCTGCCTGAGAATTAAACCAATTAGAAAAAGAAATCAGAGATGAGCGATGGAAAGAGGGAAAGACTGAGAGGGAAAGACTGAGAGAGGAAGAGGGAGCGGGGCCCCGATGACATTATTTGAGCCGCTGAATCTGGCCACTTAAAGCTAGGTGAACCAACGGAACTTCAGGTAGGTGAGCCAACCTATAGTCCCTTGTTACTTGTTTGAGTTGGGTCCCTGTCATCTGGACCCTAAAGAGCCCTGAAGGTCACAGGGTCAAGTTCAGCAGCGCGGGTGGGGCCATGAGGTGGAGGAGGCTTGAGCAGTAGGTGGGTGCCATATTTCCAGGTCATTCACTTCAGTGAATTGACAACTAAGGGCTTTTCTACTTTGGGAGACAGAAGCCACTGGAAGACAAGAGTCTCTATTTACTCTTTTTGTTTTTTTAACCATTGTGACGAGGAAGATGAAAGACTATACCCTGTCTAAGAAGTGAAGCCCTTTGTAGGAATAATCTCCACTCCACAGTGTGTGTGGGGCGGGGGAGGGGATGCAGGCACACACCTCATAGAAAAAACATTAAACACCTCTCTCCCATCAAGTCCAGGGGCGGTATAGTTTGACATCTGCCTCTTTCTCATGCGTTGCCCTACTTTTCCACTGGCCTCTCCTTTTCCCTACACCTTAAAACTCTCATTTACCTTCCACAGCTGAGTGATCAGACAGCTCCGAGCTCTTTAAGCAACGCTTAACAACTGCTGGGTCCTGACAGGCCTGAAGACAGAGGAAGAGGGCGTCTCTCTGTAGCCATAAACCATTTCATCCCACCACACACGTTGTGCGTTTATATGTCCACCTGCATATTTATCAGAGTCCAAAAGAAGCAGGCAGAGCCGTCGCCCCAGGCACACAACTGTGGCTTTTGAGGGAGACTGGAAATCTCCAGTCTAACCAAAGAAAATTCCAACTAGTCGAAATTAATATCCACCAGAGGGCAGACGTGTTATCTTTACTGGGTTCAGAACTCTCCAATTTAAACTGCTCATGGGCGAGACCTCTGCAAATAGCTGCTTCCTAAGCACTGCTGCCTGTTTTGGATTTTACTGTCTTCATGTAATGAACCTTATCACTCGTGTCACCTGGAGAAGAGGACGACATGATTGTTTCTGGTTGGCAGCTGTGAAGGTAGTTCAGAAGATGAATATTTTCTACCAATAAATAAGTAAATATAAACAATAATAATGAGCTCTTGTTTATTGAGCACTTACTGTATGTCAAGCCCTTCATACAGCACTTTGCATTCATGACCTCATCTGATCTTCAGAATAACCTTATCAGGTGGGTACTAATGTTATTATTATCTTCATTTAGAAATTGAAGGTAATGAAATGTCTAAGCCTCAGTTATCTGTCTAAAATCACACGGCTAACCTGTGAGTGGACAATCCCTGACTGTCACCCAAATAATCAGAAGCCAAGTTCTTAATTTATAGCAAAAATAACATATTATTAACTAAATATACACCCAAGTAATGGTAATAAAGCCTTTACATATTTAGAACTATTGAGCTAATTACAAATTTTTCCCTCAAAACTTGACTGAAGATCTTTCAATTTCAAAAATTCACCTGCAGACGACTCCAGGATTTTGAGATGGTATTTAGCATTATATGGAAGTAAACATTTCAAACACATTGACAGTCTTCTTGTGATGAGCTCCACTGAGTGTGTTTATATGCAATTAAAACATTTTAATAAGAAAAGGAATTTCAATACAAAGGAATTTTGCGGAAAATGTCACTTCTACCTGATGTATAAGTTTTAGAAATGTTATATTCCCAGAATAGAAATAGATATGCAAAGGACAATCTCGCCACCTGAAGAGAGAAATTTTAGAACTCTAGTTTAATTTATAATTATTTATACTACTACCAGGCTTATCCTATGAAAGAAATTTAGTAACTGGCATTAATGATAATTCAAAGATATATAAGTACAAGTATCTGCCTATGAATGCATAGACATAATACACAATAAACAATTCCTTCTGGAGCTTATAGTCTTTGGATGATGACTAATATCACAAAATCTCTAGTTAGAGAATTTAAAGCATAATGAAGCAGGCTATGTTTGACAGGCAGGAATTATACTTCTCACTTCCTCCCTAAATTGGCACTTTTATAATGTGCTCCCCTTTCCTATACATATTGCACTTAATTAAGGTTTAGGTGAAAATATCCCGATCAGCCCCCATCAGCTGATAAACACGGCAGATTTAGGTTAAAATGTTAGATGGACCTGACATTTTCGTGTATCAGTGGTTTTTAAAATATATTTTAAAATATGTTCTACTGAAACACATGGAAAGAAGACAAAATGTCCACTACAGGCTTTCCAACCTTGAGGCTGAGATACCAAGATACTTCTCAAGCTCAGAGAACATCCAGTATTTACATGAAAACCCCACTGTCAATGAAAACAAATGAACGTACCAACTCAACTAAAAAACTACTATAACAACGCTCTGATTTATCTGATTTTTCAAGCCCTGGAAACCTTCAGATGCTAAGGTATTCAGTATAATTAAGAGTTGCAACAACAATGAACTTAACCTTCCCTTTATGCTCAAACAGGGTTCCCCCATGCATAGTGAAATGTCTTAACATGCTACCAAAAGCTAGTTCAGAACATCTCTCAAAAAAAGTATAGCTGCCTTGACAAGTATTTCACAGTGAATGGGGAGGGAATCCCCACAGAGCAGATTTTCAGAAGACTCTTCTGGTCTTCTGGCCAAAACAGTCCCTTTGAGTTGCCCCCATGTTCTCATTGCTTCCAGAAGTTCTACTTTTAGGCAGGATGCCACCCACTGGAGGCATTCACCTACAAAGCAACCTTTCCCGGCAGCTCTATGTCCAAAGGGTAATTCATAATTATCTTCCCAGGGCCTCAGTCTATGCGGAGTTATTGTTTATACTCAGAAGCACATGGCACGCCCATTCTCCTCCATCTGTGGTGTCCCAGCATCCCATGATGCACAACCCCATGAACTTTCTCTAGGTGCTGCCTGTCTCCCTCCAGTTGATCTTTCCTTGAAAACATTAGTACCACTGTTCTCGGGAGAAGGGGGGGAACCACCTCCTGCAGCTCTTGTCCCTGTGCACTGGGAGTGGTTCACCTTTCACGGCGCTGCACTTCCTTCCTCCCGCAGAAATCAGCACCTCTTCACTGTGCACCACTCGCTTAAACATTAAGCCATGAGCACGCCCAGCACTTCCTGTCTAAAGCACAAATCTTGTTCTTTGGAAATCTGCGTTGTTGGATTCTGACACTCCAGTGGAAGGAGTTCTCTTTTGTGGAATGCTTTTGCAGCTAATGCCGGTTAATAGCTAAGAAAAAAAGTCAGACTTTCAAAGAAGAACACAATTAGACGGTTGTGAAGGACTGACAGCGCTTTGCAGCTCCCCTAGCTTCTGAAAGCTTATTTGGCTAAGAAAGCATGTACTCTGACACGTAATTTGGTTCAACCTACTCAAAGTTTGTTCCCAGTGATTAGAGGGGCCGGATAGATGACTCACAAAGGAAAAATATCTGTTGGTAATAGCAACACGAAGCAAGGCAATTTCAAGCTCAGAAGAAGCCAGAAGCTTGGTTTCGCCAAATGTAAGCAGGCACACATAGAGGACAGTGACGTTTTCTGGGCATGACCGGAGCAATCGGCTGCAACTCTTTCAAAGGCACTCTACTACCCTAAATAATGCTGGGCATTTGTCATTTGAAAGTCACCGTGGAATGAAGCAAATGACATTCGATTCCTTTCCAGACATTCTCTGATGTGTGTTTATGTTTTAACTTGTGCCTTAACTTCTGTAACATTTTCTCTGCAGTACCCAATCCCTTCTCAATTTGTGTGGGATATTCCATTAGTTGACTTCCCTGGCCAATGGGGTAGGACAGAGAGCAAGAGGACTGACTGATAGATTGATCACTTGTTCACTTAAAAAATTGTCTCTTAAGACCTGATCAAAGGGCAGGGCTGCACAATAAAGTTAGACAAGGCTCTGCTCTTACAGAGCTGACATTCTGGTTGTCAGTGGGAAGGAGGAGAGAGACAAAACACAAATAAGGAGTAGATGTTCTAGCAGTAATAAAACGGGATCATTGGGGAGCACGACGTGGGTACCCCCACAGATTGAGTGGTCAGAGAAAGTCTCACTAGGGATGTGACACTTGCGATCAAGGTATTCATGAAAAGATGGTGTCAATCTTAAGAAGCCCAGGCGTAGAGTATCTCAGGGAAGGACCAGCAAGTTCAAAGTCCCAAGATAGGAGCAAGCTTGGCTTACAAAGGGTCAACTGGAGCGGTAGGAGACAAGATCCTAGTGGCATCTGGAAGTAGATCATGGAGAGCCTTGCAGACCTCGCTAAGGACCTTGGGTTTTGTTCTAACCATGTTGTAAAGCCACTGGGGCAGGACGCGATTTGACGCGTGCACGTAGAGCATCACTCTGGCAGGATGTAAAAGGATACAGATGCCAGCCCAGTTACGAGGCTCTACTAGCCTTCAGCCAAGGATGGTGGTATTTACCCTGGGATAGTGGCAGCAGAAAAGCAGAGAAGTGGATGGACTTGGGATCTATTGATAATCTGGAGGAAGAGCTTACAGGACGTGTTAAGGGAAGACAAGGTGTGGCGGGTGAAGGGAAGTCTGGATTCGAGGTTGACAGTTTGATTTCTGGCACCACTGAGGTGTGATAAGAACAACCCCAAGCAAGTCTCAGGTCTGTTATTAAGCACCCGAAGTTACTCCAGCACCAGAAGACCTATGGGAGAATAGAACACACAAACCTAAGGAGATGTTGATTCAATGTTTAATACCCCCTTCTTGGCACTTTGAAAGATCAACTTTCCTTTCTCTGGCCACACCAAGTCAGGCTTCTGTTTGTCTTTTTTGTTTGTGTGGGCAACAGGTGGAACCAAATCACATCCCTGCCAAATGTGTAAGGAAATAGGATGCAGCTTTCACAAGGGAGCTCTCTGGAGCTGCTGAAAATCTAGGTCAAGAGCACATTCATTGTACTTACCTCCTGATATTAACATGACTTTGCATCATCTGTAGGAGATCCGGGAAAGCCAGCCAAGGGGCAGAGTGAAAAGGCAGGAGAGGAGGGGATACTTTCATTCACTCAACAGTATTGACTGGGTACCTGGTACATGGCAGACCCTGGGCTGGGCACTGGGATAGAGGACTTTCTGCCTTCAAGAGCTTATAGCCCAGGAGTGGACACAAGCAGGCCTCTGAGAATCTACATAGTGAAAGTCAAATTACAAACATGGCAAGGACTGACAGGTGGGGATCCTATCCCCGTGAAAGCCTATGACAGAAAAACGTGACTCAGGCACAAATGACTAGATCACCAGCTTAACTTCTGGTGGATTCTTAGATCAATTCTCTTAGAATTCAAGACCTCAGCTGCCCCCCACCTCATTTTCTCATAGCTCTATAATTATAGAAAACTATTTAAATGCAGAAAATCAGACCTTTTACTTATATAACACACACAGCAAAATGTTTTCAAGTAAGTGCCTCTAGATAAGGACTCTTGTCTGATTTTTCTTTGTCATCCACAATGCCTAACTCGTAGGAACTACTCAATAACTATTTGTTTAATGAAACTAACAACTTGAAAGGAAGTTTAAAAAAAAATCCACCCCCCCCATTTGCTAGAACATTAGAGCAGAAATGACAATAAGTTTCAGTGAAAGGTAATCATGTATAAGTATTCCAATAAAATTCAAACTTAGGTTTTATATAAAAACCAAATGAGATTCTTTATGACTGAAAATCAAAGGAAGCCCCACTGGCACGCAGAGGTGGGTAGGAGGCGCCATGATTTCTGTCACTATTGACTAAGCTGAACCACGTTGACTTCTGAGATGGAACTAAACAGGCTTATTCACAATCATCTGATTGCTCTGAGGTACATTACCTGTGATTCATACTCTCCAGCTCAATCTACCCACTTTCAGCAAAATACTGACTCAGACAGGACAAGGGTCCCGCCCAGTCCGTTGCAAGCAAAGCATTCTTTCAGATCAGTGTTTTGTCTGATGCCCAGTGACTAGGGAGGACATTATTATTGGTTGCCTAGCATTCATCCCATCTTCCTTCTCAGTTTTACGGTAGGGACCACCCCCCGTTTCCAGGTGGTTTGGATACAGATTACAGCAAAGTCAACCTCCATCTTCAAAGCTGGTCACATGACCAGTTCTGGTCAATCAGTATATCCCATCTTTCTGTGATTAGTTTAGGGGTTGGTCTGAGACTTAAGTCCATCCACTATGACCTAACGTTGGTGCTTTCATGTGAGCTACTGGGAGTCAGCTTCCTTTTCACTGGGGTTAACAAAGATGATAGACTGTAAGTCTGAAGTTGCTGGTGATCCCCTTTGTCAACAAATAGCTGAATCCACTTGGCAATAAACAGAAGGGAAAGTAGAGTTATTTGAGCCTATAAATGACCTCTTTGGCTTAAATAAGTTGGAATGGGGTTTCTCGTATTTCCAAACAGGAGTCCACATGAGAAAGGACAAATGGTACAAACGCAGATAGTCCTGGCCAAGCAGGATTGCCATCGTCAGCAACTAAAAATACAAAATGATTAGTTAAATTTGAATTTCAGACAAACAGCAAAAATTATTAATATAAGTATTCTTCATAGAATATTTGGGGCATATTGGTGATGAAACAAAAAGTTATTCTTTGGCCCTCCGAAATTCAAATGCAACTGAACATCTCGTATTTCACCTGGCAATCCTATGGCCAGGGAAGCAGGGGACCTGGATTCTGAACCTCACTTGGCACCCCACTTACTGTGTACCCTGAAACTCTATCATTACACGTAAGGTTTATGTCCTTCCTTGTACACTTTATAGGGACACAAACAAATTAAATCATTATTAAAATCTAAATAGGGACTTCCCCAGTGGTCCAGTGGTTAACAATCCGTCTCGCAATGCAGGGGATGCCGGTTCGATCCCTGGTCGGGGAACTAAGATCCCACATGCCTCAGGGCAACTAAGCCTGTGTGCCGCAACTACTGAGCCCGCACACTCTGGAGTCTGCATGTGCCACAACTAGAGAGCCCGCATGCTGCAACTAATGAGCCTGTGTGCTCTGGAGCCCGTGCCAGAACTAGAGAGAAGTCCGAGCACCACAATGAAGAGCCAGTGTGCCGCAACGAAAGATCACGCATGCCACAACTAAGACCCAATGCAGCCAATAAATAAATAATAAAAAAGTTAAAAATAAAAACTAAATAAATCTTCCCTACAGACTGCCCATTTCAGCAAGAATGCTCAGTTGCAAGTAACAGAAGAGCCCCCAGTGGGTTTATAACTAAGCACATCTATCATCTCATAGATTGAGATGTAAGGAGGGTGGACGACTCAGGTTAGAGAGGTTATTGGCAGCAACAGGGCAGATCTCTCTTGCTCAGCCCTTGGTTGTTTGGCTGGCTCTTCTCAGTTACTTGATGGACACAACATCTTCTTCCATGTCAAGAGTCAAAAAATGTGTTCCCTTTTACATGCCTCTTCTAAGATCAAGGAAACCTCTCACAGGCATCCCCCAGAAGAAATCCTTATATCCCATGGCCAAGAACGAGGTCATGTGTCTACCTCATCAAATTACTAGCAAGGAAATATTCTATAACTGATCAAAGCTCACCATGATTCACTGCCTGAGGCTAGTAGAGGCTCCTGTGCAACGCAGGGCTTCCCAATCCTTTAATAAAATCAATGTTCTATTAGCCGGGGGGGGAGGGGAGCGACTGTTGGAAAGGTTATTTAAGGGTCTGAACACTCCTGCATTACTTCATGTGTCCCAAGAAGTAACAGAAACTTCTTTGGGGGCATAACAGAATGTTGATTTTAAAAGATATTTTTAGCAAGTTAGACAGGATAATGGAATGAGCATGAACTCTAGGTAAAGAAAGATCTGGGCTAGAAACCTACCCGGGTTACTACTTCTGTGACCTCATGCAAATCCTTTCATTTTAGTCAGCCTCAGCCTTGCACTTTGTAACACAGAGAACAGACTCCCTATGTGAAGGATGGTTGGAAGGATAAAATGACACCATGCAGGTAAGGGATTGATCAGAGTACCTGGCATAGAATGAATTTCAGACATCAGTTGCTAATATCATCTTAAAATGCTCAGCAAGAGAAATTATTTTTCACTTTGGGAGAGATTCTTAAATTAAGTTGATTCTTTTAAATTGATGAGTTGCCATGAAAGGTTGGCATTGCTGATTCCCACATGGATGTCTCCATTCTTAACCACCTGTCATCTTCCCATCAGACTCTAGGGGGACCACTTCAAGGGGTCTGAGTCTGGGTCATTGTATGTGGAGTTACAGTTGGCTGGATAGAAATGACTGCCCATTACGGTTTGCTGTGAGACCTCTATGTCATTTCATATAGGCCACTGAGCAGCTGACAGATGGCAATGCCTTCTACTCACTACCAACTTGGGACATTTCTAAACCAGTAACCTGGAGGTTAAAAGCTCCTTCTCCCATTACCAAGTCCTTGAAATGGTTTACATGAACAAGGGGAAAAATCTACCTTCTGGGTCATAAAACGTATGCTGTATGTTCCAAGGTCTCCAAATACTCAACAGATGGTCCTCCTGGTCTCACTCTGTCTCTAAGTCTGTGGGCCAGACTGCCATGATAAATTTCTCAATAATCCAAACTCTAAAACATTTGACCCTGAACTGCACAGTTGTCTTTTGTGTAAATATAAAATCACCATTCCAAGTCTTCATTTCCTATTGCTTGTCTCCTGGATACCCGAGAGGGACACAGGACAGATCTTATTTTCTAAAGCATCCATTGCATGATCATGTTGGATTTACTCTAGGGACACAAGGATGGTTCAATATTCGCAAATCAGTCAGTGTGTTACACCACATTAACAAAAGGAAGGATTAAAAAAATCACATGATCATCTCAACAGACACAAAAAGCATTTGACAAAATTCAACATCCATTCATGATAAAAACTCTCATCAAAGTGGGTATAGAGGGAACATACTCAACATAATAAAGGCCATCATGACAAACCCACAGCTAACATCATACTCAACAGTGAAAACCCGAAAGCCCTTCCTCTAAATTCAGGAACGAGACAAGGATGTCCACTCTTGCCCCTTCTATCTTTAACATAGTATTGGAAGTCTTAGCCACAGCAGTCAGACAAGAAAAAGAAATAAAAGCCATCTACTTAGTTTTAAATGAACCATCAAACTTGAAATACTGGGTAGGGCCCATGGTCACATAACTAATGAGAAAGAAGTTCACCCTCCAGACATTCCAAATTCCTACAGAATTATTTGACTAATATTTTCTTTGCTCACCCGGCATCACACTTCCTCTTTGACATTTATATTCATCCCCGCAGTGTCTCCTCTCTGATTCCAACATCAGCAGTAGGTTCCCTTCCTAAGGCAACAGCCATGATCCCTGAGAACTAGCAAATTTAGAAAGATTTCTCATCTTCATCATAACTAGCTCTCATTCCCCTTCTTCCTACTTTCCATTAAAGACGTCATAGAAAAAAAAAAAAATCTACCCATACCGTAACAGATTCACTCCCTGATTTATTCAGATGTAACATCCTGCACACTCTTTAGCCACCCACCAGTTATATTGCTTGTTTGGCATGCAATAAATATCTGACCTATAAATATCTTAATAGGGATCACTTAAATGAGCTTGTTTGCATTATCCTCCTTACAATAACCTCATTTTAAACATGACCAAGTGGAGGCTAAGAGATAACTAGTTCACACAATGTCACAGGCTTAGTAAGGGTCAGCATGAGACTTTGATCCAGGAGTGTCTGAGTTCCAAACTCATGCTGTCAATCACCAGACTAGGCCCATAGTGGTTTCCAGGAGGAATGGATTTATCCTGATTTTGAAACCACAGTCTGCACTCAAACCAGATATAACTATGCCCTTCTTAAGAAAGATTCATATTCAAATCTCCTAACAGCAAGAAATAGTCCTAGACAAGGACCAAATCCACAATGAGGGAGGTACTGAACTAGTTCTTAAAACTGGCCATTTATCTCCTCTCTGTGTTTCCCTATCAACTCATGAGCCTTCAATATTCCTCTCTTGTTGTCCAGGAAAGTTCTCTTTTTCCCGCTTCTCTAAGACAGTGAACTCTTTTGGACAGAGGCTTAGCAACAGGGGCTCTCAGGTCTGTTTTCGGCTGGGGAAACATGGCCTCCCTCCTTGAGTTATGGTTCTGTGGGCCCACGTGGATGATGCTGTCCATAGACCATACATGATTTGAAGGTGGGGGAAGCCACAGACAGCACACACCGCATAGCAATTTTCAGTCAAGCGCCTGTAGAAATGTTTCTAGGGTAATTAGATTCATGACCTGCCGTAGGGAACAATTTCTTCCGCTAACTTATCTGGACTACAGATACAAGCATAAACACTCCAGTGGGGCCTCTAAATTTGGACCCAAACTTGAGCGGATCTGACTTTCATCTCATGCCAGAAGCTGCTTTCTGAATTATGGCAGCTTTCCTGCTTCTACCTTGAAGTAAACAGGCTTCTGGGAGTTTCAACCGCCACTTAAGGCTTTTCTCTGCCTATTTGGATGAAGAAAACAGCAGCTAGCAGAAAAAGAGACAAAGTAAGAGCAGGAGAGAAAATGTGGGGGTGGGGGAAGCAGAGAGAGAGAGAAGCAAGCTGTCCTCAGCTTCTTACTCTTCTAAATTAACCATCAAAACCCCTGTTAATTATGTTACTCCACCGGATTGACTCAGACAATATTACACCACCATATATTTCACATTTTAATATGACATATGATTGTACTAATGTATTCCATCAGATTTGATGGAAACCTAAGTCTTCAGGATGTTTTTTTTTCCTGGCCAATAAAGGAAAACCATAAAGGACATCACAAATTTGAATAAAGCTTGGAAAGTGTGAAAATCATTTAGAAACCCAAGAAAAGGCTATTCACATTTGCAGCAGTCGTTCATCAGTGTCCAGCTATTCAGTCATCTAAATTAAAGCATATTTTCTCTTGTTTTAAACAAGCAGCTTCTTACACCACCTTATTAATGCCCTTCATGGATTCCAAGATGCATTTCAGTGAAGGGGCCACAGAACCATCAAATGCAGCAGACGTGCCTTGTTAATTTTTCCCCTCATTCCCCAAGACCATCAAGGAAAGAAGTGACACCTAGAAAAAACGAATCTATTCTGCACTATCTTGTACCCACTCTGTGTTTTTCCTGGCTCCCAGCAGTGCCTGTATAGCTTCATTACTACCTCCCCTTTTTCCATCAAACAAATTGGTTTCTATTAGGAATGTGATATTTGGACTGTGATCTACTAAATATGTGAAGACAGAGAACTGCATAAAAGACTGATATTGAAATAAGTGTGATTCCTGAAAAGAAACGGTTTATGAGTTCTTTAAGTCTGGCCACAAGCTCAGAACACCTCTGATGGATGGTCAGTTCCTCTACGATATACAGGAAGAGTATGGGAGGGGTAGAGATTCACTGGTTGTGCATTTATTGTTGATGAATAAGAAAGCCCATCATAGTCCTGTCCTCCAGACCTTACATTCCAGTGAGATTTCACAGACTTTATAGAAGACTTCCCCCTGAATCTGTAAGAAAGATCTATCCTGGAGAACAGTAGAAACACCCAACCTGGGAAAAAGAGCTCCAGGGGGCAGCCTAAAGGGGGGTGGGCAAGGCGGAAATCAAAGAGCTGTGGGAGAATGCAAATAATTCAGCCCCATGTCAGCACAACCGAAAGTTCATGGTGGAGAATCATCTCAGGTGTGGAAAAATGACTCACTCATTCATTCAAGAAATATTTGAGGGCTGACTATGTGCCAGGCATGGACCTAGCTTGTAGGAAAAGAGCCATAAACAAGACTGACAAAATACCCATTCTCATGGAGCTTACAATCCAGTGGTAGAGAGGAAGGAAAAAGATAATAAATACCATCAAAAACATGATTTCAGTGAGAGTGTTGTGCCCTGAAAGAAATAAATAGAATAATGCAACAAAGGCAGAGAGAATCTCTGAGAAGGTGGCCTTAAAAGAGCCAGTGATCAAAGAGGGAACAGAGATGGTCAATACAGACATTGATTTTATTATTATTATTTTCAAGGGAAAAGAGGCAGGAAGGAACTTCCAGGTCCCCTCCCTGGCTCTGCACTGCTGTCTGTGCGTGCCCTGAGACTCTGAATTTCCACTCTTCTCTTCTGGATCTGCCAGCCCTTTAAATGTAGACCAATGGTGGTTTTCACCCTACGGGAGATGGTTCCCATCAACACCATCTGTGTGAACTTCCTGAGGATTTTATGTTAATCCAAAGGTTGAGAACCTCAGGTGCAAAAATCCCCCAGGATCCCCTCTTCAACTCTCTCTGACCTCACTCTATGCTTCCTGCCAAGCATCTTCTCCATCATATTCCACTACTACCTCTAAACTACTAACATCCCATAAGCTCCTCTGACTGGGAGTCCTGTGCTCTTTGTAATCAACCATCCCAACACCCTCACCCTACAGTACACAGGGCAGAGGTCTAGGCTCCCAGAATTGACAGAGATAATGTTGACAGCTGCGGAGCTCTGGTTTTGAATGTCAGTGACCCCATAAATTCTGACGTTATCTCTTTACCCATATCTATACCACAGTTACTGTTCAATAAACATTTTGAAAAAAAATAAAAAAAAAATAAACATTTTGTTCTGTGCACTTCATCATGACTTATTAGTAGAGTAATTTACAGTTGGCAAACTGCTTCCACGAAGTCTCTCATTTTACCAAGTTATTAGGCCATAAATGTTCCCCCAATACTATCTGTCCTCCCAGCATGTGAGGATTAAATATCTTTTCTACAGCCTTAAAAGTAATCAAAGGATTATCTGCTTCTCTTAGGGGTGTGGCAGTATAGAATGAAGGCAGAGAGACTAGAAAAGTATCAGCATTTTCAATTTTGCCTAAGCCAGGGGAGCAGGAATCCGCAGCTACTCAAACATGGAAGGAAAAGAATGAATGCATATTTAGTATCCACCTCCTTCAAGGGCCTCTAACAGGTGCCATACTTACCTAATGTCATCAGATCAGGACCAGCTGCATAATTTGTGGGGCTGGATACAGAATTTAAAATGCAGGGCCCGTTATTCAAAAGTTATTAAGGATTTTCAAGATGGTGACAGCAAAGCGTGAAACAAAGTATGGGCCCTTCTAAGAGCAGAGACCTGTACCAGTGCAGAGTCTTCCCAGCAAAACTTGTATCATCCCCATTTTACATATGATGCAAGGTTAGGTCACTTGCCCAAGGACACAGCTGGAAAAGGGCACAAAAGAAATTTAAGACCAGAGTCTGCCTGTATCCATAGAACTGAACAAGTAATCACACACACACACACACACACAGAACTTAATTGATATTACTCCAAAAATATGGAGGCCCCCAAAGCACCTCATAAAATGAGAAATCTTAATGGCTTCATGCCCTTTAGAACTGCCAAGTATTTGTTTGCATTTCATTAAATTTGCAAAGTAAAAGTTGATTTAAAATTCCAAGGCTCCATTTCAATGCTCCACATTTGGGGCCTCACTGAAATGGCTGGGCAAATGAGGTATGTGAGGCCCCCTTGCTTTCTTCTACTTTGTGAGCCTTGGAATTTTTTATTGAAAAATTTCATGGCACATGAATCATTACGTGGGGTAAAAATGCTAAAACCTGATTGCATTACTGAATTCTAAAACTGCTCCAGATTAGATGAAACTACTTCAAATCCCGAGGGACAACATCCCAGCTCAACCCTTGTGGCTTTAATTGATAGGCAATCTCTCTCCCTCTATTAGATAAACCTAAGCATCGCAAATGAACTTTTCTCTGGATAGCTCCAGCTTTGCCTGGCTACATGTCCAGTTCCAACATAGGGTCGTTCTAGTTCCACACTGTCAGCATTTTTCAGAAAGGCTCAAATCTTCACTTGGCAAGGAATTATTCCAAAGGCATCCGTGTGCCGCTTCTGTGCCAGGAGCTTGGCTTGGCACGGGATATAAGCAGAGGCGCTCTGATTGGTCCTAATTGTGATAAGGTGCTCCTGCATGACAGGGTGAGATCTGAGGTTGAGACTCGAAGAATAACAAGCCATCTACGCAAGTAGCGGGAGGATGGGTGTTAAAGGGGGTGGGGAGGGAATAGAACTCGAAGGCTAGAACATGCTCGAAGAATGTGGGGAATGGAAAGCAGGCTGAAGCACAGTGAGCAACGGTGTGTTAAAGGCATATCTGCAATTTAGAAATTAGACACTGGCTGCTGCCAATGGAAGGGTGTTGGGGGGTGGGCAGGAGTGATCAGGCAGATGAATTTGGGACACCCTTGCAGAAGACCATGACAGATGGTACCCAGACAAGGTTAGCAGCGACAGAGATGATCAGACATGGATGGATTTGAGATACTTCTGAAGGTGGCTCAGCAATCAATGCTGATAGATTGAAGGGGAAAAAAAGAATCAATAATGATGCCTATGTTTTTAGTTGAGCAACGGAGTGGATGGTGATGCCCTTTACAAAGATGGGAAAGATTTTGTGGCGGAGTTGATAGAGACGGCTGCTGAGTGTAACTTGCTGTGCTGAAGGACGCACTCTCTAAGTATGGTACCCTTTCCATTTTCTATTTTTTTCCCAACCATGACTCTATCTTGAGGGCCATTTTATTCTAATATCTCTTGCACAAACCCCCTCTAGTTTTAACTGTTGGGTAGTTTTGAGGTAGCTATCATTGGGGAGCTTTATATTCTATAGGAGGCTGTGTCTACAGATGGACACACGTAAAGAAACACTCTTGCATTGACCCATGGATGAACTAGAATATCGGAGCATTGTTTAGCTGGTAGTTTTTGCAGAACTGTGTCCCACGAGTCCAGAATTCTAACCCAGCCTGGGTGTTTGGGGTTGGATCACTGTGCAGGAGGGGGCTGTGTTAGTTCATACTTTGGGATCAGAGGAAGCAAAACTGTCCGATATTTCTGGGAGTGCAGAATGGCGAGCAAGCACAAGTATGAAAACATTTTCAAGAGGCCAATCAGTGGAAGCAAAGAGACTATTTAGCCAGCAAGAGAGAAAGAATTTCTATGAAAGTAAGGTCTGAAGAGGTCCTTCTAGGTAACAGTTGTAGGGGGACAGAGGGGGCTCAGAAGTGGGGCTGGAGCCTCTGCAGTTCTAACAAGCTCCCAGGTGATACTGATGTTGCTGGGCTAGAGACCACCCTTGGGGTGATGAAGATTTAATGGATCGCCGTCGGGAGGAAGGCTAAGGGAGCCCTGAAGACAACTGCTAAGGAAAAATTCATGAACAGCTAGACTGATGCCACACTCCAGAATCATCCACCATTTCTTAATACCTACTAGTCACAGATAGTTGTATGGCCCACACTTCTCTAATAATAGTTCACTGACAGTTCAAATAATACTCAGAGGATGCTGGCACGCTTTCTGTAAGATACCGTAAGACTCAGGACGTTTCAGTAAATTCATAATCCATGGCAGAGATGGCAATATCACGTTTTTTTAAATAACGGATTTTACTGAGATGTAACTCACATACCAAAAAGTTCACTCTTGGGAAGTCCTTATTCCATACACAGCATCGCTCTGTGGGCTCTATATCTATATTTTTCTAGGTGAGAAAACAGCCACCTACTCTCTCTAAAAGCAGCAGTATTAGCAGCCACCAGGAAGTCAGCAATGGTAAGAGCTCTCAACCAAGGGATTTCACACCCACACCCCGCCCCCGCCCCCGCCCCCCAGGGGACATCTGCCAATGTCTGGAGGCACTTCAGGTTGTCACACCTGGAGAGGGTTTACTGGCATCTGATGCTGCTAAGCATCAACAATGCCCAGGACAGCCCCCTCCCCAGCAGCAGATAATCTGGCCCCAAACATCCATAGTGCTGACACTGAAAATATCTGATCTATAATTTCACAGTCTAAGTTCGACTTATTTTCAATGATTGCAATTAGATGAGTCAAATAGAAAGACTCAAATAATATTTTTTCATTATGTTTTAAATAGAAATATGGATTCATATCTGCCCTGAGCATCCAGGAAGTCCCTGCTGCACTGAAGTGAGTCCTTCCTGGCTGTTTCTGCCCTGCCCCGTCACACAGCTCCTGACCTAGGGCTTTGTTTCCCGGTGAGAATTCAGTAAATGTTTGTTGTAGTTACATGGGTGAAAGGAAGGGTCAAAAAGTGGTGCTTGGCTTCCTAAGCACCATAGTTAGTGCATAGCTCACATCCCCACATGAACCAATTAGCTTGACTCTATGATATGGCTTCAGACTATTGTCTTAACCTTGACCCTGCTACTTCACAAATAAATGTCTTTAGTTACAAAGGGAACCCCTGAAGAGTATGCAGCAGAATTAGTGCCAATTTATCCTCCTCAGGTAATAAAAAAATAAGTCACTATCAAACTCTTAGAGGAAAACATAGGCAGAACACTCTATGACGTAAATCACAGCAAGATCCTTTTCGACCCACCTCCTAGAGAAATGGAAATAAAAGCAAAAATAAACAAATGGGACCTAATGAAACTTCAAAGCTGTGCCAAAAGACACCCCTCAGGATGGGAAAGAATATTTGCAAATGAAGCAACTGACAAAGGATTAATCTCCAAAATTTACAAGCAGCTCATGCAGCTCAATATCAAAAAAAACAAACAACCCAATCCAAAAATGGGCAGAAGACCTAAACAGACATTTCTCCAAAGAAGATATACAGATTGCCAGCAAACACATGAAAGAATGCTCAACATCATTAATCATTAGAGAAATGCAAATCAAAACTACAATGAGATATCACCTCACACCGGTCAGAATGGCCATCATCAAAAAATCTACAAACAGTAAATGCTGGAGAGGGTGTGGAGAAAAGG
Source organism: Pseudorca crassidens (assembly GCF_039906515.1). Taxonomy (NCBI): domain Eukaryota; kingdom Metazoa; phylum Chordata; class Mammalia; order Artiodactyla; family Delphinidae; genus Pseudorca; species Pseudorca crassidens. The sequence continues at coordinate 33,982,222 of NC_090310.1, forward strand.
AAACCCTCTTGCACTGTTGGTGGGAATGTAAATTGATACAGCCACTATGGAGAACAGTATGGAGGTTCCTTAAAAAACTAAAAATAGAACTACCATATGACCCAGCAATCCCACTACTGGGCATATACCCTGAGAAAACCATAATTCAAAGAGTCATGTACCACAGTGTTCATTGCAGCTCTATTTACAATAGCCAGGACATGGGAGCAACCTAAGTGTCCATCGACAGATGAGTGGATAAAGAAGTTGTGGCACATATATACAATGGAATATTACTCAGCCATAAAAAGAAAGTAAATTGAGTTATTTGTAGTGAGGTGGATGGACCTAGAGTCTGTCATACAGAGTGAAGTAAGTCAGAAAGAGAAAAACAAATACCATATGCTAACACATATGTATGGAATCCAAAAAAAAAAAAGTTTCTGAAGAACTTAGGGGCAGGACAGCAATAAAGACGTAGAGAATGGACTTGAGGACACGGGGAGGGGGAAGGGTAAGCTGGGACGAAGTGAGAGAGTGGCATGGACTTATATACTCTACCATATGTAAAATAGATAGCTAGTGGGAAGCAGCCGCATAGCACAGGGAGATCAGCTCGGTGCTTTGTGACCATCTAGAGGGGTGGGATAGGGAGCGTGGGAGGGAGATGCAAGAGGGAGGAGATATGGGGATATATGTATATGTATAACTGATTCACTTTGCTATAAAGCAGAAACTAACACACCATTGTAAAGCAATTATACTCCAATAAAGATGTTAAAAAAAAAATCAGTCAGAAAACCTGTAGTAGGAGCCGGACAGTCTTGCTGGGGCTATATGCAAAGAGCAGCCATACCATTAACTATTTTGGAGATTACAAAACCTAGCTGACTTCTTTTTTTCCTTCACCAAGTGTGATGAGTCTATTTTTAATACTGTTAATGGCTTAAGGTTTTTAACAACCAATGTTAAGACATAGGCACAAGGGACTCTCAGTTTAAGGTTAGAAGAAAAACACTTAGGTTCCCTGAAAGGGAGAATGAATTGTCTTAGCTTGAAAACAATAACTGAGAATAATATGAAACATGCTAAGGAAAACTCAGGGTCTTATGTCTCTGGTTCACAGCCACGCTGCCCGCTGCTTCTCTTGGTTGCTCCAAAAGGAATTCCATTTAGCAGAATACAAAGCATGTAGCCTTTGTCCCAATGAGGCAATCAACTCAACAGGTCCTGCAGGACAAACGACATATTCTGCCAAGTACTCGCATGGAAGGAGCGATTCACAATTTGTTCCAATAAATACGTGAAGTCAAATGTCAAGCATCAAACACATCTATCTAAGCTGTTAGAAATTATGAGACTGTTGTTCAGAGGACTGCATATAATGGAATATCCTTCAAGGCCAAACAAAGGCTCCGATCTGTACCCTCCCCATGAGAAATGTTGACAGCTTCGTGCTTCTCACTATAACGCTGATGTGGGCAGAAGCTCCAGCACGAGCCTTGACATGTGTCACTGCATTTGGCTACAGATGCGTTACAAGAAATTACATGGGATGCTATCAGAAAATTGAAAATCCAATGAGTGTTTCACTTAGTTACTGTAATTCTTCAATGCTATTCCAATCTTGGGCAAATTAGAAGCCACTCACAGCTCGGAAGCCTGACAGAAGACTAAGTGAGGTTTTCATTATGCTTCTAATAGGTTTATGGCGAGGTTTCCTATTAAAAGGTACTTGAGAAGAATGATGGGTTGGATCTCTGTATTAAAAGAGATCTTCAATAGGTAACCAAAATGGTACCTCAAATTTGCCACAAACAGTGAATCGTATGCCCATCTCTGGGTAGGGACAAGATGCCTAATAAATCATCTTTAACAGAAGATTGCAAATAGAATTTATAATTGTCTAATTATGATTCCAGCATGCTCAGGATGGCATTCTAATGGTCATAGTCTGTAGCATCTAACCTATAGGAATACTTGCCTTAAAACTAGAAAAAAAACCCAAAGTAGTTTGTGCATGGGCAGTCTCCTACTTCCTAAGAGTTTGGGAGTAAACACTGAACTTCTCCCCATAATTAACCATCATTATCACCACCATCATCACAAAACTTTTCAAATTATTTAATAATTATCAACAGAGTAGTAATATTATATTATATTATATTTTTAGAACCCAGCATATACAATGCATGCGTGATTTGGGGACATTTGTTATTTCAAAGAAAGAATAGAATCATTTATATGCTTAAGGGTAATGTCCTTTGGCTAAAATAGAAAGGCTACTCCTCAATAGCAAAAGGAAAAAAATTAGTCCATAGAGATATTTTCTTCCACAAACAAGGACAGCCTTCATTTTGTCAGCATTGGGATCACTTCCTGCAAGGGAACCACAATAGTGTATAGTGGTTTGATGAAATAATTCTTTGGACCATCAATCTAACTTATGAACATAATAGTATGTTAAGATAAAGCACTTCTTTTCTGGTACACAAACCCATCCATAATGGCTAAGAATATGTTTTCATTAAAACATTCATGTACGAAAAACTCAACTCTCAACTCTGTTTCCATGGCAACCTGCAATTCAACTTTTCAGTGCACTCAATGGCAGCTCCTTTCTCTTACATGTAATTCCTGAAGAGCATTTGTAAATAGAAATTTTAAGAGGGAACTCTTCGGACAAAGAGTTGCCTAGACGTAGAAATAAGGAAAAGGAGCTTATGAGTTCTCATTTCAGCTCTGTTATCGCAGATATTTACACTTAATTAATTTACTTACATAACAAATATTTATTGACTACCTACCAGGGGCCAAGCTGTAAAAATAATGTTACCATGCTCAGGACTTGGCATAAAGTAACCATAATGCAAAGTAAAACATGCTTGCAGAGTGACAGGGGAGGGAAAGATGTCTTCCAGTTAGAAAATATCAGGGAAAATTTGAAGAAGCATTGACAAACGAGCCGGGTCTTGAACGACACATGTAGTAACATAAAAACCAACAGAGATGACCATGGGCAGATACCAGCTGTTAATAACTAGCGGGAGGAAGTGGAAAAGAGGGCAACTGGGGGAAAGAAAAGGCAGTGATTCATTCCAGATGAAGCCAGGGATTAGTGAAGGGGAATGGGTTCATCCGTCACTCACTCACTCATTCATTCATTCATTCACCCATTCAAGAAGTGAGCTCCTACCCCATTCCTGGCATTTGTCATTGTGTCGTGATACTCTGGTAAGTAAAGCAAAGTCATTTTCCTCCAGACACTCACCTTCCAGGGGATCCTGGAATGCTTTCAGTGTTTGCCTAAGGAGTTGCATGTTTTGTAGCAGCTACAAGGAGCCACAAAGCTTTGACACAGGGAGTTACACAGAAAAGCTGGGTTTTGAGATACTGATGAGCAACAGAGAAGTGAGAGCAAGACAAGAAGCAGAAAACCATGTTTGAAAGTGTATGCTCCGCACTTTCACTGTAGTGGCCCAGGGCTCAATCCCTGCTCGGGGAACTAAGATCCCGCAAGCTACATGGTGCGGCAAGAAAAGAAAAGTGTATGCGTTTGCTAGGGCTGCCATCACAAAGCATCACAAAGTGGGCGGCTTAAACAACGGAAATGTATCATCTCACGGAATTCTGGAGGCTAGAATTCAAAACGTCAAGGTGTTGGCAGGATTGGTTCCTTCTGAAGGTGGTGAGGGAGAATCCACTCCACGCTTCTCTCCTGTTTCTGAAGTTTTGCTGGAAATCGCTGGCATTTCTTGGCGTGTGGCAGCATCACTCCAATCTTCACATGGCATTTTTCTCCCTGCATCCAATTTCCCGTTTTTATAAGGACACCCAGTCATACTGGATTAGGGCGCACCCTAATGACTTCATTTTAACTTGGTTACCTCTGTAAAGACCCTGTCTCTAAACAAGATCCCATTCTGAAGTACTGGGGGTTAAGGCTCCAACGTATCTTTTGAGGGGGTACAATATTCAACCCATACAGAAAGCATCTGCATCCAGCTGATCTGATCAGATTATGGATTTTTAAAACTTTCCTTCCTTCTTTTGCCAAATAAATCAGGATACAATCATTTTATAATGGAAAAAAGAAAATTAATTTAAAAAGAGGTTATTGTCACTACAATGAGAGAAGAAAGAAGGCTTGAAAGAACGTTATGGAATTGGGAGGGAAGGGGAGATATTTGGGGGTGAAATGAATAGGGCTGATGAGGGGGGAAAGGCAGGGAGTCACCAAAAATGAGGCAGAAAGTGATGACTGAAAACTACTGCAGTAAATCGACAGAACCAGGGAAAACCGAGGATGAACAAAAGTGGGACAGAAAGGAGGGTGAGTTCGGTTTTAAGTGTGAGTCACTAGCAGGCAACCCAGAAGATGACAAGTAGAAATCAAAGGCCAACTCCAAGAGCTGTCAGAGTCACGCCCAGAAATCTGAAAGCAAGAAAGGTAAACTCTCAGTGTTTCGGTGCTTCTCCTACAAAACAGTAACAAAGTATATTTTCTCTCGTAAGCCATCTGGGAGGATTAGAGGAGTTTACACACAAAGAGCACCTAGAAGAGAGTCTGACTCGGAGGAGATGCTCCAAAAGTATAGTCCCGAGTGACTGGCCAAGATCCAGGATGGGAGTGGGAAAGGTAAGGGATGATGAAGGAGTTCGGAGGTACGTTCCTAAGGACCGCCTGCATAACCCATATCTGGGAGAAGACAAGCCAGATGGAGACAGAAAAGTAACAAGAAGTCAGAACTGATGCAGAGACTCGGTCTGGAAAAAGATGTAAAGGGCAGAGACTCTCATAGCTGGGTGGTCAGGCCCACCTGATGCTGCAGACAGATGGGGAAAATCAGAGCTGAGAACAGGCACTGATAACTGAACCCTCCCTGTTGACTTTCAGGACACTTATTCCAGCAGAGGAGGAAATGTAGCAGTCTGATGGGAAGGGGTGGAGAGGAGCAAACAGGTGGCCAGAGACAAGAAATCGAGCCACGGACTTTTTCAGAAGCAAGAAAGGAAACCTCACTTGAGGAGGTGAACACCTGCAAGGAGAGGAAAATGATGGACTTCTATCCATCATCCCCTTTGTCCTTCCTCCTTTGCTTTCTTCCACCTGAGAAGGGAGGATGATTGACAAGATATTCAGTGGGATAAAAATGGAGAATGGGGCAGGGGGAGAAGGCAAATAAAAACACATACATTTGGATAAATGAAGAAAAAAGATAGTGAGAAAGAGAATCAGTGAGGAAAAGAGTAAGAAAGATTGGTGAGAAAACGTTTGGTGAACAAGGTAACCTGCCTAATGAAAAACTAGAGAGGAGGGTAGGAAGTAGTTATACGGGCGATGGCAAGTTTTGAGGTATTTTTCGGGCTACTCCATTTTATTTCTTTGTATCAAACTCCACAGGAGGCTGAGACAAGAGGGCTCTTGGGATTCAGGAAGGTAATAATGTCTAAAACACAAAAGCATAACCCCACTGTGGTAAGGCACATGAATCCTGAAGCAGCTTTAACTCCTACACACTGTTCAAAGCCATCCTGAGCAGCCCTGATGAAGAAACATAGGAAGGACCACATGACCAGAAAGTAGTAGAGTTGGGATCTCACCTGGGTCTGAAGGGCACTAAATTCCATGTTTCTAATCATTACACTTAACTACTTCCTAAGACGATCCTATCACTCAGGAAAATAAAGAGTGGCCTCATGCTTCATTACCCTGAGAGCTATTAATGCCAGTGGGCAGAGAGGGGGTGACCTTTGTCTCAGTCCTCAGGACCTTGGAATTCAGCTGTACAAGTCAGTGAGTTAATACATGCAAAGCACTTGCAACAGGGCCTGTAGCACAGTAAAGCGCTACAGAACTGCTGGCGTCAACACCAACAATACAAAGAGTGATAATAACAACAATACACACAATAAAAATACACAATAATTGTGGCAAACAGATCCAAGATGGTCCCCCATGATCCCTGTCTTCTGATGTTCATACCTTTTTTTTTTGTTTTTTTTTTGTTTTTGCAGTACGCGGGCCTCTCACTGTTGTGGCCTCTCCCGCTGCGGAGCACAGGCTCCGGACGCGCAGGCTCAGCGGCCATGGCTCACGGGCCCAGCCGCTCCGCGGCATGTGGGATCCTCCCGGACCGGGGCACGAACCCGTGTCCCCTGCATCGGCAGGCGGACTCCCAACCACTGCGCCACCAGGGAAGCCCCATGCCTTTTTATTATGCCCTCCTCTTGAGTGTGGGAAAGACCTATAACTTGCTTCTAAGCAACAAAATGCAGCAAAGATGATGGGCTTGCATTCCCATAATTATGTTCCCTGATATGACTCCTCTGGAAGACTTGCCCTAGTCCTTCTCTCTCCCTCTTCTGGTTTTGAAGAAGCAAAATGCCATGAATCCTACAGGTGCAAGGAACTGAATGTTGCCACGGGAATATGCAAGCAGGGAGGTAGATCCTTCGCAGTAGGGCGTCCAGATGAGAACCCAGCCCTGGCTGACACCTTCGTTTCAGCCTTGTGAAACCCTAAACAGAGGACCCGGCTAAGCCATGCACAGACTTCTGAGCCACAAAATCATGAGAAGGAGGGAGAATCAATGTATAGTAAGACAACAATAGTATTAGGACTAGCTACATAATTTGCAGAACCCAATGAAAAATGAAAATGTGGGGTCCGTTGTCCAAAATTTATTTAAAATATCAAGATGGCAACAGAAGACCTATATACAGCGCCTTCCTGGGCATGGGACCCTGACTGCCCACGTCACACACCCATGAATTTGGGTCTGAATAGCATGTGTTTAACATCAATATTAACAGTAGAACTAGAATTCAAACGTGTGTCTGTTTGACATAAAGGGTCTTGAAAATACAGAGCAGGGTTGAAAGGATGGTCTGTGGGGCTACCAGCCAGACTGCCGGGGATCGAAGCTTTCTCCCACTACTGCTAAGCTAGATGGCCTTGGGAAGAGTGTTTAACATAACCGAACCTCTGTTCACCGTGCATCTGTGGAGATAGTAGTCTGCCCCTCAAAATGCTGTCAGGTATCAGTAATATATGTTAAATTAAGCACATGGAATAGTGTCTGGCACATAGTAGGAATTCAATAAATGGAAGATATCTTCATCCACTGAACACCACTCTCTATTCCCTAATTATTTGCTACCGACAGAAATTGTTATGCATCTGTTGAAGCTTCAGCAGGTTTAGGAAATAATCACCTATTGATGTAATTCATGAAAGTACCTGGGTAGAAGAAATATGATAGATTAGATTCTTTGAAATGTCTGGGATCAGAAGCAAAACAAAAAAAGCAAGTTGGGAGTTTCCAATGGTGGAGGGGTGCTAATTAACAACTCAATTAAAAAAGGCAAATTAAACTTTATGGTTCGTTATCCTCCACTGCTTGGTGAATTGTTTTGCTAGGCGAATGATTAAAAATGATCACTTCAGGAAACTGAAATAGCTTCCAAAGAACACAACTATTTTTCAATATTATACAAAAGGTTTCGCCGCAAAATAAACTTACTTGATTAAAAGGAACAGTACTTCTCTGTACGGAAAGCCAGCGGTACAAATGTCGGGCTTGTGATGCATTAGGTATTTTGGAGGCTGCGTACGAATTTTGAAAGAGAAATGGCTTGCTTATGGATAAAACACAGCATCGGTTCCTTTTGTGCACTCTTTGTGGGCCCCATAAAGGTTTTCCTAGATACTTGCAATGTATAACTTACATCAAATTAGTTTAGACCTGAGCTCTGCAGAAATGCACACAACTCAAGCATTCCTAAAAATGGGCAGTTTCTAGGGAATCTAAAAGACGGTCGGACAATAGACATCCTAACAAATTGAAGCATCAGCCCTTATCCTTTCAATTCTCCATGCTTTTTTCTGTGTAATTACATCAGTGGTTCTCAACATTTTTTTTTCTACCCCAGAACACCTGAGACACAAAGCACAGTCCCACCAGTAACTGGGATCAGTTTATGTGCTGGGGGAAGTTGTGTATCAAAAGCATAGCCAGGTTTGGACATTAGGGGGCGCTAGCATGGCGGTGGCATTACTAGAAGAAACACCTCTGATTGCTGAGGAAGCAAGTACACATAGGCTCCATTTCTCCGTCTCAAGGCTTTGCTTTCATACTTCTTCTAATAGATTTGTCATCATTATCTTAACAACCATCTGGTCAACAGCACCTAAAGCAGTTGTCAAAAGGGTCCCAAAAAAGTCCCATTGCTGATAGTTTCCTGGACACCCTCTGCCACACTTCTTAGTTTTTAACTGTTTAATTCTACCCCCTCTTCATCCCTTAGGATTAATCACCATTTGATTAGCTGATGGTCTCCCCGTTTCCCTCATGCAGCCTGATTGACCCACATCTAAATGCTATAGTTTCTTGTAACTTACACTCTTACACCCTGAACATAGACATTAACACTTTTATCCAAATATCCAGCCAACCTCATCTTCACCCCTGTGTCTGCTGATTCTCTTACCCTCCTCATTCACCTCAAAATGATGCTGGTCTTGGAGAGGACACTAGTGATCTTTACATGTCCCCACCACTCTTCCCCACTAAAACAAGCAAAATGCAACAAACAACAACATTGCGGTAAACTCTGACCCCTCGTCCTCTCATTGTCCTATGGGAATAAAGCCTAGAGAATCTCAATCCAGATCTGACGCTTTACCACGGAGAACCAGGTATTTGGACTCGCCATGCACTCGTATTGCGGATGGAAACCTCGTGCTAGTGAATTGGAATGCCGTGTAGACCAGCCATTTCTGAAACTGCAGCCCGTCAGAACTTAGGCGTCGAGGCCTGCCTAGGATGCAGTGCTGGGGGATGAACTCTCCACACTCTTGAAAGACAGTCTGAGCTTAAGCACAGGATGACCGGGCCACCAGAGTGGCCACAATTCCCAGTCATTCCCATCCACTCCATCTCTGCCTGCTCCAGGCCAGGCCTTCTGTGTAGGGCAGAGTCCATGTCACATCTTTTCCCTACCACTTGTGCAGCACACTTGGGATTCCTGGAGCTCACAGGACCAGGCAGCACTCATGTGTCTCCTCAGGTGGTAGACAGCCATGACAATACCCCTAGAGAGACATTCATTTATGCAAGATTATTTGTTGAGTGAATGTACGACAGATACTGGGACAGGCTCGTGGGATGCAGTGCTGAGCTAAACCAGACAGTCCCTATGTGCTTGCTGCTTGCAGATACAAATTAGATAATCACAGAAGTCAATGTAAAACTGCAATTATAAATGCTGCAAACAACGGGTGTCTGATTCTGTAGGAAATTCCAAATTATAAAAGAAGGACCCCTAATTTGAGCTGGGATCTAAAAAGATAAGTTGGAACTAGACTAGGTAAGCAAGGATGTGTGTGTGCAGGGGGGTTGGGTGTGTGAGTGTGTGGGTGTGGGTGTGAGTACAGGTGTGTATCATCAGTCTATATATGAGTGTGTGTGACTGCATATGTGTCAGTGTGTACATGAGTGTGTAAATGTGCAGGTATGTGTGTGTGAATCTCAGAGTGGAGCATCTGAGGCATGAAACACAGCACGAATGAAGACCCTACGGCAGAATAAACCAGGGTGCGTTTGAGCAACGGTAAGAAAGAAATCTGTCTGGACTGGGAAGCATGTGAGTGAGGGGAAGATGCAGAGATATGATCTTGCAGAGCATGTGAAGCACATTGGCCTTTATTCAAAGAACAATGGGAAGCCACCAAAGCATCCGAAGTGGGGAGTGAAATACCAGTTGGGTTTAAAAGAAATTGCTGCAAATCTGATGAAGAAATTAATGGCGAGAGTTAGAGCAGAGCTAGCAAGACTTTGGAAGTTCTCTGGGGAGTCAAGGCGCCCTAGCTTAGATCAGGGTGGTGGCACTGGAGATGGTGATACCCTACAAGGTGAGGAATATGAGAGGCAGAATTATGACTTACTTACTCAGCCAGAAACAGACTGAGTACCTGCCATGTGCCTGATAGGACTAAAGATACATAAAGATAAATAAGAGAGGCTCTGCCTCTGAAGCTCACATTCCAGAGGGAGAGACCAACATGGAAGCCAACCACAGCCATATGGGCAAGGGTGGCAGAACATGACTCAACCAACACTGCTGAGCAGGTGAGCAATCAGGCGAGTCTTGCCGGCAGAGATGAATGATGCAACAATTGATGTGACAGCCTATCTTGCCGGAGAGCAGAGCCCCATGAAAAATGAGCCTCGGCGACACAGAAGTTTTCTCTTCCAATCCAATACCTCCAACGAAGGCACTTTTAAATGATTTGGAAGATAACAACTCGCTTCCTCTGAAGCACTCTCTCAAAACAAACAAACAAAAAATCAGGCAACAAAATGCACGACAGAGACCTCTTGGAAAGCAACAGTCTCCACTGTCTTTATTTTTATATGTCATGCACTGATATATGCTGTATTTATATTCATATTATGTAGGTTCTTTGAAACAACTGTGATTTATTTTATATGGCTGAAGAAAAGAACTAACAGTCACATAGCCTTCCTCCGTTAACTAAGTCCATTCTTATTTGAAAGGACACATCGATACTATGTACATTTGCAATGTTCTAATGGGTCTGTTTTCTCCAATGAGTAATTTAACCCATACCAATAAGCACCATATTAGTCAGAAGAGACTAGGCTATGCTGCAGTAACAAATAACCCTGAAAACTCAGTGGATTAACACAACAGATGCTAATTTCCTGATCAGACAAAACAAGGTCATTGATCCAAGCTGCTTCATTTCATTCCTGGGATAACTTTATCTCAATATGTGCTTCTATGGGCAGGGAGAAAGAATGGAGAAGCCACACATTTCATTGAGTAAAACCAGTCACACAAGCCCACCTAACTGGAAGGGTGCTGGAAATGTTGAGGTGCAAATGGAATGTCTGTTGAGCATGAATGTTTCTGCCGGAAGTACCCCCCATAGAGACTTCCCTAGCGGTCTGGTGGTTAAGACTTCACGCTCCCAACGCAGGGGGAACAGGTTCGATCCCTGGTTGGGGAACTAAGATCCCGCATGCCGTGTGGCACCACCAAAAAAAAAAAGGAATAGTTTCATTAAAAAAAATTATCCCCCGTAATCATTAAATCTTAGGCACAAACCACCAATGAGGAAAATTTTCCAGTGTAATAAGGTATTTTCTCCTTCCTTGACTGGTGGTTAAAAACCAGTAAAGAGCATTCTGGCTCCTCTGTGAACTAAAGCACGCTAAGCTTCTGCACGGCAAAGTAAAATAATGATAAAAAAAATATATGCTCTGAAAAACTAATTAAAAGATCAGCTCAAATCATCGTGAAGCCAGATCAGCTTTAAGTAACGCTTCTTAAGTGTCATTATCCATTAGATGTGCACGGAAAGTGTTTTGTGGATTTTTTCCCCCATCCTATCTTTAACCTCTCAAACAGCCTCCAACAGAGAGCCAAATCGTGGCAGGAGATGCTGCTGATGATGCCAGAATGCACGAGGCTCTCCGAATTTATGAAGGATGATTACATAACTACGATGAGAATGAACTTTTCTCACTTGCCACAGAAAGCTAATGGGGAAGAAATGGGCTTTTGAAACTCCAGCAAGAGCAAATTAGATTAGTCAGTAAAATAACTTTATGACCAGAGACAGTAGCTATGTATCAATATGGTGACTCCTGAAAGGATCAACTCTGTACACCCTGCCTATCCAGTTCCTCAAGCTTTGGAGCCATCTGGGGAGTGGGATGGAATTGCAGGTTTCTGCCCTCAGCTCTGAGGCTCTGCATCAGAATGCCTGAGGGTGGGTTTCATTGAAACAATTATTCTAGAGCAGGGGTTAGCAAGCTTTCTCTGGGAAGGGCCAGATAATAAATAGTTTAGGCTTTGCTGGCCACACAGTCTCAACTCCTCCACTCTTATTCCATTGCACAAACAGCCATAGACAATATGTGGTTAAATCATTATGGTTTTGCACCAATAACATATGACTTATAAAAGCAGGTGATGGGCCAGATTGGGTCCATGGGCCATAGTCTGCTGACCCCTGTTTTAGAGTATTTTTCAGGAATTTTTTTTTTTTAAGAAACATTGTACACACAGTGAAATGCACAGATCTTAGGCTCATAATGTTTTTGAGTTTTGACAAATGCATATACCCATCTAGCCAACACTAATCAAGTGTAGATCATTCCATCACCCCAGTGTGGTACACAGACTTCTAAAGGCAACGACTGTTCTGAATTCTCTCACCATTCATTTGTGTTGTCAACTCCTGAACATCACATATATGAAAACATATGGTACACACGCTTCCGTGTTTGGCCCCTTATGTTCTTTCTAAAGTATTTGAGATTCACCTACATCAGTACATAGATCACTAGTCAGACTTTTTCACATGGCTGAGACTACTAATTAAATTTCGTGAGTACCACAATGTATTTACCAATTCTTCCACTGATGAACATTTGAATTGTTGGCTTCCAGTTTTGTCTATTATGAATAAAGCTGCAATAACCTTTACTACTGTATGTGTGTGTATCTGTCGGTGGGGGGTTATATGCTTTTATTACCCTTAAGCAATTATTGAAGAGTGGAATTGCTGGGAAATAGATGTTTCACTATAAAATAAACTACCAAACAGATTCCCAAAGTACTTGTGCCACTGTGCAGTCCCACCAGCAATGGATGAGAGTTTCCGTTCCTCAACACCCTCAGCAGCATTTGGTGGGGGTTTTTGTGTGTTTTTTAGTTATTCCAGTGGGTGTGAAGTGGTATCTCATTGTGAGTTTTTCATAATGACCACAATCTCCAGCACTTTTTAATATGCTCAATAGACATTCTTATAGCCTCTGATATGAAATGTACGTTCTAGTCATTCTCCCACTTTCAGCGGGTTGTTTGTCTTTATATATTCAGAATATAAGTCCTCTGATAGCAGAATTGTGAATATACTCTCCCACTCCATAGTCTGCCTTTTCATTTGCTTTATACCTTTGAAAGAAGTTTTTGATTTTAATGAAGTCCAGTGTATCTTTTTTTCCTTCTATCATGAGTGTTTTTTTGTGTACACCAAGATTGCAAAGATATTCTCTTATGGTTTCTTCCAGAATCTTTATCATTTTAAACACTTAGATCTATGAACTATTCCAAATTAATTTCTGTGAGGTATAGGTCAAGGTTCATTTTCTTCCATGAAGAAATTTCCTATAAATTTCCTTCTTAGATCTACTTTAGCTGCATCCCACAAATTTTAATATGCTGCATTTTCAGAATCAATCATTTACAAATATTTTATAATTTTCCTTGTGAGTCATTCTTCATTAAAGCACTGGTCATTTAGACGTTTCTAGTTTGGTTTCCAAATAGTTGAGGATAATTCTAACACTCATGCCACATCTGATGTCTCTATTAACGTTGTTTTCTATCTTGCTTGTGGGCCACACTTTCCTGCTCATTCATAGGTTTAGCAACTTTTATTGCATGTTGGACAACATGGATACGTCTTATAGGAGTCTATATTATGCTACCTTCTTTTAAAGGATGCTGAGTTTTATTCACACAGATGGCTACATTACTAGAGAATTATTTTGATCCTGTCGAGCTTGGTTTTATTCTTTGTCCACTGGGTATATTTACACCTGAACTGAGTCATATGGTGTGGCCTTATTCTAGTAGAATAAGAACTTATAAGGCATGGCCATTCTGGGGTCACAGCTGACTGTACGGGATGTTTAACAACACCCGCCCCAAACCCTGATTAGATGGATCCCAGCCCTGCATCAAGTGGTCTCTGCTAAGTCTGATGAAGTCTCGCCCTGTTCATGCATAGCCCAGCCCACAGCCAAGGAAGGACCTACAGTAAATCCCCATGAAGATTCATGAGTACTCCCCTGCCCATAGTCCTCTTTTCTGGTACACTGCCCCAAAATCTTCACTTCAGAAGCCAAGAATTCCAGTCTCTACCTCTCTCTTAGTTCAGTGAGATGCTCCCTCTGCTTGGTGCTCCTCACCTGCTCTGAAGCAGAAAAGGGCTCCTGGACAGAGAGCCAGGGCTTTATGAGGCTCAGTACCTGTGTCTCCTTCTCTCCGGGATCACAGAACGGCACTGCCAGTTTGACGGAGGCCTGAAAAGAACAGCCTCATACATTTTCTTCAGTTTTACAGTTGTTTTCAATAGGAGGAGAAGGCTGGCATCAGTTATAGCATCAGGACTGGATGCAGAAGTCTTCTTAGAGTAGGACAATCCAAGAGAAATAGAATGCAAGCCACATACCATTTAAAATTTTCTAACGGCCACATTAAAAATAAAAAGCAAAAATGAACAAGTGAAATCCTATTAGTAATGTATTGCATTTACTGAATATATCCAAAGACGATCACTCTGCTGAGTAATCAATGTAAAAATTATTGAGATGTTTTACATTATTTTTTCACACTTAGTCTCCAAAAGCCTGTATTTTACCCGTGACGAGCACAGCTCAGTTTGATCCAGCCACATTTCAAGTGTTCAGTAGCCACGTGCAGCTAATGGCTATTGTATCGGGCAGCCAGCTCTATCCTTAAGCATAACAAATTGGAGAAACACTGGACCTTAGGGGTTTTCAAACACATTCCCAGCACCCCCAAGCATAGTGATCAATACACGCTTCCCTTATCCAATTCTCTGAAATTGAAAAAGGCTCAGGCCAAAAACTTCCCTTGTCTCACCAAACATATGGGACAAAAAAACATTTAAGTTTTACAAATGCAAACCAAAGTAGCTATTACGAAAGTCTCCAGTTAATGTCACTCCACTGAGAATGTGTTATTAACGTCCCATCTCTCTCTGAGTGTTAAACGTTTATTTAATGGTGTGACCTTTCTTGGGTCTTGATTTCTAAATCTATGATGTGAACAAAGCCATAAACTGTGCTGCCTAGGAGGCAGGGTGGTTTAAATTGACCGGGGAACAGAATTATTTGAAAAGGTCCCACATGAATCTTCTTTACAGGCTTATCGCCACCTAACCTGAGCTCCATTTCCACAAGGTCAGCTTCATTTTCACTCTTGGAATTCAAAGCTATGTGTTCTCCAAGGCCCACACACACATCGCTTCACTTCTTTGAGCCCCTGCACTACCTACCTCAGGGTTTGGCATGTGATGCTCAAAGATTTCTTGAATTAAAAGGCCCAGATCAACAGAGAGTCATACGTTTTCATCAAGAGCCCCTGAAGCAGGTACTCGAATTAGGTGGAGCAGGAGAAAAGCAAGGCAGAAAGAGAATTTTTTAAGGGAGAAAGACAGAGAATAACCTGGGATACAGAATATGTTTGTTCTGCCCTTTTAAGCCAAACCACTGAATCCCACCAAGGCTGCCTGTCTCAACACGCTGTCACTCCAGCCACACCAACCCCTTCGGTTTCTCACACATGTCAACCTGATTCCCACCTCAGGGTCTTTGGATGTGCTGTTCCCTCTGCCTGGAATGCTCTTCCCATAGCTGTTGGCAAGGCCTGCTCCTCCACTCTCTCCAAGATTTAGCAGAAACACCGTCTTTTCAGAGAGCCTTCTCCACTGCCCCTTACCTACTGTTTTCTAGCTCATAATCATGTTGATTTCTTCCCTAGAATCTGTCACAAGGGGCCACCGGTGTCTGAGGCATTTACTTCCTTGTGGTCTGTCTCCCCATGAGAACGTAAGTTCCACGAGGGCGGGGGCCGTCTCTGTGGTCTCTCCTCTGCTTCCCAGCCCCCAGCCCAGTACCTGGTCTCTACTAGACCCTTGACATACATACATGTTGACTATTATGCAAATACTACGCCCTTGAGCTGTGGAGTTCTCAGATGGGGAGGGAAAAATCCCTGCTCTACTCAAAGCCAATGGCGGAGCCAGATCCCTGAACATATGTATTAAGTTATGGGAGGTAAATCAATGGTAAGCACTCCTGAGTGCACACTGTGACTCGGACTATGGGCCTGAAGTTACATGGAAGATGGACCTTGACTCCACCGCTTACTAGCTCCGTGACCGTGGGCACCTTATTAACTGCCCACGTCTGTTTTCTCCTCCTGAAATGGGATGAATGAAAATTTCTACTTGAAGGAGTTGTCGAGATTAAATAAAATAATGGAGCAAGCACTGGGCCTGGCACATAGGAAAGGTTCATTCACGAAGTGGACACGATTAGCTATGATGGTTGTTGAAAAATTGATCTCGTGGCCCCATCAGGAAAGTAAGAGAGGATAATTCCAATGGCCTACAGACTTGAGGTTGCCTTTGCTCAGTTTGCTGGCCCTTGTGAATATCATTTGGAAACTTTGAAGTCTTCCTCATTTATTGGTGAACTTCTCTTTTTATCTTTAATTCTCCATTACACTTTGAATGGGGTTTTTAGTCCTTTGGGTTTGAATTCCTGGCTGCAGTAGAAACAGAAAATGCAAGTAAACACCATATTGGAAATCTGACTGTTCAATGAATCGCAGAATTCCTTTCTCATTTATCATAGGCAAGAAAAATGAATGAGTTAAAGTTGTTTATAAGACAATCGAAATACACTCCTTGAGAAGCAATTATTTTGAAGGAACTTCCCCCATTCCTTATAGCCTTACCATTTTCATACTGAAAGGTATTTAACTGGAAATCTTTTTTTTTAAACAGCAGTCTCATAATCCTTTATAAAATCTCTCCCCAGCAATATCAGTAGGAAGGTTTGTATATCTCACAATATAATGGGGAAGAAAATCGCCTACTAACCCTTTGCCACTGATCTGTGAGAACATCCTACAGAGAGCTGCTCAAAGACAGTAATTGCATTACTCCATTTCCTGTGAATTCTGATCAATCAGAACCATCAGTCCAGCTTAGGGACGCACTTCCGCTGACTGTGACCCACTCCATAGCCTTTTCACCTTGGATTCAGAACCTACAATGAGGCCAAAGCAGCTTTGGGTGCACACTTCCCCACATATTTAATCCTTGGCCAATGAGAAATACACTCCAGGCACCTGCCACGCACACCATTTTAACCACTCAAGGGGTTCTCATCAGTGTAAAATGTCCAGGGGCAAACACAGATGACGCCGATTCTTGGAAGGCTCATCCGCGTGCCAAAGCAGACACACGATATGCTCCCTCCCAGTTCTGGCAAACACAAGGGTCCTCAACGCCCATTCTACTGCTTTTCCATCTCAACCAGGGAGACAAGAGGCCTGCATGATGAGACCCCACCTCTTCTCCTCTCCCCTCTGTCTAGTGAATTATACTTGTACTTTCAGATAAGACCAAAAATTGTAAGAATTGCAGGGAGTGTGAGGGACTTGGGGGCTGATCGAGGAAAAGATGTGACCAAGAGAGGCAGTCATGCACAACAAGCTTTGCTGGGTGGCAGCTGGGCAGAGCTGTCCGAGAGGAGACTTTCCTCACAACAGGGACCACCCGTCTAGTCTGCACGGGCTGCTGTAACAAAACGCTTGGCACTTTAATCGGAAAATATATTTTTACCTACGCACACACACACTGCCACACGGATCACATTCTGCAACCCTGCAGAACGAATGACAAAGGTCCCGTGGCCTTCTCTTCCCATTAACTGGAAAGATAGAGTTACTCTTCCCCCTTCAGTGAGGGGAGAGCCAGTGAGCCCCCAGGGTGCTGACTCAGCACATCGGCCACCCGTCCCCCACTGTCGGTCAGTCATTAATGGGAAGAGGATACTGCAAGGAACACAGACTCAGCATAATGTAAGCCCAACAAGCAGCCAGTGAAGGAAGGTGGCTTCAAGGCAGAGGACGTCTTAAGAGATGGACTCCAATTTGAAAAAGATGAAAACAGCAAAGAAAGGAGTTAAGGGATTCATAAAATTCATTTGTTCACCCCCGGTGCATAGAAAATCCTTTAAAGTTGTGTGTGCATGCACGCGTGTGCATGTGTGTGTGTGTGTTTGATCACCTTTTAGACACTAGGCCCTCTGATAAGTAATGAAGATACACAGATCATTAAGGAACCTTCCCCACTATCAAGAAGCTCACAGAGTAGCAGAGGAAGCAATCAAACAAGCAAAAGACATTAAAAAATAATACGAGCATTCGCCGAGCACTAGCTCCGTCCCAGACATTTCACAGGCGTTGTCTGATTTCATCCCACAGTCAACCTACAGAGACAGGTAGTGTTAATTACCCCATTTTTACAGAGGAGGAAACTATCTCAGAAAGATTAATGAACTTGTTCAAATTCACACAGCTAGTAAAAGTAGGAGGTGGATTGGCCCCAGGCACCCTTGACTCCAAAAGCTGCCACACCCTGTGAACACCACGCTGTGCTAAGTGCCAGAAAGCAGGGACGCACACAGTTGAGATGACCCTTATAAGGATGAGCAGAAATGCTCCCTGGCACAAGCCAGGGACACACCACAAGGAAGCGGAACGGTGCTGCCAGACACGCCAAGAACACAAGGACGGGGTGGTAGGATCCTGAGGGTCCTCCTAGGAGCTGGGGTCCAGGGGTGCTGGGTATGGGAATGGCCTGAATGAAGAGAAGGACATTGGAGGCAGGATTTCACACAGCATCTTCTGGCATGGAGTTTCTGAAAAGGTGATCCACCATCAGACTCACCCGCTACATCTGACTCACCAGGGACGCTTGTTAAAAATACAGACGCCTGAGCCCCACCACAGACATATGGAGTCTCTATCTCAGATTAGAGCCTGGAACCCTATGTTTTGACCAGCTCCCCTGAGGTGTCTGTGCATCCCCAAGTTTGATGCACGTGAAACCTCAATGCACTCACGCCAATGGGTGGGCAAGGCTGTGCCTGTGCGGACTGCAGGACAGACAGCCCCCCTCTCCCGACACACCAACAGTTGGGCATGAAGGTTTCTTTTATTTAGGGGTGTTATTCTTTGTTACATTAGGACACACACAGATAAATAATAAAGTGGAACGCAAAACTACAAAACGCATTTTTGGAAGATGAGACGTAAGAGTTCCAAGAAACAATAAAGACCAATTTGTAGTGGGAACAAGCTATCTTGTTCCCACTACAAAAACAGCCCCAGTCTTCCTCACCCTCCGCTCCACTCTTCACTAGCCTCCACTCCAAACCCAGGAGTCTGCGTCCCCTCACACTAAAAATGTGTTTACGAAGAAGTGAGGGCAACTACAGTGGATGTTGGTAGCACTGGAACTGACGACGTCTGCCCAGAAAAATGAAAAGCACAGCTCCGAGCTGCAGAAAGAACACTCGGCCATCTGCAGCCATGGCTGCAAGCGCAGTGGCTATAGGAGAATAGAAGAGCCCAAGAAGGAAAAGAAATATAACAACAAAAAAGGATAATATTCATTATAAAGTTAACAGACATTGAGCCAAGATGAATTACTTGAATAATCCTCACAAAAAAAACACAGTGTAGGTACTACGATTTATCTATTACACATATGTGTAAACTGAGGCTCGGACAACGTACGTGACCTGCCCATGATCCCATGAGAAGCAAGATGGCTAAGGAGGGAAGGGAGGTTCCATTCACTTCAGTGCCCTGCGCAAGCACAACATGAGGAATAAGCTTCCGAAGAAACTGGAACCCTTGACCGCTGCTGGTGGGAATGGAAGACAGTGCAGCTGTTGAGGGAAACAGTCTGGCGGTTCCTGCGTAAGTTAAACAGTTATACCACATGACCCAGCAATTGCACGTCTAGTTCTGTACCCACAAGACTCGAAAACAGGGACTCAAACACTTGTATACGCATGTTCAAATATCTGTACACCACAGCCAAGAGGTGGAAACAACCCAAACAGCCATCAGGTGATGAATGGATAAACGAAATGCAGCTCGTCCCTACAATGGAATACGATTAAAAAGGAATGAAGTACTGATAAAATTTACAAGGTGAAAAAGCCTCAAAAGCATGATGCTCAGTGGAATTATTAGCCAGACACAAAAGGCCACATACTGTATGATTCCTTTCCTATGAAATATACAGAATTAGAAAATCCATAGAGGGACTTCCTTGGTGGCGCAGTGGTTAAGAATCTACCTGCCAATGCAGGGGATATGGGTTCGAGCCCTGGTCTGGGAAGATCCCACATGCAGCAGAGCAACCAAGCCCGTGTGCCAAAACTACTGAGCCTGCACTCTAGGGCCTGCGTGCCACAACTACTGAGCCCACGTGCCACAACTACTGAAGCCCGCGTGTCTAGAGAGCGTGCTCCACAACAAAGAGAAGCCACTGCAATGAGAAGCCTGTGCACCGCAACGAAGAGTAGCCCCCGTTCTCTGCAACTAGAGAAAGCCCACGCGCAGCAACGAAGACCCAATGCAGCCAAACAAAAATAAATAAAATAAATAAATTAAAAAAAAAAGAAAATCCATAAAGAAAGAAAGAACGGGAGAAGGAATGGGAAGGAACTGCTTAACGGCTGCAGGGTTTCCTTTTGGGGTGATGAACATGTCTCAGAACTACATAGTGGCGGTGGTCATACAAGACCGTGAACGTACTAAATGCCACTGAATCACACATTTAAAAATAGCGAATGGCTTATCTTTATGTTTTGTGAATGCTGCCTCGATAAAAATACAAAAGAAAAGAAGATCAAGAATCCCAAGGTCTGTTTTCTTTGGAAGGAAATCCAGTGCCAGTCTGCTCAGCTCACTACAAAGGGAGTCTTGAGTGTATCGGGCAGGAAAACATCAGGCCCGGGCATCTCTGCCAACAAGCAAGCGCCTGGGAAGCCACACGTCACCGTCACCCCAAAGCCGAGAGCAGAGTGCGAGTGTGGGAAACACTGAGAAAGTCCAGAGAGGCTTCCTTTCATTGTGGACGAACTCAGGGAGGCACTTCTGCTCTCATTTGAATGCCCTGGAAACAGCATTATAATAGATGGGAGAAGACTTTATAGATAAGGAAATGGGGCACAGAGACCTTGTGTGATGTGACCAAGGTCACACAGTGAGAACACAGCCAAGTAAGCACCCAAACATGTTGAAATACTAGAACCTGTAGACCCAGAACCTCCAGGACCCTTGAGGATTTCAACAAAGCACCCTGATGGAGTGTTACGGGGGTTAGCTACCTGGGGAGTGTGCAGGAAAGCTGGGCCAGACTCAGCATCCCTGCCTCTCATCTTCTCTGGTCCTGGAATCGACATCCTCAAACACTCTCAGCTGTTATCTCCACACAGTATCTCCCAAGATTCCTATGCTGACCACATGGTTTTCACTTCTGCCGATTATCCTCGTTGCTGGAGACAGAGACTGACAGCACTTCGTTCCACTGCCCACACGTCTAGCCCGCTCCCTCCACTGAATCATTAATAACATTTTTTTTCATTCATTGTCACTGATACCGGCACACAATCCATGTCAATTCTTAAAGTCCTACCCTGATTCAGAGAGGCAGTGATTAGGGGTAATTAGACTTTGGAGTAAAGCAGTCTCAGGACTGAAATAAAGCCATCCCGTAACCAGCCGTGTGGTCTCAGGACAGGAACATCAGTCCTCTCTGCCTCTGTCATGTCTGCACAATGGGGACAACTGGGACACTGCTATCAAGGGACTGCTGTGAGGATCAAATGAGGTAATGCATGAGACGCTTCTGGACCCAATATTTAGTATCTGACCCAATATTTACACATCCAATAAGCGTTCGTTATTGTGTGAGGAAGCACCATAGTGGAGTGAGGAAAAGTTCGGTGGAAAGTGTTTGACCACCTGGGTTCAAATAACGACTTCATCACTTCCAGCTGAATAAACTTGGGCAAGTTACTGACCCTCTCTGAGCCTTGGTGAAAATAGTGGTATCTATCAGAAGGATGAGTATGAACAGTAAATCATATTGGCCATAAACAAGCTAAGTACAGTGTCCGACACACACATATGTGCTCAATAGCTGTAGGAATTAATATTATTACGAGATTCACAGCAAAATGTGGTGGCTCTTGTTGGTAGCACACATCTGCATAATCATTTCTTCTAAATAAGAAAACCAAATTTGCAAGGCAATTTTTTCAACCAGCGAAATTATTTACAGCTAAGGCAAAATAGATGGAAACACAACTACAGGATGGAAACAGATTAGGGGTTGCCCATGGGTGTAGGGATGAGAGAGGGGTTGACTGCAAAGGAAGTCTGGGAATGATGGAAATGTTTTCCATGGGACCGTGCTGGGGGATACAGACTTCATGTACTTGCCTAAATTGGTAGCACTGAACACTACAAAGGGTGGATTTCACTGTATGTAAAATTTTAAAAAATCAACAAGAGTGTGGGAGGAAATCAAGAAGGAATACAGACTGTGACAAAGAAATTTAATTGTGCTACAAATGAATCACATAACCACGCTGAAAGGTACGAGAAAGAAAGGAAAGTAGCTTTGGGAAACTGTTCTGACTGGATACTTAAACAAAACGATGTGTACACAAACACAGTAGTTCATATATTTGTTTATCCCAGGAGTATAGGTCAACAATTCTAAAGCTATATGAATATTAGAACAAATAAGTAAATATATTATATAGTGGGAGCCAGGTTTCTCACTGTCAGAGAAATAAGTTCCAAATAAGTAAAAGGGAAAAGTTAATCCCTAAGTGATGGACTGGAGTCAGAGTCATCAGTATTAACTCATGTTTTTAAAATAGATATGCAGATATTGATACAAAAGTAAACACAGATGTCTGTACACATACATACAGATGTGTACATTCACATATTTTTGTAGATCTACTGACAGGGCCCAGAAGCACTGACATCCCAGTAACAATGTGAACACCTCTGCTCAGATCTTGGTTTCTAAACACTGTTTGCTAACAAAAGGAACTGGAGTTCCTTGAAGAAGGGGCTGATTCCAGGGATGGGTCAGAGAAAACATAAGATGAGCCTGGAGCATCTTACGGTGCCAAAAATTTAGGAAGTGCTCAAAAAAAAAAAGTGGGTGTGTCTAAAGGGCACAAGAACCAAACAGAAGGAGCTCCCAAGAGTCAAAACTGGAATACTTTGAGCAACAAAAATAATGACAAAATTAGACTGTAATCCAAAGGAAAAAAGTATTATTGAGTTCCCAATGATATAAACAACTAACTAACAGAATGGAGAAGAAAGGAAAATTCTTCCTTACAGAAGAGTTCCAATTAATACATGTAAAAGCGTTGAGAGAAACAGAAAATCACGGTGAGAACACTGAAGTAATAAATTATTGTGCTATTAAGTACAAAGGGAAAAACAGTAAACTTCCAGGGAAGAAACCTGGCAGACACCTCCGCAGTTAAATGATCGAGGATAATAACACCAGGAATAAGATACACAGATCTTAGGTGACCTCCAATGTGGTACCCTGAGGACTCAACACTTTTGGCATCCTTTCCAATCATAGGTAACTTCAGTATAAACAAGGACAAACAGCAGACAACCCCAAACTGAGGGATATTGTACCAAAACAACAAAAAAAAAGACAAGCACTCTTCAACAGTATCAAATCCATGCAAGACATAAACAAACAAACAAACAAATAAACCTGAGCAACTTCCACAGATTGGAGGAAACTAAGGTGATATGACAACTAAATACAATGTGGTTAATGAATTGGATCCTGAGAGTGAAAGAGTTAAAGAACAAAAGTAAAAACTGGTAAAATCCTAGGGAAATGTCTATTTCAGTGAACAACACTGTACCCATGAAAATTTCTTAGTTTTAATTATTGTGTTATGACTATGTAAGATATTCAGAGAAGATGAGTGAAGGGTACACAGGAATTCTTTACACTACTTGTGCAACTCTTCTGGAAGTCCAAAATTGTCTCCAAAAAGGTTTTAAAATTATTCATAGCTGCTAATTCAAAAGTTTCAGGTATCCATCCTGTAGTCTTATTAGAAATATTGTACTTATCACCAACTAAATTATAACCCCTATTTTACATTTAGAAGAAAACATTTAATCACAGTGGTAATAAGGAAATTAGGTGATGAAAGCGAGCAGGATATGTAGAAAGTTTTTTTTTTTTTTTTAATTTATTTATTTATTTATGGCTGTGTTGGGTCTTCGTTTCTGTGCAAGGGCTTTCTCTAGTTGCGGCGAGCGGGAGCCACTCTTCATCGCGGTGCGCAGGCCTCTCACTGTCGCGGCCTTCTCTTGTTGCAGAGCACAGGCTCCAGACGCGCAGGCTCAGTAGCTGTGGTTCACGGGCTTAGTTGCTCCGTGGCATGTGGGATCTTCCCAGACCAGGGCTCGAACCCGTATCCCCTGCATTGGCAGGCAGATTCTCAACCACTGCGCCACCAGGGAAGCCCTGTAGAAAGTTTTAAAGAAAACTTGCCCGTGTCTTTTTTCCCCAAATTCTATTAAATATTTTAAACGTAACTCCTTTTAGAAAGTGATCAAATACGGTATGGTAGACATTGTTACTACTTCTGATCATTTGAAATGCAAACTAAGGTGACCCTGTTCTTTGATTTTTAAAGGTAATTGTCACGTATCTTTGATTTTGTGTTTGGTGTCCTTTGAAAGATGTCCACAAATTCCCAGAAATGTACCCTTTCATAGTCATTTCCGGCTTTAATTCTCTACATCCCCTCAACTCTCACCCTTCCCATACAAGTTCCCTTAGCTCTGGATCTAACTTACCCAGGAATGGAACTCAGCATCTTAGCTTGATTTATCCACGGCTACTCCCAAAAGGCTTTGGTGAGAGCACCAGACTGTACTGAAGTTTCAGAGAGGCAGAGGGGTTTTACATCTCACACACTCACACTACTTGGAAGTGAATGTTTAATACTGTGGCTCTTGAAAGTACTTCTTGCCTCTGCCACTGGAGATGATCTCCTCAACACCTTACACACAGGTTCCAGCACCCCTCTCCCCCTCTCTCCCGACCTCCTCTCATCTCTTTTTTGCTCTCCCACTTCTTCAAATCCCTGGTAACATCTTATTCATGGACGTTCTGTTTTCTCCTCTATCTGCAGGGATAGGTGTTCATGCAGAAAACAGAAATCCTGATTCAAACTGAATCAAACAGAAATAAAATATAGTGGCTCCCCTAACTGGAAACCTCAAGGTGGGTGCTTCAGTGTTTACACAACCCCATGGATCTTGCTTAATTTCTCCCTGATTCTCTTTACTCTGCTCCTCTACTTCCCTGCACTGGCTTCATCTCCAGGCAGGTAGGAGGGTGGCTGCAGCAGATGTGGTTGTCATATCTATGTATGACCATCTCCACTGAAATGCAAGGGACTATCTTCCTCCCGGGAAAAAGAAAACAATCAGTAGCTGCTAGAAGGAGACATTTATGTCTCATCAGCGCATATTGTGTCCTTTTCCTATTCTTAAACCAATCTTTGTGGGCTGGGATTATCCCAAAGCTCAGGATGGCCGAGGCCCCAGTACCTGGGGATTATTACATACGTGGTTTAGACCAGGAGCTGGAGAATCACAGCCCACAGGCCAAACCCAGCCCACTACCTAGTTTTGCAAATAAACTTTGTAAATAAATATTTGTTGGACTATATCCAAAGCCATTTGTTTCTGGATTGCCTATGACTGCTTTTGCACTATGGCAGAGTAAGTAGTTGCAAGAGAGACAGCATGTCCCATAGAGCCAAAATCCTGGCTCTTTACAGAAAAAGTCTGGTGACCGTTGGCTTAGATGAATATGTGACACCTGGAATTCATCTCAGCACTTTTCCGTCAACTGTCTGCTATGCAAGGGCAAAGGAATAAAATGGATGTTACCGAGACACTACAACATCTACTACTGTCCAACCCCTGGGTTAAGGGGTTAATTCATAAATCATAAATCAATTATCAGTTATGATAGCCCTCCTATTTTACATGGCCTGAATTCAACTTCTTTTATAAAATTATCATGATGGTAAATAGCTATTTTTGCCTTATGTCCTTCTCTGGAAAAATGAAAAGTGTGCAAGCCTGTGAGAGCCTTTCTAATTTTCATTTATTAAATTTTATTGGGAAATAAAATCCTAAAATTTGAAGATTCTATCTCACAGTGTGTCACTGATTTCTCATAAGAACCCTACATGTTAGTCATCGTAAACTATAATAGCTTCTGAAATAAAATTCAAAGGGGTTTAGTGCCAAAAAACAAGGTGGATATGTTCTCATTAACTGTCTGATAAACATAGTCTCAGAAAGGTTGAACTAAAGGCAGTGTTTAGTGGTCTGCAAGCTATGCCCATCTCCAAGAAGACTATGCCACTGATTCTAATTGGTTATGTTCCATTCATAAAAATGAGCAATAAACAGCTATATGTATCAATACAGTAACTGTTATCATTCTCATGCGCAATGAGGGTCAAAATGCTACATAGACACAAAAAGGTGATACTTATGCTCTTACTGCCTTCCATTTCAAAGGCAGTTCTAGAGCTTACTATCGCGTGAGATTACTCCTAACTGTATATATGAGATGGAAATGATATTCATCTAAGAATCTAATCGTAAAATGACGTATGAGAGAAGAATTTACTCACCAACGTCAGGTCATCCTTTCATAACACAAACTTTTTTTCTTTGTGAATATCAGAGAAGATTAAGGGAGGGGAAAAAATAACAAGTGCATACCTATCTAGAGATTGACAACTAGGAAGAATGGTAAAGACTTCCTCCCTGGGTCGCAGGAGTTTGAATACAGTCATGCTTAGCCCTAAGTGAAATCTCTTTGACAGAAAACTTCTCTATTTAGAACAGCTGGATATCAACCCTAGGGTTTCAGAACATGATAATAAAATGTCCTTATTATGCTGCTGGCGATGTGGTTTTCTCTGGGATTGGAGCAAAGGAGAATGGCCTGGCAGTGGCATAATAGATGTAAAGAGTAGCAGGGACCATGGCCTGTCTGACTCCTTTGAATCAATTCAAGACAACAAACATTTCTAGAGTACACATTACATGCTAGGCACCATGTCCCTCCCATACTCCAAATGGAGGTGAAACCCAAGGTTCAGCTTGAATTTCAGCTCTTCTCCTTCCTCTTACCCTTACTGTATCATTAGAATTGCTTTTCACTAAGTAACAGAAAACATGACTTCAGGGCTGAAATATCAATAAATCTGTAGGCAGGCAGTTTCTGCCCTTGCTTCTATGACTGGACAATGTCAAGACTGTGTTTCCAGGATGCTGTTGACCCTTTTATCATGACCACAAGAAGGATGCCACAGTACCAATCAGCAAGTAAGTCCACACAGGAGCCAGGAAGACAGGCAAGGAAGCAGTCCCAGTGCTTCTGTATCTTTTCTTCATGAACACACAAGCTTTCTGAAAAAACCCCACCCGCAGCATACTTCCTTTGTCTCTGTGGTCTGGTTAGTCCTGACTCCTCACTCCCCTGTAATACTATTTAAAAATCACATCCCTACCACGTCTTCATGGTGGGCATGCTGACACTTGACCTTGGGTTTGGCCTTACAGTGTGCTCTAGTCAATGGATTGTTAGGGGATGTGGTGTGAGCGGAAGCTTAAAATGTGCTTTCACAACTGGCCTTGCCCTCTGGTCCCTATGTAATCCACCATGAGAAGAACATACCCCAGGAAGTCTCTAGTCCAAGAAGGATGAAAGACATCTTGGGAAGATCTAGACTCAACATGCAGCTTGGAGTCTGCAATCCAGTTTGGACCAAACTGCACTTATATCACTGAGAACCCACAGATCCACTAGAAAGAAATACATACTCATATGAACCACTCTGTCCTAGGATAGTTTGTTACACAACACTATGGTGGCAAGAGCTGACTGATACATTTTCAGCAGCTGGGATTGTGTTCCATGGCTTCTCCTAGACCCAAAGGAGGTTAGAAAAGCAAACAACAAACAACAGAGACTAAAAAGAACTGACACAGAAACTTTCTGCCACACTTTTTTATTCAAATTCTCACTCTACACAGATTTCCAAAGCAGCATACCCCGCTTTGCTCTCTCAGATACTAGCTATAGCCTCCAAACCCCCACTAGGCATTTTGCTTTGATGTGCTCTGCCTTCATCTTAAATTCTGGGCGTGTAAAACTGACTTTACTCCATCTCTCACCTCAAAACTGACTCCCTAGATAAACAACAAGGTCCTAACGTACAGAACAGGGAACTATATTCAATATCCCGTGATAAACCATAATGGAAAAGAATATGAAAAAAAGAATGTAAAAAAAAAAAAACGATAACTGACTCCCCATCTGAGTTCCTTAATGCACCTTTATTATTACAGTGATGAACAGTCAACATCTCAAGGTTAACATTATAAATAACATTTATTATGTTCATTTACTGAGCACTTATAAGATTTCAGGCAATGTTCTCAATGCTTTACATGTGTTATCTCGTGGTATCCATACAGGAAAAGCTCCAGAAGTACATGTAATTAATTATCATCTTCATGATAATGAAGAATTCTAGGCTTAATTTTCACCATCTAACTATTGGCAGAATTGGAATATACCAGATATTGGGTTCAAAACCACTCCCTCATCAGGCCAAGTATCCTATGTGAATTATTTCCTTGAATCCATGTATTAACTAGTTTTGTATCAAATCAGTCAATGGAAAATGAGAAATACTAGATTTTATTGGTTCTCTAATAATCATGCCTTTAGCAAATGTCTCTCAATTTCAAATCACTCCTCCCCTGGGCCAGGTATTTTATGCGAATTATTTCAATCAATCCATACATTTACCCCATTTTGTCAAGTCACTTACTGGAAGATGAGAGAGATTAGATTACAGATTCCTTAACAATTATACCCCCAGTATATGTCACTTAATTTCTAATCCCACTGCCTATAAATAATTTAAAAGGTCTTCCTTTCTTGTTTCTTCTCATTCCAAATCCTTTTCCATATTTGCCCCCAAATTAAACTCCTTAAAATACTGCCTTCATCATCACGTTTTTCTCCTGCCTGTCACTACCCTTGTTTGATATTAGAAATATCCAACTTATTTAGGAGACATACCACTCAAAGCCACAGTCATGAGGCTTTGCCCTACAACTGCCAGGGGACATTCCTATGAGACGATTCAACTACACACCTAACATCTTCTAAGAAATACACTGACAAGGTGGGTGGAAGTGGAGTGTAAAAGAACTTTCTCAGAAACTCCTTAATGCAAAAGTTTTCGATGGTTTCACAGCCCACTCTGCCTATCAGATCAAATCAAAACTTCTTATTCAAAGAGATAAATCCAATCCAGTTTAGCTCAAGATTGGACTTTTGATTGAGCCTTGAGAAAGGACAGCTGTCCCAAGGCCGGTCTAAGGCCTGTAAACCACAGTACAAGGCCGTACGTTTGCTCTAAATAGTCAGTGTGTGTGCCATAGTCATCAATAAGAATTATGAATATAATGCTTCTGTTGCCATTTCTCTTTGTGAAATGCCCTCACGTTCTCTCTGCACATCTTTCCCGTTGCGGAGCACAGGCTCTGGACGCACAGGCTCAGCGGCCATGGCTCACGGGCCCAGCCGCTCTGCGGCATGTGGGATCTTCCTAGACCGGGGCACGAACCCATGTCCCCTGCATCGGCAGGCAGACTCTCAACCACTGCGCCACCAGGGAAGCCCCTCTCTGCACATCTTTTAGGGCAAATTCTACCTCCTAACTCTAGCGTGACACCTGACCTTCACAACCCAGCCCTACACAACCCATAAGAATCTCTCCCCTCCTTAGAACCCCAATAAACAGGGCGTTATTATTACTGGCTTGAAAGAGCAAAACCCTTTTTAGGTGTGTTTTTCTCTTTCTCTAGATCAGAATTTTGCAAACTCAGAACTACTGACATTCGGCACCAGACAACCCTGTGTTGTGAGGGGTGGTCCAGTGCGCTGTACTATATGTTTAGCAGCATCTCTGGCCTCTACTCTCTAGATGTCAGCAGCGTTGGGCCCTAGTTGTGACAACCAAATATGTCTTCGGATACTGGCAAAGGTTCTCCTGGTGGGCAAAACTGCTCCCCTCCCCACCTCCACTGAGAACCATCACTCTAGACTATACAGTTCTCAGGACTGAGAGGATTTCCAACTCTTCTTGCCCCTGTTCAGGTCAGCAGCAGAGGGTCCTTCACCTAGGAGGTACTCAGCGTCTATGGTGGATTGATTTCACATTCTCATGGATCCATCTTAATTGGAGGGTTTTGTTTTCTGAAATAGCGTAGTGGGTAGGTTTTTTTTTTAATTGATTAATTATTTATGTATTTTTGGCTGTGTTGGGTCTTCATTGCTGCACGCGGGCTTTCTCTAGTTGCGGCGAGCAGGGGCTACTCTTCATTGCAGTGCACGGGCTTCTCATTGCGGTGGCTTCTCTTGTTGTGGAGCACAGGCTCTAGGTGCGTGGGCTCAGTAGTTGTGGCTCACGGGCTCTAGAGTACAGGCTCAGTAGTTGTGGCGCACGGGCTTAGTTGCTCCATGGCATGTGGGATCTTCCCGGACCAGGGCTCGAACCCGTGCCCCCTGCATTGGCAGGAGGATTCTTAACCACTGCACCACCAGGGAAGCCCGGGCAGTTGTTTTAATTTGCCATTAAGTCCACATCATTTCACAAATGACTGCTTAAAAATGCACACTACTTAGGCATCAACTTGCTTGTGTAGGATACAGAATTCTGCTTCTCCTAATAGGATCATCTTCTGAAAAGGCAATCTTTTATTTTTTTAGTGCCTACCTAGGACTCCATGTTATTCTCTAGAAATCATCAATTTCCAGGGAGGCTATTTATGAAGCTATGGAGAATTGTGATGCTGCTGCAAAGAAGTCACAATGACCTACAGAGAATAAACCAGAACGCCAGAGAGCTGTTAAGAATAATGGACTAAAAATAATAACAATAATGAAGACAATAGAGAAAAACAAAAATCAGAGTGAAAAATCTACTGTGATCACCCACAAAATATACTCTTCTATAAACAGCAGACATGCTTATAGGTAAAATAGTTATGTTTTTAAAAGCTTTTGTTTTATAATAAATCGTGAGGTTATTTATTCCATGTGTGATATCAACATTAGTTTGAGAATATTGAAAGTGTATTATTAGGAACCCAAGATACACAAGAAAGTGATTTCTAAATATAAAGGGTAGAATCATATGGCTTCATCAGGCAAAAAACTCTATTTGAATCAATTGAACAAGAACACCGCTCTCTTTTTTAAAAAATTTATATAATACCCTGTTTGATGTAAAATTGAAGAAAAGAATGTCAGTTAACCCTAAGCCAACTTTTTAAACTAAAATGTTATACAATGATTCCTGTGGCGTTTTAGCTGCCCTTACATTTTAATAATACTGATAAAATATTCTACTATCCTCAGCCAAGTAATTTTTTATCTTTAATTGGTAAGCCCTCATTTATTATTTCTTAAGCAGAAAAATTCTGATATCTAGGATTTATAACTTACCCAGGCAATCATGACTGCAAATGTATTTTTAAGCGCACTCAAAAACAGAGAAAGCACTATTTTCCCCCAGAACACTGGGGAAATTTAAGTTTGGACTACAATGGAAAAAGAAATTTTTTACAACAAATATATCATCGACTAACTATATTATGCCTCATCAGTGAAAAAACATCCTTTGGCAACCCCTGGGGGGGGGTGATAAGAAAGGCTTTTCACGGAATAAGAAGACAAAATTAAGTTGGCAGAGAAGACCTAGGTCTTCCCACTATGGAATTAGCACAGATCATTTCAAAATTGATAGAGTAGCAAAACCTGAACTATGGCGTGAAGATCCAGTGAAATATAAATATTACATATCGATCCACAGATGATCAATAAGTACTTTTTTGCTGCAGGCATTTTTATTCATAAAATAAGCCTTACTCAAATATTAAAGGGGAAAGGGGCAAGGAGCTTGCAGAAAACAAAAAGCACTACTCAGAAAATGTCCCCTCAGATGCTGACATCAGTTTTGCAGACAACATGATAAAACCTCCAAGACGACCCTTATCCTTGTGAAATGGGAAATCAAGTTTCATATCTAACCTACTGTATTAGGCTGAATAATGGCCACCCAAAGCTATTAGGTCCTATTCCATGTAGACCGTAAATGTTACCTTATAAGGAAAAAGGGTCTTTGCAGATATGATTAAGGATCTTTAGATGGGGAGATTATCCTGGATCATCAGGATAGGTTCTAAATCCAATGACACGTGTCCTTAAAAGATAGAGGCAGAGGGGGAGACATGACACATTCAGAAGAGGAGGAGGGGCTTCCCTGGTGGCACAGTGGTTGAGAGTCTGCCTGCCGATGCAGGGGACGCGGGTTCGTGCCCCGGTCTGGGAAGATCCCACATGCCGCAGAGCAGCTAGGCCCGTGAGCCATGGCCGCTGAGCTTACGCGTCCGGAGCCTGTGCTCTGCAGCGGGAGAGGCCACAGCGGTGAGAGGCCCACGTATCGCAAAAAAAAACAGAAGAGGAGGAGGTCATGTGAAAGGAGGAGTAAATTGGAGTGAAGCCACCATAAGCCAACGAATGCCAGCAGCCACCAGAAACTGGAAGAAGCAAAGTGCTCCATCTAGAGCCTCCAGAGGGAACAGGCTCTGCCAGCAGCTTGACTAGAGCCCAGTGCTGCTGATTTGGGATGCTGAATTCTATCATCTAGAACGGTGAGAGAATACATTTCTGTTAAGTCATCAAATTCGTGATCATCTGATGCAGCAGCAACAGGAAACTAATAAACCCACCATATTTCCTGAGTGCCTCCATTCTATTCCATCCCAGACTTCACTACTGAGTAATAATAATGGCAATGATAAGACACATGATAGCCCACCACCTCCTGGAATGTATTAACATTTATTATGTGACAGGCCCTCTCTATTCTTCAGTCCTCACACCATCACCACCGTTCAGGTGTTAGGATTTCTACTGCACAAGAGGAAACACTGGTCCTTTGTCACATGACCGTCAAATGGCAGATTTGCCATCAGAACTCAGAAAACTGATTCCAGGGTCCTCTCCCATATCTGCGACACTGCCCCCTGTATGATTCTGTATCACAAAGAGCAAAACCTTTGGTCTGAAAAAAGACAGACATGTATATTGCACTAAATTCATGGGCCATTCATATTATACTGCATTCCTAGCCATTAAGAAGTAACAGGTGAGGGCTTCCCTGGTGGTGCAGTGGTTGAGAATCTGCCTGCTAATGCAGGGGACATGGGTTCGAGCCCTGATCTGGGAGGATGCCGCGTGCCGCGGAGCAACTAGGCCCGTGTGCCACAACTACTGAGCCTGCACGTCTGGAGCCTGTGCTCTGCAACAAGAGAGGCTGCGATAGCGAGAGGCCCGCACACCGCAATGAAGAGTGGCCCCCACTTGCCGCAACTAGAGAAAGCCCTCGCACAGAAACGAAGACCCAACCCAGCAAAAATAAATTAATGAATTAATAAACTCCTACCCCCAACATATTAAAAAAAAAAAAAAGACCCCGTTCCAGAAACCCGGGTAATAAATATATTAAAAAAAAAAAAAAGTAACAGGTGTTCTGGTCACTCTCTTCACTCGATACTTGATTCTTTTTGATACATTAAATCTTTATATTATGAGTGAGCCTATTATTTCCACCATAATTCATAGAAAATAGTAGCTGTGTGTAACATAACAGCTGAGGTTTTTTCCAAGCCTATCCCTGATTGATAAGGGAAGTAAAGCAATGATCTGGGGGATAAGTATTGTTAAAACTCTGACCGGAATTCAAGTTCTGTGGAACTGATGGTGTCGTTAATCAATAGTTTCAACTAAAAATTATTTTCTTCTCAGCACCTAAAGTAGGCTCTAGATAGTGGGACCTGGAACATACCATTCATCCATCCATCTATCCATCTATCAATTTGTCCACCCATCTCTCCCATCCACCCACCCATCCATCCATCTATCCATCCATCCATCCATCCTATGTCGAGTGCAACTTGGATTAAAATTGCCTAGAAAGTAATACCTAACTCCATTTTAATAATATTTAGAGGGTATTAATATATGCAACAATACTAGGGGACAAATTTAGCAATAATCTGACACTTCTGAAGTTTGTTTAGCTTCAGAAGAGAGAACAGTGTCTTATTAAAACAAACAAACAAAAAATACACAAGGACATGTTCCCTGAGAATGAGAATGTAGATAAGAGCTCACCTCAAAGATGCAGGGGACATGGGTTCGATCCCTGGCCTGGCAGGATCCCACATGCCGTGGAGCAACTAAGCTCGTGTGCCACAACTACTGAGCCTGTGCTCTGGAGCCCGTGAGCCACAACTGCTGAGCCCACGTGCCGCAGCTACTGAGGCCCAGGCACCTGGAGCCCGTGCTCCACAATAGAGAGGCCACTGCAGTGGGAAGCCCACGCACCGCAACAAGGAGTGGCCCCCGCTCGCCGTAACTAACGAAGATCCAACACAGCCAAACATAAATAAATAAATTAATTAAATTTTTAAAAAAACTAAAACAATATTAGCGTGTAACAGATGGAGAATGTAAGTGTGATGGCACACCCAAATGTTGGGCTACTATGGGCCATTAAGTTTACCTTCCTGAAGAATACTTAATGAGGTGGAAGAAAATGTTCATAATAAAATGCCAAGTGACAATAGCAGGGCACAGTAATATATATATAGTTTGAGCCCAATTAAATAAATAACTGAGTACTCACATACACAGAGGAAAAAATAAATACAAAGGGAATCCACCAGAATGATGTTAGCAAGTATCCACGATAGTAAGAGTTTTACAAGGGAATTTATGTTCTTATATAGTTTTCTTTTCTTTTTTTCAACTTTTCCTCCACACATATATATTATTTAATAAACAGAAGAAAGGTACAAAAATAAATAAATAAAAGATGGTGTCAGAGAAAATAACTATTGAGGTTTAGGAGACATTTATCTGCCCATTTCTAAAACAACTTAATGTTTTGGTTTGCCTTTGTTTTGCTTATTACACCAGCACGCCAACATCCCCCTCCCCAGGATGCTAGTTTAAAATAGGCTAAGATGGTATTATCTCCAATCCCACAAATGTGGAATCTGTGAAAATTCTGATGAATAAACCTCTGATTTTTCTTTTTTCCCTTCTGAGCTACGAATGTTGTCACAATTTTAATCACGGCATATGTAAAAGGTGCCACGTACCTTCTAGCAAGAGATGAATCATGCATTACAAATGGCTTATGTTTAAAACAAATGATCAGCTTCACCATCCCTGCCTGCCACCAGGTCCTAGCAGACATGGTATATATTCTCCATCATATTAACTTAAAAATGGAGCTTGGTCCCAAATGGGCTTTGAGAAGTAAGGCAAGACGCAGGTAAGAGGAATGATGGGCCTTTTTATTTGGCTCAAGAGAAGCCACGGTCTCCTTTCTGGCTTCTGGATTTCTCCCTTCAGCAGAAAAAGTGGAAAAGTGAGTAGTTTAGGCTCCTAAAACAGAAAGTCGAGGTGTATTTTCTGCTGTACAATATATGGTCTTTTGTATCTGACTCCTTTCACTTAGCAAAATGTGTGCATGTTTTTTGAGATCCATCCATGTAGTAGCTTGTATTAGTATTCTGGGGTTTTGTTTGTTTGTTTACCTCTTTGTAGTTTGTTTTTGCTGAATTGTATCCTATTGTGTGGGTATGGTGAGTTTTGTTTATCTGTTCACCAGCTGATGGACATTTGGATTGTTTATACTTTTTGGCTATCGTGACTAGTGCTGCTACGAACAATATCCTGAGTTGGCCATGAAGTTCTAAGATGTTATGGAAAAACCTGAACGAACTTTTTGGCCAAGTCAATAGATTAGTGGTTGCCTGGGCCTGAGGGTGGAAAAACAGACTGACCACAAATGGGCATGGGGGAAGGGTGTTTTCAGGGAGATGGAAATATTCTAAAATTAGACTGTAAATTTTCTAAAGATAATTGAATTTTAAAATTAAAATTGGTAAATTTTATGTTATGTAAATTATATCTCTATAAAGCTGTTTAAAAAAATCTAGTTTGGTATGACCTTATTTCCAAGATGGTATCACTTAGCTCTCGAAAGCGGATATTTATGCATTAAGTTCCAAGGGTCTCTCTGAATGTTGTAATTGAAGGAGCATCCATAAGTTATAGTCCTTAGACCAAAGGAGTAGGTTTTAAATGGAGTGACTGAGACATCAAAAGGGAAAAAGATAATACAGTCGTGTATCAAATGCTGGGAAAATAAAACCTACTGTTTCCCTAATTAGAAGGTCTGTGAAGGTAGAAACTGTAAATGTCAGGAGTCAAGGCGGGGGTTCCAAGCTGGAAGGTGTGAATAGGTTAGTACCAGGGTGTTGAAGTTCTGGAGGGTGAAGGGAAAGAGGTAGGAAGAGATGGCAGAGGATATGTGCTTGAAACCGAGCAGGACCCTGTGGGGCTCCTGGGCACGGAAGCCTTTCTGTCCCCCATTTCTTGCCTCCAGCCTCCCTGACCTTCCCTGAGCTCCATAAGGGTAGATTCAAACAGTTGCTAATTTGGGAAGGGAAGGGATGCAAAGACAAGGGAGGAAACAATAGTGTAGCCTTGGGGCAGGGTCCTGGTTCCCCCTCAAGGGACACACATAACAAAGCTCTTTAAGATGTCAGCGTCCTTCATGCCAGAGAAAGACCATCTGAGGCTACACTAAAGGAACCAGAGAAGCTCATCAGAAAGATTATCTGAGACCAGATGTGAGGAATGCAGGCCCTGCACACACCCTAATCTTATGAGCAACCCCACCCTTGAACCACTGCCATAAAACTCCTCACCAAACTCCCCTAGGTTGGGACACACAGTTTTCTAGGGCAGGAGCCCGCTGTGGCCCCCTCTGCCTGGCAAAGCAATAAAGCTACTCTTTTCTACTTCACCCAAAACTCTATCTCTGAGATTCGATTCAGCACCACTGCACAGAGGCCAAGCTTTCGGCATCCCGCTGAGGGCAAAGAGGGTGAAGGAGAACCGCCCCATCTTCAGCCAGAAGAGGAAACCAAGGCCCAGAGAATGGGAGTAACTTGCTCAAGGTCACAACATGGGTAACTGTTAGAAATGAAATTAAACCCACAGGGTTCAGCCCTCAAGTCTCCTCTTCACGCTCAGGCTGTATGATTCAGGTTGAACTGGCCAATTCTGCTGCCCACAGAGCAAACGCTGCTTGTTCTCACACTTGTGACCAGTTTTTCTGCCTGCTGAGGACAACGATGTCACTTACCTACTAAACCAGCAACCAATCGACTTCACCCCCTACTTTCAATCCCCTTCATTGCCCAGCAGAGGCTAGCACACCCTGATTGCTCATAACGACAGTTACTGAAAGACTGAATTAAGAACCAGGGTCCCCATGGCCCTGAACACACTAAGATGCCTGCAGAGAAAGACCTACTGTTACTTCCTTTTAAAAGGACAAATGACCACAAGTCACTCCCAGACCCAACTCAGTCCTATAGCTCAGGGCACAAGGCTTGGAAAGGACTGACCCAGTCTAGGAACTGGAATCCTCTCTATGATGAAAATCATGAGATACAGCTTGACAGCTGTGATTCACTGAGACACGGCTACGGTAGGAAACTTGGAAATCAAGGAAAAAATGATTCAATAACCTTCCTATAAAATTTAGGAGAGGACAGCCATATCTGAGGTCAATGATTCACATTAAAGTGAGAGAGACAGAGAGAGATTGAGACTGAGAGGACCATCAAGGATCCCTAATGTCTACAGAGAAAATTATCCTTAAGCTTTTCATCCAGATCTAAGTGCCTGAAAGGAAACTTTTCTTATGCAGAAAAAGACAGCCTCAACAGTTCACCTACAATTTGATGATTTGCATTCTTTCACACTGAGCCCTTCTAAGATTTAGAGGGGCAGACACTGAGGCACCAACTTCAGTCTGATCACTTAATGCAGTTTTTATACAGTGTTATAGTTCAAGTCTCAAAATAATGAATGAACCCTTACTATAGGCCTAATGAGGTCTCAGCACATTTCTAAGAGGGAAAGAGGGAGAGAGGAAGGCAAGAGGGAGGGAGGGAAAAAGGAGGGAGAGAGAAAAACCTTTCTCACCAGAGGTTTTAACTAAATGCATTTCTGGGTGTATCATTTTGCTGGAAAAAGGCAGATTATCCTAATAACTTCTTTCAGGTCAAAACTCACACTGCTATTCGGAATACTTTAATTATGAGGAAATGAAATCAGGCCATTCCACCACACTCGTAGAAAACAACAGGCAGCCAGTTCAACAGCCTCAGCATCTTGGCTCTTAATTATTAGAAATGTGGATCTCTCAAAGAATGTGCTCAAGACGAAACAATCACCTCATATGCTGGGCCTCCCAGAGGCCAGGCTATTCCGGGTACTTAACCCTGGCAGAACAATCACCTCCCAGGAACGGCCACCCTGGTCCTGCAGGTCCCACTGCCCAGGCAGACGGGGCCAAGGGAGGGTGTGGACTGTGTGCGGGATTCGGGGAGAGTCAGTCTGGGGACTGTAAAAATGCTGTTTTGAAAAGCAGAGGATTAAAAAAAAAATAGTTTCACCAAAAGAAAGCCGTTTCATAGCTGCTTTGTGACAAAAACTAAATTCATATGTGGATATTAAGAACTTCTTGGTTCATGACGAGGATATTGTATTCAGGCAAATGCTCCCGAATTTCTGCAATTGTCTACAGACCATTATTCAGCAGAGAAAGAGGATTCGAGACCCAGAATCCTACACTGACTGACGGTGGCCAGTGATTCAAGGCCTGAGAAGGGTGAGCCCTGGGGACTGAGCAGTCTCAGGTATTCCCAGAGAAATCACCCCTGAATTCTTGTAAGAGCCCGGCTAGGAAGTCATTATGATGCCCATTTTACAGAGGAAAAAAATGGGCAAAGATAGT
The DNA here is from genome assembly GCF_039906515.1 of Pseudorca crassidens. Lineage (NCBI taxonomy): Eukaryota > Metazoa > Chordata > Mammalia > Artiodactyla > Delphinidae > Pseudorca > Pseudorca crassidens. The sequence continues at coordinate 34,021,002 of NC_090310.1, forward strand.
TTTGTAGAGCTTGGTCAAGCTGTCGGTAAGTGGTAGAACTGGGGTTGAACCGAGCTGTCTGACCCTAAAACTCTTTAGGAGGAACCCACACCTTAAAATACAAGGTTGATCATTTTAAGCAGAAAAGCCACTGTGTGCATGTAGGGAAGTCTGGCCATATAGCTATCCCTCAAGAACTCTTCATCAGAGACCTCCGAAGAAGACTGCAATGTTAAGAGCAATGGCTTTGGGGTTCAGATCACCCAGGGCTCTAACTGCAGCCCTGCTATTTTTGCTGGCTTTGTTAACTTGGGTAAATTCATTCAGATCACTGAGTCTTGTCTCTTTTTTTAAAAAACTGAGATAATAACAGTCCCTGAATCATGGTGTTGCAGAAACACAAAGTAGATAACGCATGTAAAGTTTGGGATCTGTAGTAGGGACTCAATAAATATCCACTATTATATAAGAATAAAATGAATTTGAACTGATTACTTTGAACTTCAAATACACTGTCAATCAAAGTATATTTACTGCAAGGTGTGTGTAAGAGGGGTTGAGGGGGAGGGGGTGGAGGGGGCCTAGACTGACCAAAGTATCATATTAGAATAGCGTGAAAAGACAACACCTGCTTCCCATTTTGATTAACCTGAAGTTGACTATCTTAGAGGATCCCTCACATTCAAGTCTGTTTTGTTTTATAATATGCCCTCCCCAACCCTCCCAAGTCTTCCACACATCCTTCCCTACCTAAAGATGACTCCTGAATCCTAAGCGATGCTAAGTTACACCACCTGCCTGTACAGATGATGATTCATACGTTTTATTATTGAATATGAGGATAAATGAGGCAAAGGGAAAAGAACTCCTTTTATATGGAAGCAAAAGAGAAGATTTGTTATTAATGGTCCCTTAAATTAGGGTGAACTCTTTGAGAAAAGGTAAGGATGTGCCACATGGGGTTAGAGTTTGTTTTGTTCTTATTTGTTGTATGGCTTTATTATTACCATTTTTTATTGAGGTGAAAGTCACATAACATAAAATTAACTATACTGAAGTTAACAATCCAGTGAGATTCAGTACATTCACAACATTGAACAACCACCACCTCTATCTAGTTCCAAAACATTGCCAGCACCCCAAAAGGAAACCACAAGCCCTTTAGGCAGTTGCTCCCCATTTTCCCCCTCCCAGACCCTGACAACCACTAACATGCGTTCTTCCTCTATGGAGTTCCCTATTCTGGGTATTTCATATGAATGGAATCAGATATTCAAGTTGACTAAATACTTAGAACGACCATGGAGGCAGTCAGAACTAACCCTTCCATGTCTACATAGGCTACAGGACCAAACCAGATGCCAATTTTACTGTAGCTTGGGTTCCCATAGCCCATATTCCAATGAACATCAAGCCAAAAAGCAGACCAACACTATGGTTCAACTCAAAAAAACCAAAAAAAAAAAAAAAAAAGGTGAACCATATTAACATTTACAATGGCCAGTTTCCATTTTGACTCAACCAAATGGACTTTTCCATTCTTCCAGACGAGTGCTGGCTAATGAGAAAAGTAAAATGTGTTAAACCAAATTTTCTTTTACGTAAATTCCAAAATACATCGCCCACTGGAGTCATACAATGCGACAGACTCTCAACCAGATGGAGAAACATTCTCTGCCTAATGAAGAACCAGGAACCCGCCTACGCAATCCATCCTCTGTTGATTTAAATCGTGTCCTACGAGAACCACAGAATGCAGCTTAGAGAATGCAGTCCAAGCCCTCCCCCTACCCCAAGCCCCATCCCTCCTGACTGTTTACCACGTATCTGGGAAGAGAGCTACTAGCACTCCTGAAAGCTCGTCCACCTCCTCTACTTAGGAATTTTCCAGGCAACGTTTGCATCAGAACCACCTGAGGAGCTTGTTAGTGAAATGGGGGCTTGGACTCGACCCCCATGGATTCTGGTCTCTAGGGCTGAGTTGATATATGAGCATCTGTATCTGTAGTAAGTGTGTCAATGTTCAACTTGTCAGTGGGGACAAATGCATGAGCTCTTGAAGGTGTGCAGAGAAAGAGAATAGGGAGGACCTGGACAGCCTCTGGTAGCAAAGACTCAAGCAGCTCTTCCGTTAGACGGATGTTTCTATAATTAACTGCTCTTGACTTTGAATCATTCCAGAATCCAAGTTTCAAGGAACTCAAAAGGTGCTGCATGCTAACGTTGAACCTGCGTCTCCTGAGGGTGGGGTTAAAGAGACAAAGCTAATTTGGGAGGCAGTGCAAGTGGGCACTGATGTAGGGGACATGCGGAGGCTTTGCAGGCTTAGGGACTCGCAGGTTCACGGGGGTAAGGGGAGCTGGGCTTTGCGGCAGGCAGTGGCGTTTCTATTCTCGGTTCATTCAGGGGACTCACCATGTGACCTTGGGCCTGTCACATTCCCTCAGCACTGCTGCCTCTCCATCTGTGAAATAAAGGCACCAGTGTCCGTCACACAGGCCCTCCTGGGGCGGGGAAGATTAATGAGGCGAAGTTTGCAAAGTGTGTAGAATGCCAGGCAACGACCAAGGGCAGCAAGGGCACAAAGTAAACGATGGCCAACCTCTCCCCTCCCACACACAGACACACTTCTTCTGCCTTTGAAAAATGGCATAAACTCTCTCTAATCCCAGTAGGGTCTACAGACCAGCAGCAGGGGCAGCACCACCTGGGAGCTTGTCAGAAATGCAGAGTCTCGAGCCCTGCCCAGACCTGCTGAATCAGACACCCAGCCACCTGAGGTTTACCAGCCCGCCAGGGGAGGCTGGTGTTTGCTAAAGGTTCTAGTGATATCAAATGGCAATACAACAGTGAACGAGCTGGCGATCTTCCAAGGAGCTTACATTCCAATGCGTTGGACGGGGAGATAGAAAATAAATAAATAAGAGCTTTGGCGACTGCTAAGTGCAGTGGAGAACAGAGCTCAAAGGGATGGTGGCAGTAGAGCATAATGGTTAGGGCTATGGACTCCAGACTCACAGGTCCTAGGTTCAAACCCTCACCTGGTCACTTACTAAGTACTTGAGAGAAGTGACTTGTCCTCCCATTGGCTCATCTTTCTCACCTGCCAAATGAAGATAATGAAAGCTCTCTCTTTGAGCCAGAGCTTGTCATCCTTTAGTGTTGTTAAGAGTCATCTAGAGAGCCTGTTAAAACACAGAGATCCCCAGAGATTCTGATCTGATAGGTCTGTCCCACAGTTGCAGTCACATTTCTCCAGGGGAAGGCTTCTAAAACTTTAATGCCCATTCTCAGAACCTGGAGGCCTCAGTGAACTGAAAGTGCTGGTTCAGTAGGTCTGGGGAGGGGTCTGAGACTCTGTGTTCCTAACTCTTCTCCAGGTGAGGCTAATGCAGCTGGCCCATTGCCCATGCTGGAGGAGTAAGGTTAATGTATCTGACACACAGCAGATGATCAAATATATTATCTGTTATAGTTTTTTTTTATAGCTCATATAACATCCTCTATTTTATAAAGTGACAGTGATGGTAACCCTTCCATGTCTACATAGGCTACAGGACCTATGTAGTGACAGTGGTTAGGGTTTGAAACATCCTTATTTGGTAAATTATAAAGTTGATGATGGGACTTCCCTGGTGGTACAGTGGTTAAGAATCCGCCTGCCAATGCAGGGGACCTGGGTTCGAGCCCTGGTCTGGGAAGATCCCACATGCCGCGGAGCAACAAAGCCCGTGCGCCACAACCACTGAGCCTGCGCTCTAGAGCCCACGAGCCACAACTACTGAGCCTGCGAACCACAACTACTAAAGCCTGCATGCCTAGCACCCGTGTTCCTCAACAAGAGAAGCCACCGCAATGAGAAGACTGTGCACCACAACGAAGAGCAGCCCCCGCTCACTGCAACTAGTGAAGAGCCCGCGTGCAGCAACTAAGACCCAACACAGCCAAAAATAAAGTAAAAATTTTAAAATAAATAAATAAAGTTGATGACACTGCATCAAATCCTAGGAAAAGGTTATGTTGGTTTATGGAATCCACAAGCTTCCAAACCAAGGATCCAGAATTTCCTCAAAGGCCATCAGAGGTATAGAGAATTTACAAAACAGCTTCAGTCTAGAATTCCAAAGTCTCAGAGGAAATTTTTTTTTAGTATAATCATTCTTCTTAGGGTTTTATGGTAGTTGGTAATTTTTATTTTTAAATTTTATTTTATTTATTTTTTTATACAGCATGTTCTTATTAGTCATCCATTTTATCCGCATCAGTGTATACATGTCAATCCCAATCGCCCAATTCATCACACACACCCCACCCCCACCCCCACCCCCGCCGCTTTCCCCCCATGGTGTCCATACGTTTGTTCTCTACAGTCTTAGATGAAATATTAACCAACTATATGGAAAGTTCTGCAGAGGATATGAAGGGAATTAACAGTCCTAAAGAGATTTTAAGAAAATATTATAATGGCTACATAAAACACCCAAAATAAATTTTGAGAACAAATAAAGTAGAGCACCCATGGTCCTAAACAAGGCAAAAATGCATTTGGGAGGCGATTTTCAGAAGGCTCTATCCATGTGTTTTCATTTGTTTCATTTTGTTTTTCTTTCCTTGTCTCAGACCTCTTTTCTTTGGGGCAAAATTTTTCTCCTTCCCCTATGGAACAATTAAGCAGAACAGCGGCCCTTTCCTGGGACTCCCTTCCATCAGGTTATAAATAACTTCAGCACAATAAGTAAGAGCATATACAAAAGCAATGACAAGGTCGTTTACCATGAGCAAGCCATGTTCTGTTTCCATGGCAACATGGAGGCAAAGGCAAATGACATTTGATGATGTTTCCATATCCTCCAAGGTCTTACACCCTAAAAGGGCCAGCTCTGGGGCAGGCCAGGCTTCTTCGAAAATCCTTTCCCACTAGGGGGTGGGTGACTGGGATCTGGGACCCAAGCTCAAAGGCAAGGAACTGGAGACCAGGCTTTGCTTGCAGCCGGGTGGAGGGCGCTGTCAGGAGAGAAGCCAACTCTCTAATAGTGGATACGCTTTCACGTGCATCACCATGAAAACCAGATAGTCTCCGGAACAACTCCAAACCCAGGCAGGTCATTAGTCTACCTCTCTGCCTCACTCGGTTTTGGACTTGCTTTGATATCTCACCTTTCTTTTTCTACTTTTTCCTTTCAGTTTCAGAAGAAAAGCTCAGAGCAGGACTAATCAGAGGTAAAGTAAGGTGCTGGCTGGTTACCAAGCCCCTTGCAAAGGCAGAGACTTTATCAGGTACAAGCTCGTTAGAGGTGTCTGCCTCCTGAAATGAGTGGCAGACAGAAGTGCCTCCACTCACTTCCAATTCTGCCAGCCCTTCTCCTTGGTGAGGAGGAACCCAGGAAGCAAGACAAAAAAGGCTGAAAACACTCTGGCGGCTGTCTAAACAGCAAGGGTCCAAACTGCTCCATGTAAAGTGCACGGACAGTCTGTGGGAAGAGTGAGTTGGCTAAGTTTCTTGACATCACTCTCAGAAACAGCGGAGGTGTTCTAAACACCCTCTACTTCACTTAGAAATCTATCAAGGATTTACCATTTTGACTTCACTTGTTCGTATATTCACTTTAAAAAATTATTTTAAATGTTTCACTTTGAAAGGAATCCAAATCTACTCGAGTTTATTTAAACCTAATTAAATCTGACTTCTGTTACTAACCTCCATAGTGATAAGGATAATGATATCCAATATGGATGGATGGAAAGAACAGTAGATGGATAGACGGATGGATGGATGGATGGATGGACAGACCTCAATCATTAAACCTCATTAAATCTGATTTCTGTCATTAACCTCCATTAATAATGAGGATAATGATCTAATACAGATGGATGGAAGGAGGGAAGGAAGGTTAGATGGAAGGATGGAAGGAAGGGTGGATGGATGGACGGATGGATGGATAGATAGATATATGGACAGGCTTTTACCATGTGCCAAACGGTCCATTGGGTGTTTTGCTCACAACAACACTGTGAGGTTGATGCCATCATTATTTCCAATTTGCAGATGGGGAAACTAAGATGTGGAAACGGTAATACACTGTGTCATGATCTTAAACTGTTAGAGCAGCAGAGCCTGGAGTTGAAACTAAAAGTAGTTAAACTCCAGAGCTCTTAGCTGTGACCTACCTACTTCAAAAGTAGCCCTTTCTTTTATTTGTCCTAAAATAACTCCTTTCAAGCTTCCAATGGAATGTTTGCTACGGTTGGTATTCTAGCATCTGCATGTCAGTTTCTCCCTTGGTGACTTTTTAGTCTGATAAATTCTGCCTTTCTCTGTGAGTCCAAGAGTTTTAGGTTTTACATAGAAACTGTTCCCTCTTTGCCTAAGTGTTTCCTTGTTACTGGGAAATACCATCTGGGGTTAAAAGAAACTGAATGGATGATGGACCTCTTCTCAAAATCACATCCCTAACGGCCTCTCTTCCTTTGGATGGTGACTCAGGGAATGATAAAAAGAAAAGATGCTACCAAAGGGACATGTCTGGTCTTTCTCATCCATGGCAAGCACATTTAGGGACAGTCTGCCCCCCTACAAACTTAGCTTTGTCATGGAGACAAAGCTTAGGTCAAAACCGAAGATCCATTTCACAGTAGGCTTCCCAGGTACTTTTCAATGGCAACATGGGGGTGAGTAATTTGGAGGATGACTAATTTAAAAAGCAAATTAAAAACCCTCTACAGAACATAAATTACCTAAAAGGAGGAGGAGACCTAAATATCTTTGATCATTAACTTTTGTTCAAGGTTTACGTTTTATCACTGGCTGACTCTGGAGCCAAAGACATCAGGGCTCAAATCTCTGTTTTGACCCTCCATAGCTGTATGACTTTAACCTACGAGGTTGTCTCTGCAATCAGAAGAGCAGAGATGATGTATGGTCTACAGAATAATGGCCTCCTAAAGATGACCCTGTCCCAATCCCCCAAGCCTGTGACTATGTTGCCTTATCAGGAAAATGGAAAATCAAGGTAGTAGATGGAATTAAGGTTATTAATCAGCTGACCTTAAGATAGCGAGATTATCCTGGATTACCCAGTGCAGTCACAAGGGTCCTTAAATGTAGGAGAGAGAGGCAGAGGAGTCAGCATCAGAGAGATATGACCTAAGAAGAAATCAAGACACCACTGCTGGCTTTGAAAGGACCCTGAACCCTAGGAACATAGGTAGCCTCTATGATCTGAAAAAGGCAAGGAAATGGACCAGAGCCAAAGCCCCCAGAAGGGGTGTGGCCCCACCCACCCCTTGATTTTAGCCTAGGGAGACCCACTTAGGACTTAAGACCTCCAGAACTGTAACATAATACATTGCATTCTTTCAAGCCACTATGGTGGTAATTTGTTACAATAGCAATAGGAAATTAATTCACAATCTATGCCTTTGTAAATTCTTAAGAGGATTAAATGAGCTGATTTATGGAAAGTGGATGGTGCCTTAGGAAGGACTCAACATGATGGCTCTTTGCCATTTCTGTAAACTGCCAAGTTTGAAGTTGGCAAGGTTGTCACCTACCTTTAGCTTGCCTGTTCCAACATCCACATCCCCAAGTGTCTCAATCCCCAAGAACACACACCTGACCCAGCCCTCAGGGGACCATTAATTTAATCATGAGCTGATTGAGGCTAGAGTCCCTCCCAGAAATATCTGCATTCAAAAGACAAATGCATGGAGTCACTCTGCTTAAAATCTTGAAGTTTTTCAAGGTCTCCAGCAGATTTCCGTCTAGAATTTACAATGCCTTTCAGCATCTGGTCTCTACCAATTTCTACACCCTCAGTTCTTTCCCTTCCTCCATAGACCCTCCATTTAGGTGCTAGTCATCTAACTGATTAAATGTTTCTTGATCATATCCAATCTCTTAAGCCTCTGGGCCTTTGCATGTGTCCCTCCCTCTGCCGAGAACAAATGCATATGTTCATCTATCCACGTTCTAATCATCTTTCAGAACTCAGCCTGACCACCCCAAAGAGCTCCCCTTAATATGCGGCTACTGAAGTGAATTAGGACCTACCAGCTCTGTTCTCCTATAGCATAGAATCCATGCCTCAACTTCAGCAATTCTCACACCGTGTTACAACTGATCACCTGCTGGTCTCTTCCAATAATTAGTCCTAAATATCAGTGTCTTTTCAGGATCATGGAGCCTTTTAAGTATCTGAAGAATCAGACCCCATTTTCACAAATCTATAATCATAAAGGTTTTACATATAACATAATATAGTTCACAAATAATTTCAGAAGTTTCATGGATCCCCCAAAATGCCTTGAACCTCAGCATAAAGAACCCAGCATTAAAATGTGAGTACCGTCAGCAAAAGGATGCAACCTAGTTCACTTCTCCCAGTGTGTAACTCATGGCCCAACACAGAGTTGGTACTCAATGAGTACTGGATGGATGGATATTCAGATAGATAGATGTATGGACAGTTGGATGGTGGATAGGAACGTGAATGATTAATTTGTATGTTTATGTATCATTGGAAAGACTCATCTAGAGAATTTCTCCTAATAATAGATAAGTGAAGATTACAAAACCACATCAGAGTACAAGATGAATCACATGTCTCTCGCTAATCCCATTTGTGTGACAAAAAGGCATCTGTGAAAAATACCCTCATTGACCACATGTTCCACATTGCTTGGTAGTTTCAGAAACGTTCCTAAGAAAAGAAGATATACTCCATCTGATGCAACCAGGATGAAAATGAAAAAAACAGAAACAAAAACCATTAACTAGGAGATCTATTTTCTGATAGAATAAATCAAAGGATTAGGTTCCATGACCCTTGTTACAGATGGTCAGGTTGAATTCAGACGAATGTGAACCCCATCTCTCTGAAATTCACCAGGGAAAAGGTTTTTGTGGTTGGTCCAGAAATTGTGAAGATAGGCTTGGGTTGGAGCAAAAGTTAAAACACAGACACACACACGCGCTGTTATATGGGGAACAACCTAAATACCCAACAAGGGGCTTTAGTTGATTCCTCTCCATCCATACAGTGCAACACTAGGAGGCATTTAAAATACTACATCTTAGAAGGACATTTAAGGGCATGAAGAAATGCTCATGCTATCTTTTTTTTGGAATTTTATTTATTTTTTTATACAGCAGGTTCTTATTAGTCATCAGTTTTATACACATCAGTGTCATGCTATCTTAAGTAAAAACAAAGCAACTTAACGGTGATCCCAAATTTGCAAATATGTATGGACATGTAAAGAAAAAAGGCTAAATGTGTTAGCAATTGTTATCTGTGGATGTTGGAATCACAGCTGATTTTTGAACTCCCTTTGTCATAGTTATACTATCTATACAAACATGGCTATTAAGTCACAACTTTCCAGTTAATTAAAAGCTTGCCTGTTCACGTGTGTCTGTATGCACAAAAATATGGATCGGTGGATGTTTTAATTCCTGCCTAAGGAAAAGCCTTTTCCTTGGATCTAAATTCCCCTAAAAATGTGCCACTTTTCACCTGGCAGCAGTTCCAAAGTCATAATACCCAGGGAGAGTCAATCTATCCTCATAAATCTACCCTTTCATCTCATAATCTAAATCTGGTGACAGAAATTGGATTTCTGTCAAATTTGCCTCTTTCCTTTCGGGGCGCTTTGGACGTCCGTACTTTTCTCTCCACATCACCACTAAGTGTGCACCTGCCTGGCACTAGAAGGGCTCCTCTCGCACGTTTTGCTGCTACAGCTTTGCAACTCAGTTCCCAGATTAGTGTCCTCCCGGCGATTCTACCTGGTCTTTCCACGAACGTCAGAAAGACTTTAACGAGGAAAGTTGCTCAGCCAGAATGAATGATGATCCACTGTCTCTTTTGTGTTACACTCAGCTGAACGGTGCTTTAGGGAAGAGGACTCGAGCATTATTCAATTCAGTCTAATAAACATCTGCCTAATGTCTCTTTTGTGCAAGACGATGGAATGGATTTAGACGTGTATTTAGGGCCAACGCGGAAAGATGGTGCTCTTCAAAACACCATCTTCTACTGGAAAACAGGAGATGATCTCCCTGATGTATATTCAGATACCATGAAGAGGACCCACCCACCCCCATCCCCACCCCGCACCGAGTATCTTACGCTCAGCCAAGTGAGGGTCCCACGTCAGAGACCAAAGATTCTACACTCACTCTTCGTTCATGTTTAAGCAGAAATCCAAAGAACGTTCAGTGCTCAATGAACTGGGATGCTGTTGTTGCAAGCAGTATCAGATGGGACAGGAAAAGGGAGCTCACCACTGACCCCTCCGAGTGGATTAAACACTCCGTAGGCTAAGTCTAGGCAGCAGAGCACCTGTGGGGAGAATCTGGAGTGCAGGCTGCACAGGGCCGTAACACTTGGAAGACACGCAGCATGGCAAATGGCACATAATGGCTCATTTCCAACAATTCAACCTCAGAATTCAAATCCAATAAATGTGCATGTTATTATTAGGTAAGAATCAGCACTTCTGCCTTACAAAGGATGAGATGGAAGTTCAGGGAGACTGAACATCGTGGGCAAGGCACCACCTCTTGGGGAAGGTGGGATTTGAGACCTACTGTATCTACCACCTACACACACACACACACACACACACACACACACACACACACACACACAAACACTCAGTGCACTGCTCAGGCTGCCCGTGTTCAGCTTGTCAGAGGGAATCAACCAAGCACATCCCAAAACCCAGTTAGAGCCTGAAAGTTAGATTTCTGACCAAGAAACTCGTATGAACTAAATGGGCAGGTCTCCCAGTAGGAGGGGTTCTGGATCGGAAGATTATGGGGGAAGAATATGAATGATGGGTGACAATAAGCTCCATGAATGAGCACTCGCCATTCTCGCCCAGCCCCTAGCCCTGTGCCTGCAATATATTTGAACAGGTGAACGAATGAAGCAAGGAAGCCAAGGAGAGAGTGAATTCTGACAAGCTGACTGGGGAAAAGGAAACCACTTCTGCAAATGAATTCTGATCACTATCAACTTTTTTTTTTTGACTCACAGGAAACATAGAAGAAATTGAGATATCAACTCAGAGTGGTTATCTAGCCATTAACCACTTCAAGTCAAATAAACAGTTCAAGGTCAGAGTGAATTAGTCCCTCCATGTCTCAGACTCCCGCTCTGTAGAATCCCCAGATGCACAGGCAGAAGAAAGTTGATGTTTCCCCAGGCAGGGCCCCCTGTGACAGCCTTCAGTGTCTGACCTTAGCCCCAGCCAAGTAATCCAGACCAATACACGGAAATATGGTGAGAACAAGCTCACTTTGCCACTGTGTCCCCAATTTATTTTAGAAAGGGTCCTTGCCCTTTGAAGGTGAAGAGACTCAGAAATGATAATAGGGAGGGTTATTTATTTATTTATTTATTTATTTTGCCAGTACGCGGGCCTCTCACTGTTGTGGCCTCTCCCGTTGCGGAGCACAGGCTCCGGATGCGCAGGCTCAGCGGCCATGGCTCACGGGCCCAGCCGCTCCGCGGCATGTGGGATCCTCCCGGACCGGGGCACGAACCCGTGTCCCCTGCATCGGCAGGCGGACTCTCAACCACTGCGCCCCCAGGGAAGCCCCAGGGAGGGTTATTGAACGTGGTAAATTTCTGGACATCGTGCAAAAGTACTTAAATATTATCTCTGTCACTTCTCAGAACATCCCCGGGGGGAGGTATTATTAGCCCCATTTACAGATGGAAAAACTGAGGCCCAGGGGGTTAATTAACTTGTTCAAGGTCAGAAGGTATCAAGTGGCAAAGCTACGACATCTTAACCACTGTACTCGACTGGACTTCTACTCATTTTCTAAAATGTGACATCATTTTGAACAGTGAAGTCAAAAGGAAAATGCCCCAAGATCCTCTGGGGGGATTTCCTTTTGACCCATCCTCCAAATAAAGTCATAGGTTTCCACTGAATCATTTCTGCTGACACTGGGATTACAGAGGAAAGGAGGTGGATGGAGAGGGATTCTTTGGAGTTTAAGGATCTAGACCAAAGAGGTCAAGAAAGCAGAACCAACACCTGGTTTGAAACAAAAATCAAATCTAACTAGCTGCTCTAGGGAGATCAGCTCAGTGCTTTGTGACTGCCTGGAGGGGTAGGATAGGGAGGGTGGGAGGGAGGGAGACGCAAGAGGGAAGAGATATGGGAACATATGTATATGTATAACTGATTCACTTTGTTATAAAGCAGAAACTAACACACCACTGTAAAGCAATTATACTCCAATAAAGATGTAAAATAAATAAATAAATAGCTGCTCTAGGGGCCAGTGTCTTAAAACTGATAGAACCTGTGAATATAAAAGTCTGTGACTACAACTGACACAACACATTCTGCATATCATAAAATTACTTTCTTATGTGTCTGCTTCCCCCTCTTGAGAACAGCAATTAGGTAAGCAGAATTCCAGCAACACTGGGTGACCTGCAGGGACGGACTGCTACGCGCCAGGCTCTGAGCTAAGCGCTTCATACACCATCCATGGGATATGGGCTCTTGGGCCAAAATGCCTGATCTTGAGTTAGCCTTGATGGGTCCAGCTAAGTGGGGTAGATCCTGCTGGCTGCCAACTAAGCAGCCTTTCCCCAGAGTGTTCTTTTTACCTGGCTCAGACCCAGTACTGAGTGATCACCCTCTGTGTGCTCAGAGAAGGTGGTCCCTTCCCAGAGAGCCACTTCTGATTAACCCAAGCATGGATCATTCCATCCCCATTGCCAGTGAATGGTTTAGGCATGGGCATGTGATGCAAATCTGGCTAATGAGATTAAGAGGACATTTGCTGAGGGCTTCCCCATGATTTGAAAGTGAGAAGTGTCTTTGTTGTATTTGAATGTGGTTGTATGAGGACGTGATGCCTGGAGCTGTGGCAGTCATCTTCACTATGAGGAGGCAAACCTGAGAGCCTATAGGCTGAGGGTGGGGAGATGAAAAGATATGAAGCACATAGGACTCTTTCATTTTTTAAAATAAATTTATTTATTTCATTTATTTATTTTTGGCAGCATTTGGTCTTCATTGCTACGCGCAGGCTTTCTCTAGTTGCAGCGAGCAGGGGCTACTCTTCGTTGTGGTGCACACACTTCTCACTGCAGTGGCTTCTCTTGTTGTGGGGCATGGGCTCTAGGCACACGGGCTTCAGTAGTTGTGGCACATGGGCTCAGAAGTTGTGGCTTGCAGGCTCTAGAGCGTAGGCTCAGTAGTTGTGGCACACGGGCTTAGTTGCTCCGCAGCACGTGGGATCTTCCTGGACCAGGGCTCAAACCTGTGTCCCCTGCATTGGCAGGCAGATTCTTAGCCACTGTGCCACCAGGGAAGTCTCAGCACATAGGATTCTTGGTGAAATCACTGCACTGCTAATGTTAGCAACTGTGAAGCTGTTTATCTTCAGGAATCATAAAGTGAGACAATAACTCCTGTATAAGACAAGCCTCTTTTAGTGGGTTTTCTGCTGTGTGCAGCCCAAAGGAAAACAACAACAAAACTCTTGGTATATATTATGCTTAACCTTGCATATATTCCTTCATCTTTTGAAATTTCTACTTTCTCACCTGTAAAATAGGGATGATCATCTGACATAGTTCATAGGAATGTTGTGAGGATTCAAAAGTAATGGAAGGACAGTGCTGAAAAATGCCCTGACATGAGATTGGGACTGACATATACACCCATATATAAAATAGATAACTAATAAGGACCTACTGTATAGCACAGGGAACACTTCTCAAAACTCAGTAATGACCTATATGGTAAAAGAATCTAAAAAAGAGTATATACGTATAACTGATTCACTTTGCTGTACAGCAGAAAGTAACACAACATTCTGTTTTATTTTATTTTACTTTATTTAACATCTTTATTGGGGTATTATTCCTTTACAATGGCGTGTTAGTTTCTGCTATATAACAAAGTGAATCAGCTATACATATACATATATCCCCATATCTCCTCCCTCATGCGTCTCCCTCCCACCCTCCCTATCCCATCCCTCTAGGGGGACACAAAGCAACGAGCTGATCTCCCTGTGCTATGCGGCTGCTTCCCACTAGCTATCTATTTTACATTTGGTAGTGTATATATGTCCATGCCACTCTCTCACTTCGTCCCAGCTTACCCTTCCCCCCTCCCCATGTCCTCAAGTCCATTCTCTACATCTGCGTCTTTATTCCTGTCCTGCCCCTAGGTTCTTCAGAACCTTTGTTTTTTTAGATTCCATATATATGTGTTAGCATGCGGTATTTGTTTTTCTCTTTCTGACTTACTTCACTCTGTATGACAGACTCTAGGTCTAACCACCTCACTACAAATAACTCAATTTTGTTTATTTTTATGGCTGAGTAATATTCCATTGTATATATGTGCCACATCTTCTTTATCCATTCATCTGTCGATGGACACTTAGGTTGCTTCCATGTCTGGGCTACTGTAAATAGAGTTGCAATGAACATTGTGTTACATGACTCTTTTTGAAGTATGGTTTTCTCAGGGTATATGCCCAGTAGTGGGATTTCTGGGTCATATGGTAGTTCTACTTTTAGTTTTTTAAGGGACCTCCATACTGTTCTCCATAGTGGTTGTAACAATTTACATTCCCACCAGCAGTGCAAGAGGGTTCCCTTTTCTCCACACCCTCTCCAGCATTAATTGTTTGTAGATTTGTTGATGATGACCATTCTGACCGGTATGAGGTGATGCCTCACTGTAGTTTTGATTTGCATTTCTCTAATGATTAGTGATGTTGGGCATCCTTTCATGTGTTTGTTGGTAATCTGTATATCTTCTTTGGAGAAATGTCTATTTAGGTCTTCTGCCCATTTTTGGATGGGGTTGTTTGTCTTTCTGATATTGAGCTGCATGAGCGGCTTGTATATTTTGGAGATTAATCCTTTGTCAGTTGCTTTGTTTGCAAATATTTTCTCCCATTCTGAGAGTTGTCTTTTCATCTTGTTTATGGTTTCCTTTGCGGTGCAAAAGCTTTCAAGTTTCATGAGGTCCCATTTGTTTATTTTTGTTTTTATTCCCATTTCTCTAGGAGGTGGGTCAAAAAGGATCTTTCTGTGATTTATGTCATAGAGTGTTCTGCCTATGTTTTCCTCTAAGAGTTTGATAGTGTCTGGCCTTACATTTTAGGTCTTTAATCCATTTTGAGTTTATTTTTGTGTATGGTGTTAGGGAGTGTTCTAATTTCATTCTTTTACATGTAGCTGTCCAGTTTTCCCAGCACCACTTATTGAAGAGACTGTCTTTTCTCCATTGTATATTCTTGCCTCCTTTATCGAAGGTAAGGTGACCATATGTGTGTGGGTTTATCTCTGGGCTTTCTATCCTGTTCCATTGATCTATATTTCTGTTTTTGTGCCAGTACCATACTGTCTTGATTACTGTAGCTTTGTAGTATAGTCTGAAGTTAGAGAGCCTGATTCCTCCAGCTCTGTTTTCTTTCTCAAGATTGCTTTGGCTCTTCGGGGTCTTTTGTGTTTCCAGACAAATTGTGAAACTTTTTTGTTCTAGCTCTGTGAAAAATGCCATTGGTAGTTTGATAGGGATTGCACTGAATCTGTAGATTGCTTTGGGTAGTATAGTCATTTTCACAATGTTGATGCTTCCAATCCAAGAACATGGTATAGCTCTCCATCTGTTTGTATCACCTTTAATGTTTTTCATCAGTGTCTAATAGTTTTCTGTATACAGGTCTTTTGTCTCCTTAGGCAGGTTTATTCCTAGGAATGTTATTCTTTTTGTTGCAATGGTAAATGGGAGTGTTTCCGTAATTTCCCTTTCAGATTTTTCATCATTAGTGTATAGGAATGCAAGAGATTTCTCTAACACAACATTTTAAATCAACTATACTCCAAAAAAATTTTCTTTAAATGCCCTGACATTAGCATGTGAACAACAAATGATAAATAATGCCATTTCAATGATCTCCTTGCTTCTCACAACAACCCATGCATCAACTACTATAATTCCCATTTTACAGATACAGAAACTAAGCCTTAGCGGGTTTAAGTAATTTATCCAAGTCACAACTGGCAAGAGATGAAGCTCAAATTCCAAGCCATTATCTGATTCCAGAACTCAACGTATTAATGTGGCTCTATTATCTCCTTCCTGGAAACCCCAGCAGCTAGCGCAGGACCCGAAATACAGTGGGACCTTGAGGGTGTTTGTTTAGCTGAACCTAATTCTGGGGCCCACATATAAGGAGCCAAGGACCAGGACCCTAAAGCAGCAAGGCATAGCTGCAAGCAGCTGGACAGGGCCAGCTGGAGACGGGCTCTCACAGTCGTCCACTTCCTTCTTGTCCTTTAACTCTGGGACTCCTGCTGTTGCTACGTGCCTTCTTCATCATTTAGCTCAGCTTTCACTTTAAAAGTCAGTTTCACCGATCAGACCCTCACATGAAATGAGAAACCCAACATTCAACCTCACATGAAGCTCTTGGCAAGGGTTATTTTAAGAACCACTCTGAGTGGAAAGCCAGATGTTCCCTTTCAAAAGCAACAGGGGGCAGCAGAGAGCAGCAAACTGCTGGGTCCCTAAAACATTCAAAAGGGGAAGAAAAAAACAAAAAACAAAAAACTTTCATCTTAAGCCCAGCAGCATCCTAGTGTAAAAATATGCCAGGTCAAACCTACCCGACATAATAGGTAGGCAAATTCACGTTTCTAGTCTTGCCAGAAAAAAATAGTTAACAAGAGACCTGCACTCCAGAATGCTTTACTGACCATTACAGCTGCTAGGGAACCAGCCCAGCTTGTCTTGGGAAACTGTCCAACCAGGAATAATCTTGGATTAGCTGAAAGGGGTAGGCGCTTTTAACCCGAACAAACTCACCTTGTTAAATTTTCGTTTCATTTCAGATTTAAATCCATCCTGGGAAGAGCCATCATCGTCATCAGGTCCGCTAAAGTGTATCTGAAAGATACCACCCTAGGCGAAATTCTTGGTCTATTTTTAAATACCCAGGGCAAAGGAACACTATGTTCTACATTCATTTAAAATCCAGCTTCTTAGACCAGGATGCTGGGAAAGTAAATAAAATCTCCCTCTCAGTGGCTTTAAACTGTGACAAACATACATCTAACAGGCATTACGGGTACTTAGATTTGTATTTCTTGGTTTCTCCAAATGGAGAAAATATCTTTGATTATCTCCTCTTATACTTTTACATTAATAGATTGGTATTAAAAAGGAAAACAAGTAGCATTTTCACATCAGAAGGCACTGAAAGCATGGTGCCACCTATGGCATCGTCCCTTTAGAACTTTCAAGAATCATTTCCCTAAAACTCTGGCTTTCCATTATAATGTTTCTCTTGCTTTTTATATTTAATACATTCTTCATTCAGAGGGGAGTAAACCATTAAACAAGCATCCCTGTTCATAAATAAATGATCTTCTTAACCAGCGCAGTCCGATCCTTTTGCTGTTTCATCTCAAAGAAACATTTCTTTTTCCTTTAGAGTATTTGTCTCCATTTCAATCATGCATTCATCGTGCATTTCTTTCGTCCACGTTTCTCTTCCCCTCTAGACTTGCAGCTCCCTGAGGATCACTCCTGTTTTGCTCATAGGAACACACAGTCCAATGCTTGGCATAGAAAAGGAGTTCTCTGCAAATGTACCAAGTGTTCCTCGTGGCTTAGTAGAGGCTTCGCCGACTGGTTATGTTCAGGGAAAAGCTGGAGCCCTGCAGGTAAGGGACACTCCAGACTCTCCGATTCACGTGAAGCAGGAAATGATGGTGTTAAGACCTTTACATATTACATAACTCACACAAGGTCACAACCACCTACTCTGCGAGTGATGGAGCAGAACAAAGAAAAGTTTGGGATGGGAACCCTACAACTCCTATCTCTTTCCTGTATCTCCCCTTCTGCCATATACCAAGGTGGAAATATCCCCATCTTGTCCCCTTCGAGATACCACCCCATACATTCAAATACATATGCCTCTCCCTTTCCTTAATAGCATTACCAGACTTGGATTCGCTCCCAGAATCTAGGAGAGTTGTTACATGGCATTAAGCCTCAATCACACATGGTTTTTAAAGCCAATCTAAGTCATAGGAGCATTCTAAGTTCATTCTCAGTGGACCAGACACACAGTATTCTGTACTGGAAGGAAGTTACGATGGAAAGTTACAATGACAATACAATTTTAAAAGGCCTTTTACAACAGTTCATTAAATGTGTAACCAAAGCTTATATAATAAGTGTTATCTGCGGAAGGATAAATTAATCAATATTTGGGATGATGGGAGAGAGAACGTCTTCACCACCATAACATGATCTTCCGTGCACAGTTTTTAGATAGGTCCTGACAGCCACAGAAATATAGTACTTCTAAGAGGGCAGCAAACTTGAAGACCTGGAAACACCAGAATGATAAAAGGGGAAGAAAAGAATAACAAAGCAATGCACACCCTGGATAATAAAAGAACACCAACAACATCAACAGCTGCCATTTATGGCACAGTTACGATGGGCCAGGGACTCTCACATGCACTTTGCCCACATCATCTCAGTATCTTCACAGCAATCCACTGAGAGAGGTACTAATACAGCCCCATCTCAAGGAGAAACCACTGATCATCAGAGAGGGTAAGTAACTTGCCCAAGGTCACACAGCTAGATTGGAAGTGTTACAGTTAGGACTCAAACCGAGACCGTCTGGCTCCATAGCCTATGCTCTTAACTAATTCAAATTACTCCCAGAAGCCAGATTTCATAATAGGAATGGCAACAAAAGCAATAACCCTTTACATTAACATGATTTGTCATGTACAGAGTATCTTCTCACCCATTATATCACGTGTTCAGAGGAGGAGGCTTGAGAAGGAACATAGCAGCTCTTATTCTCACATGGAAGATGAGGAATATGAAGATTGGAGGAAGACAGGGATTCCCCTGGTGGCGCAGTGGTTAAGACTCCGTGCTCCCAATGCAGGAGGCCCGGGGTTTGATCCCTGGTCAGGGAACTAGATGCCACATGCATGCTGTAACTAAGAGTTCACATGCCACAATTAAGGAACCCGCCTGCCACAACCAAGACCCGGCACAACCAAATAAATAAAATAAATATTAAAAAAAGAAAAGGATTGGAGGAAGATAAGTGCAGCCAAGACACCCAGATGACTGGTGTGTCATTGGCGGGGACATTCAATCTCAGATTCAGATATTTTTAGCCTTGGTTCAACGTTCTTTCCACTTTTACTAACATGTCACTCATTCACTTGTAATAACCACCCACTGAAATCATGAGAGCTGCCCTTCCAATGTCCACTTCTTGGTTGTTGCCAACATTAGTCACATCCACATCGCAGGCATAATCTTAAAAGGCATCACTGGTGCAAGAGCTCAGGAGGATGCTTGGTAAGGACCCAAAACCATGTGGTTAAAAAGTGTATATGGGGCTTCCCTGGTGGCGCAGTGGTTGAGAGTCCGCCTGCCGATGCAGGGGACACGGGTTCGTGCCCCGGTCCGGGAAGATCCCACGTGCTGCGGAGCGGCTGGGCCCATGAGCCATGGCCGCTGAGCCTGCACGTCCGGAGCTTGTGCTCCGCAACGGGAGAGGCCACAACAGTGAGAGGCCCGCGTACCGCAAAAAAAAAAAAAAAAAAAAAAAAAAAAAAACTGTATATAACTTAAAGACCTGTCTTAAGAGCAATTTTCCATAAGAAATCATTATCTTAAAGGAAGGAGGTTGAGGGCTTCCCATCACCGTCCTAGCCCATACTTAGTAATACAGTTTAAGTGTGTTGAGTAAGCGGTTGTAGGAACAAAGTGGAGGGTGAGCAGGGTATTGGTGGAGGAGTGAAGTGGAAGAGCCTCAGTAATGGGGTAAGGAATTCTCACGCAACCTCTAGAATGTAAGTTCCATAAAGGCAGGAATTAGGTCTCTGAGCATAGAACCTTCCAAAGTACTTGGCACATAATAGTGTCTCCATAAATATGTTTTGAGTGAAGAATGTTAGAAACAATGACATTTTAGAGAGATGAAAACAGGCCAATCCCTTAAAAATAAAAATACCTAATAAGCAATTTATTGAAAATTTACCAAATGATCACTTTACCAAGTGGTAATTAATAACCAGTTCATTGCAAGAGCATTTCTGTGAACAAGTGTATTGCCATGCTCCAAGCAAAACTGCAGATTGGTCAACCCCAGGGAGATACAATATATATGGTAGTCTAGGTGAATGGCGCCCCTGAGCACAGGAAATCCATGTTAATGGTGCCCCCTGGGATGGTGCAATGCTATGACCCTGATCAAAGGGTATAAAGTTTCTCTGGTTTGAGACCATGGCTTTTCAAGAGGATAATGCCGTGAATATTTTAAATTTCGATGTAAAGTACCACAAATGCCAAGGATTTCCTAAACACTGGGTTGGCTTCCCACTTGAATGCATTGCACAGATTTGCTTTCTCAAATGGGTTGAGTGTCACAGGAGACTCACATGTCTGCCCATGTGAACTCATCAACATGTGGCTGGGTTCACATGGGCTTCTTCTGCCAATCCAACACAGTGGTCTTTGGTCACACTACATTTAAGGGAAAGCCCACCAACTGCTATTGGCAAATGGATTTCTAATGAACTGGATTTGGTAAACCTGTCATTTGGTAATGTGATTTTTTTTGGGAAATTAACCAAAATCACATTCCCAAACCTTGTAGAATATTTGTGGCTACAGAAAACATCTCTTAGACTCCTTATTCAGGAAGTTACCAACTGGTGTGAAAGGCTGAATTCACCCTGACCATGTATTTTGTTTGAAAAGTGCATAAAGATTGAGTCAATATTTAAGTATCAGGAGTTTCCCCCACTTAAAAATCTACATCTCTGGCTTTTTCTAAGAATAAGGTGGCCTTGGGAGGTGGTTGTTCCTTTTAGATGCGGTGTGTAATTTCCAGTTCAACACTGACCTCAACATTCCAGATCATCTCCCCGACCTTGACACCAAGTGCCTGCTGTGTTTTATCATCACATTTGCTCTGTGGTGTTTCTGATTAGCAGACAGCTATTTCTCTGAATTCATGTCTCTATCAAAGAAGGAAAATAAAATGCAGACCAAGAGAGCTATACATTTTTTAAAGGGTGTAATTCTTTGAGAAGGGGAAGAATATCCCTATGTATTTAAATATGCCATCCTGATTTCTAATTTCTGCTACCTGCCTGCCCCATATAGGCATCTGTTTGTGAGCCCCTACACTCTGAATTGGAAAAGAAGCAAAACTGTCATGTCACTGTTTGAAGATGACATGATGCTATACATAGAAAATCCCAAAGACACTACCAGATAACTACTAGAGCTCCTCAATGAATTCAGTAAAGCTGCAGGATACAAATGAATATACATAAATCTGTTTCATTTTCATACACTAAAAAACGAAATATCAGAAAGAGAAATTAAAGAAACAATCCCATTTACCATCACATCAAAAAGAATAAAATACCTAGGAATAAACTACTTATTAAGGAGGCAATAGACCTGTACTCCAAAAACTATAAGACGCTGATGAGAGAAACTGAAGACACAAACAGATGGAAAGATATACTATGTTCTTGGACTGAAAGAATCAATATTGTTAAATGACCAAACTACCCAAGGCAATCTATAAATTCAATGTAATCCCCATCAAATTACCAATGGCATTTTTCACAGAACTAGAACAAAAAAAAATTTAATTTGTATGGAAACACAAAAGACCCAGAATAGCCAAAACAATCTTGAGGAAGAAGAACAGAGCTGGAGGAATCACACTTCCTGACTTCAGACTATACTACAGAGCTACAGAAATCAAAACAGTATGGTACTGGCACAAAAACAGACATATAGATCAATGGAATAGGATAGAAAGCTCAGAAATAAACCCACGCACTTATGGTCAATTAATCTACGACAAAGGAAGCAAGAATATGCAATGGAGAAAAGACAGTCTCTTCAATAAATGGTGCTGAGAAAACTGGACAGCTACATGTGAAAGAATGAAATTAGAACATTCTCCAACACCATATACAAAGATAAACCCAAAATGGACTAAAGAACTAAACATAAGACCAGATACTATTAAACTCCTACATGAACTTCAGTAAAGCATTTTTAAAAATCATGCCCATGACATAGCACTTAAATCAGTTGAGAGCAAAAGGAAGCATGTCAGTGAGAATGAACACAGATGTGATGTGCAAGACAAAATATTGTT
Organism: Pseudorca crassidens; assembly: GCF_039906515.1. NCBI lineage: Eukaryota > Metazoa > Chordata > Mammalia > Artiodactyla > Delphinidae > Pseudorca > Pseudorca crassidens. The sequence continues at coordinate 34,043,221 of NC_090310.1, forward strand.
GACGGTCATTCACCAGGCGCTGGCCCCCACTCTCCCACCCATGCACTGTGGGGATGATCTGTGGCTCACTGCACGAGGCTAATTTCAGTGGATTATAAGCCCGAAGACGGAAGAAGCCATATCTGTCTTGCTTGCCATCACATATGCAGCACCAAGCATGGTGGCTGATACCTACTGTTCCTTAATAAGCATTTGTTGAGTGAACGGATGTTTGAGTTGTAGACAATAGTGATTGAATAGAGAAGGATGAAGTCCATGGGAGTAACAGGTTACATCTATTTTCAGTTGCCAATCAGCTCTCTCTCTTCACATGTTTAACTTCAATGTGCAAAGCATCTCAGGATGTCTTCCTGTCTCTCTATAAATCTGATTTTGGTACATTCAGACCCCTCCAATTTTCCAACTCCAGGGAGGATTTTCTGCTGGATAATCCTATGCAACTGAACAAGGACAATTCACTGCACCTGAAGAATAAGAGTAACAAGAGCACCATTCTCGGGTTTCACCACAGGATGAATCGGGCCACACGCACAGGTTAAACTAACCCTCTGGTGGGAAGGCAACTCCAGCTTCATGTTAGCAACTTTCAAAATGCTGCTAGTACACCTAAACTGGTGAGTTGCCTCTTCTAACCAATGCATTTCTTTCTCCTAGATCTATTGCAAACACAGTCCTAAAGATCATTCCTCATAAACGCTGTGCTTTGAAGGAAAAAGAGAAAACAAACAGCATCAACCTCTTGAAGAAACACACAGCAGAGTCTTGAAAGGGATCATGGTGATGAAGTTATGAGCCATTTTCTTTCCCAGTTCTCTGCAATGAGGCAATATTACTTTTCTCATTTGAAGAATAATAAATAAGCTTGCCCCAGACTGTCATTTTCATTGCTCACATAGTTAGTATAAACCACACTGACCTTTTAAAGATGTGATTTATTTTTTAACACCTAAAGCAATAAATGCTAGATATGCAAGCTAGTAGCTAGCTGAGGTGCTGTACCAGCTGCAACCCAGGGGTGCCCACCCATCTCTGAAATGCCAGCAGAGAGAAGGGGCTGACGCATGAGATGGTGCAAAACATGGAACTCCAGTGTCTGAAAGCCATTTACCCCAAAAGGTACTTAAAGCAGTCATCCCTGTTTTGCTTTTCCCACTAAAAGACACCACAGAGAATTACCAATCCTGGCTTACGAGGCTGTAAGTAAAACTAAATTTGCTGAGTGCTTCGTCTGCACTCTTAGGCAGGCTTGATATTGGCTGTTAGTCTCCAAGGATGGTGCTAGCCCAGATTCCTGCATCCTTATGAATCTTATTCAGTTCACTTCGGGGTAAGAGACTTGCCCCCGGCACCTGCCAGCTCCCACTTTCCCACCTTAGACCAGAGCCACACAGCCTACTCCTCACTTGTTAAGTTATTTCCCCTTCTCTGGTTTGGCCTCATGGTTTTTCTTTTCATACCTTCACCAAGAACTTTTTAGATTACCCCATCTGTCCCATTTCATCAAGGTAAGGTGTTTGAAGATGAGCTTGACCATCTACCTGCCTTTCTATGCTGGACTCTAATGCCTTTCAATCAGTAAGGCAGAGAAAGTAAGGTGCGTTCTTCCTTACAGACAACAGAAGAAATTTAAAGATTTCTCAGGTTGAGTCCTGACACACAGAACATAAACCTTCCTTTCTTCAGCTGTGAAATGGGGATAATGGCAGTACCTACTTTGTTGGGTTGTTGTGAGGATTAAATGAGATAGTACATGCACAACAAATCATCTGCACGGTGCCTGGTGAATTGCACACTCAGAATAAACAGTGGTTAATATTGTGTGTCCTTTGTTTGAGATAGTTACAGTTAATTCTTGTCCAACAGATAAGGGGATAGATTAGACATCCCCTAAATTCCTTCTGAGATGATATTTTAATCATTTAAGGAGAGAGGAGAGGTATCACTTCAATATAAAATCAGATTACTCAGCTCCACATGGAATGGACTAGATTGAAGAAGCCACAACCACAAAGATTTGATTTATGTCCTGAATTAATGTGTGTGTGTGTGTGTGTATAACAAGAATCACATCTTTGTTCTATGGTACAAATCTTACTATGTACTTTTCACCCCTCAGGAATAGCGAAGTATCTATCACTGGAAGTTACATATTATACTTTCAAAAGCAGTGCATTATTCTCACGGTGTACAAGTTTCTAAGACCCATGAAGACATGATTTTTGTCCATTTTATTCTGTGCTGTCTCTCCAAGTGTCCAGGACAGCACCTAGCACAGGAAGAATAGTCAATAAATATTTGCTAAATCGATGAATATTTTCCTATTTATTTTTCACCTCCTCAGAAAACTGGATGAAAAAATTGGTTATCTTAGTTCTCAAAGCCAAACAAAGTATATACATCTGTATCAACATTGAAAAGTATTCATTTAAGTTTGATGTTTTAAACAATTTTGCCACAGTGCTTTTTATCTGAGTGACTTTGTTCAAGGGCATCCCATTCTCGGCATCAGGTAAATGTGAATATTGGACACGGGCATCCACCGTTATGACCTACCCAGCTTCTCCTTTACCTTCTTTGCTCTGGGGGGACATGCTAGATGTGGGTAGGGTGGGGACCACCATGCTCTAGCAGGAAGTATTGCAGGATGCAGCCCCAGCCAATCAAATTATACCGTGATTGGTTCAGGGATGGACCATGACGACACCAGGCCACTTCAGTCCTCCTAGGACGCGTATGCAGAGCTACGTATGGGGGAGTGAGATGTTTGTAGGTGGGGTTGCTAAATCATCCTCGGTAAACATACTCACTACATACAGAAAGTCTGTGCAACTATGAAGGAAATGAAGAGAGGGAGAGGGAGACAAAGCGAGACAGAGAGCCGGCCGTGACGACACTGATCACATTCCTGGATTCAGCTGTGTCTGAAGTCAGCCTCCCACCTCCATTCCTATTGCTTTAGGGGAACTGAAAGAACCCTAACAATATACACACTACTACATATAAAATATATAAAATACATAATTAATAAGGACCTACTGTATAGCACAGGGAACTCTACTCAATACTCCCTAATGGCCTATATGGAAAAAGACGCTAAAACAGATTGGATATATGTATATGTATAACTGATTCACTTTGCTGTACACCTGAAACAAACACAACATTGTAAATCAACTATACTCCAATAAAAAGTTTAAAAAAGAACCCTAACAAATATAAAAATAATGTATCTCTTAGAGTTCTATTTCAAATCATTCCAGCCATTTTTAAATAACTAGTGGGAAAGACAAGTAACACAAAAGACTGAAACACATACAGGTTGACAATAAAGTAGGAATCGAGGAAGCTTATGTGTTCTGAACACTTTTTTTTCAGCTATAACAATTTTTAATATATTTTTGGACTTTATATTTTTAATCATTTTTAGTTCCTAAACAGAAATGTTTGATATTTTAAAGCAAACATGTAAGAACTGCTTCAGCCAACTGAACACGATAAACACATTTGGGGCTGAACAGCTGGAACCTGTATTTATTTCCCCTTTTTCTAATAGTATATACACTAGCAAAACACCAACAACAATAAAACAGCAGGAGTGGATATATGTTTATGTATAACTGACTCACTTTGCTGTACAGCAGAAACTAACACAACATTGTAAATCAACTATACTCCAATTTTCAAAAATTAATTAAAAAAATAATGGCAGTAACCAATTTCCTGGGTTTCTCAGTTCCAAAATTATATGTTAAACTAGAGTGAACTAGTCCAAAGGCAAAGGGAGGTGGTTCCTACAATATCCAGATATTCAAGTGAATTACATCACTCTTGAGCATCAATTTTCCTGACATACACATGTTTTGAATGGCTCATCTCAGCCCTGGAATCTAGTGCAGCAGGTGACATGACAGGACGAGGGCTCAGTTGTCCCTCAGTCCTCCTTCCGATGTTAGAGTCTGGTGCTAATGCTGAGAACTGAGAACACCGGTAAAGACATAATCCAGGCACAGCCTCTGGCTCAGCGTGACCAATCAGAGAATGTTACTAAGAAGCTCACAATGCACTAGATTTTCACATGCGAATATAACGGATTTCTAAGTACACCAATTTTTCACTTCAAACTAAAGAGCAGCTATTTTGCTGATTTATCCAAAGAAGCATTGATTTCCTTTTATTCAAATAAAAGTTATTTCATAAAAATTCCTTCCTGCCCCTTACATGGCAAGGTTACATTTTCCTTCAGCACACACAAAAAACTGGTGATATCTTCCACTTTAATGACTAAGATACAGAAAATACTAGGTAATCAAAATCAAAGAAGCAAGATGAAAACCTGACAAATAATTTAATTTGATGCCATGCTTTATTGTAAGAATTAAAGAAAAAAATGTTAACTTCTTTGCCCACTGTCAGGTGAACATTTGTAAAGAAATTAGTGCAAATACAAATACATATATATATAAAATGTATATTATATAATTATATATAATTTGCTTCTAGATAGTAAAATTTTATATATAATATATATTTATAAGTTATATAGAATTATATTTATATATTTATAAACACATTTTATATTACATATAAACATACTTATGTAAAAATTATATATTTAGAAATAATTATATATTTATAATTTAAAAATAATTATATATTTATAATTTATGATTCTATTAATTATAAATCTAAATAATTATATTTTATATAATTAAATATAATTACACACACATATACATAAATTTTATTACCTAGAAGCAAACTTCTTAGGAGAACTAGGTTGCAAAAATGAACTGTTACAACGCTAACAAAAGGTCAAAATTGTGTTGTACAATTTATGGTCAAAAATTTCCATGAATTTCTCTCTCCAAAGCTAGATGCTGATTTGCATTGATTTGTATTGTTCTGTGTTCATTTATCTGCTGAGGGTGACTTCTGATCAGACTTTACTATAATGTGGTATTTAAGTGTGTCCTGGAAGCCATGAAATTTTTGGCTATATTTATTCTTATAAATGCCCAAGTTTGATAAAAATTTATTGAGCTGCATTTGCAAATACCAGGTACTCTGAAGTATATGAAATCATGGATTTTATGGGATTTTTAAAAAGTCCTCAATGCAAAGAGCTAATGACAGCTGTAACTTTTAACTCTCATGCCGTGTCTTCTTTGAAATTGTTCTCTAGACGGTTTTGGATATGTGGAAGGAACCAGAAGTAGAATATTTACTCCAAATCCCTCAGTAACAATAGCACCTCTTTCTACAACAGGTCTGCTTCTGAAGTTTAGTTATGCAAAGTTCTTACTGCTCAAATCACAGTTTTTAACAAAAACGAAGGTTTGCTATAACAATCTGATGAGATTTTTAAAAAATCCTTTCCACTGAATTTGAACTATGAATAGATTTACTTGTATTTAATTACTTAAATATATAACCATAATCTTATTGCACTAAAATTTTCTCTACATTTCTAAAATAACCAAGTTTCAGGGAGACTTATGGGACCTTGAAAATCATCAGAGAGAAGATTCTGAAGGTCCTTATGAACAAAGAATGCCAAAACAATTGTGTTTCTTTCTTTAAGAGATGGAATCTGCTGGCCAGTCGAGGGAACAGCAGGCCTCCGGTTTCCTCACGTTGGTCTGATAATTCTTCTCTCCCTCCCGTTCTTTCCGCCCTTCTTTCTTTATAAGCATGTTTATGGAGTAGCTACTTTGCGCCAGGCAGGCACTGTTCTAGAAGACAAGGTAATAAGCAAGACGCTCACTAGCCCTGCCTTCCTGGTGACATGGGAAGGCTGCAGACTTCTGGAACCATCCATTCTTAAGCTGCCTGCCAGGTTGTTCTGGACCCTGAGTGACCCACGCAAGAGCTCAGCCCCAAGAGAAAGCCAGCCCATAAGAGCAGCAGCCTCAGTCCACACGGAACATTTTTCCCCTAATGAAACTATGCATGGAGAAAACAAGTAGTGAATCGCCTAAAATCAGAAAGACTACAAGTCATTAAAGCAAATTATGGGATACGAGAAAATTGAAGAAATCTTGGCACTGTTGATAGAAAGACCATGTTTTCCCTGTAAAGTGAATGCAACAGGCCTACTCACCCAAAGGTAGGTGGATACCGTTTGTGCTATTGGCATTTACAATCACAAATCTTCCCCAATTGCTAGAACAACAAATGCACATATGCTTGTGTTAGGTGTCTTGAAAGCTCTGTATTAAATGTTTTCAGCAGGTTGGTATAATTAAACATGAACTGTCAATTTCTTAATCCTGAAGAAGTCATTTTGCTCCAGGTAATGAGCTTTTTATTTATTTATTTTTTCCCTTCCTAAGCAAATAACAGCTCTTGCTTCAATTGGTTTTAATGGATTTAGCCCTGAGCAGTCCACCCTTTGTAGACAATCCCTTCTACAGAGAATGATTTCTCTAGGGAGGCTGAGGCTGTAGCTTCAGGGAAAAGCAAAACTTCTCTCTGATGAAACGGAAAATACGTGTCTCCCAACGCATTTCCCCAAACTAGCTCAGACACTGTACTTAACATTAAGCTCTGTAATACTCCCACCACACAGGTAATACTAATACAATTAGTGATTTATTTCCATTTTATTTTCAATGAAACTTTCCATTCCTATCCAGGCATTCACGGGTCCTTTCAGGTTTTTTCACTCTTGCTGTTAAGAAAATGAAGCGTTATCAGATAGATACAGGGTGTCTTTGAAAAACTGTTTGGCTTTAAAGAGCAGAGGCCCTGAAATGAAAAAATGAGATTAAGAAGGCAGTTTAATGTCTATGTGTACAGTTTTGGCCTGGATGGCTCCCTAGGCAAGAATCAAAGATGTAAGGAGTTCTATTTTTATCGTCTTCTTACAGAAACACCATGAACTTAGCCATGCACGCGATTTACGACATACTCAATTTTATAGCAGGAGGGAGAGGGGGGTAGGTAATGACTTTTCCGTTGCATTTCCCATGAATCTCAGATCACTTGTAAATTGCAGCGCCTGACATTTAAACTGTGCCACGTTGATAGCTCAGGCTCCCCCTCCCTCCGCCCCTCCCCCTCCACCAGGAGGACCACTGCTGATGCTTCATTTCATAATGCAGTGCGATGGCGAGTCAAGGGTCAAGCTCAGCCAGTGAAGTTTAAAGCAATTACCTTCTCCTGCAGATAAAGAAAAGCCCCACGTCTCCAACTCTGAGTGGAGGGTGGAATGAGCCGAGAGACCCCAAGAACTATATGGGCAGCTTCAGCCTGTATCCTTGACATCACGGCGGGCACCTGGCAAACACCAGTGCTTGGCGCAGTGCACCCATAGCCATTTCTGGCCGAACACTCATCTATTTCTGGAAACTTACCTGCCCTTTCCGGTTGGCTATCCTGAGAATTTAAATTCTGACATAATGAGTTCCTGCTGACTGAAATCATTTGTTCTATTTACATTTTTAGAATAATGCATTTAAATGGCATCCGTTCCTCAACTGTGCACTGACAATATCAAAAGATACTGAATAACCATCGTGTGAGGAGTCCTATTTCTCAGTAGCATGTACTTAGCAGCATTGTATTTGAATAAATGCTTTTTCCCTCCTGATGTCTACATTTTCAACAACAGCTGAAGTTCTGCAGTCTTAGAAATTGGAATATTTCTTAATTAGTGCTTTCCATTTGCCCTCTCAGTGACCACATCTAGATTATACTACTTACTATTAAAGTGAAGAAACAGGAAATACGTCTCATTCCTAGCACACTTTCCAAGTCATCGGGAATAGCAATCCTTCTGTTGACCTTGGGAGGCAGCCCATCATGCTGCAGAAACTCTATACTTTGGAGACCGCTGAGCTAAAATTCAGACCACCACACCCCCTGCCCAAGTATTAGTAACTTAAGTGATTAATTACTTCAAATAACTGAGCCTCAGTTTTCTCGTCTGTAGAACAGGGATATCCATCTCGCAGAGCTGTGATAAGCATTACATGAGATGACACTGCCTGGAACTTTGCAGGTCTCCAGAGGAGGATCCAGAATTCAAAGCCAGGTCTTAGAGTCACATTATATCATCTCCTAAAGACAAAGAGAAATGAAGGTTTGGAGGTTCCTGAGAGCCCATTTGAAAGATGAGAATTTGCACCTCTGGCTGTGGACAAACCTCTGAAGATGTTTTAGCAGGTTAAGGACATGATGAGTGACTAATGAAGGATGAAGCAGACAAGGAGAGGATGAAAGCAGGATGAGCATATTAGGGGCTTCGAAACCAGCTGTGACCACAGTGGAAGCCAGCATGGGGAACAGACGGCCCAAGTAGTATATGTAACAGCATTGAAACCATGTCCCCCAGAACTAGGAGAACAGATCTTGGGTGATGGTTTCCAAAACTGCCTGGGCAGCCATAAGAATCATATGGGCAGGTTTTTTAAATGATTATTTTTTTAATTACAGATACTGGGCTTTACTCCAGATTCTCCATGTCTTGGGCTCAGAGGTAGGGATGTGTGTGTGTGCGTGCGTGCGTGCGTGCGTGTGTCTGTGTGTGTGTCAAATAAAATGTCAGGTTTGGAAATGACTGGTCAAAGGCAAAATCCAGGAGTGTATTACTTGGAAACATCCACACACAGGGCCTACTGAAAACTATGTATTCTATCTGACTGAATAGAAAATATAGGAATGGATTTTCTTATTAGATTGCCCACTTAGAGTTCCACTTCATCAAGTATACAACCAAAGGTAAATTTAATTTAAGGAAGTTATTGACAAATTTTGTGGAGGTACGAGAAGGATATGGAAAACTATATGTAGACATTTTGCACTGATGCCTGCATTTGGAATGCCCCAGATGTCTTCATTTATAGAGAATCTATGATATCTAAAATTATACACGTGCAGGAAAATTAGAGACATGGAATACACCTAGAGGTTAAGATTTTTAAAGAATCGACAGATCATCTATTCCAACCTCCTTCATAATGCAAGAATAGCCTTTATAACATCCTGGGAAGAGAGATGATCGTGTAGCTAGCTGGATACCTTCAATGATGATGAGCTCATTATTAATGGGCTGTATTGATCAGAAGGGAAATGGATTGTACTGGAGGAGGGAAATGCATTAGGATATGTTATAAAGAAATAAAATGTCAGAGGGTTAGAGGTTCGAGTGTTTGTGAAGGTATAATCATGTGGTTACACATGTTTGGAAATATTATGGGTGATGTTTGAAGAAATGAAAGGTAATAAATTAGTGGATTCTGAAGAGCAGGTTTTGGCAAGTAAGCTATAGAAAGACAGACACATTAAGAATGAGGGGGCTGTCAAGTGTCTACATCTCAGGGCCCACAGACATGGGATGAATCAAAGACACAATTGGAATTCACCCAACAGGGAAGGACATATCCACTAAGGATGGAATGGACATGCAGTGCTTTGGCTGCCCTGGCGACAGGACCCCTCTCCTCATGCTGATGGCATTGTAATGAATGCAACATGTGAAAATAAAATAAAGGATGGTATCAATAGTGGAGTAAAAGGTAGTCTTGACAGCCCCAATGTGGGGAGGAATAAGGGTGGACTTTGATGGTGGTTGCTGGAAGATATGTTATCAGGGAGGAAGAAAACAAGGATGTAGGATGTCAGAGAAAGAACATGTGGCAGCCTCTGCCTCACCTTTTCCTTGCCCTCTTGCCACTCCATAGAGATCAGATTTCTAGAGATGGTGTAGGATGGTGTGATGGTTAATTCTGTGTGTCAACTTACCTAGGCTATGGTAGCCAATCTAGATTGGTTGCTATGAAGGTGTTCTGTGGATGTGATTAACATCTATAATCAGCTGACTGTAGGTAAAGGAGATCATCTTCCATGATGCGGTGGGCCTCATCTAATCAGTCGAAGGCTTTAAGAGCAAAGACAGGTCTCCTGGAGAAGGAATTCTACCTCAAGACTATAACATTGAAATCCTGCCTGAGTTACCAGCTAGCCAGCCTACAGGTTTCAGCCCCGAGACTAAAACATCAACTCCTGTCTGAGTTTCCAGGCTGACAGTCTGCCCTACAAATTTCAAACAATAGAGATAAACAGATGATAGATATAGGGATACATCTCTCTAGATATAGATATCTAGAATACATATAGTTATGGGTATTTAGTATCTATATATAGAGGGAGATTCATCTATAATTCATATATATATATATATTTATAAATTTATTTATTTATTTTATTTTGGGCTGTGTGGGTCTTCATTGGTGCACATGGGCTTTCTCTAGTTGCGGCGAGTAGGGGCTAAGCTTCACTGCAGTGCACGGGCTTCTCATTGCAGTGGCTTCTCTCATTGCGGAGCATGGGCTCTAGGTGTGTGGCCTTCAGTAGTTGTGGCACACGGGCTCAGTAGTTGTGGCTCGTGGGCTCTAGAGCACAGGCTCAGTAGTTGCTGTGCATGGGCTTAGTTGCTCCACGGCATGTGGGATCTTCCCGGACCAGGGCTTGAACCTGTGTCCCCTGCATTGGCAGGCAGATTCCTAACCACTGTACCACCAGGGAAGTCCCACATATATTTTTAGAAATTCCTTCCTTGGGACTTGAAATTTGAGCCCGTGTCACTTACACCAATTGACTCCAGTTCTGTGCTCTGACATTATGAAGAACAAGTTCAATATAGTTTAATTATTTGAGCAAATAAGTTTGGTAACTGGGCGCACGGGTTTCTTAACCCATCAATTAATTTGTAATAGTGGGTCCCTGCCCTTCTAAAAGCCCTTCTCCTGGAACAACCCTTATATCTCCCTCCAAGTGGATTAGGCATCATGACCACACTCCTCTGTGTCAGTGGGTTAGGCTAGGGGTGACTCCTGGAAAGAGTCGGGCCAATCAGGAATTTTAAATGAATAGATATATTGACGGTTATCAGTCTTGTGGGCAGGGTGGGATAAGATTCAGAGTGACCACGCTTGTCCATGTGGCATACGCAGGGGAAAAAAATCTACAGAGAGGAGATGAAAGTATAGATCCAAGGTAGCCCTGAAAAGACATTGTGACCGACCTTCTACTGTCTTTTTCTGTTTTCAGTTCTTCATGAGAAACTGTTTAAACTGTCTCCCCTTGGGTACTGTGATTGAACTCTGTGTCCTTAGGTTATGCAAGGAAGCTCTGAATCTTTCCAAGATATGTTCTTGTCTTAAGATAATAAGAGTGGGTTTAAGTTACTTGCAGCCAAACGATGGGTAATGTGGATGCTGATTCTGTATTGCCTAGCAACAAAACCATGTGGAGGAAGTCTGTTTACAATGCCATAAGCAAAACATGAAACAAACATCAAAGTATATTGAACTGTTAACTTAGAGGCTGCACTTGAAGAGACATCTTGCAAAAGGTCAAGCTAAAGCATTAAAAGGAGGTCTTAGGAGGTTCTTACAGTGAGCTTCATTCAATGGTATAATAGCCAAAAATAACAGCTAACACAGAACATTCCCTATGTGCTAGGCATTGTTCTAAGTGTTTTACATCTACTAACTCATTTAATTCTCACTTCAATACTACCAGATATTTGCTGTTATTATCACCATTTTACAGATGAAGAAACAGGGCACATCCTCTTAGCCAAACTGAGACTGAGAAGAGAAGAATTTGAGAGCCCGAATTCAATACAGAATTTTCCATTCTTGCTATATGTAAAAAACCCTAATCCTAATTTTAGGTCCAACCAGTGCCAATGACTTATTTCTTTAAACACTGTGTCCTATATTTGTTTCTAAGACAACAAATAGAGTGGGAAAGTACAGCATCCAATCATTTATGTCAGAAATCTGGAGAATCCGCCCCACTTCCAGAGCCAAAACGTCCTTCATCTGTAAACAATGAGGGAAGTTGTTATAATTTTATACTTGCTGCATAACAAATGATCCTTTATTCTCCCATCAAGTCATTATGGGTCTCAGGATATCCTTTCTATTCCTGGAATCATGGCTAAATGCTCTTTAAGTGGTGAAAAGTGATCTCTAAGCGGGCTTAAGTTGTGAAATGTACATTATCTGAATGGTGAATTTGGCTGAAATAGAGAAACAGATGGCAGAGGCCCTGTTCCAGCTTCTAAAAGTGAAACAAAGTAGAGAGAAGAAAGAAGAACCATAATACATAAAACCCAGAGATGTACAGTTTGAATAACCTCCCATGTCAAAAATATATCTATTTACCCAGAGAACCAACTTAAACACAAACTCTCCACCCCACAAGCAAAAATGAATTTTGAATATTTCTTTTAAAGCACTCATTTTCTCTTAAAAATATAAAAAATTTTTTAAAGTGCTGAGTAAATAGAACATTAAAAAGAATCAAATAATATCAAAGAGATTTTAATCAGGCCTTCTCTATAGAAATCCCAGTCCCATGGATAAGATACACTCATCTTGGGCTTCCCTGGTAGCGCAGTGGTTGAGAGTCCGCCTGCCGATGCAGAGGACGCGGGTTCGTGCCCCGGTCAGGGAGGATCCCACGTGCCGCAGAGTGGCTGGGCCTGTGGGCCATGGCCGCTGGGCCTGCGCGTCCAGAGCCTGTGCTCTGCGGCGGGGGAGGCCACAGCAGTGAGAGGCCCGCATACCGCAAAAAAAAAAAAAAAAAAAAAAGATACACTCATCTTTTCATGCCATGTATCCCTTTTCAATGCTCCAAGATTTGATTCATTTTTATAACTGCCACTGTGGAGGGAAGATGCTTTATTAGAATTCTTTACTGATTCTTTATTACTCATCTCCTTTTGTACTGGCTCTTCCTTTACAGCAACCTTTATTTTCCAACCAGCATCTTGAGTCCAGGGGAAAATTAAAACTTTCACTCCATGTCCAGATGACTTATTCACCTCCTCCACCCTCCCTTCTGAAAACTCCTGACTCCTATATGTGCAAATTATGACTTTTATAGGAAGACGATTAAAAGAGGAAGCAGCATAATAATCAGCAGTCCACGTGGTGTTTGCTTTTGCAAAGATGCGAAATTTGTTTACAGTCATTATTTTTTCTCGGTTCCCCAGTTCTAGGGTCTGAAAGAGTTGTTCCTCTTTCACTGATAGGAAGGCTGAGGTGAAGCAATTAAGCAAAACAGTGCAGCTGCCCTTAATATAAACATTAAGGATGGATGGATGGACATACAAGATTGACCTCAATATTTTCTGGAAAATGCTGCTTGGTGTCATTAAGAGCAGCATAACTTCAAAAAGATGGATCTTTAGAGATCTAATTAGCGTAAACAATAGCACAGTCTAAGAGAGAGTTCAATGCAAGAAGCTGGCAAAGGCTGGGTCTTTAGCACATCCAGATCTAGAAGGAGGGAGGGAGGGAGAGGGAAAGGAAGGGAGCAGTGAAAAACCAATAAACAACACTCATATTGCTGATAGGAAATCATTTTAATGAGAAGGTCTGTGATTAAAAAGCATGTACTTGCATTTTTCCGTTCCACCCCCATCCCCATCAAGTCCTCAAAAACTCGACTTCAGACAAAAGCCCTCTTTTCACGAGCCTTCCCATATGTCTGCCTTTCACTCCTCCGGCACTGCCCCTTTGAAATCCGGCATCTTTTCAAGTGTGGAAACCCGGGTCAGGCCTTCATCTGAAGCGAAGGCTTCAGGCTTTCATTTTCTCTGAAGATTTTCCCTCATCTTTGACCTCACCATCAGCAAGACATCTTGTCCTGTATCTGGAATTCAATTGAGCCGTTGCCTACTTCTGGTAACCTGAATAAAGTTAGGTCTGACTCAAAGGAACGCAGCAAACCCTCGTAAAATTCAACAATGCCAAGGGGGCTTGGCAAAATGAGAAAATTGCAAGACATTTCCCCTTCATAGTTCCAGGAGACAATACTTCCAGTCCAAATATGCCTCCTTTTTTTCTTTGCAAATATTCTAAAGCCTGATCTCTCCCTAAATCTCAAAGTTGTTAATTAGAGAAACAATATACATCCTTAAATGCCTGGTCCCATGGGCTTCCCTGGTGGCGCAGAGTTTAAGAATCCGCCTGCCAATGCAGGGGACACGGGTTTGAGCCCTGGTCCGGGAAGATTCCCACATGCCACAGAGCAACTAAGCCTATGTAACCACAACTACTGAGCCTGTGCTCTAGAGCCCGCGAGCCACAGCTACTGAAGCCCACGAGCCACAGCTACTGAAGCCCACGAGCCACAACTACTGAAGCCCGTGAGCCACAACTACTGAAGCCCGCGCGCCTAAAGCCCATGCTCCGCAACGAGAAGCCACTGCAATGAGAAGCCCTCACACCACAACAAAGAGTAGGCCCCGCTCACCGCAACTAGAGAAAGCCCGCGCACAGCAACGAAGACCCAACGCAGCCAAAGAATAATAAATAAATAAAATAAATTTATTTTAAAAAATGCCTGGTCCCATTCTTGGCTGGGCACCTCTGCTCTGTTTTTCCCTTTAGGTCTGTCCCCGTGTGCAGGCAGAGACCAAGCCTGTCTTGTTTCAGCATTTTATTCCCCAAGCCCAGCCCAGCGCCTGTCACCATAGGAGACCCTCAATAAATATTAGTTGAATAAATGAATGGATGAGGCATATGCAGTAGGGAGAAGAATGAACCTTATTAAATTTAGTCTGATATTAGAATAGGATTAGGAGAATTCTTTAGGGGTTGGAGCTTATTAATAAACAGTTGCATGATATTAAACTATGAAGACAGGGGGAAAAAACCAGCTCATTATTCTGATATTTCCTTCATAAAATAAAGCCAATGAATACGCTGCATTTAGAGGAGGCAGGCGATACATTTAAGCACTGTAAATATCAACATTAGTACACAGCCTCCATGCAATCTAATTTTCTCTCTAACACAATCCATCATAACTGAAGTATGTTTTTGCTTATAGGGATCATAAAAACTCACTTGATTTATTGCTCTCCCCCCCTTCTGCGTCCTCTGGGAAAATTCAGTTATACATGGATATCTTTCTTCAGGGAAAAAAAGAGATTCTTGTCACCAGGGCATTTACAAACACCAACTTACTTTCCCCTTTAGAAGAAAGGTACCATAAAGTGGGAGTTTAATCAGTTGCCACGTCAGTACTTTGGTGACGAATCTGTACTCAGCCTCTGTTCTTTCTATATGCAGCTCACGTTCAGGGTCTAAAAAAAAATCTTAACTCTTTATGAGATGTTCAGCCAACCACTGTCTCAAATATTTATCGCTGGTGGTCCATGTTAACAGTCAAGAGGATAGCTGGAGATGTGATTTCGTAATGTACCTCTCACGGACAATTTTATTTCGGTATCCTGAACGCTTATCACAACCAAGACCTGCAAACGGAGGCTCCAAAGGATCATTTTCATTGATTTGGTCAGGACCCTTCTCTCCCTGTAGTGGCTGCTGGAGTTGGGATGGAGGAGAAGGGAGTGGGGCTGGGCAATTCACGCGTAGATAGATCAGGAGATTTTTATTTTCCTTTTCTTGAGATGTCCTAATGGGACCACAACAGAGACGTTTATTCAAATACAAATGGGCTGAGGAGGGTGGGGGTGTGGCAAGGGGAGGAAGTACAGAGGAGAGACCAAGAGACAGAGACGACGGGAGCAGGAGAGGAAGAAGAACAAGAAGAGAAGGAGGGGAGAGGAGAGAAGAGAAAGAGAAAAAGAAAAAAAGAATCAGGTCCTCTATTTGCTGATTCATTCAAACCCCCAAATCTTTTGCTTCCCAAATTCCAACACTTAACTTTTTTTTTTTAATTGAAGTATAGTTGATTTACAATGTTGTGCCCATCTCTGCTGTACAGCAAAGTGACTCAGTTATACATATACAGACATTCTTTCTTTCATATTATTTTCCATTATGGTTTATCACAGGATATTGAATACAGTTCCCTGTGCTATACATTAGGACCTTATTGTTTATCCATTCTGTATATAATAGCTTGCATCTCCTAACCCCAAACTCCCACTCCATCCCTCTTTCTCCCCCACCCCTTGGAAAGCACAAGTCTGTTCTCTATGTCTGTAAGTCTGTCTCTGTTTTGTAGATAGGTTCATTTGAGCCATATTTTAGATTCCCACATATAAGTGATATCATATGGTATTTGCCTTTCTCTGTCTGACTTATTTCACTTAGTATGATAATCTCTAGGTCCATCCATGTTGCTGTAAATGGCATTATTTCATTCTTCTTTATGGCTGAGTAGTATTCCACTGTATATATGTATGTATGTATGTATGTGTGTGTGTGTGTGTGTGTGTGTTATATATATATATATACCACATCTTCTTTACCCTTTCATCTGTCGATGGACATTTAGGTTGTTTTCATGTCTTGGCTACTGTGAACAGTGCTGCTATGAACATAGGGGTGCATGTATCTTATACTTCCTTGCCTCATTCCTAAACCTCACTCTTTTACTTTGCCCACAACATGGAAACCCTTAGGTAGGACGCTGTGAAAGAGATTAGAGACACTGATGAATACCTGGGAGACCTCATGTAAAAACAAAATGCAGGTACCACCATTTCCTTTTGGGCAGCCAACCAGCCTTACTTAAATTTGACTAGCACAACTAAAACTGCCCCTTTTGCTCCAAGAACCTTCACTGAGTGAAAAGGAATGAAATACAATCTTGTCACCAAGTAGATAAAAGAAGAATTTTCAAAATTAGGGAGCTATTTCATACCTTAGGGAAAAGAAATTAAATGTGCACCCAGAGAGGACTGGGAAAATCAAGCATCAGGCAAGATATTCCGAGCAATGAGGGGTGTAGGACTCTGAGCACCACTTATCCGGGTACTTCTCTGTGTTTCCCAAGTTTTCTACAATAAACTAGGGTTCTATGTATCTCTCTTGCTGGTCTGTGTTCATGTGGGCCTCTCCCCATCTCAGCCTCTGAGCTGCCTGAACCCCTCTCCTGGAGCCCTGAACCCTGAGACCATCATTTCCTTTTCTTTACTGTCTGCCTTCCTTCCCAGACCGCAGACTCCCATGAGAGTCAGAACTGTACCATGTTCAATTCCGTTTCCTCAGAGATTAGCAGGTAAGAGTCACTTAACACAAATGCACTGAAAGTACAATAGACAGATTGCTTATTTTAAATGAGAAAAATAACAACAAATGATTCGTAAAGACTCCGTCGGACAGTAGAAAAGCTTTACTCATTCTCAAATGCTAAAGAAGATCTGCAGGCTAAGTTCTGTGCCCTAGAAAAGATTCCATAGGAGACGCCATCCTCACACAGAGCCTCTGCCAAAGAACAGCCTTCTCTAACACGATTCTACAGTCTACGTTGGTAAATATTACCGAAAAACCAAATATCTGAAATAGCCAACAGTAGCCACGGGCTAAATGTAAAACAGTAGCCAGTAGACAGCAGTAGACTAATGTCCTCTGACGCCTCTCAAGCGGAGATGCATGCAAATCTGTGACTTTCCTGCTCAGAAACATAATAAACTTCAAGGGCCCATGCGAGTGTACGATTTAAGAATTTTCATTATACTGTCTAGTTCTAAACAAGCAACAAAAAATCGTGATCCGTTTCTCCAGTTTGCACATTTCTAGATCTGATATGCAGGATGGTCAAGATGTCAGCTTTACCATTCGGGGAACAGACCTCATCTGAGTCCTCATTTGACGTGGAACACATCACATTAACTCTCAAGGCCGGAGTCTGTCTGTCGAGTGGGAAAAGCAGGAAAGCTGACAGTAGGGGTCGTATGGGATTCAAAGCAATATGTTTATACCAATGCTTGGCACGTGATGAGGGCGCCAAACACGCCAGCCACTATTAGAGCATTATAATACTATTTGTATATTTTAATATAAATTTACATATTTAAATATAATTATACAATGCATAAATTATATATAACATGTAAATCATATGTACATTATATATATTTATATATAATTATTATAGTTCTTCCCTGTCCCCTCCCAGCATTTTATATTCTGTTTCCTAATAAGCAGATCAATACACAACAAAATATGAAACACAACTTTGATGAGCTGAGGAGGAGCCTGAGATTTCAGCATGTTTCCTGAGTTACAACCTTGACCAAGGGGTGTCATCTTGAACATACAAGCAAGGCGCAGACAAAGACACTGCAAAACACCACCTAAGACCTGAAGACCTCCTGTCTGTGTAGGGACAGCTCATAGGCAGAATAATGTTTTGTTGATTTAACTTTACCTGGGGTATAGTGGTGAATTTAACTATCTGTTTAATACATGATTTTCCCCCCAAAGATAAAACTGTGACAAATATTCTTGTTTCCTAAGACCATGTTTATTTGCATTTGAGTTTTCTTTATTTGATTCACTAATATTCAACTAATTATTTTCGTTCTTTGTCTAAATTCAGACACTGAGGGTACAGCCTCCTCTCATGTCTACGCTTATGTTCTTACCCTTTCCCCTTCTTATAGGGACCCCCTGCTTTTCTTTAACCAACCTCTTCTTCAGGCCAGATACTCCCAATGGTTTTGACCCATTCTGCCCGCTTTCTGCTCTTTCAAACTCTCTCTTTGCACTTCCGGCTCTTCAACACCTTTTGGTATCAGGTGATATTATTTGTTTACTGTTTCCAACCAGGATGCAAGGAATTCCATCATGAGCTCTTGTATAATTCCCACTATATCCATGGCATTAAAATGTGTAAACAATGACTGAGGGCCTACTGTGTGCAAGGCACCCATCAGCCTCAAGTATGAAAAAATAAACACTGCTAAGATGAGACCCTTACCTAGAAGAAGCTTCCAATTTAGAGGAAAAGCTAGACCCTGGTAAAATTGCTGGGATGTATGATTGTTAACAGAGGCATAAACAAATATTGCTACGTGTAAACATTACTGTGAATAATAACAACAGCAACAAGATCAAGGAATACTGATGAAGCACTCTGAATACTGATGAAGCACTCTGAATACTGATGAAGCACACTGTGCTTCTAAGAGCTTTCAATGAACAATCTCATCTAATGGATGGGGGTTCTGTCAATCAAAATGAAGGTAACAGGAGAAAACAGGTGTTTGAGGAAGAGATGATGACATTCTTTTAAGATCCATAGGGCATACCTAGATTATGATCCTGAGATACTGTTAGGGGCTAGAACTCTTTGGGGAAATGGATTATCCCAGGCCTGGGACAGGACATGTGCTACATGAATCTGGAATATCATATCACGCTAGAGAGCAAGAAAGCCATCAAAGACAAGCAGAGTCATGTCAAAAGGATCCACGAGGCAACTTGAAGAGACTCCCATGGGTCAAAGGTTGAATAATCTGAGTATCAATAAAGATAATAACTTTAGTCCTTGAGTTTATAATCATACAAAAAAACATGGTCGCCACTGGAGTATGTAAATTAACCAATTCATTAATTGGAAAACTAGAAAGGAAAATCAAATGTTTTCCTGTATTTTCCATATAAGCTGTATCCCTGAAGATCCTGAAAGTAGATTGGAGAATTTATTTTTAAGAGGTATTCCAATAAATCCATGTAGAAGGAAGGATAAAATTAGAGCATCACCATTTTGCAACCCCTAAAGAATTCATGGGTCTAGATGTTGAGCACCAATGGTTACAGTATCACAAAAAGGGAGACAACTTGATATTAGAGGCCTCCTCTTGCAAGAGCAGACTACTAAAGAAACGGAACTTGTAGCTAATCAAGACTCTTGGAACCATTTACAATTTGAAATACAAAGGACCAAGGACCATGTGAAACTACATCCAGGATGCAACCAGCAAATGCCAGACTGTGGGAAACACTGCATGAAAAATTGCCTGTTTGTTTCACAATGTCAACAACAACCACAAAGAAACTGTAAAAATAAACAAAAATGTTGGAGTCAGACTGATGAAAAGGTCCTTGAAGCAGATTAAAAGAGCCTTTTAAAGACATATCAGCCCATCACTATGTGTGGGACCTATTTGGATCCTATTTCAAATGAACAGACTATGAAAAAAAATGATACTTCTGAGAAAACTGGACACTTAAACAATGATTTAATAATCATTGAATTTTTTGCAGGTATTATGGTTATATTAGAAAAAGAGTTCTATGGTTATGTTAGATAAAAGATGGCCATTATCCAAGAAGCACACACAGAAGGTAACTGTTGGCAAAGATGTGGAGAAACTGGAAATCTTGTACACTGTTGGTGAGAATGTAAAATGGTGCACCACTATAGAAAACAGTATGGAGGTTCCTCAAAAAATTAAAAATTGAATTACCATATGATCCAGCAATATCACTTCTGGGTATTTATCCAAGAGTTGTATCAGTATCTCTCACGCACTCTCACGTTCATTGCAGCATTATTCACAATAGCCAAGTTACGGAAACAAACTAAACATCCATCCATGGATAAATGGATAAAGACAGTGTGGTACATGCATAAAATGGAATATTATTCAGCATTAAAAAGAAGGAAACCCTACCACATGTGACAACATGGGTGAACCTGGAGGACATTATGCAAAGTGAAATAAGCCAAACAGAGAGGGACAAATATTGCATGATTCCACTTACATGAAGTATCTAAAATAGTCAGACTCACAGAAGCAGAGTATAAAGGTGGTTGCCAGCGGCTGTGAGGAGGGAGCCATGGGGTGTGGCTGTTTAACAGATAGAAAGTTTTAGTTAAGCAGGACAAATTCTAGAGAACTCTGTAGTACATTGTGCCTATAATCTAACAACACTGTATTGTACACTTAAAATTTTATTAAGAGGGTAGACCTCATGTTAAATAAAATAAAAATTAAATTAAAATTTGAAAAGAAAAGCAAAAGACTTCTCATCCTTTAGAAATGCAAACTGAAATGCTTATGGAAACAATGACAGGATGTTTGACACTTGCTTTAAAGTAACATGAGACTGGGGAGGGAGACTGATCAAGGGCATAGGAAAAAAACAAGATTAGCTGCACCTTGATAATTATTGAATCTGAGTGATAGCTATATGGTGGTTCTTTACGCTATTCCCTCAGCTTCTCTATATGCTTTAACTTTTGCAATAATACAAAGTTTCTTTTTTAAAAAAAATCCAAAGAAGGTGATGTAAGGTGATGATGATTAAAAAGTGGTGATTAAGGACCCAGAAGCCTGGCATTGTTTGTTCCAAGTCTAGCCTTCCCCTAAGTAAAGCTATAGAACTCGGTGTCTAAAAATGATGGAAACCCACTTTAGCCAAGATAACCATTTATAGTCCGCACCCTTATGAAACCATCACAGACTGTGTCATAAGAGAAATAATGTGATGCTGTTCAAGTACATGAATTAATTATCAGTAGGAAAGAATGAAAACCATATCTACCTCTTATAGGTATTAATACCCCAAAGCTGCTGCAACTACCCTTCTCAGCTTTGGAAAGGTCACTGGTATGTAATGAATGATAGGGTCATGAAGGTCACAGTATATTAAAAATGAGCTGAATTTTAAGAGTTTACTGCAAATAAAATGTTCTGCAGGGAATTTATTAAGCCCAAGCAAGGTTACAGAGTTATTTGTGGTGTTTTAATGTTACTTTTATTAATAATAACCTTTCCAGGATGCATCATTTGGGAAGGTGCACACTGTAATCCAGAAATGTGTGTCCTGCGTTATTACTGGGAACAGGAAATAATGAAATTTCTGCGGCAGAACAGAAGAAGTCACGATTTGGTAGGTTACTGTATCTGGCAGAGATTAGACATTCTTAAAGGCAAATAAGCAGCAGAGGCTACAGATAGTTCAGAGGCATTGATCATTCGAAAGAAATCTGAGATATCTAGAAAATTTGACTATAAGTTAGACTTTACACTTGTATTTCTATTTCCAAAACATCAGTGAACTTCAAAAGGTACACAGAACTCAGGCTATACATTCTGCTGGGCCCGGGATATGAAAATAAGAGCCTTCCCACTTACGCTTACATAATACTGAGTAATATTTGAAGGAACAAATAATAGCCGGAGATCAGAATTCAAACCCCACCTCAGCCAGGTTTAGCTGCCTGACCTTGTCTGACCTCACCTGACCTCAGCTTCCTTGAGCCAACTTCCTCAGATACAAAATGAAAATAATAATACTTCTCCCACAAAGCTGTTGTAAAAATTCAACCAGATTCTATAAGGCAACTGTATTGTCAAACTCCTGGTACATATTAACCATAATATAAATGGCTATATTTATTTTAAATTAAAACTATTTTAAAATCCTACGAAGACCTTGGCCTTTGTTTCTCTGCAGCATTTTTCTTTTCTCTCTTGATTAAATGAGCAATTCCTCTGTCATATAGCAAATGGGGCTTTGAAGTGTCACTGGCTGAGTTCCAATCGCAGACTGTGAAACCCTAGGAAAATTGCTTTGACTCTAAAACGTTTATTTATTTATATATTTTAAAAGGGACAGAAATAGTGAACCCCCTTCTGTGGTTGTTGTGGAGTTAAATGAGATAATGGATGCAAAACTCTTGAAGTCTGAACTTGGCAAAGAGTCAACCCATAAAGACTGAGTAAGTAGCCCCTACCATTACAGTGCTCCATATAAGGTGATTTCACTCACCCTAAACCATTCCATTTCGGGATTAAATAATCCCATCTGTGAGAAAGTTATCCTTCACCCCTAACTTCCTTTTCTTTCTCTGTATTTCCATCTGCTGCCTGCTGGTTCTGCCCTTGCTGCAGATGGAAGATAGCCAGGATTTGCATGCCCATCACCAAAAATCCTGGAGTTTTCTAAAGCTTCGGTCATGTGGCATCTGGCCTCTTTCCTCGGGAACACGATTCAAAGGAATGAGCTTTTCAGAGAAATTTCATCTTTCATCACCTGCCAGGAACAACCACAGAGAAGGGATATATCTAAAAGCCAAATCACATCCTTAGGCATGGTACCATGCCCATGAGTCACCGGGAGTTGGTCAATCTAATTCTGAATATTTGTGTGGGGTTGGTTAAAATAAGTGGGCTGGTACAAGGAAACACACACACACACACACACACACACACACACACACACACACACACACACACTGACATTATCACTTGTTTATAAAGAACATCAGAACGTCAGGGGCTGGTTTAATTTGTTCTGTAGTCAATTTTCCAGCCCCTCAAGGCTCATTAGCCAAGTAATCATGCCATATGATAATGTGTCCTCTGTGTTTCCTCCCTGGGTCCAAGAATACATCTTCAGTGCCATTCCCAGCAGCGGGCGTCCTTCATCAGCAACCTTGCCTGGCTTTGCTGAAGGGATGCCAATACTGCACACGTGTTTCTCTTCCCCAACGTCCATTAACTCCGTTTACCATATACTTAGACATCTGGCCAAGGAACCAACAAGTTTATTTCTCCCACCCTCCATAATAATCCAACATAATGTCTGTTTCTTCACAATGTGTCCCTCTGAGAGAGACATCTAGACCAAGCCCACGTCATTTCAAATTATACTGGCTTTGGCCAGATGTTCTATGTCTGGGAAATAATGTTTACTGAAAGTTTACATACTAGTTATTATTGAAATCACAGTAAAGGCTACCATTAGGCTAAGGTTTGGGAAATCTGGGTTTCAAGAAGGATCCAATTGTTGTTCTCCCTAACATGGGGCCGATCTTTCTTCAGATCCATGATATTTCCTTGGCATCAACGCTTCTCCAGCTACATTCTCTCTCCTTGAAAATTCATCCAATAAGGTGACCTTCAATGTGATGATGTATGGATAGCCCCCCCAAAATCCTATCTTTACACCTGGCTTCTTCCCTGATCTCTAGACTTGGGTATAAGCTCTGTTCTTGAAACTATACTTGAAAGATTCATGGGCATCTCAAACTTGTCCCAAATGGAGCTCTGGAGTCTTGACACATCCTACAAATTGGTTCTTCTGTTAGTCTTCTCCATGTTCGAGTCACTACCGTTTACCCACTTGCTAGGAGTCACCCTTCTTTCCACCCTTCCATTTGTCAGTGTTACCAACAAATTATATCCATCCCTATTGCCATTTTTCTAGGACCGGCCACCATCATCACTCATTACTCTGAGTCCACTAACTGGTTTCCCTGTGTCTGCTTTTGATACCCTCTCCTCAAATACATCTGTCACATAGCAACCAAAGTGATCATTTTAACACATAAATCAGAATATATTTCTTCCTTGCTTAGAACCATCAAATGGTTTCCCTTGGTACTTCGGGAAGAACTCAAAGTTCTTATCCTCGCGTGCAATCCCCTGCATGATCTGTCCCGTCCCTACCTCTTCATATAATTCACTCCTTCACTCACTACACCAAGGATACACTGACCCCTTTCTGATCCCCAATAAATCAATCTCATTTCTACCTCAAGGTCTTTGCCCTTGCTCTTCTCTTTTCCTGGAATGGTATTCCCCTGAGTCTTTTTTTTTTTTTTTTTTTTTGCAGTACGCAGGCCTCTCACTGTTGTGGCCTCTCCCATTGCGGAGCACAGGCTCCGGATGTGCAGGCTCAGTGACCATGGCTCACGGGCCCAGCCGCTACGCGGCATGTGGGATCCTCCCGGACCGGGACACGAACCCGTGTCCCCTGCATTGGCAGGTGGACTCTCAACCACTGCGCCACCAGGGAAGCCCTCCCCTGAGTCTTTGCATGCCTTATCCTCATCCTTCATGTCTTAGCCAAAATGCCATATCTTCAGAGAAACTTTCTACCTGCGGTAGCAAATCAAACTCCATACCGACACCCTCCACGAAAGTTAGGGTAACTCCCTAACACATCAGGCTTTATTTACTTCATAGTGCATACCATCACCTGTACTTCTCTTTTTGACTCCTATTTACTCCTTAAGTATCTCTTGCCACTCCCTTCACTGGAATATGCAAGGGCAAGAACCCCATTTATCTTTGTCATTGATCTATCTTTAGCATCTAAAAGATGCCTGGTGTATGACTGATGCCTAATGCATACTCACTGAATGAACAGACAGATGGATGGATGGGTGGGTGGATGGATGGATGGATGTGAAAAGGGTTGGCTGTGTTTTTCTCCTGAAGACTCCACTGAGTGTATAACCCTAAAACCCAAATTAAACTACAATTTCCTGCCCTTATGGAACTCTCTGAGCCTTGATTCAAGCCACCAACGACCCAAACATTAACACTCAGCCATCCTAAGAAGTGATCCGTCACCACCCAAATGCTCTAACTCCTTACTCAAAGGATGTTCCGTGAACCAGCAGCATTACTCAGGAGTTTATTATAATATCAGAATCTCAGGCAGACCCCACCCCAGACTTACTGAATCAGCATCTGCATTTTAACAAGATTCTTGGGTGATTTGCATGCCCATCAAAATCTGAAAAGCCTTGGGCTTCCCTGGTGGCACAGTGGTTGAGAGTCCGCCTGCCGATGCAGGGGACGCGGGTTCGTGCCCCGGTCCGGGAGGATCCCACATGCCGCAGAGCGGCTGGGCCCGTGAGCCATGGCCGCTGAGCCTGCGCGTCCGGAGCCTGTGCTCCGCAATGGGAGAGACCACAGCAGTGAGAGGCCCGCGTACTGCCAAAAAAAAAAAAAATTTGAGAAGCCTCATTTTTGTTCCATTGCTATGAGCCCTGATGAGAAGCCCCATCCCAGACCAATTAAATCTGAGTCTCTGGGGCTACTGTCTGGGCGTCATTGGTACTTTTAAAGCTCTCTCAAGTATTTTAACGTGCAGTCAATAGTTAGAACCACTGATAGAGCATAAAGACCAACATTTCAAAATTTTACAAACTCTGTGTCTGTGTCAGCAGAGGGACTGTTATTACAAAACTAAAACAATGCCTGATGCACATACCCGAGGAACAGTGACAAAACCCCAGCTCTGTGGACCACGGAGCAGGCTCAGGCTATGCCCCAGAAGAGGGGCAACTTAGGGCTTGTGATATACACCAAGAGAGGGTCTTGGGAGGTGTTACTTAGTTTTCATGGTTCTCATACGGAAACACACATAAAGGTTTTTCATAATATTTCTCCATAATAAAAAAAGGAAACCATCTGAAGTACGTGAACATCTTCAGATATTACCCATAACTTCACACCTTTTTAAAATTTCACACCTTAATCAAAGGCAGATGCTGTTTACTTGTGGAATGCGATTGTTTTGAAACTGCTATCTGTAATTAGCTCATTAGCTCACCTGTGGAACTGCTGGGATATAATAAAAAGATTTTTTTAATTTGAATCTGATCTTCTAAGACAGGGATAATAACCCACCACAACTGTGGGAGATTCTTGAGCTCTTTACCTTTTGTAACATAGACACCAAGAGAGACTCAAAGCAGGGACATTCAACCTTCTAAGAAGGCTCTTGGTTAGGCAGTCAAAAAGCACTGCCTCCACGTGGAAATGTAATTTGGTTTCTGAAAGCAACACGCCACCCCAGAGTTCTGCTTCCATGTCAATATCTCTGTCAAGGGGTTAAGTATCATGCTTTGAAAGATTCAGCTTGCCCTAATTTAAGACACAATTTTTTTTTTACTTTAAATATGAATATCCTTAGCCACTGTATCAGTCAAGTTCTCCATGGAAAACAGATGGCATACTCAAATTCGGATTGTTTAAGGAGATTTTACTTACAGAGGTACTATTTTCAAAGGTGTGGGCAGAGTGGAGGGAAACCAAGCAGGATGTGCAGCAACCCCAAATTAGGAGCAGCATGGCTGTTACCACACCCAGGCCAAAGGGGGCAAGGGGAAGGAACCGTTATGGGTCCCCAGAAGGAAAGGGGGCAGTTCAGGGACGGGAAGTGTGACCTCCAGCCCTCATGAGGGCACCAATACAAAAAAACGCCTGACTGCACTCAACTCCCTCCCTCCAAGCTCCAGCCCAAACTCCCCATAAGCAGAAGTCAAACGAAAATCCAAGGGCAAAGGAGCCAGGAGTGTAGTTCTTATTTATCAGCTTCCTGGGAAAACAGCAGATGGACGTGGTAGACAGAATAATGGCCCCCTTCAAAGATGTCCACCTCCTAATTCCAGGAATCTGTGAAAACCTGTAAATTAAGTTTATGCATTAAGTGAATCAAGTTTGCAGTTGAATTAAGGTTGCTAATTATCCTGAATTGTCTGGGTGGGCCCAGTGTGATCACGAAGATCCTTAAAGGTGGAAGAGGGAGGCAGAAGAGAGTCAGATGCAACGTTGCTGGCTTGGAAGATGGAGGAAGGGGCCACAAGCCAAGGAATATATAGGCAGCCTCTAGAAGGCAGAGAAAGCAAGGAAAGGGATTGGCCCCTAGAGCCTCCAAAAAGTAATGCAGCCTTTTGAGAGGCAACTGAAGATGCCTTGGCATCACCCCCCTGGCATCTTCTGTCTTTAGTGGTCAAACTTTGTCCCCTAAATCTAAGCCTTGGATCCAGAACCTCCCTAGACTAAAAATTCACTGCAAGGCAGTGTGATATAATTTCAAAACACAGGCTTTGGTTTCAGGCAGACCTGAGTGTGAGGCCTGGCTCTGCCACTTATAAGATGTGCAACCTGTAAGAATCCACCTGCCAATGCAGAGGACATGGGTTTGAGCCCTGGTCCGGGAAGATCCCACATGCCGCGGAGCAACTAGGCCCGTGCGCCACAAATACTGAGCCTGCACTCAAGAGCCTGCGACCCACAACTACTGAGCTCGTGTGCTGCAACTACTGAAGCCCGTGTGCCTAGAGGCCGTGCTCTGCAACAAGAGAAGCCACCGCAATGAGAAGCCCGCACACCACAACAAAGAATAGCCCCCACTTGCTGCAACCAGGGAAAGCCCGCACATAGCAACGAAGACCCAACGCAACCAAAAATTAATTAATTAAAAAAAAAGATGTGCCACCCGGGAGCGTCACAGTCCCATCATCTGAAAAACAAGATGAGCAGAGTCAAGATGGCGGTGTGGGAAGATGCCAAGTTAGTGTCTCCCCACAACTAGGGGGACTGCCGGCCGATGGTGGGGGACCCTGACAGCCAAGGAAATGGGAGGAAACTCCAAGTGAACTGGTAGCACACGGGGGGGCTGAGGGGGTAGGAAAAGTGGAGGCCAGACGTGATCGGCGCCCCTGAGGCTGGGGAGATCAGGAGAGGCAGGTGGGAGGAGTGGGAGAGGAGTAGAGGGCGTTTCCCCTCTCACTCGGGCCCAGGGAGACTGCTGAGCTCCTAGGCCGATCCCCTGCCCTCCAAGGCCCCCACCTCCCCCAGCCGCATTGGTCCCAGGGGCATAGGAGGGAGGCCGAGGGGAGAACAGAAGTGGCAGGCGGGAGGGACCCTCCAGGACCAGAGAAGCACGAGAGGAAAGGAGGGTGTTTGCCCCACCCACTCAAGCCCAGGAAGCCTGCTAGCTCCCAAGTGAGGTCCCCCGCCCTCTGAGACCAGGGGTGGGGGCACGCGTGGGACCCTTCTGTTCCTTGAGCCTAAGCCCCGCCCCACAGAGCCCCCAGGGCCTTTTCCAGCCCTGTGAGTCCTGCGTATAGGCCCCACCCATTGCCCAGAGACCTCACCCTTGCTTAGGTCCCACCCTCCACAGCCAAGGCTTCCCCCCGCCTTTTTTTTCCTTTCTTTTTTTTTTTCTTCTCCCTCCTCCTCTTTTTTACTATTGTGGTACTGACGTACCTCTCGCTTGTTGATTCATGTGTATTTTTATTTTTATATTCTTTCTAACATATCTGTTAGTTTCCTGGTCTAATTTTATTTTTTACTTTGTTATTGTTCTCTTTTCTTTTTCTTTTTTTTCCTTTTTTTTTTTTTTTGCCACCCCATGCGGCTTGGGAGATCTTGGTTCACGAGCCAGGGGTCGGGCAAAGCTCTGCGGTGGGAGCTCCAAGTCTGAACCACTGGACTAACAGAGACCTGCAGACCCCGGGCAATATTCATCAGAGTGAGGTCTCACGGAGGTCCTCATCTCAGTACCAAAACCAAGCCCTACCCAACAGCCTACAAACTCCAGTGTTGGACGCTTCAGGCCAAACAACCAGTAAGACAAGAACACAATCTCACTCATAAAAAAATGTAGTAATGAGACGGCAAAAAAATATGTCACAGATGAAGGAGTAAGGTAAAAACCTACAAGACCAAATAAATGAAGAGGAAATAGGCAATCTACCTTGAAAAGAATTCAGAGTAATGATAGTAAAGATGATCCAGAATCTCAGAAATAGAATGGAGGCACAGATTGAGAAAATACAAGAAATGTTTAACAAAAATCTAGAAGAACTAAAGAACAAACAAACAGAGATGACCAACACAATAAATGAAATGAAAAATACACTAGAAGCAATCAATAACAGAATAACGGAGGCAGAAGAACGGATAAGTGAGCTGGAAGACAAAGTGGTGGAAATAACTGCCAAGGAGCAGAATAAAGAAAAAAGAAGGAAGAGAATTGAGGACAATCTCAGAGACCTCTGGGGCAACACTAAACGCACCAACATTCTAATGATAAGGGTCCCAGAAGAAGAAAAGAAAGAGAAAGGGTCTGAGAAAATATTTGAAGAGATTATAGTCGAAAACTTCACTAACGTGGGAAAGGAAATAGCCACCCAAGTCCAGGAAGTGCAGAGAGTCCCAGGCAGGATAAACCCAAGGAGAAACACGCCAAGACACATAGTAATTAAACTGGAAAAAATTAAAGACAAATTATTCAAAGCAACAAGGGGAAAATGACAAATAACATACAAGGGAACCCCCAAAAGGTTAACAACTGATTTCTCAGCAGAAACTCTACAAGCCAGAAGGGAGTGCCATGATATGCTTAAAGTGATGAAAGGGAAGAACCTACAACCAAGATTACTCTACCCAGCGAGGATCTCATTCAGATTCCATGGAGAAATCAAAAGCTTTACAGACAAGCAAAAGCTAAGAGAATTCAGCACCACCAAACCAGCTCTACAACAAATGATAAAAGAACTTCTCTAAGTGGGAAACACAAGAGAAGAAAAGGACCTACAAAACACAAACCCATAACAATTAAGAAAATGGTAACGCAAACATACATATCAATAATTACCTTAAACATGAATGGTGCTATGAGATTAGAAATGAATTACAGGGGAAAAAACGTAAAAAACACAAACACATGGTGGCTAAGCAATACGTTACTAAATAACCAAGAGATCACTGAAGAAATCAAAGAGTAAATCAAAAAGTACCTAGAGACAAATGACAATGGAAACACGACAATCCAAAACCTAATTGATGCAGCAAAAGCAGTTCTAAGAGGGAAGTTTATAGCTATAGAAGCCTACCTCAAGAAGCAAGAAAAATCTCAAATAAACAACCTAACCTTACACCTAAAGGACCTAGAGAAAGAAGAACAAACAAACCCAAAGTTAGCAGAAGGAAAGAAATCATAAAGATCAGAGCAGAAATAAATGAAATAGAAACAAAGAAAACAATAGCAAAGATCAATAAAACTAAAGGCTGGTTCTTTGAGAAGATAAACAAAATTGATAAACCATTAGCCAGACTCATCAAGAAAAAGAGGGAGAGGACTCAAATCAATAAAATTAGAAATGAAAAAGAAGAAGTTACAGCAGACACAACAGAAATACAAAGCATCCTAAGAGACTACTACAAGCAACTCTATGCCAATAAAATGGATGACCTGGAAGAAATGGACAAATTCTTAGAAAGGTATAACCTTCCAAGACTGAACCAGGAAGAAATAGAAAATATGAACAGACCAATCACAAGTAATGAAATTGAAACTGTGATTAAAAATCTTCCAACAAACAAAAGTCCAGGACCAGATGGCTTCACAGGTGATTTCTATCAAACATTTAGCGAAGAGTTAACACCCATCCTTCTCAAACTCTTCCAGAAAATTGCAGAGGAAGGAACACTCCCAAACTCATTCTATGAGGCCACCATCACCCTGATACCAAAACCAGACAAAGATACTACAAAAAAAGAAAATTACAGAACAATATCACTGATGAATACAGATGCAAAAATCCTCAACAAAATACTACCAAACCGAATCCAACAACACATTAAAAGGATCATACACCATGATCAAGTGGGATTTATCCCAGGGATGCAAGGATCCTTCAATATATGCAAATCAGTCAATGGGATACACCATATTAACAAATTGAGGAATAAAAACCATATGATCATCTCAATAGATGCAGAAAAATCTTTTGACAAAATGTGACACCCATTTATGATAAAAACTCTCCGGAAAGTAGGCATAAAGGGAACCTACATCAACTTAATAAAGGCCATATGTGACAAACCCACAGCAAGCATCATTCTCAATGGTGAAAAAGTGAAAGCATTTCTTCTAAGATCAGGAACGAGACAAGGACGTCCACTCTAGCCACTATTATTCAACATAGTTTTGGAAGTCCTAGCCAAGGCAATCAGAAGAAAAAGAAACAAAAGGAATAGAAATTGAAAAAGAAGAAGTAAAACTGTCACTGTTTGCAGATGACATGATAGTATACATAGAGTATCCTAAAGATGCCACCAGAAAACTACTAGAGCTAATCAATGAATTTGGTAAAGTTGCAGGATACAAAATTAATGCACAGAAATCTGTTGCATTCCTATACACTAATGATGAAAAATCTGAAAGAGAAATTAAGGAAACACTCCCATTTACCAATGCAACAAAAAGAATAAAATACCTAGGAATAAACCTACCTAGGGAGGAAAAAGACCTGTATGCAGAAAACTATAAGACACTGAGGAAAGAAATTAAAGATGACACAAACAGATGGAGAGATATACCATGTTCTTGGATTGGAAGAATAAATATTGTGAAAATGACTATACTATCCAAAGCACTCTACAGATTCACCTCAATCCCTAGCAAATTATCAATGGCATTGTTTCACAGAACTAGAACAAAAAATCTTAATATTTGTATGGAGACACAAAAGACCCCGAATAGCCAAAGCAGTCTTGAGGGGAAAAAATGGAGCTGGAGGAATCAGACACCCTGACTTCAGACTATACTGCAAAGCTACAGTAATCAAGACAATATGGTACTGGCACAAAAACAGAAATATAGATCAATGGAACAGGACAGAAAGCCCAGAGATAAACCCACGCACATATGGTCAACTAATCTATGACAAAGGAGGCAAGGATACAAAATGGAGAAAAGACAGCCTCTTCAATACATGGTGCTGGGAAAACTGGACAGCTATATGTAAAAGAATGAAATTAGAACACTCCCTAACACCGTACACAAAAATAAACTCAAAATGGATTAGAGACTTAAATTTAAGCCTGAACACTATAAAACTCTTAGAGGAAAACATAGGAAGAACACCCTTTGACATAAATCACAGCAAGATCTTTTTTGATCCACCTCCTAGAAGTAATGGAAATAAAAACAAAAATAAACAAATGGGACCTAATGAAACTTAAAAGGTTTTGGAAAGCAAAGGAAACTACAAACAAGATGAAAAGACAACCCTCAGGATGGGAGAAAATATTTGCAAACAAATCAACGGACAAAGGATTCATCTCCAAAATATATAAATAGCTCATGCAGCTCAATATTAAAAAAACAAACAATCCAATCAATAAATGGGCAGAAGACCTAAATAGACATTTCTCCAAAGAAGACATACAGATGGCCAAGAAGCACATGAAGGCTGCTCAACATCACTAATAGTAGAGAAATGCAAATCAAAACTACAATGAGGTATCACCTTACACCAATTAGAATGGGCATCATCAGAAAATCTACACACAACAAATACTGGAGAGGGTGTGAAGAAAAAGGAACGCTCTTGTACTGTTGGTGAGAATGTAAATTGATACAAGCACTATGGAGGTTCCTTTAAAAACTAAAAAATAGAATTACCATATGACCCAGCAATCCCACTACTGGGCATATACCCAGAGAAAACCGTAATTCAAAAAGACACATGCACCCCAATGTTCACTGCAGCACTACTTACAATAGCCAGATCATGGAAGCAACCTAAATGCCCATCGACAGACGAATGGATAAAGAAGATGTGGTATATATATACAATGGAATATTACTCAGCCATAAAAAGGAACGAAACTGGGTCATTTGTAGAGACGTGGATGGATCTAGAGACTGTCTTACAGAGTGAAGTAAGTCAGAAAGAGAAAAACAATTATCGTATATTAACGCATGTATGTGGACCCTAGATAAATGGTACAGATGAACCGGTGTGCAGGGCAGAAATAGAGACACAGATATAGAGAACAAACGTATGGACACCAAGGGGGGAAAGTGGCGGGGGGTGGGTGGTGGTGTGATGAATTGAGAGATTGGGATTGACATATATACACCAATATGTATAAAATGGATAACTAAGAAAAACCTGTTATATAAAAAAATAAGTTAAAAAAAAATTTTGTTTTAAACTGCAATGAGGTATCACCTCACTCCAGTCAGAATGGCCATTACTAAGAAATCTAGAAACAATAAATGCTGGAAAGGGTGTGGTGAAAAGGGAACCCTCCTGCACTGTTGGTGGGAATGTAAATTGATACAACCACTATGGAAAGCAGTATGGAGGTTCCTTAAAAAACTAAAAATAGAACTACCATATGACCCAGGAATCTCACTACTGGGCATATACCCTGAGAAAACCATAATTCAAAAAGATTCATGTACCACAATGTTCATTGCAACACTATTAACAATAGCCAGGACATGGAACCAACCTAAACGTCCACTGACAGATGAATAGATAAAGAAGATGTGGCACATACATACAATGGAATATTACTCAGCCATAAAAGGAAATGAAGTTGAGTTATTTGTAGTGAGGTGGATGGATCTAGAGTCTGTCCTACAGAGTGAAATAAGTCAGAAAGCGAAAAATACAGTATGCTACCGCATATATATGGAATCTAAAGGGAAAAAAATGGTACTGATGAACCTAGTTGCAGGACAGGAATAAAGATGTAGACATAGAGAATGGACTTGAGGACACGGGGTGGGAAGGGGAAGCTGGGGCGAAGTGAGAGTAGCATCGACATACATATACTACCGAATGGAAAATAGTTGGCTAGTGGGAAGCAGCAGCATGGCACAGGGAGATCAGCTCAGTGCTTTGCGATGACCTAGAGGGGTGGGATAGGGAGGGTGGAAGGGAGGCTCAAGAGGGAGGGGATATGGGGACATATGTATGCATATGGCTGATTCACTTTGTGTGCAACAGAAACTAAAACGGTATTATGAAGCAATTATACTCCAATAGAGATCTATTAAAAGAAAAAAAACTGAGATGAGAAATAGGACAGAGACCTCACGGCATTCATGCAAGGGTTAGATGGATAGTGCATCAAAACACTAAGATGGTGCGCGGCACACAGCAGATGCTCAATAAACGCTGGCACTTCCAGTCCCAGCTTCTTAACTGTGGTGGCTTAAAAATCTGTCTACAAATTTTGTGATATCCCCCACTTTAAATGGTGAAGATTAATTACCCTCCCCTTGACTGTGGGCTGGACTGGCTTCCAACAAATAGAATAAGGCAGACATAATGCTGTGTGACATTAAGACCAGGTCATAAAAACTATAGGGGTGTATACTGTATGCTTCCAACTATAGAGCATTCTGGAAAAGGCATAACAGTAAAAAGTGGTTTCTAGGAGTTTGGGGGGTGGGTGGCACAGGATGAAGCACAGGCGACTTTCAGGGCAGTGAAACTAATCTCTATAGTATCTGATGCATGACATTATGCATTTATCAATTCAATAGAATTGTCACCGTTGCTAAAATGTACTTGAGTAGCAACTCAAGTGTCTATCAATGGATGAATGGATAAGTGTCGCATGTACGTACAATGGAATATTATTCAGCCTTAAAAAAAACAAACCTAACACACACTACAACGCATGGATAAACCTTGAGAACGTTGTGCTAAGTGAAATAAGCCAGTCAAAGGAAGACAAATACTGTATGATGCCACTTACATGAGGTACGCAGAGTAGTCAAAATCACAGCGACAGAAAGGAGAAGTGTGGTTGCCTGGTCTGGGGGAGGAGGGACAAGAAGTTAGTGTTTTAATGGGTATGGAGTTTCAGTTTTGCCAGATGAAAAGAGCTATGGATACAGATGGTGGTGATGGTTTCACAACGATATGAATAGACTTAATATCTCTGAACTGTATATCTCAAAATGGTTAAGATAGTAAAATTTATGTTATATGTACCTTACCATAATAAAAAAACTAGAAAAAAACTATAGAATTGTGCAACACAAAGAGTGAACTCTAATGTAAATTATGGACTTTAGTTAATAAAAATATATCAATATTGGTTCATCAGTTGTGACAAATGTACAACACGAATGCAGGGTGTTAATAATAGGGGAAACTGTACCCCAAAAAAAGTCATTGGGACTTTCTCTTGCTCTCTTTCTCTCTCTCTCCCTGCCCGACCCCCGCCCCCAACACACACCTCTCTTGCTCTAGGGGAAGAAAGCCACCAGGTTTTAAGCAACTCTACAAAGCTGAACACATGAAAAGGAAATGAAGCCTCTTTTCCACAAGTCATCAGGACACTAAGACCTGCTAGTAAAACATGAGTGAACCTGGAAACAGATCCTTCAGTCCCAGTTGCTCCTTCAGATAATGACAGACTCCACCAACATCCTGACCAAAACCTCCTAGGAGACCCTGAATCAGAACCACCCAGCTCCCGGAATCCTGACCTGCAGAAACTGTGTGCGGTACTGCATGCTTATTGTTTTAAACCGCCAAGTTTTGGGTTAATTTGTTCTGCACCAATAGATAACTAATACATTCACCAAAAAAAGAATAGCTATAGAAATACTTTTAAATAATTAATTAGAGATGAGAGAATTTGAAGAGTGTGCAGCTTTCCTCAAAACAACTGAACAAGCCCAGCGTCAACCCAGGGGTTAGGAATCACAGTGGCTGAAGTTAGCAGTCTAAGAAATGCTTAATTGTTCAGTGTTAAAGAAAGGTTTTACTTTACATGGAAAAAATTCCTTCCTTTGGGATCTAAAACCACCCAAATTATGTGCCCTCATCATAGAACTTCAGTCTCCAAGCCACTGCTAACACAGGGAAATATGGGTATTTCCTGTTCATCAGCATTTTACCCTTAAACCTTCTGTCATGCTGGCATGCTTTCCCCCCCCCCCCAAACAAGCAGGAAACTAACAGCTGTCCTCAGCTCCTCTGCTGGCTTCCAATCCAACTCCTATTTGTCCAGGGGTCCTTCGAGCCAGACAGAGGTCTTGACATTGACGTCCCTTGTCCTGCTCAGCGCTCCAGGACCTGCCCTGACCAGGCTCCCAGGGAAGTGGGGGAGGAAATGCCCTCTCATGCATCCCAGCTGGTTCTCGGTTGATTTCAACCCACTGGCCATCTGGTCTCTTCTCCCTGCTATGCACACATCTTGGTCTGGGAAGTGGAAACTTTCTGCGGGATTCAGCATTTTTTTTTTTTTTTTTTTTCACTTTTTTGCAAACCAGGATCCATGAAGACAATAGGGAACACTGGCTGGTATGTGATATTATTTGTCCACATATAGAAATGTATGCACAGAAAATCAGATACCACTTGGTAAGGGTCTAATAGAACATGTATATGTTGAAAATCACAGCCATTCAAATCTATGGGAATGGTTGGGTGTGATTTCAGATACGGAGGATAACCAAAAATCCAACCCAGGTGGTAGATAATTCTGCTTAGCTTTTCTGCAGAATTCATCCAAGTTAAAAATCCAAGCTCTAAAGCAAAAATGGGTTTCATTTAAATTAATCTATTTTGCTTCATAAAATACTGGATCCCAAAAGTTCCTACTAAGTGTCTCATAAACATGTATATTGCCTAGAATGGATAATAGCTAATGGACCTCTCTCAAAACAGGTTGGCCAATGAAGAGGTGTTGAAAGACCACTAAACTGTATTTAATAGTGATAATAGTGATAATCTAAAATTGGGCAGATAGGTATACTGACATACACCACGACCAGTGTATATAAATACAGATTTGGGTCTAACACATTCATAAGTGCATGTGTGTGTGTGGATTCTACATATATGTGTGTGGTGTGTGCTTGTGTGTGCATGTGTATCTCAAGCCTGTTGATAATTTATAAAATGAAAAAATTTAGAAAACGTGGTTTTTAGAGCCACTCTGATAAAAATGGGGATATCTGTAGACTGGAGATCCCATGGGAAAGCCCTCTGCTCCCATCTTTTCTAACCTCCTAGAGCAGTGATTCGTGATGCCCAAGTATATAAGCCCAGAAAGTCTTCATGACAGGACACTGAGAGGCCAAAATGCAAGTTTTCTCATCAGTATTATGTAACACTGAAGTGCAATTTACAGACGTGCATTTTTTTTACAAATGATCAATGGATAACCAATGGTAGTTTTTATTGAGTTAGTAGTACTGAAAAATAAACATACATTATTACTAGACTTGACTGAGGACTATAATTCAACCTCATACTAAGAAGTCTTGCTATCAAGAACTTTACAAGAAAGGTTGCAAATCTTCTCTAGCAAACACCCATGCACGTGACTTTAACTCCTAGAGTTTTTAGGAAGGACTTTCTGATTTCAGTTATCACCAAAGTTATTGAGGCCAGGGGTATTCAATTAAGTATTTTATGACATTGTTATTGTGATTCTTATGGTTGTTTTGGTTAACACCTCAGCATTAACTGTATTTTTGGCTGATAATTTCTTTGAGAATCTGATTTTTTTTAAAGCTATGGACTTCCCACCCAAGTAAAAAAAAATGTTCTAACAATTTTGAATACAATTTCAGTAAGCCCCTGAAGTCCACTGGTCCGTTGGTGACACCCACGTGGGAATTCCTTTCTTAGAAGAGGAAATAAAACACAATAATGTGTCTTTTTGTCCCTACCTCACAGAGACTAAGCCACCAAAGAGTAGAGGAAGAAATACATTACCATCCATCCCAAAAAGGAGACAGATGCCCTCTGACCGAGTGCTTCATCTTCTCAGGACTAATTTTTTTTAATATATATAAATTTATTTATTTATTTTTGGCTGCATTGGGCCTTCGTTGCTGTGCACAGGCTTTCTCTAGTTGTGGCGAGCCGGGGCTACTCTTCGTTATTAGGGTACACGGGCTTCTCATTGCGGTGGCTTCTCTTGTTGCAAAGCACAGGCTCTAGGCACGCAGGCTTCAGTAGTTGTGGCACATGGGCTCAGTAGCTGTGGCTCACGGGCTTAGTTGCTCCACAGCATGTGGGAATCTTCCAGGACCAGGGACCGAACCTGTGTCCCCTGCATTGGCAGGCAGATTCTTAATCACTGAGCCACCAGGGAAGTCCCCCAGGACTATTTTTATGTGTTTTCCTAGGATCCGAAACAGGAGACTAGTTAAAAATGATTTCAGTGGTGGGTATTTGCATGTAGGTTAGTCAAATCACTAAATCTATGCAAATAATCCTCTGGGAAATCCATCCATGTCTTCAGAAAAAGCAAAAAGGAAATAAAACATTATGCCGGAAGGGGTGATTATAAGGTACCACCTAAAAGCACTTTAAAATTTTAGACATATGTTCCCATCCTAGAGCAACCTTGCCTCAGGGCCTTTAGAAATCAGACTCGACTTTTGGAAGTCTTGGATGGTCAAGTTCCTTTTCTCTTTAAAGTTTCCTCACCTGCCCCATGCTAAGAAGTGACACAGTTCCAATAATATCCCACAGCTTCTGAATGTCCTTTGCTAAGGGAATTGTCTCGGTTCCACTGTATACAAAGCATTTCGCTTCACCCTCGGCTGGCTGCCTCATGCAGCTTTAAAGGGAGGGGGTTATTTCTGGTGCGGGAGAGAGGGATATCACAATACAAACCACAGTCTGCGAGAGTGGAGCATATGTAAAATGCCTAGGACATCGAAACATTCCCAAGTGCCCAATTATTGTTATGAAATAGGATATTCATTCCAGATGCCTTAAGAATAGACATTTCTTCACATCCATCAAGTACTTTTCTCAGAGTAACTGAAAAATAAGCTAATACCCCATGATAAGCCTGCCTCTTTGGAAGGCATAATCCTTCTCAGCCAAAAAGGCACCATGTAATAGGGATGGCAAATAAACTTCATTTCACATAGTGATTCCAATTGGCCGAGAGTAGATGCCAAAAGTGATGTATTGAGGATTCTCAGGAAGTGTCTCTGATGCGGGGGGAGGGGGAAGGAATTGATTAGCAATGTCTATCACGTATACGGAAAGGGTGGTGGTGTCACGCAGGCCTCACGATTGCCATTTTGATGGAGAGCATTACTGAGCACGGAATGAAAACGCACGAAGAGGAAGACTGCATAATATATAAGCTGGGCTGTACTTGAGAACATGATTTTTTGTAGGTCTGTTTTACCAGGCAATTTTTCATGGATGTTTCTAAGCTACATTTTAAAAGACAAAGTCGTGTTAGGGAGCATTACTGTGATGGGAGCATGACAGTGGCCTGAGCACACCTTCCTGTTTCTTCCTGGACGGGTGTTCATAGGAGGTGAGCCCAGCTGCCCCACCTTTGGGCAGGGCCAAATGTGTGTCTCCAAGCAGGGACAAGTGAAATCCATGTCTCTAGTGTGACAATATATGTCCCCACAGCACATGCGCTATGTTCCTGAGCCAGTGGTTTCCAACTAGGGGCAACAACGCCCTCTCCAGAGACATCTGGCAATTATCTGGAGACATCTCTGGTTGCCAGTCAAAGAATGGTACTACTGGCATCCAATAGGCAGAGACCGGGGATGCTGCTAGACATCCCACAGCCCACAGGACAGCCCCACACAACAGCAGAAACGATCACATCTAAATGCCACTAGTGCAAGAGTGCCCAGGTTAAACCCTGGTGCAACTCAAAAGTATTGATCTCTGCTGTTCAAAACACACTGCATGATGGCTAAGCTCGGGGCTCTGATTGTGAATCCCCAGCCACCACTAACCAGTCCTGTGACCCTAAGCAAAGCACCTGACCTCTCTTTCTCAGCCCTCATGTCCCTTCCTCTGAAGCAGCGGTGACGGCAGCGTCTACTCCACAGGACAAAATATGAAAATGGAATGAAAGCTGTTAGCAAAGTACCTGGCAGATGGAAAGTATTAGCAGAAAACGGGAATGACAAGAAATGCAAGACATGCCAACAGGTAAACAGTGTCCAACGGCCGCACGTCTGCACTGTGGCCACCAAACCAGAACCACAATACGTCTTCATAGAAACTCTGTCACCCACCGAGATGCCAGGGCACATGCCAGCCAAATCCTTAGGTTGCAGGTGTCTGTAAAAATGAAAGGCCCATCTGCTCTGGCCCAGCAATTCCATCTCTAGGCATTTCCCCTACAGATAGACCTACATGTGAGGAAATGGTGGTGGTCAAGCATATTCCATGCCGCACTGTGATAGCAAAATATTAGAAATCACATAAATATCCACCAAAAGGAGACTAATGAAATAACTTAAATATGTGCAATGGAAGACTATATATCCATTAAGAAGATGGAGAGATTTTGTATAGATATGACATAATCCCTACAATATATCCTTAAATTTTAAAAAAAAGCAAAGAGTGGAACTATGCATTTTCTATGCTACCTCGAATCAGTGTGAATGTCTATACGTGCATAAACAGATCTACAAAAGGACGTGTGAGAAACCATGATTGTAGTTGTCTCTGGTAAGCTAGGAGGCAAGTGGAAGAGAAATGTATTTTTCTCAGCATACTCTTGCATCTTTTTTGGTACTGTGCCATTTTAATCTAAACTATTAAATAAATAAAGCGAAGCATCAGCTATGCAGAGAATACATCATTCGCTGCCTCGAAACTAACTTACTACTTTTGTACTTGTCTTCTGTACATGCTGGCAAATCATCCCTCACTTAAAATGATTAACTTTAAATACTTTGGTCGAATCTTTTCCTGTATAGATGCCACCAATTTTTAACCCGAGAAGAGGAACTGACTATTAGCACGCACGTTGCTGTGCTCACGGCAACAAGGAAAATTGCAAGAGGTTCGCATTATAACTCAGACTATGGATCAGGAGACTTATAGCCCCAGCTTTCCCCCCAGCCTTCTTTGCAAACTCCAGCTTTCCAATAAAGAGCTGTATCAATTAGCAGAGCCAGTTGGTTCTAAGAAGCTGAGCTGGATCCTGGGCTATTATTAGCTTCCCAACAATGGCTGAGAGGGAAGGAGAAAAAATATAAAACATATACTAGTCTTTTAATTCTGAAACCACTGTTGTGGGAAAAGACAATTATATTACACAGGTGATTTAGAGGGTTCACCTTATGAAATGAATTCTGTTGGTCTCGCCCCAGACCTTAAAAAAAAAAAAAGTTGCTTCATGGTCTCTTAATTAATGACTGTAGGAGGATATACCTGTGTTTTGTTGGTGTGTGTGTGTGTGTGTGTGTGTGCACGCGCGCGCGTGCGTGCAAGTGTTTACTACTGCAAATAATTAATGCTGGTTTAAAAAAAGTTAAAAGGGAAAAAGACTAAAATGGCAAGGGCACAGTGACATCTGCTGGCATTTCATAAACTTTTTTAAGACAAGCATTTGTTCCAGACACTGCTCTCCATTTATTCTCTGAGCTGAGGCACATTTGTGGCCGACCAGAATTAATATTCCCCAATATGCTCCCTAAAATTATGTAAAGAGAAGATCATCAAGGAATGAAAGCCCAAGAGCCTCTTTCCCCTGGAGTGGATTCCCTCCCTTCTTTCAGTAAAGCAATCTGGAGCTCAAGGGAATGAATAATTTCACTTCCTTTTTTTTTTTTTTAATAACTAGAAGAGTTAGGATGGAGACAAACTAAACTCTGTGAGCTGTTTCCCTTGATTTTGTTTCTATAAATGGGAATTCCACCAATCCTTGTCTCGAAATGGTGAACACAGGAGGAAACAGGGTAACAACCCTCTACCAATGCCGGAAGAACAAGGAACATAAAACGGAACATTCCTGTTTCCAAGACTCGCAAGGGAGGGACGTCAGACCAAAGAGGCAGCAAAACCAAAACCACGAGTGAAAAGGGAGGGCACTGAAAATGGTGATGACGCAAGAGGCAGAAGTAGCACTGCTGTGCTAATAAAAGGCTTTGGAAAAGGACTCCAAAATGCTGAAGTCTCAAAAGCGTTTCCCAATTATTTTTAAATCTCTGACAGTGGCATGGAGCCAATGAAGCGGTGGTTAAGGGTGGTCTAAGGTGAAGAAGGGAATTCTATTTTCTCTTTACAGACGTTATGAAGGTGTATTCACAGAATTGGGGTCTGGCTCTACCTCCTAAGATGTTGTCACTCACCGAATGTACCTACAAAACTGAGGGACGACTTGAGTAGGGGACTAAACAGAGACACCCTGGACATGAAATAAGAGAAGGCCCAGCTGCCCCGTTCCTCATTCTCACGGGTTCTGAAATCAGAGCCCATCACACCACCATCTGGTCACCCTTCCTGCCCTCTCTTCCTCCTGCGTCACACACGTGCATCATCACGCACCTGCACATGTGCACACTCACCCACACGCACACGCACACACCTCACCTTTCCCCGCAGAGGTGCTCCCCGCAGCCATTCTCTCACCCTGAGAGCTGTTCTCCCATCAGCTGCACATCTGTGAGTAATGGTTCCAGCACAGACCTCACCCACTTCAGAAAGAAAGAGCATGGGGTCTCGAGAACAGGCTGCGTGTTGTGGCCTCTGCAGCTCCTCCGGCCACAGCAACTCCCTTGCTCACGCTGCTCCGGGCATGGGGGCCCCCGTGCAGGTTTCATGGCGTGTAGAGCGCTCCCCGTACTCCGGGGCTCTGGCCACCATGCTCTCCTGCCCTCCCTCCATCTCCCCTCTTGGCAGAACTCAGTCCTCCTCATTCTCCAGGTCTCAGCTTAAATGTCACCTAAAAGTCTCCCCTTTTGGACAGACCTTTTTGGACAGATCTTCCCACACCCTCCAACCCTATATGGCCCTTTACCTTTTTAGCACATCAGTGCCCCATTTTGTTTCCATCTTAATACTTATTATAATAGATAATTATATGGTCCATTTATTTGTTTTCATGGTTTATGTTGGTCTCTCCCACTAGAGAATAAGCGTCAGGAGGCAGAGATCTTGTTGGTCTTGGTCACCGGTCAGTGTATCATCCCAATACAACAAAGCCTGACACAGCACCTGACAGGGAGCAATGTCTTAAATGTTTACCGAATGTATGAGAAAGGCAGTGAATGACCCCAGAAAAGCGACCCTACATGTCGTTTAAAGTGACATAACATTAAAATGTCATGTCATTTAAAATTTTTTCTAAGAAAAAAATGGGAGAAAATAAGAGTGTCCATTTGCACTGCTGGGACTCAAAATGACACTGCTTTACTCCGGGTCTAGCTCAGGATACCTAGCGCTGCACTATAGCACCATGTTTTCCGGAATTCCTGATATTTTAAAGGACTGCAACTTATTCATTTGTGCCTCCCAACTGCCACCTATCTTATGTATATTTATTTTAGGTACCTTGCAAAGATCATTCTTTCTAAAAAATAATGAAACAAGCAACATAAATTACAATAAAAGGTGAAAATTAGAGGCAGAGAAGTAAAACGGAGCCAACAGTGAGGTTAATATGTAAAACCTATGCTGGCAAATCCTATACACTGTCAAGACTGGACTGTAAAATCGGCTCTGAGCTTCCTGGCAGGTGAAAAGGGAACACAATCATTTGTTCCACTTAGAATGTCTGATACATAAATACCAATCAATATCTCCAGAAAGAATGAACTGTTTCTGATCCCTGAAACCAGAGACAACACAAGGATGGTGAGCACAGCAATTAACAGCAGGGAGTGTGACTTCTTCATGACCTTTTATCTTTCTTGGTTCCCCTCATTTGTTTTCAAAAATATTTTGTTCTTTGCATTTCAAGTGTTACAGACTCAGCTGTATCCACTCTTAAACTCGGTCTAAATGGTCTATTCTTTTTCTGTGTATATATAATATCTATTTTTTCAAATATTGCATGAAATGGCTTTCTTATAATATCTCTCATTAGAAGCGGCAAACCACAATTCAGGAGAACTGAATTTATGGAGTGGTGGGGAATGATTCTTTGTCCTCAATATGCACTTCCAAAGGTTACTGGAAGTCCACACAGACTAAACCTATGCAAGTTTCACGTGTGAAACAAACAAAAATTCACTAGAAAAAAAAATATCCTTCTAAGAACCAGGAGGCACATTAACTACAGAAACTTTTGTATCAAAGAGCCTCCTAGTGAAAAGTTCTTGTCTGCATATTACAAGGTAAGTAAATACATGAGGAGGGAATATTCTCAGAAGTCTATGTTTTAACTCAACTTACCTTACTCTGGAGCATCAATCCTTGGTGAGACAGGCAGAATCATTCGTCCTTTGATAGACAGGGAAAGAGAGGCTCAGAGAGGTACAATAACTTGCCTGAGGTCACACAGCTAGAAAGTGCAGAGTCTGGACTCAGAAGTTAGGTATGCCTGGATCCAAAGCCTGTGTCTTCTCACACCTTGGTTCTCAGGGAGTTTGGTCTTCTCAAAGCTTTTCTGACTCCAAAATAACTGCATTAGCTTAGGTCAATGTGCCATCATGTTGAAAGGCAAGGCTTTTTTCTCCTTATGTAGCCAGCACGCTACCTGCTATATTTCAGACTGACCAAACTCCTCCAATTAGAAATGAGAAACCCTCCCAATGAAGAGCTTCACGTTCTAAAGAGAGGTATTAATCCCCCTCTTTATTCTCCCCTAGGAAATTCTTGAAATTTCCCACCCCATGCAAATGAGAATATCTTCCTCCCCTTTGAGAATTTCTGTGTGTGCAATCTCCAT
Source organism: Pseudorca crassidens (assembly GCF_039906515.1). Taxonomy (NCBI): domain Eukaryota; kingdom Metazoa; phylum Chordata; class Mammalia; order Artiodactyla; family Delphinidae; genus Pseudorca; species Pseudorca crassidens. Next base: position 34,087,937 of record NC_090310.1, read on the forward strand.
TCTCTTATCAGCCTTTGCAATCAGCAGCCTGACCTGGACCCAGCTTTCTAAGGCTGCCCATGGAAAAGATGTGTTTTTCACGATGCCCTGACAGTGAGCCATGCCACGGGCCAGGCTTCCCTTCAGAAAGACCCAATAAGGCTCAGTCAGGCCCAGGGCATCTTTAAGAGACTCACTCTAGAACACAAGCAATGACCCCGGGATGGAGATGGAGGGCTTGTCCCATGGAAAACAGACACCCAGCTAGCACCACCAGGATCTGGCCAGGGCTGCTGATGCTGAATCAGCCTCTGGATTCCCTGCTCTGTCACTTTTCATAACGAGTCTAATATATTAGTGTTTCTCTCTGCCAATCAATCAGAGCCCGTGCATATGGCTGCTGTCAGCAGTCCTCCGCAGGCGGAACTCCATGTAGAGACTCAGGTCTGTCAACTCCCTCAACTATACACTTGCAGCCATGCTGGGTCCTTCCTCCTTCACTCTCAATTTATCATCTCTGTTACAGCCAAGAGGAAAATGTAAGAATCACATTCTGGGGCCAGTTTGCTACCTCAAGGGACTGTGAAATTCTAGTAACAACAACAACAACAATAATGATATAATTATTATTAAATGGTAATAATAATTGTCACTATTATCAGAGCCAGCACCACTAGTGAACACACGCTATGTGCCAGGTACTTTGCTAAAATAATTTACAGGGCTGATTAATCATCAGACTGATCCTGCAATGTAAGAATCATTATTATCTCCAAATGGAAGACTGAGGCTCAGAGAGGTTAAGTAAGACCAAAGGGCATGGAGCTAGAATGTGACAGAGCTGGGACTGAAGCCAGACAGTCTGATTCTGAAATCCTAATCATCACCCTGCATCACCTCCTTCCTCCCAAGCCTCTTGTGAAGGTCCCTCTGCTATGCCCCTCGACACCCAGCATGTCCTCTCAGCGCTGAGTAGAAGAGAGAAGCCCAGGACTTTGGAAGCAACTGCTTGAGTCTGCAACTTAGTCTTTGGGCCTCAGTACTCCCATCTGCAAAATGGGGATAATAAAGTCTGTGGTAAATAGTTAATGCAACACTGCATGCAAAGCATTCTTCCCTGTGCCCTGGCACAAAAGGAGCTTCCTACAAATGGTAGCTCTTAGGGAACTGAGGATGACACAAAGAAGACAATTTTGAAAACCTAAATCCATACTCTCATCTCTGACTCCCCTATTCTAAAATTCACAGAAAAGGAACATCTTGAGGAAAGACAGACCTAACAATAAGCAAGGTGATGGCACAAGTTGATCTATTATGCTGGCAAAGGCCTAGTTTTGGTTCTCAGAAAAAATGAAAGGCGAGCTGATTCAGATGACAGTGCTTCAATGGAGTGAGCCGCGGTGCGCAAACCGCACTGCGAGTGGTTATCAGAGCCGTGTTAGCCTGAAGGGGATGATTCCCCCAAATGCCTGCAGCCAGATGGGTGCCCTCTGCACTCCCTGCAAAATCACGCTCGGAGTGTGAGCCCAGAGCCAGGGGCCCGAAGGCTTTGAGGAGAGAAAGAGCAAAACAAGAGCCAGATTACACCAGCGCAGACCCCCTGCTCAGGCCACTCATACACAACGACGAACGGTTGTGACAAACAGAAACAGGTGCCCTGTTTTCTTTTTGTGCCTCTGATAGACTCAGCATCACTGCTCAGAGCTCCTCAAGCTGAGCAGCAAAGTCCCCCTAACCACTGCATGGCACTGCCTCCTCCCTCCCTAGCATCTTACAAAGCAGCAACACAGGCAGTGTGAGTGCAGTGATCAGTATTTCGGACTACGCGTTGAGATCATCCGGTTAAAAATCCTGGGTGGGCCACTTACCTGATGTGGTGCCCTGAGACACACTGCTTAACCCCGCCTACACCTCACCATCTATCTGCAAAATGGGGACATGAAAAGACTCCACCTCAAAGTGCATGAGAACGATCCAACAGAATCACTCATTACTCCCACATCCAGCATCTACTCTGGGCCAAACACCCTGCTAGATGCCAGGGATACCATATGTCCAAACCAGGTGTGTGCGTGGCCCACCTGACTTTACCTTCCAGTGGAGTAAGAGAAAGAGATAAAACAGAGCCACCAAGTAAATCCAAAGATGCTCCTGGGATGACTGCAAGGAAGGGGATCCACACCGGGAAAGACAGAAGGCCTCCCTAAGCAAGAGACCCCTGAGTTGTAACCTAATGGATGAGTAGGGAGTAAACAAGGTGAGCTGTGGAGGGGAGGGCAGGAGGAAGAGATCACATGGCAGGAAAACACAGCTCAACACACGGCCACGCAGGCAAAGTGCTCAGCACAGCTTGTATCATCCAGAAAGTGCTCAAAACACATAAACCTGGGAATTCCCTGGCGGTCCAGTGGTTGGGACTCCGTGCGTCCACCGCAGGGGGCCCCGGGTTCGATCCCTGGTCTGGGAACTAAGATCCAGCATGTCTCACAGCTCAGCCAAAAAAAAAAAAAAAAAAATCATAAACTTATCATTATTATCACAGCTCCTCTAACAAGCACTGACAGAGCTCCAGGCTTGTGGATAAAGAGAGACAGGCTTGGGGGCGGGGGGGTCAAATGTGGGAAGAAAGTTGAACTGTCCAGATGTCCAAATGCTCCATCACAACTTATTACCACCTACCAAGGCCAGGAGAGCCTCCGAAGATGGACAATGCCAGGAGCACTCAGGGCTCTCAGGAGGTAGCTCACTTCTTTCTGTCAATATCCATTATCACACACACTCATGGGAGAAAAACATGGCCACACTCTCAAAAGGAACCTTCTGGAATAGATGATCAAAAACAGGGATCTGTGTCCAAACTGTATATGCACCTGGTTTGGACATCATGGTATCCCTGGCGTCTAGCAGGGTGCTTGGCACAGAGTAGATGCTGGATGTGGGAGTAATGAGTGATTCCACTGGATCATTCTCGCGCACTCCGAGGTGGAGTCTTTTCACGTCCCCATTTTGCAGATAGACGGTGAGGTAGCCAAGCCACTGGGAAGAGTGTGTGTGGTGCTGGGGCAGGGGAGGAGGTGCTGCTTCTTTGAAGGGATATCTAGGGAAAGAACTAAGTAAGATAATGTATACAGACACCTGCTACTGTTCCAGCCACACACAATGAGTATTACTGAGAAACCTGGGGTTCCTTTTCCCTATAAACTAATCCCCCATCTTGAATTTAAGACTTTGTTCTAAGTCCCCACAGGAGGGGGAAGAAAAGTTCATTTTCTTCGACACTGTAGGGCTTACCCTTCCAGTGCCGGGAAGTCCACAGAACAAACTTGGTTATGGAGATGAATTGGAACTTTGAGACAAAAGCTGGCTGGCCAGGAAGACACACTTCTTTATTTACCCTTCTCAGAAACATCTGACAGTGTTTCCCACAACATGTAAGCCATAAATATAACACGGCACGTCTCTGCATTAAACCTTCCAATGGCTTCATTGGAATAATAAGAGCCAGACTCCTTATCAGGTCTCAGGAGCCTCTATGACCCGACTTCATCCATATAATGGTATCCCTGTTTCAGCCTAGGGGCCTTTGCACTTGCTGTTCCCTCTTTCTAAAATGCTCTTCATGTAGAAGAACACTCTAGAAGGAATGCTCCATCTGATCACTGTGTATTGCAAGTGCTTTGAACAGTGCTTGGCACATAGTAGGTGCTCAATAAATGCTCACAGGATGCATGTATCGCTTGATACACATCAACTACTCCTTTCAATTAGATCTCAGCTCAAATCTCTCCTCCTTGGAAAGTCCTTCCAAGTCACTATCATATTGTCACATCATAATTTTTGTAACCCTTGTCATTGTCCTCATAAAAATGAATTTTCCATCCCTTGCTTATTGTCTGGCTCTCCCCACAACCAAAGAAGCTCCAAGAGGGCAAGGTTCTCATTGGCCTTGTTCCCCGAGCAGAACAGCTAACGTGTGGTATGTTCTGGATAAACATTTACTACGTTAGTTACTCCTTCCTCCAGTACAGACACGCCCACCCATAGCAGCAGGCAAGCGCCACCCACATCTGTTGTGTCTGATGACCAATGACAGGCCAACAGTAATGATGGCGCTCAGAGTAACTACAGATATAAAACATGAGAATGGTTGTCTCTCCTTATAACTCCATGGGTCATTTTCATAAGAACCCCCAGACCCGACAACCTAGTCTAACCATGATCTCTGTTGAAGTCATCTGAAGGTGCCTGGTGCCCCTCATTTTGAAGCTCCCTCACCATTTATTCTTTAATTAAAGTTTTAATATTTTAAGACTGGTGCCTCGAGGCAGTGCTTTAAATAATGGGAGGCAGGCATCAGGGAGAGCCTCAGAACGTCTTAAAAATATCATCAGGACTTCCCTGGTGGCTCAGTGGATAAGACTCAGCACTGTCAATGCAGGGGGCCCGGGTTTGATCCCTGGTCAGGGAACTAGATTCCACATGCGTGCCGCAACTAAGAGTTCACGTGCCACAACTAGGAAGCATGCCTGCCGTAACTAAGGAACCCTGGCGCAACTAAGGAGCCCACCTACTGCAAATGAGACCCGGTGCAACCAAATAAATAAATGAATATTTTAAAAATAAAAAAATAAAAATATCATCTCCAAGTTTGAGCTCTTTGGCACAACAACGTTTTGTCTCGGGCAATAAAGGGGAAAGGAAACGTGACAAGTGATGCTTTTAGGAAAGTCATTCGATATTACTTTGTGGAGCATGCTTACTACGTGGCTCCCATGCTGGGTGGGAAAAGCGAGATGAGCTGCCCTGTGTCCTTCAGAGCAAGTGCACTTGGATTTCAATAGTCTTCACACACACCACTGGGAAATCACTGCGTCCCCAAAGTATTTTCTGTGTCAGATACGATTTCCCTCTTGGAATGTGTTCATTACTCCACACATCAGCTTAAAAGATGCAAATAAAATGGCCTGATTTTTGCAAAGGTGAAATGTCAGACATGTTTATACAGGACAGACCCAATTTTCTAAATGAAAAAAAAAAAAAAAGACTTATCTGAAAGGAATTTTATAAAATATAATGATTTGGTATGGCTTGAACTGAAAAGGCTAAATTTGTTTTAAAAAAAAAAAAAAAAGTCATCAGAGACGTGAAGATGTCACAGCGGCCTGTGCTCAGACATTAGAGAAGTAGGTAAAAAAATAGCATCAATTATCATGAAGAGAAAATAGGGCAGAGTGGGTCAATTCCAGGAGGAGAAATCTGCTCAGATCCATGTTTTGGCTCGTTTCTAAGTGGAAAACCCTGGGACCACAGGGTGACAATAAAGACGGTGTGTTCTTAGGAAAGTAAGATTTACTAAGATGATACTTTCATCCCAGGAGGCCAAGGAGAAGCAGGCCTTCTGTTGATGGAAGAATAAAATACACAACTGCTGTAAAAACTTAAATACTTAATTAAGTAAAAACTTAATTTCAGGGTATAGGTGCCTGTTGAGATGTTGTCAAATGCCACCAACCCACCTCTCGGCCAGTGGGCGGCGTGTCGCTGATCCTCCTTAGAACATGAGGGGAGGTCAGGCTTGGAAGGAATGAGGTTTCTGTTGAGAAATCTCCCTTTATGATTAACCTCCCTATTTGTGATCTGTCGTTTAAAAGAAAGGGCATATATGTAAGGGAAGCTGCCTGCCTTTCCTATCCCACCAGGTGTCATAAGACTCAAAATAGAGAGTAATCTATCTGATTAAAAAAAAAAAAAAGAAAGAAAGAAAGGAAACTAACATCATCCAGACACTTGCCATGTGTCAGACCCTGTTCTGTGCTTATTGCTCTACTTAATTCTCCCCCAAACCCGCTGTGGTCCATACTACCACTAAAACTTTCATCTGGCAGGTGAATAAACTGAGACACAGAGAGGTGAAGTCATTTGCCCAAGGTCACACAGCTAGCAGGTGGCACAGCCAAGGGCCTGGTACTCTTCTCAGCCTTATCTCTGGACGCTAACGGTACCCTCAGAAACTGTAAAGGATGATACCAGTTTCTTCCTAATCCAACTCAGCCATGAGTTAACTTAGGGGAAACCCAGTGGATTCCCCCAGATCCCAGTGCTTCCCAGATGAGCTCAGAAAGCATGAAGGTCTGGAGTCAGCCCCGTTGTTTGCCCTAGAACCCCTGCCAGAGTCACTTTTACCCTTCATGGGCCCAGGTCCTTGCCTCTGAAGAAAAAAGACCTTGGCCAAAAATAAATCTGCCCATGGCTCCAGCCAGGCCCTCTGTGGTCACTTAAGAATTGAAAGGATCCAGGCCCTCTCATATCTTTTATTTTTTCCTTTGTAACAAAGATAAATGGGAAATGGAGGGTAGATGAACTAGGACAGGGGCAGGGAGAGATCACTGGCTGGGGTGTGTCCTAAACTTGTGCTGAAAAGGCCAGGCCTCTTGGCGGACCAGATTTTAAAAAATAATAAAAATATACAATCATAATTATTATAAAAGAAAACTCCAGTTGTGGCGCATCATATTGCAGCTCAAACAAAGCTATTCCATGACACCGTCCGCACTTCTTTCCAAGTTCAACTGAAAAGACCCGCGGTGGGTACCAATTCCCTGGAGGGCCAGACTCGAATCTCCAAGCACTTGAGCAGCCCCGCCCCACACGCTCCGAGCCAGGCAGGCGCAGCCCGGCCCTTGCTTGTCCGGGCAGCAGCCTTGAGCCCCCCATTCCCTGGCAGCAGGGAATAGAGTTGGCGGCTCCTGGACCAGGCGGGTCGGGGTCTTCCCCGCCCTTTCCGCACGGGCAGCTTCCGGGCTGGCCTAGTCCCTCGGAGCTGACACCTTAAAGACTCCAGGAGCAACCCAACCTGATGGTTCCCCGGGCCGCGGGGATATGGAAACAGCGACTCGCTAACCCCTCCCTCGCCTCTAACCCTGGAGAGTTGGGAAACTGGAGCTGACAAGAGGCGACCCCTGGCCTGCGCCGAGAACTGCTACCTGGGTTTCCTCTCCAGGGTGAAGGTGCCCTAAGGCACCAAAGGAACCAAGGGGCGCAGCCGGAGTTTCCAAGTCCTGAGTTCCCGGGCTGGCCCCCTTCCCCTCCCCCCAGGGTCAAATGCAGTGGCATCTTGGGCGTCCCTCCGGTGTCCATAAACACAGACACTCTCCCTCCAGCTCAGCGACCCTCCTCTTCCCCGCCTTCCACAAAGGATTCGATGCTTCTAAACGCCCTCCCAGGCCACGAAGTGCCTTCTCCCTCAGACCTCGTTAAGGGCGGTGGAGAGGCAGTGCCCCGGGGCGCACCGAGTGCACGCTTCCAGTCTGCCAGGAACCCTAAGCAAAGTGCGCAGGCAGACGCCCGCTGTTCCCTGCACCTGGGACTCGCTCCCAGGAGGACGAACGAGGCAGCCTGGGCTCTCCAGAGGCGCGCTTTGGGCCGAGAAAGGGCTTGCTTCTAGAAGGATGAGGGGGTAGGGGCGCCTGATCTCAGCCCCCAGGGAGAACGTGCAGAGAGATCTCTCCACCACACTGAAAAAGTTCCCAGTACAGCGCGCCCGGCCTGGCTCTGAGAGGAAGCCAGCCCTCGAGAAGCCAGCTCTTCCCTCAGTGGGACCCTTTGGCCAGGTCAGGGGGTCAAAGAGGCGGTGACTCCGCCTGGACTTACCTAGAACTTCCGCCGCACCCGGCTCCGGTCGCCTTCCGCTCGGCCCCAGACCCTCCAATTTCCCTGCGCTCTCTGCACCCTCAGCCACGCTCACCATGAGCTGGAGATGGCGAAAGCGGGTGCTGGCTTCTCCCACGCTGTCCGCAACTTTGCTGGCAGGTCAGCCCCGCCCTGGCGCCCCTGCCTGGGCGGCAGGCTGGGCGCAGCTGCGCGCGGTGCGAGTCAGCACCGCTGGGCCCGGACGGCCACTGCCCGGGGGTCTGGAGCGCAAGGTTCCTCGGTCCCGGGGTGCACGGTCCGCTTCTCCGCGCTCTGCCTGGTGGCAGGCTCGGAGTTCTCTCGCTCCGGACGCACGGGCGGGGCGCGCGGCTGTCCCCTCCAGATGCGGGGTGCCCTGTTCGCTCCTTCCTCCTCCTGCCGGGGAGGCGCACGCGTGGGTCTGGTCGCGGCCGCCGCCTCTGCCGTTCGCGGGCTGGCAGAGCGTCCCCGCCCCACCGCGGGCGCAGCCGGGGGCTGGGGTGAAGCGAGAGGGATTCCCCTCCGCGAGTTCGGGCTTCCCCAACCGGCGCGGACCCCGGGCTCGGTCCGCTGCCGCCGCCGCGGCTGCGAGAACCACTTCACGGCAGCGCAGCCTGTGCCACCGGCTCCGGCTGGAGGCGGCGGTGGCGGCGCGGCTCGCACGGGGACTGGAAAGGAGGTGACCTTCAAACCCCGCGCTCGGGGAGAGGGGAGGAGGGCTGGGGTGACGGAGGGGAGCGGTGTGCACCCGGTTGGCCCGCGAGAGTGCCGGCAGGCGGGCGGGAGAGAGTGAAGAGGAAATCTTCAAATAAAAATATGGATTAGAAAATAAACAAAGGAGGGCGAGAGAGCGAACGAGAAAATGTGTGCATATGTGTGTGCGCGCGTGTCTGTGTGTGTGTGAGAATGTGTGTGAGCGCGCGCCACAGGCGGCGAGCAGCCGGGGCTGCGGAGCCAAAAATAATCCCGAGCTCTAGGGAGCGCCCCCTCCCCCTTCCCCTCGCCAGCACCGCCACCGCGGTCAAGCGCGCAGCCCCGATTCCAACTGGAGGTGGCTGACGCGCGACCCAGTGCCTCGGTCTCCTGGGGTGAAGGGATGAGAGTTGGGAGTGTGGCTGTTGAACCCAGGTCTTTGGCATTCCCAAGTCCTTGTCCCAAAGTGGACTCACTCACTGAGCACCAGCGCCCCCCCTCCACCCCCTCCCCTCAAGGAGACTGGACAAATCCCCTAGAGGAACGCTACATGGAGGAGGTGTCTTGCCCCAATCCGCTTCTGCTCTGGGAAATCTTGAGGCCAGGCAAAGATGGAGCCCTATCCGAGATGCAAAAAGTTATCCAGGCCCGAGGGACACCAGGCAGGGAGCGGTTGCGCGCTGGCCTGGGCCACCCCTCCCTGGCCTCTTACATGGCTGCCTAATCCTGCACGAGGTGCTGACTCTAGAGGGGTCCAGAGACTACTCTCTCAGCAGTTGCCTTAGAGTCAGAAGCCCTGTGACTCCTCAATAAATCCTACCACTCAATTAGCACTCACTTTCACCGGATACTATTTGACGTATTTACATCGAACTTTCCCAGCAACTAAATGAGGTAGGTACTATAGGTTTGTCCACTTCGCAGATCAGAAAACGGAGGCTTAAAGGGGTTAAAGCAGCAATGTTTCTTCTTTCTTGAGCCTCACCCTGGACTCACTGAGCCAAAAATTCATCTTTTTTTTTTTTTTCTAGATAAACATTTTAGGTGATTATGTTACACAGGAAAGTCTGAGGTCCAGAAAGTTATAATTTGCTCAAGGTCACACAGCTGGAAAGAACCAGGATTCCTGGGCAATACCTAATTTCATGGGGTGTACCACTGCACCACACTGCCTTCTGAGGGCCAGATGGGATTGGACAAGTCCAGATTCTAGCCTTGAGCCCTTGCTCTGAGGCTCACGTTCATTTTCCCCGCCCTATCATTTGATTTTGTTGTTGTTGTTGTTGCGTTTGTACCATGTCTCCTCTTCCAAGTAAAACTGTAAGATTTCCAAAAGTAGGGACCATGTTACATGTATTGCTTTGTAACATGTGTATTTCCTAAGTGCCTACCAAATAGCAGACTCATGAGTTCCCCCGCAATCCTGTCGGGCTAGGATTTCTTCTAACATTAGAATAAAATTTAAAAAAGGAACTTCTGCCAACAACTGGAATTTTTAAAAAACATGTAACAAAAATAACTTTGCAAAATCCAGAAAGATGTCTCTCTCACTGGCCCCAGTAGGTGATTTTGCAGTTTGGGTTGGTTTTACTATATGCTTCCTGAGGACTCTCTTTGATAATGTATTTGTATGTAAGCAACTTTTTTTTTTCTTTATACTAGTCTCTTATCCTTCAGTGATAGCACAATGAAGCCATAAATCTGGGTTAGTAACATCATAATCATTTCCCCCAGAAACTGTTTACAATGGGAAAACCACCGAATTTAAATGTAATTGTCTAGCCATGCAGGGAGATGAGATGGGTTGTAAAAGAGGTATTCTCAATTTAAAAGCAAATTATCAATAATGAGAGAAGAAATAAATGGCAGTTAATGGGAAGTTCTGTTGAAATACAATGTTTTGTGCAAATTCACCAACAGGAATTGTTTCTCCATGCTCCTTCATTTTTATTCCAGAAGGGAAAAAAATACCATCATTCAAGGCAGAAACACTGGCTATTGTTTCATTAGAATGGGTAATCGCTGGGTGCTTTTATGATTTTTTATATACTTTTCCATTGGAAATGAAATAAAACATTCAAGCATCTCAAAATCAAGGTCAGTCTGAGTCGACTCTTATTTATTTTGGAGTAGAGATAGGCTTAGGTGTATTAGCAATGAGTGTCAGGTATGACTCACTGGTGTTGTGTGGCTACATGGCTTAAGAAAGATTAATATGAGTGGGGGAGACATTCATTACAGTTTAAAACAAAATTAGAGTAAAGATCAATATACCATGCTATTATGCTATTCATCTGGAAAGTATTAGTTTCTTTTTCATCATGATCTTTCACATTCCAGGCAGAGTTTTTCTGTCATTCCTCCACGTTGATCCACTTCTCAGTAATGAGAGGTGCTGAAGTAAACAGCTCCTAGGACAGCGGAGGGCCAAGGAATGCCCAGCTCTGGGGAAGAACATAGAGCCTTTGGCTCCTCCTACTGGACGTAAAAGATATTTTGCAATTTGTGATATAAGCAGATGTCAAAATGGTGTCTTCCATAAAACTGGTGGGAAAGAATGACATTGTAGCCTCATGCTTGGCTGAGTTTATTAACCCTACTCAAAATGCTGAAGATCTCCCTGGAGTGTCAATTTCATCATCTCACTTTCAAATTTAAGATCTTCTCATGGCTCCTCTTGTCCCCCAAGATAAAGTCTTCTACATGAGTTACAAGCTCCTGGATTCTCTGTCTCTCATTTTACATTGACCCTATGATCCAGAGGTGATCTTCCCTTGCTTGTCTCCAATCCTTTGCACATGCTGTTCCTCCAACCTGGAATGCTCCTACAGACTCTCTTTTCCTGGATAGTTTCTGTTTCTCTTTTAGATCTCCATTTGGACATTACTTCTCCCTGCCAACCCCCACTCACACACAAGATACGACCAGTGTCTCTCTTGTGGACTCCTTGAGCACCTGTCCATAACTTTATCACATCATTTGTCTCTGCCTATTGTAAATGTTCACTTCCATTAGGCTGACAGCTCCTTGATGTCAGGGAGTTTTTCTCAGTCCATGGGACCAAACACATAATAAGCTCAATAAATGTTTGGTGAACCATTGTGGGGATTTCTGTCTAAAGAGGTTAGCCTCTTGGAGATGGTTTGAGAGATCAACCTGCTCATCCATTCATTTAATCCATCCTTTCAGCCATCAAACCTGTATTTTACTAGAGGCTAGTCATAAACCAATTACTCTATAAACTAGATGCAGTCTCTGCACGCAAGAAGCTTATAGTCTACTCAGCCATAAAAAAGAATGAAATAACGCCATTTGCAGCAACCTGGATGGACCTAGAGATCACTGTACTAAGCGAAGTAAGTCAGAAAGAGAAAGACAAATACCATATGATATCACGTATATATGGAATCTAAAATAAGACACAAATGAACTTATCTATGAAACAGAAACAGACTCACAGACATGGAGAACAGACTTGTGGTTGCCAAGGTGTGGGGGAGGGCGGGGGAGGGATGGAGTGGGAGTTTGGGATTAGCGGATGCAAACTATTATATATAAGATGTATAAACAACAAGCTCCTAGTGTATACCACAGGGAACTATATCCAATATCCTGTGATAAACCATAATAGAAAGGAATATGAAAAAGGATATATATATGTATGTATAATGAATGTATATATGTATAATGCATGTATGTATGTATGTATGTGTATGTATATGTACATATGTATGTACATATGAATGTATGTATGTATGTGTATGTATGTATATGTATAATGAATCACTTTGCTGTACAGCAGAAATTAACACAACATTGTAAATCAACTACAATAAAATAAAATTTTTTAAAAAGAAGCTTATAGTCTAACATGATAAGCAGGCACATATATACGTGATATCAAGGGTTTTGAAAGATTTTGGCCAGTACTGAATGGGAGGATACAACCAGACATGAGTGAAAAGGGGAAGGCCAGACAAGGGTTTCTAGAGGAGATCTCCTCTAAACATAGGAGATAAGTAGGAGTTACCCAAAGAGTTGGGTGAAGGACATTCCTGGAGAAGAACACAGCTTACAAGACTGTCTGAAGCCAAACAGAGTATAGCCCCTTCAAGGAGGCTATACTGTTCAATATTGAACAGCATTTGAACAGTATTGAACAGATGTGAGCAGCAAGTCTGTTCTATATTAATAGAATCATGCTAAGTTCAAGGGTCTGGAAGGTGGTGGGGAAGCAAGGCAGTGAACAATGAAGCTGAAGGCATAAACTGGGGGAAGCTCATAAAAAGCCCTGAATTGAAGCAAAAAGTGTGCCTGCTTTACCCCAAGGCAGCTTTTGATAGGACGACTCCAAGGCTTGTCCAGACCCACCATTGCCATAGTTCCAGTGTCATGGCCTGGACTTCATCTGCCTTCACTTCAATGACCATTTTTCTCCTGATTATTTTATATTTGTTTAAGAACTTTTCCAGATGGTCCGTATAAACATCTAGCAAATTCTGGGGATTAGGAGGTCACTCCAAAGTATTCTAGGACTTTTAGGGATGATCAGTGGTATATTAGGATAGGAAAAGGATGAAAAAAGCAAACTAAAGCAAACTGAAGTAGCCAAGTATCCTTCTGTGTCTCTTTCCAAAGGACACCTTTCCACAGCAGTCACTGAAGAGAGGATGTATAGCTCAAATTTATGTATGAATGACTCTGTTTCAATAGAGTGCTTCTCACAATCCCAATACCATGTAAGACCTGCTTGCCCTCAAGTTCTCAGTCTTCGGGCTTACCTGAAAGCTTTATCACAGTCTGGTCAACTAATGAACTAATTAAAACAGTCTGAGGACCACAGGGGAATGGATTGCACCTTATATTCTCTATTCCCCCCTCAGTCACTGGACACGTGGCAGATACTCAATATATAATTACTGATTGGTTGAACTAAGTCACCATCTATCATGTAGTTCAGGGCCTTGATATTAGCCAAGGCATCTAATACCGAGAATGAGCTAGCCAGTGTCCAGGGTTGAATTCTCTTCTTCTGAAAAGATACAAACTTTCACACTCTGTTTTAAAATGTCTTTGAAATAGTAAACATGATGGTTTCTCCACCTCTCCTTGGGCTCATCCCTTTTCTTCCCTTGCCTACATCCCCCAAATAATATGAAGATAGCAACGGTAACAAAAAATAACACTTTGAACAATCACAATGATAAGAATAGCAATAAAGATAACAAGCTTTTCCCAAAGTGGGGAAACCAGGTGAGGGTGGGGGTGGGATGAATTGGGAGACTGGGATTGACATATATACACTAATATGTATAAAACAGATAACTAATTAAGAACCTGCTGTATAAAAAAATTAAATTAAATTTAAAAATAACAAGCATGTGGCATCTACTATATAAGCTTTTTAGCTGTATTATCTCATTTAATCCTCACAATACAACTCTGAGTGTAAGTACTATTATGGTTTCCTTTATATAGATGAGAAAACCAAAGCTTAAAAGGAGGAGAAGGTTAATGACTTAGCCAGCCCCACAGAGTTGGTGAATGGTTAGGCCAGGACTCAAAACTAAGTCTGTTTTGTGGCAGAGCCAAGTTCATGAAGCATAAATTATGATGCATCTTGTCTTCCTGCATACTAGGGCTCATACTCCATGTAGGTAGGCTTAATCATATCAGTGATTTATGATCATGAAAGTAGGGATGCCTAGTCAATTGGTCTCGGAATAAGAAAAATAAAAAGGGAGGTTCAGTGATCCGCAGCACCAAAGGGAGCCTGCCTATATAAAAAGCATTTTGGAAACAAATATATTTGTGTGTGTGTGTGTGTGTGGTATGCAGGCCTCTCACTGTTGCGGCCTCTCCTGTTGCTGAGCACAGGCTCCGGACGCGTAGGCTCAGCGGCCATGGCTCACGGGCCCAGCCGCTCCGCGGCATGTGGGATCTTCCCGGACCGGGGCACAAACCCGTGTCCCCTGCATCGGCAGGCGGACTCTCAACCACTGCGCCACCACGGAAGCCCGGAAACAAGTATTTTGAGTGTTGTCAGAATCAAGTGAACAAAGAACTCCTAATGCTTGGCCAATAATAAGTAGAGACTAAGCTATGTCTTTGGTTTAGGGAAAGCTAGTTTATATGCATTTGGTACATCTTTAAGAAATCTACTTTCATATACCTTTAAAAAGTACATCTTTAAGAAATAAGTGGATAAAGCTCTAGAGTAAGACAGTTTGTTTTCATAATTTGAATCTACCACTTAATAGCAATGTGAACCAAGCAACATTTTTTTTTTTTTTGCAGTACGTGGGCCTCTCACTGCTGTGGCCCCTCCCGTTGCGGAGCACAGGCTCCAGACGCGCAGGCTCAGAGGCCATGGCTCACGGGCCCAGCCGCTCTGCGGCATGTAGGATCTTCCCGGACCGGGGCACAAACCCGTGTCCCCTGCATCGGCAGGCGGACTCTCAACCACTGCGCCACCAGGGAAGCCCACCAAGCAACATTTTTTAAACATCACTAATCTTCCACTCCCTGTTTGTAAAATAAGGATGCGGATGATAATAGTGAAGATGATGACGGTAACATAACTAATATCATAATAGTTACTATTAATACAGAGGACACTGCAGTTGATCCCCATCCTCAAGCGTGGTAATTCTGACCTCCTTGTATGTGACTGGTTTAGGACTTGTCCTAGGGTCCATGTCATCTAATCCAGGAAAAGGTGATTAATGTGCTTATGGAAAATATTTTGACCCAAGTGAAAGCCACAGGAAAAAAATTTTTTTTCTTATCCCTCCAGATGTTTCCTTGTGTGTCTATAACTTCTGGATCTGCCACAAATATCTTATGACCAGCCAGAGAATGACAGGGCAGGGAGGAATAAAGAACCAGTAACATCTTTGAGGTTACAGAGCTGCTAAATCAGCAAACGTTCAAAACTACCCCACCACTGCATTCCCTGTTCCCTGTGATGATATATCCCTTACTGCAAAATCCTGTTTAAGTTGACATGTGGCCTAAAAGCAGGGTTTCTCAAACTTTGCACTATTGACACTTTGGGCCACATAATCCTTTAGTGGGAGGGGAGCTACCTGTGCCCTGTAGGATGTTTAGTAGCATCCTTGGCCTCCACCTTGGCCTCCGCTCAATGCTAATAGCACCCTTGACTGCTCCCCAAAGCTGTGAAAACCAAAAATGTCTCTAGATATTCCCACATGATCTCTGGGGGGAGGGGCAAAATTACCCCAGGTGAGAACCATTGGTCAAAAGCAACCTCATCAATAAGCTGATGGTATTAGTAGAAGTAGTACTACTACTAGTAATGTAGTAATAACAATTAGCATCTATTCAGGTTTACTGTGCACTATACCTTCACTCATATTCTCACTGGGTTCTCAAAACAACTCCATGAACCAGGTTATATTATTATCCTCATTTTACAGATGAGGAAACTGGGGTCCAAAGAAATGAAGGCATTTGCTCACAGTCACCAAGCTAGTAAGTAGTTGGTTTAGAATTCCAACCCAGCTCAGGATGACTCCTCTGACTCAAGGTTGTCGTGAGAAGTCAATGGTATGATGCATGAGTCGTCCCTCAGCATCGTGCCTGGCGCAGCAACTGCTCAAAGTGCGTGGTGACTTCCACCTAACAACTCTATAGCAGGAGCGTCTTTAAGAAATGCAATGTGATCTTGGGTTGCTTTCCGCAATTCCATGTATTTTAGCTCATTCCTCTAGACGCTTCATAGTGACTGAGTGTTCCAGCCAACACACAAACTGCCCCGAAGTAATAAAGAGAAAGAAAGCACCACAATCCTTGATAACCCGTCAAGACAACCTGTGCGGAGCTGACCACAATCTCCTTTGTTTCCAGCTTTGAAAGTAACAGTAAGTCCTGAGTCTGAGTGGTGATTAGCAAAAAGTGTTCGCCAAAATCACTCATTCACAATTAAATGTTGAACTGGGAGTTAGATGCCAGTTTTACTCTCCTGCTAGATAAGGTAATAAGAAGTAGTTATATACCTGCTTAGGACTTGAGGGGAAAAAAAGAGGAAAATTAAAAATAATTTTGAGAACTTTACGCTAAGCCTCAGATATGACATCTAACCTCAGAGAGAAGCTCTATAAGGCAGGTAGTACTATTATTTCCATCTTACAGATAGACACTGAGGTTCAGAGAAAAAAAAGCAAATTTTCAAAGCTTATAAACCTAACAAGCTCAAAAGCTCATTTTAAGTTGTTGCAAGTCTGAGTTCAGGGCTATGGCATCCTTTGCTGCATCTCAAAGCCTCTCTTTAGGTATAGAAAGTTCAAAGGCCAATAAGACAATAAAATCATGTACATATTCTAAAGTCCTACTAAAAGTATTTTTTAAAATAATAAACTGTGCTTTGAGTAGTTCCACTAAAGTCAGCCATGAAGGTTGAAAGTGATCGTTCTCAAGAAAAAAATAAGTTGTAAGTCATGAGGTGTAAATAGTTAATGAATTTATAATCAGAACACAAATAGTTTCGCTTTAATGTACTAACACTTCAGGGGGGAAAGAACTGTTCCATGTATTAGCAGCCAGAGTACTGACAATCGATTTCTTTCAAATGCACTTACTTTAAGTCTTCATCATTTTATTACAAATGGATAAGTAAAGATATTTAAGCCATTTAGGATGAAATATGCAACCTTACAAGGAAGAATATGCATTTGCAGTGGTTACTGGTGGGTTATAGATGCTCTGAGCAGTAAAATATCTGTAAATCATGGTCAAAGTATGCATTACTATGCTCTCCATTTATACATTTATTATTTCTATTTATTCCTTATGCTTCACTTAAAAGGCACAAACCTCTAAATTTACCAGAAAAATCACTGGGAATCTCTTTCAAGAATACATAGTGGTTAACATGAGGAAACACGGGTTAATTATGGGTCAACGGCTAAAAATGTGGGATTCTGGCAGTGAATATAAACATCCAAAGGATACACTTCGGGTATCTGGTCAAAAGTGAACTCTCTTCCATAAAGCATGTTTCCATACCTTCTCTGACTTTCCCCACACTGTTACTTTAGGCTTGGTTCAAAATGTCTCGCTGTATTACTCTGTAGACACTCTTTTGGGTTCCCCCAGAAGCAGACCCTGAGACAAATATTTGAGTGTTAAGTATGCATTTGGGAGGTGAACCTCGGAAACAATGGCAAGGGAGTGGGGAAGAAAGCTCGGAAAGGGACAGGAGCTAACGGTAAGTGTGTCGTCGACCAAGTTAGTAAACTGGAAATTAATTCCACTAAAACTTCTGGAAGCCAGGGCAGAACATGCCCCATACAGTTATCCCATCCAGGGGGCAAGGAAGCTTGAGTACTTATACCCTGATTCCCATCAGTCATTGGTTAAGGGTTAGTTGTGCATGGAGGGGGGTGGGGAAGGAGTGGTAATCCAATGCCACTTCCAGCCTTTCCTGGGCACAGGTAGAGTGGAGTCTAGTGGTCAGGGAGAGTCCTTAGGCAATGGTGCTGGTGTCTGGAAGTCCAGAATGCATGCATGGAATGGTAAACACCTAGGGATTGGGGTCACGGGTTGTGGGGCAATGGTAGCATCTTCTATACACTCAGTGTCCCCATGAAGAAAGAAGAGGAAATGTTGGCTTCGCAGGAGCAGTCAGTGACGTGTCCTGTAGGAATGAAAAGCCTCTGTATCTCTCATCATCTATGAAGCTCCACTGACCAAGGGTCCAAATATCCTATGGATGTCAAACTGTGGTGTAGATAAGAGTTGTCTGGGGCTTCCCTGGTGGTACAGTGGTTAGAATCCGCCTGCCAATGCAGAGGACACGGGTTCGAGCCCTGGTCCGGGAAGATCCCACATGCCGCAGAGTAACTAAGCCCGTGCTCCACAACTACTGAGCCTGTGCTCTAGAGCCCGTGAGCCACAACTACTGAGCCTGCATGCCACAACTACTGAAACCCACGCGCCTAGAGCCTGTGCTCTGCAACAAGAGAAGCCACCGCAATGAGAAGCCCGCGTGCTGCAAGGAAGAGTAGCCCCCGCTCGCTGCAACTAGAGAAAGCCCGCGCGCAGCAACAAAGACCCAACGCAGCCAAAAATAAATAAATTCGTAAAAAAAAAAAAAAAGAGTTGTCTGAAATGCATATCAAAATTCAGATCTTGGGCACCATCCTAGAGATCCTGATTCAGGAAGTCTGGGATGAGAGCAGGGAATCTCAATTTTTAAATCCCCTACACACACACACACACACACACACACACACACACACACACACACACACACACACACACACACACACACACACACACACACACACACACACACACACACACACACACACACACACACACACACACACACACACACACACACACACACACACCACGCATTCCTATCATAGGTATTCCAAGTACCTGATGTGAGCACCATGTGTTTAATCCAGCCGCAGAATGACTTGTGAACAGGGTTGGAGGTAGGGACAAGTGGGAGTTTCACATATTTTTAAGGATCCCAGGGCTTTGCGCATGGATATTTCCCTTCTCTTTGAAAATACGATCGCTTTTTGTGCTCTCAAACTCACAGAAAGGAGGTTATTGTTAGGATTCTGAAGCACTGATTATGCACCATGAATATATTAAAATCTACAGGTATTTTGCAGGGAACTCATGGGACCACTCAGGAAGCACCATTCTGGAGTCTCTGGAGCCCTAAGTAGGACAAGGAAATAGTGATGTCATGTATTAGGGAGCATAAACAAATTAGGTTTCAGGAGGCTCCAGATGTTGTCCCAGGCAGGCAACGTGGAGGAATCAAACCTTTGCTGAACCAGTTTGTTTATATCAAAGCCCTCCTTGATTCACAGGTGTGAGGCTAAAGCACAGCCAGGTGAAAGGCACTGGCAGTGTGGGGTGACAGACAAAGCGAGTAAGGCACCGTTATTCCTTTTTGGCAGGTCTTTTTTAGAGAGTATGAAGTGGCAGTAATCCTCAAATCACTGTCAAAGAATGTTCTAGACCTGGCATTTATAAGAGAAGTTCTTTTATTTTATTTATTATTATTATTTTTTTTTTTGCGGTACGCGGGCCTCTCACTGTTGTGGCCTCTCCCGTTGTGGAGCACAGGCTCCAGACGCGCAGGCTCAGCGGCCATGGCTCACGGGCCCAGCCGCTCCGCGGCATGTGGGATCTTCCCGGACTGGGGCACGAACCCGTGTCCCCTGCATCAGCAGGCGGACTCTCTACCACTGCGCCACCAGGGAAGCCCAGAAGTTCTTTTATTAATGGACAAAAGCGGGGAGAGGAAGTAGAGCATAAACCGTATGTGCCTTTTATGAGAGCAGGTAGAGTTTTCTTGCATCCCTCTCTATTTTTAGTTTAAAAAGTATTTCGCAGATGTCAGCAACCATTAATAGACTGACAGACGAAGGGGTAAGCAACTTGAGAGACTGTCAACAAAGAGGCCATCGGTCTATTTGATTTCTCTACCTCTTCTTGCTTTGATTCCTCTCCGAGTTCAAAAGCTCCAAGACTAGCTTGCTTGCCATTATTCCGTAAGGCAATTAAGCAACTTGGCAATAAAAGCAACCACATTTTTCTAGAGTAGTTCACAGAGAATACAGAACAGAACAGCACAGGACAGATGCTGAAGCAAAATGTGAGTACTTATCTGAACACGCTTCTCGGCGCCAAGGCTAAACGCCCTGCCTTGCTTCCATTTTTCTCCACCAGTCAATCCCTCTGTCTGCTCTGTCATCAAACGTTCAGGATATAGATACGCTAAAGCTCCCTTATGTTAACCCTCCTCTCTCAACTCTTCCTCACCTAGTGCGCTACTAGTTTGGGTCTACCTCTATTGCCACGCTTTCTGAAAACAGTCATTCAATCCCTGTGTATAACTTCCTGTCTCCACCATCCAATGACTTTCTGTAATCTGGTATTTCTCTTCATACCATTCCACTGAAGCTATTGTCTTAGCATCTTCTTAATCGATAACCCTCCACCCCCACTGCCACAGCCATGCTCAATCCTTGATCTTGGTTGCTGTCTCTTCATCATCTGATGTGTTGACAACCTCCTGGCAACTCTCTTTGGCTTCAGAAACACAACACTTCTGGCCTTCTTCCTGCCTCTGCCTCTGAACTGCTCCCTAATTGTCTGTGTTTCTATCTACTCTGCCTAGACACCACCCTCTGTAAATGATGGTGTGTTGGCAGCCTCTTCAGTGAGCTCTTCAGTGAGCTCTTCAGTTGCTGGGTCAAGATGCCCTCCAAAAAGTCCAGACTTGAATATAATATTCTACTGCGCTAGTAACCCCAGCAGAAAGAGAGTATGCATTTTCCCCTCAGTAGTTCTAGAAAAATTCCTACAGTGTGCCCCCATTGCTCTGGATGGGATCAGATGTCCATCACTGAACCGATCACATGACCAGGTGGATACAGCACTCTGGCTAGCCATATCTGTGGAATCAGGGTATGGGATCAATTCTAACTGAACCACTCAGTCTCAGAATAGTGGACAGGTGTTTCTCCCCAAAGGAAACACGTGTGCTATTACCAGGTGCTGAACCATCAAATAATTGGATCGGTAATACAATGCAAATATTAACACACCACTTACCTAGTTAATAATCTCATTGTCTCCCCATTACCAATAGGATAAAATCCGAACACATTTGCTTGGCTTATAAGACTCTCCAGGAACTGGCTCCTGCCTGCCCTTCTAGCCTTATTTGCCACGTAGTCTAATTTTACCCACAAAGAAAGATACATTGTTCTTGAAATAGTCTGTGTTTTGTCACACCACTGTATCTCCTTTGCTGGAGTGGTGAACTTCTACTTCACCGCCCCCCGTTGAGCTATATTTCTGTCTCAGGACCGAGCTCAAATGCCATCATCCTTTTGAAAAGCCTACCGCACTTCTCCTGGCTGAATCCGTTGCTCCTTTCCCAAGAAATTGTGTAAATATCTATATTTAATAGTGGTTCTCAACAGGGGCAGTGTTGTTCCCCAGGAGATGTTTGGCAATGTCTAGTGACATTTGGGGTTGTCATCACTGGAGGGGGGATTCTTCTGTTCAACACCTTCCAATGCACAGGCACAAACAACAAAGAACAAACCAGCCCAAAACGTCAACAGTGCCAGAGTTGAAAACTCCTGCTCTAGGGTAACATTTAACGCCTTTTATTATAATGATCGATTTTATATCTTCCCAAGTAGATCCTGAGCTTCTCAGGGGCAGGGACACTGTCGGATTTGTCAAGGTACTCCCAGCACTAGCAGGAACCTGCCCATAGCAGATGCTCACTAAACATTGGCAGAATAACTGAGGGAAGGGAATGAGTGTCCAGATGGGCTTATGAAACACCATCCAAGAAACTGAGTTCCTGGAAGGCATGATGGTTCCTTAAATGGCTATTGTATCAGAAATTTTCAGCCGCAGGGTGTGTTTCCTCCCACCTTGCAAAATAAATTTAAACACAGAGTTTCTGAACTCAAAGTCACGTGCGTCTCTCTGCAAGGCAAACTCGTCTATTACTCCCTGTACCTCTAACGCTACCGATTATTTGGAAATTATACAAAGCCAAGAGGCCATTTCTTAAGACAGAAGCAATAGCTATGCTCCCATAAAAAGGTACACCATTCTCAAAGTTCAGAAACATTTTTTTCAACGATACAAAATTTCATGGCCCTTTCCCCCCATCCAATTTTAGTTTAAAACAAGGCTATGTGTGTGATGTCTTCATCTAAGCCATTGCACGCTTGACTAAGGAATGTACACATCCTCAGGAGCTCAGTACCCATGTAAAGTCTAACACGTTTCTCAGAAAGGACATTCAAATGTCAGATGGAATGATTTACACTGCATGTCAATAAAAAGAACTCCGAGGTTCAGCAAGTCAATAAAGCTTATTAGAACAATCTTCGGGCTGAGTATCAGTGTAGCCTGATGAGGACCTCTGAAGTCAGGCTCTATCTCGAGGCAAGTGGCATTAAATAGACCATTCTGGAGGGAGAAATAAAATTAAAAGCTTCCATTATTTTTTGAGTTCATGTTAACTTAATAACACACAAAAAGCTGGAGGAATGTGTGTTTATATTCTCACTTGGACATTCATTTGTTTAAGCTCCCGCGTACTGAAAGCCCCCGCTGTGCCAAAGCACTGGATGAGGCAGATCACATGTATTCATTTCTATTTACCAACACTTCTGTAGTGCTTTCTGTGTACCAGACAGTCTCCTAAAAATTTTCAAATATTAACTCTTTCAATCCTCATTACAACCCTATGAAATGGGTATGACATTATCCCCATTTTTCAGATAAGGGAATGAGGCTCAGAGAGGCTAAGTGAAATGCCCAAGGTCACCCAGCTGGTAAGCTGAAGAGCAAACCTTCAGGCAAAGCCAGGCAGCCAGGCTCCAGAGTCGATGTTCCCAATCTTCTCAATTAATTCTTAACCCACATTTTGTTCTGCCTCATATTCCAAGTTTAACATTTTACTTAGTCGCCAATGTTTCCAAAATCAGGAGACTTCACACAAAAGCTAGATTTCTGGATTCTCTAGAAAAATCAAAATTTCTGTTTTCTGGCACAGCCAGCCTGGGAACTAAGGAGAGGTCTCAGGTGAGGCACACACCCACCTCGCTCGTTTGAGACACTTGCCTGGTCCCTGACATCTGAGCTTGCGACCCTGGCTTATCTGTTTTGCAGATGAAGATGCTGAGCCTAAGAGAGGTTAAGGAACCTGGCCAAGGCCCCAGATTTAGTGAATAGCAGAGGCTAGGGTTTGAACTTGGCAGGGTCCCAGTGGAAAACACATGGCACACTCCACTTGAGGCAATTCAGGGAGATGTCCTTTTATTTAAAAAAGGACTGGTAACAAAGGCGTGGCAGGTGTGGAGCAGTAACTCTAGACTAGTGTCAACGCAGCCATCATTATCCCCAGGAACAAGGAACAAGGGGAGGGAGGTGAGGACAGAATTGTTCAGAGCAGGTGCTGTGAGAGAAGGAATAGTTACCTTTGGGTGAGGGGCACAGGAAATCTCACAGGGAACAAATACCTTGACCTCCTTCCTCTCCTTCCCTTCCAGCCAGGGCACACTCCAATGGTCAAATCCAGGTGAAGGGCCTGGGATCTTGTAGGGCAGAGCAGGATGGGGGAGGATGGAGAGTGCATACAGCAGGGAACGCAGACACCCAGCACACAACTCCTGTTGGATTCCGAATACCATGCTTTTCCCATTTCACTTGCTCTGACCTACTCAGTCCATGTGATATTCTAATAATATTAAGGTCATAGCAAACACAAATATGGTGCTCAAGACACATCAGCCACTCTTCCAAGAACTTTACATAGATTGATTCATTTTGTTAAGTGCCTATCAGGTCCTAGGCATGGAGCCTTCTCTGAAAACCTGGAAGGATGGGGAACAAAAGAGTGAAAGCAATCTTAGCGATCCTCTTCTCTCTGATGAGGTCAGATTATGCTATCACATCTCAACCTGCTTCAGCCTTGCATTCAAACCCATGGGCAAAGAAGACTTCCTGTTATAAAAAGAAAGGGAACCCAAAAAGTTGAAAATGCCAAGGTGCATCCCATGCTGAATACGAGTGCTGTTAACTAATGTAACTATAGAGACCTCTTCCTCTGTTTTCCATGTCAAAACTCACCTTTCTCATGTACAACTCACTTAGCTCTTAATAGCTGATTAACCTACTAACCTAGGATGAAAAAGAAACATATAAAGGATGCAGCAGTTGACAATGGCTTAAGAGCTATAGACCCTTCATGCTTGAAGGGAAAATTTCTAATCCTACAGTAAATTTGGGGGCAAAGAACTAGGGGGTTGAGGAAGGACTTAGGGGTTCTGGGTCTCTTTGGATATGTCATTGGGCAAAGGGCAATATTTCCCAAACTTGAGTCATACAGTGCCACCGTCATGGTTTTTGCCATATTTGTACCAACTACACTATGATATATTTTTTTCTTAAAATTGGAAATTTCTTTATTTTTTGGCTGTACGCAGGCCTCTCACTGTTGTGGCCTCTCCCGTTGCGGAGCACAGGCTCCGGACGCGCAGGCTCAGCGGCCATGGCTCACGGGCCCAGCCGCTCCGCGGCATGTGGGATCTTCCTGGACCGGGGCACGAACCCGTGTCCCCTGCATCGGCAGGTGGACTCTCAACCACTGTGCCACCAGGGAAGCCCGAAATTTCTTTATTTAAGTTATGTATTTTGAGATGCAAACATCATTAACCTAAATTAATTACTAGTATTTTCCCACTATAGATTTAAGCAAATACATAACCACTAAAATGAATAATCTTGTCTATGTAATATCTAAAACCCTCCTTGTGTAGTTTCAATAACACACACAGGCATAGCATGGGAAATATCAGTGTAGGGGGTAAGGGCGTGTACTCAGGATTCAGACAAAGCGGGGTTCAAGTCCTAGTTGCATTACTCAGGAGGGTGTGCCTTGTACAATTGGCCAAGAACTAAATAAAACAATTTGTGTAGGGTACTTAACACCATGCCTGGCCCGTGGAAGGCACTCAGGAAATAATACATTTCAGAGCTCCACATGCCACACCTACATGGCTTCTAGCTCACCTAGCCCCTGGTGTATATATACCACTAACACTTACTTAAATCCTCAGAGAAAAGTGACAATCCCGAAACTGTATCTTGTTAGGGAGTCTCAGAATTCCAGGTCCCACCCAGAAGCTGGAGGGCTCCAGACTTGCATGTGGCAGAGCACGGGGTTTCCGTAATGTGCAGAGACGGCTCTCAGGTCAGTCAAGTATGGCTGCCAGTGGCCAGTAAGAATTTACCTGTAATTTCTAAGAGGAACAGAGACTAGGAGATTTCACTTAATGCTGACGTACTTATTCATCCATCTATCTACCATTCATCGTCCATCTATTCATCTATCCATCCACCTGTCCATTCATTCAACAGATATTTGAGTAACTCCATTTCTAGACACTGTCTTAGGAGGTGGATGTAAAACATTGAACCAGAGTAAAACAAATGTAGTCCCTACCCTCATAGTGCTTACAAGACAGTGGAAGACAGAGACACACGTGCACAGGATCCGGTGCTTATACTCCCTAGATTTGTTCGGCCCAACCTATCTCCCGGGACTTGGCCCTTCCCTCAAAGGAAAGTCAGTCTTCACTGCAATGCCTCATCCTAACAACCCCTGGCTGCTACAGCCTCCTCTGGATGAGGGTTGCTTTGGTATTCATCATGCCTGCTGTGATTTCAGAACCCAAGTCTAACCCAACCAGACTCACGAAGGCTAGGGTTCCTCCCACAACTTTCAGGTTCGGAAGAAGCATCACAGTACAAGGCATGGGATCTTGCCTCAAGAGCTGCCCTAAATGTTGATGAGTTAATTCTCCCAAAGAATAAATCTGACCAGTTGAAGGAGATGGAGAGACAATAACAGACATATCCTTCTCTGTTCCAACAAATTTTTCCTACACAGCCGACCTGGAAGACCTCCCATGTAAGGGGGCAGCTCACTGTGGTTTCTTACAAAGCCGGAGGCAGCTCAGTAACACACTGTTTTGCATGTGCTTGTCTTCCTTCTTCCTTCATTCCAGCTGCCCTGGTACTGTGCCTTTCTACAAAGCCTTAGCACGTAAGGGTTATCTCAGGTTCTATTTTCAAGGAAACACGAACTTAAAAAAAAAAATCAAATAACCCTACAAATAAGCAAATATTTACAAATTGCTATGAGATCTTTCGATGGGGAAGAGTTTGACCTCGTCTAAGAGTAGAGAAAGCTCCACTTGCAGAAGTGATGTTTGAACTGAGATAGAGGAAGAAGCAAACTTGATTAGTTTGGGGAAGAGGCATGAAGGTGCATTCCAGGCAGTTAGAAAAGCATATTCAAAGGCCCTGTGGTAGAGACAAAATAGGAGGGAGGAACTGAGTAAATAATGGAAGAGCAGTGCTGGCAGGATGCTAGACACAAGCTCTAAGGATTGAAGGCAAAGAGCACTGTTCAGAGTGTGCAGCTGACTGATGAATTGCCAGTGATTCCGAACTTCCTTCTTCACTCGAAGAACTCTGTCATGCTCCTTGCACGGAGGTCTAAGACAGCCTGTGATTGATGAGGAGTTCAGATAATTCAGGATAAATGTTTTCCACAAAATGTTGCTCACATAGGTCTTCTGGACTGGGAAATGCAGATATGCCAGCGTCTTCCTTAGAGAGATGTTTCATAGATCATAAAATCAGAAAAAATCCTATAGAGTCAAGGGGATGTCAGTTGGAAGTAGTCAAAATCTGACTGCAATATGATATACGAATTTTTATATAATTGTAACATCTAGCACAGGTGCCAAGCAAGACACTGACAGACAAGAAGGAGTATATGAAAAATACTATTTGCATATTACTTGTGGACAATCAGATATTTGACCAAGTTCTCTAGGGCTGCAAACAGAAAGGTCATTGGAATAGGAAGACAGCATCTTTGTACTTCAGGGCGCAATAGAGACACCAGCGGGTCTCCTCCACCCCCAGGATGGAACTGTGGAGGAGGGTGAGAAAGGCGGCCCTGTACCCTCCCCTCAACTGTGTTTCAGTGAAAACCCCTCAGCTTTGATCTGTTTTACATGCTGGGCACCCACATACATTCCACTCAAAGAAGGAGAATTCCATCACCTTGTTGAAAAGATACCAGACCTGGATACATACACTGAAGCCTAAACACCCAAGATTCAAGTCTGCCTACGCAGACCCCTGATAACCCTGCCTCTGCCCAGTATCTGATTTACACTGATTTGCTTTTGACGATTCTTCACTTTCTTCCTTTTTCTTAAATGGGAAATGCAAATGTAAACGTCAGTGTAGTTTACTCCAATATTCCCTAAATTTAAAAAAAAAACTGCAATGAGGTCTGATGTTGAGAACATTGGAGACTTTCAAAGAAATGCAAGTCACTCCAGGAAAAAGCTTCCACATCTGGAGAAGCTAGTTTATGTCCATGAATTCTCCTCAGAACAGAATAAAAGTGGGTTGAGACTCTGACCTGTCTGCAGGGACTTCAGAGTTTATAGAGACTGAAAACTCGCACACTTACTAACGCAGCTCAGGACTGATGACCGGCAGCGGCCGGGGAGACATCAACTAAGGAGGGAAACCCATTCTTAGCACCGCTGTTTTTTGTTTTTTTGTTTTTCCTAAGTGGGAATAAAAACCCAATATTGTCAAATTTTCATATTTCTCAAGAGAAGTCGGAATTCAGATTTGATATCACATATTCTAACCTTTTAAACATTAGCAAATGATTCATAGTAACCAAAAAATGAAAACTAAACTAAATTAATAGACAACAACATAAAACACCACAAGGACCAAACAAAACAGGTTTACACATTGACTCTGATGCTCTGGCAAACTGAGTTAGATTTAAGGGAAAACTCGACAGCAATGAGGCTCATTTTGCTCTTGGATGGGCTGCCTTGAGATGAATGTGAAAACCATTTCTCTTCCATCTTTAAAAATGAAATCAACATTTTGCTTCCCTTGGCAGAATTCATTTATCATCTGGGACCCAGGGGAAATGATTTGGATGTCCAGTCAGTCTAGAGATTTGGTGATTCTTCAAGGAGCTCTTGAAGCCACCTAGAAGAAATCTACCAGGCCAAGTGCAGGCGTGCGCCACTTGACCTGCTGCAGTCATGAGATTGCCGTATTGGTATCCCATCGTTGGCATTTGATTGGACTCTGGGATTGCTGCTGTTATTGTTTTAAAAATCATATCGCCAATCATATCATGGGGTTACAAATTCATGAGGCTCTCGTATTCAGGTCTACACCAAAGTGCATTCATTGCCCTAGAAAACAGAGTAAAATGCAATAATCCATGCAGCCACACCGAGCTGGTTACCTTCTGTTTACCCGGAGGGTGCCAGGCTCCATCCGTCTCCACTGTGCCCTGTGCCCAGGCAAGAGGCAGATCTGCACAAACTAATGCCTCTGGTTTCCAGGTGGGTTTCTGGTTTCCTCTGGTTTCAGTGGGGAGCACCAGCAGGGGGAGGGAGGGAAGGAGGGCTATTTACTCCCCAGACTCTCTCCCTGCAGGGTAGCTGTGAGCTGGCTGCACCCCTCAATTAAACCCCCGAGTTCTCTCTGCCCAAAGGCCCAGTAACTGCTCCATCTTCTGCTCCTTCAATCCTTGAGGCCATGACTGTCTCTCTATTACCAGCCCAAGGTGCAGAATAATCTGTGTGACTTCCCCACACCCTATCCATGCTTTGGTAAATAGGCCCTCATTTAAGTTATGCAATTTGAGTGTGCCACTGAAACAGAGTCCCCTGAAAACTGAGTTCCTCTGCCGAGTTTATGATTAACCTCTCTATCCAAAATGCTAGCTAGTGGGAACCCGCTGTATAGCACAGGGAGCTTAGCCCAGTGCTCTGTGGTGACCTAGATGGATGGGATGGCAGGGGTGGGGGTGGGGGTGGGAGGGAGGTCCCGGTGGGAGGGGATACACGTATACACATAGCTGATTCACTTCCTTGTACAACAGAAACTAACACAACATTGTAAAGCAACTATACACCAATTAAAAAAAAATGCTATTCCCACTCTTGTCAAATACCTGTTCCCCTCAAGATTGAGGAGTGTCAAAGAAAAGGGGGGATTGAAACCCAGCAGGACCCTGTGGTGGCCTCCCAAGCACAAAAGCCTTTCTGTGTCCCCCATTTCTTGTCTGTGGGGAAAAGATTTCAGCCTCCTAGACCTTCCCTGGGTTGCAAAGGGCAGATTCAAACAGTTACTAACTAGAGGAGTGAGGGAATGCAGAAACAAAGGAAAGGCATCAAGAAACAACAGTGCAGGACTTCCCTGGTGGCGCAGTGGTTCAGAGTCCGCCTGCCGATGCAGGGGACGTGGGTTCGTGCCCCGGTCCGGGAAGATCCCACATGCCGCGGAGCGGCTGGGCCCGTGAGCCATGGCCGCTGAGCCTGCGCGTCCGGAGCCTATGCTCCTTAACGGGAGAGGCCGCAGCAGTGAGAGGCCCGTGTACCGCCAAAAAAAAAAAAAAAAAAAGTCAAGGCTCCAGGGCAACAGTTAGACCCATGATAAAATAAATTTTCACATCTTGAGGTATGGAGAAGTTATTCTGGCTTATCCATGAATTAACTTTAATGTTATGCTAACTAGAACAGCCTGTTTGTGGCCTATCAAACATACATTGTACATCTGCTTTAATTATTAAAGAGAAGGGCGCATTGACCAGAAGTAAAGAATGTCCAAGTTAAAAATAAAGATTAAATGTCTCCCTCCCGGGGACGCCAGTGCTGGTCCTCCCTCAATAATAAGACTTGCTTCCCAGGTGCCAAGGCCATACAGCCTCTCTGTGTACATTCTGATCTGTTTTTTCAAAAGCCTGTAGGAACCTATCCCTGACATGGTTGATGTTCTTTGTTCTAACAAGACATAAATCTGTGCTGAAAACCCTGCTTCTCTGGAGCAGTTCCTCAGAGTTATCTGAGAGGCTGTCTCCTG
Organism: Pseudorca crassidens; assembly: GCF_039906515.1. NCBI lineage: Eukaryota > Metazoa > Chordata > Mammalia > Artiodactyla > Delphinidae > Pseudorca > Pseudorca crassidens. The sequence continues at coordinate 34,117,796 of NC_090310.1, forward strand.
GGCTATAGTCCTCAGTTTGTCTCACATAAAACTCTTTTCTGTTCCTATTACAGATTATTGATTATTTTCATCCACACACACAAAGATTTGTCTCCCTCCCCCCCACATTTCTGCATTCCCTATTTCCCATGACATAATAATCATCCTTAAACAGATTTTATCTTTTTTTTCTAAATTCCTCCTCAAAATTTTTCATGAAAGCAGGTACTATCATGAACTTCCGGTAGGAGTCTAAGATTTGTAATTTTGAGTAATTTGTCTCAAGGTATCAAAAACCTTGAAAATGTGCTTGTCATTCCACAAATTCCTTATTTGGGTATTTATTCTAAGACAATATGTGGCTCTATGTCTATGTGCAGCCATGATTAACAGTTTGCAATTGGAAAAAAAGGAAACATAAATGCCCTCCCATAGAAGACTGGTTAAATAAAGTACGGAATGTGGTACAGACAATAAAAATAATGGTGTAAAGAATATTTATTGATGCAGAAAGACGTTTTTAAAACATTGTTGAATTTTCAAAGCAGGTTATAGTGTGATATGTGCATCTGTGATCCAGTTTCTGTAAACAGAATATATAAATGGAGAAGTACAAAAAAGTACTTTGAGAAGATTGGAGTATATTTGGAACTCATGTAAAATCAACCAGTGGTTGTGGAAAGGGGGCAGATCCTCTTCCCTCCCTTCCACCTTGACCCACAGCCAGTGAAAGCAGAGAGAAGTCTCAACCTAGGGCTCTGGGTTCCTGAATCTGTGGATATAACTCATACTGGGGGCCAGCTTGATCTGCTCTTGCCATCAAATGTGGAATGTGGAAATTGCTCACTCCATTCTTAGATAGTTTTTGCATTCCCCATCAGGCACCCAGCACTTTGCTAGGCACTGATACATAGTAGTGAATAAAATATAGCTGTGCTCACGTGGAACTTATGGTCTAGAGCAGGGGCCAGAACGCTCCTGCCCAAGGGCCAAATCCAGCCAGCCACCTGCTTTTGTAAATAAAGTTTTATTGAAACACTGTCATGCCCATTCGTGTACATATTATCTACGGCTATTTTCTCACTCCAGGGCAGAGATGAGAGTTCAGTCATTGTGATAGTGACCGAACAGCCTACAAAGCCAAAAATATTTACTCTCAGAACCTTCACAGAAAAGGTGTGCCAATCCCTGGCCTAGAAACATGCTACTAAATTTGGGGTACCTGGACCAGTAGCATTAGCACCACCTGGAGAAATGCAAAAATCTCAATTCACCTGAGACGTTATGAGCCGGAGCCTGCATTTGAGCAACACACCCATTATAACTGAAGAAACACTAACGTAGAGGGTCCAACAAGCCCCCGAAGCTCTCTGTTCCATATTTAAATGTTTGTGTAGACATGGTCCCTGAGTTAGAAAGAGACTCCTCAAGAGGTACCTTCAGGAGAATTTTCCTGCCAGAGCCAACCTCTCAGCATCAGTGCTCCAGATGAGGCCGCCAAGCACTGAATCTCCCACCCAGCAGGGTCTGCTTCACTCAATAAGAATGAATACATATCATCTGGCCAGACTCACCTACCCTATATTAATTACAAGCACAGCATTTAACTTAAACGAACCATTCGGCCATATGAGCAGCAATATTCGAGCTATCAATTTTATGGTACCTCTCAGGAAAATGCAGTGATACATCATCCCACCCAAAATACAAAGGTCAAATGATATTAATTAATGCAGCCACACAACTCGCTGCAGCTAAATGGGTATTCTTGATTACGGCTCCTTGATTGAGAACTAATGCCTCATTAATCTTAAACATATCAACCTAAGAACATCAGCGAAGTCAAATAGAATAACAGCCAACATTTCAATGAACACAGCCTCACGCTCGCTGGGTAAGAAGCAAATCCTACAGACGTGGTTGTGTTTTCCGCCTCCTTGACCCAGATGGATTTACTGAGAGCTTTGTAAAGAAATAGGCTTAAAATTAGTCTCTGTGTGTGTGTGTGTGTGTGTGTCTCTGTCTCTCTCACACACACACATACACATACACACACGTACACAGCCTTTTCAGATAGGCAGGCAGACAGGAATTTTCTCTCTCGAGGTTTTTCACTTACGTGTTACAGAAAGAAAGAGAAATTGATGGGCTTATATGGCTCCAAGCCCAGTGAGTAACTTTCACTCTGAGGTCCCTGTATCCATATACCTCTGCTTATTTATCATGTGTAAGTGGACAGGAAAAGGAACCCAGAGGACATAAGGTCACTGGTTCAACCTTGTGGGCATGGCATGTTCTGTATCCATTTCAGTTTAGACAGGACGGTCCTCGTGGGTCTGAGAGAGCTTGGGGGCGAGAGAAAGGGGAACAGCAGCTCAACGCTAGAGGCCCTGCCTGGAGCAGCTGTGTCTTCACACTGACACAGGTCAGTGGAGGTCTGCTTCTGTGTTGAGTCTACATAGTGCCTCCTGACAGTGAATTTTAGTTCCTCATTGAATTTCTAGAGAAACTACAGTGAAAACCCCAACACACACACACACACACACACACACACACACACACACACAGGCACGTGCATGAAGGCTCAGTGATTCACACTAATTGCAGGAAGGTCATTTGAAAAGCTTCAAGTTGTGTGCTACTGTTCAAAGGAATTCAGGCTTCTCGGTTTTCATGGTACATGGTACTTAGTGATGGCCACGAAAGGGTTACCCATTAGTGATCTCACTTTAATGAATAGATAAAATTTGAGTCAATTACAGAAGTAGCTTTGTCGAAGAGAGTTGCCTAAGCAATGTTAACCTTTTTTTTCCCTCGTCGCAAACCATGCTGCAGCTGCATCCTTTTCACATAAACAGAGCTTTCTAAAGAATTTGAAAACTCTTTGTTCTTTGAAGATGGAAGTTATTCTCCTTGTTTCTCTCTCTCTCTTTTTTTTCCTTTTAAAAGGGTTTTTAATATTTTGTGTCAAGGTAAATTCAACCTGATCGCATCCTAAAGATTGCAATTGGAAGGATTTTTACAGTTCGTCTCTCTGTGTATTTAAGCTCAACCCTTAACTCTTACTGTGCAGAATATCTACTTAGTGGGCAATTTATTTTCAGTTTTTGTTTTGAACCTCAGTGTTTTTTTTCTCACTACTTGATTCAGGCCAGCGTGCTTGTGCTTGGCAATTCATGTTAACATGGGTTTAAATTTTTAAAATTGTGGCAATAATGATTGTTGTTTTTAAATGCCTTCCATATCTCAGATGTTGGAACTTCACATACATCATATCAAATTTCCCAAACCTGCCCCCAGATGGAAACTAAAGCTCCAAGAGGTTAAGAGCCTTATTTACTCAAAGCAACAGTGCTGATTATTGGCAGGGCTGTAATTTGTGCAGGTCCGTCCAGCTCCTAAGGCTAGCTCATCCCTCAGAGCACACTTCCCCATAGAAATTACAAACCTTAAAAAAAAAAAAAAGAAAAGAAAAAGAAAACCCAGAAACTACACAATAATTTCCCAAACCAAATAGCAGCACATCTGAGATCACGAGAGAGGCTCATGTCCTACAGATGCTCCTCCAAGAACGCTGAGGGCGGAACTCCCAATCCTATTGGACTGTGCTGCACATTCCTTATCAATAAATGATATTTCATAAAGGTCTCCAGAGATATTAATCCAAACAAACTAGAGGCTAATTGCCATTTTCCAGCACAGCGCTGCAATGATGATCACTGTTTAATTCTTTCTACGGGCTGCCAGCCTGGGACATGCTGCTCTGCTCTCTGACTTTGAGCTGCAGCTCATCAGTGGGCAGGAAAGCGGCACAATCAGGCCAGAGAGGTCTGGATTCAAACCCTAAGCATCTGTCTCCTGACTGTGTGGTCCTGAGCTAGTGCCTTGGTGCGCATCTGTAAATTGGGAATATTAAAATTAACCACTAAGGATTGTTTCAGGGTCACTATAACACAATGTTATTGTAACCTGACCATCAGGTCTCAGATGGTCCAAGTTCCATAATTGGAGGGGGGAGTTCTAGAACACAAAGAATGCTTTCAAAATAAACTCAGTTTCTTCTTTTTGTTTATGAGAACTTTGATGGAGGCATAACCCAAACCAGGACTTCTTTGCAAGCCCCGGCCCCCGCTCACCTCCCTCAGATACTGCAGCTATTTCCAAGTATCTCTCCCCAAAGCTGCAGCCCATGTGCTCTTATTCTCTTTGCTTCTGATTCTGCAGCCTGGAGAACCAGTCTGCCTGAAGAAGAAATCTCTTGGGAGAGCAAGGAAAGGGAATAAATTGAATAAGTCGAACCAGAACCCAGTTACCGGGAGTAAAAGGGCTTGGAATCCTCAAATGTGATTAAGTTTGGTCATAGTGTATATGTGAAATACTCCAGTGCCCAGCCCATGGTGTACAACATTATGATCACGGTCCAAGGCCAGCTGACTCCCTTCAATGGGGGCCAGTGGAAACCTTCATACAAGCTGTTCTGGGGAGAGGCACCAAGGAGGACACACCACATCCCACTGTCTTTCTGTGGGTTCAGCCCAGGCTCATTCTAAGTGGCTCCATCTGTTCTAAAGCAGGGGTGTCGGGTGTGTGTTGAGGGGTTACCCTCACTTTTCATAGAGTTCTGTCCTGTGGGTGCTAGCCTCTATCTAGATGACTTAGCAGAGGTCACTGTCATGACCAGCATAAGTCAGCGAGCCCAAAGCAAGGCAAGTGAGTGAGATCACTTTCCTCGCCTCCAAAGAATTTATTTAAACTCATCTCTGGATGCCACTGTCTTCTAAGGGTCAGTGGTGCAGAAGAGCAGAAAAGAATGGGAATAGTCTTCTGCCCATATTCCCCACCCTGCTGGCACCCACCCAAAGTCAATGAACCTGTGTTGAACCAGAAGCCCACGGTCTCACCTTCTCATCCCCAATCTCATTTCTTGCAGCGAATAACTTTGAATAAAACACTTAAAATTGTCTCTGTTTCCTATGACATTCAACATCCAGCATTTGTTAAGCATCGTTCAATGCTGAGTTCTTCACAATATTCTCTCATTTCATAGGGAAAAATGCTGTAAGCTAAGTTTTCGTCTTCCCATTTAAAGAAAATAAACTGAAGCTCAGATAGGGTAGGTAGCTCACCCAAGGTCACACAGCGAGTTCACGGCAGCGGTCAAAGTGATGGTCTCTCTATTATACTATGCGCTCTTACCCACCAAAGAGCTGAATTAGACAATGTCTAAGCCTCTGTAAGCTCTGACTATGCACCTGAATTTTATCTAAAACACTCAAGAGAAAGCAGAGCGAGCCAATCTCTCTGAATCACTCAGACTACAAAAGTACAAGGACGGCACCGTGACAGGCACACCCTGGGATGTAAGCCCTGGCTTTGGATTCCTCCAGCTTGCTCGCACTTGGGCAGGTTTAGATGTGTTCACAGAATGCCAGGCTGTCTGGTACCACTGCACTCTCTTAGTCATCTCAGTGCAGGGTTACGCTTGGGCAGGATGGCAGGAAGGTGGCAAAGGCGTGTGGCTCTTGTCAAAATGGCACTGCCTTCCTCTAACAAGTGTGGAGTGGCTGGTAAACAGACCTAGGACAGGAAGCCTTCCCAACCAGGGAGCACCTGCCTCCCCAAAGTAAATAAAATTATATTAAAGACAGAAATATTAGAGGCCCTGATAATGTAATCATAAAGTAATCACTTTGAATTAGGATAATGGCTATGTCCAACTCCTATTGCATTTATTTTGAATATCACATTCTTTCAACTCTCATTATTTTAATTATGTTCAATTACAGACATTTGCATATGCTTTATCATGGATATTAGCGAGGGGGAAAAGACTTCCCTGAGTTAAATGATGAACAGATATTCCATATTATATTACACTTGCACCTCCTGAAAATTTGATTTACTACAGCCCAAAGAGAGGTCCCAAGATAGGCACTGATTTGAAGTGAATCTGAATTTTCTGTGATGATATGGTGAGCACAAGTATAGAGACAGTCATTCAGAAAATGAAATAGAGGTGGTGAAGGGCTGGGCTGGAGCGAGGCAGAGATTTGAGGCTTGGCTCTGGCTGTGTGACCTCAGAGAAGTCACACAATCTCTCTGATACTCAGTGTCTGCATCCATAAAATTTGGCACACATTTCCCACTTTGTAGGGTAATTGTGGGGATTACATAAAATGATGCTTAAAAGTGCTTCTTAGGTCAGCATCAACACACCATAAAGGTTCAAAAAATTAACTACATGTTTTGACAAACGGCGCTAATGCAGTTGAACACTGTAGGGGGAAAAAGATGGAGAACTTTAACCTCAACATCACATCTTATATAAAAATTAACTTAGAATGAATCACAAACTTAAGCATAAAATTTTAAAGTATAAAATGTTTTGAGAAATATAGGAGGAAATCTTTGTAATCTAGGGCTAGCAAAGAGTTTTGTAGATTTAAAAATAAAAGCATGACCCAAACAGAAAAAAAATTTGATAAATTGGATCTCATCACAGTTGAAAACTTTTGTTCTGCAAAGGATTTTATAAAGAGGAACAGAAGACAATTTACAGACCGGGAGAAAATATTTGCAAACCACGTATCTGACAAATGAATAATATCTGGGATATATAAAGAACTCTCAAAACTCAAAAGGAAAAAAATAGCAACCCAATCAAAAAGTGGGCAGAAGACGTGAACAGACACACAAAGAGGATATACAGACAGCCTAAGATGTTCAACGCCATTAGCCATTGGGGAAATGCAAATTAAAACCATAATAAGATATAACCACAATCTATAAGAACGGCAAAAAATTAATCATAATAATAGTAATGACAATGCCAAATGTGAGGATGTGGAGAAACTGGATTACTCATACATTATTATTGGGATTGTAACGTGGTACAAGCGCTCTAGAAAACAATTTGCCGGTGCCTTATAAACTAAGCATGCAATTACCATACTGTCCAGCAATTGCATTCATGGGTGTTTATCCCAGAGAAATGAAGACTTTCGGTTCACACGAATACCTGTACGTGAATGTTCATAGCAGCTCCACCCATAATACCCCAAACCACCCAGATGTCCTTCAACAGGTGACAGGTTAAACAATCTGTGCTATAGCCACACCCTGAAATACTACTTAGCAATGAACAGGAACAAACTATTGACACACACAACTTGGATAAATCTGCAGGGAATTATGCTGAGTGAAAAAAGCCAATTCTAAAAGTTGCAATACTATATGATTCCATTTACATGACATTTTTGAAATGACAAAATTTTAGTAATGGAGAGCAGATGAGTGGTTGCCAGTGTGTTAGAAATGGAGTTGGGGGCGAGAGGAAGGTGAACATGCTTATAGGAGAGACCCTTGCAGTGACAGAACTGTTCAGTATCTTAAGATGTTATACTATCGTTTTGCAAAATGTTGATCACTGGAGGAAAGTGGGAAAAGTACACACAGCATCTCTCTCTATATATGTTTTATTCAAACTGCACATGAATATACAATCATCTCAATAAAAATTTAAGTTGAAAAAACATGGAGGGTCTTCTGATGGAAAAAAACCCAATTTATTTCTATAAAAAGGAATGTTTCTTGGATGATATATTGGTGGATACCAATTTATTCTTAAGTCCACATGAAATCATAGCACAGGCTGCCCTGACCTCATTCTTCCCAGCTCTGAGTGCTACTACTGAGACATCCTCCTTTGGACTGCGGAGTATCTGGCCTTCTGGGTGGCCCCCCCGGAGGCAGCCAGGTGTTTCACTTCCCCCACTGAGCCATCGCAGTAGCTGACTGTGCATTAGATTCTTGCCTTTGGGGCCAGCTTGCTTCAGGCATGCTTCAGATTTGTAACTGCCTAAAAGTTACAAATAGTGTCCCAACATGGCAAGACAGAGGGAGGGTGCTCCTAAGAAAGTCCCCGGTGAGGTAGCTAACCCCGCTTCACCTGGGAGGCCAGTGGAGCCGTCCTGTGCTCTGGCTTTGGAGTCAGCCTGCCTGCGTTTGAACTCTGCTACTAACCAGCCTTTGTGGCCTTGGACACATCACTTAGCTCCGCTGTGCTGCAGCACCTCATCTGCAAAACGGAAATAATAACAGCAACTATATGTATGTCTATGAGTGTGTTACTGTTATTGTTTCACAAGGTTGTTCCAAGTCTTGAATAAGTCATTTGTGTAAACGAAGCCTTTGGCATGGTGCCAGCCTTCGTGAATGCTCCCTGGGACATGGTTCACTATTATTACCATGGCTGGATGATAATTTGAGAAATTAATGGATGCTCTCCTCTTCTCCCTACAGCCTTTTTCTTTCCCTCCATGTAAGTAGCTCACTGCTTCAGGCAAGTCGAGATTGCTACAAATATTTCCGTATCTGTCCTTCATCTCTAAAAGCTCAAGCCCCGAGACGGGGAGAGGCAAATGTACTGGGGAAGCAGGAGAAAAATGGGGCTTCTGTCCTCTCCACAAGAAAGATGTGCCCGGCGTGGAGACCCGGGGGGAGGAGGAGGGCAGATGGGAAAGCTTGAACACCCTAAAGCAGCCAGACCCCGACCCCTCAAAGCCTCGCCCCTATTAGAAACCACTGTTTGGAACATCTGTGACTTCAGAAGCGGAAGAAACAATCTAATCCAATCTAATTCTGGACCTTATGACTCCCTGGGGGTGGAGGAGCCCCAGGCAGGATGGAGGTTAAGCTTCCTTCAGCCCCACAGAATGAGAGTTCAGGGTCGGAAATGAAATTGGTTATAAAGAACAAAGAAGGAGATGTTTGCTGAACACGTGAGCTCGTGGATCACTATCCGAGCCCGCGATGCCAGTGTCTCTCACACCAGGCGTGGTGGTCCCCGTGCCGGGCTGGAAGGCGGCCTCCCTCCTGCCCTGTCCTCCTCCCTTAACTCAAAGGTCCAGGGGTCAGTGACAGGCCACCCGCCCTTCTCCCCTTTCTCCGCACTCTCCTTTGGAGACCGATGAAGCACTATTCGGTGACAAAACCAGACTTTCCCCAGCAAAAGCTCCACCTCTAAGTGCATGTGCCGGAGCTGTCAGGAAGCTGTTCTCCTCCCCACCCACTAAGCTTTTAAAACGACTGAAGCGCCACCCTCCCTAATTACCCAATTCAGTGGTTCACACAATGGATCTGCCACTTCCCGAGCATTTCTGACATCCCTAATTCCCCAAGGCCTCTCAGCTCTGACAGAAGGCATCTGGGGTAATGGGGGAGGGGGCGTGGAGCTAGGAGGGTACAGGCACTTAATTGGAGAGACAGGGACATAGGTGAGAAATGAAGTTGTCCTGGCTCTTGAGTCACACTGGCAGACATCAGGGCTGGGATCGACCTAGAGGCTCCCTCTGCAACCCTCTCACCTGACAGAAGAGGAAACTGAGGCAGACAGGGAGGTGACCAGACACTGGTCCATCTGGGACTATAATCCAGGCATTCATTTATTTGTCCATCCATTCACTCTTTGTTCATTTAAAGCATTCATTTGCCAGACACTGTTGCAACTTGGAGTATAACAGTGAATACACACTCATGGTACTTATATTCCAGTAGGGCGACAGGAAATAAACATATATTCTCATGGGAAGTTCTATAAGGAAGGACATGACTGGGAAAAGAGGAGAGAGAGATAAAGGGGTTTCTTCTTAGACAAGGTGGTCAGGAAAGGCCTCATTGGTGGGATGAGATTTGAGCAGAGGACCATTTGAAGAAAATGAATAGGACAGTGTGGACGGGAGTTCTGGGCACAAGAGGGATTTTTCTTTTTTTAATCACGTGCAAAGGCTCTTAGGTAGAAACATACTTGTATATTTGAACTGTTCCAAAAACAATGTGGAGGCCAGTGTGGCTGAAGTTGAGTGTTCTGGGGTGAAGGTAGTAGGACAAGACGGGTTTAGAGGGGGTAATGGGGTTAAGTGCTGGGGAAACTTATAGGCCATTGTAAGGCCCCTGGCTTTTACAGTCCCTGAGATGGAAACTGAAGGGTTTGGAGCAGGGCTGTTTTGTGACCGGGCATTTTACTGATCTCTACCCAGATACCTGGGATAATATTAAATCCTTTTAGATCAGACTTTCTCATCCTTGGCCCTACTGACATTTGGGGCTGAATAATTATTTTTGGCACGGGGGCTGTTCATGCATTGTAGGATGTCTAGCGGCCTCCCAGGCCTCTATCCACTAGACCCCAGTAGCAGCTCTCCAACTGTGATAACCAAAGATAGCCTCGCACATTGTCAAAGGTCCCTTGAGGGGCTCCTAGTTGAGAACAACTATTTTAGATCAACACATGACTTTTGGAGAAAAGTAACAATCCGACCCCGTAGTTTCTGTACCTCTTTGCACCTTTGGGAGGCAGATTTTCCCCCCTAGATATAGTTTTAGGGGCATGACCCCAGATCTACAGAACCAATCTCTCTGGGGTACAGGCCCCAGAATATGAATAGAAAACTACTCTCCGGCTGTGCACCCCAATGATCTAGCCCAGCCCTTCTCCAATCCCTGTCCCTCCCGTTGCCCCTCCACACGGTTGCTGCACATGCATTGTCATTTAGGCCTATGTTTCCTCAAATTGGCCCATTCCTTTTACTTAAATATTGATTCTAAAAAGGGAAACTCTGCACCAGTAGTTCTCATACTGATATCAAAGGTGCAGAAACCACTGAGCATCCTGAGAACACACCTAGGGCTGGCGGAGGGGGGAGGAAGGAGAAGGGGAGGGTCCAATTCGAACTTCCAATGAGCTCCCCGGGAAGCTGATGGCTTGCAGAACTGTCCTCCGACTTCTCAAACTCTCCATCACTTCCACAAATGGAAACTCTCCTTGCCGAACACAGAAGGTAGCTATAAAAAGCAAGGACAAAGCCATGCTAAATTGCAGGGAGATGCTGTTTCCTGCCAAAGCTCTGGAGTCTGAGGTCTGTCCCCTCTAGTGCTAAAAGGGGACACGAGCCAGGATTAAGGAGGCGTTAAAGACACACAAAGTCTCCAACTACCCCTCCCTCAGGGGGGCCACCCGAAGACCCAAGATGGAGTGAAACTTTCCCGTTGTATTATTGTGTTATTCTTGTGCCAGGCCTGTGTCCCATCAAAAATTATCCCCAATACCTTCTACAACACCTTGCAGATCCCTCACCTCTGAGGAACGCTGCTCTAGTCCAACTCTCCCTGTTAAAGAGCTAGGGCTACAGAGGCATTGCTCGCTGCTCACTGCCCGGCCAAGAGCTGGTGAAAACTGACCAGCACTGGGGTCTCCTGCCTGCCATTCTTAGACCAGTAAGTGTTGCTTCCTTCGAGGTCTGGAGACCCTGGAGGCTCCCCAGCCACCAATGTCGTCTGCATTTCCAGCCGATTTCACTGGGGCAAGGTCCTGTCTGGCTGGGAAGTCATTCCCTGGCAGCCCATACTGCCCTGCAGAATCCCACTTCTCTGCGAGCCAGGGCCTGGTCACAGATCCTGCTGGAGGGAAGTGGTCGATTTCGAAAGGCACTCACTTAGCCAGGGGACAGGCAAACAGTGGTAGGAGGCACTAAGCATTTTAACACTTGACCTTTATATCTCAAGCTAAATAAACAGAACTGTTTACAATGGGTGAGACAGCAATTCCTGCCTTTCAGAGAGGAATGTCTGTTGGAAGAAAGGAGTCAAAGTCCCAAGAGAGAGGGCTGTGGGTGGGGCTGATTGGACGCTTTTCAGGGTCCTTTGGTCAAACACCCCATTACAGTCCCGAGTGGAGTTCCGGCTCCATCACTTGCCACCTGGAGATCGAGCAGGGGGCATCAGTTAACCTCCCTGCCCCTTAATTTCCTCAACATGAAACTTACCTGAAAGAAAGTGGGTTAAATGGGGGTAACGCACAGAAAGCACCCTCACACCGGTAAATTCTCAGTTAATTAGCCCTCAACAGTCACTAGTCCCACACCGAATCAATGTTTCTTCTCTTGGACTAAAAAGAAGGACGTAAAATAAATGCTGACTGTTGCTGTCAAGAGGGTCACATTGAAATCCTTCGGTGGCCTCTGCTAACGCAGGTGAGGAAGGTGGGCAGGCGCCTGCCCATACCCGCCTCTCTTGGCTGGAGGCCCTGCTGGACCTTCTGCATCTTTACTGTGGGGCTCTTTCCTAACTTTCCTTGCAGTTCAGAACGGGCAGCTGGTTTCTCCTCTCTGTTGGTGTTCTCTCCTCTCATAATAAACAGCAGCCTTGCAGTTGTTCCCAGAAGCTGGAGGCTGTTTTCAGGGCCAAAGGTGAGCTTTCAGTCACCTGGTCGCCATGGAAACTGAAGCGTTGTCACGCTCTCTCCAGAGTGACTTGGCAGGGCTCTGAGTATGTGTCTCTCCATTTCCAACTAATCTCCCCCACACACGTTTCCCTGGAGGAGCATTACCGGAGATCACGGGGGACAGGCTCTCACACTGACCGCCGAGGGCCGGAAGGGGTCTTGCGGAAGCATCTGCACCGGGGGGCTGGCCTGTGAACACCCACAGATGCCTCCAGCATCCTCCTGAGAGGCAGACCTCCTCCAGAGCCACGAGGGCCTGCAGAGGGCCAGCGAGGAGCAAGCAGCAGGCGTTTTCCAGAGTCCCCGGAGTTTTTAGAAGGTGCAGTAAAATCGGTTCAGCCCCTGCAATACCACTGCAAAGAACCACTAGTTCAGGGGCTCTCAGACTTCAGCTCCCGAGAAAATCGCACGAGATGCTTGCTGCATCCAGATTCCTGCACTGTGACCTCAGGGATTCCGGTCCACAGGTCCGAGGAGGCCATGGGAGTGTGTGTTCCTGACCCTTCCCTCCCTAGGTGATCCTCATAGAGGTGATCACGGCTCACACTTTGAGAGGCACAGGGGTTGGAGGAAGAAGAGAAAGAACCTGAGCCTTAGCAGTCCTGAGTCCGAGCCCCATTCTGCATCTAATTTGCATTCTGCATCTTGACCAAGACCTCAATGGTCTTAATAAGAGAATTGGATCACATTCACATTTCCCAATGGTATTCTAAGGGACATCACTCCCAATATTCAAAAAGCCAAATAATTTGGGAAGTGGTATTTATTCTCTCCCTCTCTAGGACACACATAAACTGCTTTAGCACATTAAAGACTGATACATCCTGCAGTGTAAAAGTCTGATTTCTGTCAACCCAATGTTTTCCTAACTTATGTCCCCACAGAACTCTTTTTTTCTTTTATGCTACTTGTTAATAGCAGTCTCCTGGAATACCTGATTTGGTAAATGGTGGGCTAGGAAAGAATAACATATATTAACAGTTAATTTTGACTTAGTTATTACTATGTGTCAAGCACTTGACATACATCATCTGATGGAATTATACAACTGCTCTGCCCAAAGCAACACAACTGGCCAACCGAAGAACCTGGACTCTAACCTAAGTATTCTGACATTGACCTTACATTATGCTAGGAGCTGCTCAAACATTGGCAAGAGCAGTGATTTTGACATTAGGGCTTCTACTCTGGAATTGATCACAGATAAAGCAGCTTTCTGGACTCAGGAAACATGAGCAGACGTTGGAAAAAACAAACTTAGCAGAACATGTGAAAACAGATTGCAAAGGGGAACATCTGGACCCTGAAGTTTCAAGTGCCAAGCTTGAAACTATAAAACAAAGCCCCAGCTTTTGGAGTTATCAGCACACTAGGTTTTTCCCTTCTCTATCACATCAGATTTTGAGTAATGTAGCAGCCAGGCACCCAACTCTGTGATGTATTACATTAATGCATTATCAGAACCAGCTGTTGCTCTAATGATATGGAAGAAGGATGAAGGGCTCGGGTGATGTATTGCCCCAACATACTGCAATGGAGGAACAAAGCAGATCCCGAGCAGGATAGCGCTGCGGTTGGAAAGTCGAGATTGATTTATCAGGGGCGTCCCCGGCCGGCACTGAGAAAGAGGAGTCGGTTAGGCTGTTGGAATTTATCAACATAATTATGTGCCGTGATTTATAAAGCAATAAACAACAAAGGTATCAAAGACACTTTTTGTTGTTGTTTTTGGCTTAACTTATTAAAAAAGAAGAAAACTTTTTTTTTTTTGTAGTTTTGGCTTTTCTTTTAAATGATGCTTCTTCTATATGAACAAGTATGAATGATGAAGCCTTTAGGAAAGGTAAGATGTGGGCTGAGGTGAATCACCTTTAAACGGGTATGTTTCTCTTCCATGAAGGGAAATAAGCCCTCACCAAGTTACTCGTTACCCCTCCTCTTGGCGGGTCCTGTGGCTCCAGAGGCAAGTGAAATAGTTGAGAGCTAAACGGAATAGAGCTAGCAAATGAGAGGTAGAAAAATGGCCATACAGACAAAAGTGCTTGAGCATTTACTCCGTTCCAGCCACCAGACTGAGCCCCTTATGCCTATTTTTGCATTTTATGGGCATTATGACTCTGCAAAATAGGTACTGGTATCATCCCCATTTTACGGGTGAGGAAATTAGGCATTAGTGATGTTTAATTTAATCCAAGGTTTCACAGTCAGAAGTTGGGCTGATGATTAAAATACAGGTTCCCATGACACCTGAGTCCATGCTCTTCACTCATTCATTCATCTGTCCATTCAATGAGTATGTCCTGGGCCTTACTAAGTGAAGGTATAGGAGACGCAGTGATGATTGAGACTGGAGAAACCCTGTGGGCGTGGAACATAACGCTAGTGGAAGAGACAGACCCCTCATCCTTGCTACAAATGAAGGAACGAACGAACAAACAAATAAGCATAGGCACAAACTTACAAACTATACTACTATAGTAAATTTTAAGGAAACAGTGTCTTAGAAAATAGCAGGGTAATGAACAGAGGTCGAGAGAAGTCGAGAGGAAGAGAGAGTTCATCTGTGATGTAAATCTTACTGCGCTTCACCATCCAGGACATGTGAGGTTCTAATCAACACGCACATCTTAGAATCCATCTATGTATTTTCCAATGCTCTCCTTCTTTCATGTACATGCCTAATAGCTATAAAGATGAGTCAAGTTCTATCCTCCATGTATAAACACAGGTAATCACATTTGTCAACATCATAAAGTAGAAAACAACATTCTTAGGCTTGTTTCTTTATAGGGGCGGGTCAATCAACTCTTCCACCTGCTGCCACACACCCTGGATGCATCTCAGGACAGCTGAACTCTTGGCATCAGCTCGAGCCCTGCTGGGCAGGTATGTTGCACCCATTCTCACACTTTCTGTGCATATACAGTACCAATGAGGATGATAACTCACACAAAGACTTGTTTTTCTCTGGGCAAGAGCTGAGGGAATTGTAGCTTGTGTCGCACAAACTCCTGCAAGCATCCCAAGCTGATCTTGAAGACAAGAGCAACCCCCCCTGCTCTTCAGGTATCCAAATGGCCAGGAGTGTGACAAACAGATAACAGACCCTCCAGAGAAAAGAGGTTGAGAACGATGTACAGCCCAGTGGGGGGTTGTCACTAGAGAACCAGTAGAGAGTAGGCAGTCCTGAGCCAGCTGGAGGACATATGATGAAGAGGACACCTTCCCATCTCTTGGTCAGCTATCCCCTGGTCCTTTGCCTGATTCCCTGCAGCCAGGAATTCTAGATGCCATATCTCATCTAGTCATCTGTAACAGGGTTACTCTTACCTAGAGGGTACTCCCTAAGGGCCAAAGTTCTTTCACTTCCCCAGAAGCAATCTCATTTTAAGAGGGACTCTGGAATACTTGATGGAATGCACGGTGGATTTTCAGGCACTGGACGGACAGTGAGGGGCAGGTTTCAAAACAGGAACTCATCCATCATGGTTCAGATCATGCGCTAGTGGTAATCAGCTACATCATCTCGTTCTAAGGCTGATTCTGGAATTTGTTTTCCATTTGTGGCCTATGGAAATAATATTTGTTATAGCAACTGTATTAGTCAGGATTCTCCAGAGAAACAGAACCAATGGAATGTATGTATTTAGAAAGAGTTGTATTATAAGGATTGCTCATGAAATTACGGAGGCTGACAGTCCCAAGATCTACAGAGTGAGTTGGCAAGTTGGCAGGGCCCAGGAGAGCCCCCAGTATAAGTTCTGGTCTGAGTCCAAAACCAGGAGAACCGATGGTATAGTTCCTGTCCAAAGGCCGGCAGGATTTAGGAAGAGCTGATGTTTCAGTTTGAGTACAAAGGCAGGAAAAAGATCCCAATTTGAATGCAGTTAGGAAGTAGGAATCCTCTCTCACTTAGGGAAGGGTCAACCCTTTCGTACTAGGCAGGCCTTCAACTGACTGGATGAGGCCCACTCACATTAGAGAAGGAAATCTGCTTTACTCAGTTTATTTATATAAATGTTAATCTTACCCAAAAAACATCCTCACAGAAACACCCAGAATAATGGTTGTCCAAAGACCTGGGCACCCCATGGCCCAGAAAGTTGATAGACAAAATTAACCACTACAAAAACATCATGATAACAAAAGTAATAAATCCCACATGGTGTGGAGACCAATTTCCAGATTCTAGAGGTCCTTCATACACTCTCTTCTGACCCTGACCAAGGGCAGGCAGCACGATCCCCATTTTACTGTGATGGGAGCTGTGGCTTAAATAGTTCAAGTAACTTATCCAACAGTCCTAGAGCTATTGAATCAGCTGCAGAATTTAACTTATGAAGCTATTCTGGTTCCTATTCCAGTTTCCTTAAAACATAATAATTCTGTATCATAATAAATGTAATACCTTATAGCATCACAGATAAATTTGGTACCAGAGGAAAAAGACTGAGTCACACTTTTTCCATCCTTGAAACCTCCTGAGATCCCCAAGCCAAACACTTCCTGCTGCTCCGCCCTCATGCCTCTTCTGTATGAACCACAAAGCTTGCCTGTGCTGAGGACAACTTTCTGTTGTTACTTCCTCTCCCATGATGAGGCCTATTATGTGAACCTTAACTGCCATGGCTCATAATCAGTTCAGAAATATGTCCTGAGGTAGGTCTTTACTCTGGCCATTAAGATGTAAATTCTTGAGCAAAGGTATTCAGTAGGTCTGCTTCACTGCTCTAGCCCCAGAGTCAGCACTGTGCCTAGCACATAGTAGGTCATCAATAAATGTGTTGGCTGTTGGACAGCTGGATAGTAGAGAAGATAAACACGTAAAGAGGAAAGGCACATAATCATGTCACCTTATACAGGGAAACTTCCTCGGTATATACGCTTCAAAAGCCAGGATAAAGATGTCTGCTTGTGGCACAAGATGGTTCAGGAAAAAACATCTGGGTGTAAAACAGAGCTGGGTATGTGATTTAGGGTACACTGATAACACATGCTTGATAACGGGGACTATACTTGTGTATTATGGTCCAACCAACTCCAAGAGACAATGACAAACGAATATAGAGCAATGTGGATACTTTGAATACCTTGCTGTTGCAGTGAAAATGTGGCTACAGAGTCATGGACATCAAACTTTTGCTGTCATTATTGTCATTTCTGTCAATTTGGTAGGGTCCTTTCCCTAAAAAAGGAAAGAGCTCTACAAAACAATGATTTTGTACATGTGAGCCAGGTTCTAATGCTGCTTTAGCTCTTATTACAGTCATGGAGGTACTCATTTGACTTGGTTGGTTCCAAGTCTGTCTTCCCTACAGACTATAAAATTACTCAGGGAAAGGTTTTTATCTTATTTATTTAATTTGTTTTAAAATTTTTTATTGGGATATAATTTACAACGTTGTGTTAGTTTCAGGTGTACAGCAAATTGAATCGCCATACATATACTTATATCCACTCTTTTTAAGCTTCTTTTCCCATATAGGCCATTACAGAGCATTGAGTAGAGCTCCCTGTGCTATACAGTAGGTCCTTATTAGTTACCTATTTTATATACAGTAGTGTGTATGTGTCAATCTGTGCTTCCAATTTATCCCGCCCCTTACACCCTGGTAATCGTAAGTTTATTTTTTACATCTGTAACTCTATTTCTGTTTTGTAGGTAAGTTCATTTGTAGCCTTTTTTTAGATTCCACATATAAGCAATCTATCTTATTTATAGTTGAACAGCTCACTGGTCAAGGTTGTAACTGTGATGAGCATGCAGCATAAGCTTCTGGGTTAAAACCTATAGTATGGTCATTAATTTTAGCAGCAATATACTCTGATAATTAAGAGAGCAGTCTGCCTTGGTTTTAACCCTAGATGAATGGCCATGAGCGAGCCACTTACCCTCTGGAGTTTCAGATTCCCCATCAGAACATGTAGTTAATATTATTTAGAATTCTGGAAATATGGTGGCAGCAGTAGCAACACAGCTTCTGATTCTTCCAAAATCCCCACATTAAAAATAGAGTAACAAATTAATACAAGTAAAAAATAGACAACATTTATGACAAATAATAAAGTGTTGATGTGACTGTCAAAATACAAGCAGGTGGGGACAAACCATCAACATCCCCGACACTTCTGTGCTACCAGCATCCATGTGGGAGGAAGCAGAAGGAAACAACAGGTCATGTGACAGCTTGACAAGAAGAGAACCCCAATATGACCAGCAGGAATATGTGGAGTGCTAGCCTGAGAATAGCAGCTGACACTAACAGGATATTTTCCAACCCCATAATGGGTGAGTACAATGTATTCCCCAGAAGATAGGAAGGAGCAGAAGCAGCCCAGTCCTTGAAAACCCCTAAACCGACCAGTCAGGGTTGCTTCCGGGACCATCCCACATAGAGATGACATTGCTGGAAGTAAGCTGAGAAGGATTGCAGAAATGACAGAAGAAGAATGTCCAGATAAAAGTGAGAGGGGGGAAGAAGAGTCGGGAAATCACAGAGCACAAGCTACAGGTTTTTTGTTTTTTTGTTTTAATTTGTATTGGAGTATAGTTGATTTAAAATGTTGTGTTAGTTTCATTGCTGCTGTATGGCAAAGTAAATCAGTTATACCTATACATATATCCACTCTTTTTAAAGTTCTTCTCCCATAGGTCATTACAGAGTATTGAGAAGAGTCCTCTGTACTATACAGTAGGTCCTTATTAGTTACCTATTATATATATAGTATAGTAGTAAGTCACAGTTATTTTTAACTACATGGAAAAAGAAAAAGAAAAAGAGAAGAGGGAACTCTGTGAAGTTAGCAAAGCCACATAAAACAAGGCTCTTTCTAAGATTTCATGAAATATAATTTCACATAGAAATGAGCAACAGAAAAGAATCATTGGCACACCTCATACAAATTTATTAAAAGGAAAAAAAAAAGATAGGATAAAGAGCCGAATAAACCCTACAGGTAGCAAAAGCATTCCAGATAGGTATTGTCAAAAATAAGATCAGCTTCGTAACCTACTGTTTCAAAACACGCCCAAAGGCATTAAGAAAGTGATGTAAGATACAGAAAACAATATAAATCAGCATCAGAAAAGTTTAGAAATGAGGTGACAGAATTCAAGAATTATAAAGAAAAGAAAAAAATAACGTTACTAATGAAGAATAAACTAGAAAAACCATAAGGGAAAATAAACATGAAAATAATGCCTCCAGAGAAACAAAAAGATGTTCTCTTCTCTCTGACCCAGCAACTGGCAGTGCTGTGGATGATAACTGCTCTGTCACCTTGGATCATCCCCACTAATCAACTGACAATAGACATGCAATGGGAGCAAGAACTAAACCTTTGCTATATTCAGCTGTTTGGATTTGGGGCTTGTTTGTTACGGCAGCACTACCTAACCTAAACTGACCGACACGGGCATCTAACATATTCTTAGATAAACATGTAGATTCTTAAGAGTCTTTTGAAAGCTGTGATATATCTTATAAACATAAAAATACAATTTCAAATGTGAATGCACATATATTGCAATTAATGACACAATGCAGTTGTAAATGAGTAAAATGGCATTCTTTCTTAATTAAGTCAACACTTCCTAATTTCATGACTGGAGTGGAGGCAATTACTTCCCAAGCATTAAAAGACCATATTGAGCTTGGATCGTTGGGTGGAGCTCCAAAGATAAGTTCTATCAGGTAAAAACAATTTCTTTCTCTCAAGGGAACATACTCGCCATTATCATTATCAATAAAATCCCTCACATCTCATATCTTAGGTTCTGGATTACTGAGAAGGAAATGATACAATCCCTAGTCCAGAGGCTGGAAAGCAGGAAACACAAATTATTGCCACTTTTATTATCCTCACTATTAATAATAATAGTCACCTTCTACTCCCAATTAGCCACTGTTCTGAGTGCTTTATCTATAGTAATGAAAACATTTGTTTTGTGGTGAATGAATGAATGAATGATGTGGGGTTACAAAAGGGGTTTAAAGGAAACACAGCATTTATACCAGTGGAGACAAAAAGGTGAAGACATTCTAGTCAGAGGGAATAATGTGAATAGAACAAAGGAGATGGGGATTACATGCCCCATAAAGAGAATGTGAATAAGCATCTTTGGCAGGAAATGGAATTTATACTTAATCTTCTAGATAAAGAGGATCCATGGGAAATCTTTAGACCGGGGGACTGGCATGACAAAGCATTGTTCGAATACAATTGTCCTAGCAGCAGTACAGGATGAAAATTAGAACAGAATGAGACTGGAGGCAGGGAGACAAGTTAGGAAACAATTGCAAAAGCTCAGCCTTAATGGGATGTGAGCCTTGCCAAAGATTTAGGTGTAAAGAGTGGGTGTTACTAAGTTTTGGCCAATGATATATGAGTAGAATGTGATGTGGGGCCTCTGGGAAGTCTTCTTAAAAAGAGGAGGTGAATCCTTCTTTGCCCCTTCATTCATCATACTGCCTGGAACATAGAATTGATGGCTGGATTTCCAGAGGCTATTTTACACCATGAGGACCAGAGGCACACACAAAGGAATTTGAAGCAAAGAGCTGGGGTCCCAATGCATTCATGAAGCTATCATACGAACCAAGGACTGTCTACTTCTGGATCTCTTTTGCATCAGAGAAAAACAGATGTTTACCTTATTTAAGTTACTGTTATTTGGAGGCTCTTTTGGAAGTAACTGAATCTAGTCCTACAGGACAGGGCAGGTTAGAGAACAAGCCCCACAAATATAGTTTGAGGTACAAGTTAAGAATTTGTGTCCCTCACCTGAGTTTAAGATTCTGGCTCTGCTACTTAGTAACTTTAGAAGCTTAAGCAAGTACCTCAGTTTCAACAAGTGTTAAATGTACAATGATAATAGTTAGTACCTACCTAATGGAGTCTTGGGATGATTAAACGCAGTGACTGGGGTAAAATGCTCAGCACGCTCTTTGGTGCCACTTTTATTAAGCAAATGCAAAGTGGAATGTGATGTCCCCAAAGAGAAGATGACACACAGTTCTTGGGGAAAAGGTATCAGTGAGAATGGGGCGACCACTTTTGCTAGAAGGTTGGAGGGAATTACAAAAGCTTCTTGGAAAACTCATTTCTCAAGCTTCCTTCCCCACTTCCAGGACCACCCTTGTGCTGTGAAACTGAAAAGCATAGAGAAAGTGGCTTTGTCGGCCCTCCTGGCTCCTGGCCACCTCAGGATGGGGCCTTTGACCACAATTCCAGTTTCACATCCTATTTAATGGGCTTATGGGCAACACTTGATCAATGGTCTATCAACACCATTGATCTTCATGTTCCAGGAAATGCTGTGCTGTTGGGAAGAAGAGGCTCTTGGCTTCATTTCTGCATAAAAGGGTCTGATTAAATCAAAGGGATGTTTGGCTTTTCAACATGTTGGGGTTGATAAACAGTGACAGGGTGGGGGAGGAGGCGGGGCAGGAGCTCTGTGAAGTTGAAAACTCTTTCAGGGAAACCAGGCCGCTTCTAAACTCCCCAAACATTTGAGGAGGAGCTAGAAGGTTCTGAGATATGACTGCTCTAGGAAAGGCATAGGGCAAGAAAATGTGGGTGGAAACGCACATAGTTTCATTGCAAATGTAGTTCTAGCTCCACATGGGGGATATATTTGAAAATGACATCATCACAGCTCTGTATTTGTTGTTTTGATGTGACAGTTTGGGGTAAAAAAAGAGAATGTCATATGGAAGAAGCATGGGGCTGGTATTAACATGAAATCTGATAGATTTAAGTCATGTTCTTCCACTGGGTATCGCTATGCCTACTGAAAAGTGAGTTGCAGTAAGAATTAAGTGAAATAGCATAGATAAAAGGGTTTAGCGAACCCAGGGTCCTTCTCATCTAAAACACATGTTGGGACTTCCCTGGCGGCCCAGTGGTTAAGATTCCACACTGCCAATGCAGGGGGGCAGGTTCAATCCCTGGTCAGGGAACTAAGATCCCACATGCTGTGCAGCACAGCCAAAAGATAAAAATAAAATACACACCAAATAAAATAAAATAAAACGCATGTTGATGACCTGATGGAGCTAGAGAAGGACAAGGAGAGAAACCCACTGACAATTCCTTTAAGACCTGCAGGTGTCTTTCTGTTTTTGAATGAACTTGGCCATTCCTTACAGATTCTTAAAGCTCGATCCAGACTCAATTGTGTTTCTGCATTAGGTTTACCATGTGATTTTCCCCCTCATCATAAGTTATGAAAAAAGTTAAGAAAAAATTAAGTTAAGAAGAAATTCTTTTTTGAATTTTTTCCTGTTTTCTTATCCTCTACCCCATAAATGAAGAATATTCCTCTTGGAAAACATCCCTGTAATTGTATCTGAACAAGGATGGCTGCTAGATGAATGGAATGAGGTGTCATGATGGACTGAACGTTTGTGTCACCCCCAAAATTCATGTGTTGAAGCCCTAACCCCCTATGCGATGGTGTTTGGAGATGGGACCCTTGGGAGGTAATTAGGGTTAGATGAGGTACTGAAAGTGGATCAGCAGTGTAAGCTCCAGTCTGAAAGCTGCAGGCTAGAGACCCAAGAAGAGCCCATTTTTCATTCAAGTCCAAAGGTGGGAAAAGACTGATGTCCCAGTTCAATCACTCAAGCAGGAGGAGTTCCCTCTTACTCAGCCTGTTTGTTCTATCCGGGCCTTTAACTGATTAGATGGGGCCCACCCACATTAGGGAGGTCAATCTGCTTCACTTGGTCTACTGATTTAAATGTTAATCTCATTCTAAAACACCCTTCCTGACACACTGAGAATAAGGTTTGACCAAATGTCTGGGTATCCCAAGGCCCAGTCAAGCTGATACATAAAATTAACCATCACAGTAACCAGGGAGTAACTTATAAATTTATCTCAACAGTGTTTACCACGTGACAGGTGTTCAGTAAACCTTAGCTATTGCTATTCTTATTATTATTATTATTGTTCTCAAAAGTCTATTTCTCACTGCTTCCAGGGTAGAAATGCCTGAGAGAATACAGTTAGCTCTTTGGCACCAAAGAAAGACTGTTGCTGTTTCATTGTGACTTGGTTCCTTCTTCAGGAATCCGCTGGCCAAATGCGGCCATTTGTTTAGAGGCAGTGAGATCCTCCCTAAATTGCCAACTTAGTCAGTCCACCCTCAGTCCTGGGAATGCTCTCTTCCTCCACAACTTTCTGGAAATCTTGGCTGAGAAGTGATGAGGCTGCAGGTGGTGAACGAGGGAAGCATTTTAAATGCAGCCTCTGCAGTTTGGCCGAGTTCCGGCTTGTGGAGATTAAATAATAGCTCGTGCACACACAATCAGGGGCTTGCCGAGAGTTAAGGGGTGTTACTGACTGCTCTGCTAACTCCCGGGTCCTCGTCACCTTTCTCAGAGCTGAAAAACTCTGCTTAGAACCAAACAATGCCAAACAAAACAATGCCCTTTCTGGCCTGGCCCCTTGGAAGGTCATAAGTCACTTTAATTAAGAACAGCTTTAATAACGGAGGACTCAAGATGCCACACAAGGGCACTGCGAGCAACTATGAAATTAGGATGAAAAATCTCCCTGTTGTGTACCTTCTCTGAGATCATTTTCTGCTGGGTTACACGTTTCTCTCCCAGCAGTGTCTGGCAGTGGTGCTGAACACGGAGCCCAGGCACCACCTGCTCATGCCAGCTCATTCCCTGCCCCTACCTGGCCTGTGTGAGACCAGAGGGGCCCACCCCATCTCTCCCGATGTGGGTTCAGCCCAAAGGAGGGGTCCTGTCCCAAGCCCAGGAAACCCCTTCCCTCCACTAGACCATGGCCAGTCAGGTATGGTAAAGTATTTATCAAACTGAGGTACTAAATTAAAACAGAAATATACACTAGAGCAAAGTTTCTCAAGCTCGGCACTGCTGACCTTTGGGCTGGGTGATCCCTTGTTGTGGGCGGCTGTCCTGTGTACTGTAGGATTTGGGGCAGCTTTTACTGGTCTTCTCCCACTCAATGCCAGTAGCAAAGACACCCCAGCTGTGACAAGGCACGATGTCACCAGACATTTCCAGTTGTCCCCCCGGGGGTATGGTTGTGGTAAATAGAAATACAGTTTGCCCACTTCAACTTGAATTTCAAATAAACAACAAACCGTTTTCAATATAAGTATGCCTATACAATCTCTAAGACACACTTACACTAAAAAATAGTCATCTAAAAGCCAACTTCACATGGAGCTTCCTTAAAAAACTAAAAATAGAACTACCATATGACCCAACAATCCCACTCCTGGGCATATACCCTGAGAAAGCCATAATTCAAAAAGACACATGTACCCCAATGTTCATTGCAGCACTATTTACAATAGCCAGGTCATGGAAGCAACCTAAATGTCCATCAACAGATGAATGGATAAAGATGTGGTTCATATATACAGTGGAATATTACTCAGCCATAAAAAGGAATGAAATTGGGTCATTTGCAGAGACGTGGATGGACCCAGAGACTGTCATACAGAGTGAAGTAAGTCAGAAAGAGAAAAAACAAATATCGTATATTAATGCATATATGTAGAATCTAGAAAAATGGTACAGATGATCTTATTTGCAAAGCATAAATAGAGGCAAAGACGTGGAGAACAAACACTGGATACCAAGGGAGAAAGGGTGGGGGTGGGATGAATTGGGAGATTGGGATTGGCATATATACACTATTGATACTATGTATAAACAGATAACTAATGAGAACCTACTGTATAGCTCAGGGAACTCTACTCAATGCTCTGTGGTGACCTAAATGGGAAGGAAATCCAAAATGAGGGGATACATGTATACGTATAGCTGATCCACTTTGCTGAACAGCAGAAACTAACACAACATTGTAAAGCACCTATAAAAATTAATTTAAAAAATAAAATAAAAGCCAACTTCAAGTGGGCATCTTGTGTTTTGTCTGTTGACCCTACCTGAGGGGCAAAATCAACACCCCCTTCGGGTAAGAAACACTGCCCAGGGTACTTGGTCTCACCGCATATTACAATCACATAATAAGCTTTTAAAATACATCTATCCCCTGACCAATTAAACCAGAATCCATACAGTTGGGGCCAGGTCATGCGTACTTTCATTTTTTTTCCATCAGGCCAGGAGGTTCAAATATGCAGCCAGGTTGAGAACTGCTGCCACTATTTTTCCAAAAATTCCCCAATGATAATATGAATATCTGGAGTGCTTGTCAAAATAAACCAAAACCAACAAACAAAAGATTCCTAGTCCCCCCAAATAGACCTACTGAAATATAATTCTCAGGGGCCAAGGCCTGATAATCCTGTATTTTTACCAAGTGTTTCAGGTGATTCTAATCGGCAGGTAGGTGTGGGAAGCCATGCCCTAGAGAGACTCACACATGTGCACAGGACACTCATACTAATCCTGGCTGCCACAGGGAAAACACACATGTCCATCTGTGGGAGAAGAGCTATATAAAACCATGGTAGAGCCACACCACAGAATATTATGTCACAGTGAGAATGAATAATTTACAGCTGCATGCATCAGCATCGATACTTATAAGGAGTATAATGTTAGATAAATATAAACCCCCCAGATACCGTTTTTGTAAAACTCAAAAACAAGTGACTCAGTATATTCCTTGCATCCTTTAAGGATGCATAAATGTCTACTAAACCTATAAAATGGGAAGGATAAAATCAAAATCCAAGGGAGCGGCTACCTGTAGAGATGAGTCAGGGGATCATGGAGGTAAACTCAATGGTGTTGGTAATCATCGCATTCTTTAGTGGTGTGGTGGGTTCTAGAAGTTTCCTTTTAATATTAGCCTTCAAAACTTACATATAGCCAGAAAACTGTTTCGCATGCATCAATTTTATGTAGTGTAAGAAGATTACATAGTGTGTGTAAATTTATTATTATTTTAAAATTGATTGATTGATTGATTGCGGTACGCGGGCCTCTCACTGCTGTGGCCTCCCCCGTTGTGGAGCACAGACTCCAAATGCGCAGGCTCAGCGGCCATGGCGCACCGGCCCAGCCGCTCCGCGGCATGTGGGATCTTCCCGGACCAGGGCACGAAACTGTGTCCCCTGCATCGGCAGCCGGACTCTCAACCACTGCGCCGCCAGGGAAGCCCGAAATTTATTATTTATTTAACATTAATTTTATTATTTTTTTAAAATGAAAATCTCAGAGTCCTTCCCCCTACTGATTCA
The DNA here is from genome assembly GCF_039906515.1 of Pseudorca crassidens. NCBI lineage: Eukaryota > Metazoa > Chordata > Mammalia > Artiodactyla > Delphinidae > Pseudorca > Pseudorca crassidens. Next base: position 34,144,255 of record NC_090310.1, read on the forward strand.
AATTCCATAGGTCTGAGTGAGGCCTCAAAGTCTTCATTTTTGGTAAGCACCAGGTGATCCTGACATAGATTACAGCTAGATTATACCTTGACATACACTGACGGGACCTGAACTACACCTGAAGTGAGGAGACTTGAGCTAAACGCTCAGCTTTACCTATGGGGCTTTGGGTAAGTCACTTGCTCTCTCCGATATGTAGGATGATGGCCATAATCCCAAAGTACCTGGCTTGGGTTGCATGTTCCTCCTGCCTAATCCCGTATCACCTCCCAGGTCCCTCCCTCCTGGCACCTGGAACTCTGCAAGGTAGGTACTCAGTGCACTGAGTTTTCCTGGAGGGTAGACACGCATCTCCCACAAAAGCCCTGGGTGCCTTCTTTCCTTGAAATCACAGAAATCAGTGTCCAGGGCAGGGACAGCCATGGTACATCATCAGTGGCACCAAAGACTTCCTCAGATCTGCAACCCAGCCGGCCCAGCTTTGTAGGCTCAATGTACCATGCAAGACGACTCCTTCCTCTCCTATATGGCAGACAGAGGATGCTTTCTAACACCACACTCAGGAGCAGTGCCACTGCTCTCTTCCCATTGACCCATCCTTACTTGGAAACATGGGTCTTAACAAGCCTGCCAGCCCCTGCCCATCACCCTTCTACACCTGCCCCTTCGGAGCAGCAGTGGTTCACACCAAAGAGTTTCAGCCATGAAAATGTATGAACATATGTCCTCAGCTTCATGATCAAAAGGGAATCCAATCAAGAATCTGGTTATGCATTTGCAAATTAAAAATTTGTACCATAATGAGCAGAGCCATTCAAACTAATAATTACATAAACTCCCGTTACGGGTGGCATGGTAATTACAACAGGTACTTCGGGCAAATTTAAAAAGCGACTTCAGTTTCCATTTCCTTCATGAAGAATGCAATAAGCAGGTGTGTCCTTGCACTCCCAGTTGGAGAAACTCGCTTAGAAACTGAATAGTAAAACGAGTCCAGAAATCCCAATTCCTAGTCTCCCAGGATGGCAGGGAATTTGTTATGGAGAAGAAAGATGGTGAGAGTAGCAATAAAATTACCTGAAGCCGCGATGTATAATGCATGTTTGTAAGGGGGAGGGGGGTATGTCCCTCTTAGGGGTATCTGACTACCCTCTTCCTTGCCCACTGTGCTCTGGCCTTGCTGGCCTCCTTTCTGCTTCAAGGACACTCCATGTGAATTCCTGCCCCTGGCCCTTTGCACTCGCTGTTTCTCCAACTTGGAATGCACCACCCTCATGCCTTCCTCAGCTCAGGTGTTGCCTACCAAAGGAGGCTTTCTGGCCACCTGCACCAGGTGCTATCCCTACACACTGTTTAACTGTCTCTCTGTCTCCTTAGTACCGTACTGGGAAATTCTGAAACTGCATTCACGGTCTGCCTCCCACGCTAGAACTTGGGTTCCGTGAGAGCGGAGACCTTGGCTGAGCTTTCACGGCTCCATCCCAAGGCCCAGCAGTGCATTTGGCACTTGGCTGGCGTTCAATAAATGTCTGTGAGTGAATAAAAAGTATGAATGAAAGAGTAAATCAATGAATGCAGGCTCACATCCATTATTTGACTTGGGCCTCATACAATCCTGAGGGAGGGAACTATTATCTCCCTTTTGCAGACGAGGAGACCGAGCTTTAGAGACGTTCGGACATCGGCCAGAGGCGCCAGCTCTGACGTGGCAGAGCCTGGCCCTGCGGCCTGGGGCCTCTGTGTGCTTTTTACTGCATCGCGCCATGTCAGGATGTGTGGGTGGAGCTATTTCCAAACTCTAAAGAAAAGGGGGAGAGGAGTAGCAGATAAGTCGACGAATTAGAGGACAGTCCCCCCACCCCATCCTTCTGGCAAACAAAACAGCTTCCTTCCTGTCCAGCCTCAGAGTGGACAGTCTGTTCTGGACTAGATTTGAAGGCAGGCTTTATGGCATCTCCATCGGTCTCTCACTCAGGGTCAGACACACCATCCCAGGGGCTCAGGAATATTGACTGTGTATCTAGACTTCTCACCGACTAGCGAGTGAGATGTGTTGGAGCCAGGTTTTGAATTCCAGAGCCTCACCGGGTAGCCCCCAAACCCATCAAGATCTGGGGAGGTAATGGGCAGTCGTGGGTAGCAGAGAATTGCTCTGGGTTCCGATCCTGGCTCTGCCCTGACTTTGTAACCCCAAGAGTTTTCTCATCTCTCTAAGCCTCAGTTTCCTCTCTACAAGGAGGGTATCGTAACCATACACATTTCAGAGGGTAGTGAGGGTTAGAGTAAGTCAGTCAGCTAAAGCTCTCAACCCCAACTCCGCACGTGCTGAAAGATCAAGAAATGCCACCATCATTAGCTCCCGGCAAAGCACGGACCTTGACAGTCACGGCTGATGCTCCAAAAGCAGCAGAATCTCATTTCTCAAGCCACAGCGGCTGCCCCAAGGCTCGTTATCATCATCCTAACTTGCCCCTCATCCTTAGTGAAGATGACCCCAGACAAGACCTCTGGCCAAGAGCGAAGCCAGGACCCCCAAGGGGCCTTTTTATCCAAGTCCTTCACCTTCTGGAACATGGTCAGCCTGCAAGTGTTTCTGCAACATCTTGGTCGATACCACACCAGAAATGTCAGAGCCAGGATGGGTGGTCTACCAGGGAGCACCCACGGCCTGTCCCACAGCACTTAAACCCACACAGACCTGGCATCTCCCTCCAAAACAATCCCAGCGGGAAGAGGGAACAGCATGCTCTTAAGGGCTTTCTGGAGGTTACAATGTTGAGGAAAGAAAGATGGATTTCCTCCTCGCCTCCATCTGACTTCACGTGTGTTGAAACAGGCTCAGTTCACACAGCTCCCAAGGGGTCGAATCTGGATGCTGCTCTGTCCCTGGATGTCTGCTCCCACCCCCACCGCTGCAGGGCTGGCTCGGCTCTCCCATGGCCAGGCCACCAGCACCAGGCTGAATGACAAGAGTGTAATCCATGAAGGGGTTCGCATAACTGTGTGCTATGTTCACACATTACTACCTCTCCCTCCCCGCCAATCCTGCTGCCCCCCATTTGTTTGGAGCCCCCTACAGCTGCAACACCTGATGACATACATGTCATTTATGTGGGCAAGTAAGCTGAATTTACACAAGGCAAGGCGTGCAGCCCACACAAGCTGCTCTGTGACAGATACCTATCGCACCTGGTTCTTTCCTTCAGAACACCATCTCATAATTGTTCACTCATTGCTAGGATCATTCGCTAGATACTGTCTTATACATCGGGATAAATACTAAGTCTTGTTCATTACTGTGTCCATATATCTGGCATGGAGTAGACACAATACATATGCATTGGCTGGAGAATGGAGGGATGGATGGATGGATGGAGGGATGGATGGATGGATGGATGGGTGGGTAGGTGGATGGCTAGAGGAAGGAAGGAAAGAACGATGATGGATGAATGGATAGGTAGGTGGATGGGGGTGAAATCTACTGATCCACTGGGCCCTGTTCAGGGCAATTTGCAATTTGCCTGGTACATTGTTGCTGACAAATTCAGCCTCACCAGGTCAACCTCCTTGGAATACTCCCCAGATTTTTGAGGATGCCTCATTACCCCCATTTCACAGATAAGTAAATAAAGATGCAGAGATGTTAATAGCCTTGGCCAAGGTGACCCAGAGGGTTAGTGACAGAAGAGCCAGGAGACTCAGCGTCTCCCAGGGCTTTGTCTTGGCCTCTTCTTCCATCCTCTCCTGGCACCAGATGCCCTGAACCTCAGTTGACCCTGTGACTCTATTGAGGAATTCTTTGTGTCATTTTCTTTTGACACAGAGTTATTTCCCAACCTCTCCCCACTCAAGCCAGCACCAGGTTCTGAGTTCTTGGGTATGTGTACTTTGGAGAGTGATTCTCAAACTAATGTGCAGAAGAATTAACTGTGGAGTCTACTGTGGATTCCGGGGCCACACCCACAGAAATTTTTATTTCATAAGTCTGCAGTGGAGTAGAGGAAACTGCACTTTTAAATGATGATCCCAGATAATGCTAAAACAGTTGGTCCATAGGCTACACCTGGACAAACTGTCTTGGGCTTATGGAGATGCTGATCTGGCCTGCTGAGGACCTGTGTCTGGACGTTGAGGTCTAGGGACAGCCCCCCTAGGGGTGGCAGAATCTCTGAGGAGGGCAAAGGAGCAGAGGCTGGAGAACAGTGGTCAGGGACCCCCATGTTGAGCTTGTGATCAGGCTGAGCCCCTTAGTGGGGGAGCTTGGCAGCCCCACTGGAGCAATCAAACTCCCAGATGGTACCCCCCGTATCAGCACCAGAAGAGATACTATATATCCCAAGGAGCAACAGTAAAGGTGGCAGCCACAGTGGACAAAGGATCAGCTTCCTGCACCCACCCCCTGACTTCCCGTGCCCTCAGTTGGTCTAGGATTCTTAAATAAGCCAGTGGACTGGAGGAGGGCACCCTACTAATGACTGACTTCTGATTTCCCTCCATCCAGAAAGTTGATGTTTCAGTGTCCAATTTAATTTAGAAAAATACCAAAACAATGCTGTTTCTTGCTCTCCAGCGTTGAGTAGATAATTCACACTAGTACATTTCCTTATTTTTCTGGAGCAGACCCAAGCCTGCAAAGAGGATTCACTGGAGTTTTCATACTAAAGCTCCTGCTCATTCTTGCTTTGCACAGAGTGAGACACACTGGAGACCCAGTGATAAGCTATGAGCTCCTGGGAAGGGTTTTCTCTCTCTCTGAGCTTTAGTTTCCATCTCTGTGAGGAAAAACAAGGTGGAATAACTCCTGCTTAGTTCAATTCAAATGGCCAGGTGGGATGTCCCAGAAGGTCTTATACGTCTGCAATGTTTAATTGAGCACATATTATGTGCTGGGTATTCTACTGGAAACAATTGTGTGAAAAATAAGCACAATCTCTGCTCTCACTGGAGCCTTAGTAAATATTAATTTCTTAACCCAAGGCCCTTTTACTGTCTTAAACGACTGTACTGACTTTCCCCTCATACCAAGAAAATCTTATTCAAATATCTTTTGTTTGTCAAGGCTATTCTACTGAGGATGGCCATGTGCCAGGCCACATGCTCAAGGCTTGGCAGGCGCCATCTCATTTAATTCTCATAACAACCCACCCAGAGATAAACGTATTATTTCCACTATTGTAAAGATGAGGAAATAGACTTGGAAGGTCACTCAGTTAAGTGGGCAGAATTGAGATTTAAACCCAGGCAGTCTGACTCCAAATCCAGACTCCTAGCCCCTTCAGCATACTTACTGACTGATGTCTAAGGTCAGGGATGGTGACACCCCCAACCCCATGCAACCCTGATCCAAAGCCAGAACGTTACATATCTGAGTCTCCTGCCAAAGTCCTGTGCATGCCAGTCCACCCAACCACAGCCTCAGCAAAGAGCTCCTTTCTCTCCCGTCCACTTGAATGATTTCATTTTCCCTCTGATTCCTGGCCTAGAAACCGCTCTGCTGAAATGCTGATTTACCACCGGTGCTCCCACTATGGGGCAGGCCTTTTAATTGCTTCCTGAAGGGGCCTTTTGGTGCTCTTCTGAGAGCCCTGATTGAAATTTTTAAGGAATTATACATTTGCTTTCCCAAAGCAAGCTGTTATTAAAATTCCACAGACCTCACAGCTAGCATCTTAATCTCCCCATTGGTCTAGGCTCAGGCTGCCAACTCTCCATTACTTCCCAGAGGTTGACCTTGGAGGGTCCTTCCACCTCAGTGTCTGGATTTCCCCTTGCCCACCCTCGAGGGTTGTTATGAGGCTCAATTGGGAAGGGGTACGTCAAGTTCTTAGGGCATTTCTGGAAAACTATGCTCTTGACATTAAGCTAACTGAGGCCAAACACTGAATATAACTGCAATTCAGAAGGGGGAAGTAACTTGCCTAAAGTCCCAACTAGATATGGTTTTTCAATGGTTATCCTAGTATCTTTACAAGTCCAATATTTCATAATGCTTTCTCCGCTGCCTCATGATCCCAGGTGACTCTAATCAGTATGGAAAATGGGGTGGACATGGAAGGCAGGAGAGGGAAAAACAGAGGACTTTAAATTTACCTTACATTCACAGTGTTCTAGTACCTTTGATTCAATAATCCTATGAGTGGACTTCCCTGATGGTCCAGTAGATGGGACTCTGCACTTCCAATACGGGGTGGGACCCGGGTTCAACCCCTGGTCGGGAACTAGATCCCTCATGCATGCCATGACTAAGAGTCCACATGCCACAACTAAGAAGTCCGCAAGCCGCAACTAAGAAGTCCGCATGCCGCAGCTAAAGATCCTGCATGCCGCAATGAAGATCCCGCATGCCGCAACTAAAACCTGGTGCAGCCAAAATAAATAAGTAAAATAAATAATAAAATAATAATAATAATAATCCTATGAGGAATGGGCATCTGCCCTATTTTACAAATAAGGAAACTGAAGCTCAGAGAGGGTAAGTAACCTGACCATGGTCACACAGCAAAGTAGGCTCTCAAGTCAGGATTCCAACCCAAGTGCACCAGACTGTGAAGCCCACCCTTTCTTAGCCCACCACACAGTCAACCTGAAACTGAGACTCAATATGCCCAGGACCCCCATGTCTATGTGCCTGGGGTATGGCTGTGGCTCCATAAAAAACGTCTACTTAACCATTCCAATTTTCTGTGTGAGGCTCCAACTGTCAGTGCAGTGGTTTTAAATTACTTCCACAGATTCTTTGACATTCTTCCTTTCCAAAGGTGGAGCCAACCACCCCACCTGACCTTGAGTCTAGGCTGCACCCTCATCTCGGGAACTGTAACAGACTATCTTTTAATGGCAGGCATCTTCTGATCTGTTGGCCTCACTATACCTCAGATTAACACACTAGATTCTAACACACTTGGGGGGTTCCTGTTCTCACGGCCGGCCTCGGTCTCCCGATCTGCAGGAGAGTCATACCCTCGTGATTCCTTGACATCACTCCCAAGTCTTGTGATTCTTGCCACGCGTTATGCATTTCTTTAAAAGGACTCCCTTTCCAAAAAGAAATTGATTTTAAACGGAAGCTTTACGTAAGTGCAGAATCAATATCACTTGCCATAAATAATAGGCAGTCATAAAAATACATACAACGGATGCAATAAATATAATGAATTAGGCCCAGTTGTCTTTCCAAGGCTCTGTGCCTCTTTGTAATAAAGGGCAGCTGGTGAGGCATGAAAGCCACACTTGCAGCCATCTGAGCCTTTCCCCCGATGGAATCAGAGAGCTCGACAGAGGAGGGAAAATAGAATGGGAGCATTTTTCCCTCTGTCACGTCCTGTGCCATGTCCACATAAAACCATTGTGTGGCCACCAGTGCTCCCAGACCTCATTATTGGAAACGCTGAACTCATTCATCCTCTACACCAAGCTTCCACGTGGCCTTTCAGGGCAGAAAGGCCCAGGAGAAGAATATCAAAGCCTCTAATTCCCTACGCCTGTTATAAAAACACAAAAGTGTCTGCTAGACCTAAATAGTAGCTTGGCCCCCCGAAGTGGGTTAGGCCATCTCTGGTCTTCTCTGTGAGTGGTCCCTAAGTCATCATTTCCCTCCCATCCGTTTGCCCATCAGTAAAACGCAGAAACCTGATCCTGACAGTCCCCATCTTCTTGGAGATCCCTCGAAATGGGCTGAGGATCGGGCTGAATTTCAGAGCTCTCTTGCTCCGATGTCCAAACGTGTGCGCGCACGTGCCCCCCCACTGGCCTCCAGCCGCCTCGGGGACAACGAACAGGAACTGCATTTAGTAATCGACTCCCCTTGGCTTGGTTTGGTGCATTTTCTAAATAACAAGAGCCTGGCAACATCAGAACCTCGCAACAATCTTTATTAATGAAGCTCCCGGCACCGTGTGGAGAAGACACAGGCAGCATATGCAAACGTGCTAAGGAAATTATTTCCATCAGCTCCAGCTATTTGAAAGCAATTGAAAAGTTTCCATTTGAAGAAAAAGTAATTTTCCTGATGTGAGTTTTGAGAGCTGTTTGTCTGCCCCCACCTGATGCTGCCACAGCGTCCCCGGCTCCAGGCTTTCTACATTTTATTAAACCACAGCTAAGTGGCGTCATGCTGTTAAAATATTGTGTCGCTTTTAAAAGTGATATCATTACCTAATAATTTTGAGAGCTTTACTTTTTTTTTTCTTTGCCAAGAAGGGAAATGGACCGAATAGCTTTGCACCATCTCAGTATCGTGGAAATGGGAAGGTGGGGGATATGGGGCCCTGGCGCCCCAAAGCATGGAAAACTGGGCTCTAGAGGTCACTGTGAAGAATATATACGACTTCTTCCCCGTCTCATGTTTATAGACAATTGGAAAAAACATGAAATGCAGGGAAACGTGGCTATTGGAACCCCTGACCCCAGAGCTGGATTTTCCATGAGGCTAATGAAACTTAAACTTCAGGACCCCACAACTGAATCAGCCCTTGCCTACTTTTATAATCATAATTTTGTGTCTTTTAAAGAGTATACTTGCTTTCTATTGCTGTCTAACAAATTACCATAATCGTAGGGGCTTCAAACAACACCCACGTATTAGCTCAGAGTTCTTAGGACAGAAGTCTGGCATGGTGCGGCTGGGGTCTCTGCTTGGGGTCTCAGCAGGCTGATACTAAGGCACTGATGTGGCTGAGTTCTCATCTGGAGGCACTGGAGAAAAATCTGCTTCCAAGCTCATTCCTGTTGTTGGCAGAATGCAGTTCCTTGAGGTTGTAGGACTGAGGTTTGGTTTTCTTGCTGGCTGTCAGCTAGGGGTTGCCCTTAGTCCTACAAACCTCTCTTTTTCTACCACATGTCCCCTCCATCTTCAAGCCAACAAATGTGCATCGAATCCTTCTTGCTGAATCTGAGTTCCTCTTTTCCAACCAACTGGAGAAAACTCGTGATTATGTCAGACCCAGCCATACTATCATATTACCTATCTTAAGGTCAACTGTGCCATATATCAATCTAATCATGGAAGTAAAATCCACCATATTCACAGTCCCAAGGGACATGCAGGGCATGTACATGAGAGGGATGGGCAATCTCAGTGGACCATTTTAGAATTCTGCCTACCACAAGGACGGGCACCAAACTGTCTAAGCTCCAGGTCCCACAAAACTTTGATCTACTTCTGCTTGATGCTTTTGAGCTTGCAAGTTCCCATTTGGACCACCTGAATGGCCTCAGATATGCCCTCCCCCGCAATGGCCTACACAGAAAGTCAAAATGGAGTTGGACATGCAAGGCTATGGGGGTCACCTGTTGGTTTTTTTGGAAATCACTCTTCTTCTCTGTTGATGGCCCCTGGTTTCCTTTCCTGTCCAACTGTTCTCCCACTTTAACCCTATGTGGCTCAGACAAGAGCCCTATCTCAGCTCTGAGGATGAGCAAGTGTTGCTTATTTGGTCAATTTAAGACCCCCTCTCCTCTTGACCTCAGGGCTTGAATGACCCAAGCTGACCCAAGATAGATTGGTACAAGCAGCCAGAAAGGAGCTTTGTTCTTTCATCCCTTGAGGCTATGAACAATAAGGGGACATACCTGGAGTCAAATGGGTAACCAGGTGGAGCCTAATAATGAAGTCAGTTCAGAAGAGCAGCCCTAGAAATAGGTTCTAATTACCTCCTCTGAGCCTTTCATTGTACTGAAGTTAGACTACCATTGGGCAAACTAAGTTATTTCTCTTTCATTTAATTTATTCATTTATCCATCCATCTATGCATTCATTCATTCTCTGAAGCTGTTTGGTGTTGAGTTTCTGTCCCTTGCCATCATAGTACTAATGTAGTTGCCAGTCTCCATCCCATTCTTTCATTCTACTCTCTCACAAGTGCAGCCTCCCCTACCCCGCCCATTCTCCACTCAGACTGAAATCCTTGCCATTCCTGGGCTTTCATCTTCACCCACAATGCCCCCATTGCCTGGCACGTCCATCTTTCTCCTCTGCTTTTCCACATGGTGCTCAGCTCAAATGACATCTGTTCTTGATGTCTTACCACCCTCCCCATCCTCATTAAGAGTTAATTTTCTCCTTTTCTTAACTCTCAGAAGACTTCGTACCTACCTACCTTCTGGTCCCGCCTCCTTTTGCCTGCTTTTAGTCAGTCCTGTTCACATCCCATCCCCGGGTGTGGCACACAGTAAGTGACTAGTTCTGTGTGTGTGTGTTTGGGGGGGCGGTGGGAATCTACCCTCATTTCCATTTTAAGATAAAAGAAACAAGAGCTTCAGGGAGGTTAGGTCAGACCAATCTGAAACCAAAGTCTACAGTCTTAACCACTATGATGTCTTTCACTTAATTATCATATTACCATTAATACTGTTATTAATATCGATAGTAAGAATAACTAAACATTTTCACACAGTGAGCCTTTGCCTTGCAACGTGGTAAGAGATAATTTAAATAGATTATCTCTCTTAATCTTCAAAACAATCTTCTAAGGCAAACCCTAATGTGATGCTGTTTTACGGACAAGGAAACTGAGTCCCAGAGAGGTTAAATGATTGCCCAAGGTCACACAACTAGAATTTAAACCCAATTATCCTTTCCGATGCATTGCTCTTGGCCACTATGTTTTGCAATGCTTGGAAAGAGAGACAGAAAGAAAGACTGATGAAACTTGAATGTGAGCGTAAACTTGACCATGTTGAGGAGACCTGTGCAGCCAACCTCGGAGACCCCTTAAAATAATGGCAAGAGGGGCTCAGAGGATGGGTGAAAATGCCCATCCAGAAGCAGCAACCCTCCTCCATCCCTTCCCAAGAAGGCCACTGTCCCGCGGTCCAAAGAAATGCCTGGGTCAAAATCTACATTTTCAATCACCCAAGACAGTCGGTCTGGACTGTGTTTAAATAGGATTTTCTTTCTTCCCTTTTTTTTTTTTTTTTTTTAATTGGAAGGAAGCTTTAAACACTTTGAAAGTGGCCTCAGGGACCAGCTCACATCATGTTCTGCATCTCCTCCTTTTGAGGCAAGCGTCCCTGCAGCCACTTTGCAAGCTCTGTTTTCAATTACGAAAGCTTGTTTGAACAAGGGCCTTCACAGAGGCTGTTCAAACAGGCTTTTGTAATTGAAAAGGAAGAAAAACAAAAGATTTCTAACCTTCCAAAGCCAAGATTGGAAGGAGCTGGTCAGACAACTGTAGAACCAAAATGGCAGTCCATAGTACCGGGACCGGGGCCAGCCAAGAAGACAGCTGGGCTGTTTTGCCTGGGCTGAGCTGCAATGGAATAAGAGCACAGAACCTCGTCCAATGTCTGTTCTGGTGGAAAAGAGGGCTGGAATGGATGAGAATGGAAAGAGAAACGTATAGGGATTCCCACCAGTGGTTCCTAAAGAAACAGTAGTAGATCATTCATAGGTGGCTTCAAAAGCCATTGATGCCTGGAATAAAAAAACCACTTCATTTAAATTTTTTTGCCAACATCTTGGAATTTATCAAGCAACAAGTCTCACTTTGTTACACATGTATCTTTAACTCTTCATGCTTTCTTATCTCACACTTGGAGGGCTTTAGGAATCTGCATAGAATTTAGTAACATTGCTTTGTTTTCATTATATTTTAAGAAAAATGATAATAGCTTCCAATTTAAGTACATTTCAGTTAAAATTAAATCAATTTTAAAATACTAAGTGAATAACAGAGCTAGAAGATAAAAATACAGCAAAAGTGATGTTGGTACATGGATACCATAAAAATAAAGAGTTTGAGGAAAACCAAGACTGGGGACACTGGTTTGGTGGCTAAGAGTGTGGATTACAGAGTAACTACATGTATTCATATCCCAGCTTACCACCTACTAGCCCCCTAAATTGTGTAAACCTACATTCCTCCTCTGCAAAATAGGGCTAGTGAAAACATCTAAGCTAAGCTTGCTCTGAGGATTTATAAAATAAGCAATCATTCAGAAACAGTTTTCTATGATTGTTGTTAAAAGTAAGATTACCATTTAGCTTAATGTTTCTCAAACTTAAATAATAAACAGACTCCCTTTAGAGGGAAAACAATTGTAATGATGGAAATTTTCGCAGACCCCAAGCATATGGCTAAGGAAGGACATAATTTGTAAACCATGGATCTAGGCATTACGATCAGTCAATCAATCAATCAAGAGATTGAGGTTTAAGTGATTTATTCAAGGTCACACAACTATCTAATGATATATTTTTGAACTACTGAATGATAGCTTTTGGTAGTGATTGAATCAGACATGTAGTGGAATCCAAATCTCCTTTTTAAAATGTGCTATAGATATTTTGGAAGGGACTAATTATTGTGCAGGTCTGTCTGCTCATTGCTGTCCTATTCAGCATTCCCATTCCCTTCTCCCCCCTACACTAAATTCCAAAAGCACCCCCCCACCCCAGTCAATGTAACAACCCAAAATTTCACCACACATTTCTGAAGACACCCTAGGGAGGTAGCACCTCCCCCTGGTTAAAAACCTCCAGACATCCTCTATCTATTCCAACCCTCCTCCGTTATACTATCAGGATTGCTTTAGAAACAAGGTTTCTAGTAAAGATGCTGGTGAGCACAGGCAGTAGATTCAGATGGGCCTGGCTCCATGCTCATGTGATTAATTACACACAGATCTAATGTCAAATAGCATTGGATTTGAGAGGGATGCACTGTTCTCAAGTCTTCTCCCTCCTACTTTCACTAGGAAAGATGACTACATGGCTTAGAATCACCTAACATTGCATAATGGCTTAACTTTGTTCCTCCAATTCCGCTTTGGGGTGGACTTAGAAAACCACCCCAAGTGAGCAGGGCCCCTCTCACCAGGTAAACAGGACAACAGGTGGTAAGGGTAGAGAACTCCTGATGCATGTTCTATGAATGACCTAAGGAAGGACAAGCTTGGTTCATTAGACACTTGGAATTGCCATTTGTGATAATGAGCAGGACTGGGGTAGCTGAGAGGAGAGAGGCCAAGACAGCCTTGCGGAGGCCTGTGCTGATGCAAGAGCAAAGAAAGCTCCTCTTTCAGGGAAGGGGATGGAGCAGATCTGAGAGACCGTGAAGGAAACCTGGTTCTCATGTGCCTCCCCCTCCAACTCCCCTCTGCCCGCGCGCGTGTGTGTGTGTGTGTGTGTGTGTATAGATAGGTATATCTATAGATAGATAGGTAATAGATAGATGTACACACATACAATGTAAAATTCACTGTTTAACCATGTTAAAATGTGTTCCTCATTGGCATTCAGTACATTCACAATGTTGAACATTTTCAACATCCCAAAAAGGAAACTCCACACCCATTAGCAGTCACTCCCCATCCCACCTTCCCCCTGGCTTCAGGCAACCACTAGTCCAGTCTATTTTCTGTCTCTATGGATTTACTTATTCCAGACATTTCATATAAATGAATTCATACAAAATATGTGACCTTTTGTGCCTGACTTTCTCTACTTAGCAGAATGTTTTCAAGGTTCGTACATGCTGTAGCATGTATCAATGAATGCTTCATTCCTTTAGGGATGAATAACATTCCATTGTATGGATAGACCACAATTTTGTTTATCCATTCATCAGTTGATGGACACTGGGCTGTTTCCACCTTTTGGCAAATGTGAATAATAATGCTATGAACATTCGTGCGCAGGTGGTAGGGACTATGGGGCAACCGTAAATCAATGGAAATTTGCCTGCAAAAGTGAGGGGTCTGAGGACCGGTGCTTAGGAGGGGCAAGTTTTGATGTGGACAGAGGGACAGCAGGATGGCAGGGGGGACCAGCTCCAGTGGGAGTCTATGCTGAAAGGAATCAGAGAACAGGAAAGCTCAGACACGTCGCTGGAAGAACCAAGAGTGTGGGAAGAGAAACAGAAGGTCCCTGGCACCAACTTAGGGTTCTCTGTCGTGGTTTTGCTTAGAGAAAGTGTTCCCAGCCTCTGCAAAGGAGACTCTGCAGCCTGACGTTGCTCCGCAGTCCCAGGGAACCACAGAATTTCTAAGGTTCTGGGGAAGGAGAACAACATCTCAAGTCACGCAGCTGAGGGTAAAGGCCGTGAAGACAGACTCACATGGTCAGGATGTTCTTGGGACGGCAGGAAAGCAGGGAGGTCTCTGGGGGTCCCTAATGGAACTGCAGGAAGGCATGATGGTTAAGAACTGGCTCCGGAGGCAGAGTGTCTGGGTCTAAATTCATGGTCGGCCATGTCAGGCACGACTTCAAGGCAAATGCTCCAACCCATGGTGGCCCCCACCCGGTGCCTGTGCTTGAGCTGGGACTGATACGGAAGGGGCTGCTACTCAACAGCAGCCCACGGCTCCCTTCTCCCTCGGTGGGGTCCCTCCCCACCTTCTTCTGGGGCCCCCCAAAGTCCCCTTCAGCCACACTTGAGGCTCTCAGACAGCTCAGTGACTTATATATAGAAGGGGAGGTTCAGGAAGGAAGACCCCTCCCCCCTCCCCACAGCCAGAGCATCCTTCTTCTCTTTTTGTTAGAGTTTCCTATTTTTCTTATTTAAATTGTAAATTCCCCTTCCCTGGAAGTCTTGCCCAAACTGCCCTATTACCACGACATTAGCAGCCGTTTTCCTCTCTGGTTACAGATTTTCTGATCACTCCCACGCATCATTGGGTGCAGAGCCAAATTATCAGCTGTCCCAGCAAGTGGCTGGAGAGGTTAAGGTGGAAACCGTCCCGGGCCTCCCTGGAGTCCTCTGGGAAGAGGCAAGAAGAGAGAGCTTGCTGAGGCTGTCTCTGTGCCTGCTCCCCAGCCAGGGCTGGGCAGGAACAGGGAGCCAATCTCGGGAGCACGGCCAGGGAAGGAGGCACGATGCCAGTGTCTTCCAGGCCCAGTGGCTGCAATCTTTCAAAGGCTTGAATATTTTACATTTCCTCCTGTGTCTGGGCTCACATGCAGAACAGAGCACGATGGCCCCTGAATTCCAAATTTACTTTAAGTAATTAAACTCAGTTATTTCCATCTGAATACACTATGGGGCTGGAGAATTTTATGGAAATCTGGGTAAGGAGAATGAATAGATAAATAAATTACATGGGGGAGAGGTGGTTACTGATGGAGATGAGGGGCCAGCAGTAGCTTTCTGCCGCAATGGGCTGGAGACTCTGCACCGTGGCTGCCTCTCACCTGGGTCCTGCGTCCAGCAGGAGAGGGGGTGGGCTCTCACAAGCACTTGTAGGGCCTGGTTGGTGGGACTGTTCTGCCCAGAGCCAGGCAGGAACTTCTGGTGTGTTCACCTTGCTCCAGCAAGACTAGGGAGTAGGCAATGTCTGTCCTCAGCTGGGTCCCCTCCAGCTGCAGCTCCTCTTCCTTCCTTCCTTCTTCTCTCCTTCCTGCTTTCCTTTCCCCATTTTCTCACTCCCTTCATTGTCCTTCAAGAAATAGTTGCTATTATCAACAGTCTCAGTGATTGGCTCCATCTCAAAACCGATCTCATCCTGGTGCCCTCCTTGGCCCTTCTAAGTCAGATACGAGCCTCCCATCTGAGGGCTCCCCAACCCCTCTCTCCCCCAACAAGGGCATTTTGCTTCTACCTTTCATCAGGCTCTACCCTGCACTGTAAGAGATTTATATAAAAATTGCAAGCGCTCTGAAGGCATAGAGTCTGAGCAATTGAGTTGCTAAGGAAAGATACTCTCCTAGAGAGGGTGGATGAGACAGGGAAAGATCCTTGTCCCATCAGAAGCCAGCAGAAAGTCAGTTATGAACTGACTCAGGACCAGAGCCCCTGCTTCTCAGTCTTCTCCCAAACCCCACTACTTATTATGACCTGTCTATTCTCTGAGGTGCTGGGCATGATACCTGTATCCTAACAGGTGCTCAGTAAAGTTTATGGAATCGCATAGCATTTGGAGGAGTTAAGTTAAATTCCCTCCATCATATCAGAGATGGAACGTGGGTCAGAACTGATGATTCCCATTTTCCACAGGGTCTCCTGCTCAACATCACGCAGGGAAAAGGAGAACGGAGTCCGCAGGTACCCTTCTTGCACTGTACATATTCACACACCACCATCACAGATATGAATATGCAACTCCATTGAACAGGAAATAACTGTGTTTTTCCATTAAGTCCATTGCTTTGGTGCGTCTTTTTAACTTTCTGCCCTTTCAATCAGTTTTGAAAATTGTAATGTTTAGCAGGAGTTTTCAGCCATTGCCCTCCTGAAGGATATTTTATTCCTGAGCCCATGCTAACTCATTATTCAGTGAAGGCCTTGTGTCACAAGGACCAGGATCTCATCTGTGCATTCACCTTGTGTCCAGGCTGGTCTCCTTGGACAGGGCTTTCAGTTGTTCCTGGAGAGGACACTCCCTCCCAGTGCCTGGCACAGAGCTGCCTGTCCAGCTGCAGTGATGAGGACAAGAGAGCCAGGACAAGAGCAGCATGGCAAATACTCAAAACGCTGTGACGGTTCCTAAACAAGTTAGAGGATTACCCTATGACCCAGCAGTACCCAAAAGAATTGAAAACAGGTATTCAGACAAATACTTGTACACAAATGTTCATAGCAGCACTGTTCATAAGAGCCAAAGAGCAGAAACAACCCAAATGTCCATCAACTGACGAATGGATAAACAAAATGTGGAATATCCATACAATGGAATATTATGCTGCCATTAAAAAGAATGAAGTGATGACACACACTACAATACAGATGCACCTTGAAAGCATGACGCCAAGTGAAAGAAGCCAGACACGAAAGGACAAATATTGTATGAGTCCATTTAGATGAAATGTCCAGAATAGGCAAATCTATAGAGACAGAACATAAATTAGTGGTTGCCAGGAGAGGGGAAGCGAGAGGACCAAGAGCTAGACCCTGCAATGGTAAGTCATTTTGAATAAGGAAGTTTGCATTTTGTAAAGATCATTCTGCTACACTTTGAGAATAGATTAGAAAATCCATTCAGGGACTTCCCTGGTGTCGCAGTGGTTAAGAATCTGCCTGCCATTGCAGGGGACACAGGTTTGATCCCTGGTCTGGGAAGATCTCACATGCCGTGGAGCAACTAAGCTCGTGTGCCACAACTACTGAGCCTGTGCTCTGGAGCCGTGAGCCACAACTTCTGAGCCCACGTGCCACAACTACTGAAGCCCATGTGCCTAGAGCCGGTGCTCCACAACAAAAGAAACCACCGCAATGAGAAGCCTGTGCACCGCAACGAAGAATAGCCACCGCTCACCGCAACTAAAGAAAGCCCGTGTGCAGCAATGAAGACCCGACACAGCCAGAACTAAATAAATAAATTTATTAAAAAAAAAAAAAAAGAGAGAGAGAGAGAGAGTCTGGGTTCTGTAACATGCAGTCTTCAGTTCTAAGAGAAAAAAAGAAAAGCAAGCAAGAAAATCCATTCAAGGGTCAAGTATACAGGTGAGAGATGACGTCGGCACAATCATTTCTGCCCGACACTATTTCCCAGCTCCCAGGAGAAAGGAAGCAGGATTCACCTATATGTGCCTAGTGCTGTTGAGAGATTACCTTGGGCTTCCTCATACCCCAGTTCCTCCCGTCTTTTCTTTTCTTTTTTCTTTTTTTTGCAGTACACGGGCCTCTCACTGTTGTGGCCTCTCCCGTTGCGGAGCACCGGTCCGGGGCACAAACCCGTGTCCCCTGCATCGGCAGGCGGACTCTCAACCACTGCACCACCAGGGAAGCCCCCTCCCTTCTTTTCTTAGATGCCAGGGGACCACTGTCGGAGCTCCAGAAGCCATCCCACCGCACAACGTAGCTCCCATAGGTGGAGTCAGAACCATCTGGGGATTCCCACATTCTGAGACTGGGATCACCATCAGGTGCCATGCAGCTCGGTAATCTTGAGAAAACTGCTCAGCATCTCGAACTCTCCTTTTCTTTATAAAATTAAGATGAGTCATAAAAGCCCCAAATCTCTCAGGCCTCTGGGGAGATTCAAAGTCAAATGCACATAAGTGCAGAGGATCTGGAGGCAAGTACTTAATGCACTAAGTATTATCTATTATTACCAATATTATCATGTTCTGAAATAGGGGAGCCCTTTGGTAAACTCCTTCTCTGGAGTGTGGACTCTTTTAAGGGCAGATTCTTGGTCTATTTCCCCATATTTGAATGAGAGCCTGATACCCTGTGGGTGCCCAGGAAACAGTTGTCTGATGTGGGAAAATAGGAATGAAGACTGACCCATGAATTGCAAGTTGTAAAGCAGGTTAAAGTGAGGTGATGCTGGCAGGTGGGGGTGAAGGGAGAAAGGAGATAAATCAGGACCCCTTTTTGACTCAATTCATCCCCCCTGGGGCATCCTATGGGCATGGGATGCAGGTCATATCTCATGCATCCGAGACAGGTGAGAATGCCCATCCGCTCATCCTCCTGGCACAGCCAAATTCCACCGCCAGGCGGGAGTTACCCAGGGGGTGTTAAACTGTTTTCCCCCCATCAGTGAGAGAGTTTTCTCTCTCCGCTAAGAGGATGTCATTTCCCACTCTCTCCCAGCTCCATCCAGGAGCTGTGCCTTTGAGAAGCTAAGCTAATAAAGCAGTGGCCGCGGTGGCAGTGAGAAGCGGCTTAGCATGGGGGCAGCTTTTCACCTGACAACCACGTGTGGAGCTTACGAGAAGGGAAAACGAGAATTATCTTTCCCTCCTGGGAGAGCGTCCTCTTGCTTCCTCAGAAATTAGTTCCAAGGCCAGGATGCAGTGGGGGGGATTCAGCACTTCTGAATTATAAAGGGAAAATGTGCGGAGGGCAACCCAGACCTCTACGAAAGCTTAAGCCTGATGGTAAATGACTCAGGTTTAATAGAAGAAATGGTCAGTAGAGGTCTCTTTCCTAAGACTTTTCTCTGAGCTTATGAGTGGAGAGCTGGGAAAAGGAGGAAGGGAAAGAAAAGAGATAGAAAATGAGCCAGGAATATAGAACTAAGAGAATAGCCTTCCCCAACAAGGGAGAGGGGAATTAGGAACGATCAGGGCTATATGGATAAAGTTACCAAACCCGCTATGGTGATGAAGGGAAAGTAGTCCTTTCATCTGTGCTGACTGCCCAAGTATCAGAGAGCCAGTTCAGGCACGGCACGGATTATCAGACACAGTCTCCTACTTCAAGCTGTCCAACACCTACCATTTGTATTTGAGATAGAGCTTAAAATCCTTAACATGGTCCGCAGGGACTCACACAATCTAATCTCACATCTGCCAGGGACAGGCATCAGCTGCTTTGAAGGCTGGAGAGATGAGTAACACAGCTCCTGGCAGGGATGCTATGTGTAGTTCACAGGGCAGTGCACTGAACAACTCTAGGGAACATCATTCCCAATGTGGTCATCATGGATTTGAATATGGTGACAACCTGTTATGGCCCATGACAGTAATATGTCCTATTAGCTGTCTTCTGAAATCTTCTCTGACCACCAAAATCAGTGTCTCTTGTTATTCTCTATTTTACCATCCTATTTATTTCCTTTATAGAACTTAGTGCAACCCAAAATTACACTATTTACTGTCAGTCTTCCCCACTAGAATGTGAGCTCCATGTTGCTCTTTGTCACTTGTCTCCTCACCCCTGAAGAATAAGTAGGCACTCAATTTATTGTTGACTGGATAAATGGACATCACTAACATACCAGTATGGAGTGGTATTTTAGCCTCCGTAGTTCTTCAGCCAAATCTAGCATCCCTAAACATGGAAAGCATTCAGCATCCAGCTGAGTTCCCTTGACTCTATCCAAACTGCATGGAAGCAAATGTATGAAAATGGAAAGTACAAGCCAAATCAGTGACGATCTTGCCCTCTTAGGATCCATGAACTCATGGAGGATGCACTAAAATGGTCCATCTCCATTCTAGACACTTAAGGGGGGAAAAAAAAAGAGCGAGCAGTAAAATATGGTGTTGTGGGCACCAACGATGCCCACCTCCTGGTGTTGATGCCTTTGAGTGTTTCCTCTGCCCTTAAGCATAGTCTCAACCTAATGATTCTCTTCTAATGAACAGAACACAGCCAAAGTGATAGCATGCCACTTCCAATATTAGGCTATAAAAAGACTGTGGCTTCTAACTGGGAATCTTTTGGTTCTCAATCTCTCCCCCCAGTCCCTTCTCTCTCTCTTCTCAGATTACCAGCTGCCACGTTGTGAGGACACTCAAGCAGTCCATAGGGAGGTTCACATTGTGAGGAACTGATGTCGACCAGCAACCACATAAGTGAGCTCAGAAGCAGATCTTCTGAGGGCTGTCAGCAGTCACATGACTGAGCCTGGACGTGGGTCCTCCTGCTTCGGTCCAGCCCTCAGACGAGACTGCAACCCTGGCTGACAGTTTGACTGCAAACTAATGAGAAACCTTGAGCCAGCAGCATGCAGCCAAACCTCTCCCTAATTCCTGATCTCCCAAAACACAGGATAATAAACATCTGCTGTTTTAAGCCACTGAGCTTTGGGATAATTCATTACACAGCAGTAGACAACTAATGCACATGGGAAGACATCTTCTAGGCACTGCTGACCCAGAATGAGGATAGTTTCCCATGTTATTCTTGGATTGTCTCAGGTCCATGCCTTCCTCTCCTCCTGGCCACCATCACCAAACAAGGAGACAACAGCTTGGAAGTCCCCACGGGACCTCATGAAAATTGGGAATTAATGCCTCTACCTCTTAATCAAACAGACCTGGGTTTGAACCCTGACCCTGCCAACTGCAAGGGCAGTTGCACGGAAGAACTGAGTACATTCCTTACCACCTCTTAACCTCGGTTTCCTCATGGGTAGAGTGGTTGGAGTGGCAGGATCTACCTTGTCCACCTCTTAGCACTGGGGTAAAGAAAGACGGAGTTAATACACTCAAAGTGCTTAGCACAGTGCCCAGCATAGGGTAGGTGCTAACACAATGTTGTTATTTTTATCTTACTGGGTTATTAACAAAGGTGCAGAATCCTTGCTATTTGGGCTGAATTGCCAGAGCATTCAGAACATTGTTGCTCTTGAGCAAAGACCTGATCATACACCTGTGTAAGTTCAAACAACCTCACCTGTGATGTGAAGGGAGCAGAAAATAAATAACTGTGGAATAGGCAAGATGGTAAGCATGTACACGTGTGTGGCTTTCTACTTATTAAGCCAGGTGACTCTCATTTTACCCTTATAACATCTCCATGAAACTCATTTCTAGACAAAGAGAAGCCAACATGCAGCTACTATGTAGCTCAGAAATGCCGAGGGACCTGAATAGAGTCACATTCTTGGCAGTGCTAGAGTCTGAACTAAGACTTGGGTCTTAATGACACTTACGAGAATGCTTTTCCCGAGTGGCCATCAAGACAGCCATGCACTTCCCCTCTGTTCCTGAGTTCTAAGCCCAGAACTGGCATTTTCCCTGTGGACCCATCCCTTTATTATACTTTTTCCTCATTAGAACTTCACTTTCATTGCCAAGCCAGCTCTCCTAATCTCGTGTCAACTCTGCCGCCTCTAATTATTTCACTGTAATTATTTTTCCTTAACAAAGGAGTTAAAACTAATCATAACATCTTTTTGTAAGCTTCCAAGAGTCATGCTTAAATTACCGCACTGATTTGAAAACCCCAGCAAGCAAATAGGAAATAGTTATACTTTTGTCTAGGTTGTGGTTAATGCTTTGCCAGATACCTAAGTTCTTGTACAAAAGCAAGAGGTCACAAACAGGAAAAAATGACTTTGTCATGAACATCCTTCAACTTGTGATGAATCCTCCCCCTGCAAGTTTGCAAAGTGGAGGGGACTGGAGTGAGGTCGGAGGAGGTGGAGAATCAGTGATGTCTCCAAGTTGTCCCCAAACCACACTGTTTTCAGGGTAGACTCCTGATCTCTGATTAGTACAAAGCTGCCATCTGGTCAACTCCTGCCCAGAAGGGGCTAAACGTGTGTGCTTCAATGGGGACAAAGCGAAAGCAATGGGTAACATTATTATACTTCTACTATAGGCTAAGTGCTCTTCTAGGAAATGGATGGGTCTTGCCTCATTTAACCACTGTAATAGCCTAAGAGGTAATTGTCAGCATGCCCATTACATAGATGAGAAAACTGAGGCTAAATAAGTTAGCCAAAGCCAAGAAGTTAGCAAATGGCCAAGATAGGTCTGTCTCACCCTAAAATGCTTGTTCTTTCCACTAATCTCTACTTTAGGTAGCACTTGGGTGGGGAAGTGAGAACGGAGTAAGAGGACCCCTATTTTAGAGGTTCTGCTTGCACTGAAGCCTCTCCCCATGAGGATGCCTCGGTGCCTCCCTCAGAAGATCTAAGGATTAAGCACATGGTGCAGTTACTGACGCATTGAAGGCTCTCAAGGCACGCCAGCTGCTCTGCTGTCTAACTTTGGAAAAGAGAATAAACACGTACTCAGTGCGGTGGGGCTGGAGAGTGAGAGACTGGGACGGTCCCCCAGGGAGGCTATGCTTATCTCAACAGCGAGAGGTCTCTGAAGATATGGCTGTGGCACAAGATAAGGGGAACAGGAACTTCAGTGCTTCAGATCTTCCACAAGTATCCAGAGAAGATCCTCATTAGTGATAACTCTGGAGTCAAAACAGAGGATGAATGTACTTCTGGGGTGGAAACAGATAGCAGAGTCCAGGTGTGAGGTGTAGAGAAGGGGCGGCTCCATCCAGCCCAAATGGTAAGACCCCTTCTGCCAACTACCTCCACGCCAACAGAACCAACCAAATGACAGGGCATCTTAGTGTTTATTCCCCAAGAAGCAGATGCTGGGTCAAAGACCCAAGCACAAGTAATTTATTTGAGAAGTGACTGTCGATAAGGGAGGTGGAAAGGTACATGACTTCCATTATTAGGCAGATTCTCACTGTGGGAAACTTCACCACCCCACCCCCACCCCAGGGAATACTGGGGGCCAAGGTCAGGTCAAGGTCCTACCCAGAGGGTAGGGGGATCTGGAGTATTTGTACACCAACTTCCGTCTGTCATGGAACAGGGAGCCCTTCCAGGAAAAAAGTTAACTTGCCAGCACTTCTAGCCTGCACTGCACACAGAGGAACTAAAATGACTCCCAAAAAAGAAACTCTCAGGAAGAGATGTAGATGCTGCCACCTGGAAGTTGGGTTGCTGTGCAACCAACAGGAGCAAGGACAGGAGCAAGACACTGACGGAGGCGCAAACTTGAGAGCCTGGCAACCCCTCTCCTCCTCTGACCAGGAAGCTAGCTATCCCGGACAGCTCCTTTCCATCTTCTGCAAGCCCAGCCGGGACTCAAAGATGTCACCTTCCTCCAGTCCATTAACCAGCCTCCAGGCCTCCCAAGCTTTCTACCTACCCTACCAGGTTCCTCCCATCCTGGCGCTCAGAAAAGATTCTCAGAGCTGCCATTGCCAGGACTCTCCTCTTCTTAAAGGCAGCAGGATGGACAAACTGATCCTCAGTTAAGTGTTCTGAGCTGAAGAATGACTGTCTTCCAGTAAGAAGACTTCGGCACCTCCTAGACCGTGCATTGAGTTTGGGGTGCTCCGTAGCTCGGGAGTGGAAACTATGCCCCTCTCTATGTGATGCTCAGTGAAACTTCTCCCTGGAGAGTAGCCTGAGCAGCAGAGATGTCCAGGTGTACGGAGGTCTCCACCAACTCCACTTCTCTTTAATTCTGAGCATTTCTGGTGACCATTCTAGACTGCTGGACAGAGATGGCTTCATGAACCCCCTGTGGTCAGGTTGCCTTTCAGAGGGTTAGCAGAGAATACGAACAGGTCACAGATGATTTCAAGGCTCTGACATTCTACCAAGGCTGGAATCGCTCCCTACCTTTACCCCATCCTTGGTGAGTGAGCCACCCAGAGCAGCCACCCCCCAGCAACTGAATTGCCAAAGAGCCCTCAGACGGTAGAGGTGCCTAGAGTGGGAGTGATTGCCTTGTTTGGCTCCCTGGTAATTCCACTCACGCAGTACGAAAGGTAAGAGGAATCTCTTCTCTTGGCAGGAGGTGGGGTTGCAGTGGCATCCCCTTCCACAAACAGAGCAGCTCTCCTTTCAATGGTGTAATGTTGGGCATCTCCATTAAATTTTTTTTTTTTTTTTAAAGAAAGGGGCCCAACACTTTTCACTCACATATGCATCAAACAGAAACTAAGTTTCGCAATATTCCTCTGTAGTTTTGGGTCCTGGGAGGAAGTATTACATAGTAATTAAGAATAAGCCTCCCTGTGCCATACAGTAAGTCCTTGTTGCTTATCTATTTTAAATATAGTAGTGTGTACGTGTCAATCCCAAACTCCCAATCTATCCCTCCCCCTGGTAACCATAAACTTATTCTCTAACCTAAATGGGAAAAGAATTTGAAAAAGAATGGATACATGTGTGGATATAAATGAATCACTTTGCTGCACACCTGTAACGAACACATCGTTAATCAACTATACTCCAATATAAAATAAAAATTTAAAAATTAAAAAGAGAGGTTACCTGAGTTCGCATCTGAACTCTACCCCTTACTGAGCATGGCCTCATAATACGGTTTCCCCAAGTGCTCCTGTACCGAGTCCCACCTCACAGGGTTATTGTGAGGACTGAGTGAGTCTTCATGTTCTGGACATGTGTTCGTGTTCAGTAAATGTGAGTGTGTAAACTCACGCAATATGAACAAGATGAGTCCCTTCTCTCCCAGCCAACTGAAGGTAACGATGTGGATTGCAGTGTCACACAAATTACTATATAATCACAAAGTGCAATGTGCTCTGAAGGGAAGAGCATGGCTCCATGAGAACTGTTTGAGACAGAAAAACGTTTATCTGCTTTAATCTCTTCTCTTGACAGTTGGGGAGACTGAGGCATTTAACGTGGAAGATGCTGGCCCCAGGTCACACGCAAAGTGCCAGGCAGGATGGTGTCTCAATTCCAAATCCCATCCTCTTTCAATTGCGTGATTTTTCTCACATAAATCGCTGGGTCTGTTCGTGCTGCCCTGAAGCCACAGGTCGATAATCTGCAAAGTTTCCAAGTTTTGAAGGACTGCAGGAAGCGTCCACCAAATGCACGCGTCCCCCGCCCCTGCTCTCCTCCCTAGTGCCTCTGGGAAGGCATAGAGCTTCTGTTTGGATACCCCCTAACTGGTAGAGTGCTCACCCCTCCTGAGAGACTCAATTCTCTAAATCAGGAAATCATTCTTTGAAGAGCATCCAATTCAACCATGCACCTTCCTGAACACCCAGCATTTTCCCAGCCAGAGATCTGATCAAGGTCAGGCCTCGTGCTGGACGCTGTCAAGAGCCGCCCAGACCGCCTTCAGGAACCAAGGATTCATTCCCCAGTTTCTGGGAACGCAGGCAGCAGCTGGTCCTCAGCTCTCAGCCCTCCCTTGGGAACGCCTCAGCTGAAGGGACCACCTCGATGAAGCTGCCCTTCCTGGGGCAGCTCAGGTGCGAAAGATCCAGCCCCTCGCCCCAATGTGGGCGGTTCTGAATGGTCATTCAAACTTTGAGACTGTCCACTGGGTCTGCTTAGGCTTTTGTTGAGATGGCACTGCAGTTCAACCACCCCCTCTACCTAACCCCTGCTTTGGTCTCTTCCCTGCCACAGGTGTGGATCCTGGAGACCCCTCCCTGAGAAGCCTCCTGCATACGCCAACCATTTGAGAGCCTGCTTCCTCAGAAACCCACCTGCCCTGCACACCCACCTCAGAGGTGAGCCACAAACCAGAACCCAGGCGTCCAGAATTCAAGTCCAGGGCTCTTCCATATGAAAATATCGGCATCCTTGTATTAGTTTCCTAGGGCTGCCCTAACGACTGGGTGGCTTAAACAACAGAAACGTGTTGTCTCACAGTTCTGGAGGCTGGAAGTCAGAGATCCAGGTTGGCTGGGTTAGTTCCTTCTGAGCTCTGGGAGGCAGTGTCTGTTCCATGACTCTCTCCTGGCTCCTGGTGGTTTGCTGGCAACTTTTGATGGTCCTTCTAGAAGCATCAGCCCCATCTTTGCCTTCGTCTATACATGGTGTTCTTCCTATGTGTGTGTCTGAGTCCAAATTTCCCCCTTTCTTAAGGGTACCTGTCCTACTGGATTTGGAGCCCACCCTACTCCAGTAGGACCCCATCTAAACTAATCACGTCTACAATGACCCTGGTCTGCAGACAAGGTCTCATTCTGAGGTACTGGAGGTTAGGACTTTTACATATGAATTCTGGGGGGATAAATTCAACTTGTAACACTCCTTTCAAAGAAAATACTAGTTACATTTTTTTGGCCGTGCTGCGTAGCTTGTGGGCTCTTAGTTCCCCTATCAGGGATCAAATCCACACCCCCTGCAGTGGAAGCACGGAGTCTTAACCACTGGACTGCCAGGGAAGTCCCAGAAGATACTAGTTACATTTTTAGTGCTAGCTAAGAGACTCATCAAGTGGGCATGTGGGTGGCCTCTACCCTCACCCGTGGCCAAAGCCATAACCATGCACAGCATCCCCCCTGTCTGGATTCAACCCAAGAATCGCATCCTGCCTCAGAGCTTCGGGTGGCCACTTGCCACCAAGAGTTGACACAGAGAGGAGACCTATTTATCTTTGATTTGCGGAGGAAAAGAGATTAATCCCAAGCAGATCAATTTGGAATTCTTCTGGAAGAGGCATCACATGAGTGTATTAATTTGCCATAACAAAGTACCACAAACTGTGAGCTTAAACTGTGAGCTTTGGAGGCTAGAAGTCTGAGATCAAGGTGTCAGCAGGGTTGGTTCCTTTTGAGGCTTCTCTCTCCTCAGCTTGCAGATGGCCGTCTTCTCCCGCATCTTCACATGGTCTTCCCTCTATGTCTGGGTCCTAATCTCCTCTTCTTACAAGAAAACCAGTCATGTGGAACTAGGGTCCTCCCTAATGACCTCATTTTAACTTACCTCTTTAAAGACCCTATCTCCAAAGAGAAACACATCCTGAGATGCTGGGGGCTTAGGACTGATTCTGACATGTAAATTTGTGGGGACACAGTTCGGTCCCCAGCAGGAAAGGAGAACACACCAGGACCCCAATGCCTGGGCCTGACTTCTTCCTGCCCACCCCCACCCACCCTGCATTCTGCTTCTCCCAATCACTCTGTCTCATTATGGCCTTTTACTAGGGGGCTTTTCCCATATTTCCTGCCCTGAGGACACAGTGAGAAACTCACATGCCCTGAAACAAACCCAGCTGCTAAACACCTCTCCCCAGGTGCCGCGGAGGTCTCTGCTAAGAACAGGCATCAAAGTTGAGGGGAAGCTTTGTATTCCGCTGGCCTGACTTGCAAGGTAAAGTGGCATGCAGATTTCTTATTTAATAAATTCCCACAGAAAATTAGTTTTTCACAGTGGGGAGAATTTCAAGGCTTGCTGAGATGAGCGGGCAGGATCTAATCACTGTTGAGGCTTTGTACATACACCAGGCACTGCCAATCTCCAAATGATCCAATTACTCTGCAGAGGCCCATCTGCCTTACCTGCATACTAATCGCGAGACAGGGGAGAAGGAAACACACTGGCCTTTTCGGGAAGCTCCAGACGCACATGGCTCCCTCGCTGACCTTCTGCCAATTACATTCATCTCAATTCTATTAGCTCATCTTTTGCCCGAAGGTGACATATGCCCGGCTTAGAGGGAAATGGGCCTCCACCAGCTTCCCTCGGCAAGGGGAGAGGGCGCCAGCTCAGCAGTGCACTCGTATGGCTCGCACAGCCAAGGTCCCCAAACTTGCTTCCCTACGGTCCTCTCAATGAGGACTGGTGAAGGATGAGGATGCATCCATCCAGGGGGCAGAGCAATGTCTAAGTTAGCCCAAATCTGACAGGTGGTTTTTCGGGGAGAGGGGGAAATAGAGACTGATGAAATAAGGTCAGACGTCTGGGTTTGACTACAAGTTCCTCTCTTAGAGGGTGTCTTGGAACAAACAGCTTTACTTTTTGAGCTCTGAAGTCTCCTAGATAAAATGCAGGTGGACACACTCCGACAACTGAAACAGGCCCCACCACCCCCTCCTTCCTAGTGCTTATCACCCACCTCTGTCTGAATGAGCCTGGGATGTTTTCTGGACTAGAAGACCTAGAGAAGCACATAGCAAGCGAGTCTAATAAATGCCCCCCTTAGGCAAATGAGCATCTAACTGGCCGTGTCTTTGTGTAGCGCGGGTTCTGCGTGCTATTGAAACACCAGGAAGGGCAGAGGAATCAGGATGACTTCTGGAGAAGGAAACAGCAATGTGGTACCATGAACAAGGGTGGAAAGAGAGGGAGAAAAGGCCTTGGAAATATTTAGGAACAAAGAAGTGGAGTGCAGATTATTACGGCACGTGTTGATTGGGGGGAACCACCTTCTAAAAAAACTGGGTGGGGTTTATCTATATTTTCCAGTAGAGAACATACTTCCCCCAAAACACACACATACACATACACACACACACACACCCCTGATAGAAGTAAGTCAGCTCAGGCAAGTTTAAGAGAAGGCCGGAAGCCCAGAGTCCAACCACGGGGGGCTGGAAAGGGGTACATGTGTGTGATGAGGGTGAAGGAGTTTCGGCTGACTCACCCAAGATGAGAACTATTATAGCCAAGGGCAAAGTTAACAGTACAGTCAACTCCACAGGCCTAAGAGACCATGAGAACAGCATTTGAAGGTGAGTACCAGGTCTTGGGGTCTCTTTGTAACTTCTGAGTTTGTCATTCAGTGTTTAAAGAGTAACAACTACATAGCGGTCTCTGGGCTTGGAGTAGAGGAGAAGAGGGTGGGCAGGAGTAGCGGAGAAATTTAATGAAGACTTTTTTCCCCTATAATAAAATGAAGGAACTTCACTTCAAAGAAAGGCAGCGCAGTGTTACTCTGTGGGAAAACAGAGTCTTAGAGTCATTCAGACTTGGGTTCAAACCCTGGCTCTGCTATTTTTCAACTGTGGGCCTTGGGATAGGGATGCTGAATGTCTGAGCCTCAGTTTATTCATCTATAAAATGGGAATATTAATTCCTACCAAATGGTTCTGTTCCAAGGGTTGGGGACACTATAAATAAGTTTCCTAGGATGCCTGACTGATGACAGATGGACGATAATGAGCACGTGTCAGTACTTAGAGCTTACAATCCAAAAGAGGGATGGTTATTCATTCATTCAATAAACATCCACTGAGCCCAGAACACGTTACAGGCACTACAACTTGTATAACTATGAATGACTATGAGTTACAAGTGCCGTCAGAAGTACTGGGGGCTATGAGAGTTTAAAGGGAGGACAAGTCACTTGTAGGTGGAGAAGCAAGGAAGACTTCCTAAAGGAACCTTGAAGAATCAGGAATGTCTGGGCACGGGGAGACTGAGCGAGAGCATTTCCAGTAGAGGTGAGACCGTGAGCAAAAGCATTAAGATGGAAAAACTGAGGCTATGAAAAAAAGAAGAGCAAAAAGTATCCTTCGGGTTGGGTTTATGACGTGTAAAACGGCAATGCCCAACAAAAACTTCTGTGTTGATGGATGTTTCCTAAATCCTTACTGTCCAATAAGGTAGCCGTGAGCTCCATGTGGCCACTGAGCTCTTGAAACGGAGCTGTTATAGCTGAGGAACTGAATTTCTAAGTTTATTTTAGTTCATTTACATATAAATGTAATGATCACACGTGGTTAACGGCTACTGTACTGGCTAGCACAGGTGTGAACGGCGATTAGGAGCAAGCCATCTGAACAACTGAATTGAGATCAGACAAGGGAGGGCCTTGAGTGCCGGGCTAAGTGTCACATTTCATCCTCAGAGTCTAAGCAATCGCAGTTCGGCTCTGGAAAGCCATTCCAGTTACAGACTGCAAGACGAATTC
The DNA here is from genome assembly GCF_039906515.1 of Pseudorca crassidens. NCBI lineage: Eukaryota > Metazoa > Chordata > Mammalia > Artiodactyla > Delphinidae > Pseudorca > Pseudorca crassidens. The sequence goes on from NC_090310.1 coordinate 34,174,022, forward strand.
TAAAAGCGGACCCCAGAGGTGAGAGGATCAGGTTGTCAGAGCCTAAAATTGTTCAAAAGGGCAGTAATTAGGATCCTGCCTTAGACAGTCACAGTGAGAATGGAGAGGTGAGGACAATTGTGAGAAACAGCCTCACATCCAGCCGTCAGGCGATGGTGGGTTGAGACGGTCGAGGGAAACAAACGTGACTAAGGGGATGCTGAGATGTGAAATTTAATCAGTTGTCTCAGTGTCTTGCAACCAGGCACAGGAGAGAGTGAAGAGGGATTGTGAGTTGGATAAAGGAGGGGAGGTGGGTATCTTCGGGGCCGACGTGGTGATTACTGATACAACAACAGCTTCTCTGAACCTCACATGCCTCCCAAACAGAACCACTGCACTAGCCACTCTCCCAGGGGAAAGGTTTGTCTGAGCTGCATAGGCGTGGCTTTTGGGGCTTGGAGTCTCAGGGACCTAGAGGGGGCTCCTGCACCTTCCTGGATGTCTTGATGGTGGTTGTGATTTCTTCCAGGGAAAGGAGGCTGATTTGGCATTCCTGGCACTGCCCACTCCTCTCATGTCCTTCTCAGAGCTGGCCGCCAGGTCCCCAAGAACGCTGCATGACTTGCTGGAGAGCGGTGATTTGTTTTTGTCCTATTAACTTCTTGAAAGGACAGAAACAGATTACTGGGCTGAAGGGATGGCCTGGGAAGAGTACAGATGAGAAACTGGCTGCATGAGGCCAGATCAGGGAGGCTGGGATGAACAGGACAAAAGGGTTAAGGAGGAAATAGAATCTCCATCTCTGTACTCACATCTACTGAAATAAATCTCCGCACAGAACTGCAGTTGTCTGGGAAGTTTTCTTCTTTGTCTGTCTCTTTCTCCTATTTTTTTTTTTAACCCTTTTGTCACGTATTATATTCCCTCTGCCTGGAAAACATACTCTCCCCTCCCCTCCAGTCTTCTCATCCACATCTGCATGCATCCATTCATGAATCAATGAATAACGTGTTCAGCAGCTACTATGTGCCTATAATTGTGTTAGAAACTGAGTGCACCACAGTGACAAAATGAGAGAGGTTTCCACCCCCACCCGTGAAATCCAGAGAGCGGGGAGAAAGCTTAGATACTAATCAATGAACTGCCTCCAGTCAAGGTGCAATTATGAACTTAGATAACTTTGTTGCAGGAACTCTTGCCAAGCTTTAGGCATGCCCATTCATACACCTCTGTGCAATGTCCCCTCTGTGCCTTGACTTATTCATCAGCAAAGTGGTGTTGAGAATAGAATCCACGTATGCTGTGGAAAGAATGAAATATGATTTTACATGCAGATGCCCCAAAGTGCCTGTCACTATTAGCTAATATTATCGTCACTCCTCCATGAGGGTCAAATGGGACAATGGACTCTGGCCCCAGGATCGTTCTCTAGGCCTGAATGCATCTGAGGTTTGATTGGCTTTGTGTCTGAGCAAGAGGTCCACCAGATCTTTCAGAAACACATCGTGAGTCAGCCTCTCCCCGCCTCTCAGGTAGCACAGTCAGAACCTTGCTCAATGATACACAGAGGCTGCTTCCTAAATCCTTGGCCTTCTAGGGAATCATGAAAAAACATTTGGAGCTCAAAGCTCAAACCTATAACATTTCAGAGTGAAACCAGTCTGCTCAAAGAGAGAGGAGTTAAGGGAACAGAAATAAAAGGCATGATTTATAGGCTGTCTAGTGATATTCTCTCACATATGGCTATCACGATACTGGGGGTGGGGGGGAAGCCAGGGGACAGCTGCTGAGTCTCCTGAGATTTGCAGTAGGGATGAAAAGGTATGGCATCCAAGAGAGGGCCACCCTGAGGCTAGTTGCTCTCCTAGGTGCTGAAGCATGTCCTTCTAACACAAAGCTTCTCTTTTAAATTAAGTGGAGCAAACCTCCAGGGTGGCTACTGTATCTTTCCCCATGTGTTCTGGCAGATTCAAAGCTGATTTTTGAGAATAACAGTGATCCTACTTACATGTTTCCCAGGAGATAGTAATGATAGAAATATGAAATATTAAAGCGTTTAAGTATCTACAAGCCTTTAAGGAGGCTGGATAAGGATGCAAAGGAAAGAAAGCAGAATGGAATAACTGTTCTGTGTTAAAAGGGGGCTGGGTAGCTTCAAGTGGTGGGGGAGGAAAGAAGAGACTTTGACTTAAAGAAAAGGAGTAAGGGAGGTTGCAAGAGAGGATTGTAGCGAGAAAGGAGAGCGATATGGGCAGCTGATGAAAAGGGGGAGGAAACTGGGAACTGATAGGTGAGTTTTAGGAAGTGTAGTGGATGCTCTTGGTGCCTCCTTTAACTGATAGAGCATCTGCCCCCAGAGGCTGGAGTGTTGGCTGACATAACTCACACATCCCCCCTCCACATGGAAACGTCCTCACCTGGGAGGCTATGCCTACCCTCCAAGATAAAAGATGGGACCAACTCTGTGGTGCAATTCACATTCCAGGGCTTCCTGTGGGACCAGTCTGAGACTAGATCCCTGCTGAATCCACATCTTATCTTCCTCATCCTTTTTTCACTCCCCTTCTGCAGAAAGTACTCTCCCAATACATCTCCTAACAAGAATCCCCTCCCAGATTCCTGCTCCTAGGGCACCTAAGACAGGAAGTTTTACACTGTGATGCCACCTCCTCCTCCAAGTCCCCCTTCCCAGGAAATCTCGGGAATATAGATTTAGTTCTTGCATTCTTTTGGATTTAGAAATATGCATCTTGGGCTGTGGTAATAGTCTGAGATTAGCTGTAAGGTTCAGCAAAACAGTTAAATCACTTTCCATTTACAATGAAAAAAATAATAGTATCTATCTATAATGAATTGAATGCCTCTGTTCTAAGCACTGTTTTAGGTACTTGACACTTGTTATATCATTCAATCCTCCCAACATCCCTATAAGATACCCACTTTTACCCTAGGTTATAAATGAGGAAATTGAGTCTACAAGAGGCAAACTAAATTGCCCCTAGTCACATAACGTGTTAGTGGCAGAAATGCGTTCATACCAGGTTTTCGCTCGATTCCAACACTTTTTGCTACACGATAGGCCACACTGGGTCCTTCTCCAGCTCAATAAGAATCAATATCAAGCTGCAAAGTTCTGCAGACCCCCGTGGCCCCAGTATTTTAAGCACGTACATTTCCTTCGTCACTCAGAGGGTGGCATTTATGAGGGCGTCCCGCCATGAGTTCACTAACATCCAGCTCCTACTTCCAGGAGCTCAGCCGAGAAATCTAATACCTGAGACAGATAATCTAATGGGCATGTGAGTCATCCACTTCTCAGGATTCTCTAAGCTCAAGTCTTGTATTAACTTAGAAAGATGGGCACTTGGACCATGTTATATCCCCTCATGAAACTGCCTCAACCAAGTTAAAATTTAACATCATGACCTCAGCATTTATAACAGATGAGGGCAAGAAATGTCAATGCAGACAATCTTTCTGCTGAAGACGTTGTTTTCTATTGCAAAATACCCCTTAAATATGGTGCAAGTGACTGACTCCCTCTCGGAGTTCAGTGCTTATGCAATGTTCCCTCCTGCAGAGGAACTTTGTGCTCCTTCTCACCATGAAATATAGCTTCTATAACCCAATATGTTTCTCATTTTGCCTTTGCTGCCAGGAAGCTCAGAGATAAATTCAGTGCCAATAAATATAAGCTCTATTTTGGATGTTGACTCTTACAATGTTTTTGAATAGTTTTTATGTGTTTTACTTGTCATGCTTGACTGTATCAGTCCACCTCAAATTTTTAAATAGGAGTAGTAAAAGACTAAAAGTATACCTGTGTGTTGTTAGAGGGAACACCTGGAAAACTGGACCTCTGAGGTTGTATTTCCATCTGGTGGCATTTTTCTTTAAATATCCCTGATTGCTATCCCTCCACTCCACCAGCTCTGCCATGATCACAGCCCAGGCCACCATCAACTCCCATCTGGATGACTGCAAATGCCTCCTACTGGTGGGCCAGTAAGTCATTTTTTTTTTTTTTTTTTTTTTAGTATTTTCAACACTGGTATTTCTTTTTCAAATTTCAAATAATACATAAAATGCATTGAACAAAGTAAAGATCACCCTAAATCCCAACATTTTGATATAAACATATTAACATTTTATTGACCTTTTCTTCACAGACCTTGTTATATACACAATTTAAATTAGTGATACATATAATATTTCAGACCAAAGGGCTGCCTCCAGAGTGTGGAGTTCCAGAGTTTGGAGAGTTCCCCCTCGTACCCCCACCCCCTGCCAGGAAGAAAGAAGTATGAGTCATAGGAAAATGAAAAAGGAATGTCTCAAATCTTGTAGGACTCATTACTGATTTCAGAACTTGAGTTAGATTGAAGAATGAGTACAAATAGAGGATTGGTTCAAGATGGCGGAGTAGAAGGACATGCTCTCACTCCCTCTTTCAAGAACACCAGAATCACAACTAACTTATGAACAATCATCGACAGAAAAACACTGTAACTCACTAAAAAAGATACCCTACACCCAAAGACAAAAAAGAAGCCACAATGAGACAGTAGGAGGGGCACAAACACAATAAAATCATATCCCATAACTGCTGGGTGGGTGACTCACAAACTGGAGAACACTTATGCCACAGAAACCCACCCACTGGAGTGAAGGTTCTGAGCCCCACATCAGGCTTCCCAGTGTGGGGGTCCGGCAACGGGAGGAGGAATTCCTAGAGAATCAGACTTTGAAGGCTGGTGGGATTTGATTGCAGAACTTTTACAGGACTGGGGGAAACAGAGACTCCACTCTTGGAGGGCACACACAAAGTAGCGTGTGCAGTGGAACTCAGGGGAAGGAGCAGTGACCCCACAGGAGACTGAACCAGACCTACCTGCTAGTGTTGGAGGGTCTCCTGCAGAGGCGGGGGGTGGCTGTGTCTCACTGTGAGGACAAGGACACGAACAGCAGAAGTTCTCGGAAGTACGCCTTGGCGTGAACCCTCCCAGAGTCCACCATTGGCCCCACCAAAGAGCCCGGGCAGACTCCAGTGTTGGGTCACCTCAGGCCAAACAACCAACAGGGAAGGAACCCAGCTCCACCCAACAGCAGACAAGCGGATTAAAGTTTTACTGAGCTCTGCCCACCAGAGCAACACTCAGCTCTACCCACCACCCTCCCATCAGGAAACTTGTACAAGCCTCTTAGGTAGCCTCATCCACCAGAGGGCAGAGAGCAGAAGTAAGAAGAACTACAATCCTGCAGCTTATAGAACAAAAATCACATTCACAGAAAGACAGACAAGATGAAAAGGCAGAGGGCTATGTACCAGATGAAGGAACAAGATAAAACCCCAGAAAAACAACAAAATGAAGTGGAGATAGGAAACCATTCAGAAAAAGAATTCCAAATAATGATAGTGAAGATGATCCAGGACCTTGGAAAAAGAATGGAGGCAAAGATCGAGAAGATGCAAGAAATATTTAACAAAGATCTAGAAGAATTAAAGAACAAACAAAAAGAGATGAACAATACAATAACTGAAATGAAAAATACACTAGAAGGAATCAACAGCAGAATAACTGAGGCAGAAGAACAGATAAGTGACCTGGAAGACAGAATGGTGGAATTCACTGCTGTGGAACAGAATAAAGAAAAAAGAATGAAAAGAAATGAAGACAACATAAGAGACCTCTGGGACAACATTAAATGCAACAACATTCGCATTATAGGGGTCCCAGAAGGAGAAGAGAGAGAGAAAGGACCTGAGAAAATATGTGAAGAGATTATAGTCAAAAAACTTCCCTAACATGGGAAAGGAAATAGCCACCCAAGTCCAGGAAGTGCAGAGAATCCCATACAGGATAAACCCAAGGAGAAACACACCAAGACACATAGTAATCAAACTGGCAAAAATGAAAGACAAAGAAAAATTATTGAAAGCAGCAAGGGAAAAAGGACAAATAACATACAAGGGAACTCCCATAAGGTTAACAGCTGATTTCTTAGCAGAAACTCTACAAGCCAGAAGGGAGTGCCATGATATACTTAAAGTGATGAAAGGGAAGAAACTACAACCAAGATTACTCAACCCAGCAAGGATCTCACTCAGATTCAATGGAGAAATCAAAAACTTTACAGACAAGCAAAAGCTAAGAGAATTCAGCACCAACAAACCAGCTCTACAACAAATGCTAAAGGAACTTCTCTAAGTGGGAAACACAAGAGAAGAAAAGGACCTACAAAAACAAACCCAAAACAATTAGGAAAATGGTAATAGGACCATACATATTGATAACTACCTTAAACGTGAATGGATTAAATGTCCAACCAAAAGACACAGGATTGTTGAATGGATACAAAAACAAGACCCATATATATGCTACAAGTGACCCACTTCACACCTAGCGACACATTCAGACTGAAAGTGAGGGGATGGAAAAAGATATTCCAGGCAAATGGAAATCAAAAGAAAGCTGGAGTAGCAATACTCATATCAGATAAAATAGACTTTAAAATAAAGAATGTTACAAGAGACAAAGAAGGACACTACATAGTGATCAAGGGATCAATCCAAGAGGAAGATATAACAATTATAAATATATATGCACCCAACATACGAGCACCTCAATATATAAGGCAAGTGCTAACAGCTCTAAAAGAGGAAATCGACAGTAACACAGTAATAGTGGGGGACTTTAACACCTCACTTACATCAATGGACAGATCATCCAAACAGAAAATTAATAAGGAAACACAAGCTTTAAATGACACAATAGACCAGAGAGATTTAATTGATTTTTATAGGACATTCCATCCAGAAACAGCAGATTACACTTTCTTCTCAAGTGCGCAGGGAACGTTCTCCAGGATAGATCACATCTTGGGTCACAAATCAAGCCTCAGTAAATTTAAGAAAATTGAAATCATATCAAGCATCTCTTCTGACCACAACACTATGAGATTAGAAATGAATTACAGGGAAAAAAACGTAAAAAACACAAACAAATGGAAGCTAAACAATACGTTACTAAATAACCAAGAGATCACTGAAGAAATCAAAGAGGAAATCAAAAATACCTAGAGACAAATGACAATGGAAACACGATGATCCAAAACCTATGGGACGCAGCAAAAGCGTTCTAAGAGGGAAGTTTATAGCTATACAAGCCTACCTCAGGAAGAAAAATCTCAAACAAACAATCTAACATTACACCTAAAGGAACTAGAGAAAGAAGAACAAACAAAACCCAAAGTTAGCAGAAGGAAAGAAATCATAAAGATCAGAGCAGAAATAAATGAAATAGAAACAAAGAAAACAAGAGCAAAGATCAATAAAACTAAAAGCTGGTTCTTTGAGAAGATAAACAAAATTGATAAACCATTAGCCAGACTCATCAAGAAAAAGAGGGAAAGGACTCAAATCAATAAAATTAGAAATGAAAAAGGAGAAGTTACAACAGATACCACAGAAATACAAAGCATCCTGAGACTACTATAAGCACCTCTATGCCAATAAAATGGACAACCTGGAAGAAATGGACAAATTCTTAGAAAGGTACAACCTTCCAAGACTGAACCAGGAAGAAACAGAAAATACGAACAGACCAATCACAAGTAATGAAATTGAAACTGTGATTAAAAATCTTCCAACAAACAAAAGTCCAGGGCCAGATGGCTTCACAGGTGAATTCTATCAAACATTTAGAGAAGAGCTAACACCCATCCTTCTCAAAATCTTCCAAAAAATTGCATAGGAAGGAACACTCCCAAACTCATTCTATGAGGCCACCATCATCCTGATACCAAAACCAGACAAAGATGCCACAAAAAATTTACAGACCAATATCACTGATGAATATAGATGAAAAAATCCTCAACAAAACACTAGCAAACAGAATCCAACAACACATTAAAAGGATCATACACCATGATCAAGTGGGATTTATCCCAGGGATGCAAGTATTCTTCAATATATGCAAATCAATCAATGGGATACACCATATTAACAAACTGAAGAATAAAAACCGTATGATCAACTCAATAGATGCAGAAAAAGCTTTTGACAAAATTCGACATCTATTTATGATAAAAACTTTCCAGAAAGTGGGCATAGAGGGAATGTACCTTAACATAATAAAGGCCATATATGACAAACCCACAGCAAACATCATTCTCAATGGTGAAAATCGGAAAGCATTTCTTCTAAGATCAGGAACAAGAAAAGGATGTCCACTCTCGCCACTATTAATCAACATAGTTTTGGAAGTCCTAGCCACGGCAATCAGAGAAGGAAAAGAAATAAAAGGAATATAAATTGGAAAAGAAGAAGTAAAACTGTCACTGTTTGCAGATGACATGGTACTATACATAGAGAATCCTAAAGATGCCACCAGAAAACTACTAGAGCTAATCAATGAATTTGGTAAAGTTGCAGGATACAAAATTAATGCACAGAAAACTCTTGCATCCCTGTATACTAATGGTGAAAAATATGAAAGAGAAATTAAGGAAACACTCCCATTGACCCCTGCAACAAAAAGAATAAAACACCTAGGAATAAACCTACCTAGGGAGGAAAAAAACCTGTATTCAGAAAACTATAAGACACTGAGGAAAGAAATTAAAGATGATACCAACAGACGGAGAGATATACCATGGTCTTAGATCGGAAGAATCAATATTGTGAAAATGACTATACTACCCAAAGCAATCTACAGATTCAATGCAATCCTTATCAAATTACCAATGGCATTTTTTACAGAATTAGAACAAAAAATCTTAAAATTTGTATGGAGACACAAAAGACCCCAAATAGCCAAAGCAGTCTTGAGGGAAAAAAATGGAGCTGGAGGAATCAGACACCCTGACTTTAGACTATACTGAAAAGCTCCAGTAATCAAGAAAATATGGTACTGGCACAAAAACAGAAATATAGATCAATGGAACAGGATAGAAAGCCCAGAGATAAACCCATGCACATATGGTCAATTAATCTATGACAAAGGAAGCAAGGGTATACAACGGAGAAAAGACAGTCTCTTCGATAAGTGGTGCTGGGAAAACTGGACAGCTACATGTAAAAGAATGAATTAGAACACTCCCCAACACCATACACAAAAAGAAACTCAAAATGGATTAGAGACCTAAATGTAAGACCGGACACTATAAAACTCTTAGAGGAAAACATAGGAAGAACACACTTTGACATAAATCACAGCAAGATCCTTTTTGACCCACCTCCTAGAGTAATGGAAATAAAAACAAAAATACACAAATGGAACCTAATGAAACTTAAAAGCTTTTGCAAAGCAAAGTAAACTACAAAGAAGACGAAAAGACAACCCTCAGAATGGGAAAAAATATTTGGGAATGAATCAACGGACAAAGGATTAATCTCCAAAATATATAAACAGCTCATGCAGCTCAATATTAAAAAAACAAACAGGGGCTTCTCTGGTGGCGCAGTGGTTGAGAGTCCACCTGCCGATGCAGGAGACATGGGTTCGTGCCCCAGTCCGGGAAGATCCCACATGCCGCAGAGCGACTGGGCCCGTGAGCCATGGCCGCTGACCCTGCACGTCCGGAGCCTGCACATCTGGAGCCTGTGCTCCGCAACGGGAGAGGCCACAACAGTGAGAGGCCCGCGTACCACAAAAACAAAAAAACACAAACAAACAAAAAAACACCCAATCAAAAAATGGGCAGAAGACCTAAATAGACATTTCTCCAAAGAGGACATGCAGATGGGCTAGAGGCACATGAAAAGCTGCTCAACATCACTAATTTTTAGAGAAATGCAAATCAAAACTACAATGAGGAATCACCTCACACCAGTTAGAATGGGCATTATCAGAAACAGCAAACAACAAACGCTGGAGAGGGTATGGAGAAAAGGGAACCCTCTTGCACCGTTGTTGGGAATGTAAATTGATACAGCCACTATGGAGAACAGTATGGAGGTTCCTTAAAAAACTAAAAATAGAACTACCATATGACCCAGCAATCCCACTACTGGGCATATCCCCAGAGAAAACTGTAATTCAAAAAGACACATGCACCCCACTCTTCACTGCAGCACTGTTTACAATAGCCAGGTCATGGAAGCAACCTAAATGCCCATCAACAGAGGAATGGATAAAGAAGATGTGGTACATATATATAATGGAATAATACTCAGCCATAAAAAGTAACGAAATTGGGTCATTTGTAGAGACGTGGATGAATCTAGAGACTGTCATACAGAGTGAAGTAGTCAGAAGGAGAAAAACAAATATCACATATTAATGCATATATGTGGAACCTAGAAAAATGGTGCAGATGAACCGTTTTGCAGGGCAGAAATAGAGACACAGATGTAGAGAACAAACATATGGACACCAAGGTGGGAAAGCGGCAGGGGGTTGGGGGTGGTGGTGTGATGAATTGGGAGACTGGGATTGACATGTATACACTGGTGTGTATAAAATGGATGACTAATAAGAACTTGCTGTATAAAAAAATAAAAGAAAATTCAAAAACATATATATATAATATTTCTTGCAGTTACCTTTTTCCTCCCTCCGTTATCACCACTATCCATACTCATCCATGCTAACAAGCGACATGTGCCCTTTTACATGTTTCTATGTGTGCACATACATATGCACATACATATCTACAGTTTCATCTTAGAGATTGTTATCATTGTCTTACAAAGCAGGATACTATTATACACATCTTCTGCATATTACTTTTGTCATTAACAATTTCTTGTTGAAAATCTCTCCAAATAACCAAGTGTTACTTTAATTTTTCTTTTTTAATGGGCACATGATGTAACACTTTCATTTTAATCTCATACTAATGGGCATTTATATTGTTTCCTGGTCTTGCCCACTATGAAAATGCTTTAGGGTGTACCTTTTGACATATTTGTACATTGTATCCATGTAGGAAAGATTCACATGATCAAACGATGCATTTATTAATGTTAGTAGGCGTTTCCAAATTGCCTGCATTAAAACTCTATTAATTCATATTTTGCACCAGTAATATAAGGAAGCACAAGTTCCCCATATCCCTGCCAGCAATGAAACATAACTCATAATGTTTTGCCTATCCACTAGAAGTAAAATGACAGCTCTTAGTCACTTTAATATCCATTTTTCTGACAACCAATCATCTGAACACTTTTTTCACATGCTTTTGGGCCAGTAAGTCTTGACGTACTCTTTGCCTCTCCTTAAATTCTCCATTTCGCAACTAACTAATCACTGTACACACAGACCTGACTCTGTCACTAGGTGATCTAAAAGCCTCCAAAGGCACCTGCATATTCAATATGCTTCTAAACAGGAGTGCAAAGTTGTGTGGGGGTCATTTAAAGCCGTAAGAGAATGGGGACATCTTTCTGGAGCATCTGCTTAACTCCATGGTGAATAATTTAGAACACCAATTTGACAGTACAAGAAATGTGATATAACATGCAGCCAAGTGCCAAATGTCCATACATGTTTGCTACTGACACAGAAGACTCTGAAGATATTTCCCAACTGCGTTAGACCACTGAGAACTCCAGGCACCTCAATACCCCATTCCTCACCCCCAGGGCATTCTTATTCATTCTTTATCCTTAGGATGACTGTGTCAGAAAATTATGTGAAGCCCAGGTATAGGATAAAATCCAACATTCTTATCAAGGCCTCCTGGCACCTGTTGACATCTGCAACCTCATCTCAAGACACCTAGGTCTTCACACACTCAGCTTCAGATCCCACAGACTCTACCTAGTGCTTTGACTTGGCTGTGCTCTCTTCCCACTTGGCATCTTCACATGCTCTTCCCCCAAAGTGGAACATCATTTCCTCACCAGTTCACCTGGACAGTCCCTGCCTGTCCTGCAGATTTGGGCTTAGGAATAACTTCTGCAAAGTCTTCTTTAACAGCGTGGACTTGGAGCTCTTTTAAGCTTTCACAGGTTCTTGGGCTATATCTACCGCTTAGTGGATCTTGTAACAGATGGTCAATACTTCTCTACTTATCTCTTACTTCTTGTTATTCACTGGTTTATTAACTCTACCTTCATCATCATCATCATCATAATCACCATCACCACCACCACCGTCATCATCAGAGCTCTCACTCTATGTCAGGCACTTTACAAGCATTAACTCACTTAACCATTTAAATTACTATTAACCCCCCTCCCATAAAGGTAAGGAAACTGAGGCATAAAGAGTTGCAGTCATGGGAAAAGATCATTTGGGAAGTAAGTGATGGAAAATGGAATCCCACCTCAGATGTACACCAGTAACAGAGGCAGAACTTTGAATCACTCCTAACCACACTTAATCACCAAGGTGCTATTGGCTAATGGTCTCACCTCTCTCAGGTCTTTGCTCAGACCTCACTTTCTCAGGGAAGCATAACCAGACCCACCATCAATGCTGCACCCCTGCTTTCCATTCCTCTCTTTCCTTTTGAGCTTCCACGTATTAGCTTTCATCGTCCCACATAACCCATTCTTCTTGTTCACTGTCTGTTTACCCTGCTAGAATATGAGCTCCACAAGGGCAGAGAACCAGCGTGTTTGCTGATGGATCTAACAAGAACACAAGAAATATTTGTTGAATGATGGAATAAATGAACTATGCCATCTGCCCTCTGGATCAGCTGTACTCCCAGAAGGAGGTAAGTGAATGTTTGTTGTTAGATGAAAGAGTTGTCTCACTGAGGAGGTAGGCTCCAGCCCTGGGCCCATATGTTTTGCTGTTGCTGTTACTGCTGTTGTTTCCAGAATCCCTCAGATCAGGGTGGAGGGCCTCTGGGCCTCCATCCAAGGTCAGAGGAACCATGTCTGCCTGTCAGAATGTCCCGAGTCCTGTGCTCTGTTCTGGCTCTGCCCCAGGAGCTGTGTCCCGCTACGGTCCTTCCATGCCTCACTCCCCCCACCTTCCATGGCCCCCTCCATTAGTCCAGACCTTCCCTTTCTTTTTTTTTTCGGTATGCAGGCCTCTCACTGCTGTGGCCACTCCTGCTGCAGAGCACAGGCTCCGGACGCGCAGGCTCAGCGGCCATGGCTCACGGGCCCAGCCGCTCCGCGGCATGCGGGATCCTCCCGGACCGGGGCACAAACCCGCGTCCCCTGCATCGGCAGGCGGACTCCCAACCACTGCGCCACCAGGGAAGCCCCAGACCTTCCCTTTCTTAAGCACATGGCCAGGACTGGGTGAGCTCCTTTTCATGCCTGATGCTGCCTCCTCCACCTGGCCATGAGGTGGCAAATACCCCTCTGCCATTCTGCTACCTCATATATCCAATTAGGTGGGCTCTTGGTGGTGGTGGTGGGGGGAAGCTGGCTGTTTCCTTGACAGCTAATACCCAAACTGACTGAAACAATTAGTTTGTCTATTTTAAAACTGAATTCCAACGTTTCCATGGCAACCAAAGTTATTAAAAGATGTAAATTAAAGTGTTGTGCAGGAAAGATGCACATGGAAGGCACTTATTTTGGGGAAAGAACACGAAGAACCTCGAGCCAGGGGTATCCCCCTACCTGGACGCACATCACAATCAGCTGGAGGGAAGCAGCGCCTACGGCTCCACCTTACGCCCTCGGCTTCTGTTACTGCCCGTTATTGGAGACACCGTGGTCTCTTACTCGCCCGAGAAAGGTGAGGGGCTTTGCACTTTCTGAAACTCCTTGTGCCAAGAGGGAAACCTGAGAGAGCAGGTGGGAGGGCTGACATTAGTGTAGCACCTACTGCATACCTAATGATAATGAGGGTTGACACGCATTGAGTACTGAGTCCCCGGCATTGTGCTGAGGGACTTGTAGACATTCTCTCCCTGAAAGCGCCTAGCAGATGAGATTGCATCTCAGTTCATTCCCATTTCGCAGATGGAGAAACAGGCCCAGAGAGATGAAAGGACTAAAGGAGTCCCACAACCAGTAAGAGATAAAACTGGGATTAGAGCCCACATCTGTCTGATCATATTATATTTTCTGAATTTGTGCCAGACAAAATGCTGGGGAGATGGATTATTCCACTTAATCTTCTTAATAAACCTAAATGGCAGTATGGTGTAGGATTAACAGCTCAGGCTCCCGAGTCAGAGGGATGTGGGTGTGTATCAATACCTCCACGTGTTAGTCCTGGGACCTCAGGCCGAGACAGCTAACTCTCACCGCCCTACTTTACTCGGCTGTAAGACGAGTGCTGTGTGGCGGTGAGGACGAAGTGATCTGGGGCACGAGAGGCACCTTACCCAGTGTCTGACAAATAATAAGCATTACAAATGGACGTCCATTGTATTATTATTATTCTCCTTGTAGACGAGGAAAAGAGGATTAGAGAAGTAAAGGAACTTGCTCAGGGACATACGGCTGGAATCTGGAGCCAATCTCGTCCCCAAGCTTATGTTCTTTCCCCCACAAATGAGCAAATGACAGAGTTCGCTCAAGATCTATAGTTCGCTGTCTTTTCATGGTGAACCCGGACACCCAGAATCTCCAGTCAACATGCCCCCATCTCATGTCCTGGGCTGCCTTGCTGCTTCTGAGAAAGTGGACAGGGAAAGACGTGGCTGTACCTAGCATCATGGTAATTACATCGGGGACCAGATACAGGCTTCTTATTCTCTGCCCGGTACTGCTCTGGGCTGTGTCCTGGCTCTCTGCTCCCTGCCTACACAGAAATGGGTTCAGTTCTTTAAAGGGAACGTTAGCACTTTGACACAGGCTGCTGCTCCTGTGTCTGGCCATCGCTTGCTGACCTGTCGGGATTCAGTTTAAACGTGAAGCCCTCTGAGAGACTTCCCTAGCTCCACGGGCAAGACCCCTCTAGGTTCTGCTCTCCATCACCCGTGCTGGCTCTCAGCGAGTTGTCACTGTGTGCCCGCCCCGCTATGAGGACACGCAGGGAACCTGTCTGCGCCAAATGGCTCAGTGCCCAGAACGGTGTCTGCACAAAGTAGGTACTTAATAGAAAATTTTGGACTGAATGAATGAATGTATTGTGGCATTTTTTATTGAAGAGTGAGGATCAGCTTATTATTCAACTGAATCTTGACCAACCTAGAGCCTCAGTTAACACTCCCAGCAAAGAGACATGCAGGGCCCAAAGGGGAGATGAAAGGACGCTCCCCTTAGCCTGGAAGAGTCATGAAGTTAGAACTCTCCGCCATGCCCAGTTTCTAGGCAAGGTTGTGTGTGGTGCAATCATTCATTCATTTTGTTTTCTATTTAATTCCTTGTTTAATTCAACAAATATGTATTAAATATGTATTTACCAACAATGGGCTGAATGGTGGAGGCAGGAACACATGACATTGACCATGGGGCTTATACTTTCAGGGAACAGCTATGATGGAATAAAACAAGCTTGGAGCAGATACATGAGTCAAATGGATATAAATTGCGAAGTCACATTTTTTTAAAGGCATCATATGTAAAATAATGGAAGGCAATTACTTTGGAGCGGAGATAGGGAAGGCATGTGGCAAAGGATGAAGAGAAGCTGACCAAGTGGAAGACCAGTTAGCGGTCATTCCAGGCAGAGGCCCTGAGACAGGAAGAACGTGGTACCACAGAGGGTCTGAGAGGCTCAGTGAAACTGGGAGATGAGCAGCACGGAGTGGTCTGAGATGAGGTTGCTGAGGCGAGAAGGGGAGCAGTCTTGTAAGACCTTGCAGGTCCAGTAGGAGAGTGTGTGTGTGTGTGTGTGTGTGTGTGTGTGTGTGTGTGTGTGTGTGTGTGTGTGTGTGTGTGTGTGTGTGTTTTCTGTTGTTCAGAACACCAGAAATCTTAACCAACATTTTATTGGAGCTCATGTCATTAGCCACGTGTCCCTCCAACTTTGCAAAAAAAAGGGAAAAGGAACACAAAGTGGAAATCCACCCAAGGCCACCAGTATTGTGGCCTACAGGGCATCTGAAGAAGGGCATGGTTTAGGGTTGTTGCACTAACTGGGGCTGCTGTGGTGTGCGGGGCCAGGCACCAGCATTGAGACTGTGCTGCCAGGTATGGGGACTCCCACAAAACCAAGACTCTCTGATCAGGACTACCTCTAAAGTCCTCTTAGGGCTCTAATTGTCCTTGAAGCCAAGGCAAGTTTTTAGCAGTATCTGAAGACATTTTTGGTTGTCACAACCAGACGAAAGGGGGTGCTACTGGCATCTAGTGGGGGTAGGCCAGGGATGCTGGTAAACACCCTACAGTGCACAGAACGCCCCATGACAGAACTATCTGGTCCCCAAAGTGAGTAGTGCCAAGGTTGAGAAACCCTGGAATAAGGGACTGATTGGTTATACAAATGAATGAATGGATGGATGGTTTGAGTAATGCATCTCTCCACTTAACAACCGAATGGTTTTCATTTGCACTAGGTGACCAAATGTTAGTTGTTGTTAATTAAAACACCCCTGGGCACCTGATGATCTACAGAAAAACGGAGCTCCCACAATTCCAGGAGCACACGTGAACCGAACGTAACTCCTGACTCTTTTTCAGAACTCCTCTCCTGACTGGTTATAATCAATATTTTGTAAGCCTTACTCTGCCAGGCACTGGGCTAAGCATGTTACGTGTATTACTTTGTTTAATTCTCAAAAACATTCCTCCTCCCAGTTTTATAGACGAGGAAAGAGAGATGCAGAGAGATGCAGAATTACCTCATCAAGGTAACACAGCTAGTAAGTAGAAGAGAAGGGGCAGGAACCCAGGCCTCTGGGTCCGAACTATGGGTGCGGAACCACCAACCAGGATTGCATCCAGTGGTGGTGCTGGGCAGAAGTGTGATGTTGTGATTCACAATAAATATGTATTTCGTTTTCATCTGCATTCCTGGTACTGAGCTCCTAAAACTCTTGGAATTTCCTGTGCTGAGAGCAATCAAAGTGCCTTTTGTTATGTTAATTGATATGTTAATTAGCGGCTTTTGGAAATCCCCTAGGTCACCTAAGGATGGCGGCTGGTTTCCAGTGGAACCAACCACTGGATTAGAGGCTTGGAATTTTCGGTCCTAACCCTGGCCTCCTGGGAGGAGAGAGGGGCCAGAGATTGAGTTCAATCACCAACAGCCAATGACCTAATCAATCACGCCTACTTAAGGAAGCCTCCAGAAAAACTCAAAGGACAGGGTTTGGGGAGCTTCTAGGTTGGTGAACACATGAAATTTGGGGAGAGTGGTACCTGCAAAGGGCTCAGAAGCTCTGCATCCCCTTCCCACATACCTTGCCCTGTGTATCTCTTTCATCTGGTTGTTCTGAGTTATACCCTTTTATAATAAACTGGTAATCTAGTAAGTGAAATGTTTCTAAGTTCTGTGAGCCACTCCACCAAATTAACTGAACCCAAGGGAAGCTGTGTGGTCATTGGAACCTCTGACCTACAGCCGGTCAGACAGAAGCGTGGGCGACAGCATGTACCTGGGACTGGCATCTGAATTGGGGCAGGGAGGGGCATCTTGTATGGCTGAACCTTTCACCTGCAGGATCAGACGCTGTCTCCAGGGAGTTAACATCAGAATTCAGTTGAATTGTAGGACACCCAGCTGGTGTCAGAGAATGGTTTGCACCTCCCAATTGTTGGAGCAGAATCATAGGGTCACCCTCTCTGCTGGGGGACTCCCAGCAGGCACTGCTCACACATGCAGCAGAGCGCTTTCCTCAATAATTATTCAAGCCCCACCCCGAGCAAGTGACCTGAGAGCCAGAACCACCAGGGTTCAGAACAAAAGCCCCAGGACCCATCTGGGCACCTGGTACCAAGCAGATGTCTGTCAATGAGTGAATAAGGAAGAAAATCACTTCCTGCCTCCAAACTCCATGAGTAAGTATAATTTATTTCTCTATTTTAGCTTCAAGGCAAATTTCTCCAAGAAACATTAGCACAGGGAAAATTCTGAAAGGGAGCATAGAGAGCTCAAATCAAGCCGGGATCTCTGGGGAACGTTAGCTACATCCCAATCACTCTGCCCATTATGTTGAGGAGGGAAAGGAGTGTCTGAAATAGCAAGACACCTCTATGTGTGCACCCCTGACTCCATTCCTTGAGCGCAGGTTGCAAAAGTTCACATTTTTAGCTAACATTCTGTGTGATGCTTTTCTTAACTTTGTAAGTTGCTATTTTACTAGCAGCTTCTTTTTGAGGCATCAGATGGCAGATTGGATGATCTAAGGGGGAAAAAATGTGGTTGTATTTGAAGTATTTTTTTTTTAAATACCTCCAGGAGTCTAATGTGACATTCTGGGTAAGAACACAGCATCATGTGTATGCATATGACATCTCTCTTAATGATGTATGAAATCTCTTTATGGCGGCAAATCACCAATGGGGCAGAGAGGAGCCTGGCAGGAGACTCCATCAGCCTGGTAAACTGTGACTGCCAACCCCTGCTTTAGGAGAAGTGGGAAAGGTTAAGAGATCTAGGGGCTTCTCCATTTGGAAAATGTTCATCCATAAGGGATCCAAAGAACATCTGGCCTCAGTGCCCAGACTTTACAAAATAGAGCATCATTGACATGCAGGCTC
This sequence comes from Pseudorca crassidens, assembly GCF_039906515.1. NCBI lineage: Eukaryota > Metazoa > Chordata > Mammalia > Artiodactyla > Delphinidae > Pseudorca > Pseudorca crassidens. Next base: position 34,192,515 of record NC_090310.1, read on the forward strand.
TCAAGGCAATGGCTCACGAGTTTCCCCCACTGCTGGGCCCAAGTGGGAAATTAGCTCCCCCAACAGAACCTCCAGCTATTTATAGGAGATTCTAACAGGACTCTAGAAGCACGAGAGCCTGGTGAAATGGGAGAAAGAACTTCTCCCCAAGCCAATGCCACACTTTGCCTTCCAGGCACCAGAGTCCTCTCACAGAGGCTCTTGCAAGCACCTTCTGGACCTCACACATCACCTGTCAAGGTCTTTCATGATAACTGTTTGTTCCTCTGACCATTAGGACTCAAATGTACAGATCAGGCAACTGAGACACAGAGACGGTAAGAAACTTGCCTCAGAGTTGGCTTTATCAGCTCAAAGATGGAACAAGGGAGACTGCAGCATGACCAATCCATGGGAACTTCCATGGGCTACACTTGGAAAAGTCATACATCACTCTGCCCACCTTCCATTGGCCAGAACTCAGTCACATGGGGTCCCATTAAACATAAAGTATGCTGGGAAATGTAGTCTAGCTGTGAACCCAAGGAGATAAAGGAACGGGTTTTGGTGAACTCTGTTGTCTCTACCACAGGTGCTAAGCAAAGCTCTGGGGAGCTCTAATGAGTCTGGGAAGCCAGATTCAAAAACATACTCTAGGGCTTCCCTGGTGGCGCAGTGGTTTAGAGTCCGCCTGCCGATGCAGGGGACACAGGTTCGTGCCGCGGTCCGGGAGGATCCCACATGCCGCGGAGCGGCTGGACCCGTGAGCCATGGCCGCTGAGCCTGCGCGTCCAGAGCCTGTGCTCTGCAACGGGAGAGGCCACAGCAGTGAGAGGCCCGCGTACCGCAAAAAATAAAAAAATAAATAAATAAAACATACTCTATCATCTTTCAATCATCCATCTTGTCCGCCCCCAGAGTTACAATGAAAGCTTTCAAATCTATCACTGGACAGTGAGTAGTGGCAGAGGGGGTGGTGGTAAAAGTTATCAATTGGGAATCTCTGGAGTCGTCTGGGATGCTGCTCGAATGTAAAACTGAGGTACTATTTACTGACAACTTGCTATGCGCCGGGTGCTGTACCCCATGCTGTATTTGTCTTACCTCATTTAATCCTCACCCTGATGGTATTATGTAGTGACAGTGACTGTCCCCATCTCACAGATGAGAAGCTGAAATGCTGAGAGGTCACACAGCAAGTCACAAGAGAACTGGAAATCACACCCACTTGAGCTCGATCTCAGAGCTCAAGTGCTTGCCCCACTGGCTTTTATATGTTTGTGCTTCTTTCTTCACATCAGTAAGATTCTGTGTTGAGAAATAAGGTTTCTACCTTCTAGTCATATTATTTAAACCACAGCATTAGCTCACTTGGAGAGGGAAACATTTTCATAAAATATTCAGTATATGAAAGAAAAGAAATATATCCACAGGAAAGTCACTAATCAAAGTGATTCTCTCATCCAGTTGCCTTACATGACTGGTTTTCTAGTCAGAACAAGAAAGAAACAAAGGGTAGATGGCCCAAAATCCCATGCTTATCAGACAGAGCTGCCTGGCATGCTCTCAGCTTCAAACAAACATGCTTCTAATTCCAGAAGAAGAGAGATGTGTGTGGTTAAATTCCTCACTCGGAACAATTCCTGGAGTCCTACGTGGGGACCCATGAATGTTTCTCATCCACATCTGGGATTACATTTCTTGAGGCTATCAGTCTGTTTACCTACATGGTGAGATGGGAACACTAAGAGATGGGTCGTTATCAAGTAGCCTAGTTTTCTTCTTGGAGAATTTGCAGAAGAGAATCATCAGGGACCGAGTTGTATTTTTATTATTGTTTACTGGCTTGCTTTCTCTTTCGGGGTGTGGGGAGATTTTTTCCAACTGTGATATGTACCTAATTTTGTAAACATCTGAAATCAGAATGTGTTTTAAAATCAATGTTGTGTTGCTTCTGTTCCCCATTCTCTCCTCCTCTCTCCAAAACAGCACTATTAAAGTGAGGCTGTGATTTATGACCCATGATATCTGAGAATAGGGGGAATAGAGCACATGGTACTGAATGGCTCAGGACTGGAGTATCCACCTCTCTTGTCCACTCTAGGGGACTAATCCTGTGACAGTAAACTGCTCACATGTGGAGGCTTTGAGCAGAAGGTCCTAAGGGCACGCCTGACTCACTGAAATTAAAAATACAAACCAAACTAAAGGAGGGAAGCCAACAACCATTTTCATTAAAAAAAAATAAGACTACATTTGAAATATTCATTTGAATGTGTAGTAATAAACTTTTATACATTTTAATCTGTTTTCTATTTGACAATACTTCATTTGCAGACTCTTCATGGCTTTTAAAAATAGACGCAGAGTCCAAATCCCCACAGCATGGGATTTTTCACATTCTCTAATTTGCAGTAATATGTTTGTGTCAAATTCGGTCAACGAGTCACCCTAGGGGATAACACTGGGCTTGGTGCTGCTGAGAAAGCACCTATAGTTTGAGCCCGGGCACCACACGGGGCTGTGGATCAGGCATGGGACTAGGGTGGTCTCACCCTAATCCTGCCTCTGCTGTGGACAGACTTTTCCCTGATACATGAGCTCTCCGAACGTTGCTTAGCACTTGTGTTAGAGATAGCTCTGAGTTCACCCAAACCCATTCATTTTCGCCTTTGGGTTCACAATTAGACCACATTTCCCAGCCTCCCTTGCAGTTCAGTAGGTCCATGTGACCAAGTTCTGGCCAATGGGAGGTGGCAGAAGTGATGTATGACTTTTCCAAGCAAGGCCCTTAACAAGTTCCCTGGACAGTCACCTGTGCTCTCTCTTGTTCCACCTTTGAGCTGAACGAAGCTGACTCCAAGGCAACTTTCTTAACCTCTCTGTTCCTCAACTGCCTGATCTCTAAAATGGGGGCAAACATAGGATCCACCATCGGACTTGTTTTCAGGAACATTTAATGAAGTAAAAACAAGACAGTAGAACTTAGCGGTTGACCTCATGGACTGTGAAATCAAGGTTCAAGGCTTTGCTTCATAGTTATGAGACTTGGGGCAAGTTTTTTAAACTCTCTTCATCTATTTCCCATTCTTGAAAATGGGAGTAACTAATACTCACTGGTAGTAATGTGGTGGACATAATTAAAAATAAAGATATAAAATGATTAGAGCATAATAAGCCAGGCATCTAGTGAGTACTACGTAAGTCCTAGCTGCTACTATTACTACTGCTATGATAGTAATTACTGTGCTTAGAAGGGTGTCTGGTGCATAGTACTATTCACAAATGTTAACTATCATCATTACATTCTGTAAAATATGTGCAACAATAGAATCTACCAGAATTAAGTGAAATAATGGGTATAAAGCCTTACCGTGGTACCTAGTATTGAAAAACCATAAGGCTTTAATAACCTCCTATTCAATGCCACATGTGCTCTGGTGGAAAAGAAGGCTCTGAGGGTCAGGACCAGGCACTGGGCATGGATGACGTGACAAAGGTTGTAGAGACAAGTGGGTGAACGCACCAACACCAAACTTCACCTTTTCCATAATATGATCTTGGCACCACCCAGTTCTGGACTTTGACCAACCAGAATCAGGAGGCAATCCAGAAGCAAGGATGGATAGGGTTCTTAACGCAGGACCTTACACCCGTAATGTGTCCCTAGGTAGGACTCAGTGGGTCCAGGGACTTGGATAGGAAAAAAGAACAACTTTATTTCCGGTAGCCTCTAACTGTAATCTAGCATTCCCTTTAATTATAAATGTAAGCAGCAAATCACTGTAGAATTACCACTACCTGTGACTTTGTCACCAACAGAGACCACAGAGTTTTTTAGTCACATTACAATTGTCACAGATATCTCAAAATATCATGACGCTTGTCACTATTTCCAAATTACAGTAATTACTAGACTTGCTTGTTATTTAATGTATTAATAAAGCAAGCAACAGTTTTACTGGATTACATCTATTATTTTAGTAAATGCATTTCAATATACATGGTTTCCTTAGTGATCTTAAGTATTTCAAATTATGTATTTTAAGACTATTCTTCATAAAGGCCCATAGTTCTCCTCAGATGCCAAAGGGGCTCATGGAACAGAAAATGTAACAGCTCCTTGGTCTAGGGTCTCAAGGACCCTCAGTCCTATACACTCAAAGAGGCTAGGTCGGGACTCCGGACACCTGCTGGTGATCACCCAGGTGTCTTCTGGCAGGTGTCCTCCTGGGCCCTCCACTACTATGTCTATAATGAGGAGCTAATCACATTTTCCCCAAACCCTCTGGAGGAGGCCTGTAAGGGTCAAAGGCGGTGCTGAATGTGAGGCTACTGGCTGAAAGGAATAGGTTCTGTACAAACTTGGGACACTAACCATAGCATCCTTTGGAAGTTTAACAGATCCTTCTCCTGATTCCTCGTGGCTGTTCTGACTGTTGCTCCCAGGTCCCCCTCCTAGGTGCTGCAGAAGGAAGGTTGCCGAGAACTGCGGGAGACGGAAACCATTGGAGGCACTGCTGTCATACTGCGAGCTGGATCCTGGCTAGACCCCTTGCTAACTCTGTGGCTTTGGACAAACAGTCTCACCCCTCTGAGCCTCTGTTTCCTCTTCTTTATGATGGAGAGAATGACAGTGAAATAAGGAAAACTGTGCCGAGTGCAAAACAGAGTGCCTGGCATGTCACCACAGTGTGACCACAGTGGAGGGCTTGGTGAAGCACAGTGGTTGGGATGACAGTAGAGATGGTTACTGTCATCATTATCACATTGTGGCAGGTATTTAATTCTCATGGAATATCCATGTGTGCCTCACATTTCCCAGACCCCTTGTAGTGGGCGGGACAAGTTTTAGCTGGCAGACTATGGGTAAAGTGATGGGTGTCATTTCTGTGCTGAGACAATGAAAAATACAAGAGAGATTCCCCATTCTCTTTCCTCTTCTGCCACATGGATGGCGGAGGTGCGTGTTGACACAGTGGAGCCACAAGATAGAGCAGCCTGTATCTCTTGATCACTAGGAGGGAGCTACCCTGGAGAGTCACCCTATGCTCACTGGACTGGTCCCCATGAGCAAGAAATAAGCCTTTGTTGGGAAAGCCATTGAGATTTCTGATTAACCTGTTACTTCAGCATAGCCTAACCTCTCCTGACTAATATATTAACTAAGAAAACCATGAAGAAGCAGATGACATCTACAACATCTAATGATGACAATGGCTAGGTCTACATGAGACACACCTAGAATTCAGCACCTTCTGCTAGGACGTGAGCAGAAAATCCATTTGCAAGGTCTGGGCAGAATCTAGTCCAAAAACTGAATGTAGTCCAAGGCGAGATGCTCAGAGGCCACTCACTCTAGTGTCTATGTACCATCTGAAAACCCTGCTGACCCAGCATATCATTTACTCATTGCAACTCAGGAAGCCTCTTGAGATACCATGTTTACAGACAGTACCCACATTAGCTGAAACCACTAAGCTGCTACTTCTATACACCATTCTCTCTCCTTCTCTCCAAAGGTGCAAGGAGCTCTGAGCATTGCAAAGAGCTCTCAATATCCATGTGGCTGCCAGTGTGTAAGGAGGAGTGGGTGTAGGACTAGAATTCCCATCTACGGCACTGCTGAGGACAGTACAGGGCCAAAGTACAAAGCGTAATTAACATATTTCAAATCAACATGTAAAACGCGTCAGCTGTTTGAGTATTAATATTTTTACAAACTAATTACATTAGAATGACAAGGCCAGGAAGACACTAAAAGAGTTTACTAATTTTGTTCCACTCCTCTTGTTTAAGTGGCTACATGGATTACCACTTTATTCAATTTTTATTTTTTAAATTTACCAGAAATGATCTAAACACCACACTATTTCACAGCTATCATCATTTATTCATAGCTCAATAGAGGAAGGCAGAATAGCAATAACTCCTTTTTTTCTCCTCCTAATTGTCATTCTGGTGAGGTAAGTGGAATGTCAGTCTCTAGTCAAGCTACATTAGTGCCGAGAATCAGGCACAGTCACAAAGTTTCTCCAAAGTGTGCTAGCATCATTTGTCACGAGAGGTTTGTGCTGAGCAATCAGACTTTAACCCAAGGGGGTTTTCAAGCCTGCTTCCCCCATCTTAGCTGGGCTGGTGGCTCAGAAGGCAAATTGCCTAGAATCAAACACTAACTCTGCCTGTTAGCCGTACAGCCGTGAATTGATCCCATCAACTCTTCCGAGCCTTGGTTTTCTCACTCATTAAATGAAGGTTATGTGGATACTCATCCGCCCAAGCCTGTTGGAAAGAATAAATGAGGTAATCTATGTAAAATGCTCAGCACTGTGCCTGGTAGACAGTGGACATTCAATAAATGTTGGCTACTGTCACTGCCACCACCGCCGCCATCACGAAGAGTCTCCTTTGCTGCTGTCCCTACCGTCAGGTGCCGATCCACATGTCTGACAGATTTCCCAGTTCTCCTCTCCTCTTCCATCCCTCACCCATAAACACAGTCAACCCAAAGCAGTCTTTGCTGTTTGCCAAATTTGGTTCAGATTATTAAAATATGCCATGCAGCATGGTACCCAGGTATACGGCACCCGATGCCTCTTACTGACCTTAGAGTTAGGGCACGGGGATGTGGGAGAGGAAGATGCATCATCTGAAATTCTCCCGAGTCTTCCTGGAGACTTGTCACTCTCCCTAGGTGTTCACTCTCTCCCTTGAACCCATCTCTATTTTAGAACTTGGCTAAAAGCATCTGTTCACCCGTCTGTGTATTTTACTAGATCACAGGCTCCATGAGAGCAGGAGATGGGTCTTACTCATTTTATGTGACCAGGGTCTAAAAAAGTAGCGGTTGAATAGTAGCTGCTCTTTCAGCTTGTTGCATCAGTGTGTGCTCCTCCAAAGAGGTCCATCTGCTAATACATATATAGTCCGTGCACTTCCAGCACCTCTGAGCCCAGTCTGGATTCCAGCCACAATCCCTCTTCCCTCCTCTTCACTAGACCCAGTAGTTCCATGATTCTCTCAGGGGGACCCACAGTTCCCTATTTGGAGCTTCTCCTTTTTATCTGATCCTTTATAAACCTTTGCCTTTGGCTTTGGTTTCCACAATCAACCAGTTGCACTCCCACCACTTAGGCTGATTCTGAATAACCCAATACTCCCCCTCAACTGTCCCATCTTTAACCCTTCTCCCATCTCCTCCATGGAAGCCCTACCACCGTGGATCAGTCCATTTCTCCTTTGCCATTGACAAAAACATGCTAAACCCTTGGAATTATGCAACATTACAGGCACTGACAGGCTGGAGCCTCCGCTGTTCAGTCTAATTTGGTGCATCGAGTCTGAGAGCTAGAGTGAAATGTGAGCCCGGAGCACATCTTTTGATCTTAAATAGTCAGAAGGTTGGAATGTATAATGCTATGGAAATAAATGGTGTCAAAACTGTAGGGAATAATTTATGGTGTGGGAATGGGTTCTGTGATCACAGAGCACTCACAAAATCTTAAAACAGAGAGTCGACAAGGTTGGTTGAGCTGTGGCAGGGGAAGGCTGCAGAAGAGAGGATGGAGAAGAGGAGAGACTAGGGTTTTCTTGTGATGGTTGGAAGGTCCAGCCTTTGCCTCTAAGGTGAGAGGTGACTTCTGGTTTCAGCTCATCACCTTAGCTGACTTTGGGGTCTGAGAGTCACGGATGGGATTCCTGATCCCCTTCCTATAACCTCCCTGACTCATTTAATTAACCACCTTGATCCTCAATTTGCTCATCTGTAAAACAGGAAAAAAAATAGTACTCACTTCATAGGGCTCTTGTAAGGGTGAAATTAAATGAGATAAGGTATGTGAAATGACTTGTAGAGTGCCTGGCATATAGTCAGATGTTAATTAAAAGCTAGTGGACTTTTTTTTCCTTTGGTTACTATTTTTCATTAACCCCATTGCAATGTACAAATGGTGAGATTCTTCTAACATCCTCAAAACCTCACAGTAACAGAAACCAATTTTTTTTTCTGATATAGGCAGTAGAAAGAGAATTTTTTTTGACTGCTCACCTTCTCCAGGGACCCTTAATTAATTTCCATGGAGTAAGGTGCTTCTGGAAGACTCAAGAACAGATGCATCCATTTGGTTTAGAGGATATGAATTGGTCCTAGCTGGCACCTCTGCTCTTTCCTATTGTAGCACAGAATGAGCTTCCAACAACACTAATAAAAATAACTACAATGACTAGCATATGTGAAGGGCTATTTATGTACCAGGTAATATGTTAATTACTTCCCATACCTTCTATCATGGCTTTTCACCTTCACTAAAAAGCTGTAAGTTTCATTCTTTAATTATCTTCATTCTACGGAAGAGACAGACCAGACACACAAAGGTAAGAAATTTGCCTGAGTTTCACCTCTAGCAGGGACTGGAGATGGGAAATGCTGGAGCTAGGGTTTGAACCTAGGCATCAGACTCCACGACCTGTACCGACGACAGCTGTGTTCATGGTGGAACGTGCTCCAGCGCTGCAGTCAGACACTGATTCAAACACTGGTCCTGCTATTTAATTCTTAAGTAAGTCTGGTTAACCTACATCACCTCTTAGAGTCTCGGTCACCTCCTCTGTGAAATAGGGATGGTGACACTCATTTTAAAGATTGTTGTGAAGCTACCGTAGTGCTTGGCACGCAGTACACACGTGGTGAATGACGCCATGTGTTCACGGCTGCTGCTGTCAGGCTCAGCTCCCTCCCCTGGTGCTGCTGGATGTCAGCTTGCTGGACAGATCTCACTGGTCAGTCAGCCTCTCACCAGTGCCTCCCATCAGCATTCCCTCTTCTTGCTTATTTTTCCTCTTTAACACCCAATTCTACCTCTGCCCCCCTTATTCTCAGCACATGCAGTTCCCTCTGCTATTCACAGGGTATATGAAGGCTGCCAGGCATAACCTCTTTCAGTCTCTCCCTTCTTCAAATTCATTCGCACTTACTCTCCATCCTTTCTTTCTCAATGTCACATGAAAAATGTCCTTTCTCAGTCCAATTAATGCCATAGCTCTCTGGCACGGTGTTGAGCCCTGGTGACACAACGGTGAGCAAGGAAAGTGTACCCTCAGGGATACTGCTCACCTTTCAGCAGGTAAACCCCGTCTGTGCTCTGATTCACATCCTCGTATCTTCTGAGGCCCATTCTGCAAGCCTGTGACATACCCAAGCCCCTGCCACCTTCAAAATTCCTTCAAGCCAGGGAGCATCATTGCCTTGGCTCAAGCACTTGCCCCTTGAAAGGCTGGTCTATATTGTACTTATGTGTTTTCTCTTTCCATTTACTCCCTAAGCCATCCACATCTAACTTCTACTCCCGCCACCTATGTTGGGAAGGCTCTTGTTGAGGACACTAATGATTGTATACCTGCCAAACCCAGTGCCATCAACCCGATGCTCACTCTCCTCGACCCCAGTGAATCATTCAGTGCCCTGCTCCTTTCTTGTAACACTCTTCCCCTTCTGTTTCCAGGAGGATCTTGGTCTTGGTTTCTCCACGTTCGCTCCGATCACTTCCACTCTCTTTCACAGCTCCCACACCCCTTTCACGCCTATTCCCTGAACGTGCAAGCTCCTTCCCATCTGTGCCTTTTCTCGTGTTCTCTACTTTTCTTGACTTCAAGGCTTCAGTCTGCATCTTACTGGAGGTAATATCCTCTGGGAAGCCTCCATACATATCCCATTCCCATCTAGGCTTACTTATGTCTGAACCCAGACCCCAAACTTAAGGAATATGGAGCAGGGTTGATGGACAGGGCTTTGCTCTCATGAGAATGCTGGTCACCACGAAACAAATGACCTTATATCATTTATGATATATCCCCCCCACAGCGTATTGGAGCGTATGTTCTTTGAGGGTAAGATTATATGTCCAAGTCATGTACGTATCCCAGTGCCTAGTGCTTTGCCTAGTATAGAATAGCTATCACTTAAATGCCCATCAAATTTTAAAAAGGCCAACCATATCTCCAACTGAGAATTCTCGGCCCTTGAATTAAGACCTGATTACTTTTTGCAGGTTCTTTAAACATGCTTTTGAGCTGGCTTCAAAGACAGGGAAGACTATCAAAGTGTGATTGGACAAATTAGACAAGGGCAAGCATGCTCTTTGGAAAGTACTGCTGATCTTCAGATGGATCTTGCCCTTAATGGAGAGAAGAGGGCCATGGACTCCAACATGAATTAAGCCATGTAAGTAAACGCCTGCCTGCTTAGGTTCTGGGTCAGCCATGATGCAAAATCATCACAGCAAGTTTTCAAAGCCACAGGTCTCAAAAGAAACTTCTAGTTGTTTATTTATTGTCTTACTTTTACACAAGAAATAAAGTACGGGGATTGTGTGAGGAAGCGAAATAACAATTGTGGATCATCTGCTCTGTGCCAGGTACTGTCTTCGGCATTGCACACAGATTATCAAATTTTTAAATTCAAATCAATCCTTTGGGGTGGTGTGCATTATTGCCATTTTACTGATAAGAGACCTGTTTAGCATTTAAGCGACTTGCCCGCAGGCACATAACTTGTAAATTGTGGACCCATGATTCATATCTCATCTCTAAGACTCCAAAGCTCATGCTTTTTCCACTGTAATGCTCTTTGTGCAATAACTCAACTGTCCCTTGTAAAATGTTCTGGCTTCTGAAGTGACTTGAAATGGCCAGGACTGGTCTTTTGTTCACAGCAAAAGAAATTCAGCCCCTTCTCAAAAGTGCTGGTTTCTCTCCAAATGGGCCAGAGTATTCTAAAAGGCTCTGTAGCCCTTGGATCTGCTTTTCTGAGACTCAGGTTTGAGACAGGAAAAATATATGATTCCTTGGCCCGGGGTAAAAATCTCTGGATGGAAACAGAGATTGGTGGAAGCAAGATTCCACGTATGTCTCCCGAAGGCCACTGGGTTTAGCCACCAGCACTGTTTCCCACTGCAATTATTTGGGATAGTAAAACTGTAATATTAATCAATCTCAGTTCGATTGCTTTGCCATGAAATAGGAGCAGGCCAATTTATCAAAATTGAGGCCCTCCACTGGGTTTATACTGCCATTAAACTATCAACAGGAAATCATTTAAGGTGAGGCAAAGAACCAACTGGTAACTGAAAAGAAATGATTTTTTTTTTAAGCATCCTCTCCTGCAGCCTCCTTTGTTTGGCTGTCAGCATAGCCACTGTGGGGCTGGGTCTCAGATCTCAGTGTTACCCTGCAGCTGGAGGTGGAGAGAACTCAGACGTAGGCATTTGCAATCCAGTGGCTGCGCCCAGGTTACTTGGTTCTCCCTCAGCAGGGCAAGCTGCGTGACGGTAAACAGGGGGGAGATGTGTATGCATTTGTGCGATAAAACAGGCTTAATGATTCTGAAGGGGAAAGAGTCCAGGAGACATACAGTAGCAACTCAGGAACAAAATGGAACCATGCAGGGCCAATTAATGTGCAAATATGTGTTTGCTGAACTTGCATTCCATTCATCATGTGGACATGGAAATTGGGCCATTTATCTGTTATATTATGTATGTGACATCTTAGTTTGGTTCTTACAGGCTGCTCGGGGACAAAGGGCCATGTGCTTTGTGGCTAGCAGAGGGAATTTAAGATAAATTCTTCAGCTGTCATAAACATTGCTGGGCAGAATTTGGTCAGAAGATAAAGCTCTTTCCTCTGCAGGGTTTTAACATTTCTCAACAGTCCATGTGCCATCTTATTAAAACTGTGTGTGGTACAGGGAGGGGTGGCATATGCCATGAAAAATTATTGGCACAAACAGCTTACTGTCATGTTTTCAAAGTCCAGATTTAGCAAACGTTATTCACATATTCACTGTCAATCTGCAGAGAGAAAGGGAACTGGCAAAGCCATTCATTCTCACTGATTCTGTGGGTTTTTCATTCTTCTTGTCTCCCTTTAACCAACGTCTCCTCGACAGGTGGGGTTTGTTCTGCTTAAATTACAACTGTTTGTCTGTACTTAGGGAAAAAAAGAAAGTCATTTGAGAAGGAAAAGAACCTCACAGAAGCACCTTCCCAGAGCCACTATTATTTACCTAACAGAACATGCCGTGAATATGGAACATGCACTAAATAACGGTGATCGCTTGCTTTGATGAATTGCCATTAGAAATTCAATTAATAAAAGGTTATCTCCCTGCAGTAGTGCAAAAAATATGATCTGGCTGCAGCAATTACAATTTAGCCTTAGAAACCATGGTTAGGAGAACGGAAAAGTTGTGTGTTTTTTAAAAATCCTGTTCCATCTGGGAGATAGGAGTTGGGAGTAAAAATGAATGAATGAATAAATGCGTGATGAATCGGTGAGTTTAGGCTATTTTTGATCTACAGTTTTGTCTACGTGCTGAAAGTTCTAGACTTCCTCATTCCCCTTTTTTTCATTATCCTGGTTTATACTTTTTATGTTGTTTTCTTTTTCATTTTTGCTGTTTCTCTTTTTTAACCAAGTGGATTCACTTTTTTTTCTTGGTATACAAATTATACATTATAAAGTACACACATCTTAGGTGTAGAGCTCCATAAATTTTACATGTGATGGTAACCTATGTAACCATATCTAGATGAAGGCATTGAATATTCCCATCGCCCAACGGGCTCTTTTGTCCCCCTACTGAAAGGTAACCATGACTGTTACTTTTATCACCAGAAGTGGGTGCTCATTTATATGTAAATGAAATCATACAGGGTGTTTTTTTGTTGTTGTTTGTTTTTTTGCGGTACGCGGGCCTCTCACTGTTGTGGCCTCTCCTGTTGTGGAGCACAGGCTCCGGACGCGCAGGCTCAGCGGCCATGGCTCACGGGCCCAGCCGCTCCACGGCATGTGGGATCTTCCCGGACCGCGGCACGAACCCGCATCCCCTGCATCAGCAGGTGGACTCTCAACCACTGCGCCACCAGGGAAGCCCCAGGGTGTATTTTTTTAACCCCACATTATATCTCTGAAATTCATGAAGGCTATTTCATATATCCATTGATGATTCTTTTTGATTACTATCTTGTATTCCATTGCATGAATATAGCCCAATTTGTTTATTTATTATCCTGTTAATGGGCACTTAGTTTGTTTCCATCTTTTGCCTATGAGAAATAAAGCTTCTATGAAAATTATTGTATACATCTTTTGGTGGACATAAGCGCTCATTTCTCTTAGGCACACAAGCAGGAGTGGAATTGCTAGATCATTAAACATGATCTCACCAATGTTTAAAGTACTGCAATTCTCCAAAACTCCATTTTTAAATCTGAAAATAGTGATAACAAATATCCTGCCATGTGTGATTTCTGTGAAATTGAAAAGGGGCAACATATGTAAAGGTGTTTTACTGTTGATTGTGTGTTTTAAACTGCCAAATGTGGCACAAATGTGAGACTGTGCTGGGGAAAGGAAGATGGAAAATCACAGGAAATAGGCATCTCTCCGTGGTGCTGACCCCAGTGCACTGAGACATATTCAGGTGTGATCTAGAAAGCAGAATCAGCCCTTAAGGAGAGCCAGAGCTAACATTTATCAACACTCACTATGCACGAAGCCATGATCTGGGTGGTTTACATGCTGTTATCCATATACTGAATATATTCATATATTGAAATTCTATCCCCCAACGCGATGGTAGCAGGAGGTGGGGCCTTTGGAGGTGATCAGCCCTCAGGAATGGGATTAGTGCCCTTATAAGAAGAGACACGAGAGCTTGCTTCCTCTCTCTGCTTTTCTGCCACGTGAGGATACAATGAGAAGAATGGCTATCTGCAAACCAGGAAGAGAGTCCTCACCAGACACCAGATCTGCTGGTACCTTGATCCTGGACTTCCCAACCATCAGAACTGTGAGTAATAAATTTCTGTTAAGTCACCCAGTCCATGCTATCTTGTTATAGCGGCCTGAACTAAGACACATGGTGTGGCCGTTAATAGCCAGCCCTGCCAGACATGATTACAGATCCCAGCTCTGTCACCCATTAGCTGAATGGTTCTAGGAAAGTCACCGAGTCTTTCCAAGCCTCAGTTTACTCTTCTGTGAAATGGGGATTATAATAGCTCATACATCCCAAGATTTTTGTGAAGCTTTCATAAGATGATGTATGTGAAATCTTTACATAGTGAATGGTATATACTAGGTACTGGATACATGGAAACTGGTCCTCTGTGTGGAGTAAATCAAAAAAGTAAACACTGACATTGCCCTTTTAATGCTCTCAGCAACCTCATGTGATGTGTATTGCTGTTCTCACTCTGAAGATGAAAAAAGGAGCTTTGAGTAGATACATGACTGGCTTAAGTAACTGGTCACAAGATCATTGGGAAGCAGGTGACACCAGTGGCTCCTGACCCCACCCCATCTTTCTGCTTCCTGACCCTCCTCTCTTCCCACTGATCTACCTCCCTAGGCATCTAAAATAACATTTACACCATTAATGAACCACAGTTCCTAGAAAACTTTTGCACACCAAGTCATCCTATTCAAGAATGTAGACATTTGAACTGGAGTTTCCACTCTTGCAATGATCTCCCCTTACATTTTGTAGAACACTGTCAGAATCCGCCTCTGCACTCCTTATTCCATATCACCCTCCAACAACCATGCGACGGGTCAAAAGGAGCTGAATTATCCTCGCTGAGTGCATGAGAAAAGTGAGTCTCAGCAGTTACAGTGATGCACGATGTCACACAGAACCCAGGGTTGCTGAGGCCCAAGTAGATGCTCTTTGCTCTACACATCTCGTAACCTAGAAGGAGGAGAACAACGGCTCCGTGGCCCTGGATATATTTTGGAGTACCCACTAAGTGATGCCACATTCCCCATGGATGGTCACCTTGCTGGTGACCTCTGACCAACATCTTTTTAAATTCTTTACCTGTTGCCAGCATCAGCCACAGTTCCCTTAATGCCGCAGAGGATGAACAGGGAGAGGAAAAAGACGGAGGGAATGGAAACCACCAGAGAGACAGATGGAGGTCTCACTGCCAAAGCAAGGGCTGGTCTGAATGGAGCTAGAATCATAATGTGTATATACAGACTCTGGAGTCACCAAGACAGGAGCAAGAGGAGATCCAAATTTGAAACCATCAGCCGCCTTTACCAGGCTACTCAGTACACACTCCATAAAGAGTACCAGGGGTGACCTGGTCAGCCCCAAACCTAGCGCCGTGGAAACCACACAACTGACAACACACCAGACAAACCGCCAGGAGATTGTGCAGAGCACAACTGCAACCAGAATACCCTCTTCATTCCATCGCAAAAGAAAACCGTTTCAAAATGTCCTCCAAAGGGACAGCAAAGCCATGTTTCCTACCTCAGCTTCGCTGGCAGCCAGGCTTGCCGAAACCTGCAAGTTAAAGAAAAAAAAAAGACATTAGTATTGATTCAACAAGAAGGTAATTGGATTAATTGTCTTTTTAAAGGAATTGGCATCAATAATTTGTTATGACCCGAGGGGACAATGGGTGCGAGACACACACACACACACACACACATACACACACACACACACAGAGGCACTCTTTCTTCTAGCAAGCACAGGAGCAAGATTTGTTTTTCCAGTCCTGTGTATAAGGTGAAGAGGATAATTAATATTTTCAACACATTATAACAACCTTGCCAGGAAGAAAAAAGGGGGAGGTCTGTGTGCAATGCCCATGCACTGATAATGATTAAATGAACACCGAAAAAGCAAAGCCATTGAAGACATTGAGGGTTTTTTTTCCCCTTGAAGTTTCGAGTCAGTGTTCTGAGAAGGTAAAACTTCAAACTACAGCAACCACAGCCTTCTGTTTCCAAAATGCCTCAAAATATTGTGAACTAAAGAGTGGTGCCAGGCGTTGTGCCAAGCTCTATGTCATCCCCAGAGCAACTTTCATTATCCCATTTCATAGATGAGAATATATTGGGGTTGGAAGAGTAGTTAAGTAATTTTTTCAAGCTCAGAAATTTATTCAGTAGAGGAAGTTAGATTTAAACACAAGATAAAGTCATATAGACTTTCAGGCTCCTACCCACACACAGCCCATTCTGTATTAAAGGATTTGATTTTGGAATAAAGGAATAAAGATTCCACCCATGATATTCATATATGCCTAGAAGAGATCTCCTATCTAGGGGCAGATAAGGTGTTTTTTTTCCCTGATAACTCCAGGAACTCTCCACCCTGCAACTTTCTACTTATACCTGAGGTTGACCAGCCATCCTCAGCCATATTTTCCTACCAGTTGGCTCTGAACTGAACTGTGTCCACCCCCACCACAAATTCATGAAGCTCTAACCTCCAATGTGATGGTATTTGGAGGTGGGCCTTTGGGAGGTAATTAGGTTTAGATAAGGTCATGAGAGTAGGGCCCCCTGGACAGGATTAGTGCCCTTATGAGACACCAACAAGTTTGCTTCCTGTCTCTCTCTTTCCACCTGCTCGTACACGAAGGAAAGGCCATATAAGGACACAGCAAGAAGACAGCCACCTGAAACCCAAGGAGAAGCTCTCACCAGGCACCAACCCTGCTGGCTCCTTGATGGTGGACTTCCAGCCTCCAGACTGTGAGAAACAAACTCCTGTTGTTTAATCCACCCAGTCTATAGTGTTTTGTTATGGTAACCAAACTTAATAAGACAAGCAGATACCAGCTCACAACTGTGAATCCAACTAAGGGCTTAAGAATGCATGGGTTCCTGAGTTAGATGAACAGTCCCTGTAGCTCACACTGGTCCAGCTCCCAGCACTCCCTCCCCCATGCTCACCCCCAAGGTATCAGACCAGCCCTCACTGAAGCCATCAGCCCCAGAAGTAGCTCAGGCAGTGCCTGCTGCCCACTGGGCAGCTTTCACGCGTCATTAGCCTCCTAAACGGGAGGCTTCAGACTGACCTCAGCCAAGAGGATGCATTAGCTGTGGCCTGTGGCTTAGCAAGGCTTATCCCAGGGCCAGCCCTGGAGAAACTTCCAAGGTGTGATGAGTGTCAGAGCCCAGGTCCTCCCCTCCCCTCCCTTCCCTCTGTCCTTTCAGAGCTGGGGCTGGGAGAGCAGCTGATTCCAAAGCAAGTGGCCACATTCATAAAGCACAAGTGCAGAAGATCCCTTGCTACATAACTTTTTGTGTGTGTGTGTGTATGTGTGTGTGTATACATCAGCATTTCCCTGCTGTAAACCAGTAGGAATTTGTGAGGCAGAAGCATGCTATTCAACAGCTACAGGTCTCCAGCAGCACATGGGCAACACCACTCTCCGCTGCCCTCTCTAATTTCCTCCTTCAGAATCTTCGTCCGTGTCTCCCAACTTGTGCATTTTGGGTCACACGGCCCCTTTCATTCCTCCCTATTAGGCAAGCCCACTTCTTACATCTACCTTAGATAAACACACACCAACATAAAGAGGCATAGACATGGCTGATTACTGAAGCATTGTTCAGGATAACAAGACATTTCTAAAACATTTAAGTGTCCACAGACAAAAGAATGGCTAAAATACAGGGTTTGAACACTCCAATGCCTCCAGGGGCCAAGCAAGTAATAAAAGTATATAAAGTGAACTACCTGCCAGACAATAGGGAATGGTGAGGTCTGTGGGGAAATACGAGATGCCTACTTTAAAGCCATTTGCATTCAATTTGTAAGGGCAAAATATGGTTCCAGCCAAACACAACACACATGTCATCTGGATGTGGCCGCTAGGCTGCCAGTTTACCCTCCTCTAAGCCAAATCAACTATGATCCAGCCATATTATATAATATTATGCAGCTGCTAGAATAAATGGGGTGAATCCTAATGTTTTGACATGAAAAACTCAACAGTACATACTGCTGTTGTTTTTTTTAAAGCATGACATTTATTCACTTATTTATTTATGGCTGCATTGGGTCTTTGTTGCTGCGCACAGGCTTTCTCCAGTTGTGGAGAGTGGGGGCTACTCTTCGTTGCGGTGTGTGGGCTCCTCATTGAGGTGGCTTCTCTTTGTGGCAGAGCATGGGCTCTAGGCACAAGGGCTTCAGTAGTTGTGGCACACGAGCTCAGTAGTTGTGGCACACAGGCTTAGTTGCTCTGTGGCATGTGGGATCCTCCAGAGCAGGGTTTGAACCTGTATCCCCTGCATTGGCAGGCGGATTCTTAACCACTGTGCCGCTAAGGAAGTCCCTACATACTGTTAATGGACAAGAAAAGTTGGAGAGCAGCACACATATGATGATACCAATATTCTAAAAAAGTAACTGAAGTATATATATATTATATATTCCTGTAACCTGGCAGGATCCATGAGGCCTTCCCGGGACAGAACTCTCTCGTATATCCTCTGCTTTAGCCCCTCTCTGAAGTACCTAGATAACAGTATCTGATGCCCATTCCTTAGTTGTTTTACAGATGCTAAAACCCCCACCAAATGGAAGAAGTTAACTAGTTACTGACTGTGAGCACGTAGCCCCCAGACCTACTGGAGCCTGAGGATTGATAATGTTAACCCTATGACATCACACTGTTACTTCACCATCAACCAATCAGAGAATTGTGCAGGAGTTGATCACATACCCTGTGACTCCCCTTCATCACCTGGCCTTTAAAAATGTCTCCCTGAAACCCAACAGGGAGTTTGGGTCTTTTGAGCACTAGCTGCCCTGGACTCCTTGCTTGGTGCCTATAATAACCTCTGCACTTTCCCTCACCACAACCTGATGTAGGTAGATTGGCCTGACTGCACGTGGGCAAGAGGACCCAAGTTTGCATTGGTAACATTCCTCCTTCCACACTTACTCCCCCACCACACACACACAGATGTATGTCTAAAAAATATCTGGGAGGAGGAATTTCCTGGTGGTGCAGTGGTTAAGAATCCACCTGCCAGTGCAGGGGACATGAGTTCAATCCCTGGTCCAGGAAGATCCCACATGCCGTGGAGCAACTAAGCCCACATGCCACAACTACTGAAGCCCATGTGCCTAGAGCCTGTGCTCTGCAACAAGAGAAGCCACTGCCATGAGAAGCCATGCGCCACAATGAAGAGTAGCCCCTGCTCACCACTACTAGAGAAAGCCCATGTGCAGCAACGAAGACCCAACGCAGCCAAAAATTAAAAAAAACATTTTTTTTGTATCCTCTGGGAGGATACAAATCAAACCAACAAAAGTTTTACCTCTGAGGAGGAATTCATTGAGAATGCATCCATGTATTATTTGTCTAGTTAAACATAAATTTAAAATATGATAAAACTAAAGCTTTACAGTTCCTCAAGGTTAATAAGAGACTTTATAGAAATGCTGGCTTGTCTCACTGAAGAGAGGACTAAAAACAGCTCTCTCACCCATTCATATATCTGATGACACAGAGTAGAAGGTGGGTCATATGGTGATGCAGTAGGGAGTGGTGGGGCTTGTGGCCAATTGGAGATAAGCCACAGTTCATTTATGATTTAAAATTCTATGTATTAGATAAATCTATGAAAAGCAAATGTTGACATTTACTAGAATCCTCTACATACTGCATTCAGTGTCGATTTTATAGTCATAATTATGTTAGATTCACTTCCAACACAGGTAGCTCAGGGTTATTCAGGAACACGGCACCCACAGACCTCAGGGCCTGTCTGTCATCCACTGTGGCATGTTCAGCAGATAGAGAACTGTGGAGGCCAGCTGGGGAGGGAGTGAGGGTTCTTTAAGGGCTACGGGTGCCAGACTGAGGCATTTGGCTTTTATGTTGTCAGCAGCAGCCACCATCAGAGGGTTCCCAGCATGGGGGCTGATATGATTAGAGCCATGTTTGAGGTGGGCCATTCTGTGGACCAGCACTGGGCACAGAAGGGATGCAGGAAACTCCCGGCAGGACACTCCTTAGAGCTTTGTTCCAGCGATTTCCCATCCCTTTAATCATTTCCCTTCCTCTCCTTCACTTTCTCTACCTGTGTTTGAAATTGCAAAGGCCGACATTAAGGGTTTCCTCCTTGCTTGTGCCAGGAACTTGATGTACGTGATTCTTTCAATCCTCTCCTCAACCCTAGGGGCTGGTTCTCATGCCATTTTTTCGGACAGGGAAACTGGGGTTGGGAAGCTAAGTTCCTTTCCTACAGTTGGGACTGTCAGAGGCAGGGTTTGAACCCAGGTCATACTCCAAGACTGCCCTCAAAAACCACGCAGGGATTTTGCCCATGGAGATATGGACCCTTCCTGGGTCTTCCCACATATTAACAGGTATGAGAACGGAGTTAATGGATAGATGGGTGATCGTGGCTCAGGAACACCCACCTAGTCCTCCTCTGCACCTGTGTCTGAGACGCCCATCCCCATCTGGGGTTCTGATGCTTCATACTACTCAATCATCTGTGCTGAATGTGTTGGGTACCACTCTACCACTTCTGCAGTGGTAGTGGGAGACAGGTCCCTTCTGGTTGGGTGGGATGGAAACCACTCAAAAGAGCTTAAGAACACAAAAGAATGTTTTAGCCCATTCAACTGACAGAGTTCACTTTAAATGGATCCAGATAAGGATCAGCGAGGTTACATTACTTCTCTGGCAAGTGGTAGTGCAAGAAACGGGAACCCAGGTCTCTACGATTGGAGACTTTGCTCTGCAGTACTCCTATGCACAAATCCAGGGACTCAGTGATTGTGTGCTTTTCCCCGTCTAGACTCTAAGCCATCCCCGTCTCACTGAATGACCACTATTCCCTGCGTCCTGCTCCCTCTCGCCCCCTTCCTTCCTGCAGGAATCGCCATGAGGTCCCCATGGCTGTGCTGAACATGCCACACTGGCCTGCCAGGTAGGAAGATAGAATCGTCACATCCCTCCTCAAACACTACCCTGCTGGGCCTTCAGATTTGTATCCCAGCAGCAAATGACACCACCATTCACACCAAACAGTGAACCCTTTATCTGAGAAGTCAAGTGTCACCTAAACAGGCCTTCCAGGCCAGCAAGGATATTATTCATGCACCAGCAGTTTGGGGATTTCTTCTTCTCACACTCAAAGAAAAATGTATCCCTGTGCCCTGTCATCTACCAAGTTCGCCAGGCTGCCAGGTGTCCTTGGCTTTGACGGAACTATTTTATGGAAAGTTCTGACCTAGAACAACACCAGCATGAAGGTTCTCTTTTTCCACCAATTATCCCTCAATCTAGTCTCCTTTTTCAGTTCTGTAAGGACATCCCAGGGAAACCCAGAGCTTCCCAGTCACCCTCAGGCGTGAGAAGCCCAGTCTAGCTCAGTGCAAAACTCCTATCTCAAGTCCAATTTAACGCTCATCTCCTCCAGTCCCCCAACTGTGCTGGCAAGGCTTTGAACAGAGGGATTAATTGGGGAGAATGAATGGTCTTCTCCTTCTTGCCTTCTTCTCCCTTTGGTTTTCTGGTTTTAACAGCTCTGTCATTGGGTCTGAGCGGATGGATTAGAGAGAAAGGGCACATTCCTCTCCACTTGACCATGCAACAAACGAAATCATCTGCTATCAATGCTGATTACCAGGCAGTTCAATGGTCATAGGTGCCTTCTGTACAGATGTGCAAATGCTGGCACCTTTGCGGGGCACAGGTAGATTAGGGGCAACCCTGTGGGTGCAGGCCTCCTGTAATTGTCAGGGACACCAAAGCTACAGTAACAAATAGAACCAAATAAATAATGGCTTGACACACGGCTAGTCATCTCTTGCTCACGTAGCAGTTCTAGGTGGGAGAACGCGTTGGAGGCCAGCTCTCATCCACACAGTCATTCAGGGACCCAGGCTGAAAAAGGCCCTGCCATCTTTAATATGTGGCTTCAGGTCACCGTGACCAGAAAGCCAGAAGAGGGAGAATACATGGAGGAACACGAGTGGGTGGTCTTTATGGACCAGACCCAGGAGTGTCATGCATCGTTTCAGTTCACAGCCTGTTGGCCAGAGCTCAGTCACAGGGCCACACACAATGGCAAGGGGTTTGGACGTGCAGTCAAGCTGTATATCAGAGAGGAGAAGATAGTTTTGGAGAGCAGAGCTAGCAGGCCTGGCCACACCTCCTCGCTGCAGCACTGCCTTGCCAGAGATCCCTCTACACGGTTCCCTCATAGAAAACTCACCTCCACCTGACCTCCCCCAACTTCTCCGAGTGATGGAATTCTGGCAGCTAACAGTCTCCTGTCGCTGAGGTCGCCTCACCGTGCAGCTGGTCCTCTGGGGGACACCAGCCACAGGGCTCAAACCCAATCTTCTGTGGTATCCTCTGGACCCACAGGAAACTAAGAAGTCCTTTTGCAAGAGCAGAGATTAAAGCTGTCCCTTCCTCCATGCCCTCTCTCTCCTGTCTTCTTCTCCTCCTGCTTGAACAAGCAGAAAGGGGTGATAAGAAGCTACACCAGCAGACTGAGTCCTCTTCTTGCTGGCATCCCAGTGTCTACAAGAGATCCCTTTGGAGCTCAGCCTGACTTCAGGTTGACACTGGTAACTCCTCTCTCTCCTGAATCCTCTCTGATCTTCTCCTTATTTATCTAGTCAGTACTGATAACAGCAGAGGTGGCTTGTCCCCTCTCAAGGCGATCTGAGGAGATGGCTGAACCCATTGTGTCTGACCCTCTTTCAAGTGTAAGAGATGCTCAGCATTCCTCTGCCTTCACTTGGGGTCCTAACGATCTATTCTGGGATAACGGGAAATGTCTTAGTCACCTTGACAAAAGCACCCTGCAAAGGGTTGTGAATTTGTCACCAAATTGGGTCAACTCTTTCCTTGAACGGATTGAATCTCTGGGTTGTCTTCACTGGTGTAAACAGAACACCTTAAAGTGCTATCATCAAAGGGTGGTGAAGCAGCATGGAGCGTGTGGAATGAGACAAATGGGGTTCCTGCCACTCCGCGGCTGGGGGGGGCTTTGAGAAGGTCACTTCCCTGACCTGAAAGAGTTGATTTCTCTCTCTACTGCGCATAGGGAAACCCTGCCCCACGGTGGTGTGGATTCTGTGTTGTGTCATGAATAGTAAATACCAGCATGTCCAGCATCTACCTGCCATGTTTCACCCCCTGGACGACGCTAGGGACTCTAAGCAAGTTGTGGAGTTGAGTCTTGCAAACCTCTCCTCCCTCTCTCTAGGTATGTCATCCTGGGCATGTGTGGTGACTGAAATCAGCCACATATTCTTTGGTGCTTCTCCCGTCAAGAGGTGGGGTCTATGTTCCCAACCCTTGAACCTGGGCAGGCTCTAAAACTACGCTGACCAGGGGATTACGGCAGAAGGGATGTTGTGCCAGTTCTCGTCCAGCCTTAAAAGACTGGACGCTTCCACTGCTGTCTGGGGGACTCTCTGGGTGCCCTCAGCTGCGCAACAGAGGCCTGACTGCCCTGAGACCGCCATGCTGGAGCAGACACTTTGACCGACAGTATCAGCTGAGCCCAAACCTCCAGCCTTCCCGGCCAATGTGCCAGCCACCTCGGACCCTCCAGGCAGTGCATCTGCCAACGGACCACCACCAAGAAGCCTCAGTCAAACCACGCCCAGCACGCCCTGCCCAGATTCCTGCCCCACAAAATCTTGAGCTATAATGGATGGTTGCTGTTTTGAGCCATTAAGCTTCAGGGTACTTTGGTAACAGCAATAGATGATCACAACAAAAGGTACGTATCCTGTCTAAGCCTGTAATTTCATACTTACGAAAGAGAAAATATGTTTTTACAAGATTGTTCTAAGAATTAAGCAAAAAAATCTATGTTTAAAGTGCTTGACACGGTCCCTGGCACACAGCAAGCTGTTTTATCTCACAAGCATGTGTGCTGTTCTTTGTGCATTTCCACATGCAATAGTCTTTTTAATATATATACACATTTATTTATTTACTTTTGGCTGCTTTGGTTTTTTGTTGCTGTGCGCGTCTTTCCCTAGTTGCGGTGAGCGGGGGCTACTCTTCGTTGTGGTGTGCAGGCTTCTCACTGAGGTGGCTTCTCTTGTTGCGGAGCACGGGCTCTAGGTGCGTGGGCTTCAGTAGTTGTGGCACACGGGCTCTAGAGCGCAGGCTCAGTAGTTGTGGCGCACAGGCTTAGTTGATCCGCGGCATGTGGGATCTTCCTGGACCAGGGATCGAACTTGTGTCCCCTGCATTGGCAGGTAGATTCTTAACCACTGCGCCACCAGGGAAGCCCCCACATGCGATAGTCTTGATTTACTGTCAAGTGATGATTCTCAGAGCACTCAATTTGATTTCCAGATGGTAAAACGTATATGGATTGCTCTGGACTCAGAAATACCTGGGCTTTATAAATCCTTGTGCTGCCATTTACAAGCTGTGCGCATGACCAAGACAGAGTTACCTCACCTCTCTGAGCCTCAGTTTCCCCATTTGGAAAACAGATATAAAAATCTATCTCGCTGCCTTTTTGGCATAGATTCAATGGGAATGCCTGGCCTAGAGTTGGAGATTGAGAATGAATAACTGTAGTTTTGGTTAGTTTGGTGCCGTAACTGTTATAGTAGCAGCAGTCGTAACACTGATATTTTGAGCTCCACTGCATTTAATGGAGCAGGCTGTGAACAGACCCCCTAAAGGGGTATTTCTGAAAGCAGGCAGCTTCCCCTCTCCTCACCATCTCTCTCCTCTACTCTAGCCCCGGACTTGGTTCCAGCCGCGGAGCTGCCGGAACTCAGCCCAGATTTTTAAATGTGAGTGTAAAAAAGGAAAGAGCCCATTCACAGATGATATTCAACACCCCCTCTCTCCCCAAGCCAAATTCCGTAGGCTCCAGAATGTCCAATGAATAAACGGCTCTTAAAATTCTTCTAGAAAATGCACAAGTTTTCTCTTAATAATGCTGTCAGAAATGAAATATTTACATGCACTTGCTTCAAAATACTGGCAGCTTGTAACCTAAGAATAGTTTTACTTGTGGTGTTGAACAACTACCTTAGGTCCATCTTGTAGATAATTTTGAAAGGAGCAAGAGGATGCAGGGTAGAAAGAGCTGCAAGAGGGAGACTGAGTGGGGAGGGAGGGGCTGACAAGTCCCTGCCCTTGGTTTGCCCTTGAAGTTGGTGTATAAGGAAGGTTAAAGTAGTTCCAGCACTGGGTTGATGGGTGTCTGAGCTGTGATGGGCCCATCAGTCACCCTGACGTGTGCTGGCAAATACTGAGAGATTGTAAACATTATCTGAAGCTTAATTAGGAGGCGGACAGGAGGCTGGGTGGGCGTGAGGAGGGAGCGCTGAGGCTCCCTGTGGCCTGTCCCCACCCCACCCTGCATCCTGGAATCTTTGGGGAAAGTTGCCGCCATTCACATCTCCTTCCAAAGAACTCCTCGTTGCTTTTTTGAGGCCAGGCTGCAAGTTTTAAAAAGGCTCCTAAGATGGTTCTGTTTTCAAATTTAGCTCAGCAATCTGGAAATGCAGTTAAAGATCTTTAGAAACCCTCCTTCTCTTTGACCCAGCAACTCTGCTCCTGGGAATCATTCCTAAGGACGAATTGGAAATACATCAAAAGTCTGTGGCACAAAATAATGCTTTGTAACATTTTTGTAATGGAAAAAACAATTGGGAACAAGCTAGCTGTTCAACAATTGGAGATTGCGTCAGGGAGCTGAATCATCCCCTTTTCAGGAACCACTATATGACTACAGAAGTGATGGTCCAGCAAAGTTTGAAATAATACGGGAAAATGCTCATATATGAAGAAAAAAAACCCAGAACATGAATGACATAAATATTGTACTACCTGATCTCAGTTACGTTAAAGCATGAATAGAAGAAACAGGGGAAGGAAATGACAAAAAAATATATATTAACAGTGTTTTTCTTTGGGAGGTAAAACTGGATATTTCATTTTCTTCTTTCTCTTTTCTGTATTTTCCAAGTTTTCACTACTAAACAAGTATACAGAAAGTTATTCTTTAGACACCATCTAGTTCCTGCCAGTCTTTTCAAATATTCTACCCGTTTTCCTAACTATATCTTCCCCAGAGATTGGTGATTCTAGAGCAAAGCTGGGCTGTGTGACTCCAAATGGCACAAAACAGAGAGACAAGAAACCTAACATGATGAGTTTTGTGTACTTCATGAGTAAGGCACTGTGCTGGGACTTTGGTTACATTCCCTCATTCAATCCTCAAAGCCTGCCGGGTAGGCGCTATTATCACCATCTTATCAATGTTGCGGGAAGTAAGAGTCGGAATAAGTTAGGAAAATTTCCAGGCAATAGAACAGTTAAGAGTCAGTGTGGGAATGTAAGCTCAGGGTGGCCTGACTCCAAATCCCCTTCCCTTCCCTCCTTCATTTCAGTCCCAGATGGAGAGCAGCCCCAGTGGTGCCCTAGCGGGCACAGCCCTTCCTTCCAAAGCCCTTGTGGTAAGATGTAAATTGCTATGGAAACATCCCTGGATGCCCCAGCAACCCCCGCCATCTCAGCTCTTTCAGTGCCTGGAATTCCATAACTGGAGATGCTTTCCTTTAGGTTAGAGAGCTGCCATAACCCTTGTTTCTATGTGTGCTCTTTGAAAATGTGTATACTGCTGGGAGAGGTAACAGGGCGTAATGCCTGGACAAGAACAGGGTGGAGGTTGGGGAACATACCCTGACCTGGGGTGTCCTCATGCTGGGGAGAGGGATGCAGAGCACAATTTATAATGGGGGGTGGGGGGGACATTTATCGTTGGCGGTTGCCCAGCAGCTCATCCCTTTTCTTAAAAACATGTCAATCTCTATTCCAAGAAATTGCCTCTCCCCCATCCTGCGTAGTCTCAGCGAGGAAATGAAGTGGCCCTTTTCCCACTTCAGACGTTGAAAGGGCAGAGCCAGTGATTCTTAACGTTGGCTGCACTTTAGGGTCACAGGGAGTTTGACCAAAGGCAACTGTCCAGGATGCAGCCCTGGGCATTCTAAGCTCATTGATATGGGAAGGGGACTGGACATTGGTACTCACTGAAGCATTCCTGGTGACAGTGATGAGCAGATAGGGTTGAGGACCACTGGACCAGATGCCTCTTCTCAATATCCCCAGGTCAGCAGGGGGCACACATAACAAAGCACTGGCCCCTCTCTCCTGAGATCTCAAGCCTTTGAGTCAGTGACATGAGGGCAGAAACAAAGGGCTGGGGTGCTTTTATCCCATGGATGGTGGGGTTCTGCCAGAACCAGGTCTGCTAGGAGGATTTAGCTCTGGCCTCTTTCCAAGCTCTGTTTAGCTCTGGCCTCTTTCCAAGCTGGTTCTCCCACCTTCCTACAGATTCTGAGAGCCCCACTCCAATAGATTCCCTTTTGTTGAACCCAGGAGCAATAGAATGGGGTCATGAGGACCAGAAGGCAACATAAGAGGACCACATAGAGGCAGGCAGGAGAGCTCCAGGACCACTAGACCCTCCTGCTCGTAAATGGTAGAAATGACTAACCACCCTCCAAAGATTCATGCTCCCTCTTCCCTCATATGAAGTTACCAGTAGGAAATAGCTGCCCAGCCAGGGACTACATTTCCCAGGCTCCCATGTGTCTAGACAGTGCCATGTGACTAGTTCTCACCAATGGGATGTGACTGATAGTGATGTAAGTCACTTCCAGGCCAAGGAGCTTACAAGGCAGGTGTGCCTCTCTTTCTCCAAGCACTTCTGAATACATTTCTGAATATTTCCCCAGGCATTTCTAAATGTTTCTGGGGTCCTCTGAGGACTGAGAGGAGGGGAGTGCTGCAAGGGGAAGAAGTCTGGGTCCTGGAATCACCCTGTGGAGGGCTGGCAGGCCACCAGGGACACCTGCATTGGATTGCTATGGAAGCAAAAAAAAACTTTATTGGGTTAAAGGACTGTAACTGGGGGGTTGCTTTTTAACAGGGGCTGGTGTTATCCTAACTAATACATTCTGTTACTACTGGTGATGATGATGATGATACTAACAATAATATTGATACCTATAGCGAATGTTTGGGTTTTTTTTCTTTTCCATTATGGGTTATTACAGGATATTGAATATAGTTCCCTGTGTTATACAATAGGACCTTTTTATTTATCCATTCTATGTATAATAGGTTGCATCTCCTAATCCCAAACTCCCAATCCATCCCTTCCCGGCCTCCCGGCCCCCTTGGCAAACGCAAGTCTGTTCTCTATGTCTGTTGTTTGGGTATTTATAATATGCCAGGCTCTTTGCTAAGGGTCTTACCTGTAGTAAGTCAGTGGTTCTCAACCAGAGACTAATTTCTGCCCAGGGGACAGGTGGCAATGTCTGGAGACTTTTTTGGTTGTCATACTGAGGATAGGGGTTTACTGTTATCTAGTGGGTGGAGGCCAGAGATGCTGCGAAACACCCTACAAGCACAGGACAGATCCCTACAACCAAGAATTATCTGGCCCCAAATGGTACTAGTGTTAGAGCCAGAAAACCCTGTAGAAGCTCATCAAATACTAATCACCCTCAATTGCACACATTATCCCCATTTTAAAGACACAGAAACAAAGGCCAAGAAAGCATATGCTAGGTAACACAGCCGGTCAGCTTCAAAGCTGAATTTGAAACCCAACTGCCTCAGCCAGATGCCATCCTGCCTCTCTGCTGCCTGACCCCCAGGACTTCGCATCTCTGCTCTCTGTTGAGCTGGACTAATCCCAGACTGCTGGTCTCCCTTTTCCGAGGGCTCATTCGAACCGTCACCACCATCTCCCAAAGGGAGGACCTTGTTGCTACAGTTAAGGCCGTCATCCTCAAGGGAAATCACCAAGGCAGGCTCTGTGTGGTCAGGCACAGCTAGACGGTAAATGATTCAATTAGCTGGTCAGGCCTGGGGTCTGACTCAGGCTGAAATGGGATGCTGCCTGCCAAACCCATGGAAGCAGGGGGCAGGGCCGGCTGCACCCCAGGCCAGAGGTCTAGCATATTCCCCAGGTTTTACTCCTGTCACCCACCTTTGGGAAATTTAACTGTGCAATCCCTTGACTTTCTATAATCCCTCCAGCTATTCCCAGGTACTTCCCACACCTGGCTGGGAGATCAGAGTTGCCCAACTCCAGGACACAAAACCCAACCTGGGGCTGAAATGGTAAGTCTGCGGCTCCATCTCTCACCCTGGGGTGCCCACTCCCTCCCTGAGTTGTCCCCAGTCAGCTCACACCACCTCATCACTGCCTTCTCTCTCCACATAAGAGGTAACTCTGACATCTGCAGTCAACTTTGCTAGGGCAGTCTGATCCATAAACATATAATTCCATTACAGTGTGATAAGTGCTATAACCGAGGTGCCCGTAGTGAAGTCTCCTGGATCCAGAGAGAATAAGGGCAGAGAATAAGGAAGAGAGAAAGGGTTCTCAGAGGGAGGTGGCACAGAGCTAGGTCTTGGAGGATGGGTAGAAGTGCTCTGAGAAGGGGAAGGTGGTACCTGACCCAGATTCCTTTTATCAATCCAGCACATCAAACCCCCCAGCTGCTGTGAGTGTTGGCTGCCACCTTCTCTGGAGAATCACACCTTATCCAAAGATGCCAGAGAGGGGAAGCCCTGACCCCTCCCTGCTCAGGGGCAGCCTGCAGCCGGTGACTGACTGATACAGTGGTATAAACATACATTTCGCTTGCTCCAAGGTGTTAAAACCCTGTGGTGCTACTCACACCCCAGAGCTCCCCGTGGGATCAGGCTGAGGCTTGACTTCAGCCAAACCACATCTTTGCTGAGTGCCTCACCCTGCTGCCATTGCTTCTTTTTTTTTTTTTGAATTTTACTTTTTTATACAGCAGGTTATTAGTTATCCATTTTATACATATTAGTGTATCTATGTCAATCCCAATCTCCCACTGCTTCTTGATAGGTTCCTCCTCAGAGCACTCCTTCAATGCTCATTATTTGCACAAGGATCACATCTCAGCTCTGCCTCTAGAGAACCTGACTCAAGGCCAGGAGGGAGGGCATTTTAGGTTGTTGGGATGATACGGACAACGGTCTGAAGGCAAGCGCTCATGCGATTTTGGAAGGTCAGGAAGCTTTTTATGCAATATTATTAATAATAATAAAAAAGTTAACATTTACTAAGGATTACCCTGTAGGCTGCAAAAACAAAACTCTGTTCTCAGTATTTTTAAACATCATCTCAATCCTCATTGCAACTCTTAGATGCAGATTTTTATTGTTCCCAATTTTAAAAATAGTTTGATGTGAAGTAATTAGCCCCAAGGGGTACGGCTAATAAGTGGCAGAGGGAGATTTGACTTCAGGTGGGCCTAAGTACAGTCTCTGCTCTGCAGACATTATGTTCCAAGTCTTCAGAAAGTCTCAACACCTGGGCAAGACACCCTGCCTCCTTCACTCACCAATCCGCCCAGCAACGGACGGAGAGTTCCTTTAAAACACCCACACACAGGACACCACACTTGTAGTTTCTCTGTCACCTTTGAATGAACATATTCAATGACTCCTTTTAAAAGGACACAGTAATTACGGAGCCCAGATGAAAAGGACAGCATGAAGGAATGCTCAGAACCTCTGCTCGCACAGACATGACATAATTTATGTTCCACCACCACCATCTTTGCTCTCCCCGCTGCAATCTCAAAATGGAGGAGAAACTTGGTAATTGCTTCAGCGGGGCTGGGCGTGCTTTTGTCCATTTGCTTTTCTTATTGCCTTGTCCTGCCTGGTGACCCCTGAGTATTTCATCTTCTTTGGCAGAGCTGGCAGGTTCTAGGACACCCCTGGCAGGGTGGGAAATGCCTTGGAAAACACACAGAGGGAAACTGAGGAGGGCGTGTTGGGGCAGGAGGGCCAGGCTTGGGGAAATGTCCGCAGGCACAATGCTGGGCCAGCACGTCTGCCGTCTGTGGGCGTCTGGAGGTGAAAGGCAAAGCGCCCACGGCGCGCGAGGGCAGAGCAGCTCGTTTCAGGTCAAGCGATGATCTGTAGCCCTGATCTGGATGGACACGGGTCTCCCTCTCGCTTGGTGCAGAGCACACTTCAGAATCATAATGATAGCTATCAAGAGAAGTATTATCGTAACAGATCCCGGCAGGACAGGCCCGGGTGACTGGGATGACTTCTGAGGCTAAGTCCACAAGCGAAGGCTGCAGAAAGGAGGAATGCAGAAGGCCTGGGAACAGGGAAGTGGCTGGGGTGCACCCTGCACAGGGAAGCTGCGGTCAACAGGCAGAAGAAGGTTCCAGGGGGCTAGTGCGGGACGACACACCCAATGTTATTCTCTAGCCGGGCTGCACACCTGCTGTCCCAGGCTCTGAAAACTCAATTTTCCTCACCTTCTCTCCGAGGCTGAGCTGTCTTCCTGCCTGGTGACTCAAATCTGAACTCACACCTGGTCTAAGGTCCATGGGAGGTGGTAAGTGAAGAAGATGAAAGGTCAGGCGTTGGAGTCTCCTGCCCAAGTTCAGTCTCAGCCCTGCCCTTTTATCCCTGTGTGAGCTGGGGCAAGTCTCTTAACCTCTCTGTGCCTCAGTTTCCTCATCTGTTAAATGGGGACCATATAGGGACCATATAGGGTTTTTTAAGGAGTAAATTGGTAGCGCCCATAAAGCTTTTAGAACAGTTCTTGGTGCGGAGTAAAGAGGCAACAAGTGTTGTCTGCTATGATTATGCACAATTACTGTTACTGTTCTGCCGCCGCCACTGCTGCTACTTCGTTAGAGAACCTAGTACAGTGTTTAGTATACAGGCTACTAGCAATTGGTATTTTTGTTCATTTCTTCCCCCTCCTTTCTCTAAATAACTCCAGAGAATGGAGTTACTGGTTCAAAGGACATGGGTGTGCATGTGGACCCATGTGTTCTTAATACACACCACAATGTCCACACCATTTTCTTTCTGGCAGGTGATTTCCAGCACTGACTCTTCCCTCGACTCCACTCCAACCATCCCCTCCAGAGATATCTCAGATTCGTTCGCTTTTCTCCATCCCACATGCTTAGTCCAAGCATCATCCTCTGTTGTCTGGATAAGAGGGATAAGACCACTTAACCAGTTAATTGAAAGCCCCATCCTCTCTTAGCCACTGGGACTGCAGAGCCATTGAGAGCCCAGGTTCCCAGCCTGGGCTCAGAGTAAACAGGATTACCTGGGGTGGGGGGAAGTGGTGGAGACAGTTAAGTTTCAAAGCTTAATCAAAAATTAATTAGGAAAAGAAACAAGCCAAAGGACAAACATCTGTGAGCAGATGATGTGCAAAGGCAAACAAATCTGATACGTAACATTCCATTTGAGTTCGGAGAATGATCCTGCTGGGCTACAGTGGGAGTAGCCGGAAATGCTCTGAGGGGAACAAAAAGCCTCTGTGTTTACTTCTCGGGAACAAATGAAACTGCGGCTCCAAGCTCCAAAGACACGGGAGGAGGGGGCTCTGCCTAGGATCACACAGGGCTGCAGGGGAGCTGCGCATCGGGGAGATGCTAATAAATAATCACTGGGGCACACACTGGCCGGGGCCTCAGAGTGCGGAGGGGGCGGTGTGCACGAGAGAACACACCTCCTGAGGCGGCCAGAACCGGGCCTTCCAGGCAGGGCTGGTGGTGATGGCTGTTCCAGGGCCATCGGTACCTCACTCACATCCCCTCGCCATTCCCGTGCTGAGGTCTTCCTAATATAGCTCCTGTCGGCCTCTCTCGGCGGCTCCTCTGACCACAGGAGTGTGATTCTTCGTGCACACAGCAGGCTGGACGGGTGTCGGCACTGTGGCCCTGGGAGCAGCCCTCAACTAGGGACAGCCTGCATGTCTCTAGGTGGACGGCTCAGACACGGCCCACAGCACTGCCCAGGGGTCCCACTGGGGCTGAGCTCCAGGTGCACACGTGGTGACCTGCTCCTTCGTGCACCTACATTGGCCTCCTCATCACCACCTCTCCCCTTTCCCTTCTCCAACTGCTTCCTGGGACCACTCCCCAAATAAGCCACTTGCATTCAAAGCTTTACCTCGGGGTCTGCTTCTAGGGATTCAACCAAAGACAAGGATGTTGGTGGCGGGCAGACAGGATTGAGGCTAATGACTTGGCTGAGTGAGGGACGCTGTGCACAAACCTGTCCCAAAGTCCACAAGATCCCCATGGGGACTCAGGTGGCCTCAAGACTCCTGTTTGGATCCACCACCTGGTGACCTGTCACCACCATTACCCATATCCATGTCACCCCCGAAGTCAGGGACCTCCTCCATGCAGGAAGCTAACCTTGGAAATACCAGTTAAACGTTACTTTATCTCTGACCCCCGGGAGACTCCAATGAACTCTGCCCTCTGCTTCTTGACAGGAGACCAGAGACCCAAGTGTTCTTACCTGAGGTTCCTGTTCCCCTAGCCTTGCACACTGTTGTCTCTCGAACCTGGAGCTCCTGCCCTGCGCCCCCCCAACTTATTCTAATTAACTCTTGCTTCATCCAACTCAATCAGCATCAGGTGCTCCAGGAAGCATTCTCTGCCCTTGCTACCAACTCCAACAGTAACAAACGCTTTCCTATCACCACAATAGAGATTCTTGCACAAGATTAAAACATTGGTTAATCCACAGTCCCAAACTAGACCAGTCTCTTAACCTGAAAACTTCAAGTTTACAGGCTTTTGGTGGTTCCTGACCCAGAATGATATTTGTGTGTGTGTGTGTTTCTGGGGAGGAGATCCATTGCTTTTATCTGATTATCAAGAGGCTTTCCGACCCCAGAAAATGTCACAGCCATTGCACCAGACTATGAGCTCCTCACGGACGCGGTAACACCTTACTTAGTCTCTTATCCCAGAGTGCACTCCAGTGCCAACTGTCAAAGGCACTTAGCTGGCGATACTATCGGCTAATGTAGTTTGAAAGTTTATTCTGACCCAAAACCCTATGGGTCTTGATTTGTTCGACCCCCATGACAATCCTAAGAGGTGGCTGCCATCTCTGTTCATTGGACATGGGAAAGGAGAGGCTGTGACAGAAGAGCTGGCCCCGGGCCCCACAGATGGAAGGCTTGGTATCGGACGCGAAGGCAGGTAAGTCAGGCTCCTAGCACCAACTAGCTTTACTGAAAATACCAAGAAAGGACAAGCTGGTGAATGAGCAAACACCACGCAACTCATAACCATGTTGTCCCACCAGCTTTTAGGCAGCACCGTGACATACCTTGAACAAAACCTCCGCCTTCGGTAAGACTCCAAAATGTCCACCAACGTCCACATCATTTTTCCTTACAAACAGCAGTGGAGCTCCTATAACCTGGAAATGGATGTCTCTCCTGTAACATCTGAAAATGCACTTTAATCCTTCGGGGCAGGCAGCATCTCTTCTTAGATCTGTTCAATTTTGTTGTTGTTGTTTTACAAATAAAGAAACTGAGGACCAGAAGGTTACGTGGCTTGCCTGAGGCCGTGCAGTGAGTTAGCTGCAAAGCTGGAAGTGGAATCCAGGTCTTGCCGGTTCCCAATTAAGTGCCCTGCCTCCTTCTCCCAGTGGCTGCCTCTCTGTCAAGATGGTGCTAATATGCTTTCCTCCTGAGGGTCACGTGATTTTTCAGTCCACGAGGTTCCGTGAACCCATCACGAAATTCGATTTCATTTGCCTAACGACTCTCAGAGAATCACCTGGCCCTCACACAGCCATTGTGGGATTCCCTGGTCCAGGCTCTAAGAGGCTCCCAGGTCTAGGCGCCACCCTGGAGACCGTCATATCTCTCCTTCTTGGGATCTGCAGGCCCTGGCTAAGGGGATAGAGACAGACTGACTGTCTGGGCTGCTCTGTGTGGCCTGGGTCCCCCCTAATGCACTAACTGATTTATTGGCTAATAAGACAGTTTGTGTGCACCGCTGGGCTATTTGCAAAAGCATCTCCTTTCCACCACTGCTCTCAAGGAAATTCCCAGTCCCCAGTGAAGCAGGCAGAGGGCCTCCCTGGAGTCCCTTCAGGGACCAAGTAGTTCATCGTGTAAGGACTGTGAAGCAGGACATTCCTGGCCCCCCTGGAGTGCAGGTGTCCAGTCCTTATATCAATAAGAATCAGCTAGAACTCTGCTGCTGGAGGTGGGAGAGGAAATGGGTCCCCTGCTGGTCATCAGGATGGGGGATGTCTGGCTCTGATGTCCTCTGGCTC
This sequence comes from Pseudorca crassidens, assembly GCF_039906515.1. Classification (NCBI taxonomy): domain Eukaryota; kingdom Metazoa; phylum Chordata; class Mammalia; order Artiodactyla; family Delphinidae; genus Pseudorca; species Pseudorca crassidens. The sequence continues at coordinate 34,227,458 of NC_090310.1, forward strand.
TGCAGCCTGGGTGCCCCATGTCACCTGCCTGAGCCTCCACTGCTCCACCTACCTGTCCAGTGGGGGACAGAAAATCTTCCTCACTAGGTTACTGTGAGGAATATGTGAAAAAGCACCCAAGAAATATCTGTTGAACTATATAAGAGACACAGATAAGAGAGCACATCAAAGATGCTTGAAAGAAGTTTCTCTCCCTTCCATAACTCTTGCTCCATTATTCTTTCGATCGTGTGTGTCAAGAACGGGAAGGCTGGGACTTCCCTGGTGGTCCAGAGATTTTGCCTTCCAATGCAGGGGGTGCGGGTTTGACCCCCTGGTCAGGGAGCTAAAATCACACATGCCTCTCAGCCAAAACACCAAAAAAACATAAAACAGAAGCAATATTGTAACAAATTCAATAAAGACTTTTTAAAAAAAGTCTACATCAAAAAGAAAGAACAGGAAGGTAGCAGGAGCTGGGAATGGGGGTGCCCCCTTTCTCTCTTTCTCCAGTCCCCCCTCCTTCATCACAGACGCTATTAGTGAGCATTTCTCAGAAGCACACGCCTGCTGTGCATTTTCTCACCAAATTCTTCCCACTCTGCCCTCAAACGATGACAGGTGTCTCCCGTTTCATAGATTGCCGTCCCAAGAACGCTCAGCAAAGATGGAAATGCGCTACACCTGAGCTGCCCAACACAGCAAACGCCGGCCATTGGCTGCTGAACCCTTGAACTGTGCCTCGTGCAACCGGGGAACTGGGTATTTCGTTGAATTTTAATTACTTTACATGTAACTAGCCACAGGTGAAAGTGGCCACCAAGTTGGCTAGCAGAGTTACGAATGGGGGTGAAAAAGAAAAGCAAACTGAAGTTTGGAGAAGTTCGGCAACGTCCCAGGGCATAAACCTGGAGGAAGGCGGAGGTCAGAGCTGCATCCACCGTCACCAGTTTCCTGTGGGCATCTCCTAAACCAAATGGTCAGGCTGGCCATGGACTTAGACACACGAGCCGAGATCTGAAACTCAAGACAGTCTGGGAGAGAAATATTTCCAGGGCTGGGTACTTGGCCCAGAAGGAGAAGGAAATGAATATTCAAAGCAGATAATGGTTGTGGAAACGCTTTGTAAACTACGAAGCGCTGTCTCCCCCTTGGCACTGATTCCACGGCAAAGCTTTCCTGTCCCTCTCCATATCCTGCTGCTCTGTTAATCCTTAATCAAAGCTTAAGGGATTTGGGAATACAGGCCTCTGAAATTTGGACTAAACCCTCCATGTTATTGAAAAGGAAAAAAGCAGGGGGAAAAAAAAAGAAGAAGAAGTATCTTGGAAAATTAGCTTTTCTTTCCTTAAACGCTTTTTGGGTGTCATTACAAACCAAGTGCCAGGGTAATATACCTTGTGTTGTGAATGCCTCACAATTCCTGCTAATTGAATTAAACCCAATTCTCTGCAAATAAACTCTTGGTCATTCTTAATGGCAAATAAGGAACAGAGCTGTTTCTTTCTGGAACGGGTCTAATTACCAGCATCTCCACGAGTAACGCAAGCCGCCTTTGTGTCGGCTCCTGACAATGACGGCTCTGTTAAGACCAAAGTCGCAGCGTGCCCTTGGAAACTTCTCCCTTTTTTTTACTCCACTTCAAAATGTTTAATAATGACTAATCTAATTTCAAAGATGGCAGAGAAAGGACAAGAGGAGAGAAGTCCCCTTTTTAAAAAAAATTCAGGACAAGTATTTCGAAACTGACACACTGCTTATTTTCCTCCCTTTCTTTCTCCCTTGGACACAGCACACATTTTGAAGTTGCCAATGAGTGAAGGAATCTGTGCCTCCGGAGTTGCACGCATGCCCAAGGTGAACAGAGGAGCTGTGCGGAGTAACATCGGTGTCAGGGAGGAAGATGGATTCCATAGGGCTCGTGTGGCCCAGCACCTTTATCAATAATGCAATGCCAATTACTTTGGAGACCAGCCTTGACTCTTGCTGGATGAGAAACTTTATTCCAGGGCTCTGAGAACAGCATATATAATCAGCCACACCAACTAGATTTTAAAATGCAGTACACATCATTGCTTACTGGCAATTCTGCCCTGATGTGTGGGTGGAGGTTCCAAGTCTGAGATTTCCGAGTAAGGTGGATGAAACTTTCACACAGATGGTAACTGTCCTTTGTGTACACTTCGGGCTTCCGGGTGGGTGATGGCTGGCTCTCTGAATTGCTAAGCTCTCATCCTAGGAAGAGCCTCAGACTCTCAACCCTTTGCTGCAGCAGAATAAACCAACTCTAGATCAGCTGGGCAGCCCAGAATTGGGTTCCCCCATTGCACCCTCCAAAGTCTCTCGTTTACCTCCTTCAGTGCCCAAACATCTCGTTCTTTGAAGATGTTATGTTCGCCTCCCTAGGAAAGCTCTCCTGATCTTCTCTGACAGCAAAACTCTTAAATTCAGCTTCCGGACCCCAATGCAGACGCCCCTGTCGGAGCTTGCTACTTGATTCTGTTTGCTCCTGTTGCATTTTTCTCTCCCATCTGTGCCTGAGGCAACATGGCAGAGTGGACGATTGGACTCTGATTGAGGTTTGAATCTTAGTTCTGTTACTTATAGCTGCGTAGCTTGCTGCAAGGTAGTCTACCTCTCAGAACCTCTCTTTTGTCATCCACAGAATAGGGATGTTAATGGTACCTTGCTTCAAGGAATGGCTTGGGTATGATGTGTTATAAATAATAATGTGGATAAAGTGACTAGTACATAGTAGATGCTCAGTAAATGGAATCCCACCGTGTTCTTATTATCAGACTGACCCTCTGTATTTTCTTTACTTGCTTAGATGTCCACTTCCCCCACTGGGCAATCAATTCTTTGAAGGAAAAGCACGGGCCTCATTAATTTCTGTATCTAAGTCTCCCCAGCACCTAGCACAGAGCCAGGCATGGGCTTGGTTTAGAAAACATTTGCTTAATATATTAATGAATAAGTACCTGCATATTTATTCATAATGAATGAATACCAGCAACAAATGTTTAGGAAGAGAAATTAATCAGTGCCTAGCATACAGGAGGTGCTTAATAAGTGAATGAATGAAATAAATGAAGGAATACCTACAACCAAACGTTCAGGGATTTAAATGAAAATCACATGGAAGGGCTTTGTGATTTCCCACAGAGAGAACAAATTCCCCCCAAACCCTCCTGCCAGAAGCAGCTCACATCAGCTCACAGCAGAACAACGATGTTAAATTATTGCTTAACTACTTCTCATATGATGATCTCCTGCATCTCTCCAGGAAAATCATCGCCATTCTCTCGGTGCTGGGAACAGCTGCAGTTCACACGTTTGGGGCGCCTTTTCAACACGATTCCCTCTAACAAGTCTGAACTCGATTTCAGTGGCTCCCTTTCCTTTTCTCTCTGAAGAGCTCCCTCCAGGAGCCTGACATGCGAAGTCCATGGTTCTGGGAAGAGATTTACCATCTCCCAACCTGACCTCCAGGAATAGAGAAAGAGGAAGGCGGGGCCTGGCTGTGACCCTTCCCAGAGATAAGACACAGTGGTGTTTTATTTCAAATCATACCTGGGACTCTGGACTTTGAGCAGAGGCAGCCGAGGGAATGAGCGGCGCAGTGTATTTTAAAGCAGACACATCTATTTCTGCCTCTTTTCGTCTGTCAGTAGAAGGAAGCTCTTGATCCTGGCTGAAATGACAACTGGGCCGCACCAGACCTGGTTGGTGGTGGGCAGGGAACCAGGTCCCTGAGGCTGTGGGAGTAGGGTTGCCCCCTAAAATACAGGATACCCACTTATATTTGAACTTCAGATAAACAGTGAACAAAGGTTTTTCTTTTTAAAAAAATAAATTTGTTTATTTATTTATTTTTGGCTGCTCTGTGTCTTCGTTGCCGCATGGGGACTTTCTTTAGTTGCAGTGAGCGGGGGCTACTCTTCCTCGCGGCTCATGGGCTTCTCATTGTGGTGGCTTCTTGTTGCGGAGAACGGGCTCTAGGCATGCGGGCTTCAGTAGTTGTGGCACATGGGCTCAGTAGTTGTGGCTCACAGGCTCTAGAGCGCAGGCTCAGTAGCTGTGGCGCAAGGGCTTAGTTGCTCCGCAGCACGTGGGATCTTCCTGGACCAGGGCTCAAACCCGTGTCCCCTGTACTGGTAGGTGGTTTCTTAACCACTGCGCCACCAGGGAAGTCCCAAAGGTTTTTTCAATAATGTGAGTATGTCCCTCATACTGTATGGGACATACTTATGCTTAACAAATATTTATTGTTTCTCTGCAATTCCAAGGTAACTGGGCATCGTGCATTTTTACTTGCTACATCTGGCAACCTTTTGTGGGAGGGGCAAGGTGAGGAAACCATTCTCTCAGATCCTTCCCTCCTCTCTGGAAAAGGATACCATGGAGAAATGGGTGGATTATTCAGAGTCTGAAGCTTCTTGAACAGAATTATGATGCTGTGGTTAAAAGGACCGCCTCTAGGTCCAGCTCTGTGGGTTTAAATCCTGGCTCTGCTGCTTCTCAGCTGTTGAATCTGGGATTGGTGGTGTAATGGTACCTATTTTATACAGTGCGTGGGAGATGGTTAAGTGGAATCATCTATGTAAAGTGCTGGATGCAATGCTTGGAAATCACTCAACCCATGTCATTATGCACCATAGTTATTACAGGGGTCTTTGCAAATCAACTAGGGAGCACTTGCTAACCTGCCCGAACAGTGACCTGCAGTACAAGGCAATTTCCTTCATTCTCTAACCCACAGGCCGCCGACTCCCATTGCTGTCTGTTTTTGTAAATAAAGTTTTATTGGAACACAGCTGAGGCAGGAGATAGATAGGCCCCAGGCTGAGCAGCTGGAACTTGTCCCCTGTGGACAGATACTCGAAGATAAAGATAATAACAGGAGCAAGGAGGAGCTGAGTCCTGCTTGGGTACAAGATAAAGAGACCAAGTATTTCTCATTCTTGAGGTCAAGGAGACCTCCCTGACTACACATGCACAGAAAGGCTCCTCAGGGGTCAAAAAAGGGAGGGGGCGCCACCCCAAAATAGGTGGTGTCAACCTCCCCATAGGCCTCTGTGCTGGAATCCATCTTGCTAAGAGATGTGTGCACACACAAGGGAGGACCCTGAGTTAAACCAAATATGGACCCAGAGCCAGGCAAACCAAGATGACTGGTCAGAGGAAACCCGGAAGAATTGCCCCATGTAAGTGATTTAAACTTCCATGAAGGTGTGACTCTTTCTCTGTGCCCGCCCGTGTGTGTCTATCCACACGTACTCTTTGTCCTCCTAGTAAACACCTTACTTGTTTCACTACTTTCCGTCTCTTTGTTGAAATTCATTTCTCCAAAGCAGACAAGCCAGGACCTTGTCACTAGCCACTGGCCCTCGTGGTCTAGTGGTTCGGATTCAGCACTCTCACTGCCACGGCCTGGCTTCAATCTCTGGTTGGGGAACTGAGCTCCTGCTTCAAGCCGCCACAGGCCGAGGCCACCCGCGATCACAGCCACGCTCATTCCTTTACGTATTGTCTGTGGCAGCTTTCATGTTACAAGGGCGGGGTTGCGTAGTTGCCGTAGAGATTGTGTGGCTCTAAAAGCCTAAAATATTTATTAGTTGGCCCAAGACAAAGTTTGCCGATCCCTGATCTAACCACTTGCTTTAGTTTCCTATTGTTGCTACAACACGTTACTGCAAACTCAGTGGCTTAAACGATGCGAATTTATTCTCTTCCAGTTCTGGAGGTCAGATGTCGGAAATCGGTCTCTCTGGGCAACAGTCAGGGTGTTGGCATGGCTTTGCTCATGCTGGAGGCTATAGAGGAGAATCCTTTTCGTTGCCTTTTCCAGCTCCTAGAGGCCACTGTCTGCATTCCCTGGCTTGTGGCCCCTTCCTCCATCTTCAAGGTACAATATTCCAGTCTCTGCTCCCATCACCATGTCACCTTCTCCCCAGCTCCTCCCACCTTCCCCTTATAAGGACCCTTGTGATTGCATTGGGCTCACCTCGATAATCCAGGATAATCCCCCAACTCAAGGTCCTTAACATAATCGCATCTGCGCAGTCCCTTTCTCCACATAAGGTAACATTCCCAGGTTCTGGGGACATGGACATATTTGGAGGCATAATTATTCAAGCTATCACACCAAGGGGTCACAGAGAAGGCAGATGCCAGGCCACCACCCTAACCTGTTCTCATCCCAGCCCTGCACCTGGGAATGAAGAATGAACCCCTATAAACCTGCAGAGTGTGACTGAGCTTGGGTCCCCTCTGGGCTCTAACGTCTGGCAGGTGAGAGATTGTGGGCTGGGGAGCAGCAGGTGGGGAAAGCACCTACAGGAAAGGGAAGGTGTTCAGACCATCCTGCAGGCATGGAGCCTTCTACTTCCTTCCCCCTCCTTCAAGCGCTTCTGACCCAAATGAAGGCAACACTTTCCAAAAGACACACACTCTCAACAGGCCTCACTTACTGGGAGGTGCTCCCAACAGCCTCCTTGAAAAGCAGTGGCCAGCTTGAGGAGCACTCTCAAGGGCAGGAAGCTTGCTCTCCCACAAAAGCCAAGGAGCTGGGAAGAGACCAGGAAGTTTAGGAGCAAGAGAGGCACTTTGACGTGTTTGCAGGAAGCCCTCTGACAGCCCAAGCTCTCTCTCAGAGCAGCCCTGAGAGGCGCTCCTCCAGGTCTTGCCAGCGTGTTTCCCAGGATGCGGAACTCACTGCCTCCCCAGGTAGGTGGCCCTGTCCTCATTGGAGCCCACCTGCTGTTACAGGGTTCATTCCCTCTGCTGTGCCCACACGGGCCTCCAGGTAACTTTGATCACAGGCCCCACTTCTAACTAACCTAAGTTTCCATCCCTTTGTCATCGCCTCACATGTATGAAGCCCAGATTCTCATCCCAGGAGTTCCTTCCTCCATCCAAGAGCTCTGTGTTTATGTAAAAACTGACAGCACAGGGGGAGCTGTGTTCTAGGTGAACCAAAGGCACAGAAGAGAGGAGGTGCAAAGCCAAGTCACCCTCAGGCCAGCCAGTGGGCGACAGCTTTCTCCTCAGCAGAGCAGGGCATTCCCTGGGGCCCCAGTCTCATCCCGGCACTGTCAGACACCAGGGAGAGGGTGCGGCCTCTCTGGGAGTGGCTTTGTTCTTCCAGACTCTTTAGAAAAGCTGTCTGATTCACTGCTGTGCAGATGTACTGCCTCTGGTTCACATAAGGACAGAACCGCAGGGAGGTCGGGGAGGCAAGAGGAGGCTGGGATTGAGGTGCCGGAAAACTGTCCCATTTGTGTCAATTGGCTCGTGACACAGGGCCTAGGTCAGTTTCTAAAACATGGCAGGAACCTAATGACTCTTTTCTGACTTTGGATGTGGGGAAATTGAGGAAGGGGAGTGTTACTAAGTTAGATATTAGACGGACTGTGAACAATGGACCATGAGTGTCTTGGTCACTATTCCCAGGGTCTAGCAGGGTCTCTGGCACACAGCAGGAGCTTACGGCAGACACTGCTGGCTGTTTACCCAACAGTCATTCCCAACCACCTTCTCTACTGTCTTAGTTTCTCAGTCTTGATAAAACCCTAGGGAGACTGATTCTAGCCAACGAACTGCAAGGGGAGGACTGCCAGCGAGGGCATCTTCTCCGAAAGCAATTCTTCTGATAAAAGGAGTTTCAAGAAGAAAGAGCTTCCACTCATCCACTTCCTGCCTTGAAACACAGTGGGATGTTGTGATGCCTGGAGCTGTGGCAGTCATCTTGTGATCATGAAACCATGAACATGAGGATGGAAGTCTGTGCTGAAGGTGCCAAAGCAAAATTGTGAAGCAAAGTTTGGATTCTTGATGCTGTTGAACTAGTTCTGGAACCACTTGACTCCAGTCTTCTTGTAGAGCGAGACACTTTGTGCCTGTACTGATAAGCCTCTGTTGGCCAGGTGTGTTGTGTGCAGCTCAGGGCACTCTAGTTTATGGAGCACTTGATAAATATCTCCTGAGTTGTACTGGGGCAGTGGGGGTTGGGGGGCTTATAGGAAGTGAGTCAGGACCAGATAAAGCCAATAAGACACAAAATGGCTGGGGAGGGAAAGAGGCTGAAAGAATTATGGCCAAAACCAAGAATATAGCTTTTGATGGAAAGTGGGTCTTGGAAAAAAACTTAGTTCCTCCCAGGTAGAGATATTAGATTTCTGGTTCTGATTCTCTGTGAGTTTTTTTTTTTTTTTTAGCCATGCGGCATGAGGGATCTTAATTCCCCAACCAGGGATCGGACCCGTGCCCCCTGCAGTGAAAGTGTGAAGTCTTAACCCCTGAACCGCCAGGGAAGTCCCATGATTTTCTGTGACTTTTATAAGACTTTTTCTCCCTGGTAAGTATTGAGCAGAGGGTGGAGAGGTTTATCTGGCATCTTAGCCAGCCAAAATGTGGTGCAGAGCATGGAATCTAGAACTGGATATGCTGAGTCTAAGTGAGTCTAGCTCTTCGAAGTCAGAGTTTTTCATCCTCAGCACTGCTGACGTTTGGGGCCAGATAACTCCTTGCTGTAGGGGCTCTCATTATAAGAAGTTTATCAATATCCCTGGCCTCTACCATTAGAGGTCAGGAGCACTGCCTCCTCCGAGTTGTGACCACAAAAATGTTTCCAGATATTGTCAAATGCCCCCTGGGGTGCAAATTTTCCTGGATGAGAAACATGCCTCTCTAATAGATTGTGAACAACGGAACTGACTCCTCTGGACATCTTTTTCCTCATCTGGCAAAGGGGAATAATAAGAGAACTACACGCTGGAGCTGGTGAGAGGGTTCATCAAGGTGGTCTGCAGAAGGGGCTTTAGTCGATGTGAACTGCTCCGACGATTACTGTTCTTTGAGGTGGCTTGTGCCATGCCTGCTTCATGACTTGGCACTCATCGGAGCTGAAAGGAATGTAGGTATTCATCCAAGTCCCCATTTTTCAGATAAGGAAACACAGATCCAGAGAGAGAAGGTGACCTGGCCAGTGTCACAGCCCCAGAAGCAGAGTCCAGTATCTTGAATGCTGACCTTTGTTGTCTCTTTTGAAGCAGAAATCTGAACCAGCCTTCCCCGAGAGCCTTGCCCTGACTCCCACAGGACCCTCAAGTCCAATCAGTTCAAGGGTGTTTACTGGGAACAGATTTCACACCAGACATCATGGTAAATACCAGGGATGCAGTGATCAGTAAGATGAGTATGGTCTACCCTGCCCTCATGAAGTCTGCTTGGAAAACCCAACATTACACAGATAATGACAGATGAGGTGCATTTGGAATCACACGGAGCCCTGAAATAAACCAATTGGAAGTAGACCCAGAAAACTCCAGTTCTGCCACTTTTTTCCCAAATGAGGGGCCGGAAGCTCCCAAGATAGAGGAGAACACTGGCACCGGCCAGTCGGCTTTCCCGAAAAGGCATTTCCCCACCTCCTCCTGCCCCAACAAGAGGGTGTGGGTGGTAGCCGGTGGGGTTGAGAGCAGAGAGCTGTGGGTGTGGAGCTGGGAATCACTGTGATTCTGAGGCTTATGTAATTTCTGAGAAAGCCATCTCTGATCAGATTTGGATGGGGACAAAAGAACAAACCACACGACCAATATGATCACTTAGGATTCTGCCAGCTGGACAAACTGTTGTCGTAATTTGTGTTACCCTGGGACACTTGGGGCTACATCCTTGAGGGTGTTTCAGGCAGAGGGAGAAGTGTGTGTATTCAAGGCACTGAGGAAAGTCCAGTAGGCCTGGAATATAAAGAGCATATGCAAAGGCTCCGTGGGAGGAGGGGAAGAGGGGTGGTCAGGAAGATGATGGGAGTCCAGTGGGGTTGAGGCAGAGCAGGTGAGAGGAACCCTGGTAGATGACGAGGCCAGAAGTGTGGGCAGGGTCCTTATACTGAGACACCTCCAGATCACATTAGGGAATATGGATCCTTCTGCAGGTGCCCAGGGCCACTAGGGGGTCATAGGTAAGAGCATCACATGATCCAGTTTCCATTAGGGACACAACCCTTTGGCTTCAATTGGAGGATGCACTGGGGGAAGCAAGGCTGGAGATGGGAGACAAGTCAGGAAGCTGGAACTTAGGGAGAAAGATCCTTGGGAAGAAAGAGGTGGCCTGGGCTGGTGTAGAACACGTTCTCAAACCAGGAGCATTTGCCCTCCCAGACACTTGGCAATGATGGGAGACGTTTCAGGTTGTCACAACTGGGAGCAGGGGTGGTACTGGCATCTAGTGGGTGGAGGCCAGGGATGCAGCTAAACATCCTACAGTGCACAGGATGCGCCCCCACCCCGCCCCCAAAGAATACCCAGCCCAAGATGTCAACAGTGCTAAGGTTAAGTCCTGGCATTGAGAGATGGAGAAGTAAGTTTAAGTTGTGTTCAAGCACAGAGATGCTAAGAAACCAGCCCAAGGTCACACAGCTAGGAAGTGGCAGAATAGCATGCTCTTGCCTCCCTCAGCCTTCGTTCTATGGATTTTCCCTCCCCAATCCATTAGCCAGTGCGGTTTCGAACTAACTGGGCTCAGAAGGTACAACTGGCTGACTTGGCGATGAATTGGATGTGGTGGCTGAAGAATTAGGAAGTATCAAGTAACAGGTCCTAAGTAACAGGAATGATCATGGTTCCATCCACTGACATGGGCAGCACAGAGGAGGAGCAACGAAGGGGTAAGGATAGTAATGCAATCTGGGGCACAGTGGGGCCAGTGTCCTGGACGTGAGCAGAGTAAAAAGCCTTCAGAGCTCCCAGCTGTCTGGACAAAGGACGTCAGCGGCTCCCTGTCCCCCCAGACTTGAGCTTCTCAGCTCCCCATCATCCACCTGGGCCTCCCATATCCAGAGCCCCGTCTGCTGCATTACTTTCCTGGTGGCCCGGCTCTCCAGGCAGGAGTCTGGCTCTCCTGGAGCAACCTTGCCCCCAGCTGCAGAGCCCACGTCTCCCTCAGCAGCGACGGCAGCAGCAGCAGCCGCAGACAGAGCTGCCCTTCCACTCCCCAGACTTCAGTCACCCCCCCCAGCCTCACGACTAATTAGACATCTGCAGCAAGCTACAATTTGCTAAATTGCCTCATGCTCCAACTTCTGGCAGGGACTAATCTGAGTTCTCAACTTGAAGCCCAGAGCCTTCCTCCAAGCAGCCTCGGCTCCCCAATGTCCCTTGTCTTCCCTGGACATCACTGTGCCCCCAACACCCAAAGGAAGTGGAGAGAGGACAGGTTAGGGGTATCTCCAGGATGGTGCGGGGGGAGGATAGAAGGCTATGGGCGTGGCTCCTTTAGGAGTCTGTCATCAATTGTCACCAGAAAAAGACCGCAGAAGAAGATGAATAAGTAATCAGATGTAACAACTTGCCAAATTGAGTTTAATCAAGAACTAAAATGGGTGACAGGAAACACGTTTTAGTGGGGTGGCAGATGAGACTCTTTTCCTCATAAGACCTTGAGAAAGAAGGGTCCTTGGAGACCATCTAGTCCAATGTTTCTCAAAGGGCCACCTGCCTCGGAATCCCCTGGCGGGGTGGGGGGTGGTTTGCTGGGAATACGTATTCCTGGGCTCTGTCTCTGAAGATGCTGATCCAGTAGATCCGAGGGCAGGGGGTCAGGGTGGGCAGGAATACGGATGCTTTGAAACAAATAGGCCAGGTTTTTGACACCCATAAAATCTGGCTGTGCTAGGATTGAGGTCCGCAAATCCCAGATTCCACTAAGCTTCCTCAGTCCTCCTCATCAGAATTAATCAGATACCGTTTCCTGCAAAGCTGATCAATGCATGTGCAGGTCCCACAAAGCCCTGTGCAGCTGTGCTAGCACGCCCTGCTCTGCCCTGCCAGGAATGCCTGCCCTACACTCTGTGCTCAGCTCATGTGCCCTGTCTCCTAGGATGTCCAAGTCTAAGTCAGGCACCTGATCTGGGGAGGACATATGTCTTGTCCCATAGGGGCCCCCAGTCCCTCACGTTCCCCTATTTTACATGCATGTGCAGTACAAGCAGGTCAGTTATGTTTCTGAAAGGGAGCTTCAACCGTGGGTAGCAGAATGCCATCCTCCCCACTCGGGTTTGGAGAGGGAGAGAAGCATATGCATGAACATTTTTACTTCCAAATAAACACATGAGAGACTCCAATCTTTCCAAAATTATAATATTATAATAATTTGGACAGGGGCTGGACTGAAGAAAGGGATATCTCTGTTCTCTCTCCAACATCAAACATTGCCAGGACCAACACACATGTCAGTTCTTGGTTTACTGATCACAAACCATCCTTAACTTTCAGTTAAAGGGGACCCTCTAAGAGTTGCTTAACAGGCAACATTGTATCAGCTAAGCTACCTTTATAATTGAAAGATACAGTGGACTGCCTCCCTCACTTGTACCATTCTGCCAACGTCTTATTAACATAGATATTTGTTGAATTAGGAAATCATGATGACCTGTCACCTTTTATTCCTCACAGGGGGCTTTCTTGGCAAAGGTAGTGAGACTTGTTACTGACTAAGACTTTAGAATGAGATTTTTACCCAGACCCTTAGCCCCCCTACTTAGCTTCTAGAGGTCTGTAGACAACGTGAAATTGAATGTAAAATATAAATTTTGGTGGGGGTCATTGGCTTTTGCCAGATTCTCAGAAACATTTGTGGCTCTAAAAGGGAGAGAAGCACCTTTGGAGAATCTCCTTCTCGGCTGTCAGCTTTGTACAGCAGGGAGATGACCAAGATGACCTCTGAGGAGCTTTTAACCTTATCATTTGCAGGAGGCTTCCATTCACTCCCAGAGGCACGCCCTTTCCTGCAGGGGTCCCAGAGAGATGATGTCCCTAGGAGATCATTTTCTGGAATGCCTCCTCTTCTTGTTCTATTTCTAAGACCCGGAACCCAGCTTTCTCCCTCTGCTGAGTCCATGAGGCCCCAATTAAGAAGCCACTGGACATTCGACAGGTTTGCACAGAATGCCCCATGAATGTGTACCTGCACGCATGGGGCAGAGACATATCAATAAGATGGAATTACAGTACAGTCAGAAACGTGGCAATGATGTTGTGTGCCAGGCTGTGAGCTAAGCATTTCATATATAGCATACTGTCTAATCTTCACAACAGCCCCAAGACCTGGACTATTATTCATCTCCATTTTATAATGAGAAAACTAAGGCACAGAGATGCTAAGAAACCAGCCTAAGGTCACACAGCTAGGAAGTGGCAGAATAGCATGCTCTTGCCTCCCTCAGCCTTCTTTCTATGGATTTGCCCTCCCCAATCCATTAGCCAATGCAGTGTGGCACTAACTTGGCTCAGGATCTAGTTTCACTGCCTTCACCCCAACTGCAGGAGGGCCTGGGGCAAGATCGGCACCACCCCGTATCCGCTGAGCTTCAGCCCCCCTTAGACCTCTCAGGTTATACCTGACCCGGGTGACTGGCTTCCTGCCCACCCAGTTCTCCTTCTCTTCCAGGTCCCAGTTCTGCTCCGAGCCCTTAGCTGGGTCCTGCCTCCTCTGTGTGGTCCTGGACCATAACCTGCTGCTGGCTGGGGTCTTTCTTCAGCCAAATGGACAGTCCTTCCCTCTAGAATTAGGACACTCGATACACATTTTTTGAGAGCTTCCCATGTTCCAGACCCCATTTTAGGCAATGGAAGCATGTGTGAACAAGACTGAGTTCCTGATCTAAAGGAGCTTATGCATTCGTTTTTAAACGAAATCTTTAATGAACAACTACTATGTGACATGAAGTGTAGACGTTTGTATTATTGTGATTAAGGTGGACAGATGTTCAACTAGCCAACAAGTACATTAGCAACCTTATTTTACACAATGATAAGGGTCACAGTAAAACGCAGTTGGGGGATATGCCAGGATGGCAGGTGGGAGCCTCATTTAGATGGGACGGTCTGGGATGTCCAGTGGAAGAGGTGGCATGTGAGAGGAGACCTGAATGCCCAGAAGATGCTGGTCATTCTGTGCACGGGGGTCAGAGGGAGCAGCTAGGAAACAGCCTGATGGCAAGACTGACCCTGGGCCATTGAAACAATATTGTCAGTTTTAGAGACACAAAGAATGGCAGGGAAGCGGATCCTGCTTGGGGGACGGGTGGCAGCAAGACCAGATGGGCACACTGCAGCCGTGGAGAGGATGTGAATGTCATTGTATGTGGACAGTGGGGACACGCAGAGAAGGCATCAGTGTGATTTGATTTGGGTTCAGAGATCATCCCAGCTGCTGTATGTCATCTTCCCATGGGTCTCACCCATAGGGGTCTCCCCTCCCAACCAGACCCACAGACACCCACCCAAAAGGAGCTGGAAGCTCCACTCCCGCTGGGACTTGGTCCCCACCCTCCCGAGGGTCCTCCAGACCTGACTCAGCTCCCCTCAATCCTGGCCCCGTCTCATCCTCTTTCCTCCAGCTGCTAGGCTATGATTGATACTGAGCTTTCATGGAGCTGCATTCATTTTTATAGAAAACAACAACAACAAAGAGCAGATAATTGGAAGTTCAGTGATTCCTTTGTGCTCCCGAGTGCCTGTGCACAACAGAACAGGTTTGGTGGGCTGAAATGATCCCCACCCCCAATATCATCATAAAATGCCTAGTAAGGCTTGAGGCCCAGTGTGGATGATGAGGTTTCACCAACTCCACCCAACTGTAAGCACATGGTTTCTAACCCAACATGCAGGTAGCCAGGTGATGCCAGACCCTGAGCAGCCACAACATTGGAGACAAATTGCAAACGGCTTTGCCGCCCATGCGTGGGTGCTGGACAATCCTAGCCTGGACAAAGTGTCAATCTGATGTTTTAAAAACCCTGCAGCGAAATGTCAGGGCCATGTGAATATACGGAGCAAATGAAGGAACTGGAATCAAGAAGAAAGGAAAGGCAGACATCCTCAGATCTTGCCCCTGGGGGTCTTTCATGCCATCTATGCCAATAAGTTATCTAAGGAGGAAAAAAAAACAACTTTTTTTTTTTGTTTCCCCTCTGAACGGAGAGTTTTTCCAAAAGGTTCCAATTTATCTTTGATTCTGTAGTTGCTGGTGATAGTATTCAAAGACCTTTGGGGTAACAGGTGCATTTCAAATGAGTGGAAGTAACAAATAAATTGGATCCAGGATTTACAACGTTAGGGATGTCTTTGTTCTCTTGAGTCAATGCCTGGCTTGTGGACAGCAGAGCTACACAGCCCACAGGAGCCCAGGGAGATGGTGGCAGGGGGCCTATTGAGCGGGGAGGAGAGGAGGGGATGCAGGGAGAGAAGGGAGGAAGCAGAGGAGAACCACTGAGTCCTCCTATGCAGTTCCTCAGAATGTGCTCAGGCTCTGCCTCCAAAATACGACTGACACCCTTCTTCCTCCCTCCATCCCTGCTGCCACCACCCTGGTCCGAGTCATCATTAGGACTTAAACAGCCTTCCGCTGGTTCCCCTCACTTCTCTTTGCCCCTTCAATCCATTTTCCACATAGCAGTCAAAATGATCTTTTCAAAACCCACAGTTCATCATGCGACTCCCAGCTTGAAACCCTTCTAGAGCTTCCTATGGGTACTTAGAATAACCTCTTTGCTTGCTACAGCCTAGAAATCTCTGCAGGATTGGCCCCTGCCTCAGTCTCCCTCTACACTCCCGTGTGGTCAGCAGACTCTAAGATGGTCCGCGAGATCCCGTGTTCTGGGCATTCATGCCTTTGTGAAATCCCCTCTCCTTGAGTGTGAACCAGGCCTTGAGATTTGCTTCTAATGAAGAGAAGACAACAAAGGTGAGAGGGCTTGAAACCAGGTCCTTCCCCAGTCAAACCTTTAGATGACTGCAGCCTGCAAGACCCTGGAACCAAGGCCCCAGCTAAGCTGCACCTTGACTACTGACCCAAAGTGCTAAGAAATGTTGTTTTAAGTGCTAACTGTTGGGGTAATTTTTTACACAGCAGTAGACAGCTCAGGTATCCAGCCACATTTTTCTCCTTTCAGCCGACAGGTATACCATTGTCTTCTCTGCCCCGGGAGCCCCACATACTCTACCTTCTCCTGAAATGCTCCACCCCCACCCTCCACATGGCTGCATGTTTTTCATCCTTTATTTCTAGGCTAAGATGTCACTTTCTCAGAGAATTGACCTGATCACACCATCTAAGTAGTTACTCCACCTACCAGTGTTCTTTAATACCCTTTAGTTCTTTAATTCCCTTTGTAGATCTGATCATGGTTAGTAATTATAAATTATTGATATATGAGGCAAATGACTCTCTCCCAATGCATGGATGGACAGATGGGTGGATGGATAGACAGGTGGGTGGGAGGGTGGATGGATGGATGGATGGATGGATAGTTGGATAGATGGATGGGCAGAAGGATGGATGGATAATGGATGAGGAGGAGAAAGAGCCACACAGGCACATTGCTTTGTGTTCAGAGGAAGATGGCTAATATAGCAAGAGGACTTGGAACTTTAACTTAAAGCAGGGGTGGACAACTAAAGTTTAATTAGAGCACCCATTTTTTTTTAATACTGTCTATAGCTGCTTCCACACTACAGAAGAGTTGAGTAGTCAAGACAGTGACAGTGTGACCTGAAAGCTTAAAACAGTTATTATCTGACCCTTTTCAGGAAAAGTTTGCTGACCCCTGATCTAGAGAGAGGGGATTCTTAGGGTGGGTGGAAGGAGTGTCCTCAAGTACTGCAAAGAAGTAGAATATAAGTTGTCCTATGTAGCTTTAAACGGGTAGAAAACAGTACTAATGTGTAAAAAGAGGGACAGATGTGGGCTCAACAGGAAACAGAATATTCTTAGATTCAGAGCTGCTCCCAAAAGTAGGCTTCCCAGGGAATCAGTGAGCACTCTGCCTTGGAGGTATGCAAGGGAAAACTAAAAAACCACTTTCCAGAACATTGTAAAGATATTCATTGGTCAAGGATTTAGGGTTCCTTAACCTGTTTGTCTCATGAACTCCTTTAGAAGTCAGATGAAACCCAAGCACCACTTCTCAGAATTGCACTTATAAATGCACAAATATATACATAGAATATATAAATTATAAATTATATTAAAATACAGATAAAAATTTGTAAGAGAACAATATGTCTGTGCTTTTTAATTGACACACTAAATAACAATATCCAGTGATGGTCTATAGTAACTTTGAAGTAGAGATGAGCATAAAGTAGGGGTCAGCAAACCATGGTCCACAGGTCAAGTCTGGCCCACAACTTGTTTTTGTAAATAAATTTTATTGAAACACAGCCACTCCCTTTTTGTTTACATACTAAGGCTGTTTTCATGCTACACAGTGTAGTTAAATAGTTGAGACAGCAACCATATGGGCCACAACACCAAAAATATTTACTCCCTGACCTTATACAGAAAAAGTTTGCCAACCCCTGGCATAAGGGACTTTCAAGATATCTGTGACATAATATGAAAATACCTGGAATTTCTATAAGCAATAGAACCACAGGTACTACCAGCACTATTGAGGTTTGTTTTGAAATTCACACTGAGGGGCGGAGTAAATTTCTGGTAAACGTTAGGTAAAAAGTGCTGGGGGGAGGAGTGACTGCTTAATGGATATGGGGTTTCCATCTGGGGTGATGAAAAGGTTCTGGAACAGCGGGGATGGTTGCCCAATACTTAATGTACTTAATGTCCCTGAATCATATACTTTAAATTGGTTAAAATGATAAACTTCATTTTATATGTTTTTACCACCCAAAAAATGCACTAAAAAATAGGATATATTTTTTCCATCCAAGTTCATGGACCCCCCTGAATTCCAACCACGAACTCCAGGTAAAAATCCAAGTATATTCCAGGAGTCTAAGTTCTTAGAGAAACGCTCAGCCCGTGGATTGGAAAGTGTAATGATGCTGGGGTGCTGGAGTAAAAGCAAGAGGTTGACCCTCCTGGTGAGGGAAGCAGAGAGACAGAGCCCATGTCCAAGTCCCTTGGGCACACAAGCCAGGACAGAGCATGTGGTTAGCATGTGGTCTCCGGGGTGGCCAGGGGAAGTGCAAGAAAAAATAAATCTCCTACCCCACCTCAGGAACCCAGGAACTAGACACAGGAGGGCTCAAGAGGCCCATTTAGTGATTCTCTGGGTTTGTATGCTACTTACCGCACAGCTGCCCTCAGACCTCTGAAGCCACAGGGCTCCGTGCATGCAGGGATCACATGTAAAGCCACGTCTGAGCCCGCCCCGCAGCCTGGGAAGACAGAGGCCTCAGATGCCCTGCAAAGGCAGGATGCCTAATTGTGGAACTCAATTCTGTTTTCATAGGAATCAATTTGGAGGGATTATCATTTTCGATTATTCAACAACATCCAATTTTCTCTTCACACCTCCGCCAGACAGGAGGAGAGAAATTGCATATGTCAATCACCCCCAAAGGCCATGGACGAGCCTGAAGTCAACCAGCATCGAGGGAGCATGAGCAGGGCCCTGGGAATGTGCCCTGGCTTTTCTGAGACAAATGGAGACACCAGATGGCCTTTTGCCCCAGACTCCAGGACACTGTCTGGCGCTTGTTCTCCCTGTCAAGGAGGGAGACAGACAGGCTTCACGCTGGAGAGTGATAGGCTCGGGGGACTGAGGAGGGAAGCAGCCCCTGCCCCCTACACCTTGGACAGTCTTCCTACTCCTATTCACCCAGCATCACGGAGGGCCCTTTCCGAGTCCTTGGAAATAACAGGAAGGAGCCCCATCCTCCCATCCCATAACCCTGAGCTCTCAACCTTGGCTTCATACCCCTTAATGTGGAGGCAAGTCCCTCCAGCTCTGGGGCACAGACCGGTTAAGCAACTCACTCAAGTTCCCATACCTAGTTAGTGAGAACCTGGGTTCAAAGCCAGAGTCTGGCCGCCGAACCTTAACTCCCACCCTGCAGAGGACGCTGCCTGAGGGCACCAGGCTCTCAATGAGCAACACCTCCTATGCCTCTGGTAGAACCCTCAGTGCTGTGTCACATGGTGTGTGACTCTGCGAGCTGGTCAGCTCCCCAAAACTCGCCACCCGGCGTTCAACCACATGTTTATCAAGTCCCAGGCGCAAGCCCTCACCTCACTCCCAAAATAGTTACCGAGTACCCACTCTGTGCCAGGCCTTGTGCTGGCAGATAAGAATAAAGGGAGTGGGCCTTTGTCCATTCATGGCCCAAATATCTGACCGCCCTCTACATCCCAGGGGCCACCACTGCCCTCCAGGACCCTCAGTCAAACAGGGGGGAGTCAAACACATAAGGTGATGGGTATTACCGGGGGTTAGATGTGCCAAAAGGGGTGGAATTCTGAGCCAGGTGCAGGGTGGGCTCTCACCAGCAATAATAATAATTATCATCATCATAATCATAATGATGCTGATGATGATAATGGTAGAACAGTTGATACTCCTTACCGGATACTTCTTCTGTGCCAGGAATTGCTCTCAGTGCTCTGAAGCCTTGCACTAGACCCTCACAATTTTCTGACAGAAAAGCTCTTTTTGGCCCCATTTTACAGGTGAAAGAACTGGAAGCAGAAGCTAACTTACTTGCCCGAGGTCTCACAGTTTGTAGGAGGTGGAGCAGAATTTCTAGCCTGGGAATCTGGCTCTAGAGAAGATGCTCTTAACCAGTTTATTATACTATGTGCCACCCCCTCCCCACAACGAGTAAACATTTGTTGGGTTGAACTGTCCAGGACCGGCTGGGAGGGCAGAGTGGTCTGGCAGCAATGAGACCAAGAGAATGATGGGAACCCACTGCCCCCACCCCAGCTGGGATGGATGGTGTCCAGACTGGTCGTGGCCTCGGGCTCCAGCACCCTAGGTGGCTCCTGTATTATCTCTGAGGCCAGATGAGCAGGAAATGACAGCAGTCAGCTGTAAGGAGCTTTCCTCCTCTATGAGCGATGACTCTGTCCTGATGGGGTGGGCTGCAGTATGGGCGGGGGGCTGCAGAGACCCTGGTGGGAGCATCTCTTGGCAGTGGGTCTACGGGAGAGGAAGGGTGGGGAGAAGGCAGCTTCTGCGGGCAAGGGCCGCAGCAAGGGCCCTCGCTGCTCTCCCAGGGCAGGTGGGCTCACGGGTTGGCATTGTGATGACTTACCACCTTAATCATGTGGGGCTTTGGGGCCAAAGGTTAGGAAAACCATCACTCAGAGAGGGGACAGCACTCCCTGAAACTGGGATCAAGGTTTCCTCTGATTAAGGAATTGCTGTCAGAGAGGGCTGCATGCAGACGGGCATGTTGAACTGTCTGATCCACTTAAAACCCTGCGAGGCTGGGAGAGCCCGGGAGACAGATGCGGGTGGGGCACGCTGTCACCGGGATGCTGCTGGAGTCACAGGCAACGATTCAGGAGGAATGATTTCACATCTCTTTCTCACAGGGAACACGTTCCTCCACACAAAGCTCATCTTCAGGTGCCCCTGACAACTGACCAGCAAGCACAGCATCGGAGCCAGGGAAGAAATGTGCGGGGCTTCAGGAGGGGGGTTCCCCTCCCTGCGGCCTGGAAGCCTGATGGGGCTGCTCCCCTCAAGCTGATGCCCCGAGCACAGTCCAGCCACCAGCTGGGGCCATGTGCATGGTCCCTCCTCACCCCACCTGCTTCCCCGATGCCCTCTCCTGCTCCTCCCCTCCCTCGGATCGATGCTGCAGACACTCAGATTCCTTTAGCAAATGTCTGTGTACTCAGGTCCACACAAGGCACTGAAGACACAAAGCTGAGAAAGGCAGGACGGCAGGTGGTGAAGAGAACAGACCTTGGCTCAGGGTGTGGTTTGAGTGCTGACCACGGGCAAGTGTCTTAGTCCCATGGGCCCCAGCTCCCTTGTCTGTGAAATGGGATAATAGCTCCTTCTTCACAAAGCTAACGAAGGAGACAATGTGAATCCACAGGATGGTGCAGCAGCGTGGTCCTCATCGAGGATGGACGTGCGATCAATTCACCTGAAGGCTAGGATGCCTCGCCGGATTTCCCAGTCCAGTCCAGGACAACTGGTCTCTGCACAAGTTATTTCAACTGAATGTGATGGAACAAGAAGCAAACAGAAAGGCCAGTCTTCTCTGATGGAGTCAAGAAGGCAACAAGGAGGTGACATTTAGGGTAGAAAGTCAGCCCCTCATGGTGGAGAACACCTATTAGTCATTTCTGTGGCTCCAGAGCCTGCCTGGAGCTGCGTCTAGCATGTAGGAAAGGGCTCGAAACATATCTGTTGAGAGAAACTAAAGCCAAGGCTTAAAGGATGTGCCATGCGTCACCAGGCAGACACAGCAGATGCAAAGGGCATTCCAGGCAGAGGGACCGCATGGGCAGAGGCCTGGAGATGGGACTCTGATAAGACGTCAGGTGGATCCACCTTTGTGGGACATCGGGCTCCCGAGGGGTGAACTGCAGAAGGCAAGGCAGCAGGGCTCCAGGCTCCAGCTCAGAGAGCCTCGGTTTCCAAGAGAGACAGTTTGCATTGCTTCTACAGGCCAAGTGGGGCCTCTGCAGGGTCAAATGGCAAAGCAGCCTCACGAGGTGAAGCTTTTGAAGGATCGCTGGAGCAGAGGCAGCGCACAGCTGGAAGCAGAGAAGCCTCAGGTGGAAGATATCGCTAAATTCCCAGAGCAGGAGGGTGGCCTTGCGGATGGAGAGAAAGCAGAGGAGGGGAGGGGAAAGGATGGGGTTGGGGGCGATACGAGGGGGACTTAGGCAGGGAATGATGGGATGTGCAGGCTCATACGTGGAATGGTGGGAATGGGAGAGACATGAGTCCAGGGTGATGTGCTTGGTGGATGGAGAGCCATTTACTGAGACTGGGTCACAGAAGGAGTCGTCTCTGGGCAGCCCTGTTGAGTGAGGAAGACGAGACATACAAGGGATATGTCTGTTGGATACAGAGATCCAACACTCAGAGGGAGTTTAGCTGTGGGCAGCAGCACCCAGCTGTGCCCCTAAATCTTATGCTGAGTCCCATTCCCTGATGTCCTCCATGGTCACGACTCTTCATCTTCACCAACAGCTCTTGAAAACCAGATCCTGTCCTACTCTTCTGCTCCCTCCCCAAAGCGAGCAGAGGGAAATGTTCTAGAAATGGACTTCAACCATCTCCCATCCAGAGGTTCTGTGTGCCTCCAGAGGAGGGCTTCACAAGATGTGTCTAGCACAGTGTCTGACTGTGACTGGTGCCCAAGGGGTCTGCTGACTGGATGAAGGAAGGCAGAAGCTCCTGTGCTGTTTACAGATCCCCCAAGAGCAGGAACCAAGGCTCCCAGTGTCCCCCTACACGTGGAATTTGAGAGCCATGTGATGCAGTCACTTGCAGGGCTTGACTTACAAGGAAACCCGGGATCCCCTACTTGGACAAGCCACTTCCCCTCCCTGAGCCTCAGTTTCCCCACATGCACAATGATGATGGTATTGATCACCTGGAAGCATCACTGAGCCAGGTATGGAAACCACACAACACACAGCCTGGCTCAGCAGCAGTTCAATAGTTGGTAATGATGCTAATAATGGTGACAATTCCAATGATTTGCTGCTGCTATTGATCTGGAGGGTGATGAAGATTACTTAATGTCTTCCTCCATCACGCCCCTGCTTCAAAGAACCTGCTGCTCTCATGATAAAGACAAAGGTACCTAATATGGCCAACATGACCCGCTACTGTCTGACTCCTGCTTGTATCTTCAGCCCTGACTTGACGGACCTTCCTTTTCTTTCTCTCTCTCATATTCTCTCTTTCATATTCTCGCTCGCTAAGGGGCTTGGTGACTTGCCACCCTGCCAAACATCAGCAAGACCTCCTCCTGTACTCTAAGCTGTGAGAGTTTCGGCCTACTCACTTGTTCTCTCATTAACTTCTCACTCTCACACTCATTCAAAAGTCATTTATCTACTGCCTGCTCTGGGCCAGGCACTGTAAAAACTGAAGCGCCTGAAATTCCAGCCATGAGTGGGATATAAGTGTGTAGTCCATCATCCCTCCGTGCCTACTGGTCAGCAAGCTCGGTTTAAAAAGAAATGTGAGGGGGAATGAGGTAGGATAGACGGTCACTGATCCCAGAGACCCCAGCTGCTCTCCACACCTGTTTAATTACAGTAATAGAAGTATGGCTGCTCCCAGAAACACCTACCTCCAACACACACACACACACACACACACACGCACACACACACACACACGTGTACACACGTGCATGCACACACATGTACACACGCACACACACGTGTACGCACTCGCATACACACATGCGCGTACACACGCACACACACACACACGTACGTCCTAATAGAAAACCCAAGTTGGATTATAAAGTAGGAAGGAAGTACAGGAAAGGGGGTGTCCTCAGCTGAACCCAAAATGGAAATCAGAGTCTGTTTCTTGTGGGATTTACTGATAGGAGGGTGGATCTCCAGCCCAGGGTGTTTACTTGCATGGGAGGAAGAGAGACTATGAAAAGAAATATTTTTTCTTGGATTCCCAATAAGGAAGACAACACAGAGAGGCTGGAATGGCATTTTTTTCTTAGCCTGAATCTTGGGACAAAGAATTGCAGAGAAAACAGCTTCAGACAGGAGATGAAGGGGCAGCTTTCATGAGACACTGAGGAATTTGGGGTTCAGGTGGCATGGTCTGGGGGCCCAGTTGACCCATCTGGTGAAGAAGAGTTGGT
Organism: Pseudorca crassidens; assembly: GCF_039906515.1. Taxonomy (NCBI): domain Eukaryota; kingdom Metazoa; phylum Chordata; class Mammalia; order Artiodactyla; family Delphinidae; genus Pseudorca; species Pseudorca crassidens. The sequence goes on from NC_090310.1 coordinate 34,251,061, forward strand.
CTTGTCTCTTCTACAGAGAAAACTGTGTTGCTTCAGCCAGTGAGACTCAAAGGGATCTGGAGGGTTTTATAACTTCGGGTACTAGAAGTCAGGGAAGCCTTCCTAGATGAGGTGGGAATAGAGCTTAGATGAACAGGTACTGTAGGGTAAAGGTGTGTCAGAAAACCCCGCCTGCTGCTGACATCCTACTACCTCAAAGCCTAAGGATGCAGCAAGTAAAACAAAATGGAGATGTATGAGGAAGAGCATCTTTAAGGAACTATCGGGTGCTGATGGCGGGTGCTGGTCTGCAAATCAGAACCAAAGCTTCCCATCTTCCCAAGAGCACCCGCATCAAGAACTGGAGGTTCTCACAACCCCATCGGCCATAGCAAGAGCTGCTGTCCCACTCACTGCCCCCTTCCCAACCCAGAGGTGCCAAAAGCCACACACCTAGGAGCTGTGATATCCAAATAATCCCAACAGATATTAACCAACAGTAATACCCATGCAGTATCCACGCCAGAACCCGGCCCCCAGCCCCACCCCCACCGAGTCCATTACTGAGCACAGCGTCAGTGTCCTCTGCAGCACCAATTTCTCTGGGCTCCACGGTTTCCCGAGAAAGGATAATAAATGTGTTTGCAAGCGTGGGGTGATTTATTAAAGTGTATTGTATTGCAATAGTTTTACAAGAAGATTAATTTTTAATAAAGAAACCTATTACCTCACTCTTTGAGGACCTTCACACACCTAAGAAAAATGATTCTCTTTGCCTCTGTGGAAGCTGCTGTGGCTTCTTTCCTGGAACACGGTCCACTTTTCTCTTCAGGCTCCTCCTGAGAGAGGAAGATGGACTTTCTGAGTGGGGTCCAAACAGAATCCAAGCCTCTTCTTGGTCCATTAGTGACCGAATGCCCATTTTTCAGGCTCTTTTCTTAGCCACCCTGGCTTGGGTTTCTGTTCTGCAGAGCTGCCCCCTCTCTAATCATGAGAAGTGGTGCAGAGCAGATGAAGGGCCAGACTCTCGATGCCTAAGACCCAGGCCAGCTGCTGACCACTGGGTCCTCTGAGCCGGGGCTTGAGGGATGGAAGGGAATTTAAAGGAGTCCCACGTGTGATAAGACATCAGAATGTAAGTCAGGAATAAAAATAAAAAGAACTAAGCAGCCTTATACACAAGTGGACCAGACAGCAGGCTTGAAATCACTATACTCCACCGTTCACTAGCTCTGTGACCTTGAGCAGGTTACATGACCACTGGGCCTGAATTTCCCTACCTGTGAAATGGCCATTGGTAGAACTGGGGGAGGAGTCAATGAACTGAAACAAGTTAAGTCTCTGTACAGGACCTATGTTTGTTGTTACTGTTATTGCTATTGATATTATTGAGAGGAGAGAAAAGGCTGGTGAGGCTGGGATTTAAGGTAGAGGGTGATCTTTGCATAAGTTAAAGGCCTTTTAGGGAATAAAATTCCTTCATCTCTCCTTCATTAGGAATAGCATACAAGGAAATGGTGGACAATTTGCCGAAGAGAGACTTTGGCTAGAGCTGAGAAAGAACAGTCATGGGATGTGGTCCAAAGCGGATGAGGCGCCTGACAGTCAGATTCAGGCAACCGAGGAGGGGTGTGGAGACTCCTTCTCTGGAGGATTTTACACAGGGGAAAGTGCCCTCTGACAAGAGTAATGACAGGTTAGTTAACTTGGAGACAGAAGGTTAGTCATTGAAATGTATTATTATTGTTATGATTATTGTTGTTATTGTTTAAGCCGTGCTGTTCAAAAATTAGTTGAGAACATACCATGTGCTGGAATTGCATCTACCATAATTCCAGGGACCCAGCCCAACCATGTGTATCTTTAACTACACATAAAGGACCTTGTACTGAGCTTAGGGTCAGAACAAATGACTAAAATTCCCAGTGATATTGGATCCAAATAATGAAATACCAATAGCAGCTAATATATATTAAGTACTTGGTCTACGCCAGACACTATACTAAGTACTTGATATATTAGCTCATTTAATCCTCAGAATAACTCTGTAGCTCCATAACATGAGAAAATTATTTGCAAATCTCATATCTGATAAAGGATTGATATTATATAAAAAAACACTTAAAATTCAATAATAAGATTTGCCTATTCTGATATTTAACATAAATGGAATTCTATAATATGGGGCCTTTTGTGTCTGGCTTCTTTCAGTGAGCATAATATATTCAAGCTTCATCCATGTTGTACCATGTAACAGTATTTCATTCCTTCTTATAACTAAGTAATATTCTACTGTATGGATAGACCACACAGAGACAGAAAGCAAATTAGTGGTTGCCAGGGGCCATGGGAGAAGCAAATGGGGAGTGTCTGCTTAATGGGGAGGGAGTTTCTGTTTGGGGTCTGGAACCAGAGTGGTGATGGTTGTCCAACATTGTAGATGTACTTATTACTATTGAATAGTATGCTTTAAAGAGATTTAAGTAGGTAGCATTTTACCACAATAAAAATATCTCAATAAGAAGAAAATAAACAACCCAAATTTAAAAATGGGTAAAAGATTTGAACAAAAACTTCACCAAGGACAACAGTATACAAATAAGCAATTGAAAGATGCCCAACATCATTAGTCATTAGGGGAATGAAAATTAAAGCCGCAATAAAATAGCACTATACACCCATTAGAATGTCTAAAATTAAAAGTACTAATCATACCGATATCAGTGAGGATGTAGGAAACTAGAATGCCCATATGTTGCTAGTAGGAATATAAAATGATACAACAGCTTTGGGAAATAGTTTCTTTAAAAGATAAGCTGTCACCAACAAATGATCCACATTCCACCTCTGGGTATTTACCCAAGAGAAATGAAAGCATAATTCCACACACAAAGACTTGTACACAAATGTTCACATCAGCATTATTTGTAATACTTCAAAACTGGAAACAAACCAATTGTCCATCAATTGGTAAATGGATAGACAAAATGTGGTACATCCATTCAGTGGAGTTCTACGCAGCAATGCAAAGAATGAAATACTGGGTGAACCCAAAAACCATTACAAGAAGTGAAAAACGCCAGATGCAAAGGACAGTCTACTTTTTATTCACTTTCTATAAAATGCCCCCCAAAAAGCAAATTCATAAAGATGGGAATGAGATCAGGATCAAACCTTAATCCTGAGGTTTCAGAAGTTGCCTGGAGCTAGAGGCTGGGGGAGTGGGAACTGACTGCAAATGGAGTATTTTGGGGGTAAGGGAGAAGATCTAAAACTGGATTGTGGTGATGGTTGCACAACTCTATAAATTTACTAAAAATTATTGCATCCTACATGAATACTAGGTGAATATTACAGTATGTCAATTATATCTCACTACAAAACCAGTATACACTACATGATTCCATTTATATAACATTCTAGGAAATTCAAACCAATCTATAGATTCAGAAAGCAGATCTGTGGTTGCCTAAAGAGGTTGGGCTCAGGGAACAATGAGTATTTTCATTGTCTTGATTGTGATCATGGTTTTAATGGTACACACAAATGTCAACACATATCAGATTTTACTCTTTAAAACACCCAGTTTTCTGGGTGTTATTTAGACCTCAACAATCTTTTTATTGAACTATAGTTGATTTACAATGTTGTGTTAGTTTCAGATGTAAAGTGATTCAGATATATATGTTCTTTTTCAGATTCTTTTCCATTATAGGTTATTACAAGATATTGAATATATTTCCCTGTGCTATACAGTGAATCCTTGTTTATCTATTTCATATATAGTGGTGTGTATCTGTTAATCCCAATCTTTTTTTTAAGGATGAAAGGCTCCCAGCCGAGGACAGCCTGATTTTTCGGGGCTACCACCTTTTGCAAACACACTCATGACTCAGAGGGGAGACAGCAGGGGTGAGGTTCAGTATTAAACAGAGTTAACTGTGAGGTTTCAGTCCCAAGGGGATGGAAATGTAGGTTTATTTTATGGAGACCCTCCTTTTGAAGTCTGATCATACAGAAGGGAGAATAGCAAAGCTGTTTAAGAGTTCCAGGATTGGAATGGAGTCTACCTCAATGACTGCATTCCAACTTCATTACCTCTTTAAAGATGCCATCTCCGAGTACAGTCAAAGGGCTAGGACTTCAACATTTGAATTTTAGGGGGGACACGACTCAGCCCATAACACCCTGTGAGGATACAGGTGTAGAACCAGCAAGGCTGATAGGTATTCAGGAGCCACAGCAAGGAAGGAGGAGGATACTAAAAGAAAAGGATGGGGAAATCCCAGACGTGACATCCAAATAAGGTTTATGATGTGGAGTGTTCCCTATCAGTTGTGCTGTCTCAGGCAGATGTGACTCCCAGAAGTGCTGAGTGGTCCAGCTCCTTGTTCCTCAACGTGTGGCCCAGACCAGCAACACTGACACCTCCCAGGAGCTTGTTAGAAAGGCAAATCTCTGGGCCCACCCCAGACTAACTAAACCAGCCTGCACAGTACCGAGATTCCCAGGTGAACCCTGCTCTTGTTCAAGTCTGAGAAGCACTGATCTAGACTCTCAACTTCTTCCCAGCTCCCTCCCCTACAGAAGCCAGGATTTCCAGAATTGATCCCTGCTCAGAATCCCCCTCCCCAAATTTGTTCCACCCCTGTTTATACATTTGTGTGGCTACCTACACAATTAAGTTATAAAAAGGCTCTAAGGAGTACTATTAGCAAACTGGTTTGCACCCAATTGATTTCCTGGTTGTGCAAATGTGCTCAGTAATGACCCATTTTAATAGGATGTGAAATTAGTCCAGAAATCCAGCTCCACCTTTCTCAGCCAGGCAGCCTTCAGAGATGACCCTGGAGCAGCGAGCTCACAAGGGGTCCTGGCCCTGTGGCCTCCCCAGGATGTTGCACAATGATGAAAGAAATGCTAGGAGAGGTGCTGAAATGGTTGGAGCTCTAAACAGAGGACCGGAGGAGATGCAACGGAGGTCCACAGGCCCAATGAAGGGAAAGGAGCGAGCGGCCACAATTGTCCCAAGGCCCACGACACTGATGCAGGTTGGTTCAGTCACTGCATTTCATGGGAGAGAAAGGAGGCTCAGAGCAGTTAAGTAGTCATGCTCTCATCATCCAGCGAGTGAACAGAGGAGCCAGGATTTGAACCCAGACGTCTGATAACAACAGCTGGGTGCCTACCATTCACACCAGGCCAGGCTCAGACGTTGCTGGCAGGGTCGCTGGGGACAACATTAGTTTCCGCCTGAGGTCTTGCAAAGACATCTCTATCAGGCCATCCCATCTTTTCCCGGGGGTACTGCCCCTCCGGTTGGAAAGGCTGACTGCTTGGGAAACTGGCTCTGAGAGGCTTAGAAAGCCTTTGGAAGGATCAGTGGGCTAAAGAGTAAGAAGGGCCCCCCAAGTGTGTCAGCTCCAGGATGGCTGAGCCAGGCGGAGAGCAGCAACGATCCGGCAGTCGCCTCTGCTAATTAGGGAAGCTTGTCCCAGGGCATCACTGGGTTTGTTTAGCTTTCAGATCCCATCTCTCCCACTGACTACAGTCCCTGGCAAGGACCCGATTTCCTAATGAAATGTGGACAGCTTCTTTCACTCTCAGGGTCTGAGTTTAACCCCTGGAAAGCAAAGCACCCTTGCCACCTGCTGGTCTCCCTCTGGTGGCCAAGGAAGAACGAGAGGAAATGAGAGAATGTGAAATAATGGGGGGAGGCGGGTCTGCCAGCAAAGATGTGGGGACCGCCCTATCTTCCTAAGCCTGAGTGTCAAATGGAAATAATAATACCAGCCATCCCCTTACCATCACGGGGATGTTAGTGACTTATGCGCACAGTATATTGACTCACTGAGAGTCCAGCTGTGCTGGTATATGTGCTGAATGGATAGCCCTCACTTGTCCCCCCACAGCCACTCTCCACCCTGCTCTGTGCCCCGGAAAGTTCACCTTTATGGACTGTAGTGATGAGTCCCCTTCTCCATGGAGTTTGGCCAAAGGGAGAGGTCACCAGGACAGCACAGGGTGGGAGGAAAGGGAGATCAGAGTATTTGACCTCCTGATTCCCTCTGCTGGAGTACAGTCTAGCAATAACTTGACCTTTTCCTGAAGGTCACAGCCAAGTCAGGCAATGTCTGGGTTCCAGGACCTCCCCTTCCCTTGGCTCCTTGATGCCTAGGGGTGGTGGTAACAGCTCCCCACTGTTGCTAGCTCCAGGGCACTGCGTCTTCCCTCATCTGTTTCCCCTAACCGTGCCCCCTCTCTCATAAGCAATCCCCATACTAAACTCTCCTCAATTCTCCCATTAGTATATGTCATCTGTTTCTGGCAGGGACCCTGACCCATACAGAATCTAACTTATTTGATCCCTAACCCTCAAATACAATTCTAAGGAATAGGCATTATTAGTTTCCTATTGAAGATGAGAAAATCTGCATTGGACCTCAAATCTGTGTAGAGAGCCCAAGGCCATAAATGAGCTATTAGAGTTTTCAACTTATGGTGTCTAATTTACATTTGTGACCCATGAGTCAGAAGTGAATAGTGCTTATCGAATAGATGAGTGAATGAGTGAATGAACCCATTCAATCCCGCCCTCCCTAATCTAGGGTTTCAATCCTGTCTGTATTCCAGGGCTTCAAATGTGCTTCATACACAGTTCACAGGAATCATTGCTCAGGGCCACCTGTAACCCAGGTCTCCTCAAAGACCCTTAGCTGTTGCTCCCTCTCCAGCTTTCAGGCCAACCCAATCTTAGATCAGCTTCTCCTAAGAGCAGCATTTTTTGAGGAATTCAGTGTTCCCCAAACTGTATTTTTCTACCCCAGATCCTCCGAGTCAGAGCAGCCCTTTGCACTTTATCTACAAAATTTTCCAGTATACTGCAGTTTTAGTGGGTTTATTAAAAACCTGTCAGAGAAATGCTGGTAATGGCAAAAACATTTCTCTGGGGCTGTCAATTCTCCCACATATCCATCAACGCTGCCCTTCACGACAAGGAAGCCCTCTTTTAGAATGTGTCAATTCTGATTATTAATGTGGGGAAAACACCTGCTAAGTATGTTTGTCTGGGAGGTGAGCTTGGCAGGAAGCAAGGGCAGCAGCAGCCATGGCTACAGAGAAAACCGTGGTGTCCAGTGCTGAAAGGCCACCATAATTAATCAGAACTTGGCTATCACAGCACACATGGAGTGGAAGGGAGGGCGGAGCGGGTGGGAGGGATGATGCAGCACGCAGAAGGCAGGCTCCCCCTGGACTGGGTGGAATGCAATTCATACTTGGGGTCCACAGAACGTTGACATGTTCATTTGTCCTCAGATTTGTTAGCTCCTGAAATGCCCTGGAAACTCTCTGCAAAACTATCCTCAGGGTTCAAACACAAACAGAACAGAATAGCTCTGCTTTGTTGTTTCACTAACTAAAGCCCTTTGGGACTACAGACAAAGTCTTGATCACTACCATCATTAAACCAAGTGTAGGCATTCACCTGTGTATTGTTTCATTTGTCTGTCCATCCATCCATCTATCCATGCATTCATGTGTGAATGTTTGCATGCCTCCTTCTCTCTCACTTTCTCCATCCATCCATCCATCTAACAAACCACCCCTCCATCCATTCAAGTATGAATGTTTGTCCTCTCTCTCTATCTCTCCATCCATCCAACAATCCATTCACTAATTCATGAAGTTATTTCTTCACTCAACTGGCATTAATTGAGCAATTACTCAATTCCAGACAATATGGTAGTCATGAAGGATGCCAAGATGAATCAGACATGGGTCTTTGACCTCAAGGAGCTCTCAGTCTAGAGAAAGAAACAGACGTGTACATGGGTAAGAGGTCTCAAGGAAAATGAATATAGCAGCAGACCATCTGCAGTGCTGGGGCAGGACTTCCCAGAGAAAATCTCAGAGCTGGGTTTTGAAAGATGAGCAGGAGTTCGACAAGTAGAGAAGGGCATGAGTTGGATGAGTCAGGATGGGCAAGGTTGCTCCGGGCAGAGAGAGCAGCATATGCAAAGGCATGGAAGTTTGATCACTGGTGGGAATTACAAGAGGTGAGGCAGAAGACCAAGAAAGAGAATAAGACAACTTCTGAAGTCTTGAAATACCTAAATGAAGCAACATAATCATGGTGAAACATGAGGTCCTGGAAAGGAGAAACACATCCTATCCAACTTGCCATGTCCCTTCTGTACCTGATATGGTATCTTAAATACAGTGGGAGCTCAATAACTATTTGTAGAATTCCATCATTTTATTAAGTCAGCCCTGTTTCATCAAGTGCTTAATGAATGCCCATCCAGGCATGCCTAGGGCAGAGGCACACATGTTGGGCACTCATTAACCCTAATACATCAGGGCTGAGCCCCCCGTGCCTGGCACAGAGAAGATTCTCCATGACCATTTGTTCAGTAAAAGAATGAATGTCAGGTGTCATGCATGTGCTTCATGTTCATGATGTCATTTTAATGCTTACTGCAACCTTACAAGGAAAGTGGTATTGTTCTCAAAAGCAGATGAAGAGACTACAGCCGGGGGAAGTTAAATAACTTGCTTAAGACCCCACAGCTGGGGTTGGCGGGAGTTGGGATTGGAATTCAGGTGTGTTGTTTCCAAAGCATCCATTATTTCCATGTCATGCATCCAGCATCCCTCCCAAAGTCAGAAGAAAGAGGAACATAACATAGGACAAAGGATTCCTTGGAGCTGTCTGTCAGAGAAGGACCAAGCCGAAAGGGTGATGGGCACTTTGCTTGATGCCAAGGTGCCCAGGGAGGATTGTAGAATGGAAATGAAAGCATCGGAGGTAAGTTTTTTGTATTGTTTTTTTGGTGGGGGGAAACTGTGGCTGTATTCCCATCTAATCAAGTCCTGCTGTTGGCTGGGTCCTCATAAAAGAGAAACCCACAAGGTCTAGCTCCAATTTAGCATCTGGCCATCCACATGGGTCCAGATATGGTCCTTCTGGAGAGAAAGATCTTAACACTTTCTCTCCATGGATTAACAAGTAGTTAATAGTACTTCCTGCTTGACTTTATGGTGGCAGAGGCTTGGAGGATGGAGGGGCAAAGAATCTCTTTACCCTAGTGAGCCCCACCTGCCCCCTCCCCAGCTGGGAGATCTCTGAACACAAGGACCCTTGTCTCCTACACTTGTCTGATGCCCTACAGTTCAACCATCTTTTAGAGAAGATGATGGGAACTAGCATCCACCTTGGCTTCCACGTCAGAGCAGGCAAGATTGCTTCCCTAATCTAAAGTAGGAAGACTCCTTTAGCATCAAAAAGGGGGAAAGAAAAGAGGAAAAAGGGCTCTCTAAATCTTCTCCTTGCTCAAACTCAACAGCTCTGATTTGGAGAATTATTTTAGGCCTCCTTTTGATGGGGAGCTAAAAGAGCGTAGTTTGGGCTGTAAATAAAATTGAGTGCACTGTGCAAAGGAGAGTTATACCACACCAGGAACATTTTGAGGAACTTATATGCAACTCCGGAGAAGAGCTTATTACATCTCTGCTTCCAGGGAAACTGCGGATCAGATTTAACCTGTAAAGAGGCCCTGTCAAGGTCTCCTCCTCCTCAGGCGAACACAGCCTCCAGCAGACCCAGGCTGAATGGCGGTTCTCTCTCCAGCCTCGGCAGAAAAGCACACACATGGCCAGCCGTTGCGGAGAGAGCGTCCAACGTAAACATCCACTCTCCTTTATGCTCCATTTCCCCACCTAATATATAGCTGCTCTGCATAGGTAACTTCCAGCGCCAGCAAAATTGAACGTCCCGATTCTTAATAATGCTGGGCAGTAATTTCATCACCTGGATCACTCTCTTCACCTGTCAGCATAGAGGGAAAAAAAAAAAAAATCCTGTGTTGTTGGATAAACCCACCAGATGGTTCATCTCTATCAACTGCACATTATGCCTGCTGTTACATCTCACTCTTTGTAAATCTCAACTGTTTAGCGACCATCACGTCACTATTTTTTTGCCTAGTTAGCCTCTCAACCTTATTCCCAAAGTAACCAAACCGTGCTCAATCCCCCCATGGACCCTGTTCCCGCGCCTGCATCCAGACACATATGTCTGGCTTTAGGAGTCACTGCTCGATGCCAGCTAAGTATATTACTGCCTCGAAAATTAACTCACACACTGAGAATAATCACAGAAAAGAAATTTGTTTTCCTACAAGGTTGTTTTCCAGCTGTTTTAATGCAGACAATTTTACGCTGAAACCTAAATTGAAAAAAAGAGAGACAGAGAGAGAGAGATGAGAGGCTTTAAAAGCTGCATAATCTGAAAGTGCTTAATGTAAATTAGATAGATCAGCCTAATTTTATTTCAGTACTTTTTAATTGCATTTATAATTAGCAAAATACATTAATGTGCTACACAGAAGGCCGGGATTTCTGGTAAAGGGACCTCATTAAAATGCCCCACTGCATTTCTGTCACACATGCGCCCAGGAACCTGGAGGCCTGCTTTCCTCCGCACTCCGGACTGGGGACTATTTTTAACTCGTGTGTATCTTCATCAAAACTGGCGATCCTGTGATCAGACGGCCCTTTGTGTGGAATATCCCCTCTATCCTCCTCACTCTTAGAGATGCCCAGTGAGTCTATTACAAGTCTGAAAGGCCAGATGCCATTTATCCCCACATGGCAAGGTATTTTTCAACAATAACTCATTTCCCTTGGAATTTCCCTCCCTGACTCTTTCATCCATTCACGCAGAGGCCTGTCTATACTTCTGTCTGGGGAAGGGCTGTAACAGCAGCAAGCAGCCCGAGCCAAGACGACAGGAGGCCTTTCCTGCTTGGGCTGCCGCGTGGCCCTGTTTGCTATCTGAGGAACCCCCCGTTGGGGACAGAAATTCTGGTCAGTCTTCTCTGTAATGACAACGATGATGATGACGCAGTAGCAATAGTAGTAGAATTGAATTTTTTCTCCTCCAATTCGTCCCAAAGTCACCCTGAAACTAGGTAATATGTCACTCTCAGGCCCTGCTTCCCCTGATTCCGCAAGTCGTTGGCCAAGGCAGACTTTATTTGCTCCCTGGAGCTCCTGTCATAGCCCTGCGAAGGATCCCGCTGTAGCTCTACCCGCAGCCTGGCCAGGGCTCAGGGCATATTGGGGCTGTGGGGGCAGAGCCTGTTCTCAACACAAGGGCACAAGCCATCCCTCCCTCCACCCCTGTCCATCAAGTCCTGGTCACAGGATGTCCCGCCACAGAGTGATCTTCACTTCCTTTTGCCTTGTTCACTTCCTGTTATAAGGGACACCGTTATCCAGAAGAAAGGGGATGGGCTCTGTGATCAAGTCCCCGCAGCACTTTTGGCTAATGCAAAGCTAAGCAGCACACCGCTGGACTCGGATCAGATCAGCACGTGTGGCCCGTGGGGTTAATCTGGCTCTCCTGTTCTCAGAACATTTCACACTTTTTCTGGAGCAATCTGGCATATTCCACAGTTTCCTATGTCTACTCTTCCTCCTTATATATGTCTCTCAGTGTATAAGTAGGATATATATCTATATACTTGAGCTTATATATTTATATAATTATACACACACATATATACATAAAACAGACATATATACTTAATAGGCAAATGGAACATGCATATACATCTTTGGAGAAATGCATATTCATTTTCTGAGGACATATGTATATTTAGTATATGATACAGAACACCCAGATATAGCAGTCCTCCCCCAGTTATTTTTTTTAATTAATGAAAAAAACATACCACATTATATTCTGGGAACTAACATTTGTTGAATATGTAGATGTACTAAAAGCTTACACGAAGAGCTATATATATATTGTTCAATTTTTTTCAGTGATCCTGTCTACAGCCCAATGGGGTGGTGGTTAGAAACCTCCCTTTTGCAGATGGGGAATCTGAGGTCCAGAGAGGCTCCCCCAAGGTCTCACAGGAAGCGAGTGGCAGAGCTGGTCCTGAAGCCAGGCCTCTCTGACTCAGGCAATGGTCTGTAACTCCAGGCCACACCCACACTGACCCTGAAGGAGTGTATGCAATGCCCATACAGAACGGTACCCAGGGGGAACCTCATGGCTCAGACCCCTTGAGCAAAATTGTTGACCCTGGAAACATATAAGATTTCCCTTCTGACTCCATTGGGGAAAACAGAACATTTGGCAAATGTAAGTAAACAGAACACTCATCTTCAGAGGCAATATGTGATCCATGTACATTTCATGGAGAAAAGCATAAAGGTGAGTAATTAGAGCACAACACGCAGTTTCCAATTCTTGTTGCCCTAATAATAACCTAGTGAAGATGCTGCTGTCCCGTCATGCTGAACTATTTAAAGTTCCACCAAGTGCCAGCTTGTTCAGGCCCCCTTGCCTTTGCCTATGCTGTGCCATCCACCTGGAAGCCCCATATCTCCCTGGTCCACCTAGGAGACAAACCCTCTCACCCTTTGAAACCAAGCCCAAACAGCTCCTTCTCATCAAAGCATTTGCTGACCTTCCCTAGAATGTATGTGGCACACTGCAGGGATAAACCAACTCTGCTTGGAGGGTCAGCTGTATCGTAATTTGTTGTTTGAATTCTCTGAGGGGAAAATCGGTCTTATTTATCCTACTACTAATGGGGACTAAAATCATAGCAACATCTATGTGCTGGAACTGCGATAAGCATGTCACATGCACAATTTCCATGGCTTCTCAGAGCAACCCTAGTTGTCACATTTATCCCTGTTTTTCAGGTAAGGAAATGGAGACTCAAAGAGGTTAAGTAACATGTCCAAAGTCACACAGCTGTGAAGTACTGGCACCAGTATTCAAACCCAGGCTGTCTGTACTATATATTCCCAGGGCCTAGCACACAGTAGATGCACAACAAATGCTGTTTGAAAGAATAAATGGTGCGTATTTACTGAAAGCCTCTCCTACTGTGTCCCATCCAATTAACCTCAAGCAGATGGAGTGAGGATACCCTTCTAGCCCTTATCCTGTTTGTCCTAAGGCCTCATGACTTACCTAGAAGTCAACATTTCATTATGAGCCCATCATGCAGGTCAGTGTAATAATTAATGACTATCTGCTGGTGTGACTGCTTATCACATTTTAGCTAGATTCCAATAAAATCTAAATGGTCTATTAATTTTCCTAATAAATTTAGATATGGCCTCTGACCGCAATCTAGCTTTGATTAGCTAATCAAATATTTGAAGATGGGCCAAGCTGGCTCTTTCAAATATTTCAAGCAAATAACACTTAACTGGATTTAGGATTTTCTGCGTCAGCTTATGGCTGCGCTCAGCAGTGAATAAGGGAAGAGGACAGCTTCATAATTGGTTTCCAGCTACCTAGAGTTGAGCCACCCTGGGGAGCCATCTAGACAAGGGTTTGGAAGCCAAATATGACCAAGACAACACAAATATGTCCTCAGTTATAGGAAGGGCAGAAATGGAGCAGCAGGGAGTAACTTCTCAGGAGCGCTCACAAGAGCGTCCCACAAAGAGGATGCACACAGCCACCTTTCTGAGACGGCCCACCCCAAAGATGTCCTGAAACGCTACACCGCTGATGAGAACCCAACATATGGCCTTTACCCCCAGAGACCCAAAAGGAAATCAAGAGAGATGGGAAATGAGAATGCTCTTCCACAGGGTTCGTGCAGACTGATTCCTCTTACTCTTCAGGTCTCAGTGTAAGTGTCACTGCTGCAGGGTGCCTTCCAAACTCCCTTCGTAAAGGTGACCCCACCATCCCCCTCAACTGGTTATCACAAAGCCCTGTTTAATTTTCTTTATGGCACTCATGAGACTCTGCAGTCCTTTATAGGAATTTTATGTATGTGTTTAATTGTCTTTTGCACCCTCCTCCCCGACCCTGCAGCAAGAATATAAGCTCCAAAAGGGCAGAGACCTTGCACAGCACTTAACACATAGTTGATGCTCAATATATATTTGTCAAGTGAGTAAATAATTGATGAATGAATGATGATGAATTGATGAATGATGAGAGGGTCACACAGAGGTTAATCTGAAACAAGAAGCAACAGATAACAGAGATGGAGTCTTCCAGGTCTGGAGTCAGACAGAGGTGGGTTTGAATCTTGGCATTGCCTCTTGCTAGCTGGATGACCATAAAAAATTATTTAACCTCTCTGTGCCTCAGTTTCTTCATCTGTAAAACGGAGTTAATATCAGTGCCTCCCTTGTAGAGTAAAAGTATTAAATGTATTGATATGTAAAATACTCAGTACAGTAGCTGGAGCATAATTAGTGCTCATGAAAGGTTAGCTGCTACTGCCATCGTCATCGTCATCCTCATTATCATCGTCGTCATCCTCATCATTTCATCATCATCATCATCAATATCATCATCATCACCTGCCACCATCATCATCACTATCACCCCTGGGATGGGATCTTCCTCTCTAGCTTTATTCTAGCTCATCCTTGAAACCTAATCTGTGACAGCACCACCCTTCCTCTTCCTCTCTCTGACCCCGTATGATACTCTTTGTAGCCACTGATCACACTCATATTCTTCCACCGTCCCAGGACCTACCAGGAAATGACACTCAATCAACATGGACACTCATTCTCATGCTGGATTGACTAACGCAACCCTAATTCCTTATTCTTGGCCTTGTTCCCCTGACAAATTTGCATCTCCCATGCCCTGGAATCTACCCCATGTGGGCTGCATCTACTTCCCTCCAGATCCAAATCTTTGCATTTCAGAATCCAGCTCCAGATTCTGGTGGGTCCCTTGATGTTGGGGTTCACCATTCCTGACCCCAGCCTGTGAGCTGATGTGAGAAGATGACCATCCATAATAGCTCACCAAAGCCCAACCATGTCCTCACAAAGAGATGGCTCTTACCCCCAAATCTGAGAACCGAAATGCAGTACCTGCCTTTGACCATCTAGAATGCTTTGCTAAGCCCTATGCAAATGTGAAAAACCAAGTGCAGTGCCAAAGTCTGAAAAGGGGGATTATTGATGTAAGTGGTGATTATTGTCAGAGCTGTCACTAGTAGAGTAAGCAAGACAACTGAGTCATTAGAGAATGAGGGATATTGTGAGACTCTAATGGCTTTGGAAGGCAATGAAAGGAAGCAGATGCTTTCCCTTGGACACAAGCAGAAGGGAAGAATGGAAGCATATATCTTCCAGGCTTAAAGTCAGAGGTAATGAGGGAGACATGGGCATGTATGATGGGGAAAACTGATCTATCTAAGGGGGCCAGAGTAGGCTTCTTGAAGAAGTGGTATTTAAGTTGAGATTTGCAAGAGAAATGGCCAGGGGATTGGGAGGAAAAAGAATTCCAGGCTAAGGGAACAACACATTGAAGACCACAAGGTAGAACAGATCTTGGTCCTTAACAAGAACTGAGAAGCCCAGCATAGCTGGGCACAGTAAGTGAGAAGGAGAGAGGAGGAAAGTGAAGCAGAAGCAGAATCATGTCTTGACATTTGTGGGTGTCTCCATCCATTTGGGTCACTGTGACAAAAACACCATAGACTGTGGCTTAAAGAACAAACATTTATTTCTCACAGTGCTGGAAGCTGGGAAATCCAAGATCAAGGTGCTGGCAGACACAGCGTTTGGTGAGGGCCTCAAGGCTTCCTGGTTTGCAGATGGCCGTCTTGTTGCTGTGTCCTCACATGGTGGTGGTGGGGGAGGGGGGAGCACTCTAGTCTCTTTTTCTTCTTATAAGGATATTAATTCCATCATGGGGGTTCCATTCTCATGATCTCATCTAAACCTAATTACCTCCTAAAGGCCACACCTCCTAATACCGTCCCACTGGGGGATAGGGTTTCAACATTCAACTTTGGGGGAGATTACACAAACATGCCGTCCATAACAGTGGGTTAGGTCTTTGGTTAGATGTTTCACATCTATTGCCACTGATGTGTAGAAACAGCATAACAAGGTAGGGATTGCTTTTCCCATTCTCCAGGTGAGAACCTGAGATCAGATCATTTGAGTAGGCTGGCCAGTAGTCAATTCAGTAGGGAGAGGGACAAGGAGTCTGAAGCAAGGTATACTGGTTTGCATGGGATTCCCCTTCTCATTCTAAGAACCAGATAGATGAGAATGGATATGTGTCTAAGAAATGCACAGAGAGTGTGTAGATTGGGACCCCACATGATGGGGTGAGCTTCCATCTCACTTAAGTAGCCATGACAGGACCGCCGCCTCCTGGCTGCTAATATTTAAGAGATGCCACCAGCCTCTGCCAAGATTTAATATTGGCTTAGCAGTCAGGAGTTAATTAAATGTTAATGTTCAGTCACTTGAAATTAAACATTAGGAATCTCGGCCTTATTTGTAAGTTTCTTAAGCCATCATTGAGGTGTTCTGGTTGGTTCTCCCCCTCGATGGGCCACCCGACTCCTCCAGCTGGATCCCCCATCCACAGGCAAACTCATTTCACTCACCACATGCCTTGACACACAGCATCTGACCTGCCTGACAGCCATACTCCACCACTGAGCAAACCTAAAAGGCTGAATACATACACACATGCTGACGTCGAGGTTCACATAAGGTGAGTCTACCTATAATAGCATAGTTATGTCAGTATGCGTAATGTTTTACAGATGACAAAGCACTTTCAGGGATGTAATTGAATTTGGCCTCATATTGAGATGATGCCAGTGATGATAATGATGTTGGAAGAGGAGGAGAAAGGATAGAGGGAAGAAGGAGGTGAAGGCAAAGATAGAAGGAGGAGGAAGAGAAAGAAAAAGAAAAGGGAAGTGGGACCATCCTTAAGTGTTTGTCCATTTTCATGCCGTGCTCACAACAATGCCACAAGGTAGATTGTTACTGCTCTCGTTTTACAGGTACAGAAATTGAAGCCCAGAGAGATTAAATCATATGCCCAAGACTACATATGGGATTGGATGTCAAGGTTGAGACTTGTAATGCTCATTCCTTAACTACAAATGATCATATATACGAGAAAAAGTGAAGTTCAGAGAAGACAAGAGGTTTGATCAAGACCCCACAGTTTTATGATCTTACCATAATATGAGGAAATAAAGCTGAGAGAGATTAAATTACTCACTCAGTGTCACAGTTTTGTATGAGGATCAGACCTAGAATCCTAGATTCCAGTCTCCCAGGAAGTTTTTGATTGTGTGTGTGCATGTGTGTGTGTGTGTGTGTGTGTGTCTGTGTGTGTGCGTGTGTACGTGCACACACAGATTCAGGTTCCCTCCAAACCTGGAATACCCCTGGGACACCTTCTTAGTGAGATGGTCTAGGACCCTCCTAGCTTCCTTGGCAATTTGCTAAGTTCCTGCTTGCATTTCAGCCCAGAGCACTGCTCCTGAATAGCTAACAGGCAGGAAAGACAGGGATGGAGGAGGGAGGGAACACCTCACCTTTTCCCAGAAAGTCCCTTTCAGGACTCTGGCCAGG
This sequence comes from Pseudorca crassidens, assembly GCF_039906515.1. Taxonomy (NCBI): domain Eukaryota; kingdom Metazoa; phylum Chordata; class Mammalia; order Artiodactyla; family Delphinidae; genus Pseudorca; species Pseudorca crassidens. Next base: position 34,268,449 of record NC_090310.1, read on the forward strand.
GTCATGTCAGCTCCAGGACCTTTCAATGGCAAGAAGCTTGTGCCCCAGCACCTACGCCAATGTGCTGAATTGAAAATCAGGGTAAATCTGCGCCGAGGGAGATGTCTAATCAAGGCTCAGGTTTACATTTCCTTTTCAATGGCATGTTGACAAAACAAGAAAAGACAGAAACAGACACGGTTAAGCTGGCTTTTGGAGCCCAGCCAGCAAGAAGTGAGAGCAGTGAGGGCTGCCTATGGCCAGCAAGGAGTGGCCAGAGGGGACATTCAGCACAGAGGGCCACACCAGGGCTGGAATCCTGGCCCTTGTGAGCTCTTCTCAAAGGATGAATCACAAAGTTAGAGAAAACTGAGGTCAGCCCCATAGACAGGGGTTCATGGGGGACATAGCCTAAGGTTTAGAAAACATGAGGTATATAAGCTGTGGTGCTGTCTCTCCAGTACATTCAAAAGAACTTAGGAAAGGATTACAGAGGGTTAGAACACTAATAGTAACAGTGCTGACCATTTACAGAGAAGCCGCTCTGTGCCAGGATTACACACAACACCATTTCTTCAAAAATGGTTTTGCCCCACAGTCTCTTTCACAGACCCTGAGACTGAGGTCCCAAGATCCTAAATCCCTTGTCTAAGACAACCAATTGTGTGGGATTCAGAAACCATGTCTTCTACATTGCTGGCTTCACAGAAGAGGAAACAAGCTCCATGTGAACAGAGCCCTGCCAAGGTCATCCTGAAAGTCCCTGCCATCCTGGGAACCTCCAAGCCCCAGAGGCAACCCCACGAAGTCCAGATGGTGGGTTCAGTCACCTTGCTGGTTATTTTCGAAGTAACCATTTGGGCCATAGCAGCAATCATGATTTTCACTACCTCTTTATTTCCAGAAAACAAAGTTCCTTTAAGTGTAAATCAAGCAAAGAGCATTTAGATGGATCAAACATTTCATAGGGTGGTAGGATCACTTCCTTTTGAATATATGAGGGCCAACCTCTGCTTTGGCTAACTTTTTCTACTCTGCAACATGTAGTCTGGGGCCAGAGAGATCTGGCTTTGGAGCAGCTCTAATACCTACTGCCATGTGACTGTGGGCAAGTCAAGTAACTTTGCTAAGCCTCACTGTTCCTGAAAATGGGAGAGTTATCCCTTCAGCCCACAAACTTTTGAGTGCCTACTGCGTGTCAGGCACTGTCCTAGGTGCTGAAAGCAGAGCTATGAACAAGGCAGACCAAAATTCAGAGCTCTTGGCTAATATCTGAGTGGGGATAATAAGAGGACCCAGACTGAAGGTTTGGTGAGACAATTAGAGATACTGCATGTTAAGGTCTCAGAACAGTGCCTCCTGGTGAGCCATCACTCAACAGATGATGTCTGTTAAAATAATATAATTATGGGGAATTCCCTGGTGGTCCAGTGGTTAGGACTCTGGGCTTCCACTGAAGGCGGCACACATTCAATCCCTGGTCTCGTCGGGGAACTAAGATCCCTGCAAGCCACATGGAGCACCCAAAATAATAATAATAATAAATTATGACTATCATTCTCCTGATCATTTTTTTAAATTGGGTAGAGCTACATAATTTTTAGGGCAATAGGGAATTTGAAAAGAAAACAGTTGTTTCTATAGTATGGTGAGCATTTAAGCATGTACTTTTATTTTTTCCCACTCTTTTTTAGATTCTATTCCCATATAGGTCATTACAGAGTATTGAATAGAATCCCCTGTGCTATATAATAAGTTCTTATTAGTTATCTATTTTATATATAGTAGTGTATATATGTCATTCCCAATCTCCGAATTTATTCCCTGCCCACCCCACCCCACCTGGTCCCCTTTGGTAACCATAAGTTTGTTTTCTACATCTGTGACTCAATTTCTGTTTTGTAAATATGTTCATTTGTTAAGCATGAGCTTTTTGATGATTTAGCTGACTTGCTATGTAAGAAATTGAAAGAAAGACCCAACATCTACTTCCCCCAAAGCAGCACAGGAGTCTGAGAGCAGCTACAGAGGCTGTGACACAGCCTCCTGCTGCTGCAGACAGGAAAACGGTGATGTTCGGGCATGCATCGTGTGCCAGGCACTCAGTGCTCCTTTTCTGCCTCTTTTCATCGTCACGGCAGCCCCCATGCATTAGGTGCTTTGTCTTCATTCTCTCACGGAGGGAGATGAGGCATGGTGAGGGTAGGAAATGCTTTCCCCTGGTAGGGCCAGGATGTGAACCCAAACCCCTGACAACACCAAGGGCAATGTTCCTTTCACTGCATGTATTTTATTTTTTAGCATTACGAGTCATTTTCTTTTCATCATCCTTTTTTTAAAAGACTGACCTTGTCCCTTCTGGAGGGGAAAGAGACAAAAATAAAGCTATTCGTATAGTCCCATCCTTCTCTGTACGGTCTCTGTACATTTGGAAAAGGCAGGGATTTCTCCCGCTTACAACCCTTTCCCATGCACTCCCACATACCCTCCTTCCTGGGAACACAGGTAGGCTCCATTTCCCAGCTCCCTTGCAGCTACACATAGCCCCGTGACTGAGTTACAGCGGGCAGAGCATGAGGGGAAGGACTGCTCACTACTCCCAGGTCTGGTAGGTACAAAGTCTCCACAAGACCCTCACCCTCTTTTCCCCTGGAGGCCAGAAAGTGAAGATGGAGGAGCCACAGAGCGGTAGGAGGCTGGGTCCTGAGTAAACTGCAAAGGCAGAGTGCCCACTCTGTGTGCGTGGTCACACAATGCACAAGGGAGAAATAAACCTTTCTTGCATTAAGCCCCTGAGACACAGAGGTTCGTCCGTTATAGCAGCACACGTTGTCTTATCCAGCACATCCCACTGAAAGGCAGGCTCCTCTCCTTAAGGGTAAGAATCATGTCTTACTAAATTCTATACTCTGGGCACCCAACAAGAGGCCTGGCACATAGTAAGTTCAGGCAGGCTGCCCTGGTGGCTAGGGGAAGGGATTCTGGGGTCAGGTCAGCCTGGATCTGAGCACTGGCTCTGACACTTGCGAGCTGTGGGAGACTTGGGGAAGATTAATTAACCTTCCTGAGCTTCATCTTCTCACCGGTAAAAGAGTGATAACTCTGTCAACATATAGTCATGACAGCATACAGTCATGGGTCTTAAGATACGGTGGGAAAAGTGCTTATCCTATAAAGAGCATGCAACAATCTCTCAGTAGCTGGTAAAGCACTGCTGCTACTACTACTAATGATTAAACTGATATTGTTAAATGCCCAATAGCAAGAGCTTGAAACTTGACCCAGAATATACCCACATGTGCATGCACACATACACACACACACACACTCACTCGCGCAAAAAACATAAAAATATGCAGGCTTATAAACTCCCTAAGGTGGCTTCTTCTTCTAAATAATAACAATGATGGCTCTGTCCCTTTTTCACAAGCATTTATTGTCACCATTCATAGCTTCTCCTTCTCTACACCTCCTTCCTCAATGCTGCTGGCTCCCTGGGTTCTTAGAAATTATAATTAATTCATACTCCGGACTCTCAGGATTATAAGGTATTATAGGATGGCAGAGCTAAGG